>NW_025408670.1:2737806-4106709 GCF_020360975.1 Hirsutella rhossiliensis
TAAGCGAGGTAGTAGTTAGGCCTATAAAAGAGATAAATAATAAAGAGATAGGAGGAAGTATATATAAAACTAAAGAAGGAGGGTAGGTATATATAGGCGCGAGCTAAGCGCGCGTAATTAATAACTATAAGATAGAAGGTAAATATAGGCCGCTATACCCTTAATCGGGAAGTCGCGTAGCTAGATAGGAACCGATTTATAATTAATAGAGCCGGCCGACCGAATTTTAATTAGCTAGCCTTACCTAAGAGCGACCTATATTAGCGCCCGGCCTAGTAACCGGATATTACCTACCCTACTAACTAATAGACTAATAAGCTAACGCGACCGCGGCTATATAGCTATAATATAAAAGCTATAGTAAATAAAGGCGCTCGCGAGTTAGGCCCTTAAAGAGAGACTACTACCTATAACCCTAGGCTTAGGCTAGTAAGCTTAGGCTATAGCCGCTTAGGATAGTAGCGGCTATAGCCTAAGAGGGCCTATACTAAGATATAATAGTATAAGAGGAGCCTATAGTAGCTAGCGTAAATTTCTTATATATTACTATTATAACCTCGTTTAAAGTAAACCTATACTAAAAGAGAGGAGGGTTTTCCCTTAAGTACTTTAGTTTTTTCCTCTTATTCAATATTAAAGTTTTAAATACCTTTAGCTAGGTCCTTAGTATAATCTTAATAATAATAATACCTTACTTATAATACTTATTATAGTAAAAAAAAGAGCTTTTAGCTTAACTTATAATAATAAAGGTAAGTTTAATAAGAAAGAAAAGAGGCTAAGAGCCCTTACTATTAATAAATAAAAATAAAAGCTTTATAAACTCTATAATCTTAATAGCTATAGTATTAAAAAATACTAAAGCGTTAACTTAAAAAGCGCTACTAGTTAATAGCTTAAGGAAAGGGTAGATATTATAAAAAAGAACCTTTAAGATCTAAAGATTACTAAGAAGGTAGAAAAACTTAAAGGAAAAAAAAAGACTATATATTAAGAAGATAATAAAGATAATTAACTTATATAAATAATAAGAAATGTTTTAATCTTATCTTTCCTTATTAATCTTATTAATTAAACTAAAGGATTATTTACTATTAATTCCTACCTTTTATATTATTCTTTAATCTTTAAATCTAGATTTATAATTTATATCTTTATTAAGATTACTTAATTTATTAACTTTTATATAGCTTAAGAAAGAGACTTCCTTTAAGCTAGTAAAGAAAAAGTCCTTATTTAAGGATATAGTAATATTAATATCTAAGTTAAGACTTTAATAGGACTAAAGGTACTTAAGCTACTTAATACTACTTATTATAAGAATTTTACTTATAACCTTATCTCTTACTAGCTACTTAAGAAATAAGATATTTAATAAGATAAAGACCTAAGTAAGAAACTAAGCTTATATACCCTTAACTAAAGTATTATTAGCTTTATAAAATAATACTATAGTTAATTTATATTTAAATATATTCCTTAATATTTCTTAAAGTAAGTATTTTTTACTTACTAAAATATATTTAATTCCTTTATTAAGTAAAAGCCTTAAAAGGTATTAGCTAAGGTATAGTATTTATTACTAAGATACCTTAGACTTAAGGCCTTATAATACTTTATTAACTACTTTAAAGGAGTTAAAATTAAAGGAATTACTACTATATAATATAATAATTATAAGATAGTAAAGGTAAAATAAATAATTTAATAAGAGCTTTATATTATAAACTATTATAAAGGTAAGAGACTAGTAATTAATTTTTATAACCTTTAGCTTAATTTAAAAGGATTTAACTCCTTAATACTTTTTATTAATAAAGTAAGTAGCTCTTTTTAAAACTATTATCTTTAAGATTAAAAAGCTAATATTATTATTACTACCTTTAAATATACTATTAATTACCTTATTAATAAATTTAACTTTAAGGTTAAAGTTATTAAATATAATAATAAACTAATATATATACTACTATTATAACCTTATTTAAAGTAAACCTATTATAAGAGTCTTTAACTATTATAGGTTATAGGCTTAAGCTATAGCTTATTATAGAGTAGGTAAAGGCGTATACGTAGGTACCGTTTATAGGATAATATTAATAAGCTATATAAAGCTCTCCTATACGCGGCTAGCCTATATATATACGTATAGGATCCGGCCCTTTATACGTAACTATATAGCTTAGGCCGTAGCCTAAGCCTATAACCTATAATAGTTAAAGACTCTTATATAATGCCCTCCCTCGAGCGCGGCGCGGCGTTGCCCTATTAACGGCTTCTATACTATAGGGCCCGTGCCGCTAGCTCTACCCTACCTTTTTCGGTTAATCGTGCTAGCCCTACTAGCCCTATTATCCCTACGCCTATTAGCCTAGGTAGCCGGAACCGGGCTCTATACTTATTAGCTAGCTAGCCGTTTAAATAAGGGCGTAACCTATTATATACGCCCCTAGGTAGCTAGCGGCCGGCCCGGACCTATATAAGCCTTAGGTTACCTATCCCCTTAGCCTTAGGCAGCCTCCTTTACTTAAGGGTATATAAGGCGGTATCCCCCCCTTCCTCCTTCCTTTCCTTCTCCTCCTTCTTTAACTATAGTAGTAGTAGTAATAGGTAAGTTCTACTCTACCTAGGGCGTTAGTTCGTTCCTAGCTATATAGGCCGCTTTATTAACGTATACTTATAGTAATAGCCGTAGTAATAATAATAGCCCTAATAATAATAACTTTAACTAATAAGTTCTCCGCCTTATAGAGCGGGAGGCCGTAATCCGTAATACTAACTTCTACGATAGATATATCTATCTCCCCCTCCCCTGCTTCCTCCTTCTCGGAGCGTATAGAGTTATTCGTTAACGCCGTACTAAGCACGGCCGACGATAGCTCCGCCGCTACCGCTGCTCCTGCCCGCGCCCCCGCGACCGCGCCTACCGCCGCCGCCTCTGCCTCTACTACGCTAGCCGCCCTTACGTCGCCTTTCCGGGTAACGACGCCGTCCCTGCCGCCGGCTATAACGCCCGGCCCCTCTACCCCCGCCTCCGCTACTGCTACCCCTATAAGTCCGCTACTTAGCGAGCATAGTAGCTATTTTCCGCTAACTTCTTAAAGTATAAACGCTAAGTATAGGCTAGAGCCGCCCGCGCGGCCCCCTATATATAGTACGCGTCGTAGGAGCTCCCCTATACTAACTAAGTCGGGCGCCGCCGTAGCGGTAGTTATTACTAGTACGCGCGTACCGGCCGCGCTTATAAGGCGGCGCCTCCTATCTTACTCGCTATAGTATCGGCTTAGAAGGCCGGCGCGTATAGGTAGGTATAAGGGGCTACTAAGAAGCGCCTTACCGCCGCCGCCGCCGCCTACCGTAATCTCTACGCCCTCGAGCGCTAGGGCCTCGTCCTTAAGTAAGTTCCTCTTATCTAGCTCTTCTACTTCCGCTACTAACTCTCCCGGTACTAGGGATACTACCTCTATCGCCCTATCGGCGGTCCCTTTAGCGTGCCGCCGCTGCCCCGCCGCTGCTACTAGCCGGGCCCCCCCCCTAGAGCCCCGGAGCCGCCGCTGCCGCGACTAGCTCGCGGGCCTAGAGGGCCGCCTAAGCGCCCTAGAGAGCGCCGCCGCCGCTAATAAGGTAGAGGAGGACGATAAGGATAAAGATAAGGATAACGATAAGGATAAGGAGTAGGTCTAGGTAGTCTAAGGGCTCCGCTTTAAAATAAACGCTATTTTTATCTTTACTTATATAATTACGCTCGCGTTATTATAACTACTTACTTTACTTTACTTACTTTATAGTCCTAGCCCGGGCTATTATTAGTAGTCTATTAGTCTATTATTCTCGTCTATTATTCTAAATAAGGCTTTAAACTTATCGAGGGCTATAGTTCCTATAAACTTATATATAGGTTCTTATATAGGGTCGAGATACCCGCGCTACTTAACGAGGACCTCCTAGCGTTTCCCCCTATTAACCTTTTTCTAGCGTATAGCCTATATCTCTTTAACCTTAAACTCGTCCTCTCCCTCTACCTTAATTATAGGCGGTTAGGCGTCTACTACTTCTTATTTAGGTAGCGGGTTAAAGGAGGCTCTATAAAAGAAGTCTATATTAATCTTATTATAAACCCCTATTAAGAGACTATTAAGCTCTATAACCTATAGGCTAATAACCCTCCGTACTATAAACTTTATATATAGCTAGTTAAGCTTCTTCTTTAGTTATACCGACCTATAGTTACGGAGGTCTAGCTATACCTTATCTCTTACCGCGAACCTATTTACTAGGGCCTTAGTCTTATTAGTATGCCGCTCTTAATCTTACGCCGCGGCGGCTATCGCGGATTAGTAATAATTTATAGTCTCCTATAGCTTTTATATAAACGCGGAGGCGCGGCCCTCTAGTAATAAATTACTATACTACTCCGCTACTACGTCTACGGTAAAGGGAACTAATAAGGGTAGTTCGAAGCTATATATTATAAAGAAAAGGGCTATCTTAATAGAGGTATATAGTTTACTATTTAACGTAAGTTAGGCCGCGGGGAGCTACCGGTCTTAGTCTACTTAGTTACGGGCTATAATAGCCTATAGGTAAGCCTACGCCTCTTAGTTAACCTTCTTAGGCCCTTTATTAGTCTATAGGTAATATACCGTGCTAAGTAGCTATATAATCTAAAGTAGCTAGTATAGGTACTATTAAAAGCGGCTAGTTTAATTCGATCCCCTATCGCTTATAATAAAGGCTAGCTAGCTATACGAGTAGGCCTAGTATTATAGGAAGCGCTCTACGTAAGACTCTATATCTATAAACGGTATTAGCTTTAATACTATAGACTTACTAAGTCGGTCCTTAATTACTTATATATAGCGGTTGCTGCCCTCTATAAGTAAGAGGTCTATTATAAAGTCTATCTATATATATATATAAAACCGGTCGGGTACCGGAAGCTACTTAAGTAGCCCCTTAAGCTATACCCTCTAGATCTTTATATAGCTATAGATATTATAGTTATAGAGAAAGCAATAAACGTAGTACTATAGGAAGGGCTAGTAAAAGTCTCTCGTAAGGCTTACTATTATACCCTATCTACCTAGGTAACCTATAACGCTAGAGTTATAGATAAGTTAGACTAGCCTCCCTTAAAGCTTATTCCGTTTATTTAGCTCTAGCGGTCCCTCCTTCTCCTTAGCTTCTATAGTATATAGTGCGCCCGGTACCTATAGTCTCTCCCGCTAGCGTAGATACCCTTATAGGTCGATATAGTAGTCGGCTACCTATACCTTTAGCTTTAGCTTCGGATTTAGGCGTCGAGCGCCGGACTTAATAGCGCGGCGTACGCCCTCGTAAGTATAGTCTAGAGCCGCTATCTTATCCTATAAGCGTTAAAGGGCCTTATCTTAGAATACTCTTACCGCGCGCGCCCTTAGGCCGGTCTATCCCTCCTCGCTAGACCGAGGTAAGGGCGTAAGGGGAAGCTTATTCGCTAGCACCGCGTCTTCCTTTACTAAGGAAGCTCCTATATAAGTCTATAGTACTTTCTACGGGATAAGCTATAGATCCTAGGCCTCGATATCCGCTCCTATTAGCCGGTCTTAATCCCTTTAAGAAAGCGCGTCTAAGACCGCGGAGTCCCGCCTAGGGCGGTATTTAATCGAGAAGTTAAAGCGTAAGAGATACTCCGCTTAGCGGGCTTACCGCTCTAAGAGGTACTAGCGAGTTATAAAGTACTTAAGGTTCCTATAGTTTATAAGAACCTCGAAGCTCTTATAGCTTTAGAGCTCCGCTTACTATTACTTAAGGTAGCTAATAATCGCTAGTATCTCCTTATTATAAATAGCGTAATTCCGCTGTACTAGGGTTAGCTTATAGGAGTAGAACGCTACCGGTTACTTCTACCTATCTACCTCTTAGGAGAGCGTTCCTCTAAGTGCCTAGCCGCTATAGTCCGCTTTAATTAATATAGACCGGTCGAAGTCCTACTAAAGTAATATTAGGGCTTAAGAGAATAGGTCCTTAAGCGTATAGAACGCTCCTTCCTATATAGGCCCCTAGTAAAAGGTAGTCTGCTTCCTAGTAATCTTATTTAAGGGTATTATAATATAAGAGAAGCCCCTAATAAATATCCTATAATAGTTCGCGAACCTAAGGAAGCTCTATATACCTATCTACGTAGTTAAGGCAGCTTAGTCCTAAATCGCCTAGATCTTTATAGGGTCCGCCTATATACCTACGCCTATATAGATAATAAAGCCTAGGTACTTAACCCTCTTAACCCCGAATTCGCACTTATCTAGGTTAAGGTAGAGCCTATAAAGTTAAAGGCGCTCTAGGACCTTCTATACTTTCTATATATAGTCCTTATAGGAGCCGCTCGTATAGATAAGGATATTATCTATATATATAAAGGCGAACTTATCGAGAAAGTCCTAAAGTATATTATTAATATAACGCTAAAAGGTAGCGGGCGCTCTTAAGAGGCTAAAGGGCGTTATAAGCTACTTAAATAAGCCGTAGTATATATAAAACGCTATCTTTTACTTGTTACCCTCTAAGATCTATACCTTATAAAACGCTTATTTTATATCTAGCTTTATAAACTACTTCGCCTTTAAAAGGTTATAGAGCATATCCGAGATTAAGGGTAAGGGGTAGTAGTCTAGCCTTATAATTACGTTTAGGGCCCTATAGTCGTAATAGAACTATATCCCGCCCCTTAGTTTACGTATAAATAAGACCGGCGCTCTTACTTTAAAGCTACTTACTTAAATAAAACCCTTATCTAAGAGGTCCCTTAGTATCTTCTTTAGCACTAGTAGCTCCGCGTATAATATACTATATAGCGGTCCGAATAGTACGGGTAGTTCCTGCCCCTTCTTATCGGTATAGAGTATAATCTTATAGTCTACCCTTAGCTTATATAGGTTAAGTTTATCCGCTTCCTAGGACTTAAATAGCGGTAGGAGGTCGTAAAAGAGCTCTAGTATCTATTACTATAGCTTAGAAAGCGACTTTAGCTTCTTTATCTAGAGGGCCTTATCGATATCTACTAGGCTAACTACGTAGACCGCTATATTAACCGCTACCCGGCCTTACTACCGCTTTACCTATTATATAGTTCCTATAAAGATAAAGGTAAGGACTTCTTATACTAAGTATAAAGCTAGTATATCTAGTCCTACGCCTATAAAACCATTATTATAGTAGACCTACTATTACGTAGGCCTAAACTATAGCTTCCTTTAGTATAGAACTAAGTATAACTCTATATATAATAACTAAGGTTTCCTAAGGATTAAGGGAAACTTTAGTTAAGGGATTATATAAACTACGATAAGCTTATAGTAACCGTCGACCTCTATAGCTAGCTATATAATGCCCTTAATTACTATACCCTCTATCGCGCTTAAGGCGCCCTTTACTCGCCTTAGGGCGATCTTTTCTACTAGTACTTATATCTCTCGTATAAGCGCCTCGTTAACTATAACGTAGTACTAGTAGCCCTTATCTATAAGGGCGGTAATAGGTATGGAGTTATTAATTATAACCTATATTAAAGTAGGCTCCTCTTCTATATAGACGGATAATTCTTCCTTCTCTTTTACTAGTGCTAGTAATTAAGGCTTTAAAGCCTATCTTTACTCCGGAGCTACTCTTTTTCCTTTAGGCCTAGGGGGGCGGAGTCCTCCTTATCGTCTAAGGTAAGGAGCGGTTCTATCTTCGCTACTTAAACTACTATAGGCCGCTTAGCTAAAAGGAAGGGGTATTTTAATATAAAGTATATAGATACTCTATAACGTAGGTAGCGGCCGTTAGCCTTCCTCTTCTTAATTTCCTTGCTTATTACCTACTTTGCCCGCTACTTAAAGTACGGGGCGGTATAGGAGGTAGTCGACAGCGTCTTCTTACCGCGTCTAGCCCGGTCTATATAGGTAGCTAATATTAAGGTGTCCCTATCTATATCGATAGCTAGTTATTTATCTTATAGAGGGGCGGTAATCCCGTCGCCGCTATACGGCGTACGCTTATAGAGCTTCTAGAAATATAGCGTCTACTTATAGCCCTAAGCTACCTTTATTAACCGGCTTATATACTCGCTATAGTTAGTAGGTATAATTATAGGGATAAGTAGCTCCTATAGGGCCGGCGTAATCGAATTCTATAGCTATATAAGCTTCGCGCTATCTTCTTATACTATAGTCCCTACTACCCGTAAGAGCGTCTCTTTAAAATCGGGAAGGAATTCGCTAAAGGTTTATCCGTCTCTCTACTTAAGGGTCTATAGCTTATCTTACGCCTTCTCCCGCTCCTATATATTACCGAACGTATATATAAGGTATTAAAAGAAGTCTTATAGGTCGTGTCTACCCCTAAGGCCGCCCTTATCCTAGAATCTAGAGATCCGCTATATTTAAGGCTCCGGTAGCGTATAAAAAAGCAAATACTACGCTATATTACGATAGCCGTTTAGGCCCTATTTCTTGTTAGTTATAAACTTCGTCTATAGCCGGCTAAGGAAGAAGTAAAAGGACTCCGGCTTACTATCCTAAGTTAGCTAAGGGAGCGGCTTCCTTATCGGTAGTATCGCTACTATAACCGGCGTTATAGAGGTCGTATGGGTTAAAGCTAGTCTTATAGATAGCTTCCTTAGTATAGCGAGAACCTCGTTCTTCTCGCTAGCCGTCGCGCTTTTAATCGCTTCTAAGATAGCTACGATACTTCCTATCCGTTTAGGGAGGGGCGGAGTACTTCCTTAAAAGGGAGGCGCCCTCTCTAGAGAGATATCTATTAGATCTATTAATTAATAGCTTATACTATTATAGAGTAGGTAGAGGCATACGTATAGGTGCTGTTTATAGGATAATATTAATAAGCTATATAGAGCTCTCTTATACGCGGCTAGCCTATATATATATATATAGGATCCGGCCCTCTATATATAACTATATAGCTTAGGCTATAGCCTAAGCCTATAACCTATAATAGTTAAAGACTCTTATATAGCCTAAGCTATATAGTTATATATAGAGGGCTAGATCTTATATATATATATATAAGCTAGCTATATATAAGAGAGCTCTATATAGCTTATTAATATTATCCTATAAATAGTACCTATATATATACCTTTACTTACTTTATAATAGTATAAGCTATTAACTAATAGATCTAATAGATATCTCTTTAAAAAGGGCGCCTCTTTTTTAAGGAAGTACTCTACCTTTCCTTAAACGGATAAAAAGTATTATAGCTATCTTAAAAGCGATTAAAAGCGCGATAGCTAGCGAGAAAGATAAGGTTCTTACTATATTAAGGGAGCTATCTACGAGACTAGCTTTAACCCCTATAACCTTTATAACGCTAGTTACGGCGGTAATACTACTAACGTAGAAGCCGCTCCCTTAGCCGACTTAAGATAATAAGCTAGAGTCTTTTTACTTCTTCCTTAGCTAGCTAAAGATAAAGTTTATAACCGACGAGAAATAAGGCTTAAATAGCTATCGCGATATAGTATAGTATTTGCTTCTTTATATACTACTAGAGCCCTAAATATAGCGGATTTCTAGATTCTAAGATAAGGGCGGCCTTAAGGGTAAACGCGACCTATAAGACTTCTTTTAATACCTTATATATACGTTTAGTAACGTATAAGAGCGAGAAAAAGCATAAGATAGGCTATAGACCTTTAAGTAAAGAGATAGATAAACCTTTAGCGAATTCCTTCTTAATTTTAAAAAGACGCTTTTATAGGTAACGAGGACTATAGTATAGAAAGATAGCGTAAAGCTTATATAGCTATAGAATTTAATTACGCTAGCCTTATAAGAGCTACTTATCCCTATAATTATACTTACTAACTATAGTAAGTATATAAGCTAGTTAATAAAGGTAGTATAGGGCTATAAGTAAACGCTATGTTTTTAGAAGCTCTATAAGCGTATATTATATAGCGGTAATAAGATTACCGCCCCTCTATAAGATAAATAACCGGCTATCGATATAGATAAAGATACCTTAATATTAGCTACTTATATAGACCGGGCTAGACGTAGTAAGAAGATACTATTAACTACTACCTATACCGCCCTATACTTTAAGTAGCGGGCGAAGTAAGTAACGAGTAAGGAAATTAAAAAGAGAAAAGCTAACGGCCGCTACTTATATTACGGTATATCTATATACTTTATATTAAAATGCCCCTTCCTTTTAGCTAAGCGGCCTATAGCGGTTTAAGTAGCGAAGATAGAACTACTCTTTACCTTAGACGATAAAGAGGACTCCGCCCCCTTAGGCTTAGAGGAAAAAGAGTAGCTCTAAAGTAAAGATAGGCTCTAAAGCCTTAATTACTAATACTAGTAAAAGAGAAAGAGGAATTATCCGCCTATATAAAAGAGGAGCCTACTTTAATATAGGTCGTAATTAATAACTCCTTACCTATTACTGCTTTTATAAATAAAGGCTACTAGTACTACGCTATAGTTAATAAAGCGCTTATATAAGAGATATAAGTACTAGTAAAAAAGATCGCCCTAAGGTAAGTAAAGGGCGCTTTAAGCGTAATAGAGGGTATAGTAATTAAGGGTATTATATAGCTAGCTATAAAGGTCGATAGTTACTATAAGCTTATCGTAGCCTATATAATCCCTTAACTAAAGTTTCCTTTAATCCTTAGGAAACCCTTAGTTATTATATATAGAGTTATACTCGGTTCTATATTAAAGGAAGCTATAGTTTAAGCTTATATAATAGTAGGTCTACTATAATAACGGTTTTATAGGTATAGGACTAAGTATATAAGCTTTATACTTAATATAAGAAGTCCTTACTTTTTATAAGAGCGCTATTAAGAGGTATAAGCTAATAAAGTACTTAGGTATATAGTATTAATATATTAGTAGGGTATCGGTAGGGAATTATACCTACCCCGCTTATATATTATAGACTACTCGCTACTTTAACTAAAGAGGAGAAATCCCTCTTCTTATAAGCTTTAGTCTTACGATAAGGAGAATATAATATATATAGCGTAGTACCTCTAGCTATCTCTACTACTTAACTAATCGTACCGTAATACGTATTCCCTTATAATTTCTAAAGCTTCCCTTTTTAGTTACCTAGTAAAGATAGCTACTTAAAGAAGACTATATAACGCTCTTATAGCGCAACGTAGTAGTTAACTAGTTAAGGCCTCTTCGTTACGTATATCGAGTATCTACTTAGGAGATAAAGAATAAGAAGATATATCCTTAAAATAGACCCTTATTATAGACGGCGTTATAACTATATTAAAGATATCGCTACCTATAAGCGTAAGATAACCGTCTTATAAGGAAAAGCTTATAGCCTTATAAGCGCGCGTTAAAGAGCTAGAAGAGATAAAACGCCTATAAGATCGCGTTATATAATTAAAGGAGGAAATTACTAAACGCGCCGGTACTATCGCTATCTATTTAGGGAAGTATCGATAGTTTTACTCCCTTAAATCGGATAGTAGTCGCGGTAGTAAGGTTAAGATTAAAAACATCGCTTAATTATCCTAACCTATTAATATATAGAAACGTCTAAACTAGACTTACGATCTAAAGGACGCCTTTAGGGCAGCGCCTAAACGCTTTTATCGTAATAAAATAAAGATCCTCTATATAGTAGATTATATATATAGCGACTATAAAGCGAGATAGCGCCGATACTTTAAAGAATAAACGCCGATTAACCGAACTAAATATAGTATAGATTAAGTATACTTTAAGGAATAGATACTTATCTTAATTAAGGATACTATAAATAAGGAGATACTATTAGCGATATAATTAAAGGAGGCTCGCTAATAAGAAGGCTAGTCCCCCTTAGAGTTTAGCTTATACCTTAACTCCTTAGAGAGGTATTTTAAATACCTATTAGAAAAAGCGTATACTCTTATATTTTTCGCTAAGCTAGAGCTATAACTTTAAGACTAAATTAACCTTTATTCGATACCTATCTATACCTACTAATAGGAAGAGCTTATATAAGTCGCCTAATAATATTAAGATACTACTATTAATAAGAAGCGATATATTAATACTACTTTTACCCCTAAAGGAACCGGGAATAAAAGTAATGCTATACCCTAAGGCGGTATATATAAGGGAAGGAATTAAAAAGGCCGATAAGCTAGGCTAAATCGTTAAGGAAATACTACCGATTCGACTAATAATTAGTAAGCTAGCGATATACCTACTAAGGGCCGAACTAAGGGACGTTATTAAGGAAGAGGATCTTTTACTTAATCGGGAATTATATATTTCTAATATAATAAGCTAGGATACCTATCTATAAAATATACTAATTTTCTAAAGGTAGAAACCTTAGTAAAGACTCTTAAACTTAATACTATAAAATAAGGAAAAGGTAAGATATCGGGGTAAACGCCTCTTCCTTAGTAAACTTAATACTTATAGGATAGTTACTTAAAACTCTTATAACGATATTAGGGCGAAACCCTACTAAAGTCCTTATATACTTAGATACTTATAGTACTATTAACCTCGTAGATATATACTTTACTTAATAGTAAGGATTACTATAAGTAGCGCTATTATACCCTAAGTTATTAGGGCTTAATAATAGTAAAGTAAGGGAGTATAGAGTATCGTTAGTACCGCTCTAAATAATAGATATAAGAGGCATTAAAAAGATAATTACTTATTTTTATATTAGTACCGATAAGTTAACGTTAAATAATTAGGTACTAATCTTTTTATTAGTTACTACCTTAAAGGATAAACGTATCTATATTATCCTATAAAAACGATAGTAGTAGTTTAAGTATTAACTAAGTAGTAAAACCCTATAAAATCCTTATAGATTCCTTTAGGAATATAAGAATAAAGTAAGGGTATATATAATAGCGCTTAATCCTAAGCTAATCCCGCTATTAGATAAAGATAAAGATAAAGGGATTCTATAAAAAGAATAGGCCGAAATCCTACTAACTCTCTACCGGTTTAAAGATACCTTTTTAGCTAATAAATCCGATTTATTACTAGCTAAAAAGGGAATCGATTACTTAATTAATTTAATCCTTAATATAGAACCTCCTTATAGACCGATTTACCCTCTATTATAAAGGGAACTCTAAGTATTATGCGACTAGATCTAAGACGCGATAAAAAGGAAAATAATTTAAGAGTTAAAGAGCCTAGCTAGGGCGCTTATCCTTTTTATTTTAAAAAAGGATAGTACCTTATAGCTATATATAGACTACTAAGGACTTAACTAGGTTATATAAAAGAATTAGTACCCTTTACCCCTTATTTTAGAGATTATTAACTGCTATTAAGGAGCTAAGTACTTTTCTAAGATTAATATATAGAATATATATTAATATATTCGAATTTAGGAAGGAGATAAATAGAAAACCGCTTTCCGAACGTATTATAGATATTTCGAATACTTAGTAATACCCTTTAGACTTACTAATATACTAGCTATATTTTAAAGCTATATCTATTAAGCGCTTAAGGAGCTCGTAAATATAATCTATATAGTCTACTTTAACGATATCCTTATATACTCTAAAATAAGAAAAGAATATACTAAATACTTAGGATAAGTAATAGAAAGGCTAAGGGCTATAGAGCTCTATATAAAACTATTAAAGTATATCTTCTATTAATAGTTAGTCGAGTTCCTTAGGTTTATATTATCTATCGATAGGGTATTAATAGACCCTTAATAGGTAGAGGTAATAGCCTAATAGCCTAAACCTATAACCTACTATAATATTTAGGTTTTCCTTAGGTTCTATAATTTTTACTAACGATTTATATATAGGTACTTAGGAGTTATAGCGCCCTTAACTATATTATTAAAGGGGAGTAAGAATAAGAAGAAGCTAAGGAGTATAGAGCTAAACCTTACTAAAAAGGCAGCGTTTTAAGCTCTTAAGGATGCTTTTTAAGGAGCCCTACTCCTTTAATATTACGATCTAGAAAGACGTATTTATATTAAAATAAATATATTATAATTCGCGATAGTAAGGATTATCTCTTAACTTAATAATAAAGGGCATTATTATTTAATCGTATTTTAGTTAAGGAAGTTTACTAGAGCTAAACTTAATTATAGTATTCTAGACTAAGAACTCTTTACTATCGTTAAGTTATTTAAATACTAGTAATATTATATTAAAGGGGCAGCGTATAAAGTAAAGGTATTATTAGACTACTATAACCTTTAGACGTTTATATACTAGACCTCCTTAAATAAAAAGTAAGTAAGATAGTATATATATTTAGTACTATTTAACTTTATAATTAAGTATTATATAGGTAAATCTAACCTAGTAGACGCGCTATCGAGAATGCCTAGATATAAGGGCGAGAAGCCCTTATCTATAGAACTATTACTAGAGCTATAAGCGAAGCTAGCTACTATTAATACCGTATTTATATAGAGAAATAATAAGGCGTTTTTATAGGTAAAGAGATACTTAACCTCGAGTTAATATAAGCGTAGTAAAGTGCCTTTATATAAGGAAAATATATAAGCTTATCTATAGCGAAACTATAATAATTTAGGCACGAGACTTAAACGATTAGCTAATTAAGCTAAAGAGAGAGCTAGTTATAAATAGTTACTCTTAAGGAAGACCGCTAAAGAAGCGGCCTACTATATAAAGGTTTATATAGTAGAAGTTCTAGAACCGTTACTAGAGTTACTAAAACGTACTTAGTTAGTTAATATAGTAATTAATAGGCTAAAGGAGACTAAAGATTTCTCGAAAGAAAAGGGTTTTTAGTTAGTACGCCTAAATAGACTACTACTATAAAAGGGTCGTATTATAGTGCCTCTAAAGGCAGCCTTATAGTAAGAGCTAATATAGCTCTTTTATAACGATCCGTTAGTAGGATACTTTAGCTCCTAATATACTAGCGAACTATTAGCGAGGAACTTTTACTAAGATAAAATAACGAAAGATATAAATAAATATATTTAGTTATACTTAGTATATTAAGGTATAGTATCTAAGAGGCATCGCCCTTATAGTACTATATAATTATTACTATATCCTATACGATTATAGGAAGAATTATTAATAGACTTTATTATAGGTCTACCTAAAGTATAGTATAATAGACGAAACGTTAATACGATCTTAGTAATCGTAGACTAATATACTAAGTATTGCCTCTTCTTTCCTATCTCTAAGATAATAATAGCCTTAGAGCTAGTAGAATTATTTTATTACTAAGTTAAATTAGTATATAGACCTCTAAAAGGTATTATCTTAAATAGAGGGTCCCTATTTATAAGTAAGTTTTAGTTAGATCTTTATTTTATCTTATAAGTAAAACGTAAGCTATCGATAGTATTTTACCTATAAATTAATAGGTAAACAGAATAAATAAACTAAGCTATATAATACTACTTAAGATACTTTACTAATTTAAAATAAACTAACTAAGCGTTACTCCTATATATTACTTAATTTATATATAATAATATAAAGAACGCGATAACTAGGTTATTACTTAATAAAGCGTTAATAGGTTACTAACT
Organism: Hirsutella rhossiliensis; assembly: GCF_020360975.1. Classification (NCBI taxonomy): domain Eukaryota; kingdom Fungi; phylum Ascomycota; class Sordariomycetes; order Hypocreales; family Ophiocordycipitaceae; genus Hirsutella; species Hirsutella rhossiliensis. The sequence continues at coordinate 2,753,341 of NW_025408670.1, forward strand.
AAACTTCTATATTAATACTAAGGATAATATTATTTAGAGGGGGGTACCTAAAGTAAGAGTAAGAGTTACTAGGCTATAAGAGCTATAAAAGAGGCTTAAGGAATACTAAGGAAAGGCTATTAAATCGTAAGTAAAATACTATAATTTAAGGCACTAACCGCTTATACTAAAAGTAAGAGACCTTATAATATTATCGATAAAGAACTTACGCTTTAAGGATAAAAAAAGAAAACTCTTACCTAAGTATATTGAACTATTTTAGGTCCTATAAGCTATTAAAAAGTAAGTATATTATCTTATACTCCTTAAGAAGTACTTACGCCTTTATAACGTTTTTTATATTAGTCTCTTAGAGCTATAAAAGAAGTATAAAGGCACCTATAAAGATAGCGAAACCCTACTAATACTAGACTTAGAGGACGATAAAGGTAAATAGGAAGTCTAAGAGATTAAAGACTAAAAGAGATCTAAGGGCGATACCTTTTTCCTTATTAAATAAAAAGGATAGCTAGCTAAGTATAACTAATAGGTCGAGGCTAAAGATATAGCGAATAGCTAAGACCTTATTAAAGAATATACTACTCGCTTAACTAAGAAAAAGAGGTATAAGACTAAGTAAGGTAGGGAAACCTACTAGCGTAAGGAGACGCTATTAAATCGGTAACGAATCCCTATTAAATCGCTACTAACTTATTAACGTATTAGTACGTTTAAACGTCCTATAACTACATATAAAATAGTAAAATAAGAGAATAGGGAAAACTATCTATACTACCTATTAAATATTATTAAGGAAAATAAAACTAAACTATAACTCTATTAAGGCCCTAATAATAAAGGAGAGAAAGATAGTTATAGCTAAATAAAAGAAAGATAAGACCTATTTATTACTTCTAACTACCCCTCTTCTTTATTAGTATAGCGGGAACTAACTAAGGCGCCCCTTTTACTATACTAAATACCTTTAGAAATACTAGAACTACCCTATCCTCTACTCTTTCTTTATTCTCTACGTTAAGACCTATCTTTATTAGCATAGTACTTACCTTAGCCTTAGTAAATAGTAAGGCGTATTACTATAAAGTATAGCCTATATCGCCGTCGATAAAGTAGAGTTTTAACTAAGATTCCTAGGCCTAGTACTCTAGGCTTATATAAGTAATATCGAATAAGGGCGCGAGGTTAAGGTAAATAATAAGCTCGCGGCGCTTATTAATTAGCGTATAGTAGTCGGTACGCTCGACCTAGTATATCGTTAAGCGGTCGCTAATAAAAAGGTCGGATAAAACTTATAATAGTAAACTTCTATATACCTATAGTCTTAAAGGACTTACGATAGGCCGTCTTAGCGGCGTCGAAAGCCTCGGCTAAATACTATACCGTAATAGTAAGACGGCGCCGATTAGCCTCCTCGAAAATAAGCACGCCCGCGTTTAAGCTATTATCCTTAGTATCCTCGTTACCGGTCTTTAACTTATTAAGCTCGCGTAGGTACTTAACGATAGCGACTATATTAGCCCGGTTACTAGATATAAGAGTAGTAGCCTTAAGAAGGATTAGCTTATTAATCGTAATATTTAAAGTTAAGGGGAAACTTACTTAGTTATAGGTCGCGGTACGTTTATAGTACTACTTATAGCGCGTTAAGGAAACCCCTAAGAAAATATAGCTAATTAAGAGCACCTTAATAAGCTTAGGCTTAGTTATACTATACTCTTTAACGACCGTCCTAAAATAATATATATACTAGAGCTTATAAGGGATAACCCTATAAGCCTTAACTAAGCGGGCTTTAGCCTTAGATTAAGTACGCTTCTTTATAGGAGCGCGACCGCCTTATACCGCCGCTTAGGTGCCTTTATTTCTAGCGCCGCCGTTCTTAGGTTTATTAGTAAGAGGAGTCGGATCGCGGCCGTCTCTATTATTACTATTATCGTTATCTTAGCCCTCGTTCGGCTAAGTATTAAGATAGTCTTAGCCCTCGTTTAGCTAGGCCTCGTCGTTAATATCGGCCTACTTATTCTAAGGAGCGGCCTAGGCGATAATCTCCTATTAGCTAGAGCCGCTCTATCGAGATAAAGTAGCTAGGTTATTAGTACTTACCTAAGAGCGCCTAGGCACGATCTTCTTACTAGTATTAGTATTGCTAATAGGGGTAATAAACTTATAAGTTTCTAGGCCTATAAAGGTAGGCTTATTAGTAGTCGGAGTTAGGGTACTTAGCGGGGTAACGGGGGTATAACCCTCGCTAATATTAGGTCTTAGACTAGAAGTCTCCTAAGACTAAGATTCCCTTATACCTTTCTTAGCTTTCTTTACTAAGGGGGAACTAGCGTTACTATAAGACTTTTAGGCTAATCGCTTACGCTTTAAGAGCGAACCCGCCGCTACCTACTCCCGTATATAGTATAGGAAATCGGCGTTATAGTTCTTTATCTTCTTTAGCGTAAAAGGTATTATCGTTAATAAATCGTCGATAAAAAGTAATATAAAAAGGTATAAGGGATTAATAAAAAAAGGCGTAAAACTCTATAGTAATTATAAGTAGAAGAGTTAAAAAAGAAAAGAAAATAGAAGAAGTAAGAGATATATATATACGCTCTTTATATTATAGTTACACGGCCGATATATAAGCGATACTATAATAGTTACTTAGCGGTAACTATTAGTATAATAACTATTAACGTTATAGAGCGTAGACTAACGTATACTTATATAGGCGTATACGCGCGATATATAACCGAAACTACCTCTCTTCTTAACTAAATATATATAGCGTAGTAAAAGTAATATATATTAAAGATATAGCTAAGACGTCTATATAGGAGGGGAGATAATTATAAGAGCGCTACTAAGAGGTATAAGCTAATAAAGTACTTAGGTACGTAGTATTAATATATTAATAGGGTATTAGTAGGGAATCGTGCCTACCCCGCTCGTATATTATAAACTACTCGCTACTTTAACTAAAGAGGAGAAATCCCTCTTCTTATAAGCTTTAATCTTATAACGAGGAGAATATAATATATATAGCGTAGTACCTCTAGCTATCTCTACTACCTAACTAATCGTACTATAATACGTATTCCCTTATACTAGCGCTTAAGGGCGTAGAGATTATAGTAGGTAGCGGCGGCGGCGGTAAGGCGCTTCTTAGTAGCCCCCTATACCTACCTATACGCGCTAGCCTTTTAAGCTAACGCTATAGCGAGTAAGATAGGAGGCGCCGCCTTATAAGCGCGGCCGGTATACGCGTATTAGTAATAACTACCGCTATAGCGGCGCTTAACTTAGTCGGTATAAGGGAGCTCCTATAACGCGTACTATATATAAGGGGCCGCGCGGGCGGCTCCGGCCTATACTTAGCGTTTATACTTTAAGAAGTTAGCGGAAAATAGCTACTATACTTACTAGGTAGTAGACTTATAGGGGTAGTAAAGGTAGAGGTAGGAGTAGAGGGGCCGGGCGTTATAGCCGGCGGCGGGGATAGTATCGTTACCTAGAAAGGTAATATAAGGGCGGCTAGCGTAGCGGAGGTAGAAGCGGCGGCGGTAGGCGCGGTCGCGGGGGCGCGGGTAGGAGTAGCGGTAGTAGCGGAGCTATCGTCGGCCGTACTTAGTATAGCGTTAATAAACGACTTTATATACTCTAAGAAAGAGAAAGTAAGGGAGGGGGAGGTAGATATATTTATTATAGAAGTTAGTATTATAGATTATAGCCTCCCGCTTTATAAGGCAAAGAACTTATTAGTTAAAGTTATTATTATTAGTGTTATTATTACTACTATAGCTATTACTATAAGTATATATTAATAAAGCGGCCTATATAGCTAGGAATAAACTAACGCTTTAAGTAAAGTAAAACTTACTTATTATTATTATTACTATAGTTAAAGAAGGAAGAGAAGGAAAGGAAGGAGGAAGGGGGGGATACTACCTTATATACCCTTAAGTAAAGGAGGCTACTTAAGGCTAAGGGAACGGGCAACCTAAGGCTTATATAGGTCTAGGCCGGCCGCTAGCTACTTAGGGGCGTATATAATAAGTTATACCCTTATTTAGATAGCTAGCTAGCTAATAAGTATAGAGCTTAGTTTTAGCTACCTAAACTAATAAGTATAGAGATAATAAGGCTAGTAGGGCTAGTATAATTAATAGGAAAGGGTAAGGTAGAGCTAGCAGTATAGGCTTAATAGTATAAAAGCTATTAATTAAGTAACGCCGCGCCGTGCTTAAGAGAGGGTATTATATAAAAGTCTTTAACTATTATAGGTTATAGGCTTAGGCTATAGCTTAAGCTATATAGTTATATATAAAGGGCTAGATCCTATATATATATATATAGGCTAGCTATATATAAGAAAGCTCTATATAGCTTATTAATATTATCCTATAAATAGTACTTATATATATACCTTTACTTACTTTATAATACTTATACTAAAAAAAGGGGAGGGTTTTCCCTTAAGTACTTTAGTTTTTCCTTTCTATTTAATATTAAAGTTCTAGATACCTTTAACTAAGTCCTTAGTATAATCTTAATAATAATAATAATAATAAACTAATAAGCTAAAAGCTAGTAGTTATATAGTTCTTACTTAAAAGAAACCTAAAAGTTAAACCCTTAGCCCTTTATACTTAAGACTAAAATAAAAGTACTAAGCGCTTAAAGGGTATAATTAAAGATAAGGTATATATAATAAGAGGTAACCTTTTTTTAAAACTATAAAAAGAAGTTTATAAATCTATTATTTAACTTAATAACTATATACTAAAATATAAAATTAAGTAGAATTTATTATATAAAGATTTAATAAAGAGAAAGCTTATATAAAAGTATTTTTAAGCTTATAGCTATAAAGCCTTTACTATAACTTTATTAACTTAAGATAAAAAATTTACTTTAAGAAACTTAACTTATAAGCTTAGATAAGATACTTTATAAGATATATATCCTTTAATATATACTAAATTTAAGTATTATTAAAAAGTATAGTAATTTTTATATAAGATATTATTTTTAATAAGTAATAGATTTTTAATAAAAAGCTTTTTATAAAACTAATATATACTTATAGTAAGTATATATCGCGACTAAAATACTAACTAATACTAAGAATTAATTTAATAGTATTAATTACCCTTAGTAATAATACTATACTAAGGCTAAAAGGTATATAAATATAATAGCGGCCCTTAATATACTAAGCTTAATTAAAATATATAGTATAAAGAGACGCTACTTAAATTTATATACCTTAATAAGGCGAGTTAATAAACCTAAAGTAGTAATATAATACCTACTTAAGCGCTAAGCGACCTTATAAAAAAAGTAATATATAATAATCTTATAGGCTTTATCTTAAGTATATAGTTTAATAGGATATAAGTAGTAATTAAACGGCTTTTTAAAGTAAAGAGCTATACTAGTAGCGCGTTATTAATAGTATATAAAAGCGCTATTAAGAGGTATAGGCTAATAAAGTACTTAGGTATATAGTACTAATATATTAATAAGGTATTAATAGGGAATTATACTTACCTTACTTATATATTATAAACTACTTGCTACGTTAACTAAAAAGGAGAAATCCCTCCTCTTATAAGCTTTAGTCTTATAATAAGGAGAATATAATATATATAGTATAGTACTTCTAGCTATCTCTACTACCTAACTAATTATACTATAATATATATTCCCTTATAATTTCTAAAGTTTTTTTTTAATTACTTAATAAAGATAGCTACTTAAAAAAAACTATATAATACTCTTATAGCGTAATATAATAGTTAACTAGTTAAGGCCTCTTTATTATATATATTAAGTATTTACTTAAGAGATAAAAAATAAGAAGATATATCTTTAAAATAGACTTTTATTATAAATAATATTCTAGCTATATCGAAGATATCGCTACTTATTAATATAAGACTACTAACTTATAAAGAAAAACTTATAGCTTTATAAGCGCGTATTAAAGAGCTAAAAGAAACGAAACGCTTATAAGACTATATTATATAATTAAAAGAGGAAATTACTAAATATATTAGTACTATTACTATTTATTTAAGAAAGTATTAATAGTCTTACTCCCTTAAATTAAACGGTAGTTATAGTAGCGAGGTTAAGATTAAAAATATATAGAAATATTTAAACTAAACTTATAATTTAAAGGACGCCTTTAAGGTAGTGCTTAGATATTTTTATTATAATAAAATAAAAATCCTTTATATAGTAGATTATATATATAGCGATTATAAAGTAAGATAGCGCTAATACCTTAAAGAATAAACGCTAATAGACTAAACTAAATATAGTATAGATTAAGTATACTTTAAAGAATAAATACTTATTTTAATTAAGGATACTATAAATAAAGAGATACTATTAGCGATATAATTAAAGGAGGCTTATTAATAAAAAAGCTAGTCCTTCTTAAAGTTTAGCTTATACCTTAACTCCTTAGAAAGGTATTTTAAACGCTTATTAAAAAAGGTATATACTCTTATATTTTTCGCTAAGCTAAAGCTATAACTTTAAAACTAAATTAACCTTTATTTAATACCTATTTATACCTATTAATAAGAAGAGCTTATATAAGTCGCTTAATAATATTAAGATACTACTATTAATAAGAAGCAATATATTAATACTACTTTTACCCTTAAAGGAACTAGGAATAAAAGTAGTACTATACCTTAAAGTAGTATATATAAGGGAAAGAATTAAAGAGGCTAATAAACTAAGCTAAATTATTAAGGAAATACTATTAATTCGACTAATAACTAGTAAGCTAGTAATATACTTATTAAGGGCTAAACTAAAGGATATTATTAAGGAAGAGGATCTTTTACTTAATTAAGAATTATATATTTTTAATATAATAAGCTAGGATACCTATCTATAAAATATATTAATTCTTTAAAGGTAGAAACCTTAGTAAAGACTCTTAGACTTAATATTATAAAGTAAAGAAAAGGTAAGATATTAAAGTAAATACCTTTCTCTTAATAAACTTAATACCTATAAGATAGTTACTTAAAACTCTTATAATAATATTAAGGCGAAACCTTATTAAAGTCCCTATATACTTAGATACTTATAGTACTATTAACCTTATAAATATATACTTTATTTAATAGTAAGGATTACTATAAATAGCGCTATTATACCTTAAGTTATTAAGGCTTAGTAATAGTAAGGTAAGGGAGTATAAAGTATAGTTAATACTACTTTAAATAATAAATATAAGAGGTATTAAAAAGATAATTACTTATTTTTATATTAGTACTAATAAGTTAACGTTAAATAATTAAGTACTAATCCTTTTATTAGTTACTACTTTAAAAGATAAATATATCTATATTATCTTATAAAAACGATAATAGTAGTTTAAGTATTAATTAAGTAGCGAAACCCTATAAAAACCTTATAGATTCCTTTAAGAATATAGGAACGAGGTAAGGGTATATATAATTACGCTTAATCTTAAGCTAATCCCGCTACTAAATTCTTAAGGTATATAAGTAAAAGCGGAATTTTAGGAAATTAAGGAATTATATAAGACTACGTAATAAAGGAGAAGAAGGAGTATAAGGTAGGATTTTCAACGGAATTTATTAGTAGTATATTAGTATATAAAAGAGGTATTAAAGTTAATAATTCTATCTTTATCTAATAGCGGACATACTATCTTATATAGATAATTATAGCTAAATAGAAGAACCTTTCGGGACTAGATTTAGGCTGCTATATAGCCCTAAGACTAAGGAATTCTATAATACCTCGAGTAAATCTAAAAGTATCTTAGTTCTACTAATATTTATATTTAAAGGAGGTTAGTCGTGCTAGTATTCTTAAGAGGTCTTAGCTAGTATTCTAAGCTAGCTCTATTCCTTCGATTCCCGATTATATAATAACCGGCAACCCGTTTAATATATAATAATATATAAAATAACGAGCGATTCTTACTCTATAGGATAGGATTTTATCTATAATTAATATACTACTTATTAGTATAAGAATATACCCTTATATTCCTATTTTACTATTATAAAGAAATAAAAGGCATAGGGAGGCTTTATAAAATAAGCTAGTAAAAAGAGGCTCTATAATATAGTCTAAGGGAATAACCCTTAAAAGATAAAGACCTCTACTAGATATCTATACCTTCCTCTAGGAAAAGCGGGTTAGGATAAGCCTATCCTTATAAACAAAAATATATATAAAATACATAAGTTAATTACGAGCAGAACGGATACCCTATTGCCTATTTTAGCCTAGCGGTTCCGAAGATATCCGCGATACGAGAATAGGTAGGGCATAGAATATTCTAGTTAAATCTACTACTTATACTAGAACCTATAGTCTTACGTTAACTATCACGCTATAATTAGACCACCTACTAAGTTAGGAAGATATACTATAGATAGAGCTTTTTAAGCACTATAGAATATACTAGAAAGCTAACTAATTAGTTTACTAGTAGGCGAGCAATAGTCTATAAAAGACAAAGGATTTCCCTAGGAGTAGTAGATAGAATAAGTAAGTTCGTATATATCTTTTATAACGCTATTCTTTTAATATATTATTTAGCCCCTTATATACTCGTTATAAATTCCGGACGAAATCCTACCCTATACTCCTTTAACTAACCTTTCCGCTTACGTTATTAGTTACTTAATTCTACGCTTATTGCTTATACCTTCTTATAATTAGCTTATATAATTAGGAGAGTATATTATAGCTGCTTTATTTATAGTAGGAACACCGTTCCTTATAAAGGAGATAGAGATTCTACTCCGCGACCGCTAAAGGTCCTCTTTTAGCTATTGCTTCTTCGATAAGAACGTATCTATAACCTAACCTCGAATTATTTTCGTAGCCTTTAAGAGGTAATTAAGTAGAGTAGGGTTTAGAAAGAAGAGTAGCTCTTAGAAGTACTAGTTCTCTAACTAAAAGAAAGTAATATAGTAGTATATAACCTAACGAATTAAAAGCTCTTTAAACCTCTTAACGGTATCTTTCTAGAAAAAATTACTACTAGTAGCTATGCTTTTCTATTGCTTTAATATAGACGCCTATATTATACCGCGTTTCCTTACGCCGCTTTATAGATTAATCTAATACCTTTATTCGAGATAATTTTTTACTCCTAACGTACTATTAATTATAAATAACTCTTACTTATACTTTATAATCGTATATTTATAATAGTAGTATACCTCTTTCTTATTATCGTCTCGGATATAATAAAGACCGTACTTCTATATATACGACGAGCTAAGACGAGCTGCTTTCTTTATCGTCTTCGCGCGACGTAGGTATATAATATAGTCTTATACGAATTCGTCTAGAGGCTTAAGATAACGGATAGAATTAGACGATAGCGTTATAGTGGAAAAGTATAGCGTGGGATATAATATAGGAGATCTAGAGCGGATTAATACTAAACTTATTATAAATAAAGATAGCGAGGTTAGCGCTAGAGATTCTATAATTATAATATATACTAATTAAGGTATAGTAGCTTTCGATTATTCGATCTTAGTCTATCGTTTAACTAGCCTAACGTAAAAATTTTCGGGCTTTAATATTATAGAAGTAATTCGATTAAAAGGATTATTTAAGCTTTCCTATCCCTAAAAGGATTATTTAAGCTTTTCCTATCCCTTTAATAACGCAATTAATAAGTCTAGCTAGTAATACGTTAGGTTATACTCCGTCTTATATAAAAGAACTTATAAAACTAGGTATAATAAGAAGTACTTTTTAATACGTATTAATACTAGCCTTACCTTTAGGCCTTCCTAGGATAGCTACCTAGTAGTAAAGATAAAAAGTATCCGTTCGGTACTAGATCGACCTAACTAAGGTAGCTAGGTCGATATTATAAGGATAATAGTATTTATAATTAAATAAAGTAGATAAACTAATAGAAAACTAGTTAATAAGCCTTATAGATAATACTAGAATTATCGCCGCTTAGATTCTACTTAGTTATTCTCCGTAATAAGCCTCTTACCTAAGCTTATTTTTAGCGTTACTAGTATAATCTAGTATACCGGTAATACTATAGTATTAAGTTTTTATTAAACTATACTAGGTCTTAGCGGTATTTACTATACTAATACTAACTTATACCGGACTATTTTAATTACTATAGTTAAGCGTGATTTCTTAGTAGGTAACGAGACCTATGCCTATATATAGTTTCCCTTAACAGTAGCTTTTACTATTACTATTTATAAATACTAGAGCCTAACGAAGGATTAAATAGTTACTAACCTCGCTTTACGCGACTTCTAGGCTAGTATTAGCTATATTACTATATTACGGGTTACGTCGCTATAAGGCTTACTCCTTAAGGCGCCTTTCGATCGTTAGAGCCTCTATAACTACGCGCTAACGGAAGGTTATACGCATTTCCTACGTATTATATTTATAGCTAACTATAAGATAGGGATAAAGATACGCCTCGCTAACTAAAAAGGCCGTTAGGCTTAATAGCTTACTAATACGCTATATCTACTACTTTATCTTAACTAAACGTTGTCTTCCCCTAAGCTATAAGGAAAGGGGCGGTAAGGTATAGGGTATATAGCTAGACTAGGCTTACTAGGAAGCGTTTTAAATAGCTAGTTAGCCGCTATAGGCAAAAGGGGGGTTTCTAAGGGCCCTCCTTAGGAAAGCCGAATTATAGGTATATAATATTTAGCCTTCGGGCTAGATATTTAGCCGTTAAGCCTATTACCTTAGTAACTTAATAGCTGTTCGACGTATTTTATATATATAGATTAGACCGTTAGTCTGCTCCCTTTAATAAAAATATATTAGTCGCTTATAGTAAAAATACTATATAGTAATTCTAGCGCTTTATTATATCCCCTTATTCTATCTATATATTCTCCTTACCCTTATCCTCTAGCTTATTAAGCTACTATATATCTAGTTAGTAGCCGAAATATAACTTATAACTTTAGTTCGCTTATAATCTAGACCTAAGTAGCTTTAGCGATAGTTTCTAACGCTATAAGCTTCCGCTCTTTAAGGGTTAAAGTAAGAGCTAGTCCTAAAGCGGTAGAAAGAGCTATACTACTACTATAAGCACGTAGCTATTATACTACTCGCTATATAGCGATACGCTAAGTATTATTAGGTTCGGTATCTATAAGCTTAAGCTACCGATTTATATCCTAAAAGGTATATATAGTAAAAATAGCGCTAGTAGGGACCTAGATATATAGCCTAATTAATTTCTCGCTTCTTTAGAGTAAATAAAGGTCTTATACTAGCTTATATATATAAGCGTTCTTTATATAGTCCTAGTATATAGTATTAGTATCTATCCTAGTAAATTAGTAAAGTAGATATATACTTTAAGGGATAATTAATATACTATCCTAGGAGGTATATTTATAGCCGGGAGTCTTAGTAGCGCGTATAATATAAAGACGGTATAGGAAGTCTTATACTAAGCCGATAAGAGGGGCCTTTTTTATTTACTTCTTTTTTTACTTAGGCGAGTAAGTTAGTAGTCGCCTCTTCTTTATAAAAGAACTTATTAAATTATATAGTAATCTTAGCTATAGATTTACGGGCGTTAAGTTAAACTAATCTTCTACCCTTCTTAACTATTTTATTCCTACTAAGCGAGTCCCTATCTATTAAGCTAGCGACTATAGTTTTACTTATAATAGCGGAATCTACTATAGATATAATAACGCTACTAACTAATAGCTTTCTATAGTAATAGTAATACTAAAGGGAAGGTAAAAACTGAGGTTAAAAGGGATCTATAAGTAAGTAGCGTTAATCTATTCTTAGTTTAGTAACCGTTCTACGAAGAGCCCCTTAGTACTAAGCCGCTATAGGCTAGCGGTACTACTGCTATAAGAAAACGTAGTAAGTTAATTTATATTATTATCCCTTTTTTTCTTAGTATAAGGACTAAGAATATTACTATCCCTTTAACGTTATTAGTAATAATAATATATCCGCTTAATCTAATTAATTAATATTATACCTATATTACTTATTTATACCTTAATAGTATCTTATAAAGTAAGATTAAGTATAAGCTTTAGAAGTATTACTATATCGCCGTTAATCTTAGTATACTCTCTCGCTAAATTATAAACTAAGGTCTCCTATACTAGCAAGCCCGTACTAAAGAAACTCTAGAGCTAATAGAAACTATCTATAACCTAATCTTTTACGTTAAGCTTATTAAGAAGTAGACGCTAAGCGTGCTATAAAGATAAGGCTAGCCGATTATAAAATAAGGTTAAAAGCGTATTAAGCTTTACCCGGACCGCCGCTAGGTATATAGGCTTAATAGTAACGAGGAGCGCTTTATATTACTAGAAAAGATAGAATAGGTTATTATTAAGATAACGCGACGGTCTAATACTATTTCGGGATATAGTAAAAGCCTTTTTTAGCCTTATCTTTATTAGTAAAAGCAGCTCTAGGTCCTAAGAGACCCCCTCTTTACGATATATAAAATCTTATTCTTAAATAAGGTCGAACTCTAAAAAAGGATATTTTAAAGGAAGAAGGGATAGTTTCTTATCCTAGGACTAAACTACTAATAGTATATTAACGGTTATAATAAGCTTAAGGCATATAGATTTAAGATATATATAGCAATTAATATATACTCGCGTAATATTATTTAGTTCTATATTAGCTACTCCGCTATAACTACTTTAAGCGTATTAAAGTAGTACTTAGCCGTATATAGCGCCTATAGCTTTCGGCTATAGTATTTATAAGTAGATAGGGAGAGCGAAACGCTATTAGTTATAGTAGTATACTAGAACTTTATCTTAGTAATAAATAAGCGAGTAAAATAGTATAGGTAAGATTTCTAATAAGGAAATTAACTTAAGGATTTATATAAAGCGGCTCTAAGTATAAAGAACGTTAAGATCGAGAGTTAGTAGGAGTATATACTATATATCTCGTCCTAGTAGTAGGTAGACTACTTTAGAGAACTTACTAAGGACGGGGACTTCGATAGCGATATACTAAAAGATTAGATTTCTATCTACGCTATCTTCGAAGACTTACTACGCCGAGAACTCTTTAACTTCGTAGAGGCATAGAATCTTTATCGGATACGCCTTTAAAAGAACCGTCCCTATATAGTCTATAGCTAGCCCTAGATAAACTACTATTACCCCGACCCTTTATATATAAAGAGACCTACTAATAAATAATTTAATAAATATTTATAACGTAGTATTTATTATATAGCTATACTTAATAAACTTAGTAAACGCTTTAAATTAAAGCCTAATATAAATTATAAAAAGGTTAATTAAAATTAAAATTTTAAGAAATATAAGTATAGTAATAGTATAGCTTAATTTAAGTATTTAATAAGCTAAAAAGGATAGCTAATCTGCCCTAGATAATAATAAGGGATATACACGAACATATATATATAAGACTTAAGAGTCTCGTATTATATTAATAGCACGTATAGACTCTTCTTAAGAATTCTCGTTAAACCGGGGAACTCTACGCCCAAGGCAAAAAAATAAATAAATCGATTGAGTGACTTGCATTTTTGAATTTTCTTAGGCACTAGATCTCTCTTTACTAGCTAGGGTGCTCAGTAGGCAAGGGCGACAATGGGAGCCGAGCTTCTGTTGACATGCTGCTACTGTTGATTAGAGAGCTAAAATTCGGGTATTTACCGTCCCACTCTAACCCGACCCCTTTTATAAATTCATAAGCATACTCCTTCAAGGGTTTTGTTTTATTGACCCAGGATGGCAGCTTTGACCTCTTGGAGTTTGTTAAATCAAAAACAAGCTGTGGCTGCCCGCCGCTAGCCTGGAACTTCAGAAAGGCTGGATTCCACTGCGGATTCTCGTGCCAGTACTGGGATAGCTCGTCAAAGGTTTGCTGATCTGTCTTACCGCGACTTTCATAGTGTAACGGTCTCAACTGAGTGTGTTGACAACTAGCTGAGCGACTGCGACGAGTATCCTAAAGCTAAGGAGAAAAGAAGAAGAAAAGAAAAGAAAGGAAAGCTCTCGAAGATGGCACGAGCTTATAAGCGGAGCTCCGGTGGGTCTTGTCGAGAGCGGAGCCGAGACCCTCACGGGCTCAGCCCGTTACAATAACCCCCTCCTTCCCCTCCCCCGTTTCGATCGTTTCGATTGGGGTGGTTTCGATCCAACTTTCCCATGAACTTCTTCATACCTAGCCAGTGCTATTGTGTCTGCGACGTACTTGACTGGCTCCCACGTCGGACCTATCCATCCGACCCATTTCACCAACACTTTCCACTCTCTCCCGACTTTCTTCCTGTCCAGAATCTCTTCCACTTCCCACAGCTCGCCATCGTCCGTCAAAATGGCCGGTGGGCGGTAGTCATCCGACGTCTGTGACGGTAGCGGATCGTCCGCTGCTAAGCGTAAGAGCGACACGTGGAACACGTTGTGTATTCCAGGCGTGTCCAGCCTGCACGCGTGTGACCCAATGGTCTCCAGGACGGTGTACTTGGCCGACAGCCAATCGAGCTTCTTGGATGGCCGATTGGATCGGATGTTGCGAAGTCGCAGCCATACCTTGTCTCCAGGCTTGAACTGGTCTGACGGCTGTCTTCGCGAATTGGCGTTCTTCTCTTGCTGCTCTTGCGCTGACGCAATTGCCGCCTGGGCCCATTCCGTTGCCTCTCGAAATCGTTGCACAATGCTTTCAGCCCTGGTCACTGGGGACCTTCCGTCCGTCCGTAACTTCTCCTTGACTTGTATCGGGTCAACATGATACCCATGCGTGATAAAGAACGGGCTCAGGCCTGTCGACGTCGAGTTGTGATTGTTGATGGCCATCATGGCCGCTGGCAACAGCTCTTCCCAGTTATCCTGAGCATAAGCAGCAAAGATCCTCAGATATCTCTCGACTTCCTGATTCGCCCTTTCTGTTGCACCGTCAGTCTCGGGATGCCACGCCGTAGACAATCTTTGCTTCACGCGTAGCAGCTCGCAGAGCCTCTGCCATAGTCTACTGGTGAATTGCGTGCCACGGTCAGTGACGATCGCGCGCGGCACGCCATGGTGTTGCACCACGTTCCGTAGCAATGCTCTGGCCGTCGTCTCGGCCGTGATGTCCTTCAATGACTCAAGAACGACACTTTTGGACAGTCTGTCCGTCACGACCATAAGGTTGGTCGAACCGTTCGACTTGGTTGGTGGCAGGTCTGTCACAAAGTCAATTGACAGCTCCGACCAGATCCTGTCTGGAATAGGTAGCGGCTTCAATAAACCGCGACGCTTCTCTCGCCAAATGTTGCTTCGGCCACACACATCACAATTTCTCACAAATTGACGCACGTCTGAATCGAGGCCTGGCCAATAAAACTTGCGGCTCAACAAGGACTTCAGCATGTCCCGTCCGGGGTGTCCTGCAAGCGTTGAGTCATGCGTCTCCTGCATAAGCCGCGTGCGCAGGGGTTCGTGGTTCGGCACCCAAATTCGCTCTCGCCAGCAGAGCCGCTGTCCATCGTCAATCGAGCATTCCGAGAGCATCACGGGCAGTCCCCAATGCGACGGCAGACGCCTCTCGCCTTGCTGTACGGCCTTTCGGATGAGCCAATAACGATTGTGCTTCTTGACACCTTCGTCCCATAACTTCTGCAGTTCCGGGTCCGAGAAAGGGTTTTCGATTGAGTCGTCTTGGTCAGTTGTTGCGTCATCGGGTTGATCCGTGTCGCCCTTGGTGACATAACCGCTCTTGACTTTTGTCACCAGGCCACCCTTGTTACGTTGCAGCAGCTGAACACGTCGTCCTTGCAACCGATCATCTTCGGCGCTGTGCGGCATGTCCTGTTCTCGTCGAGACAGCGTGTCCGGTACGACGGCTTCTTTGCCCGGTCGATGCTTGATGGTGAAGCTGTACCGCGATAGCGTCTCAGCCCATCGCGCCTGACGTTCACTCAGTTGCTGCTTCTTGGTGAAGTAACGGAGGTTGAGATGATCCGTCAAAACGGTAAAGGACTTCACACTCCTCAATTCGGCGTCCCAATGCTCAAGGCAGCGAATGATCGCCAGCAGCTCTTTATCGTGGATTGGGTAGTTGCACTCCGCCGGTGCGTTTTTCTTTGAGAAGAAGGCCACAGGCCGCATGATGCCGTCATCGCCCTTTTGCGAGAGCGCCCCTCCTGTGACATAACCGGATGAATCCGTCTCCACAATCGTCTCTCTATCCGGATCCCATTGCGCAAGGACCGGCGCACTGGTCAGAAGAGCCTTCAACTCCTCGAAGGCCTTGTCGCACTCCTTCGACCACGCAAACACCGCATCCTTCTTTGTTAACGCCGTTAGAGGCGCGGCGATGTTGGAGAATCTGGGAATGAATTGCCGGTAATAGTTGGCAAACCCCAGAAAGCTTCTGACGCCTTTGACAGAACGGGGTCGCTGCCACTGCTGAATTGCCTGCACCTTCTCCGGGTCCACGCGGATACCTTTCCCGGCTTCGACGATGAAGCCCAGGTATGACACTCTTTGCCTCAAAGTCACACTTGTCGATATCAATCTGCAGGCCTGCATCTCGCAGTCGAGCAAGGACCTGCCTGACTTTGTTGCGATGATCTGCGAGCGAACCGCTCGAGTAGATCAAGATGTCGTCAATGTAAGCGGAACAGAACTCGTCGAGGAAATCTCGCAACGTGTGGTTTATGTAACGCTGAAACGTTGCGGGAGCACCCGTCAACCCGAATGGCGTGACAAGCCATTCGTAGAGTCCGTAACGTGTTCTGAATGCTGTCTTCCACTCGTCTCCCTCCTCGACGCGAATCTTGTGAAATGCTGCGATAACGTCAAGTTTGGTGAGCCACTTGGCCTTGGACAGCGACCGCAAAGTTTCCTCGATCAACGGCAAGGGATATCGGTCTTTCTTGGTGATCGCATTCAATCCTCGATAGTCCACGCAAAGCGCAGACCACCACCGGGCTTCCTCACGAACAAAACTGGTGCTGACGCTGGAGAACTACTTGCTCGAATGAAACCCTTGTCGAGTAGCTCAGTGAGAGTCTTTCGCAGAACAATGAGCTCTTCTCGTGACATGCCGTACAATGGTCCCCACGGCGGTTCTTTCTCCTTGTCATCAGGACCTCTCTCTAACTGAATCTTGTGATCACACCCCGGACGACGCGGTGGGAGTTGGTCCGCTTGGTCGCGGTCGAAGACGGATAGGTACTCGTGGTAGTGACGGGGCAGCTTCTCTCTCGGGTCTGACTTCTTCCTCGGAGTCAATGCCTTCTCAATGTCTTTCAGGCTTGCGGCGAAGATCCGCACTCCATCGTCTCGATGCTTGAACTTTCTTGCTCGGCGAACCATTCCGGCGAACACGAACGCCGCCTGTCCTCGTATGTTGCACCGTTCCTCCTCCTTCGGGTCTCGGCCTTTCACCCAATGGTCGTGCGTCCCGATATGCAAGAGGTTCTGCGATAATCGCAAGGTGACATCCTCCTGGTTCAACCACTTCTTGCCCAGAATCACAGGATCGGTCTGGTCTCGCACAACGTAGAAAAAAGCTCTTTTCTTCTGGTACCCGTCGATATCGAAGTCGAAGTAGGTCACGGCACAGATGGCCTCGGGTGAGAATGTGTTGACCTGCTCCAACGCTCGAGGTTTAATCGGAATACGCGGCAGGTGAAGCTTGCGGGCAAGGCGCTCACTGATGGTCCCATAACACAGGCAACCACAGTCAACGAAGGCCGTGGTGAAATACTCTCGATTGATACCGAAATTTACGTAGAGGCCTTCACAGTCCATCTCGTCCTTCTGAGTTGCCCATTCCGCCTCAGCCTTTGCGCGCTCCTGACGGCGATTTTCGTCAGGAGCTACTCGTTTCGAATGGTCATCGGAGGTATCCCCGCTAGAACTCTCCGCGGGCTCTTGGTGCTTTGCTCTCGAGCTTCTTGTCTTCTCTTCGACACGGACCTTGACTCTCTGCTGCCGCCGCTCCTTCCCGGGACACTTGGCGCAAGATGGCCAAGCTTCCCGCACTCGTAACATTTGCGCTCCTCAACGGAACAAATTGCTTTTCCTCCGGGGCCCTCCTGCCGTTTATCAACCGATTTGCTTTCACGGGTTCCCAATCCATCTGATCATCGGACGGGGACGACGTGGTTGGCGATCCGGGTGACGGGGCTTTGTCGGGACTCGAGCGGTTCGGATAAACGACCATACTCCTTTCTTGACCTCTGCTCGCGGCCTTGTTGTCGTTGGTGGAAATTGAGGCTATCTAGGCGCGAGCCAATCGTCAAGAGTAGCTCGGCGTAGCTGTTGAAATCCTTCGGAGACTGACGGCACTGACGAGACTCGAC
Organism: Hirsutella rhossiliensis; assembly: GCF_020360975.1. Classification (NCBI taxonomy): domain Eukaryota; kingdom Fungi; phylum Ascomycota; class Sordariomycetes; order Hypocreales; family Ophiocordycipitaceae; genus Hirsutella; species Hirsutella rhossiliensis. The sequence goes on from NW_025408670.1 coordinate 2,771,687, forward strand.
TTGAGCCTATTATTAATTGCTCCTTCCAAGTAATTGATTTGCACCACGTCGGCCCACTCGCCACCGCCACTATCGGCAAGCTCTTTCTCGAACTTTGGGAAGAAACTGGCGAAACTCTCATCAGGCTTCTGCTTCAACGATCGAAGTCGATCCAGTGCTCGTGCCTTTGCGTTCGGGTCCCCGTACCGACGGTTCAAGTAGTCGAGAAACAGATCTGGGGAGCGAGCACCATCGATACCGCCCTGTTCGTAATAAGCAGCGGCCATGTTCTGGGCTGTTCCCGCCAACCGGGAGTACACATAGGCGAAGAGTGCTTCTTTATTGTCGAATGCCTGTCGGTCCACAGCCAATTTCGCTTTCATCTCTAAGAACCAGGGACGGAAGTTTTCCTGGTTCCATCGAATTTCGGCGGATCAGGCAAGGTTGGTTTTACCCTCTTTGATGGGATTCTTTCGGATGTCTCGATCGATTGAGGCGTGTTGTCGGACATCGGTTCGATAGGAGCGACTGGTTCATTTGCCGGAGTCGGAGTTGAGACGGCTGTTTGGAGGATTCGGATCTGCGATCGCATCTCTTCGCGTTCGGCCTCTTGGCTTGCACACACACTTTCTAGTTTGTCCATCACTGCAGCCAGGGCTTGCATCATCGATTGAGGCTCAAAAGAACCTTGCTGGGAATCGATTGCCTCCATGACTGAAGATTTTCTCCTCGTCTCTCAGGACTGAGGGCGACTTGATCACACAGCAAGTCTGATACGGAAGGGATATCTCGACAACGGTCGAACGCTATCAACGCCTCGAAGGCTCCTTCCTACACGGCTGGACGTTCTGCACAGGGCTTCTAGTCCAGCTGCTGCCGTCCACACTGGGAGCCAAGCAGCAATCACGTACTTCTCGCTCAACCGCACGCCGTACGGAGAGCAGATTGACGCTCCGTCCTTTGCTCGGGAGATGAGAGCTACGCGACGCGAGCCAAGCTGGCTTTGGCGCCGTACACACACGCACTTTCGTCGCGGGCGTTCCACACAGGATTGCCCAAGCTACTGCCACTCCGCGTACCCACAAAGGGAACTGAACAGCGCTGCCAATTGATTGTGATCAAAGGCTTTAACGATGAAAGCGGAGCTTTAGGATAATGTAACGGTCTCAACTGAGTGTGTTGACAACTAGCTGAGCGACTGCGACGAGTATCCTAAAGCTAAGGAGAAAAGAAGAAGAAAAGAAAAGAAAGGAAAGCTCTCGAAGATGGCACGAGCTTATAAGCGGAGCTCCGGTGGGTCTTGTCGAGAGCGGAGCCGAGACCCTCACGGGCTCAGCCCGTTACACATAGTCCTTTGGGATTTCATACCAGCCGCGTATCTGCGGCATGGGTACACCGCCCGGAACAGTATATTCATGCTCGCCTTTGTTAACGTCAATAAGGCCGGAAAAGGATGCCTGAAGATCGATAATATTTGGCGTTACGTGCAGAACATAAATATAATTTCCGCTTAGATTCCTTATCGAGGACTCAAAATATGCGGAGCCACTATATTCAGCTGCAACTTTAAATGAAGACGTGGTTGAGATATATGCAGTATCAAAATGGCCATTATATTGATTGCCTGACCAAAGAGAGTGAAGCTGGAGGCTGTATGCTGTGTCGCTGTGGGGCGGGTCGTCAGGCTTGAGTCCTCCGGTTTCTCGGACATTATCCGGATGTCTTGGTTCGCCAACAAACAGCCACGAGTATTCCGTGTGAGGCTTGTCTAGTCCCGGTAGCTTCATTTTCGGCGAAAAATCAGTGTTTTCCCGCGCCTTCACAGAGGAATCTACGCAGGCCCTATTAGAATGCCTGTCGTATTGCCATGCTGCGCTGTTACAGGCTGAATGGTCTGGGTAACCAACCTTGAAGAAGTCCATCGTTAGAGAGCTCGGAGACTGAACCCGACAAAGCCAGGCCAGTCAACAAAGCAAGAACATAGATTTGCTTCATACTTCTTCTGAGATCGTAAAGAGTCGGTAAGGTAGGGTAGGTAAGGAGTAAAAGATAGTTATAAAAGATTTATTGTAGAGTTTTGAATTTAAGATGAGTAAAAAGAGTGAATTTGAGAGTGCGATGCTATCCTAAGAGAAAGTGGGAGAACGTTCTGAATTTATAGTCGGACTGCTGTACCATTTATTTAGAAATATTATATTCATAACGCCTAAGACAGTAACTACCTATAGAAGGACTAGCTAAAGAGATCAATATAATAGTTAACAGAGACCTACTAGTAGCATCCCTACTAACCTATTAACCTGCCTTATGCCCGTACAATAGCAATTATACTATAGCCCTTTTAGTATTTTAATTCATGCAAATAATAGTACTGTTAAGGAGAGAGAGTGGGCATAAGAGGCCACAGTCATGCTCAGTAGACCTAATAGTCATGCATAAGGAAGCCTGCCTAAATAACATGACTCCCCTAGCCTAAGGATATTATGCAGGCCTGACTCAGGTATAGGAACATCCTAATGCCCTCTTTTAGCTAGCTATATATGGTCACTGTACCTATATAAGCCCCTCCCTTGTCCTAATAGATAGACCAAGACATGCATCACTAAATTCACCTTTCTATGCCCCTATTTCTTCTACTATACTCTTAAGCCCCTACTTAAGAAGTACTATTTATATAAATAATAGTACTATTTATATAAATAATAGTACTAGGAACTATAGATTCTATATTAGCACTATAATTATTAGTAGACGGACAGTCTAAAATACAGTGTTATTATTATAACGAAGTACTAGTAATCTAACCACTATAAAAGCTACTAAAATCCACTATAAACTAGTAGCTTATAGAGGATTCAGAGCACTAAGTACACTATAGTTATAGCGGCTCCCCTACTAGACCGTACTAAAGCTATAGAGGCCATAGGCCCTAAGCTATAGCCCCTAAGGGTACCAAAAATACAGTGGATATTCTACTAAAACAGCCACTAAGGCATAGAGCTACAGCAGGCACCCCGCTGCAAATATACTAGGCTACAAGCCTATAGTCCCAACGCTACGGTACCGTTACAGTGATAAACTTTATCTTGAAGGAAGTGGTGAGAGTGGGACTCGCTTCCTGTGTGACAACGGCGACGTCAGGGACCGCCGCAGCAAGGATTAACAGTATCACGATCCACTTCATCTTCGGGTCCTTCAAGACTGCGGAACGGCTGTGAACACGGCCAGATATCTCAACGAAGTGCGACTGCCAAGGAAGCGGATCGGTTCGTTCATGGCCAATCTCGGGTGGATTGGCATAATAACAACGTGCTGGTCACACCATGCGCTATCTTCATCAGAACGTGTTTCTATGTTATACCCAGGTACAGTACGCTGGTCTGTGAGCGTAGAATTGTTTGCAACCCCGCGTTAGAGTGATGGTAAAGTCAAAAAGCTAGCGGACGGGTTGGCATAGCTATATTACCAATTGTCGCAGAGACGAGGTACGAGGAAACGGGCTGGGCGAGGAAACACGGGGTGTCGCTCCTAGACCCTTCGCTGATCATGGGCGCCCGTGACCGTACCTGCCGCCGATTCTGGCTTCACAGCAGTGCAATAGCTCATTAGTGGAGAGATTCTGCCCGATAATTGCTCAACTATCACATGCTGTCCATAAGTACATACCACTTGCTGTGTATGAAGCTGAGAGCCTTTGCCAAGCCTATAAGGGTGTGGGCGCCTGGCCACCCACCGACGGCTGTGTGAGTGGGGGCAATGAGAGATGATAGTGCCGATGTACTGTGAAGTATAACAGGAGACAGGACGAGGAAGGAAAAGAAGGTGGGCTTCGCGGGGTCTCGGAGTCGTTGGTGAGAAAGTGACCAGGAGCCAGAATCTACCTTGCCGGACCGTGCCCGCTTCGAGGTGCATTTCAAGAGCTACACCTTTACCCGTTGGCGGGGCCTCTGGCAGCCAACTAATTAGATGGGGAGAGAGTTTTGGTTCCTTGGCGATGTAGGAAGTGCCTTTGTCTAGACTTATTATTATAGGTAGGGATGAGTCATTTTGTTCCGGGCCTTAATGCCCTCGTCCCATCCAAAGGCGGCAGTTACTATGTAGGACGCCAAGACGGTTCCAGATACGTACCCGTTTGTGGCCAGATTAGTAGGGAACCCTGTTGCCCCGCATATATCGTGTACATATATATATATAGAGTTATTCAGCCGTAGGCTGACTTTACATTAATTCAGCCGTAGGCTGACTTTACATTAATCGAATAAGTTTTCCCTAATATGAGGGTTTGGTGCAGCAGGGATCAGTTAAGTTTTCTGACATCTGATTGGTTGTATGGTTTCTAAAACGTAACTCAACTGGATGATGGCCTTCTAAAAGTGGGTCCAATTTTGCACTTGCCCTGAATGTCACAGAGCTACTCTGAGCATCGCGGGTCGCCAACAAACCCATCGTACGCAGCTGCTTTCAACCGCAGTGAACCCTATGCCTCATCGAGGGTCTCAAGGTGGCGTGGTTTCCATCGTATGCATTCGCTGTGGCGAGGAGAAACCAGCGCAAGACTTCCTCGGCAGAAGAAAGTCGGCTGGGCACACCAAGAGCTGCTTGGGCTGCCGCAATAAGCGCGCCTATCATGTTGGCTTTATCTCGCGCTCCACAAGATGTTCAATGCTGATCAATTGAAGTACTCCAGGTCCAGACGCATAACCCAGACTTTGAGGAGGTCGCGGTCCGTCCTTCCTCCGCTGACGGGCCTGCTGCGAAAAGAACAGACCGAGATGCTCGCTTACAACCCGAGCAAAAGATACCTAAAGCCCAGCCTACATCATCTGAAAGTTTCCAGGAACGTCATACAGTGAGGTTTTCTTCCGAGGACTCGATGAGCCAACCGCGTGTAGTGCTGGGGACACCACTGCCGCCGACCCAACAAAGTTCAGGAAAGGTTTAGGAGTTGGCAGGTTCTCACTCAGAATCCGTATAAGAACGGTTAGGGCTACGTAACTCCACTTGATGCTACCAAGACGTAGATGACGCAATGAATGCATGACTGTAGATTCTTGAATTTTCAGGCCTGCCTTACCGTTGACAGCAGACTTGCAGCCTTCGGCTGATTGTACGCCTTGCACCACTGCTCTAAAGTGCAAGGCGTGACGAAGTATTTTAATTATACGGGCCCTACAACCTCTCTTTTAAGAAGGACAAACGCAATCTAACATACTCTCTCTTAATGTAACGACCTAATGTGAGGCATTTTAAGGGCCGCATTAAACGGCTACCTGCTCCTGCTCCTTGGCAACCTAAAACCTGCCTCTGACTCGTTAAGTGACAAGGCTGACAAAGTTAACACACCAGACAAGATTGTTATCGCAGTGCCCTTATAACGGCTCTTACAAAAAGAGGATATAGAATGGGATGAGGCAGAGGCAGAACTCCAGAGGAAGCAGAAGCATAGTAGGAGCCATATACGGGGGGGCTTCTTTAGAGACATATCCATAATGCGCCTAATATACCGTAGAAACTCAAGGAATTAAGACGCGCTAAGCGATCGACAATAGCGCGGGGGGTCTAGTAAGATCGGACGTAAAAGGGCAGATCTTGCTAAAATCCACTTACATATAGGGCACCCTATAGATTAGTGCGTCTGATATTTTCTATGAATCGCGATATTGTATGCATCGGTGCGGGGCGGCACTTATCGCCGTCTCTAACAAACGGGCGGGGAATGCACGCATATAAATATATGCGGTATTAGCGCTACGCCTTGATAAACTACACTATCCTACTTTTTAAGAGGCCGAATAGCTAGAGTGGGTGGCCGTTTAACAGCCCGATTTGGGCAGTAGGTGGCCGTTTAATGCCGCCCCATTTGAAGGCATGAAATGATGCGGCATGCCGAGTCACGATAAGGAACTAGTAAGAGCTGAGAATCATAGACGACGTGCAACTCGGGAGGCAATGGTTAAGTATAAATACCGAGGGCAAGGGCTTAAGAAACTACAGACATCTCAACTTGTTATCTTCTATACAAGACAAACGTCCAAAGCTCTTTGCTTCATCACTCACTCAAGACAAAAGTCTAAAGTTCTTTACTTCATCACTCACTCCCTTAACGCACCGCAAACATGCAGTCCACCTTTTTGATCCTGACCATCTGCGCCGGCCTGGCCGTTTCCGCCGCTGCAACTCCAGTCGCGTCGGCCAAGTCTGCCGCCTCTAAGGACAACAACTCTCCTGGTGTGAGTTTTCCCCTATAGGCGCCGGTTGTCGAGCGCCCCGCGAGCGGTTGCTAATGCGCGTGACTTTGGCAGGCGAGCTACTGGTGCCCCAAGATGAACAATCCGCCGAACTGCACAGAAGAGCGCATAACCGACTGCTATAATGAGCTTCTCTACCTCGGGTTGAAGGAAGCTGATAGAGAAGGAAAGGATACTCAAGTCGAATTCGACCTCAAGCACGACATTTGGGTCCACCCGGAACGCATGGAAAGCTGCATTGTGGGCAACAAACTCACGTCTGGCCTGCCTGCCGATGCTGATGCTCCGAAATAACTGGCAGAAAGCACCTAGTTAGCAGCTATAGGTAGCAGAGAGTCATTCAATCAATTCGTTTGATAGACCAACGGCTTAACCTTAGCGGACCTCGCGTTGACTTAAGCAACCCGTAGCCCCCGTTGCCAGCGGCCTATTGTTGTTTAAAGGCCCCGACTAACCGGTAAACAGCTACTCAGCGAGTAAACAATAGTCAAGGCGTAGCGCCGATACCGAAAGTTTGTGTGCCCACATTCCCCGCGCCTACGAGGCAGTCTCTCTAATAGGCTCACCGTGCCGCTATCTTATATTTAAGCCGCTCAAAGAGAAGGCCTCCTTGCGACTTAAGGACTTTAATAGCTTTTAGTATATGCAGACGCAACAATCTATCTTAATATGCCTTAATGCGCCCTATACGCCGTCTATTATGCGTAGCGATAGTATGCCTAAAGTTACCCTTAAAGTTAAGAAATTAGAAAACACACGGTATAAGGCGTGGCCTTTAGGCATATAAGATCGTAGAAAGCGTCGAACGTGCTAAGGTTATAAGGCCGCCGGCGCTAAATACTAAGAATACTACGGCGATAGTTACTACCTAAGGCTTGCGATACCTTTATAAATACGGCGATATATATAAGCCGGGCATATATATGTTTAAGGCATATAATTAAGCTATACGTCGCACGTCGCTTTCCGACGATAATAGTAGCGTAACAAACAAGGATAAGGCTAACGGGTTATAACGTTAACCGATTAACCTTATATAAGACGAGATTATTTGCCCGCTAGGCAGAGCTGTTTCCCGGTTAGTCGGGGTTTTTTATTATCTAGCAATCTAATTATAATGTATCTTGATTCCGATATAGACTATCCGGATTACTCTAGTTATTCTCAAAGCAGCAACCCGCCGTATACCCCTTAAGAGCTTATAATAATTTTCCTTGACTTCTTACGAATTTCTAGCCACGCTCTATTATGGCCGGGCGGATTTAAAGATTGCTCCGCCGAAGGGTTGGCCAAACGTTGCCCGACAAGCCTGCCCGAGCTAGTAGACAGACTTCGTCGTTAAGGTTCTGCGCCGGTTACCTTACTACAGAAGCACGGCAGCAGTTCGCTAGAAATACAGGCTAATAGATTATATAACCTTGGACCCGAAAGAGTTCCCCGAGCTTAATAAGCTTTAAGAGGACAAATAATCCTGGGATGATAATGATGCAGTCGGCCCCGTCTATATTATTTGCATCGCCTTTGGTTGCAAATCGTTTGGCCGGATGCTCTTTCTGGATGTTAAGAGTTGCTTGATTACCGAGGAGATAATCCGCGCCAACCTACTCCTACTAGAAGACGCACCAACGTACTCTGAAAATTTAAAGGAGGCCTACCGCAGTCTTAGGAAGATTCCACTGGTGGGTCGCGTTACTTCGAGGCCGGCAATGTGCCCGAACGCGCCGCCGGCCTGCACCTAATCACCAAGGGAGAAGTGCTCGCCTAGACGGAATAATAGGGGGCCGACTTAGATATCCAGTACCTCCGGCAACTCTACCGGCAGCACGGATGGCCTGATGCATTCCGCCGCAATAAAGCTAAGAGGGCTGTTGGTAAGCTCATGAGTTTAATGGTCGAGCAGCGCGGCAATTAGGAAACGGAGAACTAAAATCTGGATGTAGAATTATTAACTTAATTAATGCCTTAGCGAGTATTATATTTCCTTTTAAATATATAAATAACATTGCAATATTTAGGGAAGCGATTAATTTAATTCTATTAATTTAGCCTTACTATAGTAATACGCTAATATCTTACTTATTATAGGCCCTAATAAGTTAAACTACCTGCCTTTAATTATAAGTAGTAGGGTTAAATTAAAGACGTTAAGCTATATACACCTACGGGGTCTCTAGGAACCTTAACTGGCAGTATATCTAATATTATCTTATTATAGGCTAGTATATATTTATAAAGAGTATAAAAATTATACTTAAATATAAATATAATATATATATATAAGTATTAGGTATATATAAAGTATTATAATACTATTTAGTTATAACTATATTACTACTAAAAAGAGCTAAAAAGGAGTATTATTTATAAAGTAAGTATATCTCCTTTTATTTATTACGGTAAGGGGCTATTAGGTTAGGTTAATAAGTATAGTTAATTAATAAGTGGGCGCCTTAGTTAATTCGTTACCTTTTATCGCGTACGTGCACTAGCGCCGTGCGTGGCAGAGAGGGGGTAGTAATTAGCGCGATCATAGCATTGACAATTATTATACTTTTTCTCTACGGCATATTAGAAACCTATTATAGCGCTAGCTTTAGCTCTAGCTCTAGCTATTGCCACCTAGGATTTAAATACGGCTCTTGTTAAATTTATCTAAGGCAAGGTACGGCGCGGAAGTTCTAGGAGGTATTAGCGTAAGACCTCCTCCCGGGCTTATAACTGTCTCACCATTTTGCTAGGCAAAAACAGAGTACACACTCTAGCAGATAATGCTGCACGTAACTGTTATAATTGACTGTTTTACATGTGACAATAGCATTCTATAAATCAGCTAGCTGCGTTGTGCTCAGAGACTTCCTTGGGCCCTTTCCTGATTGGCTGGCAGTCACCACATGGGATCTACACGTGACCCTTCCCGTGACCACCGCTCGCTGGATCTGACATGACGCAGCACGTTATGAAGACCTTTCGCTCCGTTCCTCAAGGCACATCCCCAGCGGCACCTCGCTGTTGAGTCTTTCGCTGCGGACAGGCCATGCCGTGTGACCACGACTGCCTCTCTCGTGCGCCCACGAGGGCGTGAAGCCGTCGTCACCATGGCCGAGTACGGAAGGATGGACCCCTTCTCCTTTGCGGGATCCAAGGACGTCGACCACCCCGTCAGCATCCGCATGTGCGTCTACCCCTGGACGTGTTGTTCGACCGATAGCTGACCCTTTCTAGAATGAACCTTGAGGGCGACGAGCCGCCTGTCAAATACTCCACGCTGCTCGACTCGCCCGACCTCCGGCACATTGGCTCCAACACCAGGTAACCCTCGCGAGCCACCAACCCTACCAGCCTGAATAGCGAGCTGATTCGACCATCGCAGCCCCTTCTCCGACCTCTACGTCACCGTGCAAGTCTGGGCTGGCTCCAAGCCGCTCACCGTGCCTGTCCAGACAGCCTACAAGTCGTTCCGATCAGAAAGAAAGTATGCCACCAAGCCCAGGCAAATCGAGCAAGCATCCAAGTGCTGACGGGCCACGCCGACAGATGGAACGAGTGGCTCGAACTGCCAATCACCTACAAGCAGCTTCCTGTAAACGCCCGTCTCGCCATCACTGTCTGGGATCTGTCCCCAACGGGCGGCAAGCTTGCCCTCGACCATGCTATTCCCTTTGGAGGCACCACCTTGTCCATGTTCGACGGCGACAACCAGGTGCAAAAAGGGCGTCAAAAGTGCCTTGTACACAGGCACAAGCACGCCGATGGAACCGACAACACCGAAACCCCCGCGTTGGTGTTGGCCAAAAAGATGCCAAATTCGAAGGCCAGCAACGTCGCCGCTCTCGACAAAAACGCAGAGGAGCTGGACAGGATGGAGAAGCTCTTCAAGAAGCATGAGATGGGCGAAATCCCCCGTGTAGACTGGCTCGATCAGATGGTCTTCCGCAGCTTTGAAAAGCGCGGCCTTCAGGCAGCCAAGTCTTCCATGAAGATGCTCCAGCGCCAGCGTGCCGTCAATGGCAACGACGCTGACGGCCATGGTGACGACGAAGCCGCTGGTGATGAACACTCGCCACTGTCGGCATTTCTTCTTAATGTCGAACTGTCTCGATTCGACTTCCCCGTCGTCTTTGCAGACCACGAGTATGGGCCACCGCCCGTGTCAGCCTTGCAGTCCCTCTCAGCGTCCCAGGGCAACCTCTCCCAGCGCCAGCCCCAGGTCCATTTCGGCCCGGGCATCAACGCCTTGGGCGAGAGCTCCGATGGCCTTGGTGCCAGGCTCATCAAAGTGTACGACCCCGAGGTCGGCCAAAGGGACAGCCCTGCCGAAGCCAAGCATAGACGACTCTTTCGGAGCTCTCACCGACATGGCATTCTGGACAAGGACCTGAAGCCCAACGCCAAGGTTCGCGACGAGCTCAACATGATCATGTCGTACTCGCCTACCCACGTCTTGTCTCCGGAAGAAACGGATCTGGTGTGGAAGTTCAGGTACCACCTGACTCGCGACAAGAGGGCTTTGACCAAGTTTGTCAAGTCTGTCAACTGGGGTGACCAGAGCGAATCGAAACAGGCGATACAAGTCCTCGGCCGATGGACCGAGATTGACGTGGACGATGCCCTGGAGCTGCTTGGGCCTTCCTTTGACAACTCGGCTGTTCGATCATATGCCGTGGACCGCTTACGAAAGGCGGACGATCAGGAGCTGCTGCTGTACTTGCTGCAGCTAGTGCAGGCCCTCAAGTACGAGCACATATCCGCCGAATCGGACAATGAAAGCGCGCACGACTCGTCGCTCGCTCGCTTCTTGATCCAACGCGCAGCCGCCAACTTCATGCTCGGAAATTACCTGTACTGGTATCTCATGGTCGAGTGCGACGACCACAGCCCGGAACAAGGCCTCGACAACCGCAACATCTATCGCAAAGTCGCTTACGAGTTCATGACGCAGCTGGTCAAGCAGCCAGGCGGGGTCGAGGACAGAAAAACGCTTCTACGACAAGCCGAACTCGTCGCCATCTTGTCCAAGATCGCGGGCGAGGTCAAGGTATCCAGTGAATCAATAGCCAAGAAGATGGAGCGCGTCAAGAGTTTCCTCGCCGACCCCAAAAATGAGCTCGTGGCCATCAACCCGCCGCTTTCGATGCCCTTGGACCCGTCGATCAAGATCACCGGCATTGCACCCGACCAAGTGACAGTTTTCAAGTCGTCGCTGAACCCCATCAAGTGCACCTTCAAGACGACAACGGGGACTGCTTATCCCATCATCTTCAAGCTGGGCGATGACCTGAGACAGGATCAGCTTGTGATTCAGATCATCACCCTTATGGACCAGCTACTGCAAAAGGAGAACCTGGACTTGAAGCTGTCGCCGTACAAGATCTTGGCGACGAGCACAACGGCGGGTGCATCTCAGTTTGTTCAGTCGCAAAGCTTGTCGAGCATTGTTGGCAAGTTCAAGGCCAACCCGGCGCTGGCGTACCTCCGCCACCACAACCCCGACGACCGACAGCCACTCGGGGTTCGCCAGGAGACTCTGGACACGTACGTCAGATCATGTGCGGGCTACTGCGTCATCACTTACATTCTCGGCGTCGGCGACCGACACTTGGACAACCTCCTCCTGGCTCCCGACGGCCACTTCTTCCACGCCGACTTTGGCTTTATCCTCGGCCGCGACCCCAAGCCATTTGCGCCGCTTATGAAGCTCTCCAAAGAGATGGTCGAGTGCATGGGTGGCGTCAACTCAGAGCACTACCAGAAATTCAAACAGTACTGCTTCCTCGCATACACGGCGCTGCGCAAGTCATCCAATCTGATCCTCAACCTCTTCAGCCTCATGGTCCATGCCAACATCCCCGACATTCGTCTGGAGCCTGACAAGGCAGTCATGAAAGTCCGAGAAAGGTTTCACCTCGAGCTCACCGAGGAGGAGGCGATTGTGTACTTTGGCAACGTCATTGAGGGGACGCTGACTGCGTTTGCTCCGGTGGTGATCGATAAGCTGCACGAATGGGCGCAAGCTTTGAGGGCGTGACGCAAGAAGTGAGGAGGCAGAGGAGTTTGCGAATCCTCGACAATGAAGCCGTGGCCATCTGCAGGCGCGGACAGGGACATGAAGCTTGTGACGACGACCTTTCTGCCGAAGCTCCACCTTTTCGCCCGCCCGCCCGCCACCACAGTTGACGTGCAAGCCTCCTTGCCCTTGAGCTGCCTACACGACGACCAGAGTTGCTAAATTTTCGTGAGTCCCATTTGAGGCTTACACGGCCCACCTGGATTAACCCCAGCTTATTAAAAGAATATTGACTGACAACAAAAGGCTCTGAAGCTTGGTCAAGATGTCTACCGCCGCCGTGCGCAACGGCCTCCATGCGTGGCAGATCAGCTGTTGTTTATACTCTTCACTCCAACCGGATCCAGGACCCAGTCTCGTCACCCAGGCATCCTGTCTTGCAACCTCACACTCTATCCATCTGGATACAAGATTCGAAACCAAAGGCGTCAGGTGTCGAAGAGTCGAGGTTAACTTTAGGCGTCTTGTTGCGGGAAGGCTTCAGTCTCTTGCTTCTCCGTAGTTGTAAAGATCGTCGTTGACTTCCCATCAACTGGGTTGGCGCTGCCACTGCTTTTATACTGGGAGATAAATATGTCGACACCTTCATCCTGGCGACGTACCTTTACATGTTTCCCACCGTCCCTTTTTGCTGCTCAAAAAACACCCGGACCTCCAAAATGCCCTTCCAATACCCAGAATCTTGCAGCTTCGACACCGCGGCTCATCTTCCAATGGACGCGAGAGACGCCAAGCAAAACGCGCCTTCAGACAAGTTTTCCCCTTCCGCGCGAGTCTGTTTCAATACGTCTGGATGGGTTGATGGGCAGCTATGGTTGACGTCCTACGACTGGCGAACTTGTTGACCGACAAATCGTCGCTGGTCACACAACCTGGTATTGGCATATGTTCCTTGCTGTGTCGGGTCATGCGCGGGCTTAACTTAAGCTGTATCTATCTCTAGGAGACCCTGAGCAGGATTGTACCCACAAATGCTTGGCTTGCAGCAACGCAGGACCTAGCGATGAGTACACATTCCGAGGGGCAAAGCAGTACAAGACGTACTACCTCGTCATCAGGGAGCTAGAGGAGCTCGACTATGGGAACCTTCGGGCAACATGTCTCCCGGGCTGCTTTGACAAGCCGACCCGCCGCTCCCCATCCTGGTGCTCGTCGCTTAGTCTCCACATTTCTCACCATCGTCTACGGAGCGGGCGACGTCTGGAACCAGACGGCCGTCCTGCATGTTGAGGTCCGTGCCGGGCGCATCGTCGGGGCGAAATCCAGCGAGGGCGAAGATGACGGAGGACGCGTCGAGATTGCATTTCGGCTGCCCGACGAGGATCGCGCCGAGTGAGAGGCGGAAGAAACTGCGTGGTTGGCGGCGGTCATGACACCTAAGAAGACGAAGGCGAGCTCGTGCGCATAGGTGGAGCGGGTCAGGTCACCGGCCTTTTACAGTCTTTGGACTTGTCTTGTGTTGTTTCATCGTATTCGGAGAGCGACGATGGATCATCCGGGGTATGGAGCGTGGCAGGGAGCGAGGGGAGGAGAATAGGCGAGTGTCAAGACGGAGCCCGACAGCAGTTGCATCACCCGGTTGATGAGCCATCGTCATGGTAGAGACTAAGAACCAGCTCAGCATGAGCACAGCCCGCAGGACCGTCTGCTGGGCGACGACCTGCCGGGCCTGGGAAAACCTAGAGCGCCGGCAGTCCCGGTCCCACGACTCGTGCCGGGCAGGAATTGGTTGGCCATGGCGCGGGCGAGAATGCGTAGTTTGATGCCCGAGAGATGATGCTCTCTCATCAGTTTCTCTATTTTTGCTTGTTTGCTGGTTTGCTTCAGCTGCTCATGTGTCTCCAAAGACAAATACCCCCTTGCCTTTCCTGAACCCCTGCAGGCCGTTTTGCGCGGCGTTCCGCAGAGTGGCCTCGTCAGTGTCCCAGTCCCAGCGGACCTCGTCTACGGGCACGTCGCGGAATTGGCCCGCGCGGATGAGGGCGAGGATGTCCTCAATCATGTGCTTGCGCCCCGTCGGGTCCTGCTGGTTCCAACGCGACAGCCAGAAGCCGACGAAGCGGATGTCCTTGAAGATGAGGAGCCCCACGGGTAGCGCAACAGGCTGTTTGGCCATGCCGCCGTACGACACCATGGTGGCGCCGTCGCCGAGGGAGCGGGCCAGCGACGTGGCCGACTTGCCGCCAACGCAGTTGAGCCCGAGGCCGAGGTGCTCGCGGCCCCCGCGGGTGATTTCGGAGAGCTGGTCTTTCCACTCGCGGGACATGAACTGGGATTCCGTCACCACCACGTCGGCGCCTAGACGGACGAGCTCTTGCTTGAGCGCGCTCGTGGCCTCGGCTGTGTCCCGGTCGCGGATGACGTTGATGCTCCTCAGGCCCCATAGCTTGCCGAACTGAATGGCTGCGCGCCCGACACCCGAATTTGCCCCATTTTGGATGAACCACTTGCCGGTGCCGACGTCGAGCGGCCGCATGCCAAGCCCAGCCTTGACACCGGCGCTCGGGCCGTAGGACCTTAGGATGCGATAGGCCGTGCACGGGTTGACGCTGATGAGGGCGACCTGCGTGGGCGTCAGGGCCTCCTTGTTGATCTTGAGCAGCTCGTCGGCGCCGAAAACGGCGTGTGTTCTCCAGGTGCCGACCTGTGAGGCGGCGGGGATAACCCAGTCGCCCCTGCGAAGCCCCGAGGACGGACTGCCGACTGAGACGACCTCGAAGACGCCCTCGTTCCCGGGCACGGCCGAGGGTTCAGAGGTGCCGATGAGGGAGGTAAAGGGCTGCTTGGCGCCGTAGGTACCCTGTATGGTGTTGATGTCTGCCGGGTTGATGGGGGCAGCGAGGGTGCGGACGAGGACCGAGGACGAGGGTATCGAGGGAGAGATGGAGTGCGTATGGAGGCTGCCAAGATCAAATTGCCAGCCATTAGATTTCAGACCTGATTGGCAACGCAGTCGGGGCGGAGACTCTACCTCAGCGCCTCGGACGGCTCGCCGCATTTCGAGTAGACGAGCGCCTTGGCTTGCGTGTAGCCGTAGGGCCCGGACTTGGGCCGGACAGTCGTCTTGGAAAGCCTGCCGCCGCCGCGTAGCCTGGCAGACGGACGGGCAAGCGCCCGGGCGAGCAGCTGCAGCCGCGGCCTGAGGCAATGAGAAGTGTCCATGCTACAAGCAGCTTTGTGTTTTGAGGCTGTCAAAAGCCGCGCTGCCGGTGTCCTTTTCAGCCGAGGTAGATGTCGATGACGTTTTGGCTCGGCGTGTCGGCTTACGGGTCAACGATAGTGCGAGGGCGGAGATTTCTTGGCCCCCCCAAACACAGTGCCTGAGGCTTGGTGCGTGTGGATTGTGTGCACTTGTTGAGGTGCAGACCTAGGGTCCCCGGGGCGTGGCAAATACGTGACGGAGTGTAATTAGAAATCCCATTGGGTTTCCTCTCGAACAATCCAATACCCATCATCCGTCGTGGGCAATCGTCACCATGGAAGAAGCGGACCAAAGTGAAGAAACACCTCTCTCGCCTGTGCCTCGGTGCACAGTACGACAAGTCCAGGCGCAAAGGAGGGAGAGGTGCAAGGGAGGCGGTGCGAGACAGTCCTTTGGACGGCAGCCTTCAAGACCAGCAATGTACAGTATAGCGTACCTAGGCAGCGTACCTAGGCGCCTCTGCGTTGTACAAGCGAGGCCTGGTCATGTGGCCGTGGCGGTGTCCAATCGCGGCGACGGACCGAAAAAAGGCTGCATGCAGCGACCTTGGACGTGCCTTGCATGGTAGCATAGTAGCATAGCATGGTGTGCGCCGCAATCGAACAGGAACTCATCAGTCTTTCAGTCTCGAGTCCTTGGACCCTTGATTAGGCAGTGCCGAGGGCAGAGTTGGTCGTGGTCGACTAGTGAGTGTCACGTAGCCGGCATCCTTTGGCTGTCTCGCCATGTCTGAGTCCTGTCCTCTCGCCAATGGCCGTCAGAGAGAAGCTTGGCAGATGCGGCCGAGGGCAAAGAAACAGGGCCAAGGGAAAAGAAAAGATGAAGAGGGTCAATGCACGATTAGCTGTTGATGTGCGACAGGTGGGTGGTTTTGCTGTCAAGATTATTGGTGTGCTCGCAGAGGATGGCGGTACAGTCCGCGGGGGCTGCGCAGGCACAGTACGTGCTAGGCAGCACACTCGTGGGATAGACAACGGTTATAGAACGGGTACTCTGTACTGCACAAACGCACTGTACAGTGAGCATGTGCCTTTGCTTGGACAGTTGAGCGTGGTATGTGGTCATATGAAAGGTGCATGAGGTACCTTCCCTTTCGGTACTCAGTAGGTAACTTGATAGATAAGATGCATTACCTAGGTACCTACCGACCTACCTACCTACCTAGGTAGGTAGGTTCCCAAGATGCTTATCCTGATCGGGCTCTTTGTTCTGTAGTCATGTACTGTACGAAGGCATTGGTGTCCGGGGAAAGGGGGACCCGGGCTGTCAATCTCATCCACAAGACAACCGAAGCCCTCGAAAGCCCCTGCTTAACTCCGTCGTTGTTCCCTCCCAGGGCCTCGAAGTTTGTTGCCCTCGGGCGGTGCCGCTAGTGCCGGGATCTGCCCGCGCCAACCTTGAAGGGAGGCTTGCACATGTCGAAAGGCCATCTTCCCCTTGGTGGTGCTGCCTGTTGCCATGTCCGACAAGAGGTGCGCCATGAAGAATCCCTCCTTGTCGGTGCCTTGGCCTTGGTGCTACGGTACCACAAAAAAGGGGACCGAGCTGTCAGGCAAGAACAGCAACGAGTGGCAGATGATGCGTCTGATCATTTAAGACAAGGTACATGCCTGGACAGTGCGTAGTGGGCGGTACCTATTGACACTGGCTCACCAGTCGCCAGCCAGCCTCTTGGAATTCGTTCCGCCCTCGTGAACTGGAGGCGAAGACGCACTGCAGGCCAGAGTCGGTGTGCCCTTGGCCGCCCATCCTGCTAGTGCATATGTAGATACAGTACGGGCACGGTACAGTACAAGTCCCTTGAACTGTGCAGTACTTGTACCTCGTCGCCCCAGCCAGGCCAGACCGGACCGAGCTTGCCCAATACGTGTATCTGCATGTGTGTACAACCGCCTGCAGCAGCCCGCCGCTACTACAGTACACACATCTAGCACAGCAGGGAGCCAACGAGGTACCTTACATTTATGTATGCACGCGGCTCCTCCTTCCTCGACTTTGCTCCGTGGACCATCTCGGTCGCTCTCCCTCTCTCTCTTTTCCCTGATCTCCTCCTCTTCGCAGTCGCGTCCCTCAGCAAATGGCCATCGCCTCTTCTGCTTCATTTCCCTAGTTGCAGCCGCCGCGGTTCATCACCAAGCCTCACGACCCCGTGCTGCGAAGCTTACCGTGCACGCCACAAGGAGCCTTTCGAACGAATCCACAGTGCCAGTCCATTTTCGGTACCCTTTGCTGTGCCCACCGAGTACGGACATTACCAGTGCATCTCCCAGAGATTGCTCTTCGCCTCTTCATCCTATTCCTGTGGGGAGCTTTCCCAAGACCGTCAAACACGCACAGTACAGGCTGCATCCATAATTCACCGGCTGCCTTCGCTCCCCTCGTCCCGTCCTCCGAATTCACTGTGTACCTTTGCCAGTGTTGGCAGCAACGCAAAGCCCGCCTTGCTCTGTTCCCATCTCGGTTGCCTGGCTCCGACTTCTTCTCCCCAATATCCCTTTTCGTCGAAGCTTGCAGTCTCCTCCGCTCCCTTCATCGCCGCCACCAACCCTCTGGGGACCGACGCCCATCATGCCCTCTCGCCTCAGCAATGGAACATCGACGGCCATGAATCCTTCACGGTTCGAGCTGCCCGCCCTCGACCTCAACTTTGGCCGCATCACCGATGGCACCAACATTCCTCCGCCTCCGTCCCCTGTCCAAAAGGTGCCCACGCCCCCGCAGACTCCGCCCGCTGACAAAAAGGAGGCCGTCGACGCCGCCAATGGACAGGACGACGACGAGGCCATCTCCACGCCCCCAAATGGTAATACAGCTGCATCCAAACGATCCGTCGACGACGACGTCCCCCTGAGCCCCGCTGGCTCAGGCCGCCAGGGCAGCCTCCGCCGGCTGTTTAGTAGGAATATGCTGAGTGCCACTTATACAGACGCCAGGGTGACGTCGATTGGAGGCGCCTCCGTCAACGGTGGCCGTCCCGACAGCCGAGGCGCGACGAGCGTCGCCGACGACAAATGGTCCAAGCGAAGCAGCGGCTGGTTCAGGCGGCTTCGAGGCGCAGACTCCAAGCGATCCAGCTTCTACTTCGAGGATCCTGCACCCGTCGCAGCGCCGCCAAAGAAGTCGTTTGAACCGCCCCAGAGACCTTACGAACCGTCCCAGAAGCCCGCTGGCCCACCGCCCCCCATGATACCAGAGCTGGCCGACCTGGAGAGCGACGAAGGAAGCCTGGGCAGCGATTTGTTCAAGAACATCAAATAACGGAGCCGTGCAAGGTGCAGACGGATTTGCACAAGCCCTTTGTACAGTTGCTTGTTTCATCTACGACGCTGTTCAACATCTCTCTTCGCACATAGGCGAGCAACGATTCATCCGAGGCCATCTTCGTATGTTTGATAGGAAGAACCCTGGCGGCTACTTCCGTGGAATCGACGGGGAACGCTGCAAGGCTTGGGATGCATATCTGGGATGCGGAACGGGGCGGAGCACTGCATCGACGCGGCGAGCGACCAACAATCTCAAGAGTGGCAGACCAAGATACCCAGCTCTTTCGAGAGCACATCGACCTGAACCGCCGCTGTTCTGCTCTTCCAGGTGGTCGAGTTTTGAAACTTGCCGCATTTTTAATTTTCGAATATTTGGAGTGCATTCACGCTCGCGCCAACTACAATGGCTGCGTCGTGTCTTGTTTGGGAGGAGGAAATGGGGAAGAAAAGGCTGGAGGGGGGGGGGAAGCTTTTGTGTCAAGCTCAGACAGTCATCTCGATGCGTTTTTTATGCCATCCTGTGGAGAGCAAGCTGCGTGACGAGCGGCCGGCTGATGGGTCGGCAATGCGAACCAAGCAAGACGGAACATGTGGGTGGCACTGGGATTTTTGTCTTGAGTAGAGGTAGAAGGAAGAATCAATGTAGGGAGGAGCGCGCAATTCATCTTGTCAACAGGAACGACGTGGCGGGCCCCGGGGGGCGACGTCGCAGCTGGTGGGTGGACGCGAGGCCTGGCATCTTCAGCCTTGTTGCCATGATGCTCTAACTTGTCTAGACCAGCCGCCGTCTTGTCCACTACGCCAAGCCAGGAGGAGAAGAAGAGAATGAGGCAGGCGAAGACGATGTGGATGTGCCCGGGGCATGCCACGACCACATGGCCGGCCTTGCACGGCGCCCCCAGTCTCATTCCTGGAGGCTTCATACTTGAGTGGCTATCTCGCATATCTGATATGGCGACGCTCATCAGCTGCAAAGAAGATGGAACATGCTAACACTCGTCGGATTCCTGGGCGCCTCGTGGGCGGGTCGAGGCATAGGGCAGAACAAGGAAAGAAGGTCGAATTAGGAACCAAGCCGAGCGGAATGTCAGTGTCTGTCCTGGTCGGATTCCAACAGCCCCTTCGTCAAACCGTCATTCTCACCACCGCCGCCAGCAACCTGTCGCATCACGACGCTAAGCCGAGACATGCCTGGCCAAGGCTCGTGGCGGGCGACCTGATTCCAGCCATGCGGATATAGGGGTGAGATGAATACATCCCGAGGTATAAAGAACAGCGCAGGCTGCGCAGCACCAGGGCTGTGATGGGTCCCATTTGCGTCCGTGTAAATCTGAACAGCCAGCAGCATGAAGTTCCAGGCTTGGGCTCTGCTCCTCTTCATTTCCCTGGCAAGCGCTGACGAGCTTGCCCGGAAGACACCCCAGTTTAATTTCAAAGACAAGAGATTCAAACAGTACAAGGCTCCTGGCCCTAACGACTGTAAGCACCCCGTCTATGAAGCCTGGTGGTAGAGATGGAGATTTGATTCTGAGCCGAATTCCCCCCCCCCCGGTGCAGCCCGAAGTCCTTGTCCCGGGCTCAACACTCTTGCAAACCACGGCTTTCTCCCTCACGACGGGCGCAATGTCAACATTGTCCAGCTCATCATCGGCGCCTTTGTGGGCCTGGGTGTAGACCCGGGCATCAGTGCGGTTGTGGGCGCCATCGGATACGCTTCGTCGCATAACATCTTCAAGTTGGGCTTCGACTTGGAGGATCTGCGGAACCATCTCTTCCTCATCGAGCACGACTGCAGCTTCACGCGCGAGGACGCCGCCATCGGAAACAACAACGTCTTCGACCCCAAGCTCTGGAAAATCGTATTGAACGAGCTCAAGAAGAGCAAGGGCTCGAAAGTCACGCCGAGTTCCATGGGAAGAGCCAAGAGCGCGCGGATAGAGGACGCGCTGAAGCGCAACCCCAGGACGGTATATGGACCTCGAGCCGCTGCCTTTGGGGCCATTGAGGTCGGGCTGGTCATGTCAGCGCTGGGCCCGCTTGGCAGCGCGCCGCTGTCCTATGTGCGCAGCTTCTTCGAGGAAGAGCGCATGCCCACCCACCTTGGCTGGAAGCCGCGACCGCTGGGTGTCAATATAGTTACATCGCTGGCCTGGGGTGTCGTATCCTTGGCCTCGGACCCTCACTTGATCAAGCACGCAGGTGGAGTGATTCTTGGCACGCCCGGGGTAAGCATCTCGCTCTCTTTCAGTCAGGCATCCACTCCCAAGCACGAGCTAATCCTTTGTCGGCAGGACATTCTCGGGCCGCTGTTTTCGATAGGGAAGCCGAGCGGTTTCGGGAAGCACGAGGGCGGCGGTGGTGGGAAGCAAATGGGTGGCGGCAAGCAGGGCGGTTTCGGGAAGCTCTTCGGCGGCGGGAAACTATTTGGCGGTGGGAAGCACGGCCGTGGCAGGACGCGCGAAGACGTGATGTCGATTGCTCGGGCTTTGGTGGAGGCTGCTGGGTTCAATTCGACCAGCGTGGATGCAATCGAGGCCATGCTGGACGATTGGACGCCGCCGGGAGAAACATTGGCAGCTAACTAACACAGGCTCGAGGTAGTAAAAAGGCGTTGGCATGGCATGATTATCAATGATACGTCTAGTTTGCCAGGCGGAGGATGCGGGACGGGCCGCCCTGGGCATGTAACATGTATGTACCGGTACAGGCTCCTCTTCGCGTGGAGCATTTTCAAGAAGCCACGTGGAACCTATTCCCCCTTTTCCTCGTCCGTCGCCGCGGGCTGCATTTCCGGCGGAGCCTCCTGATCCTCGGGCTTCCCCGGACGACATGCCCAGCCGTCGACGACGCGCAGCGTGTCCCGGGACCAGATGCGGTTCATGAGCGTCAGTCGCACGGGGACGAGGGCGATGATTACGAGGGGAAAGGCCGGCGCCGCAACGGTCAGGGTGGTGGCGAAGACGACACCCGTCAGGACAATCTGCGTCATGGTGAAGGCGTGCACGCCGAGCCACGTCACGCCGCTGGGCAGCTCCTCGAGTTCCGAGCGCGGCGTCACGAGGCGGGCGACGCGGCCGAGGATGGGGTTGACGGACAGCGATTGGTAGCCCATGAAGAGGAAGAGGCCGGCCAGGACCGACGTCTGCGCCAGGCCAAGGAGCCGCTGCAGCGGCGGGGAGACGAATATGAGGATGAGCGAGGCCTGCATCAGGTGCGAGTACCTCTGCTCGTAGGTCCGGGGCGTGGGCTCCGGGGGGGGCCCGTCGTCGTCGGCGGGCCGCTCCATGGCGTAGTAGAGCAGCGACTCTGAGTGCAGCGGCGCCTGAGGGAGGAGTCCGTTGGCCGGGGGGATGCCGAGGATGCCGCACAGGATGGTGGTGAGGCCCAAGAGGACAACGTCCCAGGCGAAGCCGCCGGGCTTGCGCACGCCGTAGCGCCGGACGGTGCAGATGATGCTGCTGATTTCGTGGTCAAAGAAGAAGAGGACGGTGATGATGGCCCCGGGGATGATGGAGAGGAAGATCCAGCCGACGGACAGCGTCCAGAAGCGGACGAAGAAGGCGGAGCGGTCCGGGCTCGAGGGCCGAAAGGCCGTCTGGACCTGCAGGCGCTCATGGTCGAGCTGGGCGAGCTCCCCGACGTGGGGGATGGCGATCCAGACAATGATGGAGATTGCGGCGGCGTACTCTGCCAGGCCGAGGCGGACACAGCGGTGGAAGAGGGGCTTCCACGACTTTGCCGTGGAGAGCAGGATGGCGAGCAGACAGGTGCCGGCGGCGCCGACGACGGCGTAGAGAAAGGCGGCGAGGGAGACGTGGGCGTGGGTGCGCTGCAGCTCGAGGGCGGCCTTGTGGAAGTAGATGACGCTGTTGAGCAGGGAGAAGATGTCTGCGCTGAAGTGGGTGACATATTGCATGGTCCAGTCGTGGGCGTTGAAGACGGCGAGGGCGATGTGCATCCAACCGGCGTGGATGAGGGCCCAGGCCATGACGGGCAGGAACTCGACCTGAGATTTTGTGAGACGATGATTGACGGGGAAGACATGAGGGGAGGAGGCATGTTACCTGGAAGTGAGTCTCGCACAGCTTGTACAGGTTCTCGGCCAGCACGGAAAAGGGGCCCGTGACGCCGAGGATGGTGAGGGGCTGGGCCGAGAAGCTGGCGACACATGGTCAATAACAAGAAGAAGAAGAAGAAGAAGAGGAAGAAGAAGATGGACAGTGGCCAGGAGGGAGGACACTTACAGGGCAAAGACAAGGCCGCAGAGCCCGGTGCTCAAGACAACCTCAATGGTGCCCCACGACTTGCCCGTCAGCACGTACAAGTCGCTGGCAAAAGTGATGCCGGGCAGGATGTTGGTGAAGAAGATGTAGACGGCGCTGGCCACGACCTGCTGGTTGAAGACGGCCCAGTCCGAGGCCCAGCGGGCGCGCAGGCCGGCCGCGTCGCCCCGCAGCAGCCGAAACGGCCGGAGCTTGCCGCCGCGTCGCTGCGGCCCGCTTCCGCCGCCGGGGCCGAGGACGCTGCGGGGCGGCGGGCTTGCGGATGGGTGCCGCTGCCGCTGCTCCCCTCGGCGCGGGGCCTTGTCGCTGCGGGCCGTGGCTGTGGCTGCTGGGGCGACGGATCGGCCGGTGACGGATGCGGCCGAGTCGCGGGGATCCCGGGGTGAGTGCCCGTCCGGGCCGTCGGCACCGGAGGCCGGTGGTGGGAGGGCCATGGGAGGAGAGCGGAACCCCGGCGGACGGGGCCCGGCTTTGTCGCTGTTGTCGAGGCAGCGTGAAACACGGCGGTCTCCTGGTCAGGTCAAAGCGGCGCAGGTGGAAATAGTAAGAGAAATCCAGCAACGGGACTTGGGCGACGGCGCGGACCCCCTCGGGGTGAGCAGGAGTGGCTCCGTCCTCGGCCGTCGCATCGGCGCCGTGCTTATTTGTTAGGGCCAACTACTGTTGATACTCTGCGCACTCGGCCCCATGACAAGCTGCCATTGGCGCACATGAGCCGCCGCCCACGATAGCTCCCTCGGCAAAGAGATGGTTCGTCTTCACCGCCCCCGAATGGAATCTCGGCGGCGTTGGCCCGAGACACGACCGGCCAATCATCTGCCCCTCCACCGGCAGTGACGTGACGTCATGTGCCTGGACCGACGGCGACGCTTGAGTATTGTTATCTTATCAGCACGTGCGACAGATGCAATCTTCCTAAAGCTTCAAGCTCTGTTCGCAGAGGCAACCTCGAATCTCTGGCCCGCCGCGCGTGGCCTCACAGACGAGAAACAGCCAGGGTCCAATACGATGCTGGCAGCGACCTCCCCCCCGACGTGACAGCCATGACCGCCTTTGTCCCGCGCCCCTCGTTCGGCATCCCCTCGTCCATCCCAAAGACGTACTTTTCCGGCCACCATGCCGCCGGCACGAGCAAGATCAAGGGCCTGCTGTCCACCATCTCCCTCGTCCTCGAGTGCCGCGACTTCCGCCTGCCGCTCTCGACGCACAACCCCATGCTCGAGCGCCTCGTCGAGGGCCGCGACCGCCTCGTCGTCTACACAAAGTCGGACCTCGGCTCCGACAGCAACCCGCCCGCCCGCCACGCCCTGCGCCGCCTCTACGGCGACCGCGCCGTCTTCTGGGACAAGAACCGGCCCGCCACCACCGACGCGCTGCTGCAGCGGCTGCGCCGCGCCGCCGAGCTGCAGGACTCGCTGACGGGCATGCGCGCCCTCGTCGTCGGCATGCCAAACGTCGGCAAGAGCACCCTGCTCAATGCCCTCCGCAGCGCCGGCACCGTGGGCAGGAAAAGGGCAAAGGCGGCCAAGACGGGCGACCAGGCCGGCGTGACGCGCAAGGTCGGCACGTCGGTGCGCGTCGTCGAGCCCGAGGACAAGGGCGGCGTCGCGGGCGGCGTCTACGTCCTCGACACGCCCGGCATCTTCCAGCCCTACGTCGACGACGGCGAGGCCATGGTCAAGGTCGCCCTCGCCCACGGCATCAAAAAGGGCCTCATCCCCGACGACATCCTCGCCGACTACCTGCTCTACCGCCTCAACCTCTGGGACCCGTCGCTCTACGCGCGCTACTGCGCGCCCACAAACGACGTCGACGACTTCCTCGCCGCTGTCGCCCGTCGCGACGGCAAGCTCAAGGCCGGCGGCCTGCCAAACCTGCACGAGGCCGCCGCCCGCGTCCTGTCCCAGTGGCGCGACGGCAAGCTTGGCAGGTACGTCCTCGACGACCTGGCAGACGACGACGTGCGCGCCCACCAGCTGCTGGTCCAGGAGCCGCACCTCAGCGTCAACCAGGCCAAGAAGATGCAAAAGGAGGAGCGCAAGAGGAAAAGATCGGGCGCCTGAACCGTCTCGCTGCCTATCCTTGCTGTCACCCCCCTCCTCTGCCACCAGGCATTGCGCTGCTGGTCGCGGAAGCGTCATTAGAACATCTTGCTTGACATGTAGGGTATATTTAAAAGGCAGTCGACCCGTGTTAGACCCGAAACCTCGCGATTCATACTGGGGGGACAAAGCTCCTTCTGCCCAACTACCCAGACGCCGTTGATGCCCCAATGCCATCCAAAACGCCGCGACACTGCCACCGCGTTGTGCCGATATCATACACACAAAGCCCACGCGCGCAACAAACAAACCAAGTCGAGATGAAGAGCGTGCCTCCCCGGTCTTCTCCGCAATGATCAGCTGTGCGTTTCGGGAGCAGGCCCGGTTAGCACGCATACTGGTTCTGCCACTTGACCATGTCGCGCGTCAGCACGTCCATCATCTCGATGCAGTTCAGCTCCTTGAAATCTTTCTCGTCAGATCCAGCCGTCCCGTTGCCGTTCACAGCTCCTCCCGGCGGGCCTGCGGCCGTCGTCTCGCCGTTCGTCGGAGCCGTTTCCACCTGGGGTGGTGAGTCCTCGCTGTCGGCAGGACCTCCGTTTTCGGCAGCCAGGTCCACCTGGGTCCGAGAGATGAACTCCATGATTGCAGCCACCCGGCGCTTCATGTCTAGCATGCTCATCTTGCTTGCCATTGCCTGCTTGCTCTTGGATCCATGTTTGTGGTCGTTGGCCGACGTCTTCGTGCTGCCCGTCGTCTCTTCCGCGTTCTTCTGTGTGTCTCGCGACGTGGACCGAGCCGGCGACTCTTCCTTGTCTGCGTCGCGGTCCTTCGTGTACTGGTTCTTGCCTTTGCCCTTCTTGTGGTTGCTTCTTGCTCCTCTCTTGTGCGAATTTGTAGCCGTTGGATGACTTGTTGGCGGAGTTCCCGGCGGCTGTGCCGTCGCGGGGGACTCCTCTGCGTTGGGCGGCTCGACACTCTTAATTTGGGTCGCTTTTGTGGTAGCCGGGGGCATTTCTTCCGAAAGATCTGAATCTATGCACCCGTTAGTCAGGGAGTCTCAAAGCTTTGATTCTGCAGCCCGTACCTTCTGCTCGTCGGCGTTCGGCCCGTCCTTTGCGTTTGCTTGCTGCCTCTTGCCTCAGACGCTCCTTTTCTTCCTTCTCCGTCTTTTCGCGCTGGATTCTATTGTTCTTGGGCTTCTTCGCTCCGTTTCGAGTGCCCGGCTCGTCGTCCGAGCCATCGACCCCGTTCGCGTCGGCGGGCTCCACCGGTGGGGAGACGGATCGAGAGCCAGTGCGCTGTCTTTTGACATTCATGCTGTTGCTACGACGGGTTAGCGCAGTGGTCAATCGCTGGCCCCCGAGGGCAACTCACTCCTCGCTGCCGCTGCGGCCTCGTTTGGCACGCCTTGCTGCTGGGTTGTCTGTCAAATCATGGGCGGCATCTTCCTTGCTCGCCTCCATGACGCGCCGCAGCAGCTCGTCGTCGTAGGCCGCGTCACGGCTGTTCATTGTAGACCGTCGTTTTGCCGCTTGGGAAGCAGAATTGGGGCGGGATGATTTGGAAGCCCCGTTCTTCGGCGATCGAGCGCCATCCTTGGTAATCGACGTTGCCTGAGAGGTGGCTCGCGAAGGGCGATGGAGAGGGACATATTTCGAATACTTTTGCCTGTAGACCAAGAAGCTGTCAGAGACAAAAAAAGATCCATGACAGGGGCATGACAAGTGTGGAAAGGAGAAGTGGTCCAAGAAGATCGAGGACCAAATTGAAAGCCTTGGAGGAAATGGGCAAACTCAAAGCCAAGTTCAGGATATGGAAAGAGTCGCGTACCCGTTGCTGGCTGTGTGTATCTTGTGAAGGTCTTTGCGACACTGCTCACAAAAGTACTCGTCGGGAGAACTTTCGGCACTGAAAATGCCCACGCAGGCGCCGTGTTGCCAGACTTTGCAGACATCGCACTGTACGAAGAAGCCCGTAACATCTTCAGTGAGCTCAATGCCGGCGAAAAAGTCGGCGTCGGGACCCTCGACCGCTGGGCGGCCAGGGTAGTCTTCCGAGCCACAAATGCATCGGACCGCTTCGTCCTCCTCATCCTGGAGGTCGTCGCTCCCATTGGCCATGACCAGATTGCCTGCGTCGGCGCCTTTATCTTGTTCGTCTTCGGGACCGCGCTTACGCCTTCGGCCGAGGAGGGTAACGTCGGGCTCGTCGAGGGGCTCTGAAGAAAGCGAGGCGCTGGGCGTCGACTTGCCCGGCGAAGGTTTGTTCAGAGACCTGGTGTTGCGCTCAAGGCGGCCGGAGGTGCTCGAAGAGACGGAGGATTGCTTAGACTGGGGATTGATTATGCGAGCTCTTGAGGACCGCCGTGGCGAAGGCGGTGCCATTGAAGATTGTCGGAAGAGATGTGCTGTTGGGAGGGAGGGGGCACAGACGGACGGCGCGTCGAGGCACGGTGACGAGGTTTGTCTTCGAGGCTCCACGACTCGCAGCTAGCCTGAGTGAAAGCTGGGGGGGTGCGAGAACGGGTAGATTTGGCCACGGCTGAGGCGTCGCCGAGGCTGGCGACCAGTCAAGAGCTGGAGGCAGCGATTGCGACCGGATCAGACAGACGCGGGAGACGATGAAGGACCAAGCCGAATAGATTGGCGGCGACAAATCATGACTGAGTAAACCGAAGCAGGCGATGCTGGACGCGCTCGAGCCTGGAAGGCCGGTGGAAGGCCGGCAAAGAAACGGGCAGAGGCGGAATCGATCAGCTTGGCTGGGCGAGAGGTGGAGGAGGAGGAGGAGGAGGAGGAGAGGGCTGGCCGGTGCTCTGTGCCGGAGCGCGGGATAGTTCCGTGAGTGTGCTAACCCAAGTTCTTTGCGCCGTAATTAACCCACTGCAGCTGCTGAGCGGCACGGCGTGCGAAGGTACCTACCTAGGTACCTCCTTAGTTACCTGCCGACCGCACTGCAGTGCTTTTCGGTGGGGGTGAGGGGTTGGTTATGCCCTGTGCGGTGCCTGAACTTCTCCCTGCCTTACGTAAGAAGTGACCCGGCTCTGGTAACCTGCGACTTCTGACAACGGAAAACCTGCTGCACTGTGAGAGGTCTCCGACTGAAAAGAAAAAAAGACTCACAAACTGTATGCGTAGGTATGTATAATGATCGCACGAAAGAGTTTCATGGCAGGGTGCGCTGCACACGGGCGGCGCGGCGCGGAGCGGGACAGGCTAAGCTTCGGATAAGAAACTGCACCAGTTGTCAAGCTGCAAATACAGATACAGACAGTCAGATTACTAACAGGCACGTTACCGCATCTCGTCGTTTATGCCTGGACAGAGTATGTCGGTTCGTCGCCTCTCCCTTGGACAACGATTGCTCGAAGTGTTGGTAGGCATCATGCTCCTGGTCTCGTCGCAGAGCTGTGTCGGTGTCGACGAGCGCGATGAGGCCCGCGCACAGAAAAGAGCACCTTTGGCTCACTGTCCCGCCCCCGGGCCCCCGGGTTGACGCTTGCTTACATAATTGCGCGGAGGCCCTTGCCTCCTGATCCACACAGCAGTTGCTCTCGAATGCTGTCACCTGCAATCAAAAGTGTGTCGCCCAAATCCACGACGGACCGGTCCATCGTCTGTGTCGCTGCATCTCAAGCCTGGCTTTGGCTTCTTCATCACCCACGAGCTCACTGGCCCGTAGCTCCCGGCGCCCTCCTTGCAGCGACTCGGCGCCCCTCTGGCCTTGAACCGAGGCATCCCTCGTTTGTGTCCGGTGGACCAGCCAGGTCAGTCCGCCATTCTCCCTCTTGCAGCTTCAGCGAGCAGGAGAGCGCCTCTTTGCCCTGCCAACGGGCCCCAACGTGCCTTCGTCTATCCCGAAATACTAGCAGGCGCCGAAATACACCACGTTACTAATGACGTGTCCTGATGGGGTTTCTAACTTTTCGACCAGAAAAGCTGCCGTTGGAGCCTGACGGACACGAGCCCTTTTGCTACCGCTGCCTTCCCTCGACGTCGACCGTTTGCTCTGCACCAGAAATTGCAAGCCCTTTCACTTCGAGAACCGCGATCCCAGCCCATACAAACGTCGCTCCCAGCTTCGCCGCCCGTGCTATCCGGGGCCCGCGTTCCTCTTGTCCGATTGAACTTGCTCCTTGCATGTACGATGATAGATGGGTACGCTGTTCCTCATGGCTTCCTGCTTCGCTCGACACCTGCCCCTGCCTAGCCTCAGATCTCTTCCCTTTTCTTCGCTGCCATCCATTCCCCCTCATCCCCTCCCCAGCCTTGCTCTGCTGGGGCCGGTACAGTCATGGCCAAGCTACCCGCAGTTCTTGGATGGCCTAGGCTTCTTCTCCGCTTCCTTCTCCATCAGACCATGTCTAGGCTCCCCGGAATCACGGAGACTCATCTGCTGACAATATGGACTCGGCGGCATACCGCAGAGAACAGTCATATAATGTCACCTGATACCGTGTCGGCTCTATTTCCAGACCGGCCTATCCGGCCACTACCGAAGCGTCGACTTCGAGAACGCTTGTCGCCAGAGGTCGCCCATTCGATCAAATATCCTCCGTCCACCCACGATACCGTCCCCCTCTTTTACTACCCGCCGTATACCGTCAAGGAAGGTGGGGACTCCGTCGCCACCGAGTCCGCCGGTCCTCTTGAACACAATCGGCGATCGAACCTGGGAGCAACCTTTGGATCCTTGCGAAACGGCGTTGGTCCTGAAGTTGCGGAAGAGGAGGAAGCTATTGTGCGTAGCACACTCGTCGCTCGATCCCCTCCGGAAATTTTCAGCCGAGCAGCTCGCAATCCATCTCGGCCAGATCAACCTCGACCGGCAGACCCCCAGCCACCGCCCTCGGCAACCTCATCAGTCGATGGCTACGACTCTTTTGAAAACACCAACAACAAGAAGAAGCGAAAAATCCCATCCGCAGGTGACTCGGCCATCAACGCTGCGCACTCGCTCAACAGCGAAACCAGCTCCCTCGCCATCTCGGCTGGTGGACATTCTCCTACGAGCAATGCCCACGATGACAGATTGCACCACAGCACCTCTGGCTACGTGGCGTCGGGGCCCTATGTACCCATCAATCAGGGATTCTCTGGACCCGGAAGAGGGCGACTGGGTCGTGCAAGGAACGGCAGAAGTCCCCTGCAAGCTCTGCCAGACGGCAACAATGTATGGCCGGCGCGGTCATCGAAAGCTGGTGTGTCTCCCTGGACATCACGTAAGTCGGTGCTTTTTCTTTGCTCACTACACCTCTTTTCCTTTGGTCACTTCTCTGTCTCCCTAGCACCTTCGGGCTGATTGCGGTTGCTCTGCCCCGACTACATGCGGCTCGAGCTCCTGTGAAATTGGCTTCCCCGCGCATCGATAAACCGCTCCCGTGATCCAGTCATCTCTTTTCACCAGCTCGCCACCACCTCTCTGTTCCTCAACATCTTGCTTTTACTCAGCAGTCATTGTCAATGCCTATGGAAATATGCTGACATGAATATCCTTTGTCGCAGCACAAGAAGGCAGTGGCATCATCTCCAGTGCCATAGCCAACGCCGAAAAGCTGCCGTCTCAGGGACAGGAGAACATTAGTCTTCTGCAGCAACATTCTGCCATGGCGAAAACCACGCCGGCGTCAACACAGTTCACATTCACCTGTGACTCTCAGGTAGCTGGAACAGTGCAGTGGCCTGGTGAGTCAACCGCTCCGAATAGCTGATAACAGTGCTCACACTTTGAAAGGCCACCCAAACAAGCACTCTTTGGCACCCCAGGTGGCAGGGGCCGTATCCAAGGCACCCAATGGCGTCAACCACGAAGTGTCTTCCAAGGCGACCGGCGCCAAGGCCAGCCAATCGCGCAGGAAATCACGTCGTCGTTTGGAGCAGGAGTTGAACATTGCAGCGCGTCACCGCCGGCAGATTGCCGCCGAGAACTATTATCATCATCCCCCCAAGGGCGAAGATGTGTGGATCTGCGAATTCTGTGAATACGAGTCGATCTTTGGCGAGCCGCCTCGCGCTCTCATCCGAGACTACGAAATCAAAGATCGCCGACACCGCCAGGAAGAAGCCGACCGCAAGCGACTGCTCGAAAAGGCAAAGGCGAAGAGCCGCAAGGGCAAGAAGAACGGCAAGGCGGTCAACAAGGGCAGTCATGGAGGGCACCATATGTCTGACCAAGGCCCGGCAGACGTGGCTGGCGACCAGGACGCTCCGCCCATGCACCATGGGCATAGCCATTCGACGCAATCAGAGGAAGAGGAGTACGCGGGCGACTACGAAGAAAGATACGCCAGGCTGCCCTCTGAACGTCGGCCAGCTGGGGGAGTCGGCGGGGGTGAAGCTATTTGCACACATGCCAAGACATAGTCGGTCAGGCAGGGCTTATGGCACGTGGATGTCGTGCGGCGCTGGATTCCTCACTCTATCGAGTGCCCTCCTTCTTGATATTCCGCATGGTGATTGGCCTCGACCATTGCCAGCTTCTGGACATTTTGGGCACGAGGTTACCGTGTTGCACGTCATGATTTGGGAATACCGATGGGCCAGAGAGATGGCATGTCTGGAGCCGACCTTGGACGACGATGCACAAGCCGTGAGCAGTACCTGTTTGAGTTGGCATGTATGAGTGCTGGCGTTGAAGCCATCTCGGTGGGGAGGTGGCCCAAAGCGAGCGTGGGAACAGCTTTATGTCATGTCAGCGTTGTCAGTCAATTGCTCGCGCGCGGGTGGGCGAGGACAGCCTGAGCAGTTTATATGCGACTTTGCCCGACGATGCAGGCTATGAATCCACGTTGATGATATTGACGATTGTGTTGTGCGTGGGATGATGGCCTGGTAAGCAGAAGATGGAAGCGTAGTGTGAAAGCGAAGGCACCCGCGGCCCGGTCGGTTGCCGGCGGGAGCAACGCTGCGAGACTTGGGCCGTCTCAGGTGGCACAAGCGAGGGGTCGGTGGGCCGGGAAGGCTCGGGCGCGAGAGACGGAGCGGCCGTCGAGCCAGGCCCGGGGGGGCCCACATATGGAGGTGGAGGAGAAGCCGGAGTGTGGGCCCGACGGAGCACTCCGCGAGACGACAGATGCAAGTGACGTAGGTATTCGATACTTGCTTGTGCAAAGGGCGCTACGGTACTTGGTACTCGTCGCGTCGACCGGTTGGTTGCTGCTTTTTCTTCTTTTTATATTGCTTCATGTAACTTGGTATTTGCCCAACCAGTCGTCTTGATTGCCGTAAAGGGCAAGGTGGGAGTTGGGAGTTCTGTGGAAACAGTGGGCGATGGCCGGGCGCCCCCCCTGTTGCGCATGTTCAGCGCGCATGTCCAGCGCATGTCCAGCGCATGTTCAGCGCATATCCAGCGCATTGGGTCTGCGCCACTGGTCACAGTGGGGGGGGCCGGGTCGGAGCCCAGGACTTAGCCTCCCCTAGGGAGTTCCGTGCGGTAGTTAACTAACTAGTCTATGTACCGTCGTCATCGAGGTCATTCATGTTGCTGCTTGGTTTTATTATTAGTCGGTCGGGTCACCAGTCACCACAAAACAGCCGCCTGCCCTGGGCCTGCAACCCTCGTCCGGCCTCGACTACTATTTTAGTCCCCCTCCTCCCAGCGCATCTCTTAGCCTCCCTTTGCCTTTTCTTCATCTCCATACATACGCAACTCCATGCACAGCCGCTGAAGAGGATGTTTGGCTCCCGCAGGCACGCGCCTCCGGTCCAGGTATGTACTGCTTAGGGCGGCACGACAAACTTTGGCGTCACTCGCGGGGCGCCGGCTTTTGACGCAGCTGCTGCCGCCATCCGGTGACAAAGGACACCGTTGAATTCATACTCGGGGACCCTTGCTGACCACATGCCGCGACGACAGCCTCTGACTAGGGAGACGGCCAACCCCAATGCTGCCACGGCGGCTGCATCGGCCT
Organism: Hirsutella rhossiliensis; assembly: GCF_020360975.1. Taxonomy (NCBI): domain Eukaryota; kingdom Fungi; phylum Ascomycota; class Sordariomycetes; order Hypocreales; family Ophiocordycipitaceae; genus Hirsutella; species Hirsutella rhossiliensis. Next base: position 2,804,680 of record NW_025408670.1, read on the forward strand.
TTGGGCGTCGCGGCTCCAACGCGTCGCTCTCGTCGGCGGCCGCCGCTGCGGCTCTCAGGGCGCGCCCGGTGACACCGACAAACGTGGCCGAGGTCCAGACCAAGCGCACTCATCGGAGGAGCCCCTCGTTGTCGTCGCAAGCCAGCCGCGACAGAGACCTGCAGAGAACACCCAGCGTCAGCTCCATGGCTGAGCGAACCTTTCGCTCGCCATCGCCCGGTCCAAGTCCCGCGCCCAGAGACGCCAACGTTCCCCCTGTTCCGAGCCTCCCCATCGACGTCCATCACCTGGCTGCTGACCACAAGACGAACGGGGGCCAGCGCAAGCCCGCTGCGCTACAGACGCAGCCCTTCCGCACCGCCAGTGAGAAGATGAAGCATGGCCAGCACGGCTCCTGGTTCGGCGGCGCGACCGCGGGCGATCCCGCTAACGTCAGGAGGTCCGACTCTGTTTCGCAGTCAGCCGCTGCCGTACAAGAACCGCGACCCGGAAGTGTCAGCCCCTCCATCAACTTCTCCTATCCTCGCGCCAGGGTGCCGTCCCCTGCTGCATCCATCGACGATCAGACTCCCGTTTACGATGCCAATTCAAGAAGGATGGTTCCTCGAAGCGAGCTTTTGGCGCGTTCGCAAAGCATGCATGAGCCTACTGAGAAGCCGAAGAAGAAGAAGCAAGACATTGCAAGAACAGGCTCTCATCTCTCCCGAGGTACAGTCGGCAGGACAAGGGCGCCTTCGCTCGAACATCCCCAACCTCTGCCTGTTGGGCAGAAGCCGTCCGTCGCTTCAGAGCCGCAGGCCACCATCGCGTCCGAGCAGTCGCGCGAACCCACCACGCAGAAGAAGAAGAAGAAGAAGAAGAAGCAACCTGGAAGCCCAAAGCCTGTAGTTATCGGCGAACAAGCGACGAGCCGAGACACGGGGAGTTCGGCCGACAACACGCAGCCTTCGCTCTCCAAAAAGCCATCCGTTGTGAACGAAGAGCCAGAGCTTGAAGCGCGGGCACCACCAGAGACCCAGCAGCCCGCACCACAGCCGCTGACCACCACCGTCCCGACTGACCAAGGGCCCCAGGGTATCGCCGCCGCCGGACAAGCGCGGGGCCCGGAGGCGATACGGCCAGGCAGCGGCGCTCGCTTTGCTCGCGAACCATCTGAAAGCCCAGCGCGGTCGGCGCGTTTTGCCCCGGCCCCAGATCAGCTTCTCGTCAGACATGAGCCTCCTCCCAGGTCCGTGTCGCCCAAAAAGTCTGCCATGAAACTTTCGAGCCAAAGAGACGCGTCGCCCTCCGACGACGACTCCGAAACGTCAGAGCGCCGTCAGAGCCCCCATGGTCAAGACGATGCCGCCATGGCTAGGAAAAAGAGCGCCAGAGTCAGCTGGGACGACAAGAACACCGTGGTTGTTGGTGAATCTGTTCAGCCTCATGACACGGAATCGCCCTTTGTTCCAAGCCCGCAGGCCAAGAAGCCGTGGCACAGCATCGTCACAAAGTATGCCAAGAAGGAGTCGGTCAATTTGAGCGAGGACGAGACCATGAGCCCTCGACCTGCGCTGCCTCTCTTTGGCAGCGTGCGCGAGAAGAAACCCAGGGACTACGAAGAGCGGCCTCTGGTGCGGCCATCCGAACGCACATGGTCCCCGTCGGCAGCTGGGCCATCGGAGACCAGTCTGGGAACAGAGCTTGGCCAGTCGTCGGATGCCGCGGTCGGAGCGGCGCTCGCCCAGGACCAGGCCTCTAGAAACGCAGCTAACATCTCCAAGTATAGAGAGCCTCTTCCAGCCTCCATGCCACCTGGAGAGAGCAGCGCAAAGGAAAGCACTTTCGTAGAGAGCTCTTCTGATGATGACCTGGACACAGACGTGACTACGGAGCCGGACGATGTCATGGAGCCCACACCATCCAAAACAGCGGCGCCACAAACGCCTGAACCCGAGACTCGTACCGACGAGGAGCCCGGCGCGATTCTTGATGTTGGCGAACCCGTTCCGACCATCTCGATTTCTCTACCCAGCCCGGGTCTAGAGAAGCCCAAGAGAAGCGATTATCGAAGTGGGCAGCCCGAAGTCCCGGGTCGATTCCCCGAGGATGATGATTCTTCCGATGGTAACCGAAGCCCGGATATCGACACGCCTGCCGAGGCCACCTCCCAGGATACGGTGACCTCAACCCCATCACGATCTGTGGAGACTCCGAGCGTGGTCAGCAATGCTGCGATGGAGGATATAGAAGAGGAAGAGGAAGAGTCGGATCGATATAGCATCTACAGTGACGCTTACGAGGATCTAGATGAGGTGGACGGCGATGGATTCCTCTCCCTTGACGCCGTTGTTGAGAGCTCTGCCGACGGGAAGACGCCCACGGAAAGTCGAGAGCAAGTGGCGACAGGTCTCCTGGGTGATGCCCAGAAGCGTACGGGATCGCCCGTCCCGTCAAGCCAGGGCAGGGCGTCTCCTAAGCCAGCCAACGATTGGGAAAACGCCAAAGCGTACTGGAAGAGCTTATCCGCAGACCAACGCCGACTACTCGAGGTCGAGGCCCTGTCCGATGATAGCGACGACGAAGAAGACGACATGCCACGGCGTGTAAAAGAAGACGGCAAGCGACAGACTGCAACGGGCCATTCACAGGAGACGTCGCAGCCTCCTCGGGGGCTCAATGAAAGAAACTATCAAATCATGCCTGGAACAAAATGGACAAACGATGCTTCCAGCGATAGGCGAACCTCTGCGCCCGCGGGACAGTCTGGTACCGCTAGCAAAGCAGTGCCAAAGATTCGACATTCCATGCGCAGCGAACAGCCTGGATCGGCTCGAACGGTCAATGAGCAGCCAGGTGGCATGAGGAAGTCGATGCGAGGGAGTGCTCCAGCGCCCGCGGCCGCATTGGCCGGAGATGTGAAGGGGCCTCAACGCCCTGAGATGGACACGAACGCCGCGGCATCAGCGGCGGGCGCGGGGATGCGGAAATCTCTCAGGGACAGGAGAGGTGACAGTGATGCCGGGGGCTCTCGGCCATCACTGTCGCAGACTGATAGGCCAGCCTCCTACCACCCGCCCGAGACGATAAAGTCTCACAAGGCTCGTAAGCGCAACCTCTCTGTAGAGGACCTCGGCTCACGAGGAAACATGAAGCCGAGCTTGGGACGACGAGGGTCAGATGACAGCGTAAGCAGCTTCACACGCTCGCGAGCTTCTCCTGGCGCGGCACTCGGCTTCCGAAGGTCCATGAGATCAAGCCTTCAAGAGCCTTCACCTCCTGGGGCCACCAAGGCCAGTGGACGGTTCAGCTTGCGGTCCATGTCACCACCGGCGTTCCGTCGTAACTCCATCTCGTCGCTGCCAGGCACTCCGACGACGATGAGCGGAGGCGGGGGCCGGATGCGCCACTCCTTGCGAAGCGAGGCTACGTCGACGAGCCCCAAAACGCGATTGTCCCCATTCAAGCGGTCCCCCGGTGGGAAGAAGGGCGGCAAAGGAAAGGGCGGCAGCCGGTTCGCCGACTCGAGTGACGAGGACGAAGGCGGTCCGTCCTTTTTCAGCAGCCGCTTCGTCGATTCAAGCGACGACGAGGATATCCCTAGGCCACAGCCGAGGGGCAAGGGCTTGGCGAAATCGATGCGCGGCGCCAACAGGTCGGCCAGCGTGACAGCGCCTGGGACCGCGGGCGTGACGCATGATTCACAGCGCTTGGCCTCGTCAGCTGTGCTGGATCGCAACGGTGACGCTGCCCAGCCCAAACGGGCCACCCTGGGCGTCGAGCAGGCATCGAGTCTGCATCGCAGTGGCTCTGGCCGGGGCACGCTGACGCCGCTCCCCGCGGCTCCTCAGGGAGAGGCGGCGGCGCGGCCAAGACCCCGCCGCGGAAGCATAATGTCGATCCTTCGCCGCAAGAAGGACCCGCCCAAGATTTCACGCGATGTCGGCGAGAGCGCCGCGCGCCGAGACACCAGGCTTGAACGCTCGCCCGACACGCTCTCCGTGGTTCGCTCCAACAGCCACCACAAGCGAGGGCCTAGTTGGCCCTTGCCCGATGGGGAGGGAGGTGAAGGCGCCGCCGACGACGAGCAACGGCAGGGCCTCGCGGCGGATAAGACGCGGCCCTCGACGGCCGGCGGGCCCGTGGGCAACTCCAGGACCAAGGCCATGGCCTTTCACCGGCGCAACACGTCGCTGGGAACGTCGGCTCTCGGCGCCCTCGGCGCCGACCTCGGCGGCGATGACGGCGGCGCCGACAGCGAGCAAACCGGCGCCGACGTGCCGCTGCAACAACAGAAGAAGAAGAAGTTTGGCGCGCTGCGCAAGATGTTTGGCATCCACAACTAGAGGTGTGCCGCGGGCCATGCTGGCGCTTGCTTCCGCGGGCCGCATCGTCACCCCCTTGTGCGGCGGCGGCGGCGGCGGCGGCGGCGGCGGCGCGTGTCTTGGGGGGGGGAGGAGGCTGAGAGACGGGTGACGTACGAAGCGGTGGCTGCGAGATGGAAAGGGGTGAGAGGGGAAGGGGGTTGCTGCTGTGCGTGTGGAAGATGAACGCTTTGCAAACGACAACAGCCTGGACCAAGATATACTCGTCTCTTCTTTTCTCCTCTTCTCATAATTCTGCAGCGGGCGACGTGCTCAGAACACGAGCCTGCCCCAATCCCAAGAGTTCTCCCTTTCCACCGCTCCCTCACCAACCGACCAGCCCCCCCTTCCCCCCTATCTCTCTTTCTTTGACTCCTTCCATACTTCTTCATCACCGTCCGTTACTCAGGGGCACGAAAAGCCGGGCCCGCAGGAGTCGGGACCAAGGCTGGCCCGCCGAGCAACGCGAGCAAGAACCACACGGGGAGACAAGACGAGTGAAGCAAAAATATATCCTCCGGCGATTTTCCGTTTTTATGAACATGCAGGGAAGAGCAACCACGCGCAAGAAAAAGGGGGAGGGGACAAAGTACGCGTGTGTCCCTTTGCTATATGCACGGCGTTAAGAGGGTTCTATATATATGCACTACAGCCACCCGGTGCTGCTCTGCGTGCTTTTGCTCTTCCATGCAGCCGGCCGCCCAGTCCCGGACGCCCTCATGATCGTTGCAACTTGAAAATGGTACCGAGTACTTGAAGACGAGAGAAGCTCGGCGCTCATGCGAGCACAACATCAAGCCAGACCCAAGCAAGGCCTTGATTCGTGGCAACGTGGCCCTGGAAATTAAAACACAAGTTTTTCCCATTCGAACCCCATGCCCAATTCCATCACGATTCTGTACAGTACGCTCCATGCTCCGTCCAATGACTGACTACCTGGGCTACTGACCTCGAGCCTCCGACTCGCCCTCGAGGAGAGAGAAGAGGGAAGGGCGACAAAAACAAAAAGCGCAGATACCCTGCGAATGCAGGGCCGACGTGTCATCGCTTGTCAATTAAGCCTTTACTTTTTTTCTAACACCGCCAATGCTCCGGCCGCTGGTGAGATGGTATAGTACAAATAAGAACAACAGCAAGGGAAATAAATGACCAAGGCGACTTTGCGCCCGAGGATAAGCGGCTAAGTTTTGTGTCATGATCTGATGCATAGGGGTCATGACCAGGCCACGCGAGGCGCAGACATGTCGTCTAGCTCTTGGGCCGTGGCCTATCACCGGTCCTCGCCTTCTCGCGTTCCAGCAACAGCGTCAGCTGGCTTCTTGTCCGACCCATCGGCACGCTAGCAGATGAGCCCGGTTGCGTGGGGGTCAGGCGGGATTCAAGCAGTGAAGACGCCAAGGGCGGGGTGGGGAACAGGGGTTCGTTGAGTGACGACCCGAGGACGCTGGAAACAGGCAGTGAGCCTGCCTGGTCGATTATGGTTCCTTGGGCGGCCACGTTTGTCATGGAGGCGGTTGCGCCAGTAAAGAGACCCTGCGTGGAGCCCCGGGCTTCCGAGTAGCGGCCGTATCCGTTGTGAGACTGAGAGCGTTCCATGGCTGGAGGTGGCTCGACAGCGGAGGAGCCAGCCAGTCCGGTCGTTTCAGAAAAGGCACGGGGTGGCTTGGGATGGAGACCGTCGCCGAGGTAAGACTGCACCCGAGGCAGCGAAGCCTTTTCTCGCCCCATCGCCCCCAGAACTGCCAGCGAGCTTGACTGTAGACTCTGTCTGCTGGCGATTCCGCCCCTCTCGGACATGGCCCTCGGAGGTAAGGCGGGACGCTTGCCGAGCGCCTTGGCGCTGGGGCCTGGCAGGCGAGCGCTGCTCTCCTTGGCATCTTCTGAATCATGGCCAGTGAGATTCGACGATCGTTCGGGCATGGGAGATACGGGGCGCGGCGGTCCCGCCGCTCGAGAGCCCGTCGAGAAGTTAGCGTCCCGTGATGCCATTGTCGTTTGTATCGGCGACTGCGGACTTGTTTTTCTGGGGAGCAAGGGCCGTCTCCTGGCAGCAGCCGACGCCACCACGAACTTCTTGCCTGCTGTTGTTGGCTTCTTCTTGGATGGTTTCAACGGCATTTCCAAGCCCGTAGTCGCGGTGCTGCCAGACGAAGGGAAATCGACGTCTTTGTCGGCTTCGTCTGCAGATTCGGGGGGGGAGGCGAACCGAGCTGTCGGCCGGGGACCCGACGAGGATGGACCCCTAGACTTTTTCAGGATCGGGTGTGGAGCCACAGGTTTCGAAGTAGTCGAGCATGACAGGCTCTCGGCTGAAGCGTCACTCGGTTTCGTGGTCGGCGGCGATGAGATGCGATTCTGTTGTGCGATTCGCTCCTGGCTCAGGTGGGCCAGTACGAGCTGTCTGGTCACCAGAGGAGCCTGGTTTTGGGGAGTCAGATGTTGATGACCGACCCTGTGACCCTCCATGGCTAGCCACTTACATTCGGACCCTCCCATCGATTTGGGGGACCCTGCAGCGGCGCGATAGTCGGGCCAACGGAAATGTCCTCATAGATGCGGGCCAGCGCTCGACCGCTGAGAAAGCGACGATCGCTGCCCCATACATGCCACCAAAAGTTCTCGAGGCGGCGCGCTGTGGGATCTTCGAGCCTCTTGTTGGTGGTTGTGTATACTGAGAGCGAGAAACGGAGTGGGAGGGCACCAGGTCAGCTCACATGGTTGATGAGATGAGCAGAGAGTAAGAAGCGACGTACCATGCCAATACTCCCAGACCTTGTCGGCTGGAACTGTGGAGTAGCTGGCGACCTCGTCGTAAATGTTTGTGGTGTTGATGACAATGCCCTTGGGCAATATCATTGGCACGCTCGACTCCATTGGCAGGGAGAAGCAGCTGCCCGGGATCCCTTGGTCGGCCGAAAATGGTTGAACAGGGTTTGCTTGGAAAGGCGAGGATGCACAGCCCCAGCCCCAGCGCAAGCCAATGCTTTGGCCTGCGAAAGATTATACGCTGCGGGACGGATGAAGCATGGTGGCAGGATTTGACCAGGCGGCGAGGGGCGGAAAAGAGACTGTTGTGCCGTCAAGGCACGGGTCCAGGCAGGCAGAGGCGGTGGGCATTCGAATCAGGGTCGCGCGACAGCAAACGTGGAGCGGCCACAGAAGCAAGTAGAGGGTGACTGGGTGGTATAACGACGTCGGGGACGGGCAGGGTCGACAACGGGGCCGAGCGCTTATACACGCAGCTCTCTTGGCCGGGGGTGATGCTGTGTAAGTGCGACAGCGTCTATCATAAAAAAAGGAGGCGTGGAGCCTATGGGCGAGTGGACGTGCGTGCGTTTGCGTTGTTAGTTGGTCACGCGGGCGACCGACTGACGCACGGAGCACACAGAGGAGCGGCGAAGCGCTCGTCGCACTCGGTGGCGAGGAGGGGAAGCCGGCGAGAGAAAAGTCGACGGCGACGGGGGTTGGAGAGGAGGAGGACGGGCTTTCGTTGCGTGTCGTGGCGTGCTTGCCCTGGACTTGAGCGGGACCCTGCTGACTGGCCAAAATCAAAGGAATAAAACACGCCACCGAAAGGGCGACGAAAGGGGCCAGCTTCGAATGGCTGAGGACGAAGCAAATGGCGGCGACGGCAGCACAAGCCGAATGAATGAATCACTTCACCTGGGACCGGTTCGGGTCGGGCAAGGGCGCCGACGGAAACGGCACAGGGGGCTAGGCTGGTTGGTCCATGTACACATGTGGCATGTGCGGGCGCGCCGGCGGTGTCGCAGCCAGTATGTGGATGGATGTACAGTAGACAGGTGCGCGAGCAGAGCCGCAGCGTCCGGGGCGGGCCGAGTCGAGACGAGTAGACGCGAGGAGGGCGGCGACGGCAAGGCGGTGGAGAGGCGAGGAAGCGTCGCGGACAGGCAAAAGGCCGGAGAGGAGCGAGAAGAGGCGGGTGTGGAGAGGGAGACGACGAGAAGAAGAAGAAGCAGCAGCCGTCAGGGCCAAAGGAGGCGACAGAAGACAGACGACGTGGACGAGGAGAGAAAGAGAGGAGGAGGATGAGAAGAAGAGGGGGGGGGGGTCAAGAAAAAAAAGACGGCCGAGGTCGGTGAGTCTTTTGCAACGCAAAGGTTTGGCCAGCGGGTCCCGCAACTGGGCAAGCCCGCCGTCTTCTGGTACCTCCCTCACCTCCTGCTGCGATGCTTTTTGCCCCGGAGCAGCGGGAGGAGTTCCGTGCCCATGTTTTGGCCAAGGCAGGTAGGTAGGTGCCTTTTACTACGGTAGGTAGTCGTGCCTGCCTGCCTGCCTGCCCGCCTGCCTCATCCATCGCCTGGACAAGCCACTCTCACTATTAATTAATACGGAGTACCAGATGCAGCCATCAGCCATGACGCGAGGTTAGCCGGTACATTGCCTCACGCTCTCTTTTGGCTGCGGCCCAGGTCAATTATGTACTCGCGGAGCTGTACCTACCTAGGTAGGTACCTTAGCTGTGCAGAATTCTAGGTACAGTAGTTACAGTACAGTAATTACAGTACAGTAGGTAATTTAGTACAGTACGCCACATTGGATGGCCGCAGAGGTGCGCATGACGGCGAGGAGAGAGAAGTCAGGTACCGCCATATAGTATAGGCCAGCGTCAGCACCAAAGGGGGCTGCTTCATCTCGGTCCCTGATTATGATGAATCAGGGAGCCACGCCACGCTGCCTTTGCACCGTCACATGCGCTCGCCGCCCGGGCCTCTATGCGCTTCAAGGACCCAACCACTCGACAGGCTGTTTCCGCCGCGGCGGTCCGGCCAAGCAAAAGACGCCGCTTGCTCGGCCCTGGCTTGCGACCCCCCCCCCGTCTCCCCCCATGATCTATCTCACTCACACATGTGACCTGTCACTTGGCCGACGAAATACAGAAGGAAGGAAAGCAAAGGGCAAAGGGAGGCAGATGCGTCCATCTTCGCCACCTTCCCCCCCCCCCTTCGTATTCGGCGGACGGGCCGGGCCGGGAGGACCCAGAAGGGAAGTGGCGAGCAAGGAAAAGGAGAGTAAAGGAGTCTCTATCCGCGGGCCACGTCCTGTATGCGCCACACCTGCCTTCGTCGCTGATGATCGTCGATGAATGCCGATGAATGCCCCTCGCTTCATCCGTCAAGGGGATTCATCTCCAAATGCTTCCCCGCTGTGTTGCACCCGTGCGTGCAGACTTTATCGAGCCCGCAGAAACGTGTGTGGTGTGTGTGTGTGTGTGCGTGTGTGTGTGTGTGTGTGTGTGTATCGTCGGGATACACACACACACACACGCACACACACACACAATACGTACTGTACATAATTACAGTACAGTACATACACGCCTGCACTCACAAACAACACCATCCAACAAGTATCGTCTCGGCAACAAGGCACCCACACACTCGGTCGTCCAAAGTCGACCCACCTCGCAGCTGCCGAGGTGGGTTGGCCTAGAGGCAGGGGGCCTTGCATCCCTCCAACCCTCCTCCGCCTCCTCCGCCTCCTCCGCCGCCGCTGCCGCCGCCTCTCCCGCCCCCATCAATGCCTTGCACGTTCTAGAACCAGAAACCTGGATACCACCACCCGGCATCAGAGCATATATACAGATGTACCTGCCTAGGGCTGATCTAGAACACTCCCCAAAAGTCCTCCCTCTCGTCCGCTTCGCGAGCTGCATGTGCTGCCTGCCGGTGCCTCGTCCCCGACAACCCTTCCCGCCACGCGGCCCGCCTGTGCGCCGGCCACGCTTATCTGGGCCCCGGGCTGACAATGGTGGCCCAAAGCCTGGCTACTGCACCCGTCGTCGACGAGTTGGGCATCAAGCAGCGGGTGCTGCCCACCGACAATCGGACATGCTTTCCTGCTTTGCCTCGTGAGGACGAGCATGGAGGATGTGGAAGCGTGGCTCGTCTCACCCTCGTCGGGTTCATGCTGTGCACACTTTGCTCGAAAACAAGCCCTCCCCCGTCGCACACAGGTGGCGAGCACGGCGTATGCGGGTGCAAAGGCCGTGGTGCATGCGACAAGCCGAGTCCGGGGTACAGACGCTGAGACTCCAGAGCCTGGGGGAATGTCTGTGCCTGGCCGTCGTCTCCGATCCTCTGTGTCGTGCCCGAGGCCGCGCGATACGAGCTCGTGTGCAGATGAAAGCCGCCACCGCCGAGGAGCTCACGACTCAAAAAGTACGAAGCGTGTAACTGCCTCGTAGGACGACGAAGCCACGAAAGCAAGCCATCGCCCACGCGCTGGGCAGCGGGAATCGGACCTGGTCTTGAATGCGGCAGAAGAACAAGGTGTCCGTCTCATCTGGAACGAAAAGATAATACATGCATGCCACAATGTACCTCTCCGTGGCCGCCGCCTCGCAAAGTCCGGGCCGCCCGCCGAAACCGGGGTTCATTCTCCCGCCCCACGACTCCACCAGTCCCATCCCGTCGGTTCTGCCCATGGCTTGATTCCTACTCCGTAGACGGGGAGTCATCGAGGATGGTGGTCATGGTCAACTTCATCGTGGTGGCAAAACTGCTTCCTGCATCATTTTTGACATGTGACGACACTTGCAAAGAGGCGCCCTGGCAATGTCTCTCCTCCAGAAAGCTTCATTATCATTAAGGCTACAACGGTGGGACCAGCCAAACAGCTGCTTCCCCAAGTCTATCGCGCATGAGCCCATTTCACCGGCAGCAGCCCTTGCCATGCCGGCATAGTATGGCAGCCATCCAGCACACCGACTTTTTCATCTTCTTGTTTTCCATTCTCCAAAAAACACACAAAAAGGAAAAGCCGCCGCGCCGCTCACGTCACCGTGTAGCCGCCGTCGACGCGCACATCGGCTCCCGTGACGTACTGGCTGGCGTTGGACAGCAAAAAGGTGACGGGCCCCATGAGGTCCTGCGGCTGGCCCATCTTGCCCTGGGGAATGAGCGACGTCCACTTCTGCTTGAGGTCGGGGTTCTCGTCGAGAATCTTTTGCGTCAGCGCCGTGAGCATGTAGCCGGGCGAGATGCAGTTGACGCGGATGCCGGCATGCGCCCACTCGACGGCGAGCGAGGCGGCCAGGTGGCGGACGCCAGCCTTGGCGGCGTTGTAGGGACTGTCGTCACGGTTAGCTCCGCTGGCCTTCTTCTCTCTTTTCCCCCTCACGAGGGACACGATTCCGGGAAAAGCAAGGCATACGCTTGGGGCTGGGGCACGTTGACAATGGACCCCGACATGCTGCCAATCATGACCATGCTGCCGGGACACTTGCGCTCCATGAGATGGCGGGCGACCGAGGTTGCAAAGAGGTAGGTTCCGTCGACGTTGACGGCCCACAGCTTGCGCATGCGGTCAATGGGGTAGTTGATGGCCTCGAAGTTCTTGGTGAAGCCGGCCGAGGTGACGAGATTGTCAATCTTGCCGTGCTCGGCAATGACCTCTGCGATGCAGGCGTCGACCGACGCGGGATCCGACACGTCGGCGTAGTGGGCCGTGACCTTGGGCACGCTGCGGGCGAGCGCCGCTTCAGCTGGCCATTCCACTCGGCGCAGAGGGGTATTCAGCTTACCGCTCGGCGTTGGGGTTCTCCTTGGTGAACGCCTCCATCAGCAGCTTGGTCTGCTTCTCGGCCTCGTCCTCTGCGGGCGCATGAGCGTTAGCCGAGCCGCGACTTGCGCCGGCAATGGTAGAGACAAAAGGAAAGGAAAACCCGCACTGTTCATGTCGACGAGAGCCAGATCGGCGCCCGAGTAGACCATGCCCTGCGCAATGACGAGCCCCAGGCCGCGCGCGCCGCCCGTGACGAGGCCGACGTTGCCGTCGAGGGAGAAGCTGGCGAGGGTGGGCTTGACGTACTGGCCCGGCAGGCCGCGGACGGGCTTCGAGGGGGGCAGCTCGTGCTCCTCGGGGTACTCAATCTCCACGTCGGAGTCGGTTCGCGCGTAGTGGCCGGGCTTGTTGCGTCGGGGGGGTCCGTCGTGCAGGCCTTTGCGCGCCGCGGCCACGGCCAGCAAAGGGCGGGCGCGCGAGGCGACGACGGGGCGCCGGCCGACGAGGGGGGCCAACAGGCGGCTGCTTTGTCTGGCGGCCATTGCGACAAAGGTGGGTGTGTTGGAAGCTATCGTGGTCTTGATGTGTCAAGGTGGACCGGTGGGAGGAAGGGCGATGACGAGTTGGTTTGGAACCGGAGAGCAGAGGCGGGAGGGGAAGAGAGGGAAAAAAAGAAAAGACGGGCAGCCGAGGTATGGAGGAGAAGGGAGAGGAGACGACGAAGAGGAGAAGAGGGGGGAGGGAGGAAATATGGAGAGCTCGCCGGGTGGCGAATGGAGCCGACAATGTTGGATCAGGTTGAGCGAGGATCGTCGAGGAGCTCCGGCCCAATGACGCTCTCCACGGCAGGGTCCTTTGGCAAGGACGCGGGCAAGGCGAAAAGAATCGAGCTGGGGCGGTCGGGATGGTTGATGATGTATCCAAGTTCTACAGTGCAGTAGCGCTCTTGTCCCCGTCCTCTCGTGGATTGGCAGCAGGTTGGCGACACGCCCCGAGCTCTTCGGCGCCGCACCCCCTCAGGCGGCCCCTGTAGCACGCACCCCCTCCTCCCCTGCCGGCCTTCGCCTCGGCCCTCCCCCCCCTGAGCGGGGGCCCTCCGGCGAGGGCGGGGGAGCCGTCGAGCACTAAAAAAAGATGCAACGGGACGGGGAAGCCGTCCCGTACTACCTCGAGGCTCCAGCGGATGCGGTGGGGGATGGATACCAGGCCTCCAGTGCCGTGGGCGGTCCCTCGATGCACTGCAGCTGCGAGTCGAGAACCCCCCAGGCCCTCCCTCCTCCGTGGAGGGAAATTGATGCGATGCCACACTGGCTCGCCACGCCGAGTTTCATGGAAAACGGTCCCAGAACCCTTTTTCTCTCTTTCAAAGGTGCAATCGTTCTTGAGTCCCTTTTTTTTTTCGGGCCTCGGCGCTGTGGAGAAAGTGTAGGGGGGCCAAACAGTGGACATGCTTTGGTTCTCTCGATGTATGTACAGTGGGTGCCTACTCATGTACATACTGTACTGGGAGGCATTCCAACTGTCTTTACAGCAATGGACGGACGAGAAGACTGCCTGCCTGCCTGCCCCCCTCCCGTCCAGGCTCCAAAAGCTGGGCGATAACTATTTGTTTCATACAAAGAGGCAACGCACAGGAACCAGGGGACCTTTACCGCATGCTGATGCAGCATCGTCACCAGCGGGCATGGTCACGGGGCCCACGGCGTTTTTCACTCCCCCCCCCCGCAGCACCCCAGACCAACAACATCAACCTTGCAGAGCACAGTGCCACCGTAGTATCCATTTCGCTGTAATTGGCTCTCGACTCCATTCACGATGCTTCAACCTGCAATGTAGCTGATCTAGACTTGCACAACATGGCTCTGCAGGTCCATCCCGCTCGTCCACCGTCCGACGTTGATCTTTACCCTCGACGCCCAATACCAAACGCACTGTTTTGTGCTCTTCGACTCCCCCTGTCTTGCTACAGGGCCCATTGCTGATCTCTGGGACATGGCACGTCCAGTCACCAAAGGTCCTCCTTGCCCATGCAACCACCGCATCACATTTCTTGTATTCGTCCGTGTCCCGCCCATGCAGTTCAGCCGCCCAGACCGTCGTGAAACGCGATTGTTTGCCGAGCCCCCACGATGCCCGTTTCATCTGGCTCCAACTCGGCCGCTTCGCACTCTGTTGGCATCGTCCCTCAAACTGCAAACCAGGCTCGACTCTTCCCGTCTCCTCTACGCATCCGCATACTCCTTGTTAAAAGCCCGGCCAATGACCATGCGCCTGATCTCCGACGTCCCGGCCCCAATCTCGTACAGCTTGGCACTGCGGACGTTTAGTTAGCCCCAGACCCGTAGGAAGATGCGTAGGAAGATGCGTAGCAGCAGGGCACCCGAGCAGTGAGAGAGACGAGGAAAGACAACTCACTCGCGCAACAGCCGCGACGCCGGCATCTCCTCGACGTAGCCCATCCCCCCCAGCAGCTGGATGCAGTCGAGCGCGCACTCGGTCGCCCGCTCCGCCGCGTACAGGATGGCCCCCGCGCAGTCCTGCGTGCGCACCAGGCCCTGCTCGTCGACGCGGCGCGCCGTCGCGTACGTGTAGGCCCGCGACGCCTGCAGCTTGGTGTACATGTCGGCCAGCTTGCCCTGCACCAGCTGCTGGTGCGCAATGGGCGCGCCAAACTGCCGCCGCTGGTGCGCAAACGGCGCCGCCACGTCGAGCGACGCCTGCATCAGGCCCAGCGGGCCCGACGACAGCACCAGCCGCTCCAGGTCCAGCCCTTCCATGAGCACCCGCACGCCGCCGTCGACCCGGCCCAGCACGTGCTCGCTCGGCACGAAGACGCCGTCAAACGCCAGCTCGCCCGTGTTGCTGCCGCGCATGCCCATCTTGTCGAGCTTGCGCGCGCACGAGAAGCCCCGCGCCGTCTTCGTCTCCACCACAAACGCCGTGATGCCGCGCGAGCCCGCCTCGGGCTGCGTCTTGGCGTAGACGACCATGACGTCGGCGTCGGGCCCGTTGGTGATCCACATCTTGCTGCCGTCGAGCACGTAGCCCCCGTCGACGGCCGTCGCCGTCGTCCGCATGCTCACCACGTCGCTGCCCGCCCCGGACTCGGACATGGCCAGCGCCCCGACGCTCGTCCCCGCCACGAGGCCCGGCAGCCACCTGCGCTTCTGCTCCGCCGTGCCGTTGAGCTGGAGCTGGTTGACGCACAGCTGCGAGTGCGCCGCGTAGCTGAGCCCGATGGACCCGGACGCCCGCGACAGCTCCTCCATGACGACGCAGTGCGCCTGGTACCCCATCCCCAGCCCGCCCACCTCCTCGTCCGCCGTCATGCCCAGGAAGCCCGCCTCGCCCAGCTTGGACCACATGTCGTCGGGGAACGCGTTGCTCTTGTCCGTCAGCGCCGCCACCTCGGCCGATATCTCGCGCCGCGTAAATTCTTGTACCCGCTCCCGCAGCTCCTCCAGCTCCTCGCCCGTCGGCGGCACGAAGCCCTCGGGGTGCTTGGACGAGTGCCACCGCGCACCGCACATGGCCGTTTTTCCAAGCTGACGGCCCGCGGCAGGGCGGCTCAGCAGCAGCGCCGCCCTGCTCACCGTTCTGAGGCTGGCCATTGAGAGGGCTGCGCGCGAGACGTCTGCGGAGGAAAGTGAGAAAATAAGAAGTAGCAGGTGAAGAATTCGCGAAACGCTCTGGCGCCCGCGAGCAACAATGGAGAGCCGGCTGGAGAGAGGCGAGTTGGAGGAAGGTGTAGGAGGAGGGATTCGGCTGAGCCAAGGCCGGGCTAGGCCGGGCCTCATCAGCCGACAGACGCAAGCCCGGCTCAACGCGGCTTGTCGCGGCCCGCCAACCTTGCCCGAGTCTCACCCTCGCCCTCACCCTCGCCCTCACCCTCGCCCTCACCCTCGCCCTCACCCTCGCCTCTCTCCGCCCTCGCCATCATCACCTCTCCCACTCCGAGACCCCAACCAACTTGCTCGGGCCCGGCCATTGGGAACCGTCAGTCATGTCCATATCGAGCTCGTCGCAGCAGGCGGCCCTCCGCCTGGCCTGCCGCCACCGCCGCCTCCTCCTCCCGCCCCGACTGCCGCCTCCTCACCCCCCTCGAGCGCCGCAACGACAAGCCCGCGCGGGCGTCGCCAGCCTCACGCCGCCGCACCAGGCCGCCGCCATCTCGCGCCTGCAGACGAGCGTCGACCCGGCCTCGGACGACTTCCGCCACAACGAGCGCCAGATGGCCGACGTCGTCGCCCGCATGCAGGAGCTGGCGCGCGCCGCCCAGCGCGGCGGACCCGACAAGGCGCGCGACAAGCACCTCGCCCGCAACAAGATGCTGCCCCGCGACCGTGTCGCCGCCCTCATCGACCCGGGCACCACCTTTCTCGAGCTTTCCCCCATGGCCGGCTACCAGCTGTACCCCGAGGCCGATGTCCCCGCCGGCGGCATCATCACCGGCGTCGGCGTCGTCGAGGGCGTCACCTGCGTCATTGTCGCCAACGATAGTACCGTCAAGGGCGGCACATACTATCCCATTACTGTCAAGAAGCACCTGCGCGCCCAGGCCGTTGCGCAGGAGAACAAGCTACCGTGAGTATCGTGCTGTTGCGCCCCCCCCCCTTTCCTCCCCCTACTCCGAGGCGAGAACGACAGGGCGAAAGACAATGTAAACTTGTGGGCTCGAGAATCTGAATCTCAGCAAGAGACGAGAGAATAAGAGTCTGGCTAACCCCGTCCAAGCTGCATCTACCTCGTCGACTCGGGCGGCGCCAACCTCCCCCACCAGTCCGACGTCTTCCCCGACCAAAATCACTTTGGTCGCATCTTCTACAACCAGGCGCGCATGTCGGCCGCCGGCATCCCCCAGATCTCGGTCGTTATGGGCCCCTGCACCGCCGGCGGCGCCTACGTGCCCGCCATGAGCGACGAGTCCATCATCGTCCAGGACCAGGGCCACATCTTCCTCGCCGGCCCGCCCCTCGTCAAGGCCGCCACCGGCGAGGTCGTCTCCCCCGAGGACCTCGGCGGCGGCCGCATGCACTCGTCCGTCTCGGGCGTCACCGACTACCTGGCCGTCGACGACGCGCACGCCATCGTCCTTGCGAGGCGCTGCGTCTCCAACCTCAACTGGCCGACGACAACGAGGCAGAAGGCGACAGAGGCCGTCGACGTCGACGACGCGCCCCTCTACAACCCCGACGAGCTGCTCGGCATCGCCTCCACGAACCTGCGCAAGCCCATGCCCATCCGCGAAATCATCGCCCGGATCGTCGACGGCTCCCGCTTCTCCGAGTTCAAGCGCGACTTCGGCACCACGCTCGTCACCGGCTTCGCCTCCATCCACGGCCACCGCGTCGGCATCGTCGCAAACGACGGCATCCTCTTCGCCTCGTCCTCGGTCAAGGGCGCCCACTTTGTCGAGCTCTGCACCCAGCGCGGCATCCCCCTCGTCTTCCTCCAGAACATTGCCGGCTTCATGGTCGGCGCCGCCTCAGAGCGCGACGGCATCGCAAAGCACGGCGCAAAGCTCGTCACCGCCGTCGCCTGCGCAGACGTCCCCAAGTTCACCGTCGTCGTCGGCGGCTCCTACGGCGCCGGCAACTACGGCATGTGCGGCCGCGCCTACTCGCCGCGCTTCCTGTGGATGTGGCCAAACGCCCGCATCGGCGTCATGGGCGGCGAGCAGCTCGCCGCCGTCATGGAGACGGTCGGCCAAAAGGTCGATCCCCAACTCAAGGCCCGCATCGACCGCGAGAGCGACGCCACCTACTCGTCTGCTCGGCTCTGGGTATGTTCTTGCATCCTGCTTCTTCTACGCGGCTGCGACTAACATTGCTCGTGCGAGCACCAGGACGACGGCATCATACCCCCACAACACACCCGCCGCTACCTCGCCCTTGGCCTCGACGCCGCCATGGGGGGACGCAACCAGGTAAAGCCGGGCGACACAAAGTATGGTGTCTTCAGGATGTAAGGAGAGGCGGCATCCGCCAGTCTATTCAATGCGCTCCAAGACCGGAGAGCCAGATTGGGAAACGGCCCGGCCTCGCCATCATCACCACGGAATGGCCGTTGCAAGTGACTTCAAATATATATACACGTATATATATAAAGCTAAATAGAGGCCTCGCGGCCATGGCTCCGACCAGTCAGGCCAAGATGCGCGCTCTTGTCAACGTTGAATACTGGAGCAAATGCTCCTCTGCTGATGTACCAAGTCTAGCCTCATGGATGGTATCTCCAAACCCCCCCTTTCGTCTCTTTTGTCAACGCCAACGCTCATGTCGCTTCCGACTTGTAAATGCGGCAACCAAGAAACAGAGAGTGAAAAGAAATGAAAAAGAACAAAGTGAGTCCTCCAAATGGTATATACAAGATTTCCGCGCCGCCAGCAAGTCTTACCTCTCATCAGAATTATAGCTCGGAATTCGTACAGCCATGTTCCGTCGAACATGTTCCAAAAAAACATTAAGAGTTTGGTTGCCGGGCCTCAATAGTAGCCCTGCGTAAATAGGTTGTCGCAAATGTACATGCCCTTGAAAATCAGGGCAACAAAGACATCAGACGGGTCCGGGGTCGGCAACCGCCCGTCTGAGATTCTTCCTCCCAATGGGACCTTGGCCGATGTCGACGGAAAAGTCAACCAGATTGGCAAAGTTCACGCCCCCGACTGATATTTTGATCGCCTCCTGCTGCGACACCTGATTCTTGTTTGCACTGCTGAAGAAACGGCGCAATTCCGTTTGCGCGGTCTCGGCGGCACCCATGCCTTGCTCCTGCGCAATGAACAGTACGGAAACGCGCGCGAAATCTAGAACGTCCTCTGTGATGACGAAGGAGTTCACAGGAGCCGGCGCCGAGCTGCTGGGAGCTGGCGCCGAGCCAATGGGAGGCGGTGCTGAGCCGCTGGGGGCCAGCACCGAGCTACTCGAGGTTGTCCTTGGAGTATTGGTGGTCCGTATTGGCGGGATCGTGACTGTACTTTGTGGCGTCGTGCTCTCGGAATTGGGCGGCGGCGGGGGTTGAAAAGTGGGAGCGACAGGAGCCGGTGCCTTTGAAGTGGACGAGGCTTTTGGTGGACCACCGTTAGGATATGGCGAGTGCCAGGGGCGGGGAGGAATCAAGATGATTGTTGGCAGGACCGGATAATACTCCTCTTCCTTTTCTTTTGTGTTCAACAAGACGGCGTTTACGCCGAGCTCGTCCTGGGCAATGGCGTTGCTTGTCTGAGAAGACCTGGTCGACCGGCCCTCGAAGGTGACGAGGGAGTTTTGAGCGTTGCAAGAAAGACTCCCGGCGTTGAGCTTGGCCAGGAGATCCGTCCCCGAGAGGGGAATAGAAAAGTTGGACTGGGCGCCTGTAATGAGTCGAGGGATGGCCTGGCCCAGGGTCACGTTGTTGATGCTGCTGGATCCGTCCGCAGCAACGAGGTTCGTGGTTGTGCAGCCTTGATAGCCTCCGGCGGCGCAGTTGGACCCTGTGAAGCCGTTGGTGCAGAGGCACGAGCAGGTTCCTGGTGTTACCACGTTGGTGCCACCGTTGAGGCAGGTCAGGGAGTCTCGGCAGTTTTCGACACTTTGGTCCGGGGCTCCCCGGCCGGCCTTGTTTCCGAGGTTCTTGAAGACGAAAAACTCGAGGGGAACGATGATGGCAGCTGCGACTATGCCTAAAGCGACAATGGCAATGAGGATAGCCGCCCATATCGGTAAGCCACAGCAGCGCCGGCCCGGCTTCTTGCCGCCGTTGTCATACGGCACGCTCGGGGAGCGTGAGTGGCTTCGGAGGACTTCGTTGGATCGCATGGGCCACGAGCCAGATTGGGCCCATGAGCCCCGGCCCTGGCTGTTGTTCGGCGGCGAGTGAACGGGAGGTGGGAAAGCAGCCAGCATGTCTGAAGATGTCCATTGTCAGTTTCGTTCTGGGCTCCATGGTCGGCCGTCGGGGCCAACAGCAATCACGCCAACGCACCTGAGAGAGACCCGTCCCCGTCTCTGCTTCCGGTATTATCACTACCCCACGCGCTCAGGTCATCGAGGCGACTTCCCGGCCTCTTTCCCTTGTCAATCAGCGAGGCCAAGCGTGTGGCCCGCCGGATCAAGTCTGGCAGACTGGTTAGGCTGCCTCGTTCCTCCGTCGCTCTCACGGCACCCATGTCTAGGAACGGGGGCCGTCTCAAGTTGGAGAGCTGGCTGGGCGTGCTGGATGATGGTCCTGCGCCCGCTTGTAACCCCGACGGGTCCGACAAGCTGGCGGCTGCATAGGCCCTCAAGATTGCGTCTGGTGTCAGCTCGCCGGTTTGGGAAAGATTCGACAGACTGGCGGTAGGGGCTGGCTTGACCAAAGGAAACGCGGTCAAGTCGCCCGACGACGCATCGATGTATCCTGTCCCATCGCCAAAGGGGTTCAATTTCTTGTCGTTGGTCGATGCCATCTTGACGAGCTCGGCTTTCCCCCTCTTACCCCGGCTTGCGCTTCGGACCAGCTGGGCTTCGTCTTCAAATTCAAAGTCTTCCAACGTCGAATCCCTGCTCCTTTCCGAGGACGAGTCGTCGAAAAAAGCGGCGCTATCCCCTGGGCTGGCCAACGGTGACGACGACGTCCCCCAAGTTTCCGGCATGGCGGCGCTCGAAGCATACGATCCGTGCGACCTCGACCGCGGGCTCTCTTCCGGGATTGGCGAGACCAAGGACGCGTTCGAGTACATGGTTGATAGCCCCCGACGGCTCGACGGTGGTGGGCCCAGAATGGCACTTCTCCTTGGCGGAGGAGGAGGGTTGGTGACTGCGGGAATGGGGAAGTCGGGTATCGTGCCTACAGACGAAGTTGTCCGCCTCGATGAAGTTTCGGCGGGTGACATGATGTCGAAACCGTCCATCGATTCTTGCGGGCTTCCAGGCAAGCTTGAGCGGGAGACGAAAAAGGGAATCGGACCTTGTGGTTGTGACGGATTAAAGGTGGGGGGAACGCGGATTGGGTGAGGTGGTTTCGTGGGCTCAAGCTGGGACAGTGCAGCAGACGACGACCGACTTGACTCTGGATTCGTGAAACCAATGGGTGTAGAAGGGCCGGGGAGGGGCCACTGGGGAGCGTCCATCGACCGAGACATGCTGGTCGGCTTCGGGGCCTCGGGCTGCGAGGGCGGGAGCTGAGAGAGCCTTGATGGCGTCGCAACCGCCGCGGGCGGTGGACGGGACAGGACGGCTCTAGAGTCTCCCAGCGGATAGTCTGCACCCGTCTGCTGGAGCTGGCGCAGGGGAAGCGCATCCCGTGGCAGTCCTGCCTGCGCCCGTTCGCGTGCCCTTTGGACGGATCCTGGTATTGGCGTCGGTCGGTCCATATCCCTTCCATGGTATTGTTGACTCATCTGGCTCTCCAATCTCCAGGTAGAAGGCACCTCGAGTCGACCGGAAACCCGGCCTGAGATGGACAGACAGCCCTATCTATGGCCCAGCAAGACGGGCAGAGGCCCTCGACGTCGCCTGGTTGGCAGAGAGAAGCAAAGCCCGATCCGACGCCACCACGCCTGCCAGTGACGAAGGGACAATGACCAGTATTGCTCTCTCGTGTATGCTGAAGTCGACGTCTAGTCGAGATGGGCGCGGCTGTGCAGCATCAAGAGAGCGGCTGTTTCGAGGCGATTGGGCGAGGCAAAAGGATTGGCAGGACCGGTCTTCCAGTCCCCCGGACTGAAAAAGAAAGGAGATGCTCGTGGCGAGTAAAGGAGGGTGCGTACGTGGAGACGAGAGAATGTACAGCGGAAACAAAGAGAAGTGCCCTGACCCCAGAGCGAGTGTTTGAAAGGCCGTCGTGCAAGGACTCACGAGCGCGACAGATGGGGCAAGCGTCAGAGGTCTATACTTGTCTGTCAGTCACTGTAAAAAAAAGGGGAATGCATCAGATAGAAAAGGATGACTCGGGCTGTCGAGGGGACATGAAGCTGGGCAGGTATTGGAGAGCCAGCCGGCTGATGCGGCCAGAGGACTCCTGTGCGGCCAAGGTCGCAGAAGGGACAATCAGGGAGGATGCGAGATGGACGATCACGTACGGGAAACGGCTCGAGTCTCAGATGGTGCGGCGTGAATGCAGCGACAGTCGGGCTTGAAGAGACGAGAGCGGCCTCGAAAAGGGATGGCGGGTCGAACAAGGGTGCGGAGGAGCAACTCGACGAAGATGGAAGCGACAAAAAGACTGGGACGGGTTTGGGATTGGATGCAGAAGGTAAGAAGAATTGATCTAGAAAGCGCGCGCGGTATGCGACGACGAGATGTGCGGGCGCGCTCGGCGACATGAATCTTGCGTTTCAGATTGGGGCGCCAAGTGGACGGAGGCGTGGGCCGGACGACTGAGAGAGGGCGAGAAGAGCACGGTAAGCACGAGCCCCGACCGTTTGAGCGATGGGGGGAGTCATGGAAGAACCATGTCAAAAACACGGCTGAAAAGAATCGTGTCAAGAATAGGGCTGAGGACAATCGTGTCAAAAGCACGGCTGACAGCTTGTGAAGGCGGATTGGACGATTCAAACAAAGGACGGGGAGAAGGGATTCGGTTTACCTGGAGAGCTGAGCTGAGTCTGGTCAGGCACGGGCTCGAGGAGGAGAAGGAGGGTGGAGACGGGGGGAGGCGCCTTGGTCGTGCTCAGGAGGCCAGATGATGGCGCCCTGAGACGGAATCGGAAAGAAAACGAGGGAGCGAAGCAGCAGAAACGAAGGTGGAAGAAGAGCAAAAAACCGAGAGAAAGATGGGAGACGGCGGGGAGGAAGGGCGGGGAGCGGAAGAGGAAGGTGAGAGAGACAGGAAAAAAGAAAGGAAGGAGGAAGGCGCGGAAGGAAGGCGAGGAAGGAAGGCGAGGAAGGAGGAAGACGAGGAAGGACGGCGAGGAAGGACGGCGGGCAACTGGGGCGACCCTCACTCGGCACATACGAAGTGGTACCAAGATTGAACAGAGACGTAATACTGTAGGTATTACTTGGGCCACTCGAAGCCAAACCAGGTTGGCCAGAGGCAGTGGGATCAAGGTAGGCAAGCGTGAGGGAGGACAAGACGAGGCGAGGCGTCTCCACGAGTGTCGACGAGTGTCGCAGGTAGACGCGCCTTTGGTCGGGAGGAGGGCTTTTGACAAGGCAATCTGCAGCACCAGACAAGGCCCGTGAGCTTGGCAAGTCCGGGGTCGAGGAATTGCAGGGCGTTGCCATAATTTGCGAGCCCGATGGCTGAGGCGCGCTAGATGGCCGGCGGAGGCTGTTCGGCAACGGCGGCCGACATGGCAACCTTGGCTAGTACACGATGCAACGAAGATGCAAGGGGAAAACGGTTCATTCACTCGAGGCAGGGCAGCCCCGCCGCGTTTGTTTGCCTCTTTAATTAATCTCTATCCTTCCTTTTCGCCCCCGGAACATGGGCTTTCCATGCAGGTCACCAGGGAACTACCTATTCGCCTTGAACACGGCCACTCCGCCGGGGCAATGACTTGGGGCCAACGGAAGCGGGGACAGCAGCTTCGCCCCATTCTCCGGCTCGACCGTTGACGTTTACAGTACCAAGCAAGCAGGTGCTTGGTTGGAAAAGAAAAAAAAGCATCCATACACGTGCATGTCGTCTCTCAATCGCCCTGGACAAAGAAAAACTAGCCTCGGAGGATGGCGCACGCAGGTGATTCTTGGTTGTCATATATCACAGCTTTGCGGGGACGCGCCATAGATGAGTGAGCGAGCGGTCGGTCCCCTTATTTACTCCAGGACACCCACTGCCCGTGCGTCCTCCCTCTCCTGTTACCTCGGCGAGCAGTCGTCTTCTTGTTCAACAAGACCGAGTGATGACTCTCGCCATCGACTCTTGCAAAATGTAGGCCTGAGCCTGCAACCATAACCAGCTTGTCGGCCAAGGGAGGTCATGGTTGTTGGTTGTAGGCCATTTCGGGGCCCTGTCTCAGCCGACCGTTGCAGTCGACCGTTGGAGTCGACCGATATAGCCAAGACAGTCTCTCCTGCTCGCTGTCTGCCAGCCCGGATCGGGAGCAGATTGCAAGGAGTCGCGCAAGGCCAAGTACTGCAGCTCGTATACCTATTATGAGGAGACATGGAGAGTAAGCAGACGTATCGGCTGCGCGGAAACGCTAGCGTCGTGTTCCTGCATCGTCGCTGACCAGAGCCGCACACTCGTGAGCACAGCATACGTAGGCTGCACAGGTGCACGTGCGTATGCAGGCAGGGTCGACGTCTGTGAGCACAGTTATTTAGTTGTATGTTTCAGAAGGGGACGGGTGCAAGGACAGAAGGTGTTTGTTTGACCGTCCCCGAGCCTGGCTGTTCGTCCGACGAAACAGCAACATACTGTAATTCATACTGTAATTACAGTACCTCGCAGGCCTTCACCGCGGCGCGCGAGCTCATGATGCAGGGGCCGAGCGTCGAGTGCCCCGGACAGGGCGCGTACCGTACTGTACATCACGCAGACGGGCAGTACCCGGCCGTGCAGACGTCGCTCGTCAGTCCCGGCTAATAGACAGCATCGACAATTCGGTGCGCCGGGCGGGTCAGCGTTTTCAAATGCGGTACGTATTACTAAGTAAGGCAGGTAAGTAGTTAATTAGAGCGTTTCGACCTGGTATCCGGGTATTAATAGGCCCCATACATGCCCATACATGCATACTGGTACGTATATCCATGAATACAGACAGATGGCCATTAATTAACTTACTCCGTAACTACTAACAAATTACACATGCATTTTCCACATATGCATCACGTCCGTCCACCCTTCTCATGCAACCCGAGGTGCGCTCAAGTCCCCCCCGACTTGATGAATCGTTGGCCTCGCCACCATGTGTCTGCCAGACCGTGTACTGTACAATAAATAATACACGACGGTTGACAGCGGCAAAGATCCGGAATAGCGCCGATCGCTGTGCTGCAGGACACCCGAGAGTCGTCTCAGGCATCCTCGCCCCCTTATTAACACACTGAGACATGGGGACTAACACAACCGCCCTCGATGGTCCTGATGATATCAAAAACGTCCAGTCCTTGCCTGTGCGTGGCGTCTCTGCCCTGTATCCTTCACACTCTGTAATCTATCCGCCCATCTATCTCCTCGCTCGACTCCGCTGCCCATGACCTCCCACTCTCGTCAACTTGCCCGATCCAGTGCCGTCTACTTACTCTGCATCCCTCCAACCGATGTCGCATGAGCAACTTCATCTCACTACTCGTCACCTTGGGCTCCCTCATCATGGCCGGTGACCGCCCGGCGTCTCTCGGCAACCAGGGCCATTGCTGCGGGATACGGTATGGCCATGTACGACGTGCAAACCGCAGACTGACGAGTAATACGACACGCTGGCATACCATATTTCCGTTCCCGCCCACAAGACAGCGTATCCTTGTGCAGGGTGATACAATGCTCATCTTGTCGCTCGGCCTGACCCACTGTTCGCATCTACGACCGGGCACCGCATCTCAGAGCCTGCCAGCCGAATTTCGGCGCCGCGAGTCAGTCTCGCCCGCCACCGGTCAAAGCGCTTGACGGCCAGTCCCGCGCTGTGGCGGGTCATCAACCGCCATGGGCGTCGCTGAGTCGCCGCCGGTGGGTGAAATTTGTCATGGACCGCGCAATAGCATCCCAACCGGGGCAAAGGAGAGGATTTGCCCTCGAAATGGGCGTTTGCACGTTTCATGCCGTGCAAACGTGAATAGACCAGACGACATTTGTGTTGGAACGCGTCCGAACCAAGCACCGTGGCGGCCGCCTGGCCTCGACTCTCGTCGTCCCGGCCAAGAAGCAATTTTTATCATTGGACTTCCTCCGGACCACCCTCTGGAGCCGATCCGGCAACTCTGGCATGGACAAGGAGAGTCCCATCCGGGTCGACTTGAGACGGAAATGCCGCCGAGTCCTACGAGGTCACACCCAGAACGCCCAAGGTAGGCTGGTGTCACGTTGCAAAGCCAAGGACGAGAGTCCCACGAGCAAGTTTGTCTGGCTCCTGGCTCCCTGACTCCTGGTCTCCCGCCTGCAGCCCCTCTCGGGCATCGTTTCACTCTTCAGTATGATTGGTGAATCTACCGTCTCTAGATTACCATTGTCCTGCAATAACATCTCGTCCCTGGACACGAATAAGCCCACCGACCACAAAGTCATCACACGCCTCCGAGTCCCCTCGCTCTTCAGGTCCTGCCTGTGCTGACCCTGGTGTTGGAGAAGCCCTTTCTTGGTCGGGCTCGGTGAGTTTGGTCTGCGTCTCCGGCCGGCCTCAGGAGCATGACAGCAGATGGGGTGGGCGTCAACATGCGAGTGTCACCGCCATCCTGACCGGTCAAAACAAGTTCACGCAATGAGTGCGGACATTGCCCGCCCCTGAGCACGGATTCAACCCAGGACCCCCGGCGCATTCAGCCGGCCCCCGATGGGAAAGCCGACGGGTTGCCCAGTCTATCCTTCAAGGGAGGCGGCATCATGGCGTTGCGATAGATTCGGTCAGTGCCACGTCAACAGCCAAGTGCGACAAGATGCGAGCGTGGCTGGCATCCGAGAAACGCCCGCCTAGCTGCGTCCTCTCGTACGTCCTTGCGTCGTTTTCTGCGTGTCGAGTTGATGGGGGGCCAAGTGGAAGCTCACCCCTGGCGGCGGTGCGATGACTGGCCGTTCGGCTTGCAATGGATTGGAACCCGAGGAGGCTCTCGCCCCAGCTCTGGTGCATCACTCATGCGGTAGGGCTCCAGCTGCGCCGGTGAGCTCGAGTGTCACGCCCAAGTGGGCTGTACTGGTTCCTTCATTACGTTGAAGCCGTACTCCCTTGGCAACAGCGGCCTACCAGTTGAGCAAGGCCATGAGAATCTGCTGCTTTGACGCGCGCAACTACAGACATACCTGCCAGCCTTGTCGCCCAAGCCGAGCAGCAATCAGTGTTGAGACCGTTGCGACCAATCTGATGATTTAACATGCCCCGAGATGCCTTTTTTCGTCTCAGCCCGTTCCTCTCCCAGCCCGTCAAGATCCGCCAGCAGCCAGGTCAGGCCTGGTAAAAGACCTCCTCCATGGGCTTCCACCAGCCGGGCTCGCCGGCCTCGGAGCTGGTTGCGCCCTCGACCAGGCTCTCCTGGAAGCTGTCCGTCATCTTCCACCACTCGCGCACCTTTGGGTTCTCGGCCATGCGCTGCATGTCGCCTGCGTAGTCATAGCCGATGTACTTGAAGGAGGCGAACAGCAGGCTCGACTTGTCGTCGAACCAGATGCTATCTGTTGACGGGCCAGGGCGTCAGTTAGCCCCTTGTTATGTCTGCAGCGGCGACACCGAGGAGAGCGAGAGTCAATCGAGGAAAGGGATGGGCTGGGTGCGTGGAGAGGACTTGGTGCAGGAGACAAGTTGCCCCACGCAACCTGGGAAAGGGAAAGCAGAATCAGGGTTTGCCATTGCGACGGGAAACAAGGACTTTCTGGCGCGCGCGCGACTCACAATCCTCAAGGCCGCAGTCCTTGATCTGCTTGGCCACCTCGGGCCAGATGCGGGCGTGGCACGCCTTGTACTCGGCGACGCGCTCCGGCCTCAGCCGAACCACCTGTGCGAATCGTCGACCCGGGTTTCTCCTGCGCGCCGAGGCGCCCGCGTCCACATGCGCGCCCGGCGGCGACTGCGGCGGCTCCAACGTCGGCTCCTGGGGCTGCCACATGGCAAGGTTCCGCGACGAGCCGCGCGAAAGATCAGGGGTGGTGGTTAGGTTGGACACTGGCCGAGGCGACTAGTCGGTCGGCGTCGAGGCGCGGAGTGAGCTCGGGACACACAGGTTAGGTGATGGGACGGCGTCGACAATGGAGACGGAGAGAGAGAGAGAGACAGAGAGAAGACAGAGAGAAGACAGAGAGAAGACAGAGAGAAGACAGAGAGAAGACAGAGAGAAGACAGAGAGAAGACAGGGAGAAGACAGGGAGAAGACAGAGACAGAGAGAGAGAGCAGTTGGGAGCAGCAGCCGTCAGCCTTCTCCGCCTCGTGTGGTCTCTCGCCTGGCGCGCGGTCCTTGGTTCCGAGGCGACTTGCAGGGACGAAGCGCAGCTGTGGGTAGAAGCACGGTTCCCCTCCTCTCAGCGCTGACGTTGCGGCGTTTTGCGTCCCCCTCAACCCCCCCTCCTTTGCGAGATGCGGAGGGAGGCGAGTACCCCAGGCAAGCCGGGCAGGAATTCCCCCGCGCTGGGTCGGAAGGGGCGGGAACGTGTTGGGCGGTCGAGGTGCAGCAGAGGATCCAGCCAGAGCTGGCCCGCCAGCCACGCGCGAGAGGGGCCATGTGCATGCATTATTGGCCGGCAGCAGGCGATGCACATCTTTTTTTGGCGTGCACTGGGGAAACTCAAAAGTCTTGTCGGGGCCGAGCGAGGCGTGAATGCTCGGCGTTGCCCGAGTCCAAGTGCCCAAGCAGCCAAATCATCGTGTCAGGTCCGTGAGCTCTGCTCGGGTCGCCGAGCAAATTGCGTATCCTCAACCTCGAATGCATCCACACGAGCCGCTTATACATACTGTATTAAATAATACCTCCACAGACGCAAGCACAAGCACAAGCACAAGGCACAAGGCACAAGCACTACAACCTACTTACTTACCCCTTAGTTACCAAGCACAACGCAATGCCGGCATGTCCTCGTTTCGTCATCATGCTCCAACGACAAAAGCAATGTCACTTTGCCCTCGCTCCTCTAGAGACGGCAACGCCTACAACCACAGACCACCCAACGGCCCGCCCAACGAAACGAAGCCAAGTGTATCCGACGTGCATGGCTTCGGCAGTTGTGCCGCCCTGCCTGTCGAACAGCTCAACTTATCAACATCACCATGCACAGACGACCATGCATACATGCACATTGTCGCTATCCGTCGGCCCACACCGGGCAAATCATCACGAAGCCGACCAGCAGGAACGCTAGGAAATAATCTTTCTGTCCTAAAAAAGGAATGTAGTGCCGTGTCCACGCGCAGCTCATCAACGACAGTGAAAAAGCCAACCGCGCGCGCCGCAGAGGTCAAGGAGCGAATGCGATATCCAAGGCTCGGCCCCAGAGACAAGCCTCAGGACATCTGCCCTGCCGCCGCCCCGGTGCTGTCTTGGACCACCGGATGTAGCCACAAGCCCGATCGATGCTTTGTACAACCGCGTGTCGCAGACTGCCTGAACCCCTCCGTTTCTATGAAATATGAACTGTGCCAACCTTCCGCCGTCCGCGACCTTCATCTCGTCCAACCGGCCCGGGGTCCCATCCTCCACCTAGTTCTTCGACTCGTCGTCTTTGTACTCGGGTGGCACGTCCTCGGCATCCACTTCCTCGATGAGACCGACCTTCTCGACGTCGGCCGCCTGCTGGCGCGACGAGTGCTTCTTGCGGCACCCGCCGGCCTTCTTGGTGCGCTTGTTCCTGACGAGCCTGGTGAGGCGAATGGCGACGCTGCACAGGACCATGGCGAGGCTGGAACGTTTGTCAGCATGAGGAAAGCGGCGTGCGCCTTCAGGGGTGAAACGTACACTGCGACACCGACACCAGCCGTGATGCCCATGAGGACGGGCAGGAAGATGTGCGAGGCAATGTTCTTGACAAGCAGACGCCAGTTGTGACGGTGGCCGTGACGCTCCTCGCCATCGTGGCCGGGGCGGTCGCCGTGCGTGGGAGCGGCGTCCGCGCTCTCCTGCTGAGGTTCGCCCTTGTGGAAGCCGGGGTTGTGTTGGCCCTTGTGCTTCCGCCCGCCGACGCAGCCCTTGAATGACTCGAAAGCCTTTGAGAATTCCAGGCTCAGGTCCTGGACTCGGCACCACACGGAGCTGCACTTGACGTCGGTCGCCTTCTCGACGTCGACGCTCGAAATGGCGAGGTCCTCGGTGATGGCTCGGATGAGTTCGACCTTGACAGCGGGGACGCCTTCGACGAACTGGCCGCCGACTTCGATGACTCTGAGCTTGACGCTGATGAGTTGCATCTGCTGGTAGGCGTCCATGGCCACGGGCTCCACGACCAGGCTATACCCCAGCCTCTTTGCCTTTTCCTGCCCATTCTCCTTGACGAGGGTGGCCGTGAGGTCGCCGCCCCAAGGATCGGCGTTGGGGTAGAGCTCAAAGCCGTTGAGCTTCAGCTTGGCGCCCTCCTCGACGGCAAAGTCGAGCTGCAGATGGCTATCGCGGCCCTTGCATTGCGGGCAGGGGACGCTGACGCTCTGGGCCTGGAGGCTGTCGGCCAGCCCAAACGACTCGGACTCGACGGGGAGCGCCGTAACGATGCCGTTGAGGATGTCGCGGTCGGCCTCGGAGATCTCGGGGACAATGACGAAGGCAGCAGCCGTGGCCGCGAAGGCGAGGGGCTTGAGCAACATGGCGATGGCTTTCATGCGACTCGCAGTCGAGTGGTTTCTCAACGTAAAGAAAAGGGAAACAAAAGGGATCAATCGGGTGATGAAAGTGTGCGAGTTGTTTGGTTGTAGGATAAAGTCTTCTCCTCGGGAGATGACGATGGAGGAGCAAAGAATGGCGCAGAGGGGCGAGGGAATTGCCCTTTGTATCCCGGAAAGTACATGTACGAGAGGGCGACTCACGCTCCCTGGGGGCGCTGCCGGTGGCGTCTCAGAGGCATTGGATCCACCCCGACCCTGACTCCTGGGCCGGGGGACGCGCGCGCCTCCTGCAATGCAGCGTCAGAGGGCGCCCAAGTCGCGCCCTAACAGCCCTGCTCCAAAGTTTCCCGACAGTCTCGATACCGCTCTACACCCGCAGCCCTTGCCAGGGAACCTTCAGACACCCTCTTTTGTTTGTGCTGGGCTGAAACCCTGCATGTACAAAGCGGTTTATCGCATCCATCACCGCATTCGCTGACAGAGTACCCATAATCAACGGCCTCGTGTTGCCTACAGTTCAAAACAGCAAAAAAAGATAACTACCTTAGCTACCTCGGGCTCCTGGATCCGTCTGCATGCCGCAGGTACCGACCGACCTATCGATGCATCTCGACGGTACTGGAGGTACTAACTTATACCTCTGCCCAGTCTAGCACCGGGTCTCATTCCTTTGCATTGCTGCATTGGGAAGGCTTCGCCACGTTAATGCCTCGCATCCATGCCATCGGCTACGTACCTCGACTTATTACTGCCTGTGCGAAGCGGCACTGT
The DNA here is from genome assembly GCF_020360975.1 of Hirsutella rhossiliensis. Taxonomy (NCBI): domain Eukaryota; kingdom Fungi; phylum Ascomycota; class Sordariomycetes; order Hypocreales; family Ophiocordycipitaceae; genus Hirsutella; species Hirsutella rhossiliensis. Next base: position 2,835,674 of record NW_025408670.1, read on the forward strand.
CAAGGACATTCATGCACCATGCCTCTAATTACTCTTGATGCTTCAATCCCTTTCTGCAAAGTACCGACCGACGACTGTACGGAGTGCGCCGCTCAAGGCAAAACCTCGTTACTAATCCCTCCCGACGGCTGTCCACCCATGGCTGCCCTAAGCAGCGGGCCTTCTTCAGTCCATTACAGCAGCATAGCCTTGAGCCTTCCAACAATCTTGCTGACCCATCTCGACTGCTCCTGCACCCCGCTCATGATGCCATGGCCGAGTTCCGTCACGTTCTGGCGACGGTGCGCCGGCGAGTCTCCGCCCCACGGATAGTTCGGGTTGCCGGGCAATCGTGTCTCCGACGTGGAGCCGCCACGAAGCAGCTCCTGCGACTCCAAGGCCGCTTCTCTTTTCGTCACCGATGTCCCAAAGGTTGTCGGCTGCGGGAACGACGAGCCTGCTAAAGCGTATTTGTCAGTCAACCTTCCGCGTTCTCCTCTGGGCGACGCCTTACTTGTCCATGTCGTCGACATACCCTTGGCGTCCGACTCGCTGTCGCGGCACCTCGAAGATGCGCAGCCTCCAGAGGCCGCCGTCGCAGTCGTCCAACTGGCCGCTGTCGCCACGCCGGCGCACTGGGTCATTGTCGTCATGCCCGACACGATTGCAGTACAGGAAGCCGTGCCCTCACGGCCCTCCGAGGATGAGTACGGATGTGGCAATCCCTCTGTGCACGTCGTGTCAGCTTGCATGCTGGTGCTCCAGCTATTGCTTCTCCCCGTCGTCTCATCTGCCCCGTCAGTTGAGCCGTCATCTGCCGGCACGCCTTCGCCATCTCCGGAAGAGGCCGTAGAGCTTGTGGCCGTTGACCGCGCCGACGTTGCACTGGTTGGACCGACCGTAACAGTCGTAAGAATCTCAGTGGTACCCGATCGCAAAGTTAAAGTAACCTTTGTGAGGATGACTCGCGTGAGGCTTATTGTCCCTGATGCTACTCTGGTGGTGCCTATCCGCGATACCGAGCTCGACAAGTTCGTCGTCCGCGTGTCTGTGGTACTTGAAAGCCACGACGTATTGTCTTGAGTGCTGCCTGGTCTTGTCGACGATTGGGCGGTCGGCTCCACAGGGTCTCCGGCAGACACGGTCGCTTTATTCCACAATGTCGATTGCGACCTTTCTGCAGTTGTGGAATCCGGGACTTGCGTCAGCGTCAAGACGATGCTTCTCGTCAGGGTCTTGACGCCTGTCGCATTGTCCGTGCCCACTCTGGTGCTATTGGACCAGGTCGACGGCGCACCGGTCGTCCAAGCCGTCCCCCCCATGGTTGGTCGCGACATTGTCGAATTCCACGACAGCGGGAAATGTGCCGAGCTGCTCCCAGGGGCCCAGGTTGAACCGTGCTCGAGCCCAGACGATGCAGTTGTGGCCGGCTTGGACGATGCGGGGGGTGTATACGTGATCGTCCTGGTTTGAACCCGGGAGCTACCGACCGCCCAATGTGTGCTTAAGGTGGCGTCTGACGCTGTTGACAATGGCGGACCACTGCTCGACCATGAAGAGGTTATGGATGGTGCGCTCGAATCGGCCCCGACACCTGTGCGAGTGCTGTCGACGTCGGTGCTGCTGACAGAACTAGTTTCTGCCGAGGAGCCAATCCTGAGCGTCAATGTCTTCACGACCGTTTCCAAGGATCCGTGCTGAGCGTCGTTGGAAGTCCAGGAACCCCCCACAGTAGATACGATCGTCCGCGTGATCCACGACCCCGAAGTAGAGTTGCGATACGGTGCCGACCTGCTCCCGTTCCCAGAACTGACAGTAGTCCAGCCTGCACTCGGACCGCTTGTTGTAATGGGTGGTTTAGCGCTGTCGCTCTCCTGCGGCTCGCCAGACGTGGTGGGGGCGCCACTGGGACTTCGTGTTGAATCTGTAGAAGCCGGGGTCGAGACTCTAGGAAAGGGAGATTTTGGAGAGGTATAGGTGTAGGTATCCGAGGTCAAATTGGTGCTAGGAACAAACGATGACGATTGATAGGTAGCTTCGGTGAGGCTTGAGGAGAGCGTCATGGACGAAGATCCAGAGGCCGTCGTTGACGTCGAGGCGATGGAGGCACTTGAGTCCGAATCTGGGGGGGTGCTCGAAGCTGAGAGTTCCGAGCTGGAGGAGCGTACAATTATCGACGTTATGGATAGCGTTATGACCGTATCTGTTGGAGATGCCGATGCCGTCCTCCCGGGCGTGGTTTTCGTATCTTCTCCCGTCTCCGCTGCGAGATTTGAACTGGTCCACATGGACGAGTCTCGACTTCCCGTTGCAGAAGTTGATCCTTTGTCTTGCTCGGAAGATGTAGACGGCGTCTTGACAAGTGTAGAGGTCAACGTGATGAAGCGAATCGACGACGAGGGCAGGCTACTGGCTGGTGTGCCTGTTGCCGAGGATGAGATCCAGATTGAAGAGTTGTACGTGGATGTTGTCACCGCGGTTGAAAAGAGCGACTCCGACTCCGTTTGTCTTGTTGTGGACAAGATACTTGAATCGTCGAATAGCGAGCTCGATGTCGGCGTCGTGGAGTCACCCCCCGTCAAGGTGAAAGAGCTTGTCAAGGTTGAAGCACTGGAACTGGACAGAACAGAGGTGCTGAAAGATTCTACTGAGCCCGTCATGGTTGTGGACGGCCTATCAGAGCTTGGAGTGGCCGCGTTGCTCGTGGCTGGCGTAGACCCTGGTTCTCCGTGCTGCGTTCCAGAAAGCGCGGTTCCGCTTACCACTGTGGTACTGACCAGAGAAGAAAGGGAGCGTAGCGGAGGGCTAGTGCCTGGGACTGACGACGACGAAAGCACGCTGGAGCTTGAAGCCTCTGGGCTCAACGAGCTAGAGGCGCGAGAGAGTGTTTCGTCCGGAGTCGCCGCAGACTCAGTAATGGATATTACACGAGTCACTGTCAACAGGATTGTGCTTCCAACAGCCGATGACGACGGCAATGCAGACGTTTCAGGCGTAGCCGTGTTGATAGAAGTCCAGGAATCAAGGTGAGACGGTTCGCTTGACATGCCGCTCGTTGCGGACGATTCTCCTGTGAGAGATTCCAAGGAAGAAGGGATGAGTGTCGTGGAACTCGGCGCCGACGACTCAGTTGTCTGCGGCGTAGAAGACGAGGAGCGTCCGCCAGTGAGCATGGCTGAAGTCTCTGCCAGAACCGTCGATGATGCCAGGCTTGAAGCCTGTGAACTCTCCCTTGTTGTCTCTGACAGGCTTGGAGCTTGCGAAGCGGTCACCGACGTCGTCATCCATGGAGCCGTGGAACTGGAATCTTCAAAGGGCACGGTTGTGTCCGAAGTAACTGTGACAGATGAGATACTTGTAGGCCCCGAAGTGGTTGATCCGTTGCTTGAAGATCCCGCAGACTCACTGCCGGTCCTTTGCGCGGCAGCTGACGCAGTTGACCGGTCCGTTGAATCATCTGAAGAGGCATCTAGAGATAGAATAAGCTTCCACGCATCTAAGCAGACCTGTATCCAACTCACACTCGCTCGAGGCCGAGGTGAAAACGGAGATAGACGTCACGGCTGCATAGGGAGGCGGAGAGTCGTAGGCGTAGCTCGGCTGAGTGTAGTATTGAGGCAAGGTGCCGGGAGATTCCAACCGATGACTATCCTGGCCCTCCGGTCGCGAGCCGGCATCAGGCTGTCGGTTGCCATGATGGGCGATGACGGTAGAAAGGCAGAAGCATAGGAGAAGTGTCGACAAGAGGCAGAACGAAGGGGCCAAATGCCCCATGATGACAGGTGATATTGAGCTGCCATGGATCAGCACGTGTATGTTTTTTGCCCAGCACCTCGCACTTACCTGTTCCCTAGTGATGATTTTGACGATCGATATCCAAGGGCAAACGGCGAGAATAACGAATGTATCCGTCAGACAAGGACGGCGTTTGTTTGAAGGGATGTTGCCCTGGCGTCGGAGGCGAGCTGTCTCCAAAGTATAGGAGGATAAGATGTAAAGGTCGGAGACGGAAGAAATGATGCCAGGCGCAACGATGGAGAAGAGATGAGGAGAAAGGATATTCTGCAAGGAAAGAGTGCAAATGGTGAAGGAGGATGAGGAGAAGGGAGAAAAAGAAGATGCGAAAAATGTGGGAGCAAAAAGAGGGTGTGCCGGCTTTTCACGTGTTGGGGGAGGGAAAGGAAAGTGCGAGGCAGCCAGACTGCTTGAGCGTCGAGGGCTGCCTGATAAGCCGCCAGCTGTCAAGCAAGTACCAAGAACACACTCCAGCCCGCCCTCTGTCGAGCACTGCCGAAGTTTGCTGCCTCGAGGCTTCTGTCACTTCATCGACCGAACTGCTGCAAACCGGAGGCCTCGCCTCGTTTCCCGGGTGAGACGAACGAGGGACGAAGTGCCTTGCTGTTGCGGCTGTTGCACCCGAGGAGGAGCAGGGCAAGCCCGGGTCGAAGGAGCAACAGCTGCTGGATGCTTTCCCGCCACCGGGCTGATCCAAGACTGGGGAAAGGGGTGGCGTGGCTGCCACTGGGACTTCTTCGAGGCCGTTGACGATGGAAGGCATTTATGCGGCACCAGTTCGCTCGAACATGCCGAGCCGATGGAGGGCAACACCTCGCCAGCGACTTGGCAGATTTGTCCGTGATACAAAGTGGTGGTGGTCTGGGGCGGTTGAATGAAATGAAAGGGGGAGCCGATGAACCCCTTCCCTCCTCTCTCGTCATCGAACCCGAGTCGACCTGGTATGGCGGTGCCAGTATAGCCCCTTGATTATCATGAGCTTAGAGCAAGCTTTGAGATCCAGACAAGCCGGTTGCATACCGGCCCTCGCCTCTTCTAGGTCAATCCAGTCTGATACATCTCTTTTTGGCTTATACGGACAGTATGGGAGGCTTTGACTCTATGAAAACTCCGGCAGATGATTCCGAGCAACAGTGCCTTGTTGGCTACCGATTCCTGCCTTCAAATGCCGAGGTGTGTGTCATGCCGTCGACATGTCTCAACGACAGGCCACCACCTTTGTCTCGAGGCCTAGCAGAGAAGATACGGCGCGACTTGTCGTCTAGTGAAGCGTGTCTGTCACGGTCTGTGGCACAGGCTGATGCATACAGGCTGCTCGGAGCCGTCGTGTACCACCCCCAACCGACATTGTGCGACGGCTCACAAACACAGCACCAGCTCTGACTCGGCGAGAATCCCAGCTGTCAGTCCTCATACCAAAGTCTTGTCCCTTCAAGCCCCTGTCTTTGCACGACTTTGTGCGGTTCGTGGTAGTTTGCTGGGCAAAACCAAACTTCTGGCCGCTTCCGCCTTGAAGACAGGACCTGTCAGCAAGACAAAGACTTATAATACGCGTTAATAGCACCTCTAATGAGGGTGCCCCTGTTTTGCCTGGTATACCGGTTTTTTGCCAGTTTGACAGGCCCCGATTCGATTCAGGAGCAAAGTGTGGCTGTTCACGCAATGTAATTTGAAATTTGCTCAACTAAAGACATGCATAAGAGTCGTCGTGAAAGCTCGGTCGTTGTTTAGTCATGATGGTGTGCACGCATGCAAGTCCGCTTCCTTCCAGAATATCATCTCACTTAACGGCCGGTTCGCCTGGCGCGCTCGACGAGCGACAGCTGGCTCTCAACATCCTGCTTCTGTGATCTGGAGAATAGCGGCACTTGGAAGTTTTCCACCCCAAATGTTCAGAGTTGCCTCTACCAGTTCTCCCCCCTGGGTGGTTGTTGATGCAATCGCTTACTCAACCTTCTTCGCCGCCTCTCTCAACGTCGGGGCAGTGTCATCAGTCATGGACGTGTCGAGCGCCTCGATGTCGGCAGCCCAGAGCGCCGCCCCAACTTCGCCTGTTAGCTGTCTCGGAGCAAATGAAAGGTAAGTGGGAGGTCTCCTACCTGTGTTTGTGAAGGTGAAGAAGAACGAGGCCAGCGGGACCATCTCGAGCAAGGTGGCAACGAGCCCAAACCTGGACGAGAGACATTAGCCAACAGAAATTGGCGGCTTGACCGCTCACGACGAGTATGGACGAGCTTGGGACCTACGCTGTGTAGGGGCCAATGTGCTTGCCAAGCCACTCCGATCGTTGAAACCTCGACCACTTCTTGAGTTGGAAGTACTGTCATGACATCATTGTTAGCAGGTTGTTGACGTCATCTGATGTCGTGCAGCAAACTGACCCGGTCGTGAACCAGTCGGCCACGATTGCGCCCTTGGTGAATGTCAGAAAATGCTGCTCGCCCCAAGGTTTAGTATCCAAGGGGAGAAGCAAACCTTGCAGGAAGATGAAGATGGCCGTGCCGACGACGGGGATAAAGTTCAAGGGAAGATACATGACGTATCGGACGAGGGCCTTTGGGCTGAAGCGCTCAAAGGGGCTCTTGAGGATCTTGCCCAGCCTCTGCATGGGCTCGGATCCCGACTTGATCTCACGGCCCTCGCGGACCACGTTTGTGGCGTTTCTGGCGACAAGGGTGCCGTCGAAAGTGTCGAGGATGGCATCCTGGAGGATCCAGTTGCGGGAGATGATGTTGACAATGGTGGAGCTCTCGTTGAGGACCAGGAGGACGGTGGTGACGACGGCGAGGGGCCCGTTGACAAAGACGAGGACGGCGAGCTGGGGCAGATAGGTAAAGGCAAACATTCCGCCGATGACGGCGGCGGAGAGGGAGAGGTAAGGCCCGATGCGGGAAACGAAGGGCTTCCAGAGGGAGCGGTGGGTGAAGAAGTAGATGATGCCCTGAGATGGATGCCGGTCAGCTCTTTTCTTTGGTTATGGCATGATGAGATGGATGGCCACCTTGACGGGGTAGAGGTAAGCCCGGCTCTTGAGGGCATCAAGGGCGACGGCCCTGGCCTTGTCGTAGTCCTCCTTACTGCGAGGCCATGTCAGAAGAAGAGCGTGCCACAATGCTGGGTGGGAGAAGGCTTACAGGACCTCCTGGGCCTTCCCGCTCACCGAGCCGACGACGCGGCTCCTGCTGGACTTTGCGCCCGACGTCTCACCGGGCGCGTTGAGCTCGGCCATGGTCGATCAGTCAAGTGCTTGGAGTCGGGCAAGGTGTCGGGTAATGAAATGTGTGCGACTCGAGTTGAAGAAGCTGTGCAGCTGCAACAAGTGAAGTTGTGGCTTCGAAGGGCTGTTGAGAAGGGAGTCTTCACCTTCGCGAAGGTGTCGTCATAGAGGTATGCAGGAACTACCTTGGTACCTACCCACCACGTGAAGCCAGGTAGATACCTAGGTACCTAGGTAGGTACGTACTGTACGTACAGGGAGGTGCTTCGTGCATGTTCAGTTGTCTCAAAGAAGTGACTTTATTTTCTTGACAGAAACACGATGCGGAGACTCGCTTCATCCCATCACGAGGAAATGCGCGGGCAAGATCGAGCTTGGGTTTCTTGATTGAGGTGGATGGTGTATGGTGCAGCGTGGGCATCGACGCATCCGGCCTGATATGTCGTCCAGCGAGTCGTCAGTCGGCCCAGGCTTCCTGCTGGCTGCATCTGCCTACCCTGCATCTCCCGTTTCCATGTCTTGACAGCATGAACCTCTGGGCTGCGATTGTGTCCTGATGGACAATCGTACAGCTGCTTCTTGAGCCCGACTACATCTCGTCATGCAACGGAAGTTCTCTGCAATTCCGGGCCAAGCCAAGGTGGGAGGGGATAGTGCGGCCAGAGATGGTAAATGACTTCCGAATGCGGACGCTCGCTTCAACTTGGTATTCTGGGCCTTCTAGCCTCGACAAGACCTCGACAAGACAGACAGACTTGTAGCTACCATGCCAACTACAGCCTCATATCCTCTCGTCTAGGCATTCCATTTACTCTTCATCATGGAGCAACTATTCATCCCCAACACAATGCCGCCGCGCACGCTCAAGGCCGCTCCAGCCGACCTTCTCAGGGCCAGCCTCGACGAGATGCTCAACAGGCTGCCGCCCAAGGAGAAGTACGACGTCGCCGAGCTCGGAGGTCTCGTGTACGGTCCGACCGGCGCCGCCTATCTTCTCCTCCAGATGTCTGCCCGTCACCCAGACCTGCGGCCACGGGGCCAGGATCTGCTCTTCTGGGCCAAAAGGTACCTTGACGGAGACCGTGGCATCCTCGTCTTGCGCGATGGAAGAGGTGGCATCCTCTGCGAGAAGCTTGCCTTCGCCGCTGTTCGGGCCTGCGTCTCAAAGGAGCAGAGCCACGTGAGAACCCTGCTGGAAGACATACCGCCCTTCCTCGAACCGGCCGCGACCAAGGACGACGAGCGCTTCCCAGCCGAATGGGTATACGGCAGGGCCGGGGCCTTGTATATCCTCCGAATGGTGCGCCACTGGGTCCCCGACAGCGCCAGCCTGCTCGACGCTCCCATATATGAGCTTGCCCAGCGAACAATGGACATGGATGACGATGGCCAGGGCCACTGGCTCTACCAGGGGGTTCGGTGTTTAGGCGCAGCCCACGGCGATGTCGGAAACATTGCCCAGATCGTGCTCAGCGTCCCCTGCATGGCTCCTCAACTGGCCGATACACTGCGGGAGCTTCTGGACCTGCAGACCCCCGAGGGAAACTGGCTACAGACGAGCAAAGTCCAGGCCGCGGCAAACAAGGGCCCAAGTCAAGTCCAGTTCTGCCACGGCGCCCCGGGTTTCATCTACGCACTCCAGGCCCTGCGGCCGCATTTCCCCCATCTCCAGGATCGCATCGACAGTGCCATTGAGAGGGGACGCAAGCTGGTCTGGAGCGAAGGGCTTCTCAAGAAGGAGCCGAGCCTCTGCCACGGCCTCTTTGGAAACGGACTGTAAGCTTATCAGGTTTGTCAGTGTCATGGCTGTAGGGTTAACCAGCGAAGCAGAGTCCTTGCCAAAGGCCCGCAGCGAGAGCACTTCCTGGCGCAGGCGACGCCCGAAGCCCTTGAAGAGTCGAGAAAGGACGACGCCACGATGTTCGAGCCCGCTCACTATGGCAGTGAGCTGTCGGCCGTGATGGGGTACTGGCCCAGTGCAGCTTGGGCGTGGTCGGTGTGCGAGGAGCATGAGCCGGGCTTGATTCTCTTCACCGACGTTTAGCGACCGCCCATCGAGTCCATGGCCGTTGGATGGTGAGCTAGGGGTTCTGCCCACCGCGTCTGGTCCAAGTCTGCTACTGCTTGAACCGCGTCAGGGTCTGGTGCAACTGTAGGTTTGCGCTACGGGCAAAAGCAGCTCCGTGACGGCACCGCCACCCGGCCTGCAGGCACAAACGGGGACAACAGGGCTGTCAGCTGTATTTCGTGGCCGGCGATTCGACACGAAGAAGACTTTACCTCGGAAGTCTGTGGGGCGCCTCGGCGTCGACGAGCCGCGCACCGTCATTCGCCCGGCCGGCCGTTTGTGTCTAGCTTGTGGACATGACTCGGCGGAACCCGCTGAAGCCTCGTCGGCGGCACATGAGGTGCCGATTTTTCTCTCTCCTTTTCTTCTCTGGTTGGTCGGCGAGGACTAGGGTGAATCTCGACGGCCTACATGCGGCTGTTGGTGCCCGAGCATGCGGCACTAGAAGCGTGGCCAAGTGGGACAGGTCCGGATCTTGGCGACAGGGCAAGGCGTTTGACACGAGGCGAAGAATAACGGGTATGAGGACACAGTAGCGGAGCTTGAGATGCCGTCATACTGTGGTGGTGAAGAGCATGGCTCGGGAGACAATGATGTCATTCAGGGCAGCGTCTGATGAAGAACGGGGTCGTCGTGGGGTCACGGAGGCGTCAATTCCACGATCAAGACGTCATTTCTCTTGGGTCCTGAAAGTTTAAGTAGTCAAAGGCCGACCAAGAGATCCAACAGCCACGGCAAGGAAACAGGAATGGTTGCGTGCATGGCGGGAATGAAGCGCCCCCCGAGGTGGGCATGGACGTGCTGCATGGCGAGACGGAGACACCATTTATTCTTGCTTACTATTTATCAATTTTTGTCCAATATTTTTTATTATAAATTTTTACCCATCATATTTCAACGCCCATGTCATATTTCTTCTTTCCTTTTCATCTGTTTATTTGTTTTCAATGCTCCTCTCATTTGCCGCCCGGGTGGGCCCCCGGGGTGGATTGCCGAGGCTCAACCAGGGGCCGTATTCCGGGGATTTTAATCACGGGAGGTTAGGTTGAGCTGCATCGTCGACAGCACATGGATGCAAGGTGGGGAGGGGGGGGCGTGTTGGCGTGTGCGCGACAAGAGAGCTGCTTCTCCTGCACAGGGACGAGGGCAGATGCCGTCCGATGAAGCAGCACCTTGCAGCAAAGAGGAGTCGGATACGGGGGGGACGTGGAATTAACATCGGGAACAAGCTGGCCCGCCTCGGAGACTGTCCGTAAGGGGACCATGCCCACCCTCAACCATGGGGCGAGAGATATGATGTCGGTACTGTCCTGTAAGTAGGCATTGAGGCACAGGGAACAGGCTTCTGAGGGGCGACGCGGCCAATCGGCGACGATGGGTGATCTCGACACAGCCTTGGGGCCTTGGCGAGGGAGGCAGAAGCGGGAATCGAGCGTTTAAGCGTGGCATTGTATAAGATATGACGGGGGATGATGCAGGCCGCGATGGGGAATTCCCGCAAGGAGACAGCGCTCACGAGGTCGGGAGTGGAAACTGTTGGACCCCCGCGAGACGGGAGTGTGTCGGGGACAAAGACCGAGCGAGTCCTGGTGGAGAATTATTAACCGGGGGCACAGAGGAGAGGGAATACCTGTGTTTCTCGGTAGGTGTGCGTGGGTGTTTTCCCAAGGCCCTGCTAGCTTCTGCCCAACGCTGGCGGGCTGACGAGTGAAGCAGCCGCGGAAAAGCCAGGCAGAGGAGGGCCCCGTCGCTTCGCTTCTTCTCGGATCGTGCCCGTTGCACATGAATGCGACGGGGCGGCGGGCTGACCAGACCAAGCCCTCGCCGGCACCGGCTCGGCTCGGCCCCACCGAGGACCCGCTCCTGGCCAGCATCCATCGGAGCTCCGCAAAAACGCTCCGTACTGGCCCGTGACACGTCCCTGCCAGGTATGGCATGTCCCATGTCCTGCCTGCATCATGCACGCGGCTGAGGGTGAGGGAGAGAGGGTCAGACAATGACCAACGTGCATGCAGAGGCGGCAACCATCAACACAAGGCAAAAAAGCCATGCGAGTGAGACGGAGGCCCGGCTTCCAGAAGGCCGGCAGAAGAAGAGCAAGCCTCCGGTTTGCGGACCCCGGCAGTTCGTGCCGCGCTGGTCCCCCTTGCACAGATTCGTCGCTGGGGGGCGCCGGGGCGATGGCCGTGGCTGCTGCTGCTGCTGCTGTCCAAAGTGCCGTGCATGCGTCCACTCGCGCTATCGGACGGGGTTCTCTCGGCGGTCGGGAGGGCGGCTTTCGGGCTGCTCCTTGGAAGTGACTCTCAGGGCTGCCGAGCCATCCATGAGAAGGGCAGGTGTGTCTGTCCACGCAACATATCTTTGGCCAAGGAGCATGCCATGGTGGACGAACGCGGCAGAGGAGAGGGAAGGGGAAAGCTAAATTCAGGGGGGAGAAGCCTCCTTTTATGCCCGGGCAAGCAGCACGGGCAATTCGCCCTCAACCTTCAGAGAAGCCAAAAGGGTTCTTAGCCACACTCAACCTTTGACCACCAGACGCACCCCGAGAGGCAAAACGATGCCATTCCGGCGAATACTCCAGGCTTGGCCTCCACGGACAGCGGCGGCAGCCTTACGGCACGCATAGAATGCCATGTGCGTCGAGATATATTTACCCGACACGTGCATAGATTATGCGAGCCCGTGAATGGCGGCGGCAAGGCGTCGCGTCGCATGGGGGTCGTGGTTCATCAGGGCTGATAGGAGAAGAGGCAGCGTTATCTTTCTCACGTCTTGATCAATCTCAACCCTCCCGCAGCAGGCAGAGATGGATCGCCGCCCCTCCGCCCCATTCCGCCTCGTGAGATTTATTCCCGAATATATCCGGGCCAGTGATTCCCGTCGATGGAATCATCTCAAACTCCGGCAAGTGTCGACGCTGTGAGACGCAACCAAGTGTTCTGGCGAGGCATCTCTTCTTCTTGCCCTTCTCTTTCCCGTGACTTGCTGCAGTACTAACCTGCCTTTTCTATCTTCATATTCTCTCTTCTCGTTTCTCACGCCCTTGTTCTTGCTCGCCTTGTTCCTTGGCCCCATTTCCGTTCAAGGCCCGGCCGGGGTGGGGGCCCGGAGCGCCGTTGACGGTTTTGGAGACTTGTGCTGCTGCCTGTTGATCCATTACTAAAAATGGACTGCAGGCTCTCGCTCCTCCGACGGTCATCTTCTTCTTCTTCTTCCTCGTCGAAACAGATAGGCCAAGCAGGGAGGCAGAGCTTACTTGCAGCAACGCGCCTCTTCGGCGAAGGCTCGGAGAGCATCGCATCCGTCTGATAGCCAAAGCTCCCGTCCACTGTACCCATGTGCCGAGTGCGGATACAGAAGACTGCTTGCAGGGATTGCCCTCCTCACCACCCAGCAGGCATGTGAGCTGTCGATGCATCGGAGACCAGTGTCGCCCTCAACCCCCGGGCCCGACCGAGGCAAATGGAAGGCGAACCGAGGCCCAGACGGTACATATTACCAAGCGTCTGTTCTGCTGCCGCGGACGCGTGTTTGGGAGAGAGATGGGGGCAAACAAGAGGCTTCCCGGCGTGGGCGCGCTCGGCTAGCCTTGATAGAGTCGCTTGCTCCCCATCCTACCTAACCCAAAGGTTATCATACAGTAGTCAACCTGCACCCTTGGCGTCCATGGACAAATGCAGTATCTTGTAACTCGACTAATAAATAGATATGCGGCCCCCCCTCCCTCATGAAACGTGGGTGGGCTTGCTCTGCCCAAGGCCGCGTACATGGCGCGCGGCACGTCCTTCCGGGGGGGCGGAACGTGTGCGCCTTGGGCCCCTTGTCTTCGGCATTTATTCCTCTTGGGTGTTTCTTTTCTTTTGGCCTTGCCAAAAACAAAACCCGGACACCCACATCTCGGCACCCTGTCAAAGTCCCGGTCCGCGGACTTTGGGTCTGGTCAGTGTCGGCCCTAAGAGATGTCCGGGGAGGGGGCAACTCCACCTAGGATGTGCGTCACTCGGCCCCAGGGCAGGGAAAAGTCCGTCTGGGCCATGGCCACGCCGAGGGGTGTTTGTAGGCGAGGTACGGATACAGAGGGGGCTGTAGGCGGTACTTGGAGGAGACGGGTTTGCCTCTATTAGCTCATCTTGGTTGAAGTGGTTAAATGGTTAACTTGAAGCCTTTTTCAGGCTTTGGACGCCGCTTTCATTCAGATGCCCCTGGCTTTGCTCTTGTTCTTGTTGCCTCTCTCTGTCTCTTCTCTCTCCATGATCTTGTCATCGTCGCCTCTCGGAGGCTTCTTCCGTCTATTCACGGGACAACGAAGCCCGGCCAAGCCCAAAAGTCTCTCCAACACCCTCCCGAGAGATATTCCCCGACAAGGCACGCAGCTGACTTGGTGATTGGGCGCCGGGGAAGGGGATACGATCATGGTTTCTTAAGCCTGAGCCAAAAAGGGCGGGGGAGGGCCATGAGGCGCCAGCCCTGTGGCTGGCAGCTAGGCCGTCTAGCCACGAAAGCGATGCCGGCTGCTAGGAGAGGATGGGGTTGGTAGGTTTGGACTACTATGCGCGGCGAGGACTTTCCAATCCAAGGTAGCTGATTCGGCAGCAACTTTGGCCGGCCAAGGGCACAAGGGCGCGGCTGTAATAGAGTTCCACCACGTTTGCAGCCTTTGCAACAGACGGCTTTAGACGCTCTTGTCTCGCAACCAAACTGCATGGCCAGGGAAAAAAAAAACCGAATTCATCCATGCCTTTACAAGCAGGGTACGGGAAGCTCCAATCTCTAACCTCGATCTAATCTACGGAGCATAAGCCGGCAGTGGCACACTTAGCCGCAAGCCATGGCATGAGCCGTAGCCGCGAAGCTGCCCATCCGTTACCCATCCCACCTTGTCCACGATGGGCGGTCCGCGAAGCTGATGAGTGATGACAAGCCGAAGCAAGAGGAATCATGTAACATGATTGACTGTGATGAGATCAACCACGCATCGTGGGGAGACGGCGGCGTGTGGGCGATGTTCCCCTTCTCCGCGCCGCCCCCTCGCGCTCCTCTTCGCAGCCAGAAAGGCAATGGAGAGATCCATGGCCCGTCTTGGTCATGGACATGGCAACTTTCTTTTTCGGTTGCGATCCAAACCTTGGGCTCCAGAGGGTGCCCGCTGAAGCTAGCAAACAGAGTAGGCCGACGCCTAGCCGGGCCCACGACGCAGCGGCAACCAAAAGTGCGTGCAGCATGGCCTTTTTTGGTTTTTAATTTTTATCTTATCGCGTTATCCTGCCCTACGGCTTGACGCTGGCGAGGCTAATGCCGTCTGCGTCGGTGGTTTGGCATAAGACAGGCGAGGAAAGGATGGATAGACGATGGATCGGGCCACCACGCCACCACCATATGCATTATCCCGTCACTGCCAAGCTGTACCCCAACCCTGCATGTGTTTCAATTCTGTCGGACAGAATTTTCATCCATGAGGAATAGAGAGAGGGTTCCTCCTTGGCCTCTGTTCCTGTTTCAACCTGCCCCACGACGAGGGAACAAACGTGGCGCGCCCGTCCTTGTGCGTTGCATGGAGTAATCATGCATGCAAGCCTTTGCCCATTCGTAGGCGTAGAAGCGCTCGAGACAAGGAGAGAAAGAAGGCCTTGATCCCATGGCATGCAATGTGGCCAATCTCTCGCAGTCGAGGCTGGTCACGTTTTTTGCCTTTCACGTCTCTACTGTAAGTTACCAACTTCTTAGAAGGCGGCAATGCAACAAGGTGAATAGCCGCCGCATTCACCGCGCCGTCTTCTGCTAGGCGGGAAGCTAACCGCGCGTGGCATTTTGGCCACCGTTTGCATCCCCGATTGAATTTTGCCCTGGAGCCGCTAACAGGCTGGTATCCTGCCTCGTCCGGCCCTGTGGACAAGACAGAGCAGCCATTAGGATCGTGGAACACCTGGTGGGAGCTTTCCGCTCTCCGATGACGCCCTGCACGCCTCTGTGTGACTGACAGAGCTCGGCGCCGTCATCGGCAACGGGGACTCGGACAAGGGGTCTCGGACAAGGGGGGCCTCGGACAAGGAGGGGGAAACAAAAAGACGGTAGGGCTTTTCTTCCCGCTGTGTAAGCCGAAGAGGGGCTTTCTCTCTCTCCCTCTGACGGGCGTTAAATCGAGCATCATCATGGTGAGTAGCCCCCTCGTACTCGGGACTTGCCAACGGCGGCTCGCTTTCCCGTGTCCTGTTCATGTAGGCAGGGACTTGCCGTATCCATCCTGGTGCTTCAAACACGCTCTCCCCTCCTTCAATGTCCGACAACTCGACATAGACTCTGCGCTCCGGTGGAGGGCGCCCCCTATGGCTGCAAAATACTTTTTGACTCAGTGGTCTGAGCCTGACCCGGTAGGCGCTCCGCTGAATATCGCAGCACTCGGTGCCCAAGGTAGCCACGACATGCCGACGAGGTACCTGAACCTAATGGTGTATAAGTGGGCGTGGATGGGGAATAGTATGCACTCACTCCGGTGCCGATATCCATCAAGTCCGCGCCGCGCGGCGGACTTTGGCCCAAACCAGCAGCCTGGACAATGAGACGCTCTCTCTCTGTCCCTCTCTGACGACGGTCGATATACCCTCAAAACAGGCCATGCTCCGTTGGGCCATTGTTACCCCCTTCATCGTAAGACATCAGCCGAGGAACAGGAAAGAAAACGGGCAGAAAACAGCTCGACCAAGCTCGTCCAAGATGCCTCTCGTTTCGTCCCTTTAGGCCCGGGACGGACAGCGGCGGGCCCCCCCTCTCTGCCTTCCCGTAGTCCGTTCCCATCACGGCAAACCGGGCCTCCTCCTCCTGCTCCTCCTCCTCCTGCTCCTCCTCCTCCACCCCCCTCCTCCTCCCCCCCCCTTCTCCTCCACCTCTTATCCTGCCCCCCCCCGCGCCGAGCTCTCCCGCCTGCTCGGACAAAAAGACTTGCACTCATTAGTTCCACACCCCTCCGCCCGGCCGACCCCCCCTCTTTCTCCTCCCCCCACCCTTGTTACGGCTCGGTTTATCGTCCAGCGTCAAGTACCTCCAGCCCGGCCTAGCTTCGCCCGCAACCGGCGGCAAGGAACATTAATAAAGACCCCGAGAGGTCTCACATAATCTTGTCGAGTGGCTCTGTCACTGCTTGCCCTCGACGGACGGCGAAGCTATCTCGCCATTATTAAGCTCCCTTCCTGGTCTTCGAGTCATTCTTGAGCAGACCACGGCCGAGGCTCGGTTTTGATTTTCCTCCCCACCATCTTCTCTCTTGTCCTTGTATAAAACTTGGCCTGGGCTGCTGTGCCTCTGGGGCCCGCTCCTCCGCTTGCGTGCCTTGTACAACCTTCTCACGACACCTCGTCCTGGCTGACGCTCGTGTTTCGACCTCCTTTATTCTCCTCCTCGGCTTCATATCGTCATATTTTATCTCTCCTGTAACAATGGGGACCCATAGTTTACCTTCGCCTCCAGCGGAGGATAGCAAGACAGCCCTATCGAGGAAAGGCACTTCGACCAAGCCTGTCAAGCCCGCCAACCGCATTTCTAAACGTGCAAACTCCACCACCGCTGCCGTACACCACCATGACCACATTGCGCATGGCGTGGCCATGGACGGGCGCCACAAGCGGGTGTGGAAGGCTTGTGAGAGGTGTAGGATGAAGAAGACAAAGGTACGGCCCCGCCGCCTTGGCTCTACATCGTCAAGTTGAGGCAAGCTAACTTGGCACGCAGTGCGACGGTGAGTTTCCGTGTAAGCGGTGTAAAGACGATGGAGTCGTTTGCACGGCTGGGGTTCGGAAAAAGGTTGAATACAAGCAGCTGCCCAAGGGGTAGGTCATCCGTCGGCGTCGGCGTCGTCGACTCTGCGTCATTTGTTTGCTAACGGGTTGCCGTTAAGATACGCCGAGGTGCTGGAAAACACACAGTTCGCCCTCATCGCCACCGTCCATAAACTCTACTCGATGGTCCGCAGCGCACAGCCGTGGGATCTGGGAGAGCCCGAGCTCAACGACCGCGGCCAGCCCGTCATCCACAACATTGCGCAGAAGCTGGGCTGCATCCGCCCCAACAGCGACATCGACCTACCCGTGCACTCTGTCTTCCCCGAGGACGAGGCCGGCATGGCGGAGCTGGCACGTCAGCTGGAGGAGCAGCAGCAGCAGCAGCAGCAGCAGCAGCAGCAACAACAACAACAACAACAACAGCAGCAGCAGCAGCAGCAGCAGCAGCCGCAACTGCTGCCGCACCAGCAGCTGCACGACGAGGACTTCAGGGCCAACAAGTACGGCGAGCGGGCATCGTCGTCATCGGAGCTCGACCCCTCAGACAGCGAGCTCGACTACCGGCCGCTGGCGGCGCACGACTTTGGCGCGGCGGCGGCGGCGTTTGGCGGCGGCATGACGGCGCCCGCCATGTCGCCGCCGAGTTTTGCGCGCTCCGGGGGCGGTGGCGGCGGCCCGCGAGGCAGCACGAGCACGAGCGCCAGCACGGGCAGCACGCGCGGCAGCACCGACTTTGCCTTTAGCCCGACGACGACGGCGCCGCCCGACCTCTTCTCGTCGGCGTCGCAGTCGCCGCACATGCCGGCCGGCGGCTTCACGCCGGCCTGGGTGGTGCCCAAGACGGAGCCGGACCAGCTCACGATGCAGCTCATGCAGCAGTCGGGCCTGTCGAGCATCGACATGCTCAACCAGGCCCTCCTCGAGTCCGACTTCGGCACCATCAAGCCCGACATCTTGTCGTCGCGGCCAAACCCGGACGTCATGATGGGCATGGGCGACCCCATGATTTGCTCCGCCTTTGACGGCGAAGCCATGCGACTCTGAGGCCCAGGGTGGCGGCCCGCCGGCCATCGTATTTTTACCATCGTACCCTTCACTTCTTCCACCTGTGCTTACTTGTCTTCCTCTTACATGGCTTCTATTATTCCCGTTTCCGTCTCGGCCCCCACGAGCATGGCACGTGTTGACGGGGCTGGACGGGGTTGGACGGGCCTGGCCGGAGATAGGGTTCCAGGGGTGTGACCGCGCAATGTTGATGACATGGATGACTTGACTACCATGGGGGGTTACGGTGTTTTTCTTCATCATCACGTTTTCCAGGCGTCCAAAACTAAAATAGGAGCCATCTGGGTGGGATCAGAGAGATATAGAGCGGGGGAGACGGACGGGTGTATCCATCCCCCCCCCCATTTACCTTGCCATTATTACCATTATTACCATTATTACCATTATTACCATTATTACCATTATTACCACTATCACCATTATCACCATTATCACCATTATTACCAGGGCAGGCTTCAGACGAGCGATGCTCCGTCGGGGGCCCAGCCATTTCTTTTTGGCACGCTAGGTATATAGCTGGGTATATAGACGCCGAGCGAACAGCTGATACAAGCGGTATCATCATCATTGGCCACAACGAGCCCCCTCCCCGCCCTGCTGCCGGTGCCCGGTGCTGCTGGTGCTGGTGCTGGTGCTGGTGCTGTGCTGCTGGTGCACCCTTTTCAGCTCACCGCAACTCGGCCATGCACCGACGACGGCTGTGAGGTGCATATGACGGGGCTACGGAGAGTGAGTGAGATGGACGAGCTCGTCGTCGACTCTGCTCCATGGTGGGTAGCACTGCTGGGCCATGGCCTCTGCTCGCCGCCGAGGATTGCATTACAAAGCCACCCACACCCCGGTGAGAGTCTGCGCGGACGTGGTTGCAGCCCACCAAACCCAACGGAGCGGTAGGTGCGTTCTAGTGCGTCAGCCCAACGGCGTGGCCGCTGGGTTCCACTGCCGGGCTGTTTGTAAAGAAGTGACGGGGTGCTTTTGTTCGCGCAATGATTCATCGTGCTTGTCGTGGCCAACCGATGGAGACTCCAGCAAGCAGGGCCGATTATATGCGCTCCTCTCCACCGTCCGTCCATGCAAAGGGAGCTCGACGTCGAGCCCAAGGCCGTGTTCGACGAGATGCTTCCACGTCCGAGGCAGCACAATCCTGTCCGGGAATTACACGGGAGCCTGGCTGGGGCCACGACACGGTCTCCGGATGGGTCAGCAGCCGGAATGACGCCATGCCGAACAGCGAGGCTCGATTGCCGCCTCTCTTGCTTACCAACCACCTGCTCACACCCTACAGAGCGGTGGTGTGTCCAGAAGATGAAGCAAGGGCAGCAGCAAGCGTACGGGAAGGGGGGGCGAGAGGGCAGGGAAGAAGGATGGGGAAAGGGGGTCGACCCAGAGAGAGTAATTAAGGTGAAGGAGGAAAAGCCCACCAAGTTCAGTAAGTGAGTAGACGAGGGCAAAAGAGCAGGGAAAAGTACTGTACACGAAAAAGGAAGCAAGCATGTCAGGCGCCTCCCCCCCGGACTCGGTGGCGGCGCGCACCCACGCGCCGGCGTTCGGGGTTTTGCCAGGCTCCGGGACCGTGGGGCCTCATCCCGGCCTGCGCACGAAGCGGGGACTGTACAGTGCCGTACACACTATCAATACGCAGAGCAAAACGAGGCCCCGAGACAAAGGCCAAGAATCAAGGGCATGTCTCCGTGGTCGAATGATGGATCGTGTGCATGGGGCATGGGTGCAAGAGCAGGGCAACTCCGGACTTGCGGACACGGGCGGGAGTGGGCCGGGCATCGGGCCGAGGGTTCGCGAATACTCTGGAATCAAGGACATGCATCCAGGTTTGAGTCATCGACGGAGGTAGAAAGTTTCCCGCATACTCACCTTGCTTGCCTTGCCCGACCTACGGGATCTACCTTGGTGCGTACATACATATTATATGTATGTGGATGCACGCCGAGAGAGCATGCACAATCATCATCATCCCCCAACTCTGGTAGCGAACCATGGCCTCTCTCTACCCTCCTCCTCCTCCTCCTCCTCATCCTCTTCTCTTTTCTCCCCCTCAGCCGCTCTTGGCAACTCACCCCCCCCCCCCTCTTCCCCTCCGCCTCCCTTCCTCTGCCTGCCGGGCGGATGCACCCGCCGGCCCCAGAAAAGTGACACATCTGCTTCTGGCATGCGATGGTGGCTGCGTGCCACAGATCCCGTCGTCTGTCAGCTGAGGCTGTGCCTACATATGCACGCACAAATGACTGGTCCAACAGATGGGCTTCCAAATCATTAGGCATGTCGGCTTGGCAGAAACGTGGTGCTTCTGCCTGTTCCACATCAGCTGATACAAAAGCCCCGAAGCCTTGGCAGGCTACCCACGGGGCAGGCTGGACAGACTTTTGGACTCATGTGCCCTTTGCTTGGTTCCGAGTCCTTGGGATTGAATTCCCTGGCTGGCCTCTGTATCCTTCATCGTAAACATCGTCTCAGTCGTCTCGTCGCCGCCCCTCATAAAAAAAACAGAAACAAGAAAAGAACAAGGACGGCCACGTATAACCCATCATATAGCAAGACAAGGAGGCGGTTCACCAGCCTCTCAACTTTCCCAACGCCATCCCGATGTGACCCACCACCCAATAAACTCAGT
Organism: Hirsutella rhossiliensis; assembly: GCF_020360975.1. Classification (NCBI taxonomy): domain Eukaryota; kingdom Fungi; phylum Ascomycota; class Sordariomycetes; order Hypocreales; family Ophiocordycipitaceae; genus Hirsutella; species Hirsutella rhossiliensis. The sequence continues at coordinate 2,856,199 of NW_025408670.1, forward strand.
TCTGGATATCCAACACCTGCCTCAGCACGCCCTCGCTGGCCCTCCACCACCGCGCCCGCTGCTCCAGATCATCGGCCACGCCTCCCAGTGCCGCCTCCTTTCTTCTCTGTGCTTCGCGCGCTGCCGCCGCGCTGTGCTGTAGCCTCGACTCGAGCGGCTGTAGCTCTGCCCGTAGCCGGTCTGCCTCCTTGGCCTTTCGGGGCGCCTTAGCCTGCAGGGCTTCCAGTTCCCGCGCGAGCTCTTGCTGTTCGGCCTTGCGTTTGGCGACCAGGTCGAGCGTCTTGGTCAGAGGCAGGTTGAGGTTGGGGTTCAACCCGGATACGTCCTGCGCGGTCCGGAGCGCCGCCACCTGCGTCTCGAGCTCTTCCACCTTGCCGGGCAGCTCCGCTAGCTGCGTCGTCTCCATCCGGACCCTTTCGTACCGCCGGCTCAGCTCCCTCCCCATTTTCTCGAGCTCTGCGGCCATGTCGGCGACCTCGAGCTTGAGCGACTTGAGCTGCGCCTTGGCCTCGCCATTCTCCTTCTCCAGGTCCAGGTTCTCCTGCATCGAGACAATCAAGGGCGGGTCGCCGACGATGGCGCGGATAAACTTTTCCTTGGTCACCTGCTCGACGTAGGAGAAGCGCAGCTTGGCAAAGAGCTCGGCGTAGTGCGCGAGGTCGGCCTCGAGGCCGGCCGGCGTGGGCCCGTCGAGCGATGCGTTGGAGGCATCCGAGGCGCGCTGCCGCGAGTCTTGCGCTGGCGGCGTGTGGCTGGTGATTGGTTCGCTGAGCTTGATGATGGTGAGCTCGTCATCGGCCTGCGCTTGCCGCAGCGTCTCGAGGATGTCCGTTGCGTTGGCTGCCGTCATGTTGCGCGATGATTCGGGGCCGGTGGTGAACGGTGTGTAAAGTGTCGGTATTTGTCCCTGGCACGTCGCCTGTTTACTTTGGGCCTGATACGGTTAGTGGCCAGAGCAACGCTTATCTGCTATCGGACAACTATCTGTACCTTGTACTTCGTCTTGGAGAGGCTGACTAATCTCGAAGAGTGTTTCGTGATGCGCGCTGTTCTCCATGAGCTACAGGCGAATGCCCATTCTCTCCCTGTCCCTGCCTCGGAACAAAATCGGCCTCAGAAAGCGTTCGCGTCGGGCTCAGGCCTTGGCAAGATGAACAACGCTCCTCCAGCGATATCCCGGGATAGCGATGCTCAAGGGGAGCGCCTGTTCACACGGTAGCTACGTTGGGGTGAGTCTGAGGGTCGTCCGGCGCAACGCAACTCGAACTTCCATTCCAACTTGGCTCGGCAGTGCGAGCTCCGAACACCTGCCCGCCAGCTGTCGCCCGGCACACGCCTGAACAAGGCGACCTCTGAACACCCAAACCGCTTTTCGCTCCTCTCTTTTCTTCCCCGCACCACGCATTGCTTCGCGTGCCTGACTCTCGGGCTGGCCATGCCAAACGATGACCTCCTAACCGACGAATACGTCGCTGGACTGCTAGCCGAAGAGGCCAAGGACTGCTCTCTGAAATACTCAACCATGGGCATGGAACCGAGAAGGGAGTATGCTATTCCCCTCCCCACGAGACGACGAGGAACTAGGCTGACCAAGAAGTCTCAGGCCGGCCAATTTGCCGAGGCCCAACACGCGGTTCCTTCGCAACATCATCAAGAACACGGAAACCCACAACAAAGCACGGATTGCAAAGGGAGAAGCCCAGTCAAAGGCCAAGCTCCAAGAGCTGGACAAGGCTGACGAGGCTCGACGACGCAAGACGAATCCAGATGCGAGCGACATCCGAAAGCGTCAGATGGGTGACATCCACGCCATTCTGGGCGGCACGAAGCGAACTGGCGATCAAGGCGGTACCAGACCATCGCACGGCGCGGACAAACGGGAAAGTCAACACCACGACAGGAAGCGTGTCGTTTGGGAGAATGACCTGAAAGGCAGCCGAGATGATGGGCACCGTCGCGGGCGGACCAGCCAAGGCGACGCCAAGCAGAGAGACAACAGCCCAGGCAGGCAAGAGGAGAGGCGTTCGAGACGCGACAAACCTTTTTCGGGACAAGATGACCGCCGTCACCAAGGCAGGTCCCGACGAGGTGGATCCAAGTCGCCCCGTCGCCACAGAAGATCTCGCTCACCTAGAAAGGAGAAGAGGAATTACCGAGAGCGCTCTCGCCGCCGTTCCCCCTCCAAAGACGTGTTCGGGCCCTCTCGGCTGACTGCAGACGCCCACGCAGGCGATGACGACGGCGGCGATTCGGACCCGCTGAATGATCTGATCGGCCCAGCGCCGCCTGCCAGGCACCGTGGACGAGGCACGATTGGCGGGGCCGCAAACCTGGATCGTCGCTTCTCCGAGTTGTATGACCCGCGAACCGATACGCAAGACCACGACATGGACGGAGGTGACTGGGACGACACGGTAGAGGCCTACAGGGATCTCCAGAAGCTGCGACTGAACCAGCCACAGCGAATGAGATCCGCAGGCTTCACCGAGAACCAGATCGAACGTGTCGAGGACAAGCGCGAGAAGACGGACAAGGACGTCGTTTGGTCCAAGGCAGGCGAGAAGCGGGCGTGGGACAGGGGCAAGTTCTTGGACTAGGAGGCGGTTCATCCGCTGGCCTTGGTTTCGGAGGATGATTGACTGGTTGGCCCGCGAACTCGGCAAACGATGCGAGATGAATGAGATTTGCTGCCCCTTGCTTGGACATGAAACGTCCCGGAAGAATGGCTGTCATTTGATGCAAAGGCTGTCACTGTTGTGACGTAGATTAGACGGCTCCACGGAGTTGCGACTAGTTACCAAGGGCTGGTAATGCTCAGTGCACATTACACAGGTTTTCAGCATGAAGCCACTTGGAAGTGAAGCAGGTGCATGTACGGAACGGGATTCGGCAAGCAGACTACGAAATGCCGACTTGCAAATAAAGATCTTGATGGATTAGCCGCCAGCTGCTGATCTGAGAGCCGTCAGCCGCCAGTCTGAGAGCCGCCAAGCGCGTCCTCGACATCGACCTCTTCCGTTTTCTAAGTCTAGGAATCCAAATCACGAGGCCCAAGGGCCGGGCCATCCTCCAACCGGCCAACGAACGAGAAGATGCACATGATGGGGGTGGCGGAGCCACAAAATCCCCAGTCGGGGCCCGAGTTGAGCACCGTGGGCACCGGGACGTTTCACCCGCACGCGCGTCCGTGCAAAGGCAGCTGCTACTACTCCGTAATCATCAAGCAGAACGCATCGCCAGCCAGGAGAGAGGCGTCGACCTACCGCCGGTGGTGGCCGGGCCAGCAAAGACATGGAACAATGCCGCTTGATCCCTTTTCTTGGCAACTCTGGCCGCGCCCTCCCTCACCTACGCTCGGTGCCGCCTGTTTAATTGGCGCGACTCACCAAGACGTTTCTCAAGGGCGGCAAGCTCTCCCTTGGTTGTCGGCTGCTTGACGGCTGCTTGACGACGGCGCGGGGGAGCGTTGAAGGCACCTGGACAGCTGCGAAGGAGCAGCGGTAACCCCAAGGCCAAGGGGATTCTATTTGTAGCCGCTTGAAGTGTCTGACGGGCAACGACACACTCATGGAGTCGACGAGTGTCTGTAGATACCAACCAGTCCACATCACGTTGGCCTGCCCAAAGCATTTGTCTGCATCCAAAATGCTAAAAAGCATGCACGGATACGGAGTAGGTAGAGGAGCAGAAAAGGTAGGTACCTGCGTTAGGGGGCCGACTCGAAAGCTCCGGCCTGCCCGGCCTTCCTTCGAGAACGTCTTGGAGTTAATTGCTCTGTATTCGTACTACAAGGGCGAGGTTAGTGCACAGCTGAGTTTGCAGAGGTCCCCGAGCCCCTAAGTAGGCCTCGGTAGCAGCCAGCAGCCCACTCCCACACCCCAGGAAGGCGCCTGACCCATGCAGCTAGACTACCTGGACGCCTGAGACACTGGCGGAACCAGCGCCAGCGACGACCCGCCGCCTCGCCCTACTTGCAACAAGCCAGGTCACGACGGTACCTGGCCTGTACCTGGCCTGTACCGCCCGCCCCTGCGACCACGCCGCCCGCCGCCGTGTCTCTGGCTCGTACACAGCCGTGCCGAGAAGGCTCCCACTTTCCACCCCGTAAATGCTGCCATCACCACCACCACCTTTCTCTTCCTCCCCGCTCTTCTCTTACCCTCGCCCGCCTCGCCTCTCCTCTCCGACTCCGCCTACGTGCTGCTGCCTCGTCGTGTGTGTATGGTTTTTCTTTGCCGTCCTCTTTGCCATCTTCTCTCACGCCCGGCACCCTGCCTGTCGTCCTGCGTCTAGATACCGGTGGTGTCTGCATTTGTCCCCCGTCTGCGGATGCTGCGAGGTCGTCCTGTGCGACTGGCTTGGCGCCGACGTCGACATCCATCCCCGCCGACACGATGAGGCCGCCGCGCATCGCCATCCTCGCCCTCTTCCTCGCCGCCTCCATCTTCATCCTCGGCCGGGCCTTCACCTCGGCCAGCCGTCCACGTGCCTCGTCCTCGTACACCGCCGAAGCCCGATCCACCAGGTCCGTCTTCGGCTTCATGTACTACAACACGCCCTTTTCGCTCTTCCCGCCAAACGCCGCCATCAGCTTGACCGACGACAACAGCACCTCCTTTGCCGCCCGGCCCGCCGCCTTTGGCCCGAAGCTGGCTGCCCACGGCTTGAGCGGCCAGCTCTGGGTCGGCAGTGGCTTTGCCGAAGACAGCCAGGACGGCGATGGAGAGTTGGGTTGCAGCGACCTTCCCGGCTGGGGGAGCGGCAATACGAGGGCAGCTCTCAGGAATTCATTTCGAGCCGACATTCCCCGAACCGCCGCCTCCCAGCTCAAGTCCGGCCATCCCAAGCGTGCCGGACTGCTACTCGACCCTGACCACAGGGAAGCCATCACCCGACTTCGAACGAGATCCGATGTTGAAGGTGCCCATGACTCGGATGAATTGGGCCATGCCTCCGTCTCGCGGCGTGACACCGCCTCCTCCTCGGCCCACGCCGATATACAGTCCATCCAAGAAGCCGCCGAGATACAGGGCAAGGTGGTGCTCCTCATGCGCGGTGGCTGCGGCTTCTTGGAAAAGGTCATGTGGGCTCAGCGACGAGGAGCCATAGCCGTCATTGTCGGCGACAACCAAAAGGGTGGGCCCCTCATTCAGATGTTTGCGCACGGCGACGAGGTCGACAACGTGACGGTTCCATCCGTATTCACTGCCCGGACTACGGCGCACTTGCTGTCGTCTTTGACCCAGCCGGGGAGCTTTATCGAGGATACGCTCGACGACAGTGGGAACCCCGTGCGCAAGGTACAACAGGGCCCCAAGAGCCGGCAGGACGCCAAGAAGCGAACATTGGTTCCTGGCAGAACAGCAGCCCTTCGTGGCGCCGCACCTCCCAGTTCGGGAGTCAAGCGGGGCCTCAGTGATACGACGGACAAGCCTACACCAAACGCGCTTCGAAAGCGCAGCTGGCTGGCGAGAATGTTTGGCTGGCGTCAGTCGCCTCTCACCAGCGATGACGAGAGCCGACCACCCAGCAGCGGACGCCTTGACTGGCCTTCAACTGGGAGCTCCACTGAGGAGGCGGGCAAGGGCAGTCTGAGCAAATCAACGAAGTCCAAAACATCTAATGATGGCTTCGTCATCGGTGTGCAGGACTGGCGGGACCCAGATCTCGTAGGCAGGTCGCCCAAGAAGAAGGGCACAGCCGCCGCCGCCGCGAAGGCCGACCAAAAGACGCCGCCGAGTAGCAAGAAGCACGAGGGGTCGAGCAAAAGCGCCCCCGAGGCCAACGGCCCCAAGGGCGGGAGCATTACGCCAGGAAGCGGCGAGTACAATCCGAGCAAAGCGACGCCCAAGGATGGCAAAGAGACCGCGACCAAAGCTGACGGCAAGGGCCACGGTCTCATTTCGAAGCTTTTTGGTGATGAAGACGGTGCCGCCGCTGCTGTCGACGGCGCCAGCGAAAAGCATTCCCACGACGCTGAGAGTCAGAGTGTTCCCAACCACAATCACGACTTTGAGACACACGAGGGGCTATGGGTCACCATAACCCCTACGAGCAGCGCAAGCCCCTTCTTCGATACCCTGCTCGTGCTCGTCATCAGCCCACTAGTCACCTTGACCGTTGTGTACGCGCTCTTGATTGTTCGTGCCAGGATCCGGAGACGGAGATGGCGAGCGCCCAAGTCGGTCGTCGACCGTCTCCCTGTTCGGACGTATCACACGGTAGCACCGTCGCCCAGCTTGTCCCCGAGACTCCCATCCCCCTCCAGCGCAAGCCCCACGACGCCTTTGCTTCAGCACAGCCCCGCAAGACCGCGGCCGCGCTCGAGAACGACGACTGGGGTCTTGCAGAGCGAGAACTTCCTGGTCCCGAGCGCCGCCGTGCCGACGCCTCAGGCCCCTGTGCGAAACGGCGCTCGAGCCGAGCACGAAAAGGGCTCCGCGGGCTTCTCTGCCGAGTGGAGGAAGTACATGGGCAGACAGGTAGAGTGCGTCGTGTGCCTGGAGGAGTACGTCGATGGCGTGAGCAGGGTAATGAGCTTGCCCTGTGGCCACGAATTTCACGCCGACTGCATGTGAGTTTGCACGACGGCGTCTGCGCCACCCCTTTTGCATATTGCCGAGCTGACCATGTCGCAAGAACTCCCTGGTTAACTACTCGCCGCCGAACATGTCCCATTTGCAAGGGAGACGTGGTCCGATCCCTGGCTCGCAGCGGCCGCGACAGCTCACGGTACGAGCCGTATCACGACGGGCCTGACGATGATGTCGAAGCCGAGGCTTCGAACTCTCGTCCGATTGAGGGGTCCTCGGATCCCGAGCGAGGCATCCTATCCCCGAGAGGTCGTGGCACGCCTCAGTCAGGACGGCAGGAGGGGTGGCTTGGGCTGCTATCGAATAGTTTCGGCTCCAGAACCAGGCATCGGTCTCAAACCCCCCCGGCAGAGGATCGCAACCGATGACGATGGCATGGCCGACACATCGAGGCCGGTCAGCGCGACCCCCCTAAACAACGACGGCATGCACATATTCTGAAAAGAGCGCGCGCGCGGAAAGCCGGATTAAAGAGTATGGTCACGGTATTGGCGTAATTGGCATTTTGCAGGCACCGGTTGTCTCTGTGGGCTTTTTTGTCCCTCCCTGTTTTCTTCCCTTGTTATCTTTTACTTTTTGGTCTTGTTGAGCAGGCACGCATTGGCACGGGACTTGGGATCATGGAACGCTGAGAAGAGCCTCCTGTTTGTCGGAAAGGGGTCTCTCTTTGCTTTTTTTCCCCTTTGGCTTATTGTTCGCGCCCTTGCGTGACTCGGCGTGTGCGTTACCAGGTAGTCAGGTGACTATGCGGCTGGGGGGGTGGGGACGGGCATCCGATATTACTCTCTTCCCTGACCCCCCTCTCCTTGATAATGACGCCTTGACCGGTGGATCACGAATTACATACAATGGTACAAACATGAGCTCTCGTAAAATTGGTATCGCAATGCTTCTGTCCCGTGGTGAATTTCAGCTGGGGGGTTCCGCGAGGGGTTGGTTGATCAACGGGTAGCCGCCACATGGAGTTGGGGATGATATCCAGAACTCGAGTCTTGAGGCCGGAGACAGGACGCTCTTTCTGGTTCTTCAACCCATGTCGCTTAGATGTAGCCCTTGAGAATGGCGGCTTCGGCGTTGAGTATGGATGACCCGGCCGCACCGATGACAGCTAGACGGGGATAGGTAATCAGCCGAGACGCGCGCCGCTGGCGACAACGGGGACGCGAGACTCACTGTTGTGGCTCAGGGCCGTAAACTTGATGTCAAAGACGGCGCTCTCGTCCTCGCGCAGGCGGCCCACGCTGACGGCGTAGCCGTTGCCGAGGTCGCGGTCCAGGCGGGGCTGGGGCCGGTCGTCCTCGTCAAAGACGACAATGGGCGGGCTGGGCGCCGAGGGGCAGCCCAGGGTCTGAGCCTCGGCCGTGTAGCTGCGCAGGGCGTCCTTGCACTGCTGCGCCGTCGGGGCCGGGCGGCGCTCGAAGCTGAGGCTGACGCAGGCCGTGTGGCCGTCCATGACGGGGACGCGGTTGCACGTGGCCGAGACGCGGAGGCCGTCCTGCTCGACAAAGGCCTGCGCCGAGTCGTCGATGCGGCCAAGGATCTTGCGCGCCTCCGTCTCGAGCTTGTCCTCCTCACCCTTGATGTAGGGCACCACGTTGTCGATGACGTCCATGGACGAGACGCCCGGGTAGCCGGCGCCCGAGACGGCCTGCATGGTGACGATGCTGACGGTGGCAATGGGGCCAAAGGCGGCCTGCAGGGCGGCAAAGGGGATGACGAGGCCGATGACGGCGCAGTTTGAGTTGCAGACGAGGAAGCCGCGGGCGAGGCCGTTGACGGAGCGCTGGTGCGGGATGAGGTCGAGGTGGGCGAGGTTGACGGTGGGGACGACGAGGGGGACGAGGGGGTCGCGGCGGTGGTTCTTTGCGTTGGAGAAGACGGGGATTTCGGCCCTGAGGAACTCCTGCTCTGTTTTCATGAGCGGGCGAGAGCGCTCGTCAGTCATTGATATTCTTCCTCGTCCAGCAGCTTCGCGACGCCAGGCGACCGACCAATATCACCGGCCACGTCGGAGTCGAGGCCGCTAAAGACGACGTCGCAGTCGCTGAACTCGGAGGCCCGGCACTCCCTCACCACCATGTCGGCGACGGCGCCCATGGGCCGAGCCTGTTTCCACCGCACGGCGTCCTTGTACGTCTTGCCGGCGGAGCGCGCCGAGGCGCCAATGGCGTGGAGCTCGAGCAGGGGGTGCTGGGCGAGGAGGAGAACGAAGCGCTGGCCGACGGAGCCGGTGCAGCCGAGGACACCTGTTGTTGTTTTTTTGTTCTCGGGTCAGCCTTTTCTGTCGCGGCCTTCCTCTCTTGGGAGTGTCGCTGCGGACCGGGCAGTGGTGGGCATCCAACCACGAGCAATTCGGCAACGTACCGCACTTCTTGGTGGGCATCTGGGCAGCCATGGTGCCGGACTCGTGTGCGGACAGCAAGTCGAGCCCGCAGTGAGGTGGATTGAAGCAAGGTCGAGACGGCGAGGCGCAGAGGGCAGCGAGGGGCGCGGATAAAAAGTGAAGTCAAGGAATGCTCAGCGTGCAACCCCGCCACGACTTCGGAGCAGAGTCGGAGGGCCTGCCCCGCCATTCCAGCGATTAAAGCGGGTCCAGCCACGGAGTATGCTTATCAGTGACTGCTCAAAACGCCACCCCCTCAGCCTTTCCCTTATCGTGAGGAGTAGAGCTGTTTGCACTCACGCCCCATTTTTTAAGATACGTACCAACGCTAGCCCGTACCGCGCATTCGTACCGCGCGCGCCTGGCAAGTATTATTATTTAATTAGCCGTACCGCCCAAATGCCCGCGCGCGCCCGCATACACCTACCTACCTACAACCTCGCCCACACACACACCAATTTTGAAGCCATCACCAGCGCCGCGATGGACCCCCTTCTCCCTCTCCGTGATGCCACTGCGCCTCAGAGCGACTCAAAAGAAGCCCACGATCACGAAGAGCCCCCTCAAACCGCGATTCCGCCTCTGCCGCCGTCCCCAGGCTTTAAAACCTACAATGAAGCGTACAATTTCATCCAGGGCTTCCTTCGCGATAATGGAGCTGCTGTTATCAGGCGGTCAAGTTCCCGCAAGCGGGATATCGATGGGACCTCCCTTGCAACCCGAATTATCTTTATTTGTGATCGTGGCCCGCAGCGAGCTTCCACAAGCACCGGGCTTCGCAAAACGTCCACCCAAAAGCTCGACTGCCCTTTCCGCCTTCTCGTGACAGCCTCATGCAACGAAGGTATATGGAAGTGGGATTTTCGTGCCACTGAGGATCACCACAACCACGGGCCCTCGCTTGATCCCTCGGCACACAATATCCATCGCCGACGGACCTCCATACAGCAAGCTCTCGAGCGGAACCTCTCGAAACACAAAGCACTACCGGCTCGAGAGATATCAAGCATCCTACGTGACGCCGATCCTTCTGCAGCTTTCTTCCGCATTCGAGACGTCTATAATGATCGCCAAAAGCTTCGTTTTGAAGCTCTTGGAGGAGAGACGGCAACACAAGCGTTTGAAGGCACCTCTCGCAAGATGAGATCCGGCCCAAGGTCTCTCGCGGCATCACAACAAAGATCGTCGGGCAAAGGAAATACAAGGGGAAGGGTTTCAAAAGGAGGGCGCGCCAGGGGTGGCGCGCCTACAGCTTCGTCAAGGCGGCTGCCTTCGTCAGGCGTCGAGGCGCCCACACAGTCACAGGGGCCAGAGGAGCCGGATCAATTGACGGGCCGGGATGTTGCAACTTCGGGCTGAAGGCTCGGAAATGCGTTGTTTGAGCGAATTGAGAGGCATGCGTTATATGGCCAACAGTGCGTATGTGTGGTGTGTATGTGTGTGCGGGCGGGCGCAGGCGCGGCGCGGGCATTCGGCTACTTGCCAGGCGCGCGCGGTACGAATGTGCGGTACGGACTAGCGTTGATACGTGTTTTGAAAATAGGCCGTATGTGCAAGTAGATATGTGCGTGAGTACAAGTAGTACTTTCTACTCATCGTGAGAAGCTCAACCGGTAGAATACAAGGCTTCCAAACGCCCTCATTACGACCTCCATGCAACTAATTGGAATGCTACATCAAGTCTCATCATAGTAAAACAGCCCGGACTCGGTTATCCGAAACCACGAACATAGCCCGGCCAGCACATAAACAGTGCACCCTTGGTAGATGCTTGTCCCCGGAAAAACACGCCAACGCCTCAATGCATCCATGCACAGTCCGTGATCATAAAGTAGCCAACATTGAGGGAACGAATCCCAGAAAACACCGAGGGAGATGACATGACGCACCGGCCGCTTGACGAAAGTCTCACGGTTCTCGGGCACCACCGATGCGGAGTCCATCAGCGTAAAGCCGGAATTGGACAAATATGGTTGCGTCCTCGACCATGGTCCCCAGCGAGCCCAGGAGCCATGGAAAGGCCTTGAGGAGGTACTGCTTGTCTTGGCAATAGGCCATGAGGCTCACCCCATACGTCAAGTTCCCCGTCAGGGACAGCATAAAGAAGAGCAGCGACAAGCCTAGAGTCATGTCAGACCCAAATTCAGCGTTTCGCATGTTTCATGCCTGGGACGCGTACCTTCACAAGACTTTTCTCTGTAGTTCTTGACAATCTGCGGTATCCGGGCACTGCATCACCATATAAGCCCGCTGCGACGAGATTCATGACATGGTGCAGGAACCTACCAGAGATAAAAAGCAGCGCTGGCATACCCGAGTGCAAGGCCTGCTACCGCAGACGGCGACTGCGGGTCACCTGGAGATTCGGGAACGCTTGGCGCGTCGCTGTCCCAGGCCCCGGCCATGTAGGAGATGAACCAGCCGGCGACGCCAATGGCATAGACGGCCAACAGGCTGAGAGCGTTGTATGCGCACGATCCACTCTTATAGGACGTCTCCTCGTCGTCTGAGATTGTTTTGCGACTGGGCCGTGCCGGTGAAGCTTCGCGCCCGGCAGACTGTCGCGAAGAGTCGGCCGAAGCGGACGAGGAGCTTCGTCGCCCAGCGAGAAGCGGCGAGTTCTCCGATGTCGTTCCGGTGGTGTCGGTGCCTTCCTCCCTGGCGAGCCGGCGCGCATTGATGGTGTTGTAGTAGAGGCACTGGCTGATGAGGGTAACGTCCAAGATGCAAAAGTATACCGCCAGGGCGACGGCACTCGGGGCCAGGTTGGTGAGTATGGCGCCTGGGCCGTGTCAGCATGCGTGAGAAAAGGCCATTTTCCGGCACACGAAAACAAGCGGATGCCCTGGAGCAAACAGAAGGACGTACCCGACAAGTTGGACACATCGCCCAAGGACCACACGACCAAAAAGGTCAGGCTGAGGCCGTCGGCGCTTTTGGCCTTGTAGTTGGCCCAGAGCTGCGGAAGCTGCGCGGCATGTCAGCGACGAGGGGCAACTGGAACAGCAGCACATCTCGAGTCGGGGTTGTCATACCAAAAGACATATCCAGGCCGTCAGGCTGATGCTGCCAAAGATGCCCGACAGAGTCTGGCCCACGGGCACTTGGCGCGCCGCGACGTCCAGGGCTGCGGCAACGAGAGAGGCCATGGTGAGGATACGGCTGGCGGACGACGAAGCGCAGCCGAGCGGAGATGGGAGGGGCGGGGGGAGCAGGAGGAGGAGGAGGAGCAGGAGGAGGAGGAGGAGGAGGAGCAGGGTGAAACAGCGAGCTTGAGCCACTCTGGGACGAAGACGAAGAAGAAATGATAGGGAGGCAGGGCGGCAAAAAGGATTGAAAGTCTTATCGCGGCATGGCGCCATTGGCCGATTGCTGGTCCGGCGGTCGGGGGACGCATGACGCTTCCAGGGCACATGGGTGGCACCCTTTAATCGAGCTAGCGTAGCACTGGTTGCACTGCAGCAGAGGCAAACGGCGGAACGTGCGCCAAGCGGCTGCTGTGTACCCAGTACTTGCCAAGATCGACATAGGTGCGGGGAAGAGTGGGTATTCCGTACTTTACTGGTGGAGCAAGGCGGTCAGACATGCAGCAAGTTCTCGCAAGCCACCAATGATGAGGTAGAGGTACTTGTGCTGGACTGCTGAGTCGAGTTACAGTCTTACAGATAACCTCGCAGGCCGCCAAGCCCCACAATAGCCCTGGAGAACGCCGCAGTTTCGCAATCGGGCAGGACATGGTTGGCGAGCGGCGCTTTTCGCGGGCTCGGCCGCAGACGCAGCAGCGTTGTTCTTGCTCCAGGGACTGTTTCCCATTAACTCTCGCCGATTCAGTCCCCGATCGTCGTCGGCTCTAGGGTAAACACCCGTGGCAGCCACGCTCGAATCAAGTCAGGGTCACCTACGACGGTGCCATGATCGCCAGTTCGACCACGGGCGTCTTGTCATTACCCACTCAAATTGGCTGCATTCGTGCAATAAGAATCGTGAAGCCCTCAATAGCCTCAGCTTCAAGCCATCTGCCAACGCCATGCACAGCCGACCCGGGGTAACCTCCTGTCAGTTGAGCTTCTCACATCATCCACCACTGGCTGGATCCAAGCAGAGAGACCTACATCGAGTGCTGGAAATAGCCACTGGCTGCCAAACTCAGGTGCTTTCGAGAGCAACAAGACAAATCAACCCTTGCACCGTGATGCGACTGGGAAAGACGTCATTTGATCCCAAGATAGGGATTTTAAGCCCAGTCGGGAGAGAAAAGCAAGAGATGGAAAGAAGGCTAATTTTCCGTTTGTTCTTGAACTTGCTGGAGGAAAAAAGCGTTGAGTGGGATGAGCTTGATAGTAGTTACCACGACGGTGGCAGGGTTCCAGCAGTCAAAGCGCCGTGTTGAACGTCAACCGACTCAACCCCAAGAATTCCACGCACTTCAGCGCACGGAACATGGTTGTCTCAGCCCAACAAGGAAGTAATTACGTGAGATACCAGTCCGGACGTTGGACGGCAAAGGATACACCCACCGTACTCGCCTGGCGCACGGCCGGCCCCGAGTCAGCCTTTGGACCTCGAGCCTTGCCTAACACCACCTGGCCATGTCTGAGCAGAGGTTCGGGCAGGATCCATTGCAAGCCGCCACAGCGTTTCACCACTCTCTGCCACGGACTCCCGCTCGCGCACAGGCGCTACGCGACTGGGGTTGATAAACGCTGTAGTGGGCTTGAACTTTCTTTCATGTGAATGACTATGTTCTCGAAGCTTTCCGCAGAACCCCAGCTTCTCTCCTTGACTAATGCATTTTTGATAGCGAGCCAGCCCCAACACTAGTAGGTGGACCTCGTTTTGACGGAACTCAAAAGATTGGCGTCCATGACATCTAGTGGCCATCCTGACCTGTTGGAATAAGTATCACCTTGCTAGGGCGCGCATAGTAACCCGTCAAGTTCGAAATGTGTACCAGCAAGACGGGCTATGGGCTATTTTGCAACCATTGTAGCTGTCCAAGATTCGACACATTGCGGTCAGGAGCGTAACTTAGCCTATTACTCTATTACGTGGCAATTTATAGACCCTTTTATGCCCAAGTCCTTGTGTAAATCAGTGCAGGCCTTGGTCGCTGATAGGATATAATGCATGCATAGCGGATCGCTGCACAACATGTACATGTACAAAGTGCCCTGCAGATCGATGGATCACCAGCTTCGCTCCCTCATCTCAGATGGTAGCCGCCGGCATCCAACCAATCAACCAGCAACCTCTGGTCAGCCGGACAGCCATCGAGCCATCCCAGCCGCCTCACAGCCGACCACAGGAGGGGGGCACGCGGACTATATGGGTCACGCCCGCCGGCTCTGCTGATGCCTTGACACTGCACGACAATCGCGCATTGCTCTTTCTCGCCGCTCCCACAGTCTAGCCCGCAAACATGAAGATCTCGCCAAGCGCCGCGGCCTTGGCCCTCGTCTTTGCACCCGTCGCTGTCGCCTGGGGAAGTACGTAGCGTGCGTCGTGATACGACGGGCGGCCAGCTGATGGCGGAATCCCCCAGGCTTTGGCCACATCGCGACGGCATATCTCGCGAGCCAGTTCGTGGCCGAATCGACCGAACATCACTTCAAGGACCTTTTGCGAAACGACGACAGCGACTACTTGGCCGGCGTTGCCTCGTGGGCCGATTCCATCCGATACACGAGATGGGGCCGATTCACCCGCACCTTTCACTTCATCGACGCCCATGACGACCCGCCCACCTCTTGCAACGTCGACTTCAAGCGCGATTGCAAGGAAACTGGCTGCGTTATCAGCGCCCTCGCCAACTACACGGACCAGTCGCTCGACGACTCGCTGCCCGCCTGGCGACGCGCCCAGGCGGCCAAGTTTGTCATTCACTTTGTCGGCGACCTGCACCAGCCGCTGCACAACGAGGATGTTGCCAAGGGCGGCAATGGCATCTACGTGCTTTGGGACGGTAGGGAGTTCAACTTACACCACGTGTGGGACACCTCCATTGCAGAGAAGTGGATTGGCGGCCTGCGAGACGGGCCGTACCCAGAGGCCGAACGATGGGCAAATCAGCTGGCTGTCGAAATCACCGAGGGCAAGTTTGCCGACGAAAAGGACACATGGCTGAAGGATGTTGATCTCGGCAACCCCATCAAGACGGCCATGGCATGGTCAAGAGAAACCAACGCCTTCGTTTGCTCCCATGGTAAGCCAGCCCCGCGTCCCGTCACCGCCACCTGGCGCCTAGCTCACTCTCTCACCTCGCCGAGTTAGTCTTCCCCGAGGGTGTCGACGCAATTGAAGGCCAGGAGCTGGCAGACGAGTACTTTGACAGGGCCGGCCCGGTCGTTGAGCGGCAGGTCGCCCGTGCCGGGTACCGAATGGCCGCGTGGCTGGATCAAATTGCTGCCGAGTATCAGGTACGGAGAGCAGGAGAGCAGATGACCGAGGAACTGTAGATCCGATGACATGGCCTGGACCTGCACCACAGCCGGCTCTCACAACCGTGCGCGTCACTCCGGATGGCCAGGCCGCGGAAGCCGTGACGTACTGGAAGGCTTGCGGCCCCGCCTGGCCGATGCTTACACTGCTTGATGGACAGCCATATCAACGGGCGGATGTCTAGATGCCGTGCCGGGTCCCGCTGCTCGCCCGAAGAAAAGTGGACAGAAACGGCAGGCAAAAGGGAACAAGGTCTAGTGACGTGGCCCGAGGCCCTGCCGTCAAAGTCCGCGCAGCAGGTGGCCTTGATCCGGCAGCGAAGGGGTCTCACAGACGGTTAAGGTTAAAGGTCAAGACAAAGATGGGATGGGGCGAAACGGTCAACATAGACTTCGGCGAGCAGACCCGGTGCGCAATGCAAGTCAATTGGACCCGAGTAATGTTTTTCCTTCGGCACCACGACGGACGATGACGACGAAGAGGCGGAACGTCGAGCCTCCGAGAATAAGGTTGAATCAGATCAACTGAATAAGGATAGCGAATGGAAGCTCGTCTTTAACAACCAGTCCACGCTCCCGGGGTGCCGCCTGCGTTGCCATCCCATGTCCAAGACTGGGCAGTACGTGCGACCCGGAGTAGCGATGGCATGGCTACCCCTTCCCTAGAGCTTCCCAGGCTGGCCTGGGGTGATGCGAAGGACGAACCACTGCACCCAGGCTGGAGACTGATGCTAGGCGGCGGCAACGGAGCCATCCGGCGCGACCCAAGTCATGTATTGCCACGAGCATGTTTTCCGGGCTGTTTTCCGGGCTGTTTCCCGATGCCTCCTTGCCGAGCCACGCAGTCGTATGGACGGACGACATGGCAAGGAGTGATGCATTCAACCATACTTGAGGCTGCTTGCCATAGCGTCTTGTTCTTCTTCTGGGCGGTAATTCAGTGTGAGGCCTCGCACGGCCGGCTCAGCACAGACATGGCGGAGAGCAGCTTCGAGAAAGCCGCAAAGCCCGTCTGTGCAGACCTGCTGGCTGGACGGCGGGCGGCGCATTGCCTTGGCCGCTGATTCCAGTCTCTTCAAACACTGGATGGTCTTGTCGCGACGACACAGGCTGCTTCATGGCGAAACGCGAACTGCCTTACCATACCATCGCGCAGGACCTCATTGGCCCGTTGCCCCCCCTCCTCGTGGAGGCCCTCTGACAACTTGAGACAAGCAACGCTCTGTTCATGAGTTGACGTTGCTCTTTTGGGCCGACACCCGCCTTGACCGTGACAAACTCGACCCCCCCCTTCCCTGTCAATCCTCCACCCTCCGCCAATTGGTGCCGTCTCATGTGCCAGGACTTGTCCTCTCCTCTACACATGATGCCTCATCGGTTACAACGGCTGAACTCTCTCGCACCGCTTTGTCCTGCCACTCTCCCGGTTTGAGACTTGGCCTTTCAGCTTCCTGCCCTGTACTTGCCCGGCTAGGCATCGGGTTTGATCGCCCTGGACCACGTCGTCCCTGTCCCCGGCCTTTCCATTGTGGCTGCCCCGTGGTACATTTTCCTGCCCTTGAGGGCCTGATTCACTGCCGTCTGGTTATACACGCTGGTCTTCAGACCAAAAAGCCTCGTTTCTCTTAAGGACTACTTGGTGCCCACATCCCCCCACTGCCTCCTTCTCCCTGCTCCGCCTCTTAATCCTTCTCGTGTTATCTTGTTCTCTCTCCCCCTCTCTTCGTTTTCACAACCTCTTCCTGTTTTCCTGTAATCCACCCCGTCATACTCCTTCCTCCTACATTGTCGGCCACGCTGGAAGTGCGCTCAGCTCCATTCGTTCCCTTGATCATCAGTGCTGAGTCTCGTGGGCAATCCACCATCTGACTGTCAGCTGCTTTCCCGCAACCTGTCTCCCTGGCTGGAGTCGTGCTCTATTTCTCTCTTTTCGTTCTAGACCATCCATAATTCTTTCTATCCAAAATGCATATCGGATCTCTTCTCATAGCCCTCGTGGGCATGACCGTCGTCACCGAAGCCGCCGTCATGGACCGTGGATCCCCGGAATCAAACAGCTTGGACCGAAGACAACAGGGAGTTAGACAAGGCGGCGCCGGCCGAGCTGCAAACCAAGGCGTAGACAACAACATCAACAAGAACGGCGGTGGCATCAACAAGAACGGCGGTGGCATCAACAAGAACGGCGGTGGCAACAACAAGAACGGCGGTGGCAACAACAAGAACGGCGGTGGCAACAACAAGAACGGCGGTGGCGACAACAATGTGCTCAACTCCCTCGAGCTGAGTCAGAACGTCCTCAACAAAGGATCCCAGATCACGGGTCAAGAGGGGGGTGATGGCGATCCGGGACAATCCCCTTCGGTTCCGTAAGGAAATCCGCTCCGACTCAAAGCATAGCCCATGATCTGACAAGAAAAAACAGGAGCAACAACAACAACATCAACTTTTGCGAAGGCAAGACAATCACGGATGGTTTGCAGATCAAGAAGGGTTCTTGCAACCCTGGTAAGTGACGGCCATGATCTCACTCCCTAATGCTCGTCTGACTGGTTACAGGTATGGGCAATATGCCGACTGAGGACGGAATGGTGGCCACCGCCATTACGAGTCCCAAGCTATGCGAAAACCTGCCTGCCAACAAGCCAATCACCCTCACTGCCGTCTTGTCCAACATACAACTGGGCGCATTCACGAACCCCGACAACACATACTACGCCGCTAATCAGGACCTGCTCAAAAACAAAGTCATTGGCCATACGCACTTTGTCGTTCAAACCGTGGGAAATAATTTTGTTAGCAAAATTCCGCCCCCGGCCAAGACGTTTGCCTTCTTCAAGGGTGTCAATGATGCCGGCCAGCAGAACCAAAAAGGCGACTCCACGGTCACGGAAAATATTGCCCAAGGGCTCAAAGCCGGCTGCTACAGATTCTGCACCATGGCGGGAGCTGCCAATCACCAGCCCGTCCTTATGCCCATCGCCCAGCGTGGTCCCCAAGACTCGTGCACCTTCTTCAGCGTCGGCAACCAGAACTGCGGTTGTGTTCTTAACAACGGTAACAACAATAACAACAATAACAACAATAACAACAATAACAACAATAACAACAACAACAACAATCAAGGCCAGAAAGCTCAGCAGGCTCAGCAGGCTCAGCAGCAGCCAAAACAGGCTCAGCAGAAGCAGAACAAGGGGAAGAATGGCAAGAAGCCGCAGGGTCAGGCAGGAGGCAGGAGGTTTAGGTAATGTCAAAAGGTGACGAGAGAGGTGTTAGTCCTAGTGGCGGCGGTGTTCCCCTCCAAGCTTGAGTCGTCATGAACAGCGTCGGCGTCGGAGCAACCCTTTGTTTTTCCTCTCCTTTTTCGGGTGGCCTCGGCGTCGACGCTCTGACGGGAACGGCCGGAGGTGGTCCTCGTCGACCGAGTCCGTGCCCCCCCTCTAGGCGCGCATCGTGTTGCGCACGCCATTGATTCCGGAGCCACGGGATGGCTCCGGCGTCACCCATTGCTCGTGGCCAGCTAGAATTTGGCACGTGCATATCGGGAAGCTCTCCAGTGACGCAATAGAGCCGTTCAGGTTTTGAAATATATGAAGTATATGCGCTTTACCCGGCTGTTTTTGTAAATGTGACGGGGCACTTTTCTTCTAATCTACGCGGTTTGTGATGTACGACGGCGATGCAGAGCTGACTGTGTCGTACGAATAGCTGTCAAGATTCCCCTGGACATGGACAGATATCCCGTATGGCGAATTGGGTATTGACTGTAAGCTCGGCCAACTCCCCTCTCGCTCTGCTCCTCCAAGATGTCGGACGAGTTGTCTTATCGTACGTCCATCCGATGAACGTCGCATTGCCCACGTAGGAATACAGACTTGGGACCAGTGTCCGTACTATCTCGTCTCGGCGACGCAACCGTAGCTCGCAACCTCGCAACGTTCCCTGACGAGGCTCGTCTTTAGTTCTCGCATGAATCTCCAGTACGGGCCGCAGTCTCTCCACTGCAGAGCCCTCGCACGGTCGATGAGACAGCAGCCTCCCCCTTCTAGGGGTCGAATTCCGCCCCACACACCCTGCGGCTTCCCAAGCAGGAAGAGTATCACCAGCGACGAAAGAGGGCGCAGTAGAGACAGAGGTGAAGGCAAAGGCGAAAGGGTAAACTACGGGGGGGGGCGAGAAGCGGGGCGTTGTGAGGGCGGTCTCAGGCTTTCTCGCGTGCGTTTTGGGACAGACAGGCAACAAGCCATTGCCACATGGGGACATTAGGGAGGATTGTCGGCCCTGTCCCTCGGAAGCCGCGGGTATTTTTTGAATCTTGCCTCGGCAGTTTGGGGGGGGGGGGTTGCACATACATGTACTGCGGTGATGACATCACAGGGGAGAGAAGCTGTCCGCATTGGCATGCATTGTCCTGCGTGCCTGCATAGGTGGGCTGGTGCATAGTGAATGGGAGAAATCAACAAGAAGGACTTTGCTGCGCCCTTGTGTTAATGCACAAGCGAACAAGAAGGGGGAAGCCGTCGTGGCCTGCTGAGAGGCAATAACTGAGACAGGGAATGTAACACCTCGTCTTTGCGGAAATTGAAGGCTGGATTGCCGTTTTCGGTATTCACAACGCATACTAGATCATGCTGCCTCTGCCGGTCGCTTCTCCTCTCCCCTTTGCGGCGGCGGGTACCCGGGAGCCGCGGGGCAGGTGGGGCCGCGGATCCTCCGGGTGAGCCGGAGTGGGGCCGGGACACGAGTCCGGGATTCAACTGCACTTTGAGCGCGCCCAAAGATACGGAGGCAAAAGAAGGAGGGATGAAATTGAACGCCGGTGAATCTTGGGAGAATCGTAGATTACAAGGCAGGAGATGTCAAAATAAGCATGAAGTGTGTTTATTAAATACTATCGGGGCAGGCCGGCTCGCGCCGAAGAGCAGACGAAGCCAGCCGGAGGAGATGCGCCGTGTGCCCCGTGGCACTGAACAAGACGAAGACAAAGAAACTAGCCAACGGTACATGCTGAAGAGGTGCGTGGTTTCCGCCAGCCACGACGCTTGCTTTCCCCCTCGTCCCGTGGATGTGTGAAAATGCTGTGATGCCGTGTGCTATGCCGTGTGCCATGCCGCTGGTTATGCAAAAAGTGTCGACTATGTGCAAGAAGGGTGAATCATATAAGGAGCGAATGTCACCACAATAGAAGCTTTTTCCATCTCCCCATCTCTGCCTGATCCGATCGTCCCCGTCTGAAGTTGGTTTTGTTGTCGTTGCTGGCGCAATAGCTCCCGTTGTCCGCCCAGCCCGGCTGGGGGGGGGGGGGTGAAGACGGCTCTCAACCACGTTTAGGACTGCCCAACAGACGGTCCAGTTAGCAAAACGTGTGTGTGCGCCGCGCGCAGATGCTGGGTTGTGGACTTACCCGCAGCCCTGGGGCGTGACCTCGCCGAAGAAGCAGTCTCCCGGCACCTTGAGGACGACCTGGTCCGCCTCGATGGGGGAGATGACGATGCCGGCGCTGGCGAGCAACGCGGCCGCGGCCAGCGCGATAGCCAGTGACAGCCGCATGGCGAGAATTGGGGTGTTCAGATGTAGCGATTAGATGTGGCTTTCTGTCTCGACTTCCTCGGTGGTGACTTTGCGCCGGGCCAGCGACCTTGGGAGGAGGAGGGAAAGCAGAGACGGGTGCGTGAGAGTGAGTGAGTGAGTGTGAAGGTGGCGATGGAAAGAGAGGAGAGGAGGGAGCCAGAGCAACGAGAGTTCACGCGACGAGGCAAAAAGGAAAGAGTCGAGTCGAAACGGCTTGATACAGGGGGCCATGTTCCGGTGAGGTTTCAGGGCGAGGCGGAAGCTCTCAGCGCCGAGCGCTCGCGCCCGGCTTTAGTGGGTTACAGGTTCCCCCCCCCCCCGAAGGTGGTGGTGGGTGGGTTGTGGGGTCCGACGAGTCTAAACGGGCTACTACGGCGGGCGGCCGCGCTTAGGGGACGCCGACGCCTACAGCGGTGAAGTATGGGCGGCGGTAGTGCACGAGTAAGAAGGGCGGCCGTGGCAGCTGGGCAACGGTCTCGATATCCTGGACGACAGCAGTGACGGGAGCGACAACTGAAGAATATAATGAGAAAAAAAGGACGGGTGCAAAAGCGAGGGAAGCAATAATTAGCTCCAAGCGCTCGCTCCCCTGAGGCCCCATGACGGCGCTTACATATTATATTTAGCTTAACCACCTACCGGATCCGGGACCCCCCCCGCGCCGCGCCGCCACGCCAAGAAACATCCGGACCGCCCGCACCATCATGCACTTGCATTTGGTACCACAATCAATGCGCTCTGTGCTTGTGTCTTGCCTGATGGTTGTATTATAATTACAGTACAGACTCTCTCAGTTGTGGATGCGCGGAAGAGCAGGTCCAGCATCAACGCCCGCGCCCACCATGCCGTCCTTGTCCCTGCCACCTGAGCTGAGCAGTCATCAAAACGCGGCAAGGCATTAGTTACTACAGTACACATTGTCAGTGCAGGAGCATGAAAACCCGGCAGGCCACCCTGGGGCCTCGAAGCACATGCCATATCCCATGTGTAACTCCCACGCCGCCATGACCACTTCCTCTCCTCCTCCTCTCGCCCATTATCATTGTCGTTGTTGCCGTCACTGCGGAGGAGGAGCCGGCGCAGGCGCCTCGGTGCTGGTCCCAGCCAGTCCCGTCTGCTGCGGCAGAAAGAGCGGCATATACGTGACCCCGAGGGCCATGACTGGGCAAACAAAGCATTCCCGACGTCAGCGAGGCGATCCCACCTACGAACAAGGGACATGGGAGACAAACCCGACATGAGCACCGAAAAGTAGCTCGGCGTGCTCGACGCTTTCCGGGCGTCCTCGCCCTCACCGAGCCAGGCCTGGATCGAGAAGACGACGGCAGCCCTGCGGCGTCCCGTTAGTCTCCTTGTGTGTATATGTATGTGCCTTGACCCCTTTTCCCCGCCGACCACGACTGCCACCGCGACTGCCACCGCGCCTCTCTCCTCGACACCCCTGCGCAAGCGGTCGTAGATCCGTCGTTTGAGGGAGCGCATGCAAACGCGGGGCAAGAAGGGAAGATGTGAAGAGCGGTAGGAAAGAGGGCTGTACCATCCAACGTATTTGTTTCGCGTAAACATGGCAGCCATGGGCATCGTCGAGGATATCGTAGACGAAAAGTCGGCCTTGTCGCTTGAGGCCGTCGGCTCCTGATACGGGATGACTGCTCAGTGTTCGCTCAATGGTCAGCAGTCGGCTCTTGCCCTGGCGTTCCCCTCTCGTCATCAACTCTCCCGCAGCGCAGCACCATCATCGTCGCGCTCGCCCGCGCAGCAACAACAGCAAAGGAAGCGCGGGTTGGCGGGGGAGACTTACTCAGGTCGGGCCGCCGCATGTCCTTGCCGGGCGCCATGGTTTTGCTGCTCTGCTCGACCGTCGTGGGGACTGCGTGGCAACCAAGGATGAAGCTGTGGTTGATTTGTTGCTTGCTCAGCTGAAAGTGGCTTAGGTAGTAAGTTATGTACTGTAGCACGGAGCCTCGCCATCCAGCCAATCAACCTCGAGACGCTCCCCGCTATTATCCGGATCCGAATTGGCTTGCTCTCGGCCGAGACCAGCCACGATCCACCGAGGGCCTGTACCTACTGCTGGATGGATGAAGCCCCCAACCGATACTTCTGTAGCGAGGAAATGAGCATCATTGCCTACCGCTTGAAGGAGTTGAGACGTTTTCAATTTCATCCCCGAGCCCTCAAATCCCACAATGACGTGGGCGGGGAGCCTCACTGCCAGCACCTCATACCTAGCCTACAACCAAAAACACGCCTCCCACGCTCATCCACATGCACAGCAAATAAGCAATGCAAAAACCAACCACCACCGCGTCAATCCACCCTCACAATCACCTTCCACCCCAGCGCCCCAGCCTCCCTAATCGCACACGCCAGACACCCCCTTCTCCTCCTGCTGATGATGGCGTTCCAGCCCTTGGCCGCGCAA
The DNA here is from genome assembly GCF_020360975.1 of Hirsutella rhossiliensis. NCBI lineage: Eukaryota > Fungi > Ascomycota > Sordariomycetes > Hypocreales > Ophiocordycipitaceae > Hirsutella > Hirsutella rhossiliensis. The sequence continues at coordinate 2,879,608 of NW_025408670.1, forward strand.
ATCGCACGCACCAGCACCTCCATGTCGGACCCAAACTGCCGCGTCTGCGACTCGAGATACATCTGCGCCGTCGCCGAGAAGCTGCCCTTGCGCTCCGCCACCGACGACTCCGGCGGCCATGAGCTCACGCGCTCCAGCGCCGGTGACTGCGGTGCCTCGCCGCCTCCCAGGTTGGTGATGCAGTCGACGACCAGCACCCGGCTGTTAGGCGCCTTGCCGAGGCACGCGTCGGCCAGGAACTCGGCCAGCGTCGCCCGCGGCTTCTGAATCAGCTCCGACAGGTGGATGACCGAGTACTTGAAATACTTGTGCAGCGGGTGGCCTGCGAGTAGCATGTTAGTGATCCGCTCATCCTGAAGCAACACCCCGGGGGTCCCACCCGTCATGTACGCAGAGCGCGAGCCCTTGCCCAGCGAGTCCGATCCCCAGACATCAATCTTCTGCACAGTCGGGCTGTACGGCGACTTGAGCATCCTGACGCGGTGCGATGGCGCGCAGGGATGCGCCGTGACAAAGCTTATGTCGTAGGCCAAGCGATACGTCCGCTCCTCCTCGCTCCCGCCATCCACCGACACCAGGAACTTGGCGCTCGCCGGATAGGACAGTATCTCGGGGGCCCCGCCACAAGTCTCGGCAACCGGCGTCGCGACGATTTCGCTGAGAGGCGTGGCAGGCACGGATTCCGCCGGCGACGAGAGTTCTAGAGACAGCAACTTGATGACGAGGCCCGGAGGCCACGTCGAGTAAGCGTTCTCGTGGGGGATGATGAAGTCGGCCGGGAGGACCGAGTCCTCCTTTGCGCCGCCAAGGATGGACGACTCGCGCTCGAGCTTCCTCTTACCCCATAGCCTGGCTTTCTTCCCTAATTGAGCAACGTCATCTGAGGAAAACGTTAGCCACTCCGCGCCGGGAACCTGCAAATCCACCACCTAATGGAGCCATGAAAGAAACGAACCAGCAACGTCTTGCACCTCGATGCCGAGCCACCCATCACTCATCCCCCGAGGGACAATGTCGGTCGATATCCACCCCATGCACTCGGCGGCTCCCTCACCGGCCGCAAGCACTCGGCCGACAATGCAGGCTGTGCTCCAGAAGCTCTTGCCAGCGTACACGAATCCCCCAGACAAGTTGGCACACGGCCCCAGCTTGGCCAGAGCCTCGTCATCGTTCTCCAGAAGTGTCGCCATGAGGTAGTGGCACATGGCTTCGCCCGGGATGGCCAACCCGTAGACGTAAGATTTTGTGAGCCATCCCGATTCGTGCAGTGCGGCCGCCAGCTTCCGTCTTTGGGTCTGCGCACTCTGCTTGTTTTCGCCGTGACGGCACGCGAGATCCCACGCCCCAGGGTAGGCGGCCTGCTTGGCCGTGGTGGAAGTCGAGCGCGGGCGACGCGTGGGCCCGTCGTCAACCGCATGGCGGGCGTTTTCCGATATCCTGGCCTCATACCTGTCGATGCCGGGCCACATCAGGTTCGTCGCAAAGCGTATGAGCCCATCGACTTGGCGCTGACCATGCCGGCCCCTGATGGTGTAACGGTGTGGAGGTGAGGGGGCTTGCCTATGATGATGCCGATGGGGCATCCTGCTGACCAGAGAAGCCAGCCAACTCCGAGCGCGGTGAGGCGAAGCTGGCTCTACCGTGCCCGGCCCCTCCTCCTCTCTCGCGATCTCGATATTCTCGAGCCAACTTTGCGCAAGGAGGAGGGACCATTTGACCGCAGGGGTTGCGCCTCTCTCAAAGTATGCGACGTCAATGGGCTTGATGCTCCCTGAGCCATACTCGACGCCCTCTGTGATGGCATCCAGGCGGAGGAGCAGCTCCGTCGCCACCAAGATCTGCATGAACAGCCAGTACTTTTCCTCGGCACGCTCGCTGGCGTTGTCGGCATCGTGGATGGCGGTAGCATCGTCAAGCTCATCGTCGGCCTCGTCTCCCCACAAGACCTGCCCAAGCCGGATGCGCCACTCGACGCGGCCAAGGTCGATCCAAACATTGGCGGTGCCGAGGCACTTGAGGAGTGCGACAATTTGATTAGGAAGCCCATACTGGTCCGTCTTGTCTATGGCCGTGCTGTAGGGCCTCATCAGGGTGTGGAAGAGATCCTGGTACGTGTCGGTTGAGGGGCGGGCACGCAGATCATTGCTCCGGTACAGCTCCCCGTTTCGCCGCAGTCTTTCGAGAAGCTCCGACTCGGGCAGGCGGCGCAGCCAGCCGTGACTGGACAAGATGCGCTCACGAGCGTCGACAATGACGCGGGCCTTTGTGCCGACGCTCTGGAAGCCAAACTGCTCCTCCTCGAGCGAGTCGGCCGTCGAGAGCTCTAGGGCAGCCTGGTAGCCCATGGTGCCCTTTTCGAGCCCCTGCATGCTGAGCATGTTGGGCCGCTCTCGACAGCGGATGTGGAAGTGGGCTTTGTGCCGCTCCTCGGCCTGCGTCTTGGCGGCGGCATCGCGGTTGATGTCCCTCGAGAGATGGGGCCAGGCGGTGAGGCCGCTCCAAGCCCTGTCCGCGATGGGGACGTGATCCGTCAAGTCCCTAATCTCGAGCTCCTCATCAAAGGGGAAGGCGACGCTGGGATGGGGTGCGCCGTGGAAGTGGCTCTCGCTACGGGCAAAGTACTGTGGCGCGCCCGAGAAGAGCTTCTCGATGTCGTCGTCGCTCAGGGAGCTCATGATGCATGGCGTGGAGGAGAAGCAAGCACTATACCGGGGCCCGACTGCAGAGGCGACGCATGAGCCTCTGTCATGTGAAGACGAGGCGCCGGGTGGGTGGGCTCTGGACAGGTGGGCTCTGGTGAGGAGGGCGGTTGTTTAGCAAGACGGAGGTCGGCGCGGGGCCGTGATCTGACGAAGTACGACCATCAGTCGGCCTTGGTGAGAGTGCACTCGGGAGCAGGTATGGTTGAGGTATCGATGCTCGCCTTCAGGCGGAGATAACGCATAATATGAGGTAAGCAGGGCTACTTACGGAGTACCTGCATTTGTTGCAGGGCATTCAGGAGGCCCTCTCATCGCAGCTGGCCACGGTGCGGGTGGCGTGACCCATCGCCCGCCAACGAGCGTTCACCGCAATGAATTACAGGGGTAGGATAGAGGATAGAGTCGGCCATCTTCCTGTCATCACAAAGCTTACCCCAACATGGCCCAGCTTCGTTGCTAGACCCTGGATCTTCCCCGCATTCTGGACCGGCCGGGACGACTGCTCCGTCCCCTCTTGGAATGGAGATGAAAAAAGGCTCGACCGGACGGCAGTGCTCATGGCTGTCTCTTTTTAACTTCCACGCCCTTTAAATACAGGATAGAAATATTATTCCCTTCACTGCAATACGACCGGCATGACTTCAATCGTATCATTCGAGTTATACTTTGAGTGAGAAAGGCCATTCATAGCATCAACGTAATCCCTTGCAACGCCATGCGGCCACTACGAAGTACCCCAGAAGCCATCCCAATTTCAACATGCCGATGCTAACCCAACCTTCGTCGTGCCGTCCAAGCTCGCCAGGGTATCATTCATGTCGGGCGTAAAAAAACAAGAGAGAGGAGCAGAGGAAGATGCCTCCATCGCCCATCTTTCCCCTGTCCACCACTCTGCCAGCCTGTCCACCGCGTATTGTGTCGCTTAATCCATGTTTGCTGCATTGCCTCAGGCCGATGGTGTGTCGTGAATGACGGTAAGGAGGTACTTGGTGTCTGGTACAATGACAATCTCCTGCTTCTTGGTGCGCATTCGTAGGAGCCGCAGTTCGTCCTACTCGACATCAGTCACCATCTCCTCGACGGCATGGAGAGTAGGTAGGCCGACCTCTTTGTCCACCTCCTGTACCAGCTGGTCCGACGTGGCGACAAAGTTCCAGACCATGGCGGCAAAGTCTTCCATCCCCTTGGACTCGCTTTCCTCGGCGGCGGGCACCTCGTTGGAGAAAGACGCAGCCGTCGCGGCGTCGCGGGATTTGGCCGTCCGGAGGGCAGACACGTCGCCGCTCGTCTTGAGGATTGCGCCGCTGGCGCGGTCGAGGACGATGCTAGCCTTGACGCCAGGCTTCTTCAACAGCCGGCCTAGCTTCTCTTCAAGGGCATCATGGCCGTTCGTCCGGCTCGCCTGGCAACCAAGTCAGCACTGGGCGTGAGCAGCCGCGCCGGGAGGCTCTAGACCGTGGAGGAGTCAACCATGGCAAAGTTTGGCCGTGTTCGCGATGGCGCTGTTGCTTTGCGTCGGGCAGACAACGAGTTGGTGTCACAGCAAGATGACGCCCATTTGATAGCCGCGCGTACGAGCCAACAACAGGCTCACCCGTCATGTTCTGTATTCATCGGCGTAGCGGTGGCACTGGCTGCCGGTTGGGCGGGGCTGCGGACACGCGCCAGCGGGGCACCTTTCTGCCGCGAGACACCGCTGCAAGTCTGAGGCCCACTATTGTATGCAAATAGTAACGACGACGGTGAAGCATTCGAAATTGAACAATTGGTGGCGGCTTTCCTTCAATTTCTGTCGACGCCCGAATCTCCGTATGCGTAATACGCCTGCTAATTTTTAATTGTCTTTGCAACGTCTGCACACGCAGAGCCGCCAAAATGGGCTCCAGCTCGAAGAAGAAGAAGGAGAAGCAGAAGGATTTTCAAGTGAGTTGGCCCTGTTCACGCGCCGTCGCAGCACATGGCTCACCCTCCGTAGAAACCCAAGTACAAAGTCGGGAAAACCCAAGCCAAGGCCTCCAATCACACCGATACCAGCTTCAAGTCCAAGGGTAAGCGATACTGCCTTAGATGACCGTCCCTGCCGCCGTGCTGACGACGCCTAGCGATTGTCATGGGCCATCAGTCATTGTCGACAGAGGCCCCTGACGTCGACCAGCTATTCAAGCACAACCTCTCGTTGGCCTCCTCATCCAAGTCAGACAAGCAGCGTCGCGAGGCGCTTGCGTATCTGACCAGTCAGCTGTCTGCCGATGCTTGTGCGAATCCGGTTGGAACTCGCGCGCTCCTCATCAAGCTCCTCCCCTTGGTTTCCGATAGCTCAACACCCGTGCGAGCTCAACTATTGAAGCTTCTGCGCACTCTTCCCGAGGATGAGGTGAAGCATAGCGTTGAACACGTCATTGTATATCTTCGGGCTGGGATAACACATCTGTCATTGGACATCAGCAACGACTCCCTGGGCGTCATGGAGTGGCTGCTCGATGTGGCCGACGACGAGCTTGTCACTTGCCCCGGCGGATGGGTCAAGACGCTGAGCACATTCTGCGCCACCATGGGCTGGTCCGTGTCTTTGTCCACTGGCGGCTGGACATCTGGCGCTCGAGCTGGGCTGAAACCTAAAGACGCTCAAAACCTGGCCCGCCAGATCACGGCATTATCAAGATTCATCGAGGCTGGCTTCAGAGCGGGAACTACCGAGGGCAGAAAGACGTCTGAGTACTGGGATAACCTGTACAGATTGCCTCGAGCTGCGAATGCCTTTGGATACCTGAATCTGACGGACGAGCGACGTGACGAAGAGGGAGAGATGTATTCGAATCGGGAGGCACGGCAACAAGTCTTCCACCGGCGATTTCTTGTTGGCGTGTCCAGAGGCGTCGAAAGAGCGAAGAAGGAGGGTGGCTCGGCCGGCCGGGCTGCCTCGTCACTGGATCAAATACTGCAACAAGGGATGCGCGACTTTGAACCTTCGACCGCCATGGACACCCAAGATCTCCTCGACCTCTGGTGAGAGATTGTTGAGAGAAATTACGAGATGTGGTGCATGACATTGGGCTGTCTGTTTGCAAACGTGCCTTGTGTGGGCCTGGACGATTTCAAACCAGTGTGTCCAGGGCATAATGCTGCCAAGTGGACGGAACTGCGCTGCTCCCGGCACTTTGATCCAAGTTCAGGGAGATGGTGTCATAGGCTCTGCCACGTTGCCCGCGTTCCCATATATCACATATTGCGCTGCCGCTCGTGAGGCTGGGAGCTGCTAATTTCAGGGAGCATGACGATACCAACAAGCCGGTGCTATCGGGGACTTTGACCAGTGGCGATAACGCCTACTTGACGACGTACATCCGCTTAGACTTGGGGCTATTCTTGGTCAGTGTACAATGACGAGAACCCTGTGATGGAAGGACTGCTCTTTGCGCTGGCCACCCTCGAGTTAGGCCCTTGTAGCAGCCAGCATCGTCGAACAGCTCCCACGAGGAACCGGGCGAAGGGGTCCCGTGCAGGCAGGCGACTTGGGAGGTTGATGGCCTCTGCAGGGGTTGCACTTTAGCCCGGGGGGAGTCTTTAGGATGCCTGCCGACTGCAAAGATAGCGGGCAGAGATGGGTGGCTTTGCGGCGTTTGGAGCTGGCAGTGAAGCTGGAGACGGCTCCGTGCAGCTCTGGCCCTATACCCTCCCAATAAACACATCAAGTCAAATCATCTCTGCGTGTCTTGTGCTCGTCGGGATAGGTACGTATGCTTTCTTGATCTGGCAGTGTAAACGTTCGCTGCAGCAACTGGCCGTCCCCTGGACCACAGCAGCAGTGGCCTATTTCTTCTACTGATAGAACAGCCCCTAAGTCGCCTCGCCCGGCCCGCTGTAGCCCAGCTGCAGGCTCCTGCCTGAGGATGCCTGTCTTCTGAGGCAGCAACGCTCGTTGCCCCGGCTGCCAAACGCGGAAGGCTCTTCCCTCTTCCTCTCCCTCTCTCCCTCCTCTTTCACCTCCAGCGCTCTTCGTCCTGCATCTTGGTGGAATTTATCCTTTTCACCTCCTTCGGCCGTCTTCTAAAGGCGTCTTGCCGCGCACCTCATCCATCCCGCCACCACACATCTATACAGTGTGACTCTTCGTATCAGCGGTCATCGAGGAGGCTCTTCAGTCCCCTCAAAAGGTCAGTCGATCATCGTTTCCCTTGCTCTTTTCTTATTCATACCTTCACCGCACCTGAGCGCCAGGCTGCTGTGCTCAAGCGAGCCTGCTTGGCCTTTGCACACCCCTGCTTGCCTGCGAGCATTCCAGATTCTTCATGCCACCTGTATTTCCCGAACCTTCTCAGCCGTTGTCAAATATCCAAGAAGGTGAAAGGCCCTTTCCGCCTTGCCAACCTCCGACCTCCCAACAGCTCTTCACATCCATCCTACTTCGAGCTGCCTTCTCAAACACAACCTTTCGAGTTCACCCAGGCTAACTGCCCGCCTGCTACCCTTAGCTGCTTCACCATGGCTGAATGCACCATGGACAACGCCGCAGGTCCCACCGATGTCAACGGCTGGGTCCAGCAACAAGCCACCGACTACACTGCTGTTGAGGCCGCGGAGAACATGCACACTTGGGATGGCAACGCTCCCGTCTACCAGTGGAGCGACGAGTTTGGAGACGTTGGTCCGAGGTTTCCTCACCTTGAATTAGAGCTGTTCGGTGATCCCGCAACTCGTCATGAACGTACTGGTCTGGACTTTGCGAGGTAGGCGCACCATCCTCGCTACATCCTTGTGTTATTTCTGACGCTTTTCAGGATCGATCAAATCGAGGTCCAGCAAGAAGGGCCTGTCAGGATTGATCCTGTTCGATCTTTCAAGGACGCCGGCCTCCATCCTGTCATGCTCGAAAACATCCAGCTCTTCGGTTTTGCCAACCCGACCCCGATCCAGAAATACACAATCCCTTCCATGCTTCAGGGACACGATGTAATCGGCATCGCTCAGACGGGTGAGTACGCCCCAACCTTGGCCCGTGCCCGTAAAAGCTAACATTTCATGTCAGGCTCAGGGAAGACTGCCGCCTATCTTATACCCATTCTGAGCAAATTGATGGGCAAGGCCAAAAAGATCACGGCTCCAAGGCCCAACCCTGCCACCCATGATGCGAATTCTCCGAGATTCGTGGCAGAGCCACTTGTCTTGATCGTCGCCCCAACTCGCGAGTTGGCGGTGCAGATCTTCAACGACACACGAAGACTCTGCTACAGATCTATGCTTCGTCCCGCCGTGGTCTATGGCGGAGCCGCCGTTCGTGACCAACGCGACAATCTGGCCTTGGGCTGCGACATACTCATCGGAACGCCAGGGCGACTGATCGATTTTATGTCGCAGCCAGACGTTCTGGCGCTTCGGCGCCTCAGATATGTGGTCATCGATGAGGCAGACGAGATGCTGGATTCAGATTGGGGCGATGACATTCGTCAGATCCTCACGGGCGGAGGTGAGTCCTTTCAATAAACTTTGCCGCTCTCGACGCTGACGATTGCTGTGCAGAACAGGATGAGGGGAACATCGTCTATGGCCTGTTCTCAGCCACCTTTCCCAAGGCGGCCCGCGATCTTGCCAGGGACCATCTATCGGCTTCTCACGTTCGCTTCCGCGTTGGTCGCGCTGGCAGTACCACCGAAAACATCCGGCAGACCGTGATGCAGGCAGAACGCGACGAAAAGCGCGACAAGCTCGTCAACCTGCTCAATGGGATGCACGGGGTCCGGACACTCATCTTCGTAAACTCTCGTCAAGAGGTTGATAACCTGGACGATTTTTTGTTCAACACAGGTGTTCCGGTGACGTCGATGCACAGCGACCGAACCCAGATGGAGCGAGAGGCCGCCCTGCGAGCGTTCCGATCTGGGAAGGCGCCGATTCTTGTTGCAACTGGCGTCATGGCGCGTGGCATTGACGTCCGCAATGTCATGCACGTCATAAACTACGATCTTCCCTCCATGGATTATGGGGGTATCGAGGAGTATACGCATCGCATTGGTATGTCTGAATCGCTATTGCATGTGGAGGATTGACGTGCTGATTCGATGTGTGAATAGGCCGAACTGGACGAATGGGCCATCGTGGCATTGCCACTTCCTTCTTTTCCGAAAGGGACGAACCAATAGCGAGCGTCTTGACTCGAACTCTGCTTGAGACGAAGCAGGAAATACCGGACTTTCTGCAGCTCTACGTTCCGCAGGGAGCAGCTGCCGAAAAGCCCAAATTCGAGACAGAGTCGGATTTTGATCCCGCGGACCTCGGCGCCACTGCCGACCTGGGCGACGTGGGAGGTGGTGCTTGGCTCAACGGAGGTGAGGCAGCCGAGCCTGAGGCGGACGGCTCCGGTGGTGCTGGCTGGGGCGCTGGGGGTGGTGACGACTCGGGAGGCAACACGAACGGCAATGGGTCCTGGGCCGCTGCTCAGCCTGCCCAATCCGGCTGGTAGACGGTTCTCGAGGATCGTACCGCGTTGGATGGACAGTTAGCCAGGCGTCAAGCTCACGTCAGACTCGCCAATTTGCGGTGTGCGCTGAAGCCTTTGCTAAAGCGTCAGGATGGGCACGTGAAGTCAGAGGGAGTTGGTGAAAATGGAGGCGAGAGAGTTAGTGGAATGAGATTCGACAAAGAACAGCAGGAGCAGAATTGAAGCCGCCCTGTCTTCCGTCTCCAGGGATTTGTTACGTGAGTGGCAGCAAAGAGATGGGCAGGAAAGGCCCTCTCGTCTAAGTCGAGCCTGACTTAATAGTGCCCGCAGCAGTATGAGCCGAGTGATTGTGCATCAAGGTAGCTTGTCATTGAGCTTTGATTGCTCGTTCTCCTACACTACCGGGCTTGGTCTCCAATACTCGCGTAAGGGGGGGCTCAAGCTCGTCTATCCTACATGTTGTTTATCATGCGCATCAGGCCCTTGAGCTTCCTAACGGGCCCGCCGTAGCCGACCTCGACGACGCCGTAGGCGAAGGCCCAGCCCTTCTGTTGGCTGGGGACGGGATAGCGGACGGGCGGGGGGATGGAGGTGCGGATGCCGAGCCAGGCGAGGCGGTCCTCGCAGACGCTCTTGATATTGCAGAGACCGCGGAGGCCCTCGCGGCCGGCGAAGCGGCCGTAGCCCGAGCCGGCGACGCCACCAAAGGGGAGCTGGACGGCGTAGTAGGCGGCGAAGTCATTGACGGCGACCATGCCGGCCTTGAGGCCTGCGACGAGGCGGGGCATGGCGGGGTCGCGCTCGGAGCCGAAGACGGAGGCGCCGAGGCCGAAGGAGGGGGCGTTTGCGACGGCGAGCATGTCGGGTGCTGACGAGGAGGGGGCGCGCATGAGAGTGAGGATGGGGGCGAAGCATTCGTGCTGGGCGATGAGCATGGCGGGCGTCACGTCGACGAGGAGGGTGGGGGAGAAGTAGTGGCCCCGCGGGTAGTCGGGGTGTGTGTGGCGGCGGCCGCCGACGAGGAGGCGGGCGCCGCGGGAGACGGCCTCGGCGATGAGCTCTTCGAGGCGGTCGAAGGAGGCGTCGGAGATGAGGGCGCCGACGTCGGCGTCTGGGCCAAGGCGCAGGGCCCTGACGCGGGGCTCGAGCACGGAGACGAGGTCGTCGTAGAGGGCACCGGCGGCAATGACGCGCTCGATGCCGATGCAGTTCTGGCCGGCGGCTTGAAAAGTGCCGCGCAGGATGACCTCGACGATGCGCGGCAGGTCGGGCGCGGCCGAGTCGAGGATGACAAAGGGGTCCTTGCCGCCGAGCTCGGCGACGACGGGGGTGAGGCTCCTCGCGGCGCTGGCGGCGACGTGGCGCGCGACGGCCTGGGAGCCGATGAAGGTGACGTGGGCGATGGCCGGGTGCGACGTCAGGTGGGCGGCCGTCTGCGGCCAGCACACGAGCGTCTGGACCAGATGCGGGTCGTGGCCGTGGGCGGCGAGGGCGCCGCGCGCGATGGCGGCAAAGTAGGCGCTCGACCAGGCCGTCTGCTCCGAGACCTTGACGACGACGGCGTTGCCGGCAAAGAGGGAGCTGACGATGGGGCCCATCATGTTGTGGAAGGGGTAGTTCCAGCTGACGAGGGCGGCGACGACGCCCAGGGGCTCGTAGCGCACCGTGTTGCGCTTGTAGGCCATGAGCAGGTTCGTCGGCCTCGACTCGGGCCTCAGCGCCTCCTCGCCATGCGCCAGCGTCCACTGGATCCTCTCCACCGTCACGAGGATCTCGCCCAGCTGGGCATCGACCAACGTCTTGCCACTATCCAGCGCCGCGACGCGACAGATGTCGTCGGCGGCGTCGAGGACGTGCCGCATCAGGGTGCGCAGGACGGCCCTGCGCTGCGCAAACGTCGTCGTCGCCCACTTGCCCTGCGCGGCGGCCGCGGCCGCGACGCTGCGGTCGATGGCGGCCGGCGACGACGGGTTGACGAGGCCGAGGAACCGGCCGGTGCAGGGGGCGTAGCACTGCACGGCTGACGAGCCGGGCAGCTTGACCGACGTGTGCTCGACCGTCGTCTCGGGCGATGGCGGCTTGGGGGGCGCGACGGCATAAGGAACCGGCGATGACCGCTCCGTTCCCACAGCTCGCCAGAGGAACAACAGCACCGAGACCAAGACGGCGAGCACAGAAACCCCAACCCGCAAAGGCGTTATCCTGTCCATTCCCCCGTCAGCTCGGATCGGAGGGACTGAGAGGAAATGGGGTGGAGGGGGACGTACGAGACATCGACACGGCCAGCAAGCCCACGCCAAAGGGCCGCCGCCCTCGCAAACGCATCCTCTTCCATCGCAGCCACAGCCAAAGCCCCGTGCGAATCCTTAGACACAAGACACGAGGAGCTTCTTGCGCCGCCGATGCCTCAGCCTCTCAGCCGCGCCGCGACATGCCACAGCCTTTCTAAGGCGGTGACTTGCGGCAAACGTTGGGGGCGGGGGCGGTGGGTGATGTCGTACGACAGATGAAAAAGATAAGCATCCAAGCATCGTCAATCTAAGCCAGTGGAGCTCGCCAATTCCAAAAAAAAAGGCTAGCAACCCCTGCCAAGAAAACGGTCAGCTCATGTCGCCAGAATTCAGTCAAAGTACCCGTACTTTTTGGCCCTTCATTGGCGACATGGCAGGACAAAGCGAAGATACAGCATGTCATCGACATATCTTTAAAATACTTCTTTGAATTTCCAAGAAGAAGCTACTGGAATATTCCATACACGTCACTCTCCCCCCCCCACCTGCGCTCCCAGTATCCAGCCAGGACCACAGCGTCGTATCAACGCCACCCTGCTCCTGTCGACTGTCCTCCCTCGGCATACACCAGTCAATCGCGTCCACTGGCCCTCAAGACTCTATACAGCACGCGTGGGAAAAGGGGAGAATAGAGAAGTGAAGGAAAAATAAACACTAAGGGGTCTCCTGCCCAAGGCAACTTCTCTCCGTGCTCCATCCCCAAGAACGCCTAACAAAACACAATGGCTTCCAGGCGCCAGAGGCAACAGCAACCAGAGATGCAGGCTCCTTTACAGCTCTGCCACGGTGGTGGCTGCTGCATCAGAGGTGTATACGATGCGTTGGTATCCGTGGTTTGTGTGCCAGACCGGCAAGGGAAGCAACAACTCGTAGATCGCTCATGCAGATCGTCAAAAGCATGAAAATGCCGCCCATGCTGCGGTGTGACCGGGATATCGATGACGAAAGGGAAAGACAGGTAAAAAATAGTTGGAGGCATGGATTTTTGTACGTCGGTCGGGACGATAATGTACAGTGGTCCCGGGGATTAGCTTGGCCGTGACAAGCGTCGCTCAGCCGTGTCCTAATTATTGGCACTCTTGGTCAACGACAGGCCTCGTAACCTGGCCCTTAGCCGGGCGCCGCCGCCGCCCGACTGGCTGGATTCGATGCGAGAGAGTCGTGCTGCCGACGTAAAGTCGTTGCTAGCCTCGTAGCTGGCCCGCACGCGATCCATGGACATGCGCATGCGGTCGTACGACGGCCTCGCCCTCTCCACCGAAGGTCGGCCCTGCGGAGGCACGTCAAGCGATTGCCGATTCGCGGGCACAATGTCCAGAGACATGCGGTTGGTCGTGAAATTGGTCGAGTCGCTGCCGTGCTGCGTGTGGTTGTGCGCCGTCGTCCGCGTGGCCGTCGATGGCGGGTAGATTGGCCGCAGGTCTTCGTCGACGCTGTTGTAGGGAACGTGTTTGGTCTTTTTCGAGCCGTTGGACGACTTCGACTTCTGGCTCTTGGTGTCATTGGCCTTGGCCCCTTCCGACTCGTCATCCGCAGCGAGGAGGTGCGCAAACTCGCCCATCTTCTCCTGCTCGCGGATAATGTCCACGTCGTATGGGAAGTAGACCTTCTGGAGCGCCTTGATGGCGAACCGCGGGAACAGGCAGATGACAGGCACAATGAAGAAGACGGCCCAGAAGCTGGCTTCGCCGTACACCTGCGCGGCCGTCTTGTAGAAGAAGGCGGATCCGGTAAAGGAAGTGTACACGCCGGTCCAGAAGAAGATGAAGAGGTCGCTGACCACCACAATCAGGAGCATAAGCCAGTCCCACCGGTACGTGTTGATCAGGATGTACCCGTTGATGGTGAGGACGGCGGGATGTGCAATGTATGCCCCAAAGCGCAACCTGTCCTCGAGGCCCAGCCCAGAAAACGTCACCGACCTGCCAGAGATGAACAGCAGGTAGGGGATGAAGAAGACCATGACGGACTGGTAGATGCCGTCAACCATGTAAAGCCTGCAATTGGCCGCGTCAGTGGTCGTGCAATGAAGCCGGCGTGCCCGAAGGAGGTCTACTCACCAAAACTTGCGCTGCGTCCACTCCAGCCGCTCGATGCCTCGTCGGTACAGTTCGGGCACGGCGAGCGAAACCTTGTCTGAAACGTCCTGGTCGAGCACGCCCATGATGCCGACGGGTATCGAGGTGAAGAACAGGTTGAACATGAGGATGTACGTGTAGTCGAAGAGGTAGGTTATGTCAAAGTCGCAGAAGATCTCGAACCAAAAGATGCTAAAGGTCCACACCATGTTCTTGTAGAAGAAGTTGCTGATGCTCTCCGCCAGGCGGCGGTAGGACCAGCGGCCGTGCACCAGCACCAGGCGTTGCAGGAAGCGGAACTGGGCGATGGCATAGTCGGAAGACATGGCGGCCTGGCGGCCTTCGACGCCGGCGATGCCTACGCCCACGTCGGCTTCTTGAATCATGGCCACATCGTTGGCTCCATCTCCGATGGAAAGCGTCATGACGTCGAGCCCATTCTTGACCATTGCCACCACGGCAGCCTTCTGCGCCGGGCTGACGCGGCAGCATAGGACAGACTTGCACTGCTTGCAGAGGAGCAAGAACTTTTGCTTGAGGCGGTCGTGGAGAGCCCAGCGAAGGGTGAAGCCGTCAATAACGAGGCCGTGCGTCGGCGGGGGCGGCTCGTGGTTCTTCTTTGCTGCCGCGAGGTCGTTGTCGTCGCCGACAATGTTGAACGTCTGCAAGTTCTGGTCCAGCAGCTTCTCCGTCGTCTCGAGAAACAAGTCGTCGCTTGTCTCACCCGTCTCGTCTTCATCGAGCTTCATGTGGATTAATTCCATGTCGTTGTTGAGCAGGTTGCAGGAAAACCCAATGTTGATGGCCGTCTCGACCTTGTCACCGGTCAGAACCCAGAGCTTGATGCCGGCCTGGCCGAGCAGGGCGATGGTGTCTGGCACGCCGTCTTGAAGCCGATCCTCGATTGCAGTGCCACCAATGAGCATCAGATCCTGCTCAATCAGCTCTGCCACATTCTCCAGCTTCTCCTCTCGGTTCTCGAGCGCTGCGGCAGCGACGTCGTGCTCCTTCTTCCAGTCCTTGTACTCTTGCTCCGCCAGCTCTCGCTGAGCAATGCAGAGCGTTCGTAGACCTTCTCGGGCAAACATTTCGAGGTGCTCGGCCGTCTCCCGCCTCAATTGTTGCTGCTTGCCTCGCTTCAGCCGCGCGTAGATTACCGAATCGGCGCCCTTGCAATAGAGCACGATTTTACCGTCGGGCATCCGGACGATGGAGCTCATTCGCTTCCTGCTGGAGTTGAACTCGATTGTGTTGAGGATTTGGTAGTGGCGGTCCTCGCCCATCACGTTGAGATTGATGCCGTCACCGGAATTGCCCAAGACGGTGAAGCCCATGTCTCGAGCCGTGGCGACCAGGGCTTCTTCATCGGGTGACTGTGCCTTGAAGGTCATCTTTGGGGGGTCACCCGGCGTCCTCTCTGCAATGACGGTGTGGCAGAGGGCCAGCGCCAGCATGAACTCTTTGTTGGACGCCTGTTGCTCGGGTCCAGACTCGCCTGCCAGGTCCGAGACAAAGTCCGGTGCGATGAAGGTGACGTCTTCGTCGTGAAGATACGGGCTGTCGTGGATTTTGCGGAGTCCGGCCAGGGCTCGGACTTTGGCCTCGGCAATTTCAGACTGTATTCTCGCCGTCTCCTTCTCGACGTCGACGCCAAGTCGCTTTTGCATCCCGGCTTGCGCCTCCGTATAGGCCTCACCGTAGGGCTGGCCGTTGATGGTCGCCTTTTTAAACTCCATGACGTTTTGCGTGAGAGTACCCGTCTTGTCGGAGAAGATGTACTCGATCTGACCAACGTCGTCGGATATGTTCCAAGACTTGGGTATGCAGGGTTGGTCGATCTTGTCGTAGTACATCTCCACGTCGCTGAAGATGAAGACGGCCTGGAGCGTGCGCACAATTTCGAGTGTGATGTAGAGGGAAATTGGGACCAGGTTTTGGAAGACGATGATGGCGGCCCAGAAGGTGATGAAGCCGCTCATAGGGGGGCTGCCACCGATGGAGCCAAATTCGAAGAAGTGGAGTGAGGCATCCGTCTTTGCCCAGGCCACGCCGTTAACGATGGCTGAGAGCAAGCACATGATGAGAAGTATGCCAAAGTTGCAGAGAACGTTGAAATTCATCTCACGGGCGATCCTGGCGCGCTTGCTAGGCGTCATGCCGGCATTCATCATGATCTTTGTGTCGTGCCCTGTGAATATGATGACGCCGAGAACCCACTCGGTATTGCGGAGGTTGCATCCTCGCAGCAGGAGATTGTCGATGGTGATGGGCTCCGTCATGTCCTCGGGCTCGTCGTCGGGGTACCCGGGGACCGTTTGATGCCATCGAACGGCACCGCTGTACTTGTAAAGATTGGGTTGCGGAGGCTCGCTCTCGATCCTGAACTCGGCCCTCTCGCAGTCGCGGGCGTGCTTGAGAGATCGTCCACAGCGCAGAGCCTGGCGAACCTTCAGATTCGTCTCGCCATCCAAGTTCTTCGTCTCCACGTAGCAGGCGCCATCAGGGTCCGAAGTTGAGAGGATGATGACGTCGGCGGGCAGTTCGTCGTCGTTGTAGATTCGGACAAAGTCCCCGACTTGGAGGCTCTTCCAGGCATCCTTCTTGAACCTGGCTCCCTGAGGGGCATGCCGATGGTTGATGAGGTCAGATTTCATCGACTGGGCTGCCGCGTCGCGTTTGGCGTCGTTGTCTTCTTTGTCGTCGTCGTCGCCGTTGTCACCGTCGGGCAGTTCAATCCGAGGAACATTAACATTGCTAGCCGAAATGGGGGACGGTACGGGAGTCATCTGGATATCTTCTCGCGCAGACACGAAAGACTCGGCGGCAAATGGTGAGGTGAGAGACTCGCGCATCGACCTCCGGGTGCGCACAGTCTCAACCGAGATGCGGCCCTCATCTTCCTCTGTAGGGTTCAACTTGCGCGCCTTGCGCTCCACCCTGACGGTCCTGGCCTTCTTGGACCACAAACTCTCAATGGCACGCCACATGGAGCCAAAGAACTGCGAATTGGCCTTTTTGAACTTTCTCCACGAGGAAACATTGTCTTCCTCGACATTAACATTGTTCCAGTTGTGTAGCCGGTGAACAGGGGCGTTGTTGAGCTCGATGTCGAGGATGGTGCGTCGGTAGTCTTCAATGGCGTCCTTGATGGCAGTGACGACAATGATGAAAATGAGGGGAACGGCGTTGAGCCCGGGGTTGACTCCGCCAAAAATGGGAAACACCTGGCGAGGGAGGAAGACTTAGTATCGAGCGGCTCTTGGACGAGTTTGGAAGAGGGATACTCACAACAAGAATGACAAGAAAGAGAAAGAAAATGTTGGCCACATTGTGGAATTGGAACCACAAGTTCTTGGGAATAAACGAGAGTGGTGTGTACTTTGCCGTCCTGATTTTGTTCCGCGGGAAGCTGTACATCGGATGGCCGTCGTCGAGTAGCTCACCGGGGAGAGGGAGGTTGAAGTACAGCGTGCGGCTGTTACTGTCGTCGTGCGACTCTCCCGAGTCCGAATCCGAGTCCTGGGCGTCTCCGTCGCCAGAGCCTACCAAAGGTGGTTCGTTGCCTTGACCCCCCGCAGATTCCTTCTCGTTGGACGGGGTTCTCCGGTGCTGCACGCGGTTGATTAGGGAGAGCCGCTTGGTGCGACTGCTCTTGATTGTCATCTTGCGGGTGGCCCAGCGTGCCCTCTGCGTGTGCTCGAGTTTCTGGGACATGGCGTCGGCACCGGGGTCGAGGTTGGCGGATGAGGCCATGATGGACGTAAAGCCGCGGGCTATCGCCCGTTCAACCCCAAGTGGCCAGCCAGTGTGCGGTAGATTCGGGATCGAGGCGGACGCGAGGGCCGAGAGGCAATTGGACACGACACGACCACGAGGGCCGACGAGGGCGACGAGGCACGGCGAGACCGCAGCGACAGCGGTGGCCTTGCTCTCTGTCGCGACGACGGTGGGCGGCGGCGTCACCGGGTCGACAGGTCGTCACCGTTGGGACGTGTCGTCAAGGGTCGATGGGCGTGTGCTTGTGTGTGCGAGAGAAAAAGACGGCGATGCAGCGAAGGGACAGAGAAGGGGGATGGAATTCACAACGCTCGGCGAGGTACCTGCTTGGTAATGAAAAGAGGCCACGGCGACATGTACCCCGAGTCGTCTACGTTGCGCGAGACAGTACATGGCGACGGCGGGCAGCGGGCTAGGTGCAGAAGTACAGGGTGCAGGCGTACCTGCAAGTACGGGTACGAGTAATGCTAGGAGAGCTCGACGTTGACTGGCCCAGGTCCCGTGCGTATCCGTACAGCAAGGGAGGGACAGTGGCCCCCTCCCCCCCCCAGCCCCAGCCATCAACGCAGATGGCTTGTACACACGTGGTTCCAAGCTGCTGTGAGTGCACTGCGCCCTGCGCCCCCCGGCAGCGGAGCACCGTGGGATTAATTACAAGTCGAGGATACGGCACGGTACCTTGAAATTTCACGCCGAGTGGTGGGATATTCTCAAGCTGCGCTGCCTCTCCGGCTGACCCTCAGCAGTCAGAATTCGGATGCGACTAGCTCCCGGCCCATCCGACAACCAAAGAATGACCGAGCTTGGCGATACAGCAATGGGCGAGTTGTCTGGGAGGCCCGAGTTTTCTTGTGTACCGTAGTTGTATCAAGCAGTCCCCTCTCTCTCTCGAGATATCTACTGTGCGAGTCCTCAAGTGAAGAGTCTCGGTCGATCAGCCCGCTGAGGCCTTGGATCGCCCTTGAGAAACCCATCGGTCTGAACGGAACAGACGGGCCAAGACGTGCTGACGGAACTTTCGGTCGCGACACGGGCATTGGTCAGCCGCGTCGTCTCTCTTCGGATCCTCTGACGCCCGACCGCCTCCTGTTGGAAAGGCAAATGCACCCTTGCGCGGATCTACAACACGAACGGTTCTCTGCGTGTTGCATGCTGATACAGCCGGCAATATCTTGCCTTCCCGCTTCGAGCAATGCAGCACGGTCTTCTGGCTTGTACTCCGCCGCTGCCGGGTATGTATCTGCCCAGCCGCCCCTTGCCACAGGGCGCGTAAGAAGGCGTCTCTCGCGTCTCCGAGTGGGAGACGTACCCAGAGGCTTAGCTCAAGCAGGCAAAGGACCTGTGGAACAAGGGGGCCGACCCTAACCCCGTCTGGGTACCTCCCGCGGCCGGTGAACCAGGGGCTGCCGCGACTTGCCCAAAGCTTTCAGGGCTGGCACGCAGACTCGAGAGACGCAAGACAGAGAGACAGAGCGCGGCATCCAAGTGCCGCCCAGGAAGTCAGCCGTGTTTTTGTTGTGGGCATTGAAGTGGCCATTTAGCTCGCCTTTTGACGCCGCGGTTCCTGAGACACGAGATGGTTACATATCAACAGCGTTGCTAGCCGCTTCGAAATACGGGCTTTTCTTCGCCGGCACTGCAGTATGTTAAGGGTTAAGGTACATGTAGTATGCACCAGGTGGCTGGCTTGTGGACAAAAGTACTGTACTCGGCAGCCTCTGCCAAAACTGGCGCTCCCTGCATGCCTAACAGTATTACTTGGTCCCTACATACTTACAGTACTACTACGTACTACCTAGTACTTAGGTAGTATGCACGTGGAGCTTCCTGACAAGTGTCTACTAGTAGTTATTGCCCTCCACTTCATGCGTGGTGTCGACATATTGTACAGCATCGGTACAGTACTACTGTACATGGACGGTAGGGATGCTGACTGGTGCCCACCGCAAGGGCCAAGGCGCAGATATCCATGAAGGGCGCCCTCCGCTGCTCTTTGTGACACCTGCCTTGCGCCTTACGGGGGGGGGGGGCCACTGACACTTAAGTTCCATGGGCTCACATCCTTTCTTACGGAGCACCGCATCTCGTTATAGACCACAGGCGATGCAGGTCTCACAAAAGCCACCTACTCCGGAATCTGAACACGAAAAGCTCGTTGGTTCCAGATGAGTCTCCATCCAATTATGGAGGTATCCAAGTATCCTGTACCAAGTGCGCATACACATGTTCAATATTTTCGGTCCAGGCAGGCTGCTGCAAGCTAGAGCTGCCGCGGCAAGCCTACTTTAGACGTCAAGCGACGACGACTTTTCTGCAGCAAATACCAATGCTGCTGTTCGCTTTGCAGTTCTGCACCCCTTGACTTGTATTTTGCTTGCAGCCTGCGCCGCACAAGCTACCCCATCAGATCAGCGGAGCTACGTACCCCCTTTTTATCCCCCCTGAGATTGTTTCCATCTGATGAGGGAGTACCAAGTACCTGCCAGGTACGGACCAAGTCACCCCCTTCCATGATTAGGCTTCCGATTTGGCACATCAGCGAGTTTGGCAAACAGGTGGTGTTTCTGGCACTAGCACCAAGAAAAGGGTAACAAAAATGTCGATACGCCCAGCATTAGTGCTAGTGCCTCTCAACTGTTAGTGCGCATTGGTGCCCAGACTTTTTATAACTAAACTGCTACCTAGTTACGGGGTGGGTAGTTGTCTCCACGAAGCATACAGGATCAGAAGCTTACTGGCCCCATACGAACTGGCGTCTGCGTGATTTTAAGGAGGTTAATGAAGCCTGGACTCTTCTTCAAAAACACGTCTCTCTCGGCGGGGCTCGGGCTGCCGACTCCTGGAATGCAGTTGGAAAACTCGCTGTCAAGCCAGGTGCCCATAAAACATGACGTGCAAAGAGTAATGGACGCCCATCTGAGTGCGGCTCGAGGTCATATAGGTTCTGTGCAACGCGTACGTAAAAGTCTTACATACGTGATGACTCGACGAATATCGCAGCGAGTGGGAGCTCGCCCCGTTTGACGGCCCCCACGATGGCCGTGGGCTGCCTGCACGGATATGCCAGTACCAGCTAATGAGAAGCGAATCATGCACGAATCAAACGGTGGAAAATGCAGCCAACAATGCCCCCTTTCCGCCCCCGCCCACCAGTCTGCAGGATGAGTCGCGTTGGCCATGGCTGGCATGCTCTCGGCTCACGATAGGCCCCTTGCCTCCTCCGCGGCGGGAGAAAAAATTTACGAGGCACAACCTTGCCTGCGCCCTCTATAACGACTGACTGGCTGCTGCCCGTCATGGCATCGCGCATGCGCATCCATACGTAGCTCCCCTTATCACTTCCCAGACACATGACGGGCGCCAGAGCTGTGCTGTGCTCTGGACCCAATGGGCGTTGCCACGGCGGAAGCAGTTGTCCGCTTAGGGTCAAGATTGGCGAGATTTGTCTAAGAACCAACCACATCCACAAGAGCCGCAGACATGGCTATAGTGCGGACGGGAAGCGAGAGTCATAATTGGCCATCTCCAAAGGGGCAAGAGATGTGTCGCAACCTTCGGGGCAAGTCGATCGTGACAAAACCGAGAGTAGGTTCGACAGCCGTGTACGTAGCAGGATGTCCAAAGCCAGCCACAGCTCAACTTGCCCCTCTGTCTCTTAATTGACTGCATGGAAGAGAAAGAGGCGATTAAGTAATCATGATCCATTAGGTCACGTGACAGCGCGCCTTGCCTCTAGCAGAGCCGCCGTGAAACCTCATGCAGATGCATTCGTACCTACGCGTTGACCTTGGCCTTATTCATCTCCAGCACCAAATATCTGAGTCCACCTGCCAGACCCTGCCCTTGACATCAACCGATGCTCTATAGCAAAGACACTTGTCGGGGATGAATGTAAAATCTTCATCAACCGCCGCCAAGCCGTGCCCAGCTCCCTCCTTGGGTTGCCATTATGCCATTCCAAAAGCCAGGCAACAAGAAAATTGACGGGGCTGGATACGGAAGCGTTCTCAACTTCTTCAAGCCCCTTGCTCAGTCCAGGCCACACACGCCTCCTCAAGCTTTACGCAGCTCCGCGACCGCAAGCACGCCGCTCTCCTCCCCCCCGCCGTCCTCGCTGCCGAGCCACACCACTACCCCGGTTCGGCCCGCTACCTCAGTAATCCCTGCTTCCGACGATGACAAGAGCGATGGAGGCTACTCTGACGACTCGCTCGAGGATCTCTCGACTCTCCTCGGGCGTCGTCAACCCCCAACCGCGCTGCCGCCTCCCCAGAGGCCACAGCACAGTCCCTACGTAACACCAAGAGCGAAGCGGACCGAGGTTCACTTCCACTCATCGCCGCTGGCCTTTATGCCCAAACACAAGTTCGATTTCAAGGCGCTGGCGAAGGATGCGCGCCTCGATGATGCGACCACGGCGAGCTCCATGAGAGCAAAGACCGCTGCCGATGAAACCGAGCACAAGGCAAAGCTGTCGAGAAACGACGCGCCTGGCGATGCCTTCATGGACATCGTCAAGGAGAGGAGTGGGCAGGATGCTCAAAAGGTCCTCAGAGCGGTGCAGCGATCGGGGTCGGACCATTCCCAACAGCGGTATTGCTTCTTTGACCCGGACTACAGGTGTCCGCTGAGCACAGCGGCTCCGAGGGACGCAAGAACCGGGCCGTGGCGATTGCTCACCCATGGGAACGTGAAACTCAGAGAGCAGCACCTCGCATCGGGTGTGCTACAGACGGCGATTCGCAAGATGAACAACCTACCGGATTCGCTGCTGGAATGGATTCTCGACGAGCTGTGTATCCAAAAATCCATGCTGATGCGGTCCGAGTACTGCAGCATTGTCGCAGATTGCCCCGAGCAAATCGCTCGGCTCATCACCCCGCAGCGACTCCAGGAGCTGTTCCTTCGCTTAGGGGCGGACAAGAATCTAGAGGAAGAAGGCTTTGAGCTGTCCTTGTCCAATCTGGATCAAGAGCCTTATCGAGACCGTGACTGGACATGCCTTCAGTCGTTTCTCTGGCTTCTTGGTACGATATCGCCGCATTTGTCCGTATCGGCTGTCAAGTCTGCAACGCATACTCTGTTGCGCATGTCGATGGACTGTTTCCTGATTTGCAATCTTGACGTTTTGGTGAAATATGAAGACGCTGTTCAGTGTCTCGCTGAAGCTATTCCAAACTGCTCCTGGGATTCATTTGTGAGCCTTGCCTCTTCCAAACTAGACGCTGTCTTGCATGATGCTAATAGTGTAGTGTCTCGAACTATCTACCTCGTTGTCCGCTGGAATTAAAAACCAGAACATTCGAGCCAATGCTCTCCTTGGTCTCCCGCTCAGCAGCGCGAGAATCCACGACCTCAGACGAAGATTGGCCACTGTCTTCCTCTTCGGCGACACGGCTCTAGCCCGCCACAATCCGGCAGACATTCTGGCCATCAAAGACTTTATCAATCTTCTCGATGGTGACGACTACACGATCAACCTGGATACCGACTTTGCGGAACTCAAGTCCCGCATCATTCTCTTCGACATAGCGATCGACGACGGATGTGTTGTCGATTTCGATGATGGCGAGAACGAGAAGCATTTCAACGACGATGTGGACAAGCTGGCCTCAAAGCTGGGCGAGATTTGGAGAAAGATTAACGATTCCGGCATGAAGCTGGCGCGCACAGAAACCAAAAGCGTGGTCGAGTGGGTTCAGCAGCGGCTTTCCCACGCGGTTCGTACACGAAGAAAGGCCAAGAAAAGTGTCTTTGACATTGGCATTCAGGGGGAGGATCCATTTGTGCTGCGGCAGCAGCAAGACTACATGAAGAAGTTTCTGCAGCCAAAGTGAACGGCAGGGGAGGAGGGCCGTACCGCGACTGACGAGGCTTCACTTTTCACGCGCATCAAGTGAGGGCGGCAAAATGCAAGGTAACGCAAGTAGCGTGCAATCAGTGCTACTGGCTTGGACGTTTGCATATGAAATCAGGTTTATGATACAGCCATGTAATTTACGAATCGTACGCGGACTGTTTGAATGAACCGCGCATCGTGACGAACAAGTTGCCCCGGTCTGGCAAGCTCTCCAAGCGAACAGTCCCAATGCAACGCCTTTCGCGGGCTCGATTCCGACAGTAACTCTAATCGAAGAACTTGCGGTTCGGGTTCTTGCCAAACAGTGACTCGCGCATCGCAGGTGCTGCAGACCCCTTGAGAAGTTCCAACCGGGCCTCGAAGGTGTTGTTGATGTCGATTTTCCCGGCTCCGCCGACGATGACGACGCCTCCCGCTCTTTTGAAGTAGTTAGAAAACGGCTGTTACCAGATAGAGGGGGGAGGCGGGGTACGCACGATCCCTCTGGCAGGGGGTTTTCCTCGTCAATCTTGCCCTCGACTTCCCTGCCAACCTCCTTCTTGTACTCCTTGGCCGCCTCGTCGGCGGCCTTCTTGACCACGTCGTAATCCTTCTTCCGTGCGCGCAGTTGCAGCTGCTGGTCGTTCATGGCGTAGTAGCCCTCGAGAATGAGACCCTTGAGGATCTTCTGGTACTTGGCCTTATCCTT
This sequence comes from Hirsutella rhossiliensis, assembly GCF_020360975.1. Classification (NCBI taxonomy): domain Eukaryota; kingdom Fungi; phylum Ascomycota; class Sordariomycetes; order Hypocreales; family Ophiocordycipitaceae; genus Hirsutella; species Hirsutella rhossiliensis. The sequence continues at coordinate 2,903,440 of NW_025408670.1, forward strand.
GGCACCATCAGTGAGTTGCTTCTCAGCGCTCTCGAATATACCGTCGAGGAGCTCCTGTCGAGCGCCAAGGACCTTGAGTCGCGTCTTGTTTGCTACGGTGGAGCGGGTGATTTGCTGTGACATGGTGGCCTGCTTGAACTTCTTCTCGTACTGGCTGTCGATGGCATCCGTCTCCTGGCGGACTAGCTTGGACTTTTCGATCTCAAACTCCTCGTTGGCCTTGATCTCGATCTCGCGGGCCTTTTCCATGGCTTCCTGCTTGATGAAGGCCGTCATCTTGCGGAGCTCATTGTCGACCTGGCGCATTCGAGCAACTTTGCGTTAGCAACCTTGCCCGGTGGTGAAAGTTGTCGTGGTCAGGCGGAGATGATCGCGAAGCCATGCTCCTCGTCGGAGGTTCTTGGGGGGAGAGCGTACCTGCTGGTCGGACAGGGCGTGTTGTGACATGATCGCGGTTTCGGAAGTGCCGAAGTTGCAGGATATGGAGGAAGGCGGGTGGCGGGCGAGCAGGTCCTGGAGGGCAGCCGGGGGGGGACCGCAGATGTGAGGAATGGGCTGTCGTTGCAGATGTCGGTGATGTTGCCACGCATAGGAGGAGCTGTGGCGGCTGGATGTCGAGAGAGCTTGTCGTTGCCTCACGGCCAAAGTGAGGGAGGGCGTTGACGGGGGGGAGGGTGCATTAGCCACAGGTCGGCAGAGGTCACCGCAAGCCACACGCCGCCTGCCCAAGAACAGAGAGATGACGTGGGATCACCTGACATCACCTGACATCATGTGACCGCACCAGCCACACGCAGCTTGCATGAATACGCCTGGGGCAGTGCACGGGGCCTCGTTCGCTGCATAACTCACGTACCTGTGATCTGTTGAGGTTACCCCCCCTTGGATCCGTTCCGTCAGGTGGTGCACCCCCATGTGTCTGCATCTCGCTTCTTAGAGTTTTGTCTAGACCTCTTTTCCCTCTGGGACAGGCGCGCCCCCTACTCAGCTTCAAACCACCGCTTCCTACGTTTCCGCTCTCTTCCTTTGGGTGCTGGCACCCTCGTCCTCCCTTGATCCGTCCATCCACCCAGCCTCCTCCCGACCAACCGTCGCAGAGCGGCTTTTCGTGACCAGCCAGCCATCCGCCCATAGTCACCGTCGCGCGTCCCGTCTTGACTAGCGGTGTACTGTCGCGACTCTCTTGACGGCGATCCCCAACGAGCAACCAAAGTCAAACTCGGCTCCTCATGCAGCGGCTACGCGGCGACTCGACCCCCTTCCTCGCCAAATGATCGCGCCCCTGTTGGAGGCGGCGCGATGGGATCTCTGGGTGGCATCTCCCCCGGCGGGAGCATAGCTGTATGCCTAGACTCATCCGAACGGGCCGTGTCGCTTAGACTAACAAAAGCGTGCGACAGCTGGGAATCATCGTCGGTCTCATGTCGACTAGTGTTCAGAGCCTCGGCTTGACGTTGCAGCGAAAGTCGCATATCCTCGAAGACGAAAAGGGCCCCCACGACGTCCGTCGTCCGCCCTATCGCAGACGGCGATGGCAGCTCGGCATGGCCATGTTCATCATCGCGAATCTGCTCGGAAGCACGGTGCAGATCTCGACGCTGCCGCTGCCCGTTCTCTCGACGCTTCAAGCCGCCGGCTTGGTCTTCAACTCGATATGCGCCACGCTCATCCTCAGCGAACCCTTTACGCGATGGTCCCTTTGCGGTACGCTCCTTGTCACGACTGGCGCCATCCTCATCGCCATCTTCGGCGCCATCCCCTCCCCTGCGCATAACTTGCATGAGCTCCTGGGGCTCATGGCTCGAAAGCCCTTTGTCGCGTGGATGATTTTGCAAGCCTTATTCGTCATCAGCATCGCCGTTGTCGTAGATGTCGTCAACAACACGACGAGTCTTTCGCACAACTCTCGGTTCCGCCTCATCCGCGGCATCATGTACGGCGTCATCAGCGGCGACCTTTCCGCCCATGCTCTCCTCTTCGCTAAATCGGCCGTCGAGCTCGTCATCAAGACAATAGGCGGTGACAACCAGTTCTCCCATTGGGCATCCTGGATGATTGTGCTGGTCCTCGTGATCTTGGCGCTGTGCCAACTCTACTACCTACACCGAGGTTTGAAGCTCGTCTCCACATCGGTCCTCTATCCTCTCGTGTTTTGCGTCTACAACATTATCGCTATCCTGGATGGATTAATATATTTCAACCAGACCGGTCTCATCTCGCCACTGCGGGCCTGCCTCATCTCTCTCGGGACCGTCATTCTCCTGTCGGGCGTCTTGGCACTATCCTGGCGGCTCAGCGACGAGCAGCACGCCCCTGGTGTTGGTCAATCAACATTGGCTCCCGGACTGGGGCTTGTCGAAGACACGGAAGACGAAGAAGAATCTTTGCTGGGGTCGGAGGCTGTCGTCGAGGACGACGTCACTCCGACGTACCAGACGTTCCCGCCAGCCCACGGCGAGACCACTCCGATGACGCCCCCACGCAAGAAGAGCTTCCGCTGGGCAGAACGTGCCGAGATATGGGGCGAGTTGGCGGACCAACGAGACTCGTCTACGCCTATAGGCAGGCTGCGGTCGAGCACAGTGCCCGGCCGGTCGGAAAGCTCGCCGCTGTTGCCGACTTCACGCAGGGCGGACAGCGGCTCCGCCGAGGCAGCCGAGGCGGGACTCAGCAGCGAGTCGGCCCCTCAGAAGCTGGCCCGGCGGCGGAGGAGGAGTACCGGGTTCCCCGGCCTCGTGGCGCGGAGAAATCTTCGGGCAAGAAGCTCGTCGACGTCAGGGTCGCTACGAAACATGCTGACGCTGGGCTGGTGGACGAACCGGAGCAACCGCTCGTCCGCCGTCAGCGCCTTGCGGTCCCAGACTCGAGATCATAACCCAGAAGGAGACGGATAAGCCGGAAGCGGGTGGCAGCAAGGTTATTGGTTGCGAGACCCGAGGCTGGGCATTGTATTCCCTTTTCAGGTGCTTACCAGGAGTTGGCGAGGCGAATGTGGCGTCCTAGAACAGCAGATGCGAACATACGAATGCACGCACACGCGGTGCGGTTTGGACAGTGGGCTTGTGTCATTCGCCTTGAGTATCGAGACGAATGGGAATGGCGAGGTGCTATGATCCGGGTACAACTGCATAGATCATCATTGCACGACTGACGAGACTGTAATCGAAAGAGTGCTCACGCTCAGGAATGCAAGTTGGGACAGAAAGGTATGTATCATGAGATGTGTGATTGGGGGGTTCAGTTTGGGCCATGTTCCGAGCATCAAAATTAAGGATGAGAGTACCCAAATGGCAGGAAACACTAGCAAGAACCACAGACCGCCCAATCTAGATACTGGAATAGAAGAGGGAATGTACAACGCTGAAGGAAATCACAATGCTGATGCTTTTCTATGCAGTCGGGGCAATCGGAATCCCCCCCCGCTCTCTCACTCCTTGGCCAGAACCTGTCTTGACGTTTGAAAAGCGGTGGCAACTGCGAGCCGTCTAGAAGTGGCGGAAGCCAGTCTTCTCATCGATGTGGCGGTATCGCTCGCGCTCTTTGCGGTCCTTGAGGAGGCAGGCGATGGCGAGAATGAGGATGGCGTCCATGCCTGGTTGCTGCTGTTAGCTGAGGTCCCTCTGCTGTCACTCTCTATTTCGGGTTGGCACATACCGACCATGCCAAAGACGGCAGTGAAGATGTTGTCGATGAAGATGTTGGAGAAGTTGGAGATGGCGGTTCCGCACCCGCGGAGGAGGGCGGCGGCAGCGGGACTGGGACAGATGGCGTCGGTGACAAAGGCCGGCGTGGTGTGGTTGAAGTAGCCACAGCAGGTAAACTGTGGCAGCATCATGTCAATATTGATCTGCGGAAAAGTGCTTGGGAGCAAAAAAAGAAGACAAAGGACAGAGGATAAGCTGATGATGTATACGTACCGACGTCTGTATGAGCTGCTGGACGGTCGGATCCTGGGCCACGTAGACGGGGAAAAAGGTTTCCTTGATCTTGAGGGTGCTGACCCAGAGGAAGACGCCGACGCAGAGGGTGAAGAGGCCGCAAAAGGCGACTGTGTAGCCGCCGGCCTTGAGAAAGCCCCTCATGGGGGACATGAGGCCGATGAGGGTGAAGACGGAGGCGGCCAGGATGAAGCTGGCGTTGACGATGCCGGCGATGAGCGGGAAACTCTGGTAGAGAAGATTACGGACGGCTTCCTGGCCGTCCTGGGGATTGTTGAAGAGCTGGCTGCGGACGACGAGGGAGAAGCCAAGCTCGAGGCAGCCGGTGATGAGGAAGACAACGTCGGCCGCCAGCGCGGCGAGGAAAACTTTGTTGGGCATGATTGCGGGAGTTGGGTGCCTGTGGTGGGTGTTCTAGGCCGGGTCCTGTCGGGCAAGGCCAGTCGGGCTCAGTGCCGTGCGCATACAATCTTGATGTCGTGTAATTCCCTGTTGCGCGGATGGCGAGATGGGCGACCGGCGTCCCGGGAGGGGGGAGGCCAGGAGTAAGTTTGAGCTGAAGAATGTCGGAAACGCAGTCGAATTATATTCTTGTTTGGGGCGGCGCGTAGTCGATGGACAGGGCGAGAGAGTGTGAGTGAGAGAAGGCAGGCGGGGGTGGTCGAATAACACGAACCAGCGTGGTGGAGGCGAGCGTCGGGACTAAAAGGAAGGGATTGAAAAGAAGAGGAATCCAAGAAAGAATAAGTGAAGGACCAATTTGTCGAGAAGTTGGATGTCACGGAGGGAGGAGAAGAGGAGGAGAGGAGAGGAGAGGAGAGGGGAGGAGAGCGCTTAGGCCGGCAGAGGAGAGAGCGAGGGCATCTTGGCGCGGCCCCGACAAGAACCGTTTCAGGCCTGCGTCAGGAACGGTGAGCGCGGTCAGGGCGCGACCAATCAGACGCGCGCCCGCCCTCGCGCTCTCCACGCTGCTCCGGCACGGCAGGTGTCGTCGCCGCGAGGGCCAAAGCCACGGCCGGCTTCTTTGGCGGCGCAAGAGAAGAAGAGGAAGAAGAAGAAGAAAGACGGATGAGAACCCTCATTGTCCATCGCGGCGGCAGTTTGCTCCGATCCTGGGTCACGTGCAGAGCGCCTTCCGTAATAGGAGATTTCCATTTGCCGAGTGACATCGAATCATGGTTCTCGATTAGTCATTATACCGTTTAGCTGTCTATGCCCTTCGTCACTTTAGCCGCATGTCTGGCGAGAATCATCAGCCAGTTGAATCAAAGCTCAACGACATTTGTAGCAAAGTAAGCCTCCATGACAGAAGCCCTTACCCAGATCTTACTCTCCGATGGTAAACAATAGGATGACACAACAGTAATCCTTGATAACAAAGCCGTCTGGCAGAGCACGAGAGTGCCAGATGTGACGTTTCACTTATCTGCCTAAGCTATGGACTTATGGAGACTGAGAGATGGCCCTTTAGTCGACTGGCGTACCTTGCAACCATTACCACCTTGCAGTCCCCGCTTGGTTTACATCTCAAGTTCGAGAAGGGATGTCCTAAGGGATTTCCTATTGCCATGTTTGTGAAGCCGGTCATGCACTAAGTGTATGGATGTGCGCTTTGTTTTCTCCTGTCACGATACATCTCACTGTCAGTGTCTTGTCATATCTGCACGATACACCACACACGCTCTCTGCTCTTAAATTATCGATAAATTCTTCTGGGGGTACCGCCGCCATTGCAAAGCTCATGGCAGGCCCTTGCAGCGGGCTTTGCTTTTGGGTGGCCGCATCGTCAGACGCACTCATGTTGGCAGTCATGTTGTTTCCACCGATGGCTTCTTCGACACGCATGGCTGTGCAGAAATTGGCATGTCTTGCTGACCCTGCTGCCGTGCAAGCCATTCATGTATTGATACCCTATTTTGTGACTAGATGCAAGGCCATGTGCTACTTGCGGGTCAGCACTTCAACCATCCACCATTATGCGCCTTCAAGACTCACGACAATCGCAACAAAGGCTGCCAGGAAATATTTGGACCCTCGCACTCATCGACAGTCGGCCGTGGGGATTCAATTTTGAGCCGCCATTACCCGGGCGAGGCAGAGCTCGAGAACGACCTATGGGGGAGTCTCGCATTAACACGAGTATTGTCCATTGTGCGTTAGCTTTATACCCGGCTTTTAGCACCCATGCGGGGGAATGAGACGGAGTAGGCCAGGGTCATGGGCTCCCTCGTTATTCCCTCTGTGTTCGGCCGGAGTTGCCTAGTTGGGTAGTTTTGAAGACCACGGCGGAACAACATTGTACGCTTGAAATCACACCTTGGCATTGAGAGGCCCTTGTACTGCAGCTGCTTTCACTCTGGGTCTCTGGGGAGGAGGCGTTTACTCACAAGGCCCGATGTTGAAGTGATCAATCTCTCTCCACTCGACAGCCTCGTGTTGGTAGAGATGGTCTCCCAGACAGTCGCCAGATTTATGCAAAGACGAGTCAGTCCGTATCGGATTGCCCCAGGCCATCACGTTGCATGCCACATCAGACGACGAATTTTCTCAGCGAGCCCGTCCCAGATGGATGCATCGTGATTCCAAACGGGATCCATGAGCGTAAAAAGGTCTTCCGGGATTTATGCCTGTCAGGGGGGATGTCCAATTCTGGCATTATTGAAGCATGCGATTGGACGGCCTAGTCAGTTAAGCTCTTTAGTCTCCGCATCGCGTGCTGTTAGACGCCGGGATAAGCCCCCCGTGGGCATATATCAACACCCCGGCCGACAACAAGAGGAGAACGGGGAGTGGAGACGACCTGCTGACCCTTTGTAGAGCATAATGGCTGTGTTAGGCTTTTCGAGTCACTTTTTTTCACTCCTCTGCCTGCTGCGGCCAGACCCTGATCCACTCGATATCACACGTTTGCTGCCAACAGCAAGGCGAATATTTCATTGACATATGCTGCCCACTTGAGCCTGTGTCTTCGGAGTTGACTCGTACTTGTGCTCTTTCGAGTATTCTCCCCCCCTACAACAACCATGACAGTCACTATAGAAGTGCCATATCTGTATTGTTGCCGCCAACACAGCTCACACTCGTTCCCGAAACGTGGTTGAGCGGCCGTGCTCTGGATGTAGCCTAACTTAATCGCTGAAGTCGGCTTCAACCGATCTCACCTGTGAGCAAACGGGTAGCAAGGATGTCTGGCAGGAAAGAAACTGTCAAGGACAGGGGAATACCTGGTCCCCATCAATCTAAATTCTACGGAACCCTGACTGGAGTTTCCCAGTCGGTACGCTGCGACTGCGTGAGCACCGTGGTGGCCTCGTCCTCTGGAACCAAGTCCCACTTCCCGTCGCAAAGGCTTGTCCTTGCCTGGCCAACCCACGTGTTTATGGAAGCTGTCAAAGAAGCTTTCCAAGTCTCCACTGTATATCTCCCGCTCCCGCACCTTGATATTTCCGAGAAGGCGGCACTCCTAACGGTACTACCATCGACCGCGGAGTCGCTTGCCAAAAATGACCATGGGCTACCGCTGTTCTACTCGTGGATTTTGTGCATGTAGCCTTGTAATAAGCTCATGGCTTGGTAGATGGCTTGTGGAGGCATGCTACAAGATGAGCCAATCGCAAATGCTGCTGGTGATACGATGTGGTTCTTAGCTGTCGGCTTCAGACTCGGTCAAGCAAGAACTTTTGATCACATTCAAGCGTGGCCTGAATATGGACCCGCATGCGACTTACACGGGGTATGAATTTCGTCGTTGATGAGGCCTGGCGAGATTCTGTATATAAGAGGCTCTCTGCTTTCTTCAATTTGCACTCACCATCTCTTCCACTCTCTCAAGTCACAGCCACTCGCTACACCATTCACGTATATATCTTCTTTAACCAGATCTTCACCTTTCGAAACCATGAGAGCCTCCGCTCTGTCGGTGCTGCTCAGCACGCTGCTCAGCTTTCACCAAGCCAGCGCCGGTCTTGTCCGCACGACAGATGTCACCAATGCTGAAGTCGACAGCTTCTCGGATGCCGTGTTCGTTTTGGACAACGCTGTTGCTTCCAGCAAGACGGGTAAGCAACGTGACACCATAGAAGGAGCAAGTGTATTCATACTAGAACCGCTGAAGCTGATCCGGGTTCAGATGACACGGGTGGCGCAGTAGAACCAAAGTCTCTCCACCGACGATATTATGTGCAGCTCCAAGCGCTCGGGGCTCTTGCCGACTTCTTGACGCAGGTGCCCCTGCGGGCGGACTGCTTCTTCGTCACATCTGCTCGACTCCTCGGCACGACGGTTGAAGACATCTCGAATCGCGCCGGCGTTGCGGTGCCTCGCCCGGGCACGTCTGGCGTCTCCATGTCCAACATGATGGCCGCACTTGAGCGGCTCGGCCTCCTCTTCCATGTGTAGACATACCACGGGGAAGGGGGAGGTCCGGCGCGGGCTTCGCGCGGCGTGCCGGAGAGCCAAGCGCGCCCGGACGTTGGTGCGCCTCGTGTCATGGGCGTTGCGTACAGGCGCCCCGACGGCAGTGGGCACGTTGTAATTGTCAGGCAAGTCCATCTCCCGGCCGCGTCCCAACTCGCTGCCATGGAAGATACTAATGTCTTCGACTTGACAGAAATGCTGGAAGGCCGTACAGGAGCTATATCGACTACCAAGCAAACCCCCGAGGCGTGGACGTTACGCGGGATGTGCGTCGCTCGAGCATCTTTGCCTACTTTGCAGTCGATTTAGAGGCCTCTTCTGGACAACTCTTTGACCAACAGCTGGAGACGATTGAGGCCATGGACATTGAAGAAGAACAGGCTCATGTGAACGAACCAATGGACACTGACGAGTATGCCGGTGTTGAGGCGCCCATGGACGTTGACCGAGATGTTGCCTCCGGCGGCGTCGATCTTAACACCTTGCCGGAAAACGTGTTGCAGCGCATCAGAAACAACCTTCTGCCCCAGGGAGAGTGCGCGGCCCTCGTTGCTCTGGCCATGATTCACGCATCCAGCCATCGTGGACCACGCGTGATGCCCGGATTCGAACAGACCAACAACACCATGGTCCAAGCAGAGATCACCAAAGTTGTTGCGCGAGGCGAAGACAAGTGCAAGAAGCTGCAGGCAATGATACCGAAGGAGAAGCTGGAGCACGGGTCAAATGCTATTGTCCACGACGAGCTCAAATAAGACACGGCCGAGCATGGGCTATGAGGCCCGGCGGCGACCGAGCTCTACTTCAGATGCATCTAAGAGAACGGGCGGGGGACTTTTCAAATCCGTCGTTTAGACATTCTCCGCCTTTGCGGAACTCATAGTTATATACTTCAATCCATTCTTTTCCCCTGTAGTCCGGAAAAACGTTGACTTCGCCGGGTTTGACAGCACGCCTAGTCGGGTGCCGCCAGCGAAATGTAAACAGACGGACAATATTGAATCAACGGGGAATCGGCAAGCCGTTGGAAAACTCGATAGTGACGGGCCTGTCGTCGTTTTGCTTGTGTTGAATCGAGGCTACCTGCTCTCCTTCGCCAATCACAAAAGCTCCGGAGGCTGCGATGCGTACAGGGGCTGGATGGGAGTTCTGCGGCATACTCGTACAATGCTCGTCATTCGGACTCCATCGAGTACTCGCCTGTACCCTTCACAGTCATTGGGTTGGCCTCCGGAACCTGGTGGTGCGACTCTGCATGATCAAGACTGCCCCCATATGAAGCCAAGTCGAGAATATCATTCTTTTTTCATAGCCAAAGACCAAAGAGAAGGCTTGCAAAAGGCACCAACGAGCCTTCCCTCAGTTACACGTGGCCAAGACCCAAAATGCGAGTGACGGGGTCGTCAGAGCTGCCGTTCATAGTTCTCCGATATGTTGACGCCTGACTTGCCAAAGTAAATTAGTATGCAGCGCCTCCGAGTCTCTGCATCGTATCCACGGCTTCCCGATGGCGCTCACGACCAATAGTTCCATCGGCATACCTACGCTTCCGCTCAATGTCAACCGGGGCCTGGCCACAGTATCTCATGAGAAATCCTTGATCAGAAGCATCCGCGAACTTGACCAAACCAGAATGATCTGCCGCAAGTCCTGCTCGCTCTATGTCGTCATAGAGAGGTGCAGCGCTGTCGTCGATCACGATGTAGTCATGACAGAAGCTGGGATTTGTCTTCACCTGTTCTCGATTCGGAGTAGCAGAGGGCCTATTCGAGTTTCAGCTGCTTCATGACTCGAATGAATGACGGAGACGCGGATCTGACCCGTTTCACGATGATGCCTCCAAGATAATGGCAAAGAAAGACGATGGGGCGGCCGGTGGCCCCAGCAAGCTACAAACGGTCGGAATATTTCTCCCCCAGAGTAGGGGAGACATCATTCAGCCACAAAGTGCGTCCCCAGGAGTGGACTCACCGTCGGCCGGCTGACATATTCGCGACGATGATTTGCGCGTGGCGATGGATGCGATCGTTCGACGGTTTGTCGCCAAAAAGCGAAGAGAAGCTCGCGTTGTATCTCCACGCAAGAACGCGGGCATTCTCGACGAACTGTGGAAGGAAGTCTGGATGGTTGAGCCAGCAGACTCCGTTCGCTTTCGCCGTCCAAGTGCCCCAGGAGTCTCCGTTGAGACCATGAACAGCGTCTATGCTTTAAAGATGTTCAAAACTGGGAGGAATAGGGTTAGGCATGCACCTGCTCGACCTCGGCATCTCCCGTAGGCCTCCAAAGCTCTTGAATACCGTATCTTTTGACTGCGAGTGCCATTTCAACGTGACGAACAACGAGGTTAAAGACAAAGGTAAGATGAACAGGTTCAGGAATACAAGTAATAGTGGGGTGAGAGAAAGACGATCCTCTGGTCTCCTACCGCACTGGCGGGCGAGTCGTTCCTCCTATAGTTGCCGAAAGCGCATGCTCTCGGAGACCAGCTGACGCGGAATTTCTCTTACCAACGGCTACACGAATAGTCACCGAGGGAGCCTCGGAGTCCAGCTGGGCTGCGTGGACTGGTCTAATCACTTGGGGACCACAAGGCGGCTATGCATCACACGGATCACCTTAACTGGCGTCAAGCGGAAACGAATCTTCCCAGCCGATTCCGTCAAGCTCTCGCTTTTCCAAGCGTACGGGGCGGAAGTCGTCTGCGAGTTTACGTACTGCGAGAAAACGACCATCTCCCACAGTTGTCGCCCTAAGGCCCTCCCCCGGTCGGCAGAACAGTTGTTCGGATAGCCTCGCAGTTGTTAAGGGGAACCGATAGGTACAGTTGCAGGGCCAGAAGCAATACGGCTAAATCCTTCTCTCCATACACAGATAGATATGTAACAGACTCACTTTCTTTAATCACACAACTCAGAAACGGCATTTGGCAATCTGCTCCCTGGTTGGGCTTGCCGAATCATCCATTACGGAGACCGTCTCACGTCGAAGCCTGTCAAGCACAGCCGGGTGGCGCACCAGAAGCCAGTTGTCAGATTGTCAGCTCATGGCAGTAGAAGGGCTCCAGAAACGCGGAAGCAAATAACTCAAGGACTCACATGCACCATAAAAGACAGCAAGCGGTTGAATCACGCCCCGCAAGAAGAACGTTCAACGGCTGGTCGTGAAGCCGGATGTCCGACTCGGACTAGGTGGTAATTTGGTCAATAAACATAAATGAACCGTCACCCAGGGCGGGTCGAGACTTCAGTTAACTCCTTGTGAACCCATTCTCTTTGATTCACAGTCAGAAACAGGGTACTGCTAGGAAGGCCAACCTGCAAGTAATATATATCCGCCCTTTCCATCGTCCTCTACTGACCTGGCAGTGTTACCCATCCGAACCGTTGCATCGACGTGGTTTTCCGAGATTTGGAAGCTCGCCGTAGAATCGGACGATGGGCCCGTCTCAGACAGTGAGCCTAGCAACAGTCGACTAGCCCACGTGTACTCTTACGAAATCTTATGAGTGCGTGTAACACAAGCAGCTATGATATAAGACCTACGTCTCGTTGAAGAATCCTGATGCACCAGCCGCAAAGCGTCAGCAGATGCAATACTATTCTCCGTTCAAACGATAGATACGTCTGTCTAAAGAAAAGAATTCTAGCAAACAGGACAGGGGACGAGTGTGCCAGATAACAGCGGGATTTGCTTCCTTAAAGAGTGACATTCGTGACCCGCGGCAATTTTGGCACGCGCAGCGGTTTAAATACACTGGGCTCTCGCGCACGGCCGCGGACTTTATGACAGTCCAAGCGATGAGCGCCAAGTTCAAGAGGCTGCTCTCGGCGGCAGGTCGCATGCCGACGCCTCTTTGGACTTAGCTGGAGGCGAGCATGGTTGCTGATTGGCAAGTGCTGTGGTCATGGCTGCAGGCGAGTATCGTGGAGGAAGTCAACGCAATGCTTTTAAACACGGCAGGCAAAGCAATAGCCGAGCAGGCGATGGAAAATAATGTTACAGGAGCATGGCTTTGAGATTTGCCATTGCAGATGCGAGAGGGAGAGGCAGGCTGGGAGTAGAGATGGTTGAGGTTGTCGGCTCTTCTAAGACAGCGATCAAAGGGCCGACATGATATATATATATATATGGAGCATGGGAAGCTCTTCAATCATCAACGCAACGCCAACCAGCTTAACAAGAGAACAAGCCTCACTATGTCGAGGTCTACCTGCGTATTATGGTCGAGGTACGATTCGCGTCGCCTGTACATTTATCGCTTCACGCTCGTTCCTCCAAGTCACGCTCGTCCCTCCCCCCCACACTTCGCGAAGCGTGGCTGGATTTCGTAGGTCTCGAGGATATCTCTTGGCAAGAGGCGCAACAGGAGGAGCTGAAAGGAGGTGCAGGGAGCTGAGGAGGGGAGGAGAGGGAAGAGAGGGGAAGCGGAGGTGGCGATAGCATCTATAGAGAATTTTTATACTTACGCGAATGCTTTAGCGATATCAGGGCATGCAATAAGCAAGAGGCTCGACGGACCTATAAGGTCTTGCCAGTGCCGAATTACCTACCTTTTATGCGAGAGGTTGTCTTTATTATTCCTTGACTTTGGGTCCACGCCTTGGGCGATGAGGTACTGATTTAAGGCGAGCGTGCTGTTTTGCTTGCGACTTGTCTCTTCTCCACTGCGCTTTTGGCTCTAAAGTCGGTTCTCCAAAGAGTCTAGAAAGTTGGCCAGCTACAAGTAGCCGAACCTAGCTGGCAAAGGCCTTTGACCACATATGGCGCCCTCCAAAGGGTTGACGGCCATACACTCCACGGAGCACGGTCTGGACCATAGAGCAGTTGAGACTTGAGACGACCTGTGAGCGGCAGGTCTATCGTGCCGATGTACCATAAGCAAAAGTGATGCGCCAGATTGACTATTATGTTCAACTGCACTATATAAATCTTACACGACCTTTGACCTGACTGTTCCGGAGAGGATCAAGGCAATGGGGCAGCAGACGGGCAGAAAAGGGGCAGGCTGCAGGGCCACGAGCGGTAGACAGACCCCAGCGCATCAGCGGATATGATCAACAAGCATAGAGTCGGATCATTGGACCATGAATGCAAATATATATAAGAGTCGTTTGTTACTCTGCTAGTGATTTTTTTCTCGCGATGCTCTGCAAATAAGACAACTCACTTCCCAGCTCGTCTATTGTTTTCTCTCTGCCTATCACCCGTCACCGATGAAATCGTCCAGCTTGAGCGGTGATTGCAGGGCCTGCGGCCATGGGAACAATGTGCATGAGAAGGAAACTTGCGCTGCCAAAGGCTGTCGGAAGAAGATCAAAGTTTGCGGTTCCACCCTCCACTACATACCTTCAGCCTTGGTGCCTAATCACACTGGCTGGGTTGTCTGTAAGCCTTGCCCGGAACACGGTCGGAAGGGCAAGCATGTGGACTACAGTAGCTATCCTGTTGTCGATAAGGACCGAGAGGGAAACATCATCGTCGTTCTGGAAGGGATCGAAACCGACTACCAGGAGGAACATTCGTCTTTAACTACGAGTGTCGAGTATTCTTTGGCAGAACTTACGGTCGACGACAGCAGTCATGGGGCTTCATCAAGTTCTCGAGATGCAAATGCGCCCTCGGCAATCGAAGTAGAAGTCTACTACAAGAGAGGATATTTCCGTTTCGAACACTCCAGCAAGGAAGTCAAAACGAAGCCAGAAGAATGGACTACATACGAAACCGTTGACTCTCTTTGCTATCTGTTCAAGAATGGCAATACCGGTCAAACCTTTTATACTTTTACGTGGCCGAGTGGAGAAGAGTGTGGATCTAGCAAATCCAAGTAACAGGTACTCGAGGAAGAGGTAAGGCGCCCGTCAACGTATGTGTGTGGTCGGAGCATCTTTGATGAAATAAACATGCGACATGTTTTCACGAGTCTAAGTTGCTGATGGTTGGCATTATAGCTACAAGCCGCGGGCTATTGCTAACCACGTTTCTCTATGACACCAACATGCACGTTCCCCGGGTGCCTTAGCCAGCATACTTGGAGTGCACCTTCGCTGGTCTCCTGGGTCGACACGAAGACCCAGCAACCGAGTAAGCGCACATAGCTGTTGAATGAGTGGTTTTGGAAAGTCGTGTGGACACTTCGGGGCCGAATTTGATCATAGTTGGTCGGCAGATATTACGTATGAATAACAGCTCACCACCAAAAAGTTGCACTTGGATCATTTTCAAGGAGCCCGCAAGGCGTTGAAATCAGCCCAACTAGTCTTTCCATAGATTAAGGTGAATTACATGAAGGTGCGGCGCCATCCGGGGGTGGGGGCGGGTAAAGTTGGCCAAACCCTCAGGCCTCAACCATGCTCCACACTCCCCCTCTCCCCTTTCCCCTCCCTTCCCCGTATCTGGGGCCGGGCTACGTATCCGTAAAAGATATACCTGGCTTTCCCTTTGCCCCTGGTTCCGTCGACGAACGGCAATCCGACAGTCTTGTATCACTCCATCCTCCAAGAAGAAAAAGATCAGCTCTCTCCATCGCGATCCTCCTGCTCTTTATCAGACACCTCACTTCATCCCACCTCGGGCATTATAGGAGGAGCACAGCTTAGTCTCTACCTGTCCGCATTCGCAGTACTTCGACTCGACCGCACCAGTCTGAGCGCTGTCGTTAAGTCGACTGTTATATGCTTCTGCGGCAGTGCTTTGTTTAGGACAATGGTGTACCTGGCTCGCGTCCAGCAGATGCACGTCACAGGGGACCAAGACACCACACGGAGGACACGTAAAGCCTCTTAATTGGCCAAGGTCTTTTGCCTCGCATCTGATTGGTTATTCAGTCCGTAAACCCCATATCCGAGGTTCTCCTCACCCACCTGGTCAGAGACAAGACCCGAAACGCCCGCCCTGCTGACGTTCTGACGCCCTTCTCGCTGACCTCTTGACAGCGCTGACGCTCGTTTGCCCAAGCTCTAGCTTCTTTTCTTGTATCACTTCCCACTTATTCACGATTTCCCTCAGGTATTACCTTGTCTCTGAAGAAATCATGTCCTTTCAGCTCTACAAGAATGACGATGCCGCTCTGTTTGGCGTGGGATACGACATGAAAACACAATCAGAGAGAATCCAGGCTGCAGATTGCTTCCATCATGTGCGAAGAGAAATGGAAAAGAAAAAATCGAGACTGGCTTCACTCACCGCAAGAGATTTTAAAAGACATACAACGCAATTTCGGGAGAATGTCACGAAATCTCTAACCGAGGAGAGCAGTCTGCACCGTCAACTTCTTCTGCCTCTTGCTAAATGGAAGCTATTCGCGCAGCTACCTTCCAGTGACTCCTCCCGTTCAATACATCCCTACAGAGTTGCTCCTCAATGGTCTGTCTCCCATGCCTTGCCTCTCCACGCAGCGTCACTGTGCCTCTCAATTGTGCTTGGCAAAAAAAAAATTGCTCAAGTTACCATGAGTGACCATTTGATCCACGGTGTCGCGCGTCAAGAATGGGCCTTACAGGGGGATATGGTCCGCGCGGGCTCGAAAACAAAAACGCAAAAGCGCTCCCTGAAAGAAACAAATGTTGCTCTCACCACCACCACATAATGCCATGCGCACAAGCATTGCAGAATCTCGGTTCGCTGCATTCTAACCGATTTAATCCCCCCGAAAATGGAAGATGCCCTTCGGCCGAGTGACGCCGTCTACAAAGCTTTTTATGAGAGAGGCTAGAGGACCTGGTTCGCCTTATGGAAGCAAGCTTGTCAAGACCGGCGACTTCCCTCGCCCTGCCTTGCCGCGGATAGTCTTTTCCCTGAACATCCCTTCCTTCCCGTCGGGTTGGATCTCGACGACTCCGGCTTATTAACGGCTATATCTACCTGGGAGCCCGCCATCGGACCCTGTGACATGCCCTCCTTTGAGCAGCGCTTTCAGATGAATCCATCCATTGGGAAATCTACAAAGGTACTGATCACCAACGACCCGAACGTCGGATTCCCCAAATGGTTCGGAAACAGGGGGAATCACCTCGCTGTGCTGATGCTTGGATGGGCCTATGCCTTGTCTGCGCGTTGGACCGTCATCATTCCCCGCGCGGCCCCGATCGAGTATACCGGCATTCAGGCCAGGTGGGCAGGCGACCAGTCCCATGCATCGGAGGACACAACAACCATTGTTGTGGAACTGCGTGTCGTGAATGACGACGCCGCGCGCTGGTGGGCCGCGGTTCTCGCCCCCGGGGCAGGCTGGAAAGCCTCGATCCCCCACGAACGCTACCAACTTTTGTCGCCCTGGACCGTGACGTTGGAGTCGATGCCTGCCATGCTTCTATCTGGCACCTCAAAAAACGCAGCCCATTCTTCGCGATTCCCTCCGTCTTTCGAGGCTGCTGTGCGTTACATCGAAGAATATTCGGCCCTTCATTCGGCCAAGGATCAGAATCGCGCAGCTCTGGCAGCGGCCCTTCTCCTTCCTTTGGCCAATCTCGACTGCAGAAGGGTCTCGCTTCCGCCGCCCCAGATGTGTTATGGGGGAGCCTCGAGCATGGCCTCGCCGATTCCGATCTGGGGTCAAGATCTTCGGCAACTGGATAGGCTGCTAACGCTCAGCTGCAACTCTTGGGGTATGAAGTCCATTCTGGGCAGTCTCTTCTACGAACCTGAAATACCATGCAATGTATGTGGAGCATGGTTACAAGGCACAATTGCCGTTCTGCAGTCCGAGTACGCCCAGGACCTTCATATACTTGCCTGCATGTTCTTTATTCGAGGCCCCCGTCTCAGCTTCCTCTGGCTCGGGGCCATGATTACCGGTGCCCACAAGAGCTTTTTGAGGAATCTTCATGGGCTCCTCGGCCTTAACCGAATTGACCTCCACGAGGCAGCTTGGACAGGAACTGTCCTGTCATTCATTCAGGAGCCAGTCTCTTACCTCCCCAACGAGACAAACTCTATCACTCGTGCTGATGAATGCAGATTGGAGTACCTCTGTCAAGGCGCCTACAAGGAGAGATCTCCTCCAATCTACCCATACCCTCCACCGGGCGCAACAGCCATCGAGGATTTGAACCTTGATGTCCGAACTCATGCGCTGTGCCCAGGCAAGCATGGGCTAAGGTTCTCAAAGATCAGATGGACTTGCGTTGGCGGAAGAAATGAAATCCAAGAAGCAGAGAACATTTGCACCTTATCCCGCGACACGACAAACCTACCTTGGCCAGATACAGGCGAAGCTGCATTTGTGCCTGATTGCCATCGATTGCATCCAAGAATGGACCTTTCTGACATGGTCACGCGCAATGTCTTCATGTGGATGCGAGAGATCGACGGCTTTCCCATCGCAGAGCGAGCCATCTACCACCATGAATGGCTGGACGTATCCGAGTCATATGACGAGAGACTTCATCCTGAAGGCGATGGGAGATCCACACCAGGTTGGAATGTGCCTGTTAGTGTAGGCTCATGGATTTCGAAGAGTCTAACCACGCGCTGCCATTCTCGTTGATGTATGCGAATAATTCAAGCATGTTAATGGAATTATAAACCGTACTTGGGAAGTGGATTCAGATGCAATCCCCCCTCACTTGCGGTTGTGAATTGGAGGGCCATACCTAGTCTCTTCGCCTTTTCACCTCTAAACTACACGTCTCTAATTTTTATTTTTATTTTTGCGAACCCATCCGTGCTGGTAATAAAAACATCCCTTTGTCTATGCGCATAAACCCAAGGGCCTCCACCGTGACCCTCACTGCACCGTCGACGCGTGTAGAGCCAAGGACCAGGAATGGAGCAAGGCCGAAGTCGGAGAGATCCGACAGGTCATTGAAACGAGATGGGTTTGAAGGACGAACAGGACACCTGGCGATATGCAGCTATAGTCAAGGGTGCTAAGAACACCGGCGCATTAGAATTGTCTGCAGAGATAGGACAGAACTAAGGCTCAATAAAGAAGCAGCGGAGAAGACAGCCGTGGCCGGGTCAGGGCTCATGAGAGACCAGCTCTACCCGGTGAAAGTTGACAACGCCAACCGAGTTAGAGTGCTAGTTGCAGATGGGAACATTCTACCCTGGGCAGTCGAGGCACCAGATGCTCAGAATAATGCTAAGATCGCCAAGATGGTATGGCCTGGTGGCGAAGAGTCGGGCGAGGCGTACGGATCCATGGCCATCTACTTAAATAAGGGTACTGATGCCAAAGGGCTTCTGAAATGGCTCTATTTCGACCTCGCAGGAGAGTTGGCGAGCACTTGCGTCCTTAAGCCACGCATGGGACCCCTGCAATGCCACAACTGGCTCATCGTAGTCGAGAAGAGAGACAACAGTCTTGCCGCTCGCCTCTGCAACTGCTTTTGTCATGTCTTTTACAGCCACGTCATGTCCAATATGCTAGAAATGACGGCAAATATCCGAGGCATCTTTATCGAGCCCCTATAGCGGGCCGTGACGACTACTACTATATCCTTGTCAATGTCCAAAACCTTATACTCAACGCGAGACTTCCGGTCGTGGAGGGTGTTCTTGGCATTCTCAAACCACCCGGCAGAGATGTCAGTGAAGGTCCAGTGTGAGAAGCTGGGAGGAGACATTTCGCTGTCCTTGCCAAGCTGATTCAGGACTGGCAAAGTGGTGGAAGCGGTTCCCGCGCCAATTTCGATGATGCGCCATCCTGGTTGCTTGTGTGCCTTGAGGTCGAACCAGGACTTCAAAAGCCGCATGTTGATGTGGATCCCATAGGCCTCTCGGTAGAACTTTGAGAAGTTCTCGTTTTCCATGAGGGACGCAATAGGGGACGTCACTTTGGCGAAGAGCGCGCCAAAAGACCGGAAGACATGGAGGCTATTGAACGACATAAATTGTAGTATTGGGTGCGTTAGGAGCATGGAACTAGATGAGGGAGCCTTCCAATGGTCTCGAACTCTTGTATCCCTATGCAAGCCCATATACATAAGAGTAGCAAGGCAAATAAATACCTCTGCAAGATAAGTATTACTCCAACTACACTCTCGTGAATAGCGCTGCTTTGGACCCCTTGGACCCGACTGAGGGCCTGTATTCGTGTACCTAACCCGTCTTTCTACTAGGAAGATAGGTATAAATTGCTGGAAAAGTAACAGCGGCGTTGGTAGAAGAGGTTGGACTTGAGGCTAAGGCTCGGGTACGTGGAAAGGGGTGCATTCGGGGCCCCGTTTGGGCTCGGTCGGACCGTGCAGTCAATTGGCTGCTCGCGCTGACAGTGGTTACGACTGAAAAGGGTTTCTTCGAAGCCATTCACGGCTGGAATAGCTTCCTGCGAAGTTTGAGAATCTTGTTGCGAAGCCATAAGAGTTTTTAGAGTATTAATTATAGCTGCTGAAGGTATTGCTGATTGCTGCGCGCCCTTAAATGTGTAAGTTATCCTAGCCAAGGAACGTTGAAAATTAGCAATGAGGTCCACGACCGTCGCTTCGCTTTGCAAGCCAATTGATCCCGCTGGGGTTCCCGAGTTATTCTCGCGCTATCCTGCTGTCATCAACATCAATGCTAGGGAAGTCGAAAATGCCCTCCCGAGACCTCAACGATGAAGCTTTTGAGCCTAATTCGAGGAACGACGTCGGGCGATTATAGTATAAAATAACTTTACGTTTAAAAAAGAGGATGCTAACTAAATCAGAATAGATTTCTATTCTAAATCTTATTTCTCGCATCCGCGCAAGCCCGAATAGTCGTCCATGTCCGCTCGAGCATAGCCTTGATATCGGCGTCAGTAATGACCATGGCCTCCGGGGTGGTGCCCGCCTCCGTAGCCTCCGGGGCGGTGCCCGCCGTGCTGGTGCCCGCCTCCGTAGCCTCCGGGGCGATGCCCGCCGTGCTGGTGCCCGCCTCCGTAGCCTCCGGGGCGGTGCCCGCCGTGATGGTGCCCGCCTCCGTAGCCTCCGAGGCGGCGCCCGCCGTGATGGTGCCCGCCTCCGTAGCCTCCGGGGCGGTGCCCGCCGTGATGGTGCCCGCCTCCGTAACCTCCGTGCTGGTGTTTAGGTGAAGTTCGATGAAGAGGATGGGGTGGATGCGGATGGTTCTTCGCGTCGTTTCTGCACTCCGCTGACGAGCTGGTCCCATGCTGCTTCTCCCTCTCAATCCCATCTAATGCGGCGAAGATAGAATTTGTTTTAGCGAAACCAGCCTTCTTAATAAGACTCTTTACGTCATTAATAAAACCGGGCTTGCTCGACTCAAATAACCTAATGATGTCCTATCGTCTTGGTTAAATCGGCGTGTGCACTCTTCGTTAAAGGAAAACTTACAAATCTCGTGGCCACTCTACCATTCGTGGTACATCGCAAGATTTTATCAGCCTTTTGTGACTCCACTGCGAAATTCAACATCTCGTTAATTTGACCCGAAAATGCTCTAGGTCTCCACCCTAAGTCCCACGGAAGCTTCTCTTTCGCGAAGACCGACTCGAGGAATTTGAGTGGTGCGCCGTGCCTATCACCCAAAGCAAGTGTGATCCTAGCGCGCTCTACGGCACCGTGGCCAGCAGCCGACATGTCGTAGGGCGTCCTCGGTGGGCGTACGTTTCCATCTCGGACCCGGGCAGCGTGTGCTCTCCCGAAGCAGAGCGCGTTTACCTTCCCTCCACACTTTCTTAGTACCCCAAGAGCGACATTCCACGGTCGCTGTTGGAAAAATGACGTGCTCTGCGCTGGAGGCTCGGGGCCGCCCGGAAAGAGGTCCTCGCGTGAGAGACTGCGGGTGTGCTCGATTTTCCACGACTTTCTGTCAGTATCATGTAAGGAAAATTTGCTATTAAGATTGAGCCCGGCGTCCTGTAAGCCTTTTAAGACGATGATTGCGGGCACTTCGGGCGATAGCCCGAAGCCTTCGAAGCATGCGCGAACAATAGTTGTCGCGTCGACCTGCTTTCCATCATGTGGTAGAAACCCGTGGTTGGCGAGCGAGTTTAGCCCCGGACACGCACTGCGAACTATGCATATGCTTAGTTAGGGCCTACAAGCTTATAGGGGGAAAGCCCACCGTCATTAGGCCCGCGAGGTTTCCACTGGCGAAAACGAGGGTCGTTAGGGTTGACTCTCGGTTCGGCAGATATGACTAGTGAAAAGCTCCAGGCAAAGAGCGACAGAAAGGCAAAAGTAGTTCGAGATTTCATCGTGACCATACTACCTAGCAAGGCTAGCTAGTTCGTCAAGATTCGATGCTAGGCTGATGACTCTGCGACGGTAGGATTAACATTAGGCGGTTGCCTTATAGATATTTATATAAAGGAGACCAGGATAGGATACGACTCTTTTTCCGCTGCATGCTAGGGTTATATAGAAGGCCGGCCTATCCGCGAATAGTGTCTTAACTCCTAGAGACATGCGAATACCAAATGGTGGCTGGGCTACTGTTAGGCAGCAACCGTCAATTAGGTAAGGGATGTCTAGACGTGCAAGCAGGGCCCAAGGAGCCACATACACACGTCAACATAAGGATAACTTATCTCTACGCATTGAGGCTAAGGGAAGTTGCAATTTCGTATTAGAACATTAGGACCATTAGGGCAGGGTTATATTAGCAGCTATATCAGGGTCTAGAAGAGGTATCTATATATTATAATACCTCCTTAGGTCTCGCGTAGCTAGAAGAGGGGTATGTATTATTTATTATATTAATTTATTGCCCCTAATCACTTCTATATACGCTCTTAAACACCTATTTAAGAGCTACCTATTACTCTTTCTATAGGGTGAGAACTTTATATTATAGGTAGAGTAGTAATTTAATAGGAATAAAATCGATATTAACTTAAAAAAGAATATTCTTTTATAACTAAAGCGATTTATACCCCCGCCCCCCGATTTCTTGCTATTATCTCGTATACAGCTCTAGAATTCCACTATTACATCGACCGCGAGAGGATGCTATAGCTAAGTTAGCATTTAAGGGTATCATATATATATAGTGCTACATATCAGTCTAGGTAAAACACACAAACCTCGTCCCTTTAACTGTCTGACTTAATAAGTCACCCCCCTAAACTTTAGGCACCCCCTACTTCGGGCAACCTCCACCACGCGTCGACTTATATGTTCAATCGTAACCGTGTTTCTTGGCGCATCTTTTGTTCTTAAATTATAGGAAAATCCAGTTAAGCTCAGCAATGCCCTAAGAATCTAAGTATACCGAGTCCCGTATGCAATTCGCTATGGAAGCTAAAAAAAACGGCATGTCATAGATGCAAGCTAGTCGCATGTGGGGAATTCCAAGAGGGTCGTCTTAAGAGACCTCTACCAATAAGAGTGGTTAAAGAGCCCTCTCAAAGGCTAAGTTGGCCAGAGGAAATACACCTCTGCAACTAGGTCTTGACCCAAGTTGCATGTTACCTATCCCTTTGGCTGCGGTAAGACCGGTCTCCGGTCACGGGCCCCACAGTATATAGATACAAAGCAGATACGGGCCACGCAGGCGATAGCACTAGGAAAACCTTACACAGCCAATTCTCGACTACAACGCTTTACGCAATTCTTAGAGCCGTAATATGACTTGCCCGCATTAACGCCTTCCTAAGCCGCTGTAAGTAGCTTTGACGAAGCCCTCTTCGTACGAGCCAGCGGCAATAAGCAGCCGCGGCGGCCCAGGAAGATAACGAGGGGATGCAACCAGAGCAATATACTTATTTATGTAGGCCCAAATTGCTAGTACTTTTATTACAGTGATGTTTAGTAGTAAATTAATATACCTTTAATCACGGGGCGTCCTTATTAGCTAATATCCTTGTTTGTGACTTAGAGACCGGTCTTACGCAGTTAAGGGGATGGAATTCGCGTTTCAGTTTTGCAGCTAGCTTTAGATTCGCAAGATAGTACATATCGCTAGCGGGTGGATAGGTATAAAGATTAGCGGAGCTGAATGGAAGTCGAAAGTCAGGCGAATAAACGATGCTCTTCGCACGAAATCTAAATAATAGAACCATGCTAAAGGCGGTATTACGGCGCCCTAACTACTATTTACCGGTAGGCGGGGAGCTTAGGTGTAAGGTACTATTTAATTAAACTACTTATATCTTTAACTCGCTCTATGCTCGAAGCTTAGCTTAGAGAGCGGAATGCACCTAACAGTCTTATAAGATACGCGCGTTTGTTTCTAACCCATGCAAGTCTCACTACTCGTCTATAAGTTTAAAGCTAATACTAAATAGGGTTACTTACTAGACAATCGCCTAGATTAGTTATAGCAACCTACTCCGCGTATCGGCTTAGATATCCTCTTCGAGATACTCTTTATAGATTTTTAGTTTAAGGGATTCGCCAGCGGTAGAGTGAGGGATATTTATTACCCGTCGTAGGGAGCTTATAGGCCTATAATCGTGCTTTCTATTATAGAGAGCAAGTCTGGCGAGCCGCTAACGCAGACGAGACCTGACACCACCTAGTAGGTTATAAAATTATACGCTACGGTGACGGTCTTAGATATCTCTGCTGGAATCTTAATGGTGCTTAGATAGTCGATCGCTAAGGGCGGAAAATGGCAGATTCCTTTGCTCTGTTAGCGGATGCCTTAGCAGCACCAGGCGGGTTAGAGGATATCCATAGCGCTGGCTAAGGATCCTTAGATCTAGAGTTATGCATAATACGTCATTGAGCAAATTATGAGCTTAAACTATCCTTTATAAACGCTCACCCCGATGCGTGATTGAGACATCCAGAGTTATGTATAATGCGTCATTAAGCATAGTGTGAGCTTGAATTATTCTTTATAGACGCTCACCCCGATGCGTGACTGAGACACACGACATGTAACCACAGCTTCGGCCACGTTTTCGTCAGCGTTTCCGAAAATTTCCAACTTCTCTGCACCCATTATTTTTTCTTGACGATGGCATCTTAGTAAGTTCTTTAGTAGTTCAGACCCGCGCTATACTTATGTATATCTAGGTGGCCTTCTAATTCTAGTCTCACTCTTCACGGTCGAGGCGGCTCGATGTCTTATCCACCTTACTTCTACTTAACCAAAATATCATTCGACTAGTTTTAAAAGGCGGAGACATTTATAGACTAACACGGAGTATTATTCTTTAAAAAAGGGATTAAGGTGCCGAAAATGAGTACCTTTTCGAGACCAAGCAGCGCTATTACAATAAGCTACGCTACCTTAAAGGTCGACTTATTCGCTAGTATTAACGTCACATTAGCTCTTATCTATATAATACTGGAGGCATTATGATACTTAACGAAAGAATGCTCTAGCTTGCTAAAATATACCTATGCGAGATGCTAAGGCAGCTATTCGAGGAAATTAGGACGGGGGGCGTATTGCTCGAAGATATTAGTCTTATTAATATGTTTTTGTCAGGACAAGGGCCTATAATACGCGTTAGTAACACCTCTATCGGGGGTGCCCTCATTTTGCATGGTGTAGCGGTATTTTACCAGCTTAACAGTTTTACTATGCAAATAACGTTTTTCGGTCTTAGATTTCGAACTAGTTAAGATGGACTAGCCGACTAATAGCCCTACTGTGAAGGAAAACGTTAATTCATAGGTTGGGAGTCTAGTCGATCGATATCGGAAAAGTCAGGCCGCTATCAGGGAAATTCAGTCGCTTTGGAAGCCAAATGCTTCAGTTGACGGCTAGAGAACCTTACCGAAAGAGGAGCTATAATCAGCGGACCATAAACGCTTCCTTATAATATACTACTTTGATTCTGAATGGATAACAACCATAAGTTAGTAATTGTCCGCTGCCACCGGCACCTCCATGGCATATAGGGTCTACTTCCAGGTCATCTGTTGGAATGTCACTTCACTTTTGCCTGCACAACCTAGTGGTTTCCTCACAGTAATATACTGCACCACTCAAAAGTGGAACGCGCTCCTACAGTTGGTGCGTAATTGACAGTTATGGCTGATTGGTGTGTGCAGGCCGTAGCGTGGCCTATATCTCAGTGTGACATATAGAGTGCAGCTGTCTCGCAATGCAGCCATGAAGCGCAATCCTTTATTTCTTGACGCCTCCCAAGGTCTGTGCCTCCATGCCTCGGCCGTTATTCGAAATCTACCGTACTGACCTCGGGGTTGACACGCGACGATACAGAGATATCGACATTGCTCGCAATCACGCCCAGCTTCCAAGAATAGCGCTTCCCCGATTCTCCTACGGAATCGGAGGCTATTATGGTGCGCCACCTCC
This sequence comes from Hirsutella rhossiliensis, assembly GCF_020360975.1. Taxonomy (NCBI): domain Eukaryota; kingdom Fungi; phylum Ascomycota; class Sordariomycetes; order Hypocreales; family Ophiocordycipitaceae; genus Hirsutella; species Hirsutella rhossiliensis. Next base: position 2,928,939 of record NW_025408670.1, read on the forward strand.
CGCCGACAACAAGCACAGTTGCGGCGTTTCTAGCCACCTCATGGCCAAGACTGTTTATGTCGTACCTCGATCTCACGAAAAATGGTTTCAACTGGTACTAATGAAGCCAAGTCAGGCTCTACAAGCGACGACAATATTTGCCGTCTCTGTTTCGATCTTCGTAAGGTCTGAAAAGAGCGCCATCGCCTCAGTTCTATAGCCGGACAATCAAGAATAGCATCATTTCGTCGTACGTATTTTCTCAAACATCAAATATCTTGGAGGATCTGGTACACATCCATGTTGTAGTCCGGGGATTTTCTCTCTCAATGCTCGCAAAAGCTCCATTCCACATTCTTTAGCTCATTTTCTGTATTTTTCTGCAATACCGTCCGCTCTTTCATGAGTTTCTCCCGAAGTACTCGCGCCTCTTGCTCCTCAATCAAGTCGTCTAAATCGGAGCTCTCCGGAGAGGACGCTGGTTTTGCCAGCGGAGCGGACGTACTGGGATCGTACCAATGCTTTTGCTGCGGCGGAATGTTGGCCGTCGATATCACTGGAATTGCCGGATCGACAAGAAATAGTGCAAGTATCTTGCGGTGCCCGGGTTTCGACGGATCAGCCAGAGAAAAGGGCTGTACCTTGTGCTGGAAGAGGTTCGGGAAAAATATAGCACGTCCACGACGGGTCAGGACGCTTCCAATACTTTGCAGCGTATCCAACTTGCTGCGGATGGCAAACACTTTCTCAATCGACCTCTTGGCGCCTTGTTCATATTCGAGAGTTTTGCTCAATCTCTCGGCATTTGCCGGCGTGCGAAAGGCGAGGCGAGACTCTGTGATGTTCTCGCTATCGTAATAAAAGAGGGCGGTGGCGCATATGTGCTCGTTCAGCTGGCCCTCAACGTGCCAGGAGCCGCCATCGTATGAAGGTTTGTCAGGTGTCAGGTGGATATTAGCAAGTTTGACAATGACCTGTATACGGGATGCTTTGCGGAAGAATCCAGAAACCTTGACCCTCTTGCTTTGAAAGCGGCGAGAATGCGATGGTCTGGGGTCGTCATCGCCAGAACTTGCGTCGTCGCCGTCAGAGACTCCAATGAAAATATCTTCCAAGTACTCAGAGTCGTCCTGTTGGTCATCGTCTTGACTATCATCCTGGCTGTCATCCTGGCTATCATCTTGGCTATCCTCGGAGTCGTTCTCTTGGTCGTTTTCTTCGGCATCGTCTTTTTCGAGGCGATCAAAAGCGAAGCTCTTGTGCAATTTTGCCCTCCTATCAGAGGACGGACTTGATTGTTGTTCAGTCGTCCCGTCGCCGTCGCCTTCTTCATCCCCCTCTTCGGGAATCGCATCTGGGATCGACCGGTGTCTGTCCACCTTGCCCGTCTTGAGTCGTTGAATGGGAAACACTTTGACCCAGCGAAGGATAAAGTCCCACGCCGGTAGAGATAGCGTGATAAATTCTTGAATGATGGGATACAACTCGGCGTGTCTGTCGGGATGCAGATTGTTGATATAACTCTCAATCGTGGCTCGTCCATTTTCGTCCAACGCAACGTCGCACGGCAGCCATTGAAAACGGGTCGAGATTGACGGAATGGAGTCATCATCGAGGATGTTCCACTCCGACCTGCCTGGTTTGGGAATGACGACCCCCTTGCCGCGATGGGTCATAGAATCCGCAAGGCCAATGCGTTGATGCTCCAGGATTCGGGACCGGCCGTACAATAGCGGCCAGAGAGACGGATGAACCAGGTCCAGAACTTTTCCGTCACTGCCAGGATGCCAGTCTTTCTGATTTTCAGGAACCTTTTCCAGGGGGCCGATGGCACTTGCGAGACGCTCCTTCAGGCTCTCAGAAATGAGTTTATCAGCTTTGATGACGCAGGCCGAATAGTCCAGGACGGGTATGAGCCCTGTATCTTCGTAGAAGGAGGCCTTCTTGCAGAGCTCTTGGATGCACTGGAACTCTATTAGCGATCAAAAAGGTTCCCTGTGCATTGCGGCCGGATCCATGTGCACCCCGGTATATCAAGTCCAACTCACCGAAACAGCCATAGCACGGGTAAAGTCACCATGTTTCCGGTAATCGCCCCAGTTCATTCGCTGAACCTCCTGGATCCAGTTTGCTGAGATGGTCGGGTCGCGCACTTTATGCCACCAATCTGGCTTATTCGTTATATCCTCCATGAACTTGAGCATGCAGATTTCGCGGACGAGCAGGGTTCTCGCCGCCCAATCTTTTCTCTCCACGCCCATCAAGACGGGGAAGCGGTCTCGCCGACGTGGCAGATAGCCCAAAGGCAGCCCGAAGCCGGGAAGCCTCACTGGGTCGCTGGGAGAGGGGTTGGGCTGAGGCTTAGCATTCTTGGCGCGGCTCAAGAGGGCATCAATCGCTTCCTCCTCGGCTCTAGAGAGCGTGGTAGAGTTGGTGGTGGACATGTCGATGAGATGTGCAGCCTGACAGCTTAAATTTGGCTCCATGGAGTGCGCGACGGTTCTCGGATGGACGGGGCCGGCGCGCGAGGACCAGTTAATATACGTGGCAATTCATGATCCGACTCAGTCTCGAGCGAACAAGGTGTCCCACCGACCGGTTATGAGCGGAAAGTGGAGGGAGGGAACCAGGCCTGAAGCGGCTAATGACGAGGACTATTCCGCACACATCGCAGGATTCGACTCCTGCATTGAGGAATAGCGAGTAATGGGGGGCCACTGGAGCTCTCAGGGCTGCATTGTGGGGCAGAAGAGGCCCGCGGGTCGAGGTGCATGATGCAACATGATAGGCTTAGGCATGACTATTGGCACACGTTGGTTTCGTGACTATAACTAACTCATCGTGTCTATGTATGCGTCGTGTAATGCCTTGTACATATGTCAGAAATTCAACTCCACAGCCGCCAGCAATCTCTCTGCGCCTGCATGGAGAAGGCGAGTTACCACTCACCGTCGTATATGTTGGGCGATTTTCGCGCCGACACTTTGACAACCAAGTCAAACTTCGCCATGGCCATGCTTGACCTTGGACGCTTGAAGGAAGCCGAGTCCTATATCGCTGAAGTTTATGTTGAAAGACAGATATGGCTTGGCAAGGAACACCCCTGGACGCTAGGGACCCCGAGTTACCTGGTCAAAGCCAAGTCGAAATAGGGTCGCTGAAAGAGGCCGAGAGGTTGTTGGTGTGAGGCATCGACGCCGGTAAGAAGAGCCTTTCTGAGAACCATCTTGGGGTTCTCATGGGTCGCGGCGAAGCAGTACAGATTCGACCAGGCCGAGCCACTATGTCGGGAAACGGTAAAACTCATCCAACAGTCCCGTGGCGAGGGCCGGGCCACCCAGACTGTGTCTATGGTCTAATGAAGCTGGCATAGCTTTACGTCCTCAATACTGTCTACATCAACGCAGCTCACACCTCTCAGCTGGCTTTGGGAAGGGCCAAAATGCGGCTCACCGGAGCGCACCCCATGAACAAAGAGCTTGGGCGAATGGTACGAGCTCTGCTGAAGCCCCTTTCCTCGAAGGTTCAGGCCCGGGAACACGGCCGGGGATGGGATCATCAAAGGAACTAGTGTAGGTAGCAAGAGTTGGACATTTTAGATTGAAGTAATCAAGGGGTAATAGGCAGCGTTGGGAGCGAAACACGAATTTCGCACTCGGTCCATTCGGGTGGCATCCTCCGCCGAGAGAAGTATTTGCTTTTTGAGAGTTTGTTCGTCGCTCGTAACGCTCTCTCTATGGAGGCTGGTCAAAGGCAAGATGCACTTGACGAGGCAAGAATGCAAGTTTTATCTTACGTCTCCCCGGCTACTCCTTTTGAACCTGACGATGTACCCCCGAGCCCAGAAAGACCTAAGTGGCATGCCACCTAACAGGCCGACACAATCTATTTATTTGACTGAACCAATCTGGTGGCACAAACAACGCTTGACGGGCGTCGTGTCTGAGTAATAGCCTAAGGGCACTGTTACATCCGGTAAGCCAGCCCTCATCATGAACATGCAGGTCGTGGGCAACACCATGGTATCGACTTCGTCAATGCCAAGGTCTTGGCTCCAGCGCTGTACCATTTCCCTCCCTTCTTGCACCTGTGGGCTTTGCTTTCAGCAGACTGTCGAACCGGCTTGGAACCATGGTCAACTCGGCACTCCTCGGATGAAGACTGGGAGCCTTGAGAGTCCAGGGATTCGCAGCAGAGTTACCTGTGTCGTTCATCTTGTCCAAGGTGGACAGAATGGTTTGCCCTCTCATTGTCGAGAGACCTGGCAACATCGAGAGCACCAGGGTTGACTTCGGTCACAACACGATTTGCCCCACAGGGCCTGTCTGCACTCTGCAGTCCCGTCTTGCCAATGGCTGGCCCAAGGTTCTCCTTCCTTCAGAGTCTGTGCCTTTGACTCGCGACAATTATCTCGCCCTTGGAAGTGGTCTGCGGCACTGCCAATGAGGGTGGAATCAGGATCCCCCTCCCCGGCTGCTGCCGAAAGACCTGCTGCGAGAAAGCGGTACACGGAGTTGCGTGGATGTGCTGACAATGGATTTCATCGAAACACTATTCATTATTCCTGGGGGAATAGATGGTTAAGGGGAAACAAGCCGCATTATTCATCTCAGCCCATGTGAAGGACCCTGTTCCATATTTTTTCCCCCGAGCACCTGGACGGACGAACTCATCACGGCAAACCCGGATTCTTAAGAGCCAGAAACCTGGATTGATAAAACGCTCAGGTGTATGCATGGGTCGAACAGGTTGCAACGGTTACATTGCATGTCCCTGTGTAATCTCTAGTCTGGGGGATTTCCACAAGTCGTCGTGTCCTTGGATCGGCGTCCAAACCAGTTCCAGGATTCCGGCGTCTATACTCCGAGATGGCACGACAAGGCATGGCACAATCACGTGCCGAGGTCCGCTCCGCATTATCAACGGGGTCCAATGGGCACCGTGCTGCAGGGCAGGCAGAGCAATTGGATCAAAGCTTGGCCACGGGGCATGCGGCTGAGACTCTGACGCGTGTGCACCAGCAGGGGACTTGCTGCTCCCTTTTGGGGGAGCAGTTGAGCGGCAAATGAACAGCATGCTGCTCAGTCTAGGTAAGGGGCCTCCAACCGTCATGGCAACTCACTTGGAATACAGTCCGCCATGGCATAAAGCATCTGCGGTTTTTGAGGGTCTTCCTTCCAGGGCTTTGTCAGGGCCTGGTCAGAGCCACGGCACATGTCGACCCCTGGCGCCTTTCCCGATGGATATACTCATAGTCTTGTGTGTTTACTTGAGATGGGAAGGTGTCTATCGCTGTTGTCTCAACTCGGCATGATAGGCAGGCCCTGCGCGCCATGTCTCATAGTGGGCTCTTTAGTTTAGTTTAGTTTAGTGTATTTTCCGTCCAGCAACTTTTGGTCGCTCAGGTCTCCGCAGGGGTAAAGGTAGGGTGAGAGAGGAGAATGATGACCGTCTAGTGGCGTGGGCAGATCCCTCCGAAGAAGGAGCTCGCTTTCGCCAGCCTGACGAATTTGTCAAAGTCCTTGCCGATTGCGCGGTTGATGGCTGCAGCCGGCCAAGGTGCAAGCCGCATACGATGCCGTGGCGCAACCTTTCTGCAGTAAAAGATGTGTGCTGGCTCTTTTCGTCTTCCGCACGAGCACGTCAGTCGCGCATTGTCGTGACCAAACCTTTCGTGGTAGTCAGCAAAATCCCCATGGTGGGTTCTTGCTGCAAGCAAGTTACGAAGCAGGGGCCGAGAGCGCCAATTCTGACGGGCAGCTGGTTGTGGCTTTAAGCCTCAGGTCTCTGTATCGCTCCGGCGCAGAGGCTTCCCACCAGGCCTTGAAAGCCTCTTCCGGCTGCTGTCGGGCAATCTTTCGCAGGTGCGCTAGCGTCGGGACGTTATCAGCGGGTTCTGGCAGTGATGCTCCCGCCTTTGCCAGAGCATCAGCCTCCTCGTTGCCTGGGATGTCAGCATGGCCGGGGATCAATGGACCTCCACAGCTCCGTATTTTCGCGCCAAAGATTGAAACTCAAGGAAGACCTCTTGCGAGGAGTCGCTCGGCGTGCCCCGTAAGCATGTTGCGGTCGCGAGGTTGTCGAGGCAGACAAAGATGCGGTCAGTTTCTGGAAGGCTCACCGCAGCCTTCAACCCCTCCAACGCACCTTTCGCCTCAGCGTCGAAAATCTCGGCGGGCCCGAGACGGCCCTTGTCGCGCAAGACGGTGGATCCGTCCCGATGAACAACATAGCCATATCCGGCGTGGCCTTCGGTAGAACGGGACCCGTCGGAATAGACGACCAGAGTTCGGGGCGATAGTGCCTGGAGCCAATCGCGAAATTTCTTCGCCGTCTCATTTTTCGATGCACTCTGCAGAGGCGCAGTCTGCTCTTCGACAAATCCGCGCTGCAGCAAGGCAGGCCTTGGGCAGCTTGGTAGCAATTCGTCGGAGCGCCGCAGCCTAGTCCGGAAGGGTTTTGGCTGCTTTTGGTACTTCAGCTTGATCATTTCATTCAGTATAGGGGCTTTTGGCCTCGACGTGCGCTTCACGAGCGGATGAGCTTCGTCCAGGGATTTGAGACGCGCAGCAAATGCAGTCCGGCGCGCCTCGAGCAGCAGAGGGACCGGCGGTATCCCTGCCTCCCGGTGCAGAACATTCGTTGGTGTAGTTCTCCACACTGGCAGGATAGCCCGAAGAGATGTGTAGAGTGCCTTGCTCATCTTCTTTACGAGGTGTCCGATCCTGGACGGTCCTTCCTTGCCCGGCTTGGTCCAGCGCGGGCGCGTAGAACCAGGATACCAGACCTCCGCCGCGTAGAGCAGCACTGGAATGACGCAAGCGCAGACCGCTCGTCGCACAGCGCTCGGTAGAGGACCATGCCTGGTGTTTGTCAGTCTCCTGAGATGGAAGGCGACTGCTTGCGCTTTGGCCGTCCATTTCTCGACATGAGTCTTGAAAGACAGAGTGCTGTCGAGCCAGACGCCGAGCCAACGCATCGCCCGGCCCGGCCGTTTCTCAAATTCGCCATGGAGCACTGGCGGCGCCGTCTTGGGCGTCGTTCGAGAGAAGTGCATCACTTCTGTCTTCTCAGGGTCGAAGGAGATCCCGTTGGCGGCGCCCCACGATACAAGCTCACGCACATGATGAGATGCTTCGGCGGACGTCTCATCCAGGCTATCGCCGACGCAAAGGATGGCAGTGTCGTCCGCATAGCCGAAACGCCCTTTTGAGCTGCCCAAGCGGTAGATTGGTTCCGTATACAGTAGGAAGAGGATCGGCGAGACTGGCGATCCCTGTGGCAGCCCGCACTGGAGAGGCGATGAATTCGTTGCGATATCTTGATAGCGGATGCGTGCCGACCTGTCTTGCATAAACGAGCCGACCCATCGCGCGAGGTTCGGTGGCCACCCTTGCTCCCGTAGGCGAAGGATCAATCTGTTGCGGAGGACTGTGTCGAAGGCGCCCTGAATGTCCAAAGTCACCAATGTTGCAACCTGCTTGCAGGCAAATGCCTCCTCGATGTCATGAATCAAGGCAGCAACGAGATCCACGGCCGATCTCTTCTCATAGTGGGCTCACGTCTGAAAACTCGGGTGGTGTAGGGTAGGCTCGAGCATGACGAGGCCCAGCATGACGAAGCCCAGCATTCCGCAACGAGAGTGCCAGGGCAGGGGAATTGGGAAGGAAATAATTAATAAGCACAAGATCAACGAGTTGACTTGGTAATTAGACAGCGCAGATCCATTGCACCCACGCTGTAGGCGGGAAAAGGCAACAAACGTCGATGGGGACGGAAATTATTCAAGGTCCAGTGGCCTCTTAGCGCGTCTCACCCGAGATCGAGTTGCAACGTCTTTTGATTTCTACATGGTGATCTACACGGTGATGATGGAGCAGAGAGCAGGCGATTCATCACCCACACCTCCCTCCCCCGTTGGTCCGTCTTATGCCGCTAGCGGGAGACTTGCCTAGCTTCAAAAGGGTGGGTACCTCAATACTTGGACCAGCAGACCACTGCGGCGGCAGCTTGGTCGGGCCTCCGCAGGGAGCTGCAGGACCAGCGCCCAAGTACAGTCCAGGCCTCACTCTCCCTGTCCTCGTCAAGTCTGCGTGCACTCGAATCGCCTTGTCTCGCCTTATTAGGTATTAACTTTTGCGGAGACGGAAAAAGGGCTGATCCCATCCGAGTCCCGTCCAGGTTCCCTGCCGGCCGAGCTTGAAAGTACCGGTACCAGATACGTACGTACTGTACTGTGTGATGGGCCCACCTGATACGCACGTACTCCTGCGTATCGCCGAAAACAGGTCCGTTCTCGAACCTTGTCGGCCGCCGCACTGTGCGCGGCCCCGCGTAACTGCCTGAACTAGTCAAGCGCCCGCCATGCCTCTGTCCAGCTTTCGTCAACGGGGAACGGTGGCGGTGGGTGATGCAAAAGGGACCTGTGCGTGCTCGAGTCGCTACCCGCGGCCCTGTGGGCCTGATGACCAATTTTGGAAACTTGGCTTCGTGTCATTCGTGAACTCGGCCATGGGGCTGTCGGCCCAGCATCGCACTGTGTCGCTCTGCCACTTCTCCTTCCTTCACCTTGGTATTCAATGTCGAAGCGACTGCGAGCATCGCCCACGGCGCGGGGCCCAGCCACCCAGCTAGCACATGGACGCGCCGCCGGAACCTTGCCCATGGACATTCCACATCCCACTCGCCGTTTGGGTTGTCCTGGCCCCTTCTCGCACCGTGACGACAAGGAGTGTTGCGCGTTACACGACAGATTGCAGTGTCAACCAACATGGGCCAAAGCTGAGCAGACAGTCAGTTTGTATGTTGGGGTATTAAGCTGCCAGTTGCAAACAGTTTGCTCGGAGTCGACGTGAAGTAAATGCTGGCCAAGTCTATTGCATCAAGGAGCCAAGGCGCCGAGAGATTCAAGACCACGATTCTAGTTTCACGGGACAACCATGGGCTTGGAAAAGAAGAAGAGAGAAAAGACGAAAACAGACATGCATGCATACAGTACGTTTGCTAGCATGGATTCGACCCGAGACGAGCATGGGACAAACACCCTGCCTTTGCTATCCGCATGTTCGTACGAGAAAAGAGACAACAAATGTCTACCAGAGTCGGACTGTGTTTACATGTCCGTCGTGTGTGCTCAAACATTCATGGGAATAGATGCGGGCGACGAGTTGACCTCTCCATGTGGGTGAGATGCGACTTGGGGTCCTGACGCTCCGAGACTGTCGCGAAACGGCATGACGAGACAGCACAGCACAGTTGTCTTTGTTATCGGGAGCAGTCCAAGGCACCGTGGAAGAAGAAAAGGGTGCGAGTGGGGGTGAGCAAGGCTGTTTATTAGCCAAGGCAAACTTCTGACCCACCACCAGATGCCTGCTAGCAGCCGGGCCGGCCGGGTCTCCACGGACCCTTGCAATGGGCCCGTTTGGGCGCACTGTACGGATGGATGTACTCCGTATCTCTCCCTCACTTCTCCAATCAGCCGTCTATTAGCAGCAACAATCGCCCGAGACACTTATCACCGCAGGTATTGTTAGCAGACCGGGAGGCCGGCAGTTTGGTCAGAATTTCCAAGGGCACAGCGTCTACCTTTTATTAATGCCGCCGCCGACGTTTCTTGTCGATGCATGGCCTATCAGATACGCAAGTCTGTGGGTAGGTACCTGGACAGTGTAGTGCCAGCCGGGTACACCTACCACGGTAGGTACCGAACAGACACCGGGTCGCCATGTGCCGCCTGTTCTCCGGTCGCCTCTTGGAGGAATTATTTGCCAAGGGCATGCCGTAGGGCTAGAAGCTAGCTTTGTGTATATCGACGATTTCCACAGGTGCACTCGGAAAGAATGTGTTTCTGGCATGGACGAGCGGCCATGTCGTCGCGTCCTGCAGGCAGCCATGCCGGTGACGACCTCGACAAGGTATCTTTGCCTGGGGAGTACTTGGGCGCTGCTACGGTTGCGAGCCGAAAAAAGCAACAGGTGCCCCGTCGTTACTTGAAGCTCCTCCCCCACAGGCGATGCAAGGCCAGCTCCAGCCCTGCGCACCGCGGTTGTCTTGCTTTTCGCGGTGGCTCGCGCGGTGGAGACACTCATCTGCAGGGTTCCAGCGTGCACTGTACAGTGCGTAGACAGTGCACAGAGGGACCCCTCCCTGGCGCGCTGTGGGCGGTCTCCATCGCGTCCGTCCACTCAGCGGCGCGCCTTCATCTTGCCTCATTCCAGCGGCAGCTACTCAGACTGAAAGCCTCCAATCAGCGGCGCGCCATCCACGGTAGCCCGTACACGCATGTACATGTCATGGTTCGCCCACCACTCACTCTCCGGCCGCACGAGGACAGGTACAGTGCAATACCTCGACTTCCACCATCGGCTCCTGTACTGTACGGTACAGTATGGCAAGGTAGCCAGCCGGTGGGTGGAGGTGGGCGGTAGGACGCACCAAGCAGTGCCTCCCTCGGCTGCCCTGCTGGCACGGAGAGGGCGGCAGACTACCGCTCAATAGCGAGCAAACACAGGGAGACAGGAGTGGAGTGGCGAGGTTGGAAAGAAGAGGAGGAGAGAGCGTTGAAGAGAGAGGAGGGGACACGGCGCGAGGTAGTTGAGAAGGAGAGCGAGAGTGAGAAGAGAGAGCTTGCGAGAGAGAGGGCTTGGGTGAGTGAGTGAGTTGAGTTGAGTGACAGTGAGTGAGTGAGAGTGAGGGCGAGTGAATAAAATACCCAAGGCGAGGCAGTAGGCCCGGCCCCCTCCCCTTTCCCTCTCCTCTCTCTTCCTTCCCTCTCTCTCTCTCTCTCCCCTTTTCACAATCGGCCCAACAGCCAAAAGACAAGCGCCCCGACAAGCACAAGCGCTAACCAAGGCATGCACCAAGGCCGAAGGACTCTATCGCCAAACACAGCAATAATAAAAACTTGACGTCGTACCTCGTCTCGCTTCCTTCCGCCCACACACCAGACTCGATCCAGAAGAGCGCGCCCAACCAGGTCTCTGCGACACCTGGGCGCCTCCCTCCTCTCCGCTTCGCAACGCCAGATGCAGTATAGATCCATCGGCACCACGCTCAAAGCAGCATCTCCACCACTTTGTTGCCCTTTCCAGACTTCTTTTTTGTCGACACGCGCGACGAGCTTCCACCTCAAGCTCGCCAGCTTGCAGAGCAGAGCCGCTGCGGTTTGCGCGCCTCGTCTGATTGATTGACTTTTTGCGGCTGCGCCCTCCCGCCGCCTCGACCTCTCGCCTCGAGCCCGCGCATCGGGGAATAATCCCCCTCCCGCCGTACTTTCGTCTGCATTTCCGTACCGCGGTCCCCTACCTGCCTACTTACCTACACCTGCCTACCTACCTACCTACTTACCTACCTACCTACCTACCTACACCCCCTCTCGCCCTCTCTGCCCCCCAGTGCGTCGTGGCAACAGCAGCACAGCTGTTGGACCATCTGCCCGAGCCCCGAAAAAAATTTCACAAAAAGGCAGCAATGGCCGACATCACCGACCAGCACGACCAGACGTCGCCCACGGACCTCGATGAGTCGCATCCTGCGGGCAATGGCACCGCTGCCGCCGAGAGCCGCGGCATCAAGCGCCAGCGCCCTGCTACGGCCGACGACGACGATGACGACGACGAGAAGGGCGGCCGGGAGCGTCGCAAGATTGAGATAAAATTCATCAGCGACAAGTCCCGCCGGCACATCACCTTCTCCAAGCGCAAGGCGGGCATCATGAAAAAGGTGCGTCCAAAGCTCGTTTCCGTCCTTGATCCGCGCCCAAGTCCACAAACGCGCGCTCCCTCGACACTTGTCGCTTGCCTCACATCCTCCTTACGCCTGTCGCGGCGACGACAGAGCTCCCATCCGTCCCATCTTCCCCTCCTCCCGGAAAAAGTCGTCGCTAACGCCAGTATCGTCTCCCCTTCTAGGCCTACGAGCTTTCCGTCCTGACCGGCACCCAAGTCCTCCTCCTCGTCGTCTCCGAAACGGGCCTCGTGTATACCTTCACCACGCCCAAGCTTCAACCGCTCGTCACTAAGGCTGAGGGCAAGAACTTGATTCAGGTATGCGCCTCTCCACGCTTTTGCGTCACCCTTCGATAGTGGTTTGCGTGCCGCCAACGACGCGTTTCAGCACTTTCCTCCCTCGCACTTCCCTCCCTTGCCCCCTCTCAATGCCCTCTATCGCTCTCGTCTCAACTCGCCCGGTCTCATACCGTGCCGCCCTTCGTCACGGAGGACGGTCAGCTGCCCGCGCTGTGCCGCGGTAGGACGTACCTGCCGCCACGGGCGCGTTGACGCGCTCCTCGCGTGATCCACGTCACAACCGGTCGAAATTCTTGCGCTGACGCATCCCGTTCTCTATAGGCGTGCCTGAATGCACCAGAGCCTGCGCCCGGCAATGAAAACGGCGTCGACGGCGGCGACCAGGTCGAGTCACCCGAAGATTCGGCTGGTCAACACATCCCTCCCCAGGGCGCCCGACCTGGGATGCCTCAAAACCCGCACATGCCCGGCAACTACATGCCCAACATGCCCATGGACCCTCAACAGGCACTCGCCTACCAAAACTACGTCCAGCAGCGCAATCAAGGATACGGCTCGGGAATGCCGCCGCAGGCCGGGATGCCGCCAAGCACTCACCATCAGTCATGAGGAGGATGGGGGCGCGGGGGAGACGTGAGTCCGGTCGCCTATACCCGGCTACCGACGCTCCACGAATACGTTGTTACATGACAAGAGGCTGTCCTTGTGGGCGTTGCCATTCTTTTTGCGGGGCTTTGGTGATTCGGCGTTGATGACGTGTAGGTCCGCTGCTTTTGCGTTCGGTTGTCAACGGTCTCTTCTCCTCTCCACCCCCTTCTCCTCATCCTCACACACCGCCAAAGAAACTTTGCGCAATGGGCTATGAGGCTCGGCTTGCCCTGTTCATCAACTCGGCCGGGACAGTCTGGGTCGCGGTCCGAGGCGGCGAGATCGAGTCATCGTCTCCTTGAGGACGATGGTGTATCAACTGCTCCGTATCCAGTGGCGTTTAAAATGCGTTCTTCTAGTCCCTGGCGGCACAAGTCTCGAGCGTTTGGCAGGGCACGGGGTCAGGGGGCTGGAAACGGGCGAGGTCGGGAGTGTATCGACTACAGGGTTGAAGAGCAATCAGGGAGTTTTTGCTGTGAGGGCGTCGGGAGGCCCATTGCGCAAGGTATTTCGCGGATGGATGATAATGGACATTCACGAAAGTATGCATGTTTGGGGGTCTGGGAATCAGAAACAAAAAGGTTGAATGGATCTCGCACATGATATGTCTTGGGTCCAAGCTTCTTCGAAGGCGCGCGTCGCCAGCCACGGGATCTTCTCTTGCATGTGATGGCAGTCTCTGCGGCTGAAGCTAAATCGGACAAGGAGGCTAAAATTTGTGGGCGGCCTGATGTGCTGGTTCTCGTCCCGGGTCGAAGATGGGTAGAGAATCGCGGAGCTTGCCCATCGGAGGGAAGACTGATGATGCGAATCCCTCCTGACAGCCTCTTTGGGCATCGAACACGTCACTTCCACATGCAGACAAGCGTCAGGAACGTCAGATCGACCGTTGGATGCAGGAATCCGGGGAAGAACCAGGGCCTTGACGAGCGCCTTTCCGGAAGAAGCGACAGGCGGCGTTGGGGGGCATTGGGAAAACTGTCCACGCATAAAGAGAAAAAAAAGAAGAAAAAAAGGGCGGTTAGAGGAGCCTTTAAGTTTACAGATGGAGTTGAAGGGCAAACTGCCGCCTTTCCTTTTCCGATTCGAACCTTTTTCTTTTTAGGTTCTGTTGCCGATGGCGGGCGTTGTTCCTTTTCCAGCATCACGGGGCGGATGTCCGTTACGGCTTAGTAGACAGGGCCCGATTGGGGAACTCGCTATTGCCATTTTGGGAGTCGAGGGCCAATGTGATTGGGGAGGGCGGCCGAAGGGGCCAACGGCAGGATAGAAGCCGTCGAGGCTCCTGGTTTGGGTCTAGTGTTTTGGTGGTGAATCTTGACGTGTTGGCGTTTCTCGACTACCACTGCGGTCTATCGGGTGGTGATGCTTCTTGAAAGGGCGAGGGCACCAGTTCGACGAGGCAGAATGGGGTCTTAAGAGCGGCTTCTCTGGTCACCACACGTACGCGTTCGAGCCTCGTTCTCGACACTGGAGAAAATATATACGCGGACGAGGCTTGGCTGGCTGGCTTCGGGAGCCGAAGCTTCGAAAACGACCAAACTTGACCCTTGTTGGAGTATAAAATAGAAAGGAGGGGGACCCATCAGCCCGGTCCATGGCGCCCCTGCGGGCCTTGGCAAAGCCGTTGGCCCATTGTATAGAGTCGTGCTTCTTAGCTTGCTTTGGTTTGGCGCGAGGCGCTCGAGGCCGTGGGTGGGACACTGTGGACAGGGAAAAGTCGGGGTTTTTGATGCAGCGCGCCTTGGTCCGCGGACCCGGGAGGGAGACGCGGGTCGCGGGTGAGCTTGTCGGCGTAATGATGGGCGGTTGTCGTAACGCATCAGCCGTGTGCTTGGAGGTATGGCAATCAGACTGTCCATTCGGGGAGACGTCCTCGGTCCTCGGGAGCCTTTGGGCACCAGCCGCCGAGGGGTAGGGGTGATAGACGAAGGTGAAGATTTTGAAGATTTTGAATGAAGGATGAATCAAATGAATTGAATTTTTTGGATCTTGATTCAAAATCTTCAAGCTCCAATTTTCGCGATTCAAGTTGGGTTTGGGCCAATTCAGGCCATTCATGAATGGTTTGAAGGATCCCTAAACGAAGTGAATTTGGTGTGTACCTGAGCGATTGCAAAGATGCCTCAAAACGCCAATAAGTAGTATATAGTTTTAAGTTATAGCCTTCTAAGAAGTCGATAATCCCGAATACTACAAAAATTAACTTACATAAATACTGATCCGCCTGTCCTAGGCAAATCGACTGAAAATAAGCACTTTCAAAGCTCTGCCGAATCCTCAAAATACGTCGGTACAACGCGTTCGAATCCGCCACTGTACACGGCTACACTCTTAGAGCCCCAATCCTCCGAAGCCTCCATTGTATCTAGACAGGGGGTTGATATCGCAGACTTATCGGCTTGGGATGCAGGAGGTTTGGGGTAGGGGTTCGGTGGGAGCCTCGGTGGGAGGAAGAGGTTGAGGAGGATTCTCGCCTGAACACAGATTAGCATATACCTACATATATAATGAGGGTATATCCATACATACCATCTTCCAGCTTGCCCGGAATGTGGTCTGGTCTCCAAATAATACTATTGGCAAAGGGCAGGATGTCATACTCCATGGCCGCCTTGATCAACGCCTGATCGATCTTATCTTCCTGAGTATAAGCACTCCGTAAAAGTGTTAGTACTCGCACCGTATCTGCCTTCAAGGCGTGACGGCGGATACCGAATTCGTCTCTACAACCGCTGAAGAGGCGTTCCACGTCAACTTCAGAGCCAGAGACAGAGAAGATCACGCGCCGCCGCAGCCAAAAGTGGCCACTCGACCTTGTGTTCTTTCCACCACTTCAGTAGGAAGTCTGGAGACTTTGCAATAGACTCGTCGAACTCTATTCGAGGAGCTGCAAGCCACCGTTCAAGCTCCGAAATAGGGATCGCCGCGCCCGTCTCCGCCTCCTCGCCTTCTTCATTTGGATGGCTCTCCATTGCGCAATGGAGACTCCTTGAGGACGCTCAGCTGGTCTGGATTGGCTCATAGTTGAGTTTGTGGCATTCAATGCTGCTAGCTCCGGCCACTCCGTTTTGAAATACTTCTTGACTTTAGCCATAATCTCAGAGTATTGATCCGGTATCATCATTTCCAATTGGTGAGTTTTATAACGCGGATCCAGGATGTGAGCTGCGAATAGCATCATTTGATCGTCAAGCTTCTTCATATAAGTAACGTGTTTTGCTTTGCCCTTCGAGAAGGCGTCTCGAATGGACATATCAAGGTCTGTAAAGTCGCCAACTCCTTCGACTACATCATCAAGGAGAGCTTCCAAATCCCAATAGATATCGAGACTTTGTGAGATCGGCGGCATAACTTCGGAGACTTTCAGAGTGTGGTCTTTAAACGGCTTCAGAACCTTCCACAGTTGATAGAGAGCGACAATCTCTTCTGATAAGGGCAGGAGGCACTTGACTTGCGGGTGAGTATCAACGAACTCAGTATACTCTGCCTCAAGCTCGAGGAATTGGTCAATCATGTCGTAGGCCGAATTCCAGCGAGTGTCGACATCGTAGGTTGGCTTCCGGTAGTGCGTGCGCGGCATGCTTTTGAAGTCTTGCTCCCTAGACCCGGATCTCAACATCCAGAGATTGAGGAGGCGGATTTTGGCAATCCCACTTCGACTAGAGTCTCCCGGAATGGTGTAGTTGTTGCTTTTATTCTCTTCGTCCCACTTGTCAAGCATCTTCTTGGCTTCCTTCGCTGTGCCTGCTTTGAGATCTTGCAAGACGCCCTCACAAATGAGCGAGGTAATATGAGCTAGACAGCGGATCCAACTCTTCCTGCCGTGAAAGCGCATGCGGGCCTCCTATTGGGCTCACCTTGTCGTCGAATTTGGTCTTGAGAGAATCGTACAAAGACTGACAGAGCGTGCCGTTATTGCCGGCGTTGTCTCCCGTAATGGCGAGAAGCTTAGGCTTGAGCCTGAGCTCCTCAAGCGTCCTCTCAACTATCTCAGCTAATTGTTTGCCAGTGTGAGATCTTTTGAGCTCAATAAACTCAATAACTTCCTCTCTCCTCAAACTCCGGTGTAATCCAGTGCGCAATAATGGCGAAAATGGGCACCCGATTCGGTGCTGTCCAGATATCAAGGGTGAACGAGATGGTGGCACAATTGTACTCAAGCTCAATCTTCAGCTTCTCCTGCGTTCGACAAAGTCTGTATATATATGATTGCGTAACGTTATACGACTCCTGTACACACATGTTGTGTTGTGAGCCAAGAACATCTCTTGAAAAGCAGGAGTCTCGACAACAGAGAAGGGTTGTCGGTGTTTTACAAACCACCGGCGGATAGACTCCTTTGCCGTGAGTCTTGCTCTCTGCCTAGGTCGACCGCTCCATGCGTCTGCCTCTGTATAATCTCCTCCACCAATGGCGCGGCCGTATCCATTAATTCGAGCGTGGTGAGATTCCTTCGTAATACCGTGGATTTTTAAATGGTCTCCCATGCCAGAGGTAACCCCTCGGCGGTTCGATTCGAGGACCTGGAATCTCTTCCGAAGAGTATTGGGATTTTGAAGGCACTCTATACAAGTCCACCGGAACTCTTGGAAGATCTTCGGCCCATCCTTATCCTCTGAGTAAAAGCTTCTGTCTATAGCTTCCTCTGCATATACCAATAGACGTGGCTGTTCTTGTCTCTCTTCTTGCGAACATGCTTTTGTTTGTTGTCGGCCCACTTCTTGATAAGTCCGGCTTTCTCTGCGAGCGTCATATGACTACTGTTCAATGGCGGCTCTGGTGTATCCGCGTCGGGCATGTCATCATCTGACTCACAGTCAGGATGACCCGGGGGCGCGCAGACAATTGTATCTTCGCCAGTTGGAAGAGGAGAGGAAGGAGCCGGAGTTGCGCTAGAATCAGCGCGCGCGCGCGCGGGATTCCGAGGGTTGAATTGAGGATGTTCGATGCGGGCATAATTCTGCGTTGGCAATTTACGCCGGGTCCTTGGAGCAAAGAAATTCGCTGCGGCAGATGTTTTTGTTTCAGCAGGGGCCATACTACGTATCATGTTATAATTAGCTATCCACTCGTAAGGTAATTAAATAAGGAGGGTAGATTGGAGAGTAATGAAGTTTTACCTGATCTTGGCTGAAAGGCTCGAGAATGGACGCGACACAGGTAGTCGGAACGACACCAAATAAACCACAATAAAGTGTCAAGGAGTCGGGGTTGAACGGGTAGGATAGGTCGTCGGTCAGGGCGTTGATTCGGGGGCTGATCCGAAGCCGCTGTCGGAATATCGAAGCAGGAATTAGGCGAGGTCGTGGTAAAATAATGTCGTGGCAGTTGTCGCGAAGACCGTTGCGCCACGCAGGCAAAGGTGGATGGGCTGACGACCCTGTCTTTCCGACAGCAGTAGAATTAACAGGTGGTCAACTGAGCGGAAATAACGCGTCTGAACGCGGCTAGTTGGCACAATATATCCTTATCATGCAGATTTTTCGGGTACTTCCTGATCGGCTAATTTGTATGGACAAACAAGTAGCAGTCATATTGGGCTCGAGGAGTAGATAAGTCCCTAACAGCCTCCAAATCGCGAGCTGACTCGATTCGTGTCACTTCAATTGTTCGCGCAGTATTGAGATGTTGAGGATCTGAACGCGTTTTCGAATCAGCTTGCTGGGGCTGTACAGCGGTATAATTATTATATTATATATCCAGAATATGGGTTGCCGAGCTTAATATGTGCTTGAAATGTAGTATTCCAACCAAAAATGGGCTATCCATTGATTGCCTTCAAGATGATGTGGCATTTCTTGAGCAAATGTTAACGACATGTAACTATCGAGGTTATATCATCCGAACGAGAAAATCCAGAACATTCGAGCGGCACTACATTTAAATCATGTGCATTATAAAATGGCACTGTTCATGAGCTTCATGGTGTTTTTTAATACTCCGTATAGGGTGGCAAGATTGCTGAAACGGTGGCGTATCAGGCACTGTTAGGGTCGTTATACCACAATATATGGACGCCCTAACTGCCGTCCTTCGCCTCGATTTCCCCAGCGACGCCCCCGCCAGACGCGGGCGGCGCGGGACTAGGATTTTGCCAGTGGAGTGTGGACGGTGGAATCCAACTGAAACACGCACAACAGACTTTTAAATACGCAGAGCGTCATCACAAGCGCGGCCGAACTCGAAGTTACCGTGTCCGCGCGGGCAAACCCCAATGATGGGGTCAAAGCAGCTTGTTTATTGATGTGTATGTGAGCCTGCCGAGGAAGAACAGGAAGAGGCCCTTGGTGGGTGGCTTCGGTATTGACCCTTTCCTCCTGTATGTCCCTTGGCCGCGAAGCGGGGTGATAATTTTTTTTCGCCTTACGTTTCGACCATATCGCCATTCATTCACAATTTTTATGAATGAATTGAATGAAGACTCCTGATTTTTGATTCGTCGAATTTGAAGACCTTACCCGATTCGGCTTCATTCAATTCAAGGGTCCCGAGGCCGATTCGACTTCAAAATCTTCAAATATCAGCCCTACCGAGGGGACATACTGTATCCAGCTCGTCGCTGCAGAAGACACGGCCCAGCTCCCTGTCCAGAGTCTTGGCGCGGCACAAGGCTATCGGCGTCAGCGTCTGCTCGCACGCGGAAGCAAGCCTTCTTGCAAGGCCAACCACACCCGCCATGGCCAACAGTCAGTTGCATTTTGGGGAGAGGCCAGGATGATTATACAGACGACTTAGTCAGCTCTGACATTTCTAGAGACCTGACTCTGACTGGCTGGCGGGATGAGCAGGTTTGAGAAGGTTTCTGCATTGGGACAAAGCAAACAGTACGTACTTGAGCTACCCCGGCCACAACCCCAGCACTGCTGGAACGAGGACGCCATGACAGCGTCTTGTTGCTTCTGCGTGCCTACATACGGTCTTTGTGGTAATTAGAGAAGAGGAAACAGTGTCCTGTTGCGAAGCCGACTCTACGGTATGTAGCCTAAGAAAACAAACACGCCTGCTGCTGTTGGGCAAGCTCTCGATGTTGGTGTGCAAGTGCTTTGCCATGATAGACCCAGAACACCGTGACGCCCAGAAACCCAGATTAAAAAAAAGTCGCCTTGCCAAACGAGCTATAGGTCCACAAAGGGCCCCTCGTCGGCGCTATCGAGAGGGGCAGGCGAAAAGGAGACATTATATTGGTACACACGCCGCATCCCGAGCCAAGTTCAATGGTCGGCGGACGTGGCGCTGTAGCGGCCGACGGCCAAGCTTCCGACGAAGACACCTGCCAGGACGGATAGAAAGTAGCCCACGTTCATGGTCATGACGGCCAACATGCTGTGTGGAACCAAACAGTCAGTCAGCCGGAGGTCAAGCTGGTGCAAAGGAACGGGTGTATATAAGGCTCACAGCAAGTATCCTACGCCGGCGAGGATGGTGTCCATGACGGCGCGGACGGGGTCGACGCTCAAGCGCCAGGGCCGGGCAATGGTGCCCTTGCGGCCGACGACGACGACCGACTCCTCGATGCCGTTCTCGGACAGCGTCATCTGCTTGGCGTCCGGGTCGCGGGTGATGTACTCTGCGAGCTGCATCCTGCCGTTGGAGGCGATGTAGCGGCGGTTTGTGTCGCGGTCGAGCCAGCGGGCCTCCTGGAGCGACTTTGCGGCGAGGAGCAGGCGGCCGATGACGGCGAGGGCGATGAGGAAGAGGCAGGTGGCGGCGTAGGCGCCCGGGCTGCGGGGAGTCCACGAGTTGGAGTAGAGGGCTGTCTCCATGTTTGTCTGGAAGACCATGGTCATCATCATGGAGCCCATGGAGTCGTGGCCGTGGGCATCGGTGGCGGCGGCGGCAACGACGGGCGCGCTGCCCATGTCCATGTCGCTGTGGTCGGCGCCGTGGCGTGGGAAGAGGAAGGACATGGTTATTTTGGTGCGTGTATCGGAGCTATGATGGTGGTGGTGGTGGTGGCTGGTTGCTTCTGGTTGGGTGCACGAGGAGTGATGTCTGTGTGGTGGCGGGCAGAGACGGAGAGAGAGAGGAAGAGGAAGAGAGAGAGAGATGCGGCGTAAGTAAGTCAAACAACGTCTGATGTGCAGCTTCCAAGGAGATTAAATGTACAGCGAGTTGGGCAGCGTGCTAGTGAGAGAGTATTTGCGCAAATTCCTCGACGCTCCAGCCGCGACTTGACCTGCCAAAGCATCCGAGCACAGCAAAAAGACACGAAACGGGCTCAAGGCAGGGAGCGTCTTTTCAACTCTATCGACTCTTCAACACAAAGGGGACAGACACACCAGACGAAGACGAAACCCGGGGTATGCAAATGTCTGTGTCCGCAAGGGCGGCGCCCTTTATTTTTAGGGCTTCCTTTTCCCTTTATTTGTTTGACTCTTGCTTGGCATGGCCTGGCTGGCTAGCGGCTTCGAGGGTATAGATAATTACTGGGGATGGCGAGATTGCCTGCGGTACGTATCCGTGACGGGTAGCGATCTGGCGGTGGCACTGCTGAGGTAATGGGCCCTGATCACCTCAGCCGTCTTCGGATTCTCGGCCTGCCGTCATGGTGAAACGAGGGCATCGTCTCGACCGAGCGCACTATCTCGACCGAGTGCACACGCCCGCCCTGAGCACGTTTGAGGCACATCTCGATGGTGGCTGAGACCTCTGGACGTGTCCCCTCCTTCGTCACCAACACGCACCGGACACTCGACACAATGACCGGCATCATCCGCCCATTTCTTCCCCTTTTCTCACCACCATGACGCGCTCGGCACCCAGCGATGCGATTGGGACTGGGACGCACACCCAGGGCAACTTGATCGTCCTTTGCCAGACCGCCGTGAGTCTCTCCAAGCTGGCTGATTGTTGGCTGCCAGTGCCGCGTCGGTCGAGGCTCAGCAGCGGCGCATCGAGACGACAACACACGGCCCACGTGTCAGAGCTCAGGGAAGTGAGCGCTTATTCCTCTAGCTAGCCGCAGCTCTGGTCTCGTCGGCCGTCGCAGGAGTCTCCGACTAGCATCGGCTATCGCCTGAGCCCAGACGAAATGCCCAGGTCCCCCAGCACATGTTGCAAGGCCGCCTACCTCTCCGCCCTGTCCCTAAAATAGACCCGACTTCCTTACTCCTCAGAACCACCGGTCATGCCAGGAAACAGAGGCGAGCCCTACCGGATCCTTTGCGGAGGCCTTGATCGACACGGCCGCCGTCGACCCCGCAACTTTGCGCCCACCACGAGACCCTCGTTGCCGCACAAGTATTTGCGGTTGGGATCGAGGGCGATCATGCTATCCCAGATAGGCACTCGTGCATACATGCTCAACGCTCGGATGGTCCGTTGCCCGGGGACATGGCCCGATTGATCGCGCCCTCGGCGACACCCGGCGGCTGGTTGTGTCGTTGCCCGTCCCGTGTGGACGACCAACAGCCCTGGCCTGCAAAATCTTGATTCTGCAGTGTCAAAGACAGTTCATCAGACGTCCCACGAAAGGCCAGCATGGGCTCGCGTGGCTTCAAAAGGGCAAAGTGGCTCTCGAGACTGCATCTTCGATGAGCCCTGTCAGCTAGCTGAGCTGGGCAACGTTCGCAGTGATGCTGAATCGTGAAGGCCTTGAGCTGCGGTTTGCCTTGTTTCGGGGCAAGGTGCAGTCAGACCGCCTCGGCTACCAGCGTTGATGGCGTTCGATCATGCGCCGTGGAAACCAGGCCCGGCTGCCAGGGCGACCATACCTGGGGCACAGGTCCACCGCCTGGGACTGTTCTTGGCCAGGCAAATTCAGAAAGCCAACGTTGGGCTTCTTGGTCGAGGACAAGTCACTTGGACTCGTGGCTTAATGCTCCCCCCCCGTGGGCAATACGGCACTCCTTGCTGGGCGTGATGCAACGGGGAAAATATGTTGCAGAGGCCATGGGATCATCTGCTTTGGCTCGGCCAGTCCAGAATAAACTTATTGACGTTGTGTTCTTGAACGTGGTTTATCTCGATGCAAGGGCTTAGGCTCTCTCGCTTGCTTGTGAAAGCCATCTTCATATTGGCCGTCCCCAGGCCAGCCGTCTCCTCCGATTTTCAAACCAGGGCTTTCAAACGACTTGCAAGTGGCTCGGCCGTCCAAGTGCCCAACCAGGGGGCCCCGGATCAACGGGCAGAGAAGCCAGTTTCTAGTAATGCCGCGCGGACCAGCTCTCGACAGGAACGCGCCTCAGTCACCAACACAGCAACGGCCAAGTCTCGAGCGACGCAAGCCCTTGGACAAGATGGCTCCGACTCACCTCCTTTCCGTTTCTCCCCCCTGCCATACGACTAAGCTACCGGTATCTCGAGCCACAGACGGCCGCTCTCACCGTCTCTCTGCCGCCGCTTCCATCTCCTCTTGGCCAGATCGCCGGTGACGTGCATGGACGCTTGGCAATATGAGGTGCATGGCGTGACTGCCGCCCACCCCATGAAGACCTTGGCACCGGCAGCAGCTCAATGTAGTCTTCGATGGGAGCCAAGACCATCCAGTCCCCTCGTATGCGCGCGCTCCGGAAAGGCTGGGCCTACGAGCTGACCATGGCCACAACGATTGGTCCTGTCCTCCGAGGCAGCTGCGGCAAGTAGTCGACCCGAGAACAGTCCCGCTTCCATCAAATGCAGGCTCATCTCCTTGTGGCATGGGGCGTAGCATCCATCTTGCTCATCATGCGTTCCACGTCATCCCCGACCTCGACACGTTTCCCGGTAAACGCCGCCGAGACAAGACGACATGCATTCAACGGGCGAGCCTCGATGCCGGTCGCCCGTCTAGTCCAGCCGAGGCTCTCGGAGGACAGCAAGGCGCGCCGACTTGAACGACGACCCTCCTTGCCTTTGGTTTGCTCGTGCCGGGGTGCAGGCGCCAATGGGGCGGGCGCCGGCCTGTCCGCTACCCCCTGCCGAGCTGGCCAGCTGCTTTCCCGCCATCCACCCCCTCGGCTGAGAAGAGGTGCGCGAAGAAGTTCATGGTGCATTGTGGGGGATCTTGGGAAAATGTGACCCAGGACGATCCAGCCCCTCACCGGGTAGCACCTCAGCATCTTGTATCCGTGCTCGGATCGGACGAGGAAGCCCCTGAACCTACGTGTACACTTGCGAAAGGACCTCGGCCCGAATTGGCCATGTGATGGACGGCAAGCCTTCCACCCGCGTCTCCCCTCCGTCGTCATGGCCTTTCTTCTCCGAGACATGGGGAATCCCGGGGTCTCTTCCTGGATGAACGTGTATATGTCCAGGGGGCTGAGAAATTAAACTCTGGTCATTGCCAGTCCCAGTCTTTCGCGGGCACGACGAGCCGGCGCCCATGCTCGGCTTGAATCCGTGATGTCGTTTGCCATCGGGCTTTTTGGCGGCACGCATAGACGGCGCTGCATCTCGTGCCACCAGGCTGGGGGTTTTGACGGCCACGGGTCCATAATCATGGAGCTTTGGGGGAAGACTTGCGGTTTGCGAGGGGATGGATCCTGGGGAGATCAGTAACCTTGACGATGGAGTCGACATGAACCAACAACGACGGCGGGAATCAAACTCGTCCTCGATGGCCTGGGTGGAAGACAGCCACGTGTAGTCCCAACAGCAGCCCTCCGTGTCAACAGCAATCATGAAGAGCATAGACACACAAAGTACTTAAGCGTCGGTAGAGAATCGGAGCAGTATACATCTCAGTCGACAGAGACACCGGGTAAGTAAAAATACAGTTTCCAGGGGGGGCCCCTATTTGGCACCTTCCGAGCCCTCCTACGAGAACACGCCGGTGGCTACCAGCATGCGAGCGTTTGCAGTGTAGAAAAGGCTCACCCTGGCCGTGTCTAGACTGGCAAACCGTCTACCTATTCCGGGGATGATGCTCTGTAAGGGTCTCGCGTACGCCTTGACCGGCGCCTTTCTGCCATCTACCCAAGCAGGACTGGGGAAAGACTACGGAGTGCGGAAGACACGTGTTCCCCTTCTCCTCCTTTCCAGTTCCACGGCCACGTCGCAGGAGAACACTGGCTCCTCTGAGAAAACAGCGAATAGTGCCTAGGTCAAATGAATGATTTTACGCCTTGCGGTGAAACACTCTGGCCCCTATGCAGACTACCCACCGCTCACTTGCTTCAACCTGCACAGAGAGATGGGTAGCTTGGTCGACAAGGAAGCAGCAAAGACGTGATCTTCTTGGGGCAAAAAGGGGGGGGGCATGCTTGGTTCCTCTTCAGAGCTGCCCGCAGATACTACTACATTGTTCATCGCGCCATTCATACACAGTCTGCGAGAACCAAGTCGCCCTCCACGACATCCAGCCGTTCATGGTTGAATGGGAGGGCGTAACAAGAGGCCACCAAAGAGGAAAAGGGGGGGATCGATCAGCCAGATGAAGCCACCGATAGTGGTGTCTGTCTCCTGTATGTATGTATGTATGTACATGCATGCATAGACGGGCGGCCAAGCTCGAGGCTCGAATTGTCAAACGTAATACGACGCACCTTCTCTCACGCGCCAGCCCTCCCCCCTTACCATGCCAGAGGGCGCATCTCCATCGACTGCGTTTAGGGGGGTAAGACCAGGCAGATCCCATCTCGCCCCGATGCAACCGCCCAATCACCCAACCCTTTTCCCGCAAGCCTCGATGTCCTTTCACTCACTCGTTTTTTTCTATCTGTGCATGTGAGCCCCCAAAGCCACTCTGCTCATGCCTGGAACCAACACGTTTGCCCGCATCGTCCTGCCGTGTGACGCAGGCTACCGCCACGCCCCTGTCCCCCCAGGCCATCCGACGGCATCCACCGATCCGGGCAAGCCTCGTGGAGCGGCACAGCTTCCCCGTTGCCTCGGTCTCCATGTCGTCGAGTGGCCTTGCCCGACTGCGAGGAGGGGGGGCGTGGGAAATGTGAAGCGGATCCATTCTCCCCCCTCCCGAGTCAAGCTTACATATGTGCAATGTACGGAGACGCACGGCGTCGAAACACTCACGATGGGTGTCACGAACTCATCAGATAGATGTGTGCTACCCTCTACAATAGGTATATATGCACAGCCTGATCCCTGTCCATATGTACATATGCCTGTGCATACCTCGGCATCCTACATGTACAGTACTGGATGTATGTCTGTCCATGCATGAGCAGTAGCTACACACACGCGCCGCGCGGAATGCACAGACAAGGCGTTCCGAACTGAACGGTCCCCCCCCCCCTCTCTCTGTGTCCATATCTCGCCCTCTTCGCCTTGCGAGCATGTATTCGTACCATGGCCGCATCCTCCCGCCCACCCCCTCCCTCCCCTGCAATGCACCCATCCGCGACCCGTTTTCAGCCCAGGGTTGGGGAGCGAGGACCAAGCAGAGAGGGGCGACGAGACCCACCGCCAATAGATACAAGGAGCCTGGTACAGTCGTATCCGAGATGCAGGTATCCGGGAGCGAGTCTATTTCGACGACTGGCATCCTCAGATGGCGACCGGGGGGGCCGGCAGCGGCGTGGGGCCATTGGGCCCGAGAGGCTTCGGGGGGGGGGGGGTGTGCGTGTGTGTCGTATCGTATTGAGCGTGAGAAAAAAAAAGCCTGTGTCTCTCTTGGGGTTGCACGAGAAAAGGGCATCGTGATGAGGTCGAGCGTGCAGGGGATAGGGGAATCGGGTCTGACTGAAATCAAGTATTGGCCGAGGCTTCGAATGAAATCAAATGAGTCAAGAAGCAAACATGCACAAACCACAGGAGAAAAGGAGAAACAAATAATAAACCCCGAAAGAGGCAAAGGAGCTCGAATCTGCAGCCGGGCGATCGATGCATCTGACAACGGCCCGGCAGGGGAGAGGGAAAGGAGGGAGGGGCGTTGCCGCAACAAGCCCGCTCCCAAAAGGCCAGGGGACCTGCTCACCGGTTCCTGGCATGCATCGAACGAGCGTGCCAGTCGCTACCCCCCCGTATTCATTTCTACGGCCGAGTCGGCTTCCCGTGCAATATACAGTACGTGCATCAGAGAACATGACATTGAGGCTCCCCTGGCCCGCCAGTACCCTGCACCGCGTATAGGAATAATAATCCGCACCAGCAAACAGGGGGGGGGGACGGGGGAGAGAAACGACTCTTCTCCCATCAAGTACAATTTGTACAAAGCACGGCCTACATGCAGACGGCCAGCCAGCCAGACAGACAGGACGGAACGATACCGAAATGTCGCCTGCCTGCAGCATCTGGATCACCAGACCAATGGACAAACAACCAGCTCCTCCCGGCCCCCTTTACGGAAGAGACTGCATCGGGGGGGGGCATGAGCCGCAGCATCAGAGGAGGGGGGCTTCAACACCGGCCGCAAGCAGGAAATGTTGGGCTGCGGAAAAAGGGGGGCCCACGGTCCAGATACAGATGTCTCTATGTAAAGATAGATATGGAGCATGGAGGAGCAGCGTGCTGCCTTACTCACACCCACACCCTCGCCCACACCCTCGCCCACACCCTCTCTACCTCTCTCCGGGCACGGCTTCGGAAACCCGTGCCGAGCCGGGTGGCCTGGCCTGGCCCTGGTGGTGCGTGCTGACCGCCCGGGACGAGGCCCGAGTGGACGGGGCACGAGATGAGATGGGGCGGGAGAGGCACGGCAAGGAAGAAAGAAAGAAAGAAAGAAAGAAAGCGACCCCCCCCTCCCCTCCTCCTTGGAGATCGGTGAGAGACGATGGCAGGGAGGAATCTGGGGACGGGCTGACCCTCTCCCGCCTCCCGCCTCCGCCCCCTTCCCGGCAAAGCAAGCCTACCACAAGACGGCAGACGGCGAGACTAAAGGAGAACAAGGGACATGGCAGCCATTTCGACGGTTGGGTCACGCAGCCGATGCTACCAAAGACATGGGCCAACCGGGGAAACACACTTGCACTCAAGACATGGAAGGATAAGGGGGCAACCCGCCTCGTCACACTGCCCCAGAGCTTCCACACAATGCTATACAGACCGGCGTGGCCATGACGTCTGTCACATGCAGACGAGCTGTTCTGTCCCGCCTGGACTCGTCCATAACAGGGCTTACAGTATTACGATGCGGACATTTGCAGAGCCGGTCATGATGAGCATCCCCTACAATCAGAAAATCAAAAAAGGGCAAAGACACCGTGATACGCGGCAAACCGCCTAGTAAAGGCAAGTACTAGACAAATGAAATCACACTTCGTCCGCGTGTGCACTTCGTATCGCCCCCCCTGGAACCCAGCCTCTAGATTCGCCATCAGAGGCCGGTGGTAAAGCGACGTGGTCCGGACAGGGCCGGCCCCGGCACCCCCTCCCCAAATCAACGCATGGGCATACTGTACTGTACATGATATTATTGCAGCATACCGAGGAAGCCTTGGTACATAGTACAGGCGGAAAGCGCCATCCCGCTCCGCGGAGGGGCAAAGACGCATCAGGACGCGCTCATACAACAACACTATGTGCGTACATGGACCCAACGGGATGCATACATGTGTGGCCACCGCTACCGACACACCCTGACGACCCCTTCAGTCTTGATGCAGCCCATCCTCGCTGTCCAGCTTTGATCCTGGCCTCAGTAGCCTCTCTTCCTTCTTCTTCTCCTCCAGCTGGCCCCCGAGAGGCAGGGGATCAAGAGGCCGGTATCAATATCCCC
This sequence comes from Hirsutella rhossiliensis, assembly GCF_020360975.1. Taxonomy (NCBI): domain Eukaryota; kingdom Fungi; phylum Ascomycota; class Sordariomycetes; order Hypocreales; family Ophiocordycipitaceae; genus Hirsutella; species Hirsutella rhossiliensis. The sequence continues at coordinate 2,957,190 of NW_025408670.1, forward strand.
GCCCATCGACGATCTGTTTATTAATCAATCCATCGCTCCGCTGTGTGAGTGAGTAGGTGCGTGTGTGTGTGCCTCGAAGCATGCACCTGTGTACGGGGCGTGTTGTGGCGAATCCGCCCCCCCTGGCCCCTTGTTGGACCAAACAGCATCACCCACCACCACTACCACTACCACTAGCACAACCTCGTCCTCCGTTCCCATTCCTGCATGAGCTGCCGCCGTGCTCGTTGGACTTGTTCTCGCAGCCTTTGACTAATCGATGTCTCTGCGGGAAATGTCAGCAAGGCGCGGGAGCAAGGGCCGGGGCAGAGGGGACGAACCTTGAGAGCGTCCTTGCGTGAGAAGCTTTTGCTGCAAAAGTTGCAAGGAAAGGGCTTGACGGCCAGGTGGATCCTCTTGTGCCGCTTCAAATCGTGGTTGCGACTAAACGACTGGGTGCACTGGTCGCACTTGAAGGGGCGCTCCGAGTGCGGCTGGGGCTGGTTGTGGTGGCCGTACATCATGGGATGAGGGGCATACGTCGACATGCCCATGCCGGAAATGACGGACATTTGAGTGCCGGGATGGTGCATGTTGGACATGACGGGCCCGTTCACCGTCGGCGGCATGTGCGAATAGGCACCGAAGGTCCTGTAGGAGCCGTGAGGCGGACCCATGCTGGATCCGGATAGGGAGCCCATGCCCCGATGAGCGGCAGCGGCGCCCGTCGGTGACGGATGCGAGTGGCCGCCATGGGGAGCGTACGAGGGAAACGTCGAGTGCTGTGGCGTGGTCGAGGCGGCATAGTAGCTCGGGTTGCTCGGGGGTCTCGAGTGAGCGTAGGGGTCAACGGGCGCCGGCGCGCTGGGCGTGGGAGGCTGCGTGGAGTTGTGAGGCGCCAGCATGGCGCCGGCGTGGGGTGTAGCCTGGACGGGAGACATGTGGTGGTGATGGTGGTGGTGGCTCTCCGGTCCGCCACCGCCGCCGCCGCCGCCGCCACCAGCCATGGAGGTGCTAAACGGTTGATGCACGCTCTCGTAAGATGGCGCCGGCAAAACGTCCCCCCCCGTCGCAGGGGACTGGGAGCTCCGCTGGTTGGCGTAGCCCATGGGGGGCTGCTGGCCGTACATGGCCGAGGATCGGGCGCCATAGGGTGAGGGTCCCAGCGGCTGTTGCGCCTGCGAGGCCGAGCTGACGCTGTAGGACGAGCTGGTGGGCGTCGGCCACCCGCCCTGGACCGGGCCGCTGTAGGTGTACTGGATATTGGTGCTGTGTGCCTGCGAGCCCTGGGAGCTGGCCGTGTGAACGCTCGACAGGCTGGGGCTGAGGCCGTCGCTGGCTCCTGGGGAGGAGGTCAGAGACGCGCACGAGAGAAGGCCAAAGGAGGGCGATGAGGCCATACTGGGGACATCTGAGGTCGGGGGCGGAAGAGAAAAGGCGGGCAAGGAACCCGCGGCCGCACGGCGCGACGAGAAGCTGGTGGCCTCCATTGCGGAGAGCCGGACCAGTGGACGGGATTGTTCACCGGGCCAAGGGTGGGAAGAAGTGAAAGATGACTCGTCGTGGCCTTCCTCGTCCTGACGGTCGAGTCCGTCCGACCCGGAGTTGTTGTTCTCGTAGTGAGCCCTGGATCCAGTTAGTATACCCGGTTGTGGAGGCGATGAGCAACGAGAAGGCGGCGGCGGCGGCGGCGGCGGCTTCTGAAAAGCCAAAGCTACGACTGCCTTGGAGACGACGGCAGAGGAGAAGACAGTGCCGAGATGGTATAGAGAGGGAGAGGGCTGAGGGGTGTGGGAGAGGGAGAGAAGGAGAGGATTTGGCTGGTTTAATGCTGTGTAGCAGTGGCCGGGAACGATGGCTTGCCGAGCATGCAGGCAAGGTAGGCAAGGAATGAGGCGACAAGGGGAGAGGACCCTCGTTCTGTGTGTGTATATATGTTGCCGGGGTGGAAGAAGGAAGGGGATGGGCTTGTGGCGGCGGACAGCAATAAGAAAAGGCGGGCTTCATGGCTTCTCAAGCGGCACCGAGGCAGAGGAAGGCAGAGGAAGACAAGACAAGGAGAGTAAATGGACTTACAACTTGACGGCTGGCACCGTGAGGCGCTGGATGAACAGGTGGGTGTTTGGTTGCGTGCCTTGGGCTTGTCGTCAACGTGCCGCGGCAGCTGGCAGTTCAAGGCAGGGAGGCGATGCGGATGCAGGGGACGAAGCCGACGAGGGCAGTCGACGGCGGTGGTGTTGGTTGTGCGTGAGCGTGAGAGACAGGGAAGCTTGGTAGAGGGCGTAGCGAGGCGTGCGGCTCGTCCCAGGCTGTGTGGCTGTCTGTTGGCTGGTGGTGGATTGATGCTCAGGAACGACGCTGGAAGGAATGGAATGGATGTATTTATAAAGAGCAAAAGGCGTGCTGATTCCCAGACGATGGGGAAAGTATCAAGCAAAAGGCTTGTTGCCGAATGGCTTTTGCGTCCCGAAACTGGCTTTTTCGCTTCCAAGGCGGCGGCGGCGGCGGCGGTGTCGAAATGGAAGGGGGAGAAACGAGGTGACTCCCACGCCTGGCCTGCGGCGGGGGCAGAGAAAAGGGTAAAGGAGAAAAAAAAGCTTCTCTCTGCGTTATTCGGAAGCCAATTCTCAACCGAAGTCAAGTTCAAGTCAGGTGGACCAGCCAGACCAGCCAGCCAGGTGGGCGGGCGGTCGGGCGGTCGGGGCGGGCAGACAGGCAGGCAGCAGGCAGGCAGGCAGGCGGGCAAGGCAGGCAAGGCAAAGGCAGCAAGGTCTCTCGCGGGACCCCAATGAGCTTGTGGGGAGGGCAAGGCTTGTCCTGGTTCGTCGTCGTCGTCGTCGTCGTCGCCGTCAATAAGGACCAAAGTCTAAAACACCTTTGTCGTCTGTCGCCGCTAGTCGGGGACCTCGCAACAGAGCCCGATGGACGGGCAGAGGAGAATGGACAGGCGAGGGACGAGGAATAATAAGGTTTGCTGGCGCCTCTCCTTCTGCAGACGGCTTCGGTCGATGTCTTGTTTCCCACGAGACGGGGCGTGGACGAGGTGCTTGCCGGCCTGGCGTCGTCGTCGTTTGTGCAGCGAGTTCCGGCGGGTGGTGGTGATGCTAATGACGAGGGCCGATGATGAAGAAGACGAGGCACCTTTTGCCGGACACACGAGGGAAAGACGTCTTCTTCAAACGCTCCATGTATACCTTACCTACCTACCTTGTGTCTTCCCTGCTGGCCCTCTCTACTGGCCCTCTCTACTGGCCCTCTCTACTGGCCGCACCTTCTTTTTTTCCTCCTGCCCTCTCTGCCTACTAGCCCCCCCAAACCCCCAAAGGGCCCTGGTCTCTCCTTCTCTCTTTCCCAAAGTCTCGACTGTCTGGGTGTACATGGACGCGTGCCTCTGCCGGAGCATTCTGCGGGCACGGGGTACAGCCATGCGGGACAGCGGGTACGTGCCTGCCTGGTGCGACGCATGCTCTGGCACATGTACTGGCCAGCGGGTACCCTGGTACAGGATACATGCGCCGGGGCGGATCAGCCGCCCGCGAATCAGGGCCGCACTCGCTCCGTGTACGTATGTATGTACATGCCGTAGCCCAACAGCGAGGCAGGACACACTCTGTTCCTGTGTCGCACAGGAGGGGGGCGTGTGGTTACGCATGTCGACATCTTTAAATAATTACCTACCTACTCCGTACACGGTGGAAAAATCTCCTGCCACTTCCTCCTTGGCGCTAGCGTCGCTTGCCGCAGGGCCTGAGCATGGACAGACAGATACCTACGGACAGATACCTACAGACAGATACAGACAGATACAGACAGATATAGGCAGATACAGACAGATATAGGCAGATACAGACAGATACAGACAGATGGGCAGGGGCCCTGCAACGGGATCTCTGGTACAGCATGCGAGGTTTTTCCATGGCGTGCATGCGTTTTTACAGCAAAGCCGAGGCACTCACTCGCAAGTGCGTGCCTGTCTGAGCCCATCGGATGACACGACACGACAACATGGACCGGCGCATGCGCAACAGCTGCCTCTCGGCAAGCTTTCACAATCAAAAAGACTTCTTTTTTTATCTCGCTCGAGGTGGGGCCGCAGCAGCAGCCGCCGCGGCGACGGAGCTTGAACAAGAAGCAGCGCGCGCGTAACTACCGTATTCTCCAAAGAGCTTACAGGGGTGGCACGAGCACGAGGTACCTCCAGTACACGCTACCCGCGCTAGCTCCGAAGGGCTGAGGAGACTTACAGCAGGGTGCGGGTAGCGGGTGGGGGTGGGGACAGCCGGAGCGGATGAGCCTGGCTGGACGAACCATGCGGGAGTCTACCGAGTACCTTTGCAGAGGTTTTGAGTTTCCATTGCCTCGGAGGATTGATTTGCTTTGCGCTTTTGTTCGTTTGACGGGCTGTCTGCCGTATATACTTCTGATCTTTGACCTTGTTTCCGACAACTCAACAGGTAGGGTTTGCATGCCAGGGTGGAACTGCTGCAGGCACAAAGACAGACCAAGAAAACGCTTACTTTTTAACCATGTGCACACATGCACCGCACCAACACGGGACATGTCATCAACAAACCCTCCATCTGTCTCGTCACAGGACAGGGCAAAGCTAATCATCAACTTCGTCATGGAGCTATGTCGTGTAGAAGCGAAAGAGGGGCGAAAGCTGCCGCTCCCATCAGCCCACTACATACATACTCCGTACATGGCTTCGGCAGTCTCCTCTACAGGCGCTACGGAGTAATAGTAGAGATGCTGTAAAACACCTCCTCCACCGACGTCAGATGAGCGAGGCCTCGTGGTGGGGGGAGGGGGGGGGGGCGAGGAGAGAAGGCCGCTGGCGTTGGGAAAGCCAGTAGCCACTGGCCCCTGAACGATGGACGCCGACGCGTGTCGCGGAGAGCTACGAGGTTGAAGCTCGCCCCCGTCTTAGTGGAGGTCTGTTGGAGCATCGTGGGGGCCCACCCACTGGCGGGGTGTGGTGACGGTGGATCACGGTTCAGGCTGCTCCCCACCCACTGAGGGAACCACTTTGGGGAGGGGCCACTAGTAGGGAGAGGGGACCACTATTAGAGAGAGGGGGCCACTGAGGGAGGGGCTGTAGGTACTGTAGCTTGGAATACCACCTCGTCACTCCCTTCCCGCGGTACTATACATGGCCATGTAATAATAAGATGCGCTGCTGCTGCTGCATGGCGGTCGTCTCCATGTAGGTGGGTTCTTGGGTGGCCATCAAAGTCGCCCATCTCCACGGCGCATCATGACGAGACAAGTCGGCGAGACGAGTTGATGGTTGACGGTTGATGGCGATATGAGGGAAAAAGGGGGGGAGGGGCCGCACTGCTCGGCTGCCTCAGTTCAATCAATCAATGCCTCATCTGCTGCGGGCGAGATGCGTCAAAGCCAAAAAACGAAGGACATGTTGCGCGCCCCAACGGGTGGGCGGCAGCAGTCGCAGCAGTCTATTCAAAGCAGCAGGGTTTGCGGCGGATGAATGGCCTCGCTCGCCCTCGTGCGCACGGCTCCTCCTCGAGGCCACATTTCCCACCGCGGGCAACCAGACGCAAGAAGATGGAGAAAGGTGGGTGGGGGATGATGGTTGGATACGGCCGGGTGCGTGGCATCCATCAATGGCACGACGGCGCTATTGTCCCTTGTGGCCATTGCGCGTCTTTCACTCGCGACCATGACGAGCGAGGTTGTCATTGAATCTTTGTATCGAGTACAGGCAGCTATGCAGACACGGGCAGAGTTGCAGCCAATAATTATTACTACTAGTTAGTTAACTAATCCCTAACCCTTCAAGCATGGCCCACGGCTGTTAACAGGGGAGGAGCCTCGGGGAGCCTCGGGGAGCCCAGCCGCAATCTGGCCGGTGCAACGGAGCACATGCCGGCACGCAACAACACAAGGATTGGCGCAGAGACATTGCCTACATGCATGCAGCTGCTGAGAATCGACATTTCCATCACGGCCTTTGCCCCCCCATCTCTGCACGCCGGCCCACGGCGAGCAATCCCGCGGCTGTTGGCCGCCAGATCCCGGTCCTGCGTAGACCGAGATGGAGCAGCCAGACCCCGGGCCTCTCCCTCGACTCTTGCTACCTAATCAAAGACGACGAAGAATGAAAAGAGTCGAGCTGATTGGAAGGCAGGGAAGGGGGATCATCGCGACATGCAACAGCCCCCCGGCCCGCCGGTTCCCAATATCCGAGGCAAGCATGGCACGGTTGGGTTTTTTTTGTCGACGTGATGCTGATACTGCTGCTGATACTGCTGCTGCCGCTGCCGCTCACGTCTTCTTGCTCGCTCCAATACATACTTGGAGGGCGAGGCAACAGACGGCGGGCCGCGTCTGTCCGGCGGCACAAGCCGTTCCCGTAGCGAAAGGAAAGACGCCGTGACAAGACGAAAACAGGAGCAAAATGTGTTTGCACAAAAAGAAATCACAGGGCGGCTAACCCCTTCTTTTCTTCTTCCAGGGCTGTCTCGGGTCTGCCGCAGCCCGCCAGCCTCCGTCGTCGACATGTCCCGTGGACGAGGCGCCGCCTCGTTTTCTTTCTTTTTTCCTGGTCTCGCTCGGGAAGCAGCCAAGATTTCCAAAGGGACGCACGCATCTGGATGGACCTCGAGTCACGCACGCACGCACGCACGCACACACACACACGCACACACACACACGCACACACCCTTTTTGGTGTCTTACATGGGTATATATATATATACCCACACGCACAGAGACATTTAGAGACACTCGACACACGCCTCAGCCGCTGCCATTCTCCAGCATCGGTCGGCCGAACAAGAAGAGAAAGATGCCAAAGACTTGTAGTATTCACGTAGTTGTATGTATACACGAATATATATATAAGAGTGCTTTTTACACACACACACACATGCAAAAACTCAAGGCTAGTCTCACTTCAGTACTTGCATCGAGAGACAGTGATTGATTATTGACGCTGACCCCCGTCTAATCGCAAGAGACATGACCCATGGAGGGGATGGGCAGAACAGACGGTTGCATAGTCGGCCGTTGGCGCCTAGCCAATAGGGTCGAGAGAGCCAACGCGCGAGTTGGACTGCTGTGCCGTGGCAGGCACCTTGTGCTGTTATTGTTGTTGATCCGCTGCGCCCTGTTTTCGGAATTGTTGACCTTTTTTTCAATTTCTATTTTCTAGCGACCCGGTAAGAGTGCCTCACTACTCCACCATGTGACTCCTCCAATGTCATCGCGTCCAGGGTCGGTTGCAAAGTCAGAAAGCACGACAGTCCACCGTGGCCAGCCTCTCTGCCATTCCGCTTCTGGTCGAACAATTAACCCAACCCAAAACAAACAAAAACGCCCCGAGATCCCTAGTTCTGCCCCAGAAGACATGAAAGAAAGGAATCGAAGGAAAGCAAAAGCCACCGCCAAGGCGATCCCTGCGTTCCCCCCCCCCGGGCCCATCTCTTTTTCCCACAGGGAATTGTGCCAGGAGAGAACAAGGGGACGCGCTCGTCGTCAGCGGTCGCCGCGCGCCGGTTAAGCTTACCAGCCATGCCGAGCCAGCGAACAAGACTACTGACTGGCCTGGGGGCGCAACCGCTTTGCTTCCTTTTTCCTTTCTTTTTGGCCCTACTGTACAGTAAGTGGCTCCAGCCGCAAAAAACGTTCTCCTAAGCTATGATGGATGGATGTAGGTGCTTCGATGGGGCGTTGCGGCCTCGCAGTGGCGGTGTCGTTTGACCCCTTGGTGCTGTCAATCACCACCCCCCTTCTCTTCCACCGGCTCTCTCTCCCCTCTGCAGCAGTTTATGTACATACAAGGAGATGAGTGGCAAACAGAACCGGCGAGAAAGGGGATGCCTGGGGATCTGGACAAACAGGCAGACAGGGCCGGTGTGTGTGACGTCCATCCGGATTTCGACAAATCTTCACGCGACCAAGTCATTCTTCCCCCTTGCAAACTTGCATTCAGCATGTCCAAGCTCAGCTCAGTCTCCCGAAACGCCTAATTGGATCGGCGCCAAATGGTCTGCTGTCAGGGGGGTGGGAAGACCCTGGCTCAGAGACAGCAGAACCCATGTCAGTATGGCACGCCTACAGGTATGGCCCGGGCTCATATTGATCTCTATGTACTCTGTATTATTCGCAAGTGCAAAGTACAGACCATCATGTACGAATACCGGCCTCCAGATGCCTCTGCGGGCCATAAATCTATCGCATACATACATCATACACACACGCGCTCGCACATTTTAGATGCAGACAACATGTACAAGGGCATGCACGCTTGTGCACCTCGCACTCGTCTTGTGCATGCTCGTGCATCCCCCAAGGCGCCCATTTCCCCTCTGAAGACTCTTGTCCTCTCTGTCTCAGCGGACCCCCTCGTTCTCGAGACCGTTTTCCTTGTCGAGAAACGCAAGCAAAACACATACACACGCACACACACACGCGCGCGCACACACACACGGACGCGGGGTGGCTGAACCGGGCTCAGGTCTCAAAGGGCTTGGGGGAAAGGGTGCCTTTCCAGCCTCGTCCTAGAGCGACCCTCTCTTGTTCAACGCCATGCAGGCACACCACGCGACATGGTCCACGCCAGCCGTTCGTAGCCCACAGACGGCGGCGTGGTCCAGAGGAAATGTGGCTGGCCTTGTCTCCTTTCTTTTCGAGCTGGCGTTTTCCATGGCTTCGGGATGGGCAAGCGAAAACGTTTTCCCCCCTCCTGTCGGATTCCCCGTCTCGACATGACCTGTCAATCTTGATCTCGGGCGCCCGGGAAGCTCGAGCCGGTCCCGACATGGCAGGTCTCAGTGTACACAGTAGGGATGCTTCGTAATATGGAGCCGGTGATCGGGTGCTCCGGCTTGGAGGAAAACTCCTGCGTACCAGGTGCTGTGCTGTGCAGCCATGGGCCGCCGGAAGAGGATGGCCCTCTCGAGTCTGGAACAGAGTATTGATTGCATCTGGTCTAGAGGTCCGACTTGCTGGGACTCGGGCTCGACTAGCGCAAACACATGTTCAGCTGGCCCCGAAGCGGGACAGGGGTCGCGAGAGGCTTACGCCAGCGCCTGTCTCGCACTGTCCACACTTGCATCTCAACGGGTGCTAGCGAGAAAGGCGCTGATGATGTCTCGATGTCTCTGGCTGCGTGGCCCAGCGGCGAGGAATGGAGAGGGCCCCGCGTTTGTATCTGGCATCTCTCGGCAGGCTCAAGTCTCGAAGCAACTAGTAGGACCTAGTAGTGAGTGCCATGGGCCGCCGGCGTCCGCGGTAAGACCTCGCCCGCCCGTCCTGCTGCCTCGACTCCCCAGTGCCGGCGGACATGAGGACGGAGCGCAGAACTGCGGGCGCTTCGACGTGTGCAACAGCTGGAAAGACTATTCCGTCGAGTTTGGGCCTCTGCCCCGTCAGCGCCCACGGCCATCTGTCATGGACTCATGATGCAGGGTCCCACAGGGCCACAGTGCTCACTGCTCAGCGCCGGTCAGCGCGTCACGAGCTGTGCCCCCACCCCTCCTCGGGGCCTCTCCCGCGTCTTCCAAATCCAGCCCAAGTGCTGCCATGATGCGACGGAGGCTGCGCCCGGCACGGTTGGTGACGGTATGTTCCGCGCGGCGGGCGTCGATTGAAGGACGCCTCTGGGGGCCCTTGCCGCCTCACCCGTGGCAGCTAATCCGGAAGAGAGCTAACGCCGCTGTGGGGAGCGTTGGAGGGTGTGGGTAGGAGCAGCAGCAGCAGCAGATATGGAGGAGCCAAACCCTGTGGCGGGGGGGTGAGTTGACAAGCTGCAGCATCATGAGCTGATGTCACCCTGATCGCACCTCGCGTCGTGCTACCGCACCTACTAACCCACACAGCCGATATTGGCCACGTCCCGCGAGGCTACGGGACCCTCAACCGACAGGTCATGGCGCTTCGACATTGGCAAGCTTTGAGACTCGCTAGTGTGCATCGCTACTTTGTACTCGGCGGCCAAAAGCGTATGCTCGTACCGGCAGAAGCGTGTAAAGGCGTATGGAGTATACCAGTCGGCATGCCTATAATTATTCGTCGTACACGGATAGATTAGACACTGGAGCACCACGGAGTAATAGTGCAAACCTAAACCGACCCTCTCGGTCCTGTACGGTAGGTGCAGAGGTGCACAGTATTACCCCGAGCGGCCCAAGCGACCGCCATGCCATTGGACGGCAGAGCTGTGATTGCAAAGGGATGCCTGTGCAAAACCATGGCAGTGTCATGGATGATTGTCGAGGGTCGAGAGAGGAAGAGGAGGCGTTCGGTCCCCAAGTCCCCCAACACCCACGGCCCAAGCTTGAGACTGCCGCCGAAAGGGGGATGGCCCGAATCCACTTGTACCTGGGGTTTGGCGTTTGGAGAGGCCAGCCACAAACGATCGTCATCCGGGCGTCTAGGGGTCCCGGCATCTGACATGCCAAGGCGAATGATCGAGATGGGCCGAGCACCGTTGCCGAGTTGCTGCGGCAGGGCAGCCATCGCGCAACCGGGGCCTGCCTTTGTCGTCCGTGCCAAGGTCCCTGGCAATGTCGTCTGGTCCGCTCGCCTGGTCCGCTCTCTCCTGGTCCGCGCTGATGCATGCGTTTCGGGGCGAGAAAAGGCCCATGCCGTGTCGCTCGCTCGCTCCTCGATGGACCGCTTTGCTCTCCAAGCACGACGGCTGTGGATTTTTTCCTTGTTGCACCAGCATGAGGGGGCAAAGTGCGGGCGCTAGATCTGACGCCTTGTACTGAGTACAGCGGCCGCGTCTCCTGCCAGCCGGGGCTCCAAGAACTCCGTAGCATCGCTTGATGATCGGCAAATCGAGTCAGGTACCAGTACCTCGGCATTGAATTTTCGTCGTCAGCCTTGCCCAGCGGCGCAAAAACTCCATCGACTCGTCTCATCTATTCGCAACCCCCCGTCTCCGCCCTCGTCGTCGTCTCACGCCTCTTCCCTCGCCCACTCCCCGTCGCCCACTCTCTGCTGCTTGTGCCACCTGGCTCGTCTCCCGGCCGCCTGCGTCGCCCTCCGGAGCCTTTGCAAGACGGCAATATTCCCAGGTCGCACGGCGGAAGCGAGATGGCCCGAGTCCGTCACACAAGAAGAGAGCCACGATGCCTTTTCTACTCAACCAGCCTTGGGCTCCACCACCACGGGCTACGGCTGAGGCAGCGCTCATGTTGGTAAGCATTCCTGCTCTTCCAAGGTCAGACAGACAGCCTTTCGTGCCATGGCCATTGCATCTCCGCACCCCCTGCAAGCGAGGCTTCACCTACTTGCCGAGCGAGCCTCTGTCCATGGATGCGACACCAACGATTCGGATTCGCTGCCTCCTGGTCGCGCTTCCGTGGCCATGTGTCGCCTATTCGTGTGCGTCCCTGTACCTTGTCCCAGCCGCAATCTCCATCCAGCCTCACACACCCGGAACCCGACGGCTGGATGCCAGCACTGCGCCATCTGCGACGGCAAACCGCTCCCCGGGTAAAGTGGACTGATTGCGCAAGTCGGCACACAAGAAAAGGCCCAAAGGGAATTTTTCCACGCCAACAACCAGCGCCCGGCACGTGCGAGGCTGGGTGACGCGAGAGCTCCAACCCCACGGAAATGGGCCGCTGTGGGACTCGACGCTGCATGCAGCATGCAGCACTTGCACACGAGGGCTCAGCTCCATCCATGGTCACCATGTACAAGCATGCGCTGGATTCCGAGGCGGCTCATGTCCACGACGAAATGAAGCGGTACTCGATACAATGGACGAGCGAGGCCATGAGAGACGCTGTGCGAGGCGGCATCGTCACCGTTGGCCTGCCAAGATGGTCCTCCCCGGCCCGTGCTGCTGTGCACCAAATTTGACCTGGTTGGCTCGAGCCAATTGCCATGTCTTGTGCTACATCGGCGAGGAAGAGGGAGGGGGGGACGCATGCCCAGCACACAGACCCTCCAAATCTCATCTCATGTCAGCTCCTGGTCCGGGCCACACCAAGCGTGCCGAGAAAGCCGGGTTCTTCGTCGTCGTCCGTCTGGGCCAGTACCAGACACGGCGCACGGCCAGCCGCAAAGACTGCACCGTGCCAGTTGCGCTGCCAGCAGCCGTGGCTCGACGAAGCACACACGTCTGTCCGACTGATTGCTATTCCAGCGTGCATCAGCCCGCTGCCTCGAGAGCCGGCTACCAATTGGCAAGGCTGCTGCGGCATTTCAGCGTGCTGCCACTGGACGACATCCAGAGCTGAGCATGCACCGAGTTGCATGATGGATTTACCGCCATGGTACCGCCCGCATGCAGACCAGTGTCGTCGGAAGAATGGCGCTTGAACCCGCGCAGATGGGCCCTCGTCGCACGTGGAGTGGCGCCCTGGCTTGGTGATAAGTGACCAAGATCAGGCTTGTTATCCTGTCGGCCCGCTCCTGAAATATCAGTTCGCCGTTGGCCGCTGTTCCCTTCACCCGTCTGTCAAAATGACGATAATGGGCTCCCTGTGCCATGCGAGGGCGCTGCATTACGAACCGGCCGTCCTGCAAGCCATGCCACCCTCGGCCTCGCAGTCTCCCCACGGTTTTTTTTCTTTTTTTTTTCAATTCTTCCTGAACAAAGAGCCGATGTTGCAAGTCACAGCATGCGGGTAATCTGGGTACGCATGAGGTTATACTTGGTACATGGCGAGACAGCCATGTTGGGGGGAGCGGGCCGCGGCAAGCCATCTGCACATCTCACGAAGATCGCGCCTCTCTCTGGAAAGCCATGACGTTTTGGAATGCAAGCGCCGGGGGTTGAGGCAGCAGGAATCCAGTCCTTCATTCCGCGACAAAGCCAAGAGGTTTCGTTGTCTCCATCCTGCTGCGGCCAATGTGGTGTGTTGACGATGCTGACTTTGCATCCTCGTCGGCCGCGTCATTTCTTCAGCAGCGTCTCCTTGTTTCTTTTCTTTCCTTTTACCGTCTTCATATCCAAAGTTGGGACTTGTGCAAAGTACTGTAAGCATGGTCGTGGCACCCCCCAAGCATCTCCCCTCATCCCGGTGGTACAGCATGGCTGCTGGTGAGCGTCCTCGCTCGTAGAGATGAACCATGACTTAGCTGCGAGGCCAAACGGGAAAGAGGTGTCTGCCTTGTGGCCCAAGCGGTCACATCTCAAGTTGCAGACTGTCGCTGTTTCATCGACCCGTGCAACCCACCGCAGCCTGCATAGTTGTGAGTGTGTACATATGCACACAGTATCCACGCCTGCTGCTGCGTACGAACGGGCAGTGCCTGTGTGGATGGATGCCTGCCTACTACGGCATGTGGTGCAATGCATGCATACATGTCCCGTATACATACAGTACATACAGGCGTGCAAGTTTGTTAGACACGGCATGCAGAATCAGTAAACTCTGCGTGTCCTTGCTTGGCGGAGATGCAAAATGAAGAAGAGAAAAAGAAATTTACAGCGCAATGGCGGCGGGCCGAGCCAGGCTGACGACAGACCGGTCTGTCATCGGGGCGGGATGCCACGCGAGATATCCTGAGCGGGCAGGGGGGGTAATTAACGCCACGGCGAAGCGGGCCGGGGTGTCTGGGAGGCAGCTCGACATGGGTGAGTGCTTGGGTTCCTTTTATTGCTTTTTCCTTTCCATGGGAAACGTTGATCCGAGCAAAACCCTGATGTATCATGCATCGGAACAGGGGGCTTCTTGTCTCTTCCAAGGAGAGAGAGAGAAGAGCCTAGGGTTCTGGACCCCAGCAGCTCGCAAGGCTGCCGTCCCGACCCCAATAGATTTGAGACTCTGCTCGACTCGGGAAGCAAGGGCGGACTACCGTCTGCGGATGACCCTAGCACGACACACATGCAAAAAGCATAGACGCATAAATACTTCGTACATTACCTACTGTAAGTAAGCTCTTGGCCAGAGTGCGGCGGCAATCAGTCTACGTAATCGATGTCTGTCTGAAACGGTAGGTCGTGCTTTTTACATGTACCGAGCCGGGGACCGTGGCCGTACAGGACACCGACACCCGAGGCTACGGGGGTATTCTGGAAGAGCAAACTGGCCGGCCAGACCGAGAGCGCGAGTTGGTGCTGCATGTAATTGCAGGGTGACATTGGCCTCGCCTGCTTTCATCTTCTCACCGAGGGGGACGACCTCTGGCCGGGGGGAGGGGGGGGGTTGCCCATGTTGCGGCGGCTTCATCTCGTCGTCCCTTTTTTTCATGCTCCTTCAACCAAGCGACGACAAAAAGAGGGCAGGAGAGCAAACGGCCAAGAAGGAAGGGCAATCTTGTAGTACATGCTGGCCCCCCCTCCCCCTCTGCTGGAGACGTCGTGGCCGCAGGGCTAGAACAGACCGTTGGATGTGCACGTTTCTGTGCTCCTCGCCTTTCTTTTTTTCCTCCCTCTCCCCACCATCGTGTCTGTTGATTCCCCGAATCGACTTCTCTGGCTCTCCTTTCTTTTGCCTCCCCCTCTTTCCGGGGTCTAATTGGTTCTTTAGCGGAAACTGCCTTTGTTCTAGGTCTTCTGGCGCTCCCAGTGTCTCATCCCCCCTTCTTCGTCTGGAGCCAGGACAGTCCGAGTTACATGGCAGAGCTACCTCACTTGGACCGGGAAGAGGCAGTGGCACCATGCAGCGCCGTCCTGTACGGTACATGCAGAGGCGGCTCCCGCACCAGACCATCGTATCACATAATACAAGATATTGCGCTGTACGACAACCAGGCAGCCCTTCCCGCGGATGCGCAGCAGATGGGCTCTGCAGCATGTACGTACGTCCAGTACGCCGCCGTCCCACGACATATATTCGTACCGTCCACGCGAACACAGCCGTCCATGCAACCGGGCAAGCTGCCGTTGCGCATTGCCCGTCAACACACTCCCTACGGGTCGCGGAGAAAGGTGTAAAAAGGTTGTAATTAGAACGAAACGGAAAGAAAATTGGTCAAGATACATCCGTCTTCTTCCGGGGGGGGCCGGGGAAGGAGGGCGTGGACGCCGCCGCGGCCTCGAGCATTCCCGCCGTCTCGGGACATGATGCCGTGGCTTTTCCCGAGCCGCCGAACCGCTCGGCGGGCGCATCGTGGCGTTTTCTGTTGGGTGGTGCCGGCGTCGTTCATGGACCCCATGCATGCACTGTGCCGTGTGTTCAGTGCGGGCTTGACGTAGGTATCTCTCATCTGCCTTGTCTTGGGCTTGTTGGCTGCTGCTCTCTCCGTGCTCATCCTTCTTCTATCCTGGCCTGCTCCTCCTCTGCTTGCTCAACCTGCCCCCGCGCCCTACCCCCTATCTAACCGGACAATACGGACGGGGATGCTCTCCAAAGAGAGGCCATGCAAATCCCCCAACTTGTGAGAGAGAGAATCATCTCGTTTGTAAGTTGAAGGGGTCGGCTAATGTTTCGGGCTACGGTTTAACTGACGTCTGTTGGTGCAGCTTCTTCATCCACAAGCCCTGACTCGACAGGCCGGCATCTCCTACAGCATTGTCGCTACCATGTGGCCTGCGAGGATGCCTCGTCCGTCCAATTACCCCCAACAATATCGAGCAAGCTCCGACTCTCACTCTGCACGCAACAGAACGCACCGGCCAGGTGCCGCGAGAGATTCCTCACACACATATATCAAAGAACATAAAGCATACATACACTCGCCCAGAGAGAAACAGGGACATGTCCTGCGCATGGCATGCAGAACCCTCGAGACAACAAACACAGCGTGATCCGCAACGACAGCCTGCCACCGACCCGTCGGACAGTCCATTCTACACGACGGGGGACACGTCTGTGCTTCAGCTTTTTGGCCATGGCATCGGTACAACTCACACAACCAGAGTCTCCATCTTCGCCTCCTCGCCCTTACAGCTTCGACGCCGGGCTGGGAGACCCAACTTGCGTGATTTCGTTGTAGAGCAATCTGCCGTGCTGTTAATTTTCCGTGCCATCTCGTAGTGCGTCTGACGCTGCAAGGTCCCCTTTGAATGCCTCCCGCCTCCTCCTCACACCTGACGACGAAAAGAAGAAAACTCACGTTGTCAAAAAGTCGGCGTAATCCTCGCCCGTAATCTGGCCAGCAAAGTACTGCGCGGCCAGGTGGAACTTGTTGCCCTTGGGCGCCTGGGCCGACAGGCCGTCGGCGCACTCCTTGAGCAGCTTGAGGGCGTAGGCCTTGTCGAGCTTCTTGCCGTCGGCCGTGGACACGCCGTGCTTGACCCACTGCCAGAGCTGGCTGCGCGAGACCTCGGCGGTGGCGGCGTCCTCCCTGTGTGCATGTGTTAGTGTGTGCGCACCGGGAAAGGAGACGGGTCCTTTCTCGCAGGCTGCCATGCCCAATCGACGAGGCAGCATTCCCACTTGCCAACGGCCAGCTGCTGCGGAGTTCGTCCCTCCTCTACCAGGCTTCGAGACTTACATGAGGTAGTTGATGGGCACGCAGCCGACGCCGCGGATCCAGGCCTCCATGTAGCCCAGGCCAATGTTGAGGTTCTTCTTGATGCCATCCTCGGTGACGCTGCCCGGCACATTCATGTTGAGCAGGTCGTTCTGGCCAATCTTGACGTCGTCGCGGCGCACAAAGAGCTGGTTGGGAGTGGGCATGTGGGCGTTGAAGATGTCGGTGGCAATGGCGGCGAGGGCCGGGTGGGCGACCCAGGTGCCGTCGTGGCCGGCGCGCACCTCGCGCAGCTTGTCGGCGCGCACGTTTTCCATGGCGCGGTCGTTGGCCTGCTTGTCGTCCTTGATGGGGATCTGGGCCGCCATGCCGCCCATGGCGTGGACGCCGCGCTTGTGGCACGTCTGGATGAGCAGCTTGACGTAGGCGTCCATGAAGGGCACCGTCATGGTGACGCAGGAGCGGTCGGGCAGGACAAAGTTGGGGTTGTGGCGGAACTTCTTGATTGTGCTAAAGATGTAGTCCCAGCGGCCGCAGTTGAGGCCGGAGCTGTGGTCGCGCAGCTCGTAGATGATTTCGTCCATTTCAAAGGCGGCGAGGATGGTCTCGATGAGGACGGTGCCGCGGATGGTGCCGCGCGGCATGCCGACAAAGTCCTGGGCGAGGTTGAAGGCGTCGTTCCACAGCCGGGCCTCGAGGTGGCTCTCCATCTTGGGCAGGTAAAAATAGGGGCCGAAGCCGCGGCGCTGCGTCTCGAGGGCGTTGTGGAAGAAGTAGAGGCCAAAGTCGAAGAGGCTGCCCGAGATGGGCTCGCCGTCGACGGTGACGTGCTTCTCCTCGAGGTGCCAGCCGCGGGGGCGGACGATGAGGGTGGGGAGCGTGCGGTCGGTGCGCAGCTTGTACTCCTTGGCGCCCTGCTTGAAGTCGACCTGGCGACGGACGGCGTCGTAGAGGTTGACCTGGCCGCTGATCATGTTGTCCCAGGTCGGGGCGCTCGAGTCTGGAGGGACGGTCAGCTTCTTGTGCGGATGCATGCGAGGAGAGTGGACGGACCCTCAAAGTCGGCCATGTACGTGTAGACATTGGAATTGAGCGCATTCACCACCATCTTGCGGTCCGTGGGCCCCGTGATTTCGACGCGGCGGTCGACGAGCCCCGGGGCCGGCGCGGCGCCCTTCCAGGTGGCATTCTCGCGGACGTGGCGCGTCTCGGGCAGGAAGTCGGGCAGGACGCCGCGGTCAAGCTCGGCCTGGCGCAGGCGGCGGCGGTCCAGCAGGCTCTTGCGGGTGGCGTTGAAGGACCGGTGCAGCAGGGCGAGGAAGGCCAGGGCCTGGGGGGTGAGGATCTTGCGGTGGGCGTCGTCGACCTTGCCGAGCACGGCGACGCCCTGCAGGATGGTGTCGGTGGAGGCCATGGTGGGCGGTGTCTGTTGCTGGGGTGCGTGAGTGGTTTTGGAGAGCCGAGGAGACAATGTCGAAAATGAGGCCTTGGAGAGCAAGCTTGGAGAGCAAGGGATGACGTTGAGGCAGCGAGGGCGTCGGATCTCTCTCTTTCACGTGTCAACGGCTGGGCCTTGGCCAGTGGGCAGTGGAATCCAGGTACCGTACAGTATCAAAGTCCGAGCAGAGGTACCTGTCGGCAGTTAGCCATGATCCATGATGCAGGTACCTCGCGGCCATGACGTACTAGGCGGACCTCGAAAGCTTTACCTTATTGCCGGTGCCCCCGGGAAACGTTTGTCTGCTTTCGACACAGTTAGGAGGCGTGTGAATGTATGTAATGTGAAGAGGGAGGAGGAGGAGAAGGAGGAGGAGGAGGAGGAGGAGAAGAGGGAGGAGAGAGAGGGAGAGGGAGCAAAAAAGACGTTGCATGCATACTCCGTACGTGCCTACAGTACATGCCTACAGTACATAGCTACAGTCAGCATGCTCGGCACCCGTCGGCCTTGCTCGGATGCGCACACATACAGTGCAGTGCAGTGCAGTGCAGTGCAGTGCAGTGCTCTCTTCGCGCCGCCTTCCGCAACAAGGCCAATGCATGTGCTGCTGCGGAGCCGCCCGGCATTGCGGAGGGCGCGGGGTAACGGGAAACACGCTGGCACTAAAAATAAAGAAGCATCACAGCTCCCTCACTCTGCTCTCTACTGTACCTCCCGGCTTCGCTACAGCTCTCTCCTCCCTTGTGCCAATGCCTCGAAACCAGCCGACACGCTGATCACGGCACTTGGACGCTCCTCTGGTGGTTTTTTTCCGTCCGTCGCCTACATGTACGTAAATGACACACCCAACAGCGTGGCCTGGGCTGCGAGCTCTCCCCACGCCCGGCCGAGGAGCCGAGGCTCCCACGTCTCCACCCCGCCTCCTCCGGTCACCGGCCCGGGTCTTTCCGGCACCTCCGGCTTTAGCCATGCATACTGTACAGTACATGTTAATAGTAAATGCTCGCCGGGAACGATTGGCATGGAATGGGGCACGCAGAGAAACCAGAATATGCACATCCTCAGACGCCATGACACAGTGCTCCATATGATGCCGTAAGGTCATCGCACACACGGGTTAGTGGTTTGCCATGGACAGAGACGGCGTCTACGTAGCACCAAGTATACTCCAGGCCATCCACAGGGTTCGCCGTCTGCTCCAAGGTTTTATTTTCATATTTTTCAAGTCAGCCCACCAAAGGCTCGACGGCCACGGCCTACTGCTTGTACGGCTTAGGCCCAACCATCAGCTCGGGCTTCACCAGCCTGTCAAACTCGTCGCCCGTCAGCGCCTTGAGCTCCAGCGCGCTCTCTTTGAGCGTCAGGCCCTTCTTGTGGGCGTTCTTGGCCACCTTGCTGGCCATGTCGTAGCCAATCTTGGGGTTCAGGCACGTCACCAGCATCAGCCTAGATGGACATGGCGTTAGCAACCTACAAGATGTGTGGTGGTTTCAACTCACGATTCCTTCATGATGCTGGCAATCTTTTCCTCATTGGCCTGCAGGCCCGCCACCAGGTTCTTCTCAAACGAGCGCATCCCGTCGGCCAGCAGGCGCGAGCTGTGCAGCAGGTTTCGAATCATCAGCGGCTTGTACACGTTCAGCTCAAACTGCCCGTTCATGCCGCCAATCGTCGTCGCCACGTGGTTGCCCATGACCTGCGCGCATACCATGGTGAGCGCCTCGCACTGCGTCGGGTTGACCTTCCCCGGCATGATGCTGCTGCCCGGCTCGTTCTCGGGCAGCACCAGCTCCCCGAGTCCGCACCGCGGCCCGCTGCCCAGGTAGCGCACGTCCTGGGCAATCTTGGTCAACGACGTCGCCAGCGTGTTGAGGCTGCCGTGGGCCTGCACGATGGCGTCGTGAGCGGCGAGGGCCTCGAACTTGTTGGGCGCCGTCTTGAACTCGGTGCCAGTCATGTTGCTGACCTCGGCGGCAATGGCCTCGGCAAAGCCCTCGAAGGTGTTGATGCCCGTACCCACGGCCGTGCCGCCCTGGGCCAGCAGGCGCAGGTCCGGCAGGGCGCTCTTGACGCGCGCCATGCCAAAGTCAAGCTGGGCCACGTAGCCGGAAAACTCCTGCGCCAGGGTCAGGGGCGTGGCGTCCTGCAGGTGGGTGCGGCCAATTTTGATGATCTTCTTTGCCTCAAAGTCGGCCACCTTTGCCGCGAGGGCGGCGCGAAGGGTCTGCAGGGCGGGCAGCAGGTCCTGCTCGAGCTCGAGGACGGCGGCAATGTGCATGACGGTGGGGAAGGTGTCGTTGGACGAGGCGCTGCGGTTGACGTGGTCGTTGGGGTGGACGGGCTTCTTGGTGCCCATGTGGCCGCCGAGGATCTCAATGGCGCGGTTGGAGATGACCTCGTTGGCGTTCATGTTGGACTGGGTGCCGGAGCCCGTCTGCCAGACGACGAGGGGGAAGTGGTCGAGCAGCTTGCCGTCGGCAACCTCCTTGGCCGCCTGCTGGATGGCCTGGCCAATCTTTGCATCTAGCGTCGGTAGTCAGCCGGGATCCAAGCTCTTGGGCCAGAGAGAAGCTGCAAGTACCGAGGCCGAAACGCATGTTGACCGTGGCCGCCGCGCCCTTGAGGATGCCAAAGGCCTTGATGACGGGCGGGGGCATGCGGTCCTGGGGCTGGTTGATGCGAAAGTTCTCGAGCGAGCGCTCCGTCTGGGCGCCCCAGTACCTGTCGGCGGGCACCTGGATCTCGCCAAAGGCATCGCTCTCGGTTCGCGTCGCCGACGCCATCTTGTTGGCCGTGTTGTGGAAGCCTTTGCTGCGAGACAGCAAGTCGTGCGGTTGGGCTGGATGGAGCTGCGGGGTCCACGTGGAGGTGGTGGCTGCTGCACGACATGCTCGCGCGAGTGCTGAAGCAGCTGCTGCTCTCGGCACGCATGACCTCGCGACCGATACCGTCCGCAGCATCCTGTCTCCCTCTGCGGTATCCTTGTCTGCAGAAGCTCGCAATCAATTGAATGCCCGGCCTGCGCTTGAACTTTTTTTTCTCCGGCCCTTCCCCTGGCTTTCGGAGCGAGCCGGAACCACCAATTCCGTCCTCCGAAGGTACTAACGTTAAGCTGTAATTATACGGATACGGATACCTCCCGTCCTTCGCAGTGGGCACCTACCTGCCTAGGTACCTAGGTAAGTAAGAAGTGAGACCACTATAATTAGAGAGAAGGGTCCATCAGGGGCAAAGAGGGGTACAAAAGCCCATCTTTTAGGGCGACGAGACAGGGAGACAGAGGGAGACATAGACCTTGATCAATTTCTTGGTCCGATCACCTAGATATGTTTCTGTAGTCTGTAAGCTAGGTAGGTACCTCGAGGGACAGTGTGCCGCAAACGGTAGATGTAGTATTACGTACTGTACTTCTCGTCTCAGCAAAAAAAAACCGTCGTCTAATTCTTGCATCTCCAGTCTCATTAACTTTTGTCTTCTTCCTACCGGGCCGGCATGGGCGACTAGTCCCGTCTCGCCCGAGTCCCCAACCGCGTCATAATCATGTCGACGTCCTCAATTACATACCTAACAGAATAATCCCACATCCTCAACTCTGTGTCGTCAAGACACAAAGAAAAGCCCTGTCGCAAACAACGGCCTCGGAGCTGTCGTGAGCAGAGAAAAAACCAGTCGAGAACAAACCACGCAGCCAACCAATCCCCGTACGCCATACCTTGGTCCAATGTCTTGTATGTAAAACACCCGTCTCGGCATCCAAGCAACGGTATAGTACCCAAGCCTCAGCACCGCCTGCCCCTTTCCAGGGCTCCTGTCCCGTCACCAAGAAACAGTGCCAACCCAGAGAGCTCGTCTCCATGCCCGTGGCTGAAAGCAAGGTGGTGCCTCGTCTCGTCCGCCGCCGCTGCCGTCGGTGTGGCCATTATGCATTCAGTGTTTTAATCATCATCTTCCGCTTGTTTTTATCCGTAACCACCAGGTGGCGGCTGTCGAGCATCATCCGCATCGTTTCCACAACTCGGTGGAAGCTACTGGCCGCGCCGCGTTCCTGCGTGAATCGCACAATGCTCAACGGCTGCTTCTTCCCATGCTCGATTACTGTCATCACTTCGGCAGCAAAATCCACTTCTTTGAGGTTCAAATCTGCCATCCGCCGTCAGCCTTTGCACGCATCGCATTCCAACTACCGGGAAATGGGACCACTTACAGTTCTTAGCACCGAGCCTTGCAAAGACAATGTTACGCTGCTTGTCGACCTGAATGCCACGGATGCCGTAACGCCGCCATTCTCGCAACAGTATCGCAACCTCTTGTCGCGCTCGCTTGCGCGACAGCGTCATGCAAATGTAGCTCGTCGCCGGCTTGACCCGGAACAGTCGCGTCAGCCAATTCTGCTTAACCGCAATGTTCCGAGTGCTGCCCGAGCCCGAGTCGGGTAGGCCAGACCGGCCTTTGAGCTCTCGCGACGGCTTGGTCGCCTGCCGGCCTTCGCCGCTGTTGTCTTGTCCTGGTGCCTTTGTCAGCTCGTGCTTCGGCAGATGGACAGCTCCCGCCGCCTGATCCCGAGCTTACCTGGAATAGTCATCTTGGAGTCTCGGTGCTTGTTGCTCTTCCAGAATGGGAAAGTAAAGGCCTTCTTCTTCGCCGCCTCGCCTGTCGGGTCCGCATCCGCCAGCTGGGCTGGCTTTGGCGTCGTTGCCAAAGTTGCGCTCGGCGGCTCACTCTCGTTCGACTCCGACTCGGCCCTTGACGAGCGCTTGAACCAGGATGACTTCTTCTTCTTGACGGGGCCATTCGCTTCCTGCGGCGAGGGCTCGGCCGCGTCATCATCGTGCTCATCTGCATGGTATGCGAGTTGACGCTGCAGCTTGCGTCCGAAATCCTCCGTCACGGCCTTCTTGCGAATGTTGAGCGGCTTGGGTGCCTTGACCGGGCTCTGCGCTCCAGGAGAGTGGACTACCCGGATCGAGTTCTCGACCTTGCTGAGGTATTCCATGCTCCGGTCCTTCTCGCGTCCACCCGTCGCCGAGCTGTGAGGAGGTGCCGAGACGATCCGTGCCCCGTCATTGTTGGCGGTAGGCTGGATGCCTGCGTTTTCGTTGATTGACGGCAATGTCGACAGCTTTCTAGTCGCCTGGCTGTAGGCCGGCGCAGAGGCAACACGGCGATCACCCTGTCTCGGGAGCAAGACAGGGAGCGCCAGCCTGGTGGCCTCCTCGTCGAGCAACTCGGCGTCGTCGTCACGCTCGTCGGACGAGTTCAGTCCATAGTCGGATTCATACGATGCCGTGGCCAAGCACCTCTTGGAGACGTCTTCGGCAGGCAGCTTTGGCAACGGCCGGGTATGCCACGAGGTGCCAGACGTTTCCGTCGCAGGGGTCGTGACGGTAGGGCTGTCGAGCGCCAAGGAAAACGGCGTCGATTCGCGGCGCTTCCTCTCTCCGTCAGTCCAAGATCCACCCACGGAATCGTCCTCGATCAGGGAGCTCCTAAACGCCTTGTCGCAATCCTTGGCACAGTTGTTGCTGAAATGGCGCAGCTCTTCGTTGAATATCATGGAGACACCGCCTTTTGTGACAATGCGAGTGACGGGCCCCCCCTTAGCTCTGGGATACGCTCCATTCACCAGCTTTGGCATCTCTGGCGTGGTTGGGCGGCCAGACTCGAGTCGATGCACCGAGCCATTCTCTGTGTCGAGACCGGTACCAGTAGAAGAAGCTGTCTTCAGAGCCGGTCCTGCAGATGAGGACCGCTTTCGTATATGGGTGAAGTCGACACCCCGCTTGTGCCGCAGGCTCGGTGCTGCAACGTGAGGCATGCCCTGTCTGCTGCTGCGTAGAGATGCCAAGGAGCCTCTCGACGACTGTCTGGCAGTCATGGACGTCCTGACCGAGTTCGCCCGGCCACCTCGAGGGTTGGAGCTGCTGCGACGTCTCGCCGCTTGCGAGGCGTTCGGGGTGCCCTGGGCGTCACGGTGAATGACAATCTTGGCGTGGCTGGCCTCAGGATCGCAATGCTGAAGCATGCGGCTGCCTCTGTAGGGGTCATAGCTCTTGTCCGTGTCCGTTTCGGTGTCGGCAGCGTTAGATATGACTGTGAAGCGAGAGACAGATCGGCCATTTCCATTGGCTCGAGGCTGCGCAAACTGGCATGTGGACACTCGCTTCTTCCAGATTGCAGGCTTCAGGTGGTGGTAGTCACTCATGGAGCGAGCGAGTTCTGGCTTGAAGTCCTCCAGTTGCTTATCCCGATAGTTGTAAAGCAACCAGTAGAAGGCCTTCTGGTCATTAGGCCTGGGATCAATCTCGAGTCAGCTTTTGCGACGATCGGTCTGGGATGCGGACGACTCACTCTTCACACGCCAACTTGAATGCCAGGTCTTGCTCGGTGAACATGTGCCACATGGAGCGCAGCTGCCGGAGCAGCTGGGGGTCAATCTCCTGAGAAGGCACCGGCGTGTACTGAAACCCTTTGCGTGTGTCCGGCAACTGTCCACTGTTGTCGCCAAAGTCGTCAAGATAGCTGTATTTCTGCACTACTGGGTGGCGCCAGATCTCCTTGAGAGAGATGCGACGATCGGGGTTGATTTGGAGCATACGTTTGATGAGGTCCTCGGCCTCGGGGCTGAGGCACTTTGGCATCTCGTAATGCCCTTTTTTGGTCTTGGCCATCATGACACGCAGGTCTGGGTCGTCGAAAGGAAGCGTGGCGGAAAGCATCGCGTACAGAATAACTCCGAGACTCCAGATGTCTGCACGGTCGCCGCGGTACTGCCGGTTCTTGAGCAACTCTGGGGCGGCATAGTGAGGGCTTCCGCACGCCGTGGCGAGCTGGTGGTTGGCGGTCTGGTGGAGGGCAGCCATGCCAAAGTCGGCAATCTTGATCTGCAGATCGGCCGTGATGAGGATATTCTCGGGCTTCAGGTCGCGATGGCACACGTTGAAGGAGTGGCAGTAGGTGATGGCGCTGATCATTTGACGGAAAAAGTAGATGGACACCTCCTCCGACAAGCGCCCCTTGGAGTTGATGAAGGTGAAGAGATCGCCCTGATCAATGTACTCGAGAATCAAGTATCTGCGTCGTTGTTAGTGCCCCGTCAACTCAGGTAGCGAACGGGCAGACGTACATTTCGGAGCGGTTCTCCCAAATGTCGTACAGCTTCATGATATTGGGGTGTTCGATAAGCTTAAGGATAGCCACCTCGCGTTCGATGGCCATGGGAACACGCATTTCGCCATTGATCTCGTCGGGAAGATTGCTGTCCCACTTGCTGAGGGCTGCCAGACTGCTGTCTTGGACCAGGTAGGCCATGCGGCGATTGACAATCTTCACAGCCGCGAGCTGGTTGGTCACGCTATGACGGCAGAGTCGAACGCGAGCTGAGGAGCCCTTGCCCAGGGTACGTCCAAGCTGCCACGGCCCAATGTGCGTCTTGTAGTTCTTCTTGCTGCGGCTGCTGGAAGTCGAGGCATAAGAGGCTTGGGAAAGTCGTTTGTCGTCGACAGGCTGAGGTGGTGTCAGGACAGCCGACACGGACGCGTTGTTGGCAACGTGCTGGACGTTGATGGCCGCAGCCTTGGAACTGGTGGTGACATGACGAGGCGCCTGTGCCTGCGAGGCTTCCGTCTGGTCGTAGCGAGGCTTGCTGGCCTGCTGCTCGCTGGCGGGAAAGGGCGAGTTGATGCGGTTCGTGGTCTCGGCCAGGGGGGCGCGAACTTTGGCGCCCACAGCATCCGCCATGGTGTTTTGACGCGATGGGGGCTAGATCAGCACATACTACTCGGAAGCGATGCGCTGGAGAGAAGATGGACTGCAGCCAGGTCGGGGAGCTGCTGAATATCGTGAGCGGATGCAATAGAGACGGAAACGCGCGATTCTCCGAGAGAAGTGCAATGCTGACAAGGAGGTTGAGGAGATTTCGAGTGGGACGCAGGGCGGTGGAGGCTCGAAGAGAAAGATGCAGGCAGAAGATGAGAGCAACGATGAAGGGATGCGCCGCGTGCAAGATCGAGCCAAGAGATGGAGGGGGGAGGGGGGCGAAGCGTGCGAGAAGAGAAAGGAAGAGAAAAAGGGTTTCAGGCGTGGGAAATGCAGCTCTGTCCACGAGGAAGGCAAGGTAGTGAGTGAGGGCGTGGTGCGAGAGCTTGGAATGCAATGTTTACCTGTGGCGGTGGTGTTGGCGTAGATAAGGGAGGGGGGGGAGCTGGTTGCTGCTGCTGCTGCCGCTGCTGTACTGGGTCTTGGCCCTGGCTCTGATACAGAACCAGCAATTTTGGGCATCTACCGTGCGGAGCATCCGACGGAACGAGACCTGCCGACAGCAGAACGCGCGCTACGGGCAAAGAGATGACGGCCTGCGAGGAGCGCGTTGAAAAATGGTGCGCCAGGTGATTATTGAGTTGTAGCGCTGAATACGTGCCATGGCGCTGCATTCCAGTGCCCTCGCTCCAGCAAAGACTAGCCGCATCCCCGCCACCAAAATAAAAGGGAATGAAACAGACACGGCACTATTCCCGAATGTCGTCGTGTGTGTGTGTGTGTATATTTTATCTAATGTTGAACGCGCGCCTCGCCCGCATCCTCGGGGCACGGCTCTGGTGTCTTTTCGGAGTCGAGATGCCGGGGCAAGGCATGAATGAGGATGCACTCCCAGTTCTGGGCCTCACGGACCGGTCGGCGAGTTGCCTGGGAAACAAGAGGGGATTATCCATTCTGGATGATACCACAGTCTCGCTTGCTGGGCCCAGGAACCGTTGGGTCAAGTCGAGTCGAACTGGCGCCGCAGCAAACCGGTTCATCGTCGCGAAACGGCGAGGACGGGCTTTGCAGCATGTCTTTGTCGGCGAACATAGTCTTTCGAGCTTGCCAGTTCCAGACGACGGCCTCGGCCACGCCCGCAGCTACCCGAGCCGGCACAGTGACTCTGCGACGAGGAA
Source organism: Hirsutella rhossiliensis (assembly GCF_020360975.1). Taxonomy (NCBI): domain Eukaryota; kingdom Fungi; phylum Ascomycota; class Sordariomycetes; order Hypocreales; family Ophiocordycipitaceae; genus Hirsutella; species Hirsutella rhossiliensis. The sequence continues at coordinate 2,983,887 of NW_025408670.1, forward strand.
AAAGGACAGTCTGGCACGCTCGACGCCGGCTGGAATTCAAGGGATGTCGTCGCTTCTCTTGGCGACAGGGAGGTGGCAATGACTAAGCGCTCGATGACGGAGCCCGCACATGCAGAGCAGATGCCTGTGCTCCCCTGCTGCACGCCGATCGCTGCAAGGCGCCAACTCCGATCTGTGGACAGTGCGGCCAACCGGGCCATTCTGCGTCGACCTGCACCTCCGACGTTTTTAAGTGTGCAGCGTGCGGTGGAAAAGGAGCACACAAAGCTACAGATCCTGGGTGCCCGGTGTATCGCCGGGAACTCGCCAAGTTACGACCGACACCTTACTAACATACATCCTCTGTCTTAACCTTTCTTTTCAGCACAAACCTCTACCTATACCTGTGGTTGCCCCACAGCTGGTAGGTTAGCTACACCGGACGGCTAAAGGCAGGTGGACTCTTCGTCAAATGCGGCGGAGGAGAGTGGTCTGTACCTCATCAGACAGGCTCCAGAATTGGAAAGGGACAGGTCAAATGAGCAAGAGACGGATTGAAGGATGTAAGAGAAATTTAGGCATTAGATCGGGACGAATTCCTTGGGCTCGGAACCGAGTATTGGACAACTCTAGATTAGGCTTAGCGAGTCTGACGCAGTGCCTCTGACTATCGTCAATGGCGAAATAAACATCATCATCATCGACGAAAGGCGCCGGAGCACGAAGAACCCATCTCGGCAGGTACTCTACATGCCTGCACCGCTGCACCCAAGTCCTGTTTATCCCTTGGGGGGACGGCGCCTCGGGGACGTGATTCTTAAACAATTGCCAAGACTAGTGCTTATAGCTGATCTCCCCCGCTGAGGTAGCACTTTAACCGCGTTGAATTGAGGTCCAAGCCAAGCGAGGGATACCGGAGCAGCTTGCTTGAACACTCCGAACAGAGCCCGACAGAGTAAATACGGCATCTCGCCGGCGACTTGCCTTGAAAATGGCCCGATTGACACGATCACGGGTCTTTTCTAGCTCCGTGTGTCGGTTCTTTCGCGTACTCTCTCAGCGACAAGCTTATGGTGAATGAAATTCGTGCCCGTCTTTTGTCCCCCAACACACACCTGTAGTTTCAGCAGTAGCTGGAATGAGAGGCAGAGCCAGCCCGTGAAGAGCTAAAATATTGTAGCCCATATTGATTCTCCTTTAGGTCCTACCTACCCATATCCTCAGCACAATGAGCTTTTTCTTAACTCTTGATAACACTGACAGAATCACGTCGTCACAAACGATATTTTGTGTGAAATGTATAGTAGGGAATATGAGAAGTATTACTCATCGAAGCGTGATTGGTTTAGTGGTAAAATTCTCCGTTGCCATTCGTGTAACGTCGGGGAGCCCTGGGTTCGATTCCCAGATCACGCATCGCATTAGTTTTTTGCCTCCTGGACCAGGCTCTGTCTGCCTCCATTGGTGGGAAAGCTCGCCGTTGCTCGTTATGTGAAACCCTTTGTGTCATGGAGTGCTGGGCATGGCAAGTCGAAAATCGTCATCAGGGTCCTGTTGATGAGCGTCGATCACACCGACACCCTGGATTACAGTTTGCTGGCGGCGTACTTTGGGCCACTGATTTGTGCCTTACAAATCCTCAACATTTATGACGCCTTTTTCGGATTGTCGAGTCTTGAGTCAAATCCGCATTCTCGGCTGTCACTGCCACGGCGAAGCGCTCGCTAGCTGGTACATGTACCGCCAAGACCACTGCGTGTAAGCATAACTAGAGAGTAGCGGGTACTTGCGCGTTGGCTTTGCGACGACGTTCTCGCTGCAGACAATCAGGGCTCTTGAATCTGTGCCGTGAGCCTCCGGCGAAGAGATCTACTCGTGTGATTGTTCTCAGATGCTCAATGTAATTTGCTTGGCACCTCTGGACACCGGCGTGGGGCAGAGGACCCCAGCTATAGTTAGGACTCCGCAAAACTAGCAGCGAGAAAACCCTGGTGGGGTCTGGAGAACGCGTGAACAACGCGCCCTGAGTGACTGCAGCCGCTTCTGCCTCCATCATCCACCGCAGCCAGCGACGCAAATCCCCTCGACCTGCACCGCCGCCATGGCCCGCTCCTCGTCTCGTCGGCGAAGGCGCGCCGAATCCGACGACGACGAAGCCAGCGACGGCCCTCCTTCGCACGGCTCTTCCGACAGTCCAAAGCGGCGGCGCCTACGTCTCGAATCAGATAGCGATGAACCCTCACGGAGCAGCGCCGCCAACGTCAGCCGAGCCGCCAAGGACGTCTCCATGGACGAGTTCCATCCAGGCGCCATTCTGCGCGTCAAGGTCGAGAACTTTGTCACGTACGAAAAGGCAGAGTTCTTCCCCGGCCCCCATCTCAACATGGTCATCGGCCCCAATGGCACCGGCAAGAGCTCCCTCGTCTGCGCCATCTGTCTCGGCCTCGGCTACAGCCCAAAGCACCTCGGACGTGCTGGCTCCGTCAAGGAGTTTGTCAAACACGGCAAGGACACGGCGACCATCGAGATTGAGCTGCAGAAGAGGCCCAAGGACCGCTCCAACCACGTCGTTCGAGTTCAGATTCGTCGCGAGCAGAATAGCCAGAAATGGTGGTTGAACGGCAAGGAAGCGACGCAAAAGGCCATCCAAAGCCTGATGCACTCGCTCAAGATCCAGGTCGACAATTTGTGCCAGTTTCTGCCCCAGGACAGAGTCGTCGAGTTCGCTGCCTGCACGCCCATCGACCTCCTCCACGAGACTCTCCGTGCTGCGGCCCCCGAGGCCATGCTGGAGTGGCAGAAGCAGCTACAAGATCTGCACAAGGACAAAAAGGATTTGGCCCAGACGGTCCACACCGATGTTGAAACCCTGAGAAACCTCGAGAGCCGCCAGCAAGGACTACAAGCAGACGTGGATAGAATCCGGGAACGCGAGGAAATCCAGGAGCGAGTGCAGAATCTCCGCTCGGCCCTGGTCCTGGCCAAGTATCAAGAAGCTCGCAACAAGCATTCCGAGGCTCGGGACCGCAAGAAGGAGGCCGAGACAACCCTGCGGCGACTCGAAGAGGAATGCGGGCCGTCGCTAGAAGCTGTCAACCTGAAGATGGAATACGCGGGGAAAATCGAGGCTGCCATAACGAGAAGGGGGCAGGTGCTGAAAGATGCTGAACAAGCGACGTCGACCGCAGCGCGCGACGTCGCCACGGCGGCAGACAAGGTCAAGGAAATGGGCGATCGGCTGGATGCGGAGCGCAAAGGGTTCGAAGCAAAGAAGAAGGAGCTGGCAGCATCAAGGTCCAAGATCACCATGTTCCAGGCGGACCTCAAGAACCGACCAGCCGACTTTAACGCGGCCGATTGGAACCAAAAGATTGTGAGTTGGCCACGTCCTGCCCATCCGATCACGGTACTAACTGCCTGTAACCACAGCGGGCCGAAGAGCACACCCTGCGAGAACTGGAAGCAGAGCGCCGTCAAATGTCGACGGAAATGAATTCGATGAAGGACAAGGGTCGAACGGTTATCCAGCACATACAAAGGGTCGAGGCCGACATCGAGGCCCTCGACACCCAGCAGGGCCAGCAGCTAAACTTTATAAGGAAGCACTTCCCCGATGTCGCGGCCGGATGGGACTGGGTGCGGGAGCATCAAGGCGAGTTCGAACAGGAAGTCTTTGGGCCGCCCATGATCAGTTGCTCTATCAAGGATGAGCGCTACTCGGACCAAGTGCAGGCTCTCCTGCAGAATGATGACTTCCTCTGCTTCACTGCCCAGACGAAAAACGACTACAGGAGGTTGACGGATCAGCTCTATCGAGTACTCAGCCTGTCCGTCGTCATTCGAACGTGCTCACACTCGCTCGAGACATTCCAATCACCCGTCGGGAGAGCCGAAGTTTCCACCCTTGGCCTGGATGGCTTCGCTGTCGACTACCTAGACGGTCCCGCTCCGGTCCTGGCCATGCTCTGCGCGGAAAAGCGGCTCCACCAGTCGGGCGTCTCTCTCAGAGACCACAATGATGCCGAGTACGAAAGGCTCGTCAACAACGGAAAAGTCAGCCAGTGGGCTGCCGGCCAGCACTCGTACGCCGTGCGCCGTCGCAGAGAGTACGGGCCACAAGCCATGACGACGATTAGCAGGAATATCCGACCGGGACGGTTCTGGACGTCACAGCCCATCGATTCTCAGGAGAAGACGGAGCTCAATCGCCGACTGATGGAGCTTAAAGGCGAGAAGGACTTCCTGGCGGGTGGGTATAGAGAGCTCAAGGCGAAACTCCCCGCCATTGACGACCAGGCGTCGAATGTCAACGAGAGAATCGTAAGTCGCCTACACCCGTTTAGCGGTAACGCATGTAGATTGTGCTCACATCACTTCAGAACACCTTGAAGAGCGACAAGAGCGCACTGCAGAGAGAGTATCAGAAATGGCAGTCTCTGCCAGAAAAGATTGGTGAGCTGAGCGCTGGCTTCCTCGGCACGGGCCCGTGGCTGACAATGTACAGAATCCGAGGAACGTGCCAAGGCGACGCACGAGCAAGCGCTGCGCGATTCGAGAAAGAGCATGCTGGACCTCCACTACGAGTGGGATAACGCAGCTCTCGAGCGTGTGAAGCTTGTCATCCAACACAAGGAACTCATCGGCAAGATTCGGGACGCCCACCGTGCGCTCCTGGAAGCCAAGATTCAGCAGATCGAGGCGCGTTCCGACATTGAAGGGCTCAAGGGCCGCAATGCCAGCCTGATGGAGCGCCTCGAGCGGGAGAGGCGGAACGTGCAGGTGACGGCCGACGAGGCGAGCCGCGCAAAGGAGCAAGGCCGGCGACTTTCGAAGGAAGTCAGGGACCTGCTCGCGCCTAACGCGGCCAAGCGGGATCTGTGGACGCAGCTGTCGGACGGCAAGACGCCACAGGAGCTGGACATGGACATGACGGCCGAGGAGGCCAAGCTCGAGCTCATCCACGCCGCCAATCCTAACGTGATACGTGAGTTCGAGCGCCGCGCGCAGGAAATCAGCCGCCTCAAGAGCAAGATGGAGGGCTTCAACGACAAGCTCGAGGGCCTCGACCGCCAGCTTGCCGAGATTATGGGCAAGTGGGAGCCGAGGCTGGACGAGCTTGTGTCCAAGATCAACGATGCCTTTGCCTACAACTTTGAGCAGATTAGCTGTGCCGGCGAGGTGCGCGTCCACAAGGACGACGACTTTGACCTGTGGGCCCTGGACATCATGGTCAAGTTTCGGTGAGCACTCCCCGGTCCCCCCTTGCCCCCCTCCCCTCTACTGACCGTGGTGGGTGCCTGTGCAGAGAAAACGAAGCGCTACAGCAGCTCACGGCGCACCGGCAGTCGGGCGGCGAACGTGCCGTATCCACCATCTTCTATCTCATGGCGCTGCAGTCGATGGCGCAGTCGCCCTTCCGCGTCGTCGACGAGATCAACCAGGGCATGGACCCGCGCAACGAGCGCATGGTGCACGAGCGCATGGTGGAGATTGCCTGCCGCGAGCACACGAGCCAGTACTTCCTCATCACGCCCAAGCTGCTCACCGGCCTCCGCTACGACCCCAAGATGCGCATCCTCTGCATCGCCAGCGGCGAGCACATGCCCCGCGATGGGCGGAAGCTCGACTTTGGCAGGTGCCTCGCCCTGCAGAGGAGGAGGTTGATGGCCGCGACGTGATGCGGTAGGTATGCTTTGCTTGGCTTGTGTGTGTTTGGGCGACAAAGGACAGGCCGGTGTCTCGTCGAGGCCGTGTTCCGTTTCCGCTTGGGAAATGAAGGCAATGACAGAAAAAGACCATGGGCGTAAAAGGAGAGCAACGCGGCGTCACAAGAGCACGGCGCTGGGAAACTAGTTGTGTTGCATTAGGGCATCATCATTGGCCCGAGGATCTTGTCCCGTATCTTTGTTGCGTGTCGCATCCCCTCTTGCCCCTAACTAAACATGGGAGTTCCTAGATGACAAAATCAAATCTCGCGCGCGCGTAAAACTGCAAAAACCCGGAGCTCACAGCGTAGCGCCAGAAAAGTGATGAACCCCCGGACCCAGAAGAGGTCCATCGAATCAATTTCATTGACCCGAGCAAGCCAAGTGAAAAACAAAACCGCCATTCATCTCGTCATGTTCGACCGGGCCGGCAGACGCGCCTTTCTTTTCCTCATTACTGAAACAAACACACGTACGTAGAACACATAGCCACACAGAGACAAAGCAAGGAAAGACGCAGGCAAGCACTCTCGCACATGTACATCGTCCGACTGATCTCTTTTCGCTCCCGTCAAAGAAGTTAAAAGGACAGCAGAGAGAAGAATAAGAAGGATAAAGGGCAAAAGAGCCAAAAAAAAAGGGGGGGGGGGGGATGTTCCGGATTTCCCCCATCGGCCAGCCACGAAAAACAGGTGTACACATACCAGCCAGCTCCCTTCTTGCCGCAGACGCGATGGAATGCCGGCAAGGTCTCGCGTCCGAGCGCAGTGTGATGGGGAAAGAATGATAAAAGGGTGGTGAAAGGAGGGGAGGGAAGGTATAGGGCCGAGGGCCCGATAGGTTCAGATTTTAGACATTCGAAAAAAGCGAGGGATAGCGGTCGCTCAGAGGTAGAATTAACAAAACGCCGCAACAAAGCACATCCTGTCTCCGACTCCAGTCCCGTCACCCTCGTCCGGAAGGGGCGTTTGACGAAGGAACAGACAAGGCAGCGCAACAGAGGGCAATAGAAGGAAATCGAGAGGGAAAGGGATGACGGAGACGCAAAGATCAAGTCGTGGGTATATCTGGCCAAGTCATGACGAACGTCGCGGAGAAATCCATCACCTAACTTGGGTGCGTCTTGTCCGCGCCCGCGGGAGGGGGGTCATCCGTGTCCAGCCTCTTCCTCCAGTCGGCCAGGCTTTTGCTCAGTCCAACGGCGGCGGCGCTGTCGTCTTCCTCCTTGGCTCCGGCATGCTGGTCAAACTCAAAGTTGGAGCTCAGTCGGTAATTCTTGTTGGTAGCCTCCCAGTGGCTGCGTAGAGTCTCCAGCTCCGTCGCGAGGTGGTCAAGGGCAACGCTGTTCCTACCGTCCAGGCCGTTGCCGCCGTACGCACTCGCCGTGTCAGAGCTATCGCTTCGAGTATGGCCCAAGATCAGCCCGTTGGAGCCCGCTGGCGTGTCCGAGTTCATGCTGACGACCTGACGGCTCCGCCGTCGGTAGCTGTCGACCGAGTTCTCCACCTGGTCAAGCAGCAGCGACACTTTCTGCTCGGCATCAGTCGCGCGCTGCTCCAGAATCGAGTTTTCGGATTGCAGCTGCTCGAGATCTTTGCGGTGCGAGTTCAGGCTCTTCGTGACTTCCTCATTGCTCTTCAGAGCCTCATCCCGTAGACGGTGGCTCTCGGCCAGCTCTGCCTTGAGGGACCTAAGGTCATTTTCCAGCTGGGCTCCCGCGCCGTCCAGCTCACTCTCGAGGTTCTCAATCTTCTTCTGGAGGGCACTGCGTTCACCTTCCCAGTCGCCCCGAGACGCTGAGCTATCTCCGACCCCGTTCTGCGCAAGGCTCTCGAGCTCCTCAATTTCAGATTTCAGGCGCCCATTGTCAGACTTGTAGCGCGTGAGCTGCTCCTTAAGCTGCTTGAGCATCTTTTCGGTCCCTTTGACATAGTGCACGGCCGACTGATAGTCGCTCTCGAGCTGTGAAAGCTTTTCACGGTACGCTACTTCCGAATCCTGTGCCTGGACCGCAAACGCCTGTTTCGTCTCCTCGTGCGCAGCAGCGGCGCTGGCAAGTTGCGCCTCTAGCTCCCGTAGTCGGCCCTGCTCGGGAGAGGTTGTCCGCGGGCTTGTGAGGGCGCGGGTCCGCACAGCGCTCGTCGGGCTGATTCCTCGCTCGCTGAGAATGCCCTTGAGGGCGTTGTTCTGAACGGTCATGGCATTCGTCTCGAGCTGCTGAGCGGCAAGTCGGTTATTGATGTCAGCGTGTGCGGCCTGTAAGCTCTGCACCTCCCTCAGCGACGACTGGAGCTGCCGCCTGATGGAAACGCCCTCCCTACTGGACTGCTCCTGGTATTGCTCCAGGCCAGCAATGCGCTCCTCGGCGCTCCGTAGCTTGTCAGCAGCCGCATCCGCCTCCTCTTTGTATTTCTTGACCAACGCGTTCGACGTCACGACCTGGTTCTGGAGCACAGCGAGGCGCTCGGTATCAACCTTGTTGGTCTGGGAGAGGTCCCGAGTGGAGATCTTGTCGAGCCCAGAGATAACGGCTTGCCGATGCGTTCTTGCCTCGTGGACGTGTTTCTCTGCCAACTCTTCGGCGTCCCTGAGCCGTTGCGTAGCCACGGCAAGTTCCGCAGTCCGCGCTTCGTGCTCCATCTTGAGCTTGTTGAATCGGTCTTCAATCGTCTCTCTTTGGAGTCTCTCGTCTTCCAGCTTCTTTTCCAGGTGTGTTCTGGCGTCTTGCGAGGCCACCATGGCGCTCCTGAGAGACTCGAATGTCTCGCTGTGTTCTCTCGAGTCACCTACTGCCTCGTTGTACCGAGCGTTCATTTCCGCCTTTTCAACCCGAAGGAGCTCTAGTGCAGCAACAGCCTCCGCGCAAGCGACGGACTGCTCGCGGGCTTCGCGCTGCACCAGATGCAGCTCCGCTTTCAGCTGCTCCGTCTCGGTCGAGGTTCGTTGCTTATAGGTTTCCAGCTCAGTCATTCGCTTCTGGGCTGCGGTCGCGGTGTCGTCGGCAAGCTTGCGAGCCCTTCTCTCGGCTTCGAGCCCGGCGGCCATGCTGTCCAACTGCGACTGGAGTTCCCTCTGAATGTGCAGGGCGGAGGCAAGCTTTCTGCTCATCTCACCTGTCCTATCGCCCATGCCATTCCGCTCGCCGTCCAGCTGGGGAGTGCTGCTTGCACTTCCGCCGACCTGAGCAGCAATCCTGGCCTTGGCGTAGATTGCCTCCTGAATAGCGGCATCACGCTGCTTTTCCACCTCTGCAATCTGCTTTGCGGCGAGTACTGCTTGCTTGTCCACGGCGCTCTGAACGTTGGCCAGCTCGGTCCGCATTGCTAGCAGGCCCTCGACAAGCGGCCGGTCTTCGTCGTCGAAAGCTTCGCTCGCCTGGGCCTCCAGCGTCGGGCTGAAGCCTGCAGTAGAGACGTAGCCTGCTTTTCGGGCCAGCTCCAACTCCGACGCGTACCAGGCGTTTCGATTCCGCGCAGAGTCCAGCTCCTTGAGAAGAGCTACTGTTTGCGAGTTGCGGCTTGACGAGCGCCTGGAGAGAGGATTGCTCAGTTGGCGAGTCGGGGGAGGTGGAGATGATGGTCGCGGCGCCTTCACGATAGGCTCTGTCGAAGCATCAACAGACCCTTGGGACTGGCCATGGCGAGGCTGCTGCTTAACCTTGGCCGGGTCAGCAACGCCTGGCTCCTGCTTAGAGCCCTTGTTTACGGGCTGCGTTGGCGTGCGCTGGCCGTTGACAGTACTGATATCGTTTTCGTTTCTGACGTCGCGGCTGACCGGGGACTGTGCCGATCTCATCTGAGGAGAGCTGACTGCGGCGGTGCGATCGGCAGACGGTCCACGAACTCGTCCAACGGTAAACGCGTCAGCGACAGGCTTCGCTGGTGTAGGTCCCTGAGGAGGCGGGCCGGCCGGACTTGATGTCATGGCGGTGCGGGGAAGCTTGGACGTCGGCGCCCCGGGAGCTCCCGGGTTCGGCGAGCCATTGATATCGGGGCCGCCGGGTGGGGCCGGCTTGTACACATTCGGAGCGGTATTAACGGGAGCCGGAGGAGGAGCGACGGTGGGAGCGACGGTGAGAGCGACGGCGGGAGCGGGAGGGGGGCCGCCGGCCACTTTCCGAAGGTCCGGAGTCCCCGTCGACCCATCCTTTGACTGCAACACGCGAGGAGGGCTCTGTACCTCGCCCGTGCTCGGCCGCCGACCCTGAGGCGCCCTTTGCGCATTCTGCTGCTGACCATCGTTGGGGTATCGGATCTTGGTCGTGTCAAGCACGTAAAGTATGCCGAGATCGTTGATGCCCGCGGCCGCCGCGCTAGGTTCGCCGCCGAGCACCACAATTGATTTGCCGACCGTCGTCATGCTGTGGCCAGATCGAGAAGATGGGGAGGGTCCCATGTTTTGGAACGTGTACCACCGTCGCGACGATATTCTAAACGCGGCGAGGTCGCCCAGGTCGCTGCCCTCCTCGGTGCGACCGCCGAAGATGTACATGACGTCGTCGACGAGCGCTGCAGAGTGTCCCTCCCGAGGCGCGGGGATATAGCCGATGCAATCCAACTGCGCCCACGAGTTGTCGGTCGAATCGTAGCACCAAACATCGTTGAACCACTGGAAGCCATTCGTACCGCCAAACCTGACCGTGTCAGCACAGCAGACGCCCAGCAGCCAGCCCCCCGGGTCCAAGACTTACAGATACATCTTGTCGTTGTACGTGATCATGGAATGGTTCGTTCGCGCGGCCGGAATCTTGGGTGAGGCCTCGCCTTGCATCAAGACTTCCCAGCGATTGTTGGGCATTTGCAGCTGATTGAGATCAAAGGCGGATAGATCGTTCATGAAGAAGCCCTCGACCTGACCGCCGAAGATGAATATCTTGGACCCCAAGATGTTGAGCGAATGCCCGTAGCGCCCAGATGGGCGAGGGCCGGCCGGGAGGGCACGCGACCAATGTCGTGTTGCTGGAGGAGGGCAAACGCCATTGTCAGTCAAAGCGCATGGGATGCGCCCGTGCTGGGAGCCATCACTCACAGGTATTGAGCAGATACAACGTCTCGTCCAGGACATCGGAATCCTCAATCTTGGTATCGCCGCCGTAGACGATGAAGGCGTTGCCGACCAGCAAGCTGGAGTGACCAACTCTCGGCCCCGGGCCTTCAGCTGTTGTCGCGAGCGGGTAGCACGCCATGTTGCCGCCCGCCTCAATCATCCAAAGATCGCCCTTTACCGTCGAGCTATTGATCAGGCCGCCCATCATGTACACGTCGCCTTCCTTTGACGATGTCGCGTTGACGGCGGCGCCATAGCGGGGGAAGGGGCCCGAATGGGGGGAGGTGTAGGTCAATCGCCGCTGCGACCAGGGATAGAGCGAGGCATTGGGGTTGGCCGACTGCAGTCCGTTTCGGAGCTGTTGGACATTGGTTAGGTGGTTATGGAGAAGGACGGCTCTGCTTGCGTGGGTTACTTACCGGCAGGTCGCTTTGCTGGGTCGTGTCTGCGCTCCCTCCACGGCGCCCATGGCCCGGGCCCGGGCTCGTGTCGGAGCCATCTTTGTCGAGCGAGGTAAGGCTTCCGGTGGGCGTGGAGCGCTGTTGCGGTACACTCTTTTCATCGCGGACTAGGCGAGTGCCAGCGCTTTGAGTGGCACCCTGGGAGGCGGTGTTGCCGTCGCGGCTTGCTAAAGCGCGGTCCTGGCTCTTCTTGGACTTGAAGAGAAAAGCCATGGTCGGCTACAGGCCGCTGGGCGGCGGATCGATGGGCGGCGTCGCGGTCGAAACAGCCGGACTCGGCAATGCGATGCGATACAATGCTGCTCGGTCGATCGGTCGTCGGTGCGTTGGCGGTAGGCGCTGAGCCGGCTCATCCAAAGAGCGAGGCAGTCAGTCGGCTAGAGGCAGAGAAGCGGGCGCCTAGCAATTTCCAGTTGCAGCCGCGAGGGGGAGCAGGGGAGTCGGAGCTCAAGGTCTGGAGATGGCTGGGCGAGCATCGGTGGTGCCAGCCAAGGGATGGTGGAAGAAGAGCCGTTAGATCTCTTTTTCGGGGGGAGGGGGTGTTCAGTTCAGGGGACGGGAGGCCCAGGGAGGCGGAGGATGAACCGCTGTGCCGCGATGCTGTGGCAGGCGGTACCTACTTACCTACCCACCTCAGCAGTACCTACCGCCGCAGATCTCCCTCTCATATCACAGTGCTACAGTAGACCCGCTGGTGGGCGAGGTACGGAGCCATGCCCGTGAATTTGCTGGACCAACGGGTACCTACACCTACCGTCGTTAGCACCAGACCTGAGGCCAGTTTACCGTGCATTGCGCGCTAGCAGCGCCGGCACTACAGGGGATGGCGGGCAAGGTTGGGCTCTGGTATCTGGTCTTCGGGGCAACATGGCCCACGGGGGTGAGGCTGCCGAGTCCCGGCGCCCGAGGTGAAGAGAGCGCGCGTGTGAATGAGCGCGTCAGCAGCGGCTGATTTGAGCGTGTGATGGAATGGGATATTGCGGATGGAAGCGCAAGCATGTACGAGGCACGCACAGTACGCGCTTGCGGATACTGTGCTTGGCTTGCCTGCAATCCTCGTCCGGAAGGCATGCGTGTCCTCGGTACTCCGTACGTGCGCGTGGATGGAATAAGGTACACACTCGCTCTGCATACATGCATGCGAGTGCAAGTACCTTGCTTCTGCGCCCGTGGCCTGCATCGTTTCCACCCCGTTTCGCTCTCCCACAACTGGCATCCACGACTTACCCCAGCCAGATCTGGTGGGACGCCGGGTAGCCAAGCATCACAGCACGCACTACAGTCGACTGTGCGGACGCGATCAGCGGAAGCTGTCTAGGTGGGCTTCGTTGGCCACAAGACAGAGCATTTGCCGCGTACTGACCGCGCATTGTAATATTTTTCATTTTTTTTTCAGAGGGCTGTAGGCCCACAAGCACGCGCTAACCAGGGCCCTGCCACTGCTATGCATTGCAATAGCCTGAAGCGCGGTGGAGTAGTCCCTTACAGTAGTACCTAAACGGCCGGAGGAATGACCAGCTCGGTGCCGGTGGCCGTCTCATACTTTTTCATCTGTATTTTCCCTGCGGATATCAGGCCTGTATAGTGCGGTCCGTTCCTATCGTAACGAGGCACGGCACGCAGGCGGGGAGCAAGCGTGGGCTTTGAACCCAAAGGCCATCCCGAGACAGGACACGGCCATAGGGGATCTGCTACGGAGTATTCACTGCGCCCTCTTGCTTGCAGTTGTTCATGGCTCCCCACCGCTTACGTCGCCGTGGGGAAACACGCAGGACCGTGCCCGCAGATGCATAAGCCGAAACTTGAGCAAGGGGAGGACCCGAAACTAACGACGGGTATACCCCAAGTCTGTTTCAAACAACGGGAGAGAAATAAGCTTCGACTACGAATACCCAGGCCAAGGTTGCACTCAATCGTCGCATGTTATGATTATTACTGTCAACACCGGTGGGTGAGTGGCTTCGGGACCCGGCCAAGCATCCACATCTACCCGCGGGTTCACATGGGCTACCTGGTCTACCGCCATGAGCCCACTCATTCTGACAGGCTTGGCTCATGGACCCCAGGGACAAAAAGGCAAAGATGCAGGGTCGATGCCATTCACGGAGCCCACGCGAAAACAAGCCAAAAGCGACGCAGCCCAGGCTTCAAGCTGACGCGAAAAGGGGCAACCTGCCAGCTGGTTCATCTTGGCGAGCACAACCGACACTCTCCTTCTCAATCCAAAGTCGCCCCCTTTGTCTGACCAACCATGAGCACTGTCCAGAGGCCTGCAGGCTCAGGCCATCTCTTCCAATCGTATCCGTAGCCAGGGCCAACGTGACACCCCAGCACGATCCAGACCTACCACCACGAGCGCACAACAAGGCTGCGCATTGTGTGGTTGGTCGCTATTGTTCCCCAGCGCGCATTGCTTACGCCAGCTACGGAGGGTAGCGGATGAGGCGAACACTCGGAGACCCGGCGTGTTGGCTGCTCTTCTTGCCCATCTTCATTTGTGGCCTGCTGTACTGAGTCCTTTGTCGCCCGCTGCCACTCACACCTCTGGCGGGCGGTTGCTCGACTTTTGGGGTCCGGAGCCCGGGGAGCTGATACGTTGCGACTGCGTCGAGGCTGGCGCGGCGTGTCCTGGTCACAGTGCAACGCAACGGCTGTTGACGGTTGGCTGTGGTTGGCCATGCCGACGGAGATGCACCTGCATCAGCTGTTGATGAACCGAGGCAGCGGCAGCAGTGGTGTTTGGCTCGGTGTGACTCAACGCTGCGTCGACTGGGACAGGAGGTCAGCCTCAAGCCACCACACCACCTTCATCGTCCTTTCTGCTAGTGTGCCGAACAAAAAGTAAAAATCGTTGCTGTGGCTGGGGAAGTCAGTGCCTACGCTACAGTACAGTGCACACGTTCGAGGTAGAGAGAGAGAGCTGTTGTGCACTCAAGGTGGAATTTAGACATTGCCTATCGATCAAGCATCTGGGACTTTGCAAGCGTCAAGCTCAAAGTTCCCAGAGTAAAGGCATTGGAGGGCCGACGCCACGCCTCGCTCGCTCTCTGCCCATGACGATATTGGTCAGCCAAGGTTATCGGACAAGGCAGGCATCGTCAACCTCCATACTCCGTAATTTGGACCGCGGTTTGTATCAGAGACAAAGGCGGCCCCTGTTGCGCTGCGGCGCCGCCGCACGTGCAGCCAAAGCACGACGTACCGTCTACAGCGCACGCCTGCCCACCTTGGTCCGCCTGCCAGCTGGCAGGCTAACAAGGCAAGTGCTCCGCCCACCGCCGCACCTCCGTCAGATGGACGCAGCAATCCATTTCCAACCGCCATCCCCCATCGTGGATGCCAATACTCAGGCTGTGTCGTGTACCATGGGCCGGTGCCTCTCGAGCACATCATTGTCGAGACCCGAGACGAGACCATGACTGTCATATTGACCCAGCCAACTCAATCACCGCACTCATCCCCACACCAGCCCCGGCTCGCCGCCGCCTCGTCGACGCAATCGCGTCTTCAGCACCACGGCCCTTCGTCGCACCCGCGGCCCCACGACCATCGGCGCGCGGCCCATGGAAAGCCTGCAGAGATGACGCTGCGATCCGACATGCACGGCTCGCTGCCCTCCAACCCCACCACCAACGGGGAGACGTCGAGGTTCAGGGCTCAGGGCGACAGCAGTCCCGACCGCGACGCCTCCTCCAACAGCGGCGACAGGCGGCCATTCAGCGCTCCCGGCAGGGAGAACGGAGTCCCGGCTCCGGCCGAGGTCCGGGATGACCTGGAGACTGAGATACCAAGGCGGCCAGTCAAACCCCAGCTGCACCGATCCAAGAGCGACTACGCACCCCGCCAAGCCGACGATTCGGAACCCGATGACGAGATTCGCGAATGGGGAGCTAGGCACGGCTTCGAGGACCATTACCAGTCGGAACACATCATATCTCAGCTCGTAAACGTACGTTGCGCCTTTTCTCTACTTCCGCTTCCCCCGGACCATGTGCTTTGTGTATCCCGCGACATGGGCGTTGGCCCGTCAACACCGGTTGCCGACATCGAGGCTGGGAAGGAGGGGTCGCGTGCCGGGCCGGTGGTCCAACAAATCGGCTCTGTGCTCGTGGCGGCAAACGCCTCTTCCTCCCTTCTCCGACTGCTACGCTCGGATTCTAGCAGCTGCTCGTCCGACATGAAGTCTTAGGAACAGCTCATGTGGGAGCAGCTCGAGAGCTGGGCGCGACTGTGGGAGGAGAAAAAACGTGCTGACTTCTCCTCCCAGAATTGGTACATGTATTTCACCGACAAGCGCCACGAGACGACTGGCAAGCCAAAGCCCCTCGAGTACGACCTCCAGGACTGGCGCCAGAGAGACAGGCTCAAGACCGTCTCCGCCGCACTGGCAGTCTGTCTGAACATCGGCGTCGAGCCGCCCGATCAGCTCAAGACGACGCCCGGCGCCAAGCTCGAGGCCTGGACTGACCCTACCATCCCCCCCATCCAGAAAGCACTCGAGAACATTGGCAAGGCTCTCCAGGCCCAGTACGAGACGCTGGCCATCAGGGCCCGCTACAAGCAGTACCTGGACCCGTCTGTCGAGGAAACGAAAAAGTTCTGCGTGTCTTTGCGCCGCAACGCCAAGGACGAGCGCGTTCTGCTGCACTACAACGGCCATGGCGTGCCCAAGCCAACGGCCTCGGGCGAGATCTGGGTCTTCAACAAGACGTATACGCAGTATATCCCCGTCAGCCTGTACGATTTGCAGCATTGGCTGCAGGCACCCACCATCTTCGTCTGGGACTGCTCTGAGGCCGGCAACATCCTCAACAACTATCATCGCTTCGTCGAAAAGCATGAGGAGGAAGAGGTGGAGGCGGCCGAGCGAGATCCTCACTACGAAAAGACCAGCTTCCGGCCCTACATTCACCTGGCTGCTTGTGCGGTGAAGGAGAATCTCCCTACAAATCCTCTCCTGCCGGCCGATCTCTTCACCGCCTGCCTCACCACCCCGATCGAGATGGCGCTCTGGTTCTTCGTCCTCCAGAACCCACTGAAGACCAATCTCACGCCGGAACGTGCCAAGCAGCTGCCTGGTCGACTTCAGGAGAGGCGGACTCCTCTCGGTGAGCTGAACTGGATCTTCACGGCCATCACCGACAGCATTGCATGGACAACCCTCCCTCGGGATCTCTTCCGCAAATTCTTCCGCCAAGACCTCATGGTCGCTGCCCTATTTCGCAACTTTCTTCTAGCCCAGCGCGTCATGACCGTGTACGGCTGCCACCCGCAATCCTACCCTGCTCTGCCCGACACCCATCAACATCCCCTCTGGGAGACATGGGACCTGGCAGTGGACATGGCACTGGCGCAGCTTCCGATGCTAGGGAAGAAGGAGAGCGAAGGCGTCGAGTACGAGTATCAGAACTCGACCTTCTTCACCGAGCAGTTGACGGCGTTCGATGTCTATCTCACCCGGGGGGACGCCATGGCGCAGAAGCCGCCCGACCAGCTGCCCGTCGTGCTTCAGGTGCTGCTGAGCCAGCAGCACAGGGTTCGAGCGCTCATCCTGCTCGGGAGATTCCTGGATCTCGGGCCGTGGTCTGTTCAGCTGGCTCTCAGCATAGGAATTTTCCCCTACGTTCTCAAGTTGCTGCAGTCTGCGGCGGCGGAGCTGAAGCCCGTCATGGTCTTCATATGGGCCAGGCTCATCGCCGTGGACATTTCCTGCCAACAGGACCTCATCAAAGACAGCGGATACAGCTACTTTGCCCAGATTCTCAAACCATCCGAGGGGCTGCCGGTGGTTGATAGCGACGAGCACAAGGCCATGTGTGCATTCATCCTTGCAATGCTCTGCAAGGACTACAAGAACGGCCAAATGGTCTGCAACCAGACCGACATCATGTCCTACTGCCTGGCTCACCTGCAAAATGCAAACAACCCGCTCTTGCGACAGTGGGCATGCCTATGCATCAGCCAGCTTTGGCAGGGCCTTCCCGAGCCCAAATGGCGCGGCATTCGAGAGAATGCCTACGTGAAGCTGGCGTACCTGATACGGGACCCGTGTTGTGAGGTTCGAGCCGCCATGATACACGCCATGACGACGTTTCTGGGCATTCCCGATCTGACGGAAGAGGTTGCCCGGATCGAGGAATCAATAGCCTGGACGATCTTGGACATGGGCACGGATGGCAGCCCCATGGTTCGCAAAGAGTTTCTGGTCTTCTTGTCGCACTTCATCACTCGCTTCGAGAACAAATTCATGGTCGCGGCGTTTGAACAGCTTCAAGAGGAGAAGGATTATCTCTGGTTTCCACCCCAGGACGACGGACAGGACCACAAAATGGGACTTCACTACGCGAGGCCAGAAAACAGGAACAGGGATGGCACCATCAAGGTCACGGCACATGGCTTGTCCCACAACACCGTGTACATGGCATGCTGGAAGCACGCCCTGATACTGAGTGTGGATCCCCATCCGGAGGTGCAACGCGAGGCGACCATCATTGTCGACTACGTGCACAATGCGCTCCTCAATTCGAGCATCGGCGAGCCGGCCCAGACCATCATGCTAGACATTCAGCGACGGGCAAACAAGGCAGCACAGAGGCAGGCTGCCAGTGCGATGCAGAGAAACTCGCTCAGAGGCGTGCCAAGCACACCTCCAGTGTCTTCCCCGGGCCTGTTGCGGAGGACCGCGAGCCTGCTCTTCCCGTCGTTTATTGGGAACGAGGACAGGTCAAGCACGGGCACCCCCTCCAGCCCCAGGCCGCCCCGATCTCCCTCAGCCAAGGTACCACCGGATCAGATGTCTGCGCCCCCAGAACAAAACGACCAATCCCACGCCCTGGCGTCGTACAACGTTGCGCGCGAGCCTCTCTCCGGGGCGTACGAGGAACGGGACCTCGCAAAACTGCCGACCCTGCCCCTCAAGAGCGGGTTTCTCGAGTGGTCCATCGAGTACTTTCGCGAGCCGCAGATGAAGGCCAGCGAGGCGGACGAACCAGGTAGCACCGAATACAACGAACGCCTGTGGCGAAGAGCGCGAAACGAAACCCTGCTCCGGGAGACGCAGCCGCTGAAGCAGCTTGCTGGCAGCCACAAGTGGAATAACCAGCTCGGGATCGTCAACAACGGCGCTCAGCCAGCCAAGATGACGTTTCATCAGTACGAGGACCACCTAGCGGTTTCAGACGACGGCAACACTGTCTATGTCTGGGACTGGAAGAAGCAAGGCCGCCTGAGCAGGTTTTGCAACGGAAATCCCGAGGGGTCCAAGATTAGTGACATGAAGTTCATCAACGAAGACGACCAAGCCTTCTTGCTGACGGGGTCTTCGGACGGCGTGATTCGCGTTTACCGCAACTACGACTCTGACACGACGATCGAGCTCGCGACGTCGTGGAGAGCTCTGACGCACATGGTACCGAGCAACGTCAACTCGGGCATGGTGTTTGACTGGCAGCAAGTCACGGGCCGTGTCCTGGTGGCAGGCGATGTGAGGGTCATCCGGGTGTGGTATGCCGCGCACGAAACGTGCATCATGGACATCCCAGCCAGGTCTGGGTCGTGCGTGACGTCCCTCACGTCGGACCAGATGACGGGCAATATCTTCGTCGCAGGCTTCGGGGACGGAGCTGTGCGGGTGTTTGACATGAGAAATCGGCCGCAGGACTCCATGGTCCGGAAATGGAAGGATGAATCGGACCGGCAATGGATCAAGAGCGTGCACATGCAGCGCGGCGGGCAGAGAGAGCTGCTCAGCGCCAGTCGCAACGGCAAAGTCAAGGTGTGGGACATTAGGATGGACCGGCCGTTGCACGCCATTCAGGCCACACGAGACACGCTGCGGACAATGTGCACGCATGAGCATCTGCCGGTATTCGCCGTGTAAGTCGACGCCATTCGCCGTCAGAAGGGCCCGCGCCGTGAAACTGACAAGTGAGCAGCGGCACGTCGCAACACTCGGTCAAGGTTTTCAACCTGGATGGGAACGAACTGTCCCGCCTTGAGCCGTATTCGAGCTTCCTGCAGCAGAACCGCGGAGGGCCAATTTCAGCCACGGCGTTCCATCCTCACCGCCCGATGCTGGCGTGCGCGGCTCGCGGCGACCACCACATCAACCTGTTCACCTGCGAGAAGGCCGAGCCTCTGCATTTTGGTTAGGAGCCGCGCGCGGCTGGGCCTCGGCGCGAAGTGCGCCCACGCTCGCTTTGAGCAGGGCGGGTAATGGATGAAGTTGACGACGAAGATGAAGCGCGTCGGCTCTGGGCGCCTCCTGTATCATGAGACGAGGTAATAATTCCGGTCGATGCGCTCTTGAGCTCAGAGGAGAGGGAGAACAGCAGAGCTTGGAAGGAAGCGGCGTTGGGAGGTCTGGAGTTGGAGGAGGGACCATGGAGCTTCCATTTGCTGGTCCAGCCGAGTCAGTGGACACGGACTGCTACTAGATACACTAGCTCTTGCGTGTTTGACATGGATAATGCAGAATTGCCGGAAGCGAATTGCGTCGGGTTCCAGTCTTCGCAGTATGAAGAAGAGAGAAGAGCGTCATGGCGGGGTACGGGCAACATGTACCGGTGCCCCGCCATCACCGGCTGCCTCTCGAGTAGAAATTTGAGTCATTCCTTCCCCCACAAAGCTCCCCCCAATCCGTATCCCAACCGACAGGGCTGCACTACACCCCATCGTCTTCGATTCACCCCTCGCTGCGTTCCGACACGCTTGGCTCCCTCGAGCATCTGTCCTCGCTGCCCGTGATAGACACCAAGAGCGAACCGAAGACGCCATGGCTGACAAGGCCACGCCACCCCCCTCGCAGGCCGCGGCCTCGGACGCCGAAGGAGGCGAGGCCGGGCCGTCCAAGAAGGCACTGAAGAAGGCCGAGGCCAAGGCAAAGAAGGAGGCCGAAAAGGCTCGCCGCGCTGCCGAGCACCAGGCCAGCCAGGCGGCGGCAAAGGCGGCTGCCGGCAACACCGAGGACCTGGCCAAGGACAACTACGGCGACGCGTTGCCCAAGACCAATGTCGCCGCCGAGCGACTTCACCTCAGGAACATTGGTGACGAGCACATTGGCAAAACGGTCAGAGTGCGGGGATGGATTCAAAACTCGCGCATGCAGGGCGCCAAGATGGCCTTTGTGGAGCTGCGCGAGGAGAGGAACTGGGCCATCCAGGGCGTCATCGCGGCCAGTCCCGACGGACAGCCCGTCAGCCGGCCCATGGTCAAGTGGATCGGCGGCCTCAACCTCGAGAGCTACGTGCAGGTCGAGGCCCGCGTCGAGAAGCCCCTCGAGCCCGTCAAGAGCGTGCGCGTTTCCAACTTCGAGCTGCACATCACAAAGTGCTACGTCATCGCCGCCGGGCCCGAGGTCCTGGGCATGGGCCTCGCCGTCGCAAACAGGGCCGTCACCAACTTTGACGACGACGACGCCGGCCAGGACGCCGTCGACGAGGCCCGGAAAGGCGTCGAGGCGGCCAGCCTGGACAACATGCCCAGCGCCAGCATGGCCACCCACCTCAACAACCCGGCCATGCACAAGCGCGCCCCCGTGCAGCAGGCCATTGCCGATGTTCGCATGGCGACGCGCAAGCTCTTTGCCGAGTATCTCGACTCCAAGGGCTTCAACCAGTTCGAGCCGCCGTGCCTCATCGGCGCCGCCTCCGAGGGCGGGTCCAACGTTTTTGCCATGCCGTATTTTGACAAGAGCGCCTACCTGGCGCAATCGCCGCAGTTTTACAAGCAGATTGAGATTGCGGGTGGGCGCAAGCGCGTGTACTGCATCGGGCCCGTCTTTCGCGCCGAAAACTCCAACACACCCCGACATATGACTGAGGTGAGCGGACAAGGACGCAGATTTTACAGGGCACTGACCGAGGTTGATAGTTTACCGGGCTTGACTTGGAAATGGAAATCGAGGACAGCTACCACGAGGTGCTCGAGATGCTGGAGGGCGTGCTGCTTTACATCTTCCGCGGCCTCGCCGAGCGCTGCGCCCATCAGGTTGCCTTGATCCGCGCCGTGTATCCTTCGGAGGAGTTTCTGCTGCCGGCGCCCGGCAAGGAGGTGCGCCTGACCTTTGCCGAGGGCCAGGCTCTCTTGCGCGCTGAAGGCCCCGAGGCGTACCGCAACGTGAGCGACGACGAGGACATGTCGACGCCGCAGGAAAAGGCGCTCGGGGCCCTGATACGCCAAAAGTACGGGACCGACTTTTATGTGCTCGACAAGTTCCCCGAGGGCGCGCGGCCGTTTTACGCGCTCGAGGACCCGGGCAATACAAAGGTGACCAACGCCTTTGACTTTTTCATGCGCGGGCAGGAGATTCTGTCGGGCGGGCAACGCATCCACGACGCGCGGGTGCTGGAGGCGCGGATCCGCAAAAAGGGCGTCGACCCGGCCAGCCCGGGCATCAAGGAGTACGTCGACGTGTTCAGGAGCGTGGGCGTGCCGCCGCACGGCGGAGGTGGCATCGGGCTGGACCGCGTGGTGGCGTGGTATCTCAACCTTCCGAGCGTGCACCTGGCGAGCTACTATCCCCGCACGCCCAAGCGACTGCTTCCCTGAGCAAAGGCGCGTCCAGAGGGGGGGGGCTGCACGAGGGAGGGTTGCGTAAGACAGGTGTGCTCGAATGGAGGACTTGCAGGGTGAAGCTCCGAGATGAAACCAAATTGTCTTTTGGGAGTTTGGGATTGGAAGCCTGGGCCGTGAGCTTGCCGGCCACTGCGGAGGGAGGAAATGGCGCGTAGATGACATATGAGTCCACGAAAGTAGGAAGTAGAGAGAGGCCTTGTTGGTCACGGCAGGGTATGGATATAACATGGTGGCAGGCCAAGGCAGGCCCAGGCCGGCCTCGGTACGGTCCTCGTTGGATCCGGGGTCCACCATCTGTCCACCATCTCGGCAGACGCTCGGCTGGGATCGGGACTCGGGACGGCCCAGGGCTGTCGTCCGATTTAGGTTGCGCCGGGAAAGCCAACGTTGGCCACGCGCCTTTTCTTTTTCCTCGTCTAGTCTGACTATCTACAGGGTGGGTGGTAAACGTTGCCGATGATACTACCCTAGACCCTGCTCGGCCGAAAGGGCGACGGGGAAACAAGGCGAGTGAATCGCGATTCGGGAACCTCGGCCCCCAGGCGGCAGGGAGAGCCCATCATGGTGAGGCAACCTGGATGGCCAGCCACATTAGTATATGTCCTGACCCGTGCCGAGAATGGATGCGCATGGATGAGCATGGATGAGCATGGATGCGCATGGATGACTGTGTGCATTGTCGCGTGTAGGTACGACAGGACGGGGCCGCGCAGCGCCGGGAGGCGGTCAAGTCCTCACCCCGTGTCTTGCGGCTTGAGCAGTGGCTTGACGAGGCGCGCCGATGATGGGCATGGCATCTGCGAGCCATGTCTCTGGGGGCTTGCATTGGATCTGCACGGCGGGACGGATGGATATACCGGATTGCCCCTCGAGATGCACAAAGCTACCTACTGTACCTACCTACCTTATCCACCTAGGTAGGTACCTAGGTAGGCAGGTAGGTTAAGGTACATACCCAGGTAAGGTAGGTAGGTACTGTACGGTACGTGTAGACGCAGCGACAGGAAGACAGGACAGGGAGATGGGGAGAGCACTGTAAACTCGCCTACTTACTTAAGTAAGGTGGGAAGAGCAAGAGACGTCAGTGACGGAAGCCCGGGCTACAGCGAGGTACCGCCCAAAGTACAGGCCATGGCCCGCTAACGTCATGTCCCCGATCCTGTGTCGCCTCCGAGGCCCATCTCACCTCCCTCAACAGGCTGGATAGCCTCAGACAACCATCGACGCCGCTCTCCTGGCCTCGCCCTCTCGCCGCCGCCGCCGCCATGGACTTTACCGGCCAATACCACCATCACTTCCCCGGCGCCCAGTCGTTCCAGGCCTTTGTGCCCATTAACAGCCTGGAGCCCTCGGCCGTGCCGTCGGATGACTTTGGCAGCACCACTTCTGCGCCTGTCAGTGCCCAAGAACCCCCTTTTCTTGTCGTCAACCTTTGTCATGTTTCCTTTTCCCCCCTGCTTCTTCCTCGTCCCGGTCAGACCCTGCCCGGCTCTCGGATGGCTGGGTGCAGACGCATTACCTGAGCATGACCAATTGACCGCATCATGGGCTCCCGGCTCCCCGCTCCTCGCCTTCCACTGCGTTTCCCCTCCCGTGACCTCGCAGATATCTTGGCCATGTTCCTCCCAACAACGACCAAGCCCTGTTCCTCATCCGGGCATCAAGAAACAGCCCCTGCTGACCCTCCGCTTCGACAAGCACGACGCCTTTGACGCCGCCGCCGCCGCCGCCGCCGCCGAGCACTATCAGGCATACGACTTTGCCCCGGGCTACGCCAATCCTGCCCACCATCACCCTCATCCTCACCATCCCCAGCAGCAGCAGCATCACAACCCATCCTTTGCCGATTCGCCCACCCCTCCACCCCCCAGCAACTCCAGCGCCGCCGCGTTTGGCCACCCACGGCCCCAGCTGCCTCCCCCGGCCACCAGCAGCACCAATGGTCGCATCCCGGGTCTCGATGCCGCCCAGGGCTTCGACGAGATGCCCGCCCTGCAGAGAGGGAGCGACGACGACGACTTCATGACCCCCGCCCAGTCTAGGAGGAAAGCCCAGAACCGCGCCGCGTACGTCCTCCTTCATGTCCACAATCTCTGGTCAAAGCGCTCACCACCTCTGCAGCCAACGCGCTTTCCGCGAGAGAAAGGAGAAGCATGTCAAGGATCTCGAGGCTAAGCTCGCCACGCTCGAGGCCGCCCAGCAAAAGTCGTCGGACGAAAACGACCGCCTCAAGCGCGACCTGGAAAAGATTGCCACCGAAAACGAGATCCTGCGCGCCACCTCGGCCCTTGGCAACCGCCGCAACAGCTCCCTCTCCCCCTCCCCCCCCGCCGTTGCCGGGCCCCTCCGGTACACACCGCAGGAGTTTTACTCGAGCGTCCTGCAGGGCCATCCCAGCAGGAGCCCCGCCCACCGAGTTGTCACCGCGGACAACGGCGAGCGACTGCTGGCCGTCGGCGCCACCTGGGACTTTATCATCTCCCACGACCTCTACAGGCGAGGCCTCGTCGACGTGGGCGACGTCAGCGAGCGTCTCAGGAATCTGGCGCGCTGTGACGGCCAGGAACCCGTCTTTCCCGAGAGCACCATCCTGCACGCCATCGAGCAGAGCGTCGCCAGCGGCTCCGACGACTTGTTATGATTGTGAAGGCTTGCAATGACCTCGAAAGGAGGTGAAAAGGAGGGAAATCAAAGGCAGGAGAGGGGATTCGAGGGCCCGCGGAGCAGTCCATCTCGACGCCGTGAGGACTGATTTTCTTGATACTACAAGCCATGGAAGACCGTGTTTGGCAGACGAGAGCGTCGCTTGGTTCGCATGGCGTAAGGTGGGGAATGGGTTGACATGATTTTTTTCCTTTTGGACATCTGATTTGCTTCTTTGGGAAGACGGTAGCCTGCTAGCTTTCTTTCCTGCTTTGGATTCATAACCACAGTACTTAGCCTACGGCGCTGCATGGCAGAGTAACATAGCAGTCGAAAGGGACCGTTCATAAAACAAAGGAGGCCTCTGCCCACCTACCTATTTATAGAAAGCGCCGGCAAGCCTGCCCACGGAATCCGGGGCGGGACGTGCCGCTGCCATTTCTGGTCAACGGACGGCATCTGTCCCGGCGCGCGCTAAGATGCCCGACCGATTCTCTTCCCCCAGGGGGGCAAAAAACATGCCACCCATGACCCGAGACACGTGGCACGGAAACGTATAATCGAATCCCCCAAACAAGCATGTCCCAATATCAAGCAGATCCTGTGCCGCGACACCCCTCTCGCCCCCAAGGCCAAGACGGGGAGCAAGTCCACTCCGTCCAGGCCGCCGACTGCTCCCTAGGGAGTCTCGTCGACCCGGACCCAGCGCTGACTTGAAGCCCCCTTTCTCACCAAGATTTCATGCAGATTACGTAGCTGTAGATTCCGTGTTCATGCGCCTTGTCCCCGTTGCAGCACCCTCCCCCTCTTTCTCCCTTTGACTTGGCCCACTCGGGGCGCGCTGTGCTGCGTCTCGAGGCACAAGTACCCTCGCCCTTCAACATGTAAAACCCGCACGCATTACTCCTCCCTAAAATACACCTCTTGGAAGTCTCGAGCGTTTTCTGCGTCGGCTCAATTCAAGCAACACACGCGTCGGCTCACATTCTCATGCCGACGCTCAGCATATAGTATACATACCCTGTCGTCCTTGTCGTCGTGGATTGTCTTTGGCGTGCCTGGTCTCAGAAGTTCTTGGTCTTGCCGCTGGAAAGATCACCTCCCTCGACATAAGGGTGCTTGATGGTCAGGCAGTAGATGTCAAGGTAGTCGCAAATGGTGACGATGACGTCGACGACGAAGCTGCCGTACACGCCCAGCGCGGCGCCCAGCATCATGAAGAGAAACGAGACCTGGTATACACCGTCGCCGAGTGCACTGGGCCAGCCGAAGCCAATCTGGCGCTGCAAAAAGGGGCCGAGCGAGTCGATGACGCCAAAGGCGAGGGGCAGTCCAATCACGTTCCAGTAGGGGAAGCGCATCTTGACGAGGTGGGCCGTGATCATCTGCCCGACGCTGTAGGCGTTGACAATACCGGCAAAGAAGATAAAGGGAACCAGGTGGTTGTGCAGAATATTGGGCTGCAGGGCGAGGTACGCGAGGATGAGGGTCCAAATGGCGAAGAAGGGTACAAGTCCGAGGAGAGCACCGCGAGTGCGATCGCCGCGGGCGCGGCGTGCGCGCGTCACGTTGAACGACGTCTCGACAGTGTTGATGACGATGACGATGGCGCCCTGGACCATGTACCACTCGGTGAAGGAGAGCCGGTAGAGCACGTCGGGGATGCCGATGGACTGCGGGATGCCGAGGGTTGCCAGCATGCTTCGCTGCCAGACGTGTGCACCGCCAAGGTAACCCGTCAGGGCGTAGACGCTAGCGAGGAGCAGGATGCCTTCGACGGGGCCGTTGACAATGCCGAGGGTGAGGGTCTTGGTGTGGTACTCGTCCCACGTCTGGACGTAGAAGGTAAAAAGGGCTGTGGAGGGAGGGATTGCGCTGTTAGTCTCCCAGTTCGGCCACGAGGGAGAATTGGAGGGAACGCACACGCGAAGAGAGTCGCAACCGTCTTCCAGCCCTGGCCGAGGTTTTGCGAGGCGGCAAAAAGGAGAACCTCGAGGCAGGTGTTGAGGGCGTCGACACCGTGATCGAACAGCTCGCCGAGGGGGCCAGATTGCCTGGTGCGCCGTCTGCGGACAAGAGAAACAAGGGATTAGCTTGAGGCGGTCAGAGGCAAGAAGGCGGATCAAAACTCACGCCTGGGTGCCGTCGACAGCATCAAACGTCTGGTAAAGGAAGAGACCGACAGCCCAGCTGTAGTAAACCCAGGGAGGACAGTCCTGGTCGAGGGTGGGGTTATACCAGAGCAGGGTAAGGACGTTGATGACGACAAACATGAAGCCGGTGAGGGTGATGAGGTTGGGCGCCATGCTCATGGGGAAGCATCTTATGACAAACTTTGTGTAAAAGGGCTTGAGGATGTACTTGGACACGAGCGAGCGGTCGACGGAAGAATACTTGTATTCCTTGAGCGCCGGGAGATGGCGCTGGCGGACGTAGACCATGATGACGGTGGATGCACTTCGTCGAGAAGCCTTTTCTTCCTCTCCTTCTTCGTCTTGCGGTGCTTGATATCCTTTTTTCGGAAGCGACCGGTTTTCTTTTCTTTTTTTCGCGTCCTCTCCCGGTCGTGACGCGGGCAGGGTGAGGCAGGGTCCGGTCGACGCGAATGACGATGGCTCGGAATCAGCGGCAGGGCGAGGGCGCAAAAGCTGCCGTGGACTCGAGACGGAGGCGGAAACGAGGATGCGTGAGTCGAGCAAGGCAGCAAAGCCGGACGCGTACGGGGTAGACGGGGTGGCAGAGCCCGGATCGAGGGCAGGACGAGGGAAGGGGTCGCGTGCCTCGGCCGAGTGACTGGAGCTTCGGTGGCCTTTTGGAGCAGGATCATGGGTGGTAGATTAAAATTTGCCCCGTAGGCTGAGGTCATTGGGCGCCCCTCTTTTTCTCCTGTTGACGCGACTAATTAGCGCTAGTCTATTCTCGGGGCGGATCCATCCCTGGCAAGCTGGCTTGCTGGCATGCAGCGCGACAATGGAGTGAGCAAATCGGGCATCTTGTTGAGATTTCCCAGTTGATCCATCGTCCGGAAAAGGTTGCTGCCATCTAATTATTTAATTCAGTATCTGGTTGGGCTCTGACGTCTTTGGATTTGTGATAACTTACATACTGTACCTTAAAGTAGTACCTACGCACACCTGGACAAAAGATACTTTATACTTGTACGGATATACCACCGCCAAGAACTATCCTACACAGTGCAGGGCAGAATGCACTACACAGTAAGACGACGATGGCGCTCTCTCCTGCTGTCTGCTTCTGTCCCTATGCTTGGGTATTGCTGCATGCACGATAGATGCCCAACGGGTACTGCACTAACAATACCTAATGCCACTCATCCACTCCCGTCCAAAATGGCCAGGGGTGCGGCGTGCGTAGCCAACGGCAAGGGACGGGCACTGAACGGACACTGTACTGCACTGTCCTCGTTCATGCCTGAATAAGCTGTGTCCATCATCAGAGGTATTTTGATGTCGAGCTATGTGCAGCCTACGGCAAACGTGACGGTTCTCGTTTACACGCGCCTTTGTGGCCTTTGTGTGTGGGTGCCGTCACGTACATGGCGAGAGAGAGACTGCTGCGTCCCGTCACAAGCAGCGCCGAAGTGCTCGTCGCCACGCCAACAAGCAAAAGAGTTGGACAATGCAGCCCAAAGACAAAGCGTGGGCCGTGAGACGCGGGCTCGCGGACAAGACGGAGTCGAGACTGACGGACAGGTGCACGCGTCGCGCCTGCTTCCGTCCCATCACCGACTGCCTTCCCGACTGCTTTCCCGGCTCTCCTCTCCTTTTGCCTCGTCAACCCCGGCTCACCGCCTTGGCAGTGCTTGCTTGCTACCTACCTTACCTGGCGCACCCATTTTGCCATTAGCGCAACACCTTTTCACCATCGTCGAGAGCTCGCCTCGGAACCTTTTGCCTCCGCGCGACGCTGCACGCCAGCTGCCCGCCAACTGCACTGCACACCTTGACTGCTGGTCGGTGCTGCACTTGATCTCGCCTTTTTGTTTCTCCCCCTTTCTACTTTTTTCCTATCCAATTCTTTGCTCGCTCCTGGTCACCATCAAGGCCAAAGTCAAATCATGCCGCCTGCTTAGCCGTGCTGAACTCATCTTCGCCATCCGTCGCTTCCGCTTTGCCTCGCACCGCAAACTACCAGACGGCCGGGACGACCTGTCGCTAACCACGCCTGACACGTCTGGCCCCTCTTTATCAAGTGCGTTAACCTGCCATCGGCGCAGCGCCCTTGGATCACCAACCATGGACCGGGAGCGCTGACTTTAGAATCGCCATGAGCAGACGCCCCGCGCCAGCAACACGTCGTGCCATTTCTCTACCCTCTCACATTCGTCGCCTACCTCACCTCTCTCTCTCTTTGACCTCTCAAGCAACAAACAAAGGCAGGGGAGAAGACGACAAGACTGAGAGACCAAATACTCGGATGCCACCATGTCCAAGAAACAGTCCCCTCGCCCGCCCGGCACACCGCACCAGGTGAGGAGCCCGGCACAAGTCAAGCCGGCCTCTTCCCAGGACGGCAGCCCAGCGCCCGCGGTTCCGCCCAGGCCCAAAAGCACTCCTGCCAGACCCGAAAGCTCGCCTGCCCGGTCGAACCAGTCCCCTGCCCGGCCGAATCACACTCTCGCCAAACGGCACACGATGCCAGCAAAGTCACCGCAGTCGCTTCGCGTTCGCTGGCGGACGTGGTCCGAGTTGACGGTCAAGCTCGATGGCCTGCCCCTCGGCGTAACTTCAGAGCATTTATGGGCCATGTTCTCGTCGTACGGCAACATTTCCTGGATGGAAATCTCTGCCCAAGACCAAGGGCGAGGTCCCGTGTCGGCCAAGATTCGCTTTGAACCCCCACCAAAACTTGATTTCTGGTCTGCCGGTACGGTTCGCAGGGAGCACCCCAACAAACGCAATTTCCCTCGCGGACTCACAATCACTGTGGCACTCCTCTCCACTGCCGCATCTGCGCGGTGGCGCGTCAACAAAGACTCGCATCGACGCGAGTATCCTTGCAAAATGACGGAAAGCCTTCGACAGCTCGACTTTGGAGACATGGTTGGGCCGACGGCAATGACAATCATGAGGTCTATCACGGCGTCGTCTGCACCTAGAAGAATGAGATTGGAGCTTGACGTCAAGTACAAGCGCGTCACTGTCTACTTTTCTGTTCCCGCAAAGACGCCGTACTGGACCAACACGAGACAGTTTTGTGTCAAAATCGACATATCCACCATCAAAAACGTGTACCAGACCACCTCCGCCGACGAGAGTGTTGTCTGGGTGCTTCCCCTCTCGCGGCCCCCTCAATACTTTTGGAGGACCAACGACATCGACATCACCCTTGCGAACAATCCTCAGACCTGGAGCGACAGAGACACCTGGTTTCGGGCGACGGACATAGCCGAGGACCTGGAAATGCCAATGAACTATCCCGTCGCTATCCACAACATTGTCGACGATTCGGAGTACGTCGAGATTGGCCGTTGGACCACGTTCCGTCTTGTGCTCGCAGGCAACCCCAACCACGAGAACAAAGGCATCCAGCAGCTGCGCATGGCACTGGAAGATGTCAACGTGACAGTGGTGAACTGCGGCGACTTCCAGTTCCAGAGGGGCGGCAAAACCATGTGGGACTACTTGGACCATCCGCCTTCCATGGCCAAGGGTCAGGCCTCGGCCCTGCTACAAATGGCTGCGCCTTCCATCATACATTTGCCCTTCAACGTGCGATATCAACTCGAAGTTTGCGTCTCTCGGGGCATCCTCAACGAACACACCGTCACGGCCGAGTTTCTCCAAACGCTCGCTGCCCTTAAACCCTTTGACGCCACTCGCCGCCTCGAGTACCTAGCCGACCAAAACGAACCGCTCTTTGACCCGATGCAGCTCTTCACCAACTTGGATGCCGAGTCTTACGTGCCCAACACAAAGACCCCCTACTACTGCACCCTCGTACAAAAGGCCGTCGTCACGCCAACTACCGTACGCTTCAACTCGCCGACCGTTGAAACGTCCAACAGGGTCGTACGCAAGTACAGCCACATGCAGGATCGTTTCTTACGTGTTCAGTTTACCGAAGAGGTCGAACAGGCCCGGCTAGCTAGTAACAAGCTGCAGAATGACCAGGTCTGGAAACGCGTGCTTCGAGCCCTCTACAAAGGCATCCGCATCGGCGATCGCGTGTACGAGTTCCTCGGCTTTGGCAGCTCGCAGCTCCGGCAATGCGGCGCCTACTTCTTCTGCCCGACCGAGCACGTTTCGTGCGAGGATATCCGGCGTTGGATGGGGGACCTCAACCACATCAGGGTCGTCGCCAAATACGCGGCCCGACTGGGGCAATGCTTCTCGACGACGAGAGAGATTCGCAGCATCTGCCGGCCTACGATGCAGCGCATCCCCGACATTGAGAGAGACGGCTACTGCTTCACCGACGGTGTCGGCATCGTCTCCCAGTTCCTCGCCAGCTTCATCATTCAAGAGATGGATCTGGACGTGCTCGACGAGCCGACGGCGTTTCAGTTCCGCATGGGAGGATGCAAGGGTGTTTTGACTGTTTGGCCGCAGGCCAAGGGCATGGAGGTCCTCGTCCGGGAGTCGCAAGAAAAGTTCAAGGCCAAATCCAACGGCCTCGAGATTGTTCGGTGCGCAAGATTTTCGTCAGCCACACTCAACCGGCAAACAATCACCATCTTGGAGAGCCTTGGGGTGCCCACGAGCGCCTATTTGAATCTTTTGGAGAATCAAATCAGGGATTACCAGAGTGCAATGGAAGACAACTCTGTTGCCATCGCCCTGCTCACCAAATTTGTTGACGAGAACCGGTCGACGCTCATCTTGGCTGATCTGCTCAAGGCGGGCTTCAAGAGCGAGGACGTTCAAGAGCCCTTTACCATGAATCTTCTGAAGCTGTGGAGATCTTGGTCTTTGAAGCTCCTCAAGGAAAAGGCAAGAATACACGTTCCCAAGAGTGCCTTTGTGCTCGGTTGCGTCGACGAAAGTGGCACGCTCCGCGGCCATTCGAAAGCAACAGAGGGCTCGCCGGAAAAAGACGTCGAGATATTGCCCCAGATCTTCTTGCAGCTTACGGATCCGACGCGCTGCGACCAGACAATCATTGTCAAAGGCGTCTGCATCGTTGGCCGAAACCCTTCCCTGCACCCTGGCGACATTCGGGTGGTCCAGGCCGTCGAAAATCCCAGGCTCCGCCACTTGAAGGACGTGGTCGTGTTTTCCTCCAAGGGCGACCGGCCGGTTCCAAACATGCTGTCCGGGGGTGACTTGGACGGCGACGACTTCTTCGTCGTATGGGATCCCGCTCTGATACCCGGAGAATGGAACTTTCCGCCGATGGACTACTCCGGGCCCAAGCCGCGAAAGCTGTCAAGAGACGTGAACGTAGACGACATTCGGGACTTCTTCGTCAAGTACATGAAGTACAACGTCCTGCCCCTGATTGCGCATGCTCACCTTGCCCACGCGG
Organism: Hirsutella rhossiliensis; assembly: GCF_020360975.1. Taxonomy (NCBI): domain Eukaryota; kingdom Fungi; phylum Ascomycota; class Sordariomycetes; order Hypocreales; family Ophiocordycipitaceae; genus Hirsutella; species Hirsutella rhossiliensis. The sequence goes on from NW_025408670.1 coordinate 3,015,784, forward strand.
ATATGTCTGGGCCCAAGTCGCAGCAATGTAAGTGCAGCCCACCTGTTTCCCCCACTCTTCGTTCTGACTTGCGACTAGGCCTTCTTCTCGCCGATCTGCACTCCAAAGCCGTCGATTATCCAAAAACCGGCGAGCCAGCCGAGCTTGGCCCAAAGCTGCAGCCGAAGAAGTGGCCGCACTTTATGGAGAAGAGGAACTCGTACGTGTCCAAGAAGGCCCTAGGCGTCATCTTTGACAAGGTAGTCAAGCGGACGGTCGAGTTCCGGCCGGACTGGCAGACGGCGTTCGACCAGCGCATCATCACGCGATTCGAGCTCGACCAAGATACGCTGGACACGGCGAGGAGCATCAAGACACAATACGATATTTGCGTCCGTCGCGTCCTGGCTCAACACGACGTCGCGACCGAGTTTGAGCTGTACACGACATGGGCCATGTCCACGCCTGAGACGGAGAACCAGTACAAGCGACAGGAAAACCTCGGTCGCGAGTTCGATATTTTGAAGGCGCGATTTCGTGAGCAGTGCTACGAGGCGTCGGGGAGCGATCCAGATAAGCTCGAACAGTTTGTCGCGGCCATGTACGTGGTGACGGAGCAAGAAACGAAGCTCGCACTGGCCGAGCACCGTCGCGGGCAAACCAGCGAAACCGGAAATGCTGTGTCCGCGAAGCAACTGGAGGCGAAATCGATGCCTCTCATAAGCTTCCCGTGGATCTATCATGGGATCTTGGCCCAAATCGCGACGGGTATCAAGCACGAGCCGAAAAAGTCTCGTTTGGCGGCTGCCTGGCATAGCCAGTACAAATTCGCTCCCTTGACGGCTCGGCATTCGCCGGTCCTCGCTGCCGATGGTGAAGACACAAAGTCTGTCTCCCCAACTGCATCAGCAGTCGGTCTTGCAGGCTTGCGGGCTGCAGCAACGTCGGACTCTGAAGCGCCGGAGGAGCTTGGCAGCGGCATTGAGGGGAACGAACTTGCAAAGGAAAACGGTGAGGAGGCCGTGGAGCAGATTTCAGAGGAAAAGAGGAAAGACGATTGCGATCTCGAGGCGGTCGATGCAGGCGAGGAGCCCAAAGGCGAGAACGCCATGGATCGGCTGGCGTCTCTCATGGGATTCGACGAAGACGAAGGATTTGACTGAAGCATATGTGGGACACAATGTGCTACGGGCAAAAGCTGGCTCGTGGTGAGAGGTGAACATGGGAAATGATTGACGAGGCGTTTACAGGATGCTGGTTGGTACCCACGAGGCATCGGAAGGGCGGGCGAGCTCTGAGGCGTTCTGATGAGTAGCAGGCAGACCGGGGGGCCTTTAAGGCGGGATCCTGGCATGGGTGCTGACACTGTTGTTGTCTGCAGCCATGCACCTAGGCAGCAATGAACAGTGAAGTTCAATTGAAGTTGGGCGCGAGCTAATTAGTGAAGTGGTGGTCGGTACGGATTTACATGAGCGGGTGACACTCACCGCTTTCCTCAAGCGCTCAAGCGTCCTGCCATATGGTCCCACAGAGTCGCCACCATCCGATGACGCATCATTTTGCACCTCGAAGGGCGCTGCGTCGAGAGGAACAAGAAGCAAACCAGCCCAGGACGCGCCCGAGGACGCTGTAGCGACACAGGCGGCCACGTGAGGAGACTTGCCATTGCCCGTGACGGCCGCGACCATGGCTCCCAAGAAGGCGGTCAATTGGAGGCTATGGACCAAGGTGCTGATAGGGTAATGTTTGCCCCTCGACACATGCGGAGTGGCTGTCCTTTGACCTGGCTTGGGGAGGGCATGCCGAAGTCTTTTATGGCTGACGTTTTGACACTTGCGCGGACACAGCGGCGCCGTCGTCAGTGTGGGCGGACCGGCCTTTACGTACTACCTGACGCCGACAGAGGACGAGCTGCGGGCGAGATATAACCCGGACCTGCGCAAAAAGAGCCTCGAGAAGCGCGAGGAGCGGGAACAAGAGTTCGACGAGTTTGTCACGCGGTTGAAGGAATACTCCAAGTCGGACAAGCCAAGTTTGTCCCCCCCCCCCCAAACTTCCTCCTTCTCTAGTCACCAGCATGACCCATATCGCTTCGTACTCGAGGCACGAGAATGGAGGATCAAGATAAATTTAAAACAAGATGTATGAGATGATGGAGTGAGTGCCTGCTGACGAGCTTCCCTCGCGCGCGCACATAGTTTGGATCGTGGTCAAGGAGGAAGAGGAGCGGCGCAAGAAGACTGCTCTCGAGACGGGCAGGGCTCAACAGCGCGAGGCGGATGCGCGTCGCGAAGAGATGAGGCGCGAGGCAGGCCTCGGGGCCAAGTGAGCCAGGGTGGGCGGCGTACGGGGAACAGACGGTACGATGCGGTGCGGCGGTTCCAACGGGACGCATTGGGGGGGCGGAGGCGGCTACTTGCGGCATCTTGGGCCTTGACAGATGCAGATGGGAGGCTCAAGAGAGAATGCGATCTGGGGGGGGGGGGGTCGAAAGGGCCAGAACGGGAAACGTTGGGTCTAGGCAACGTGTGGCCATGGATGGCGACATGGATGTTTTGCAGCTATAACACACACACACATATATTTACACCTATCTGGGGCACTTTGGAACAGATCATCGAAGTGGCTGCTACGAAGTGAGGCAGCGGGTGTACACAAGTGGTGACGGGCTCGCCGGGCCGCTGGAGAGGAGGCAGATGGACGGACGTACGCGTGTGTTGTGTGATGGTGCTCGCCAAGAGGGCGCCGACGAACCATCTGGTGCGCTCGCGCTCTCGCTCTCGCCGGCCGGCACAAAGGAACCGAATGCTTGGCGGGCCGGAAATGGAGAGTCGTCGGGGAAAATCGGCTGGGTGTGGTGTGGTGTGGTGTTGGGAGCGATCGTGTGAACGCGAGAGTCGATGCATCCATCGCCACAGCCAGACCTGGGGTAATTCATTATCCGCCATTACAAGAAAGAAAAAGATGGGCAATGTCTCTGCTTGTTTCTTTTTCCGACTCCGAGTCCCCCAGGATGCAGCGCGGCCACCCCGGATTAGGTAGGTGTTTGCGCGCGAATCACCGCCATCTTGTGCGAGGCCAATTCTCGTCTCCTCTCTTGGGCCCTTGTCCACACATATACACACACACACACACACCCATACATACAGTACACACACACACATGCAGTACACAGACAAACACAGTGTACAGTACATGCTCCTGCCACGCGAGGGCGGGAGTTGTTGTTGGTTCGCGGGCGCGGGCGCGGGCGGTGCATCTAGACAGACGCCGTCCTTGCTTCATTGGGCCGCCGTTTGGGGGCTTGCGGCGGAATCAGTAGCTCGTCTGCACCATAGGCGCGCGTGACGCCTGCTGGGCGTCGTTGGCTGCGAGGGCCTTGTGCGTACATAGTGTTGCCGTTAGGAGGAGGTGAAGGACTCTGTCGGCTGGACCGGGGACTTGGGTCGTCTTCTTTGCCACCTCCCCAATCAAACCGGCCCTCTCACGGGACCGTTGATGAAGCGCGAGCATCGAGAGAAAGGCAAAAAGAACGGGCCTCGAATCTCGACGACACAAAGGGTCCCGCAGGGATGGATGCCGCCTGGAACTGCAGCCAGCCAATCCCACACTCGCCCCGTCATAAGTTCCCGCCCCCCCTTCCCCGTGGCTTACCGCTGGGGAGAGGGATTGGCATTTACACGTAACGGCTCGTCTTTTGCCTCTGGCGGGCGTCGCTCCTGCATGGTCCCTCGGCTCGTCGTGACGGAAGAGTCGGGCGGGTTCGTGATGGTGGGCGTTGAGGTGGGTGTTGAAGTGGGTGTTGAAGTGGGTGTTGAAGTGGGTGTTGAAGTGGGTGTTGAAGTGGGTGTTGAAGTGGGCGTGGAGGTGGGTGTTGAGGCGCAGGCCGGCACAGACTGGCCGATGTCGAATGTTAGCACTGGTGGGTTCGAGAGTCCGTCGCCTCGCCTCCACATTTCATCGGCCCGGGGACCGTCGTGCCGAGCGTCGTTTGTTCGTTTACCTGGTTCTCTGGGGGGCCGGCGGTGCCGAGCCCCAAGGCCCCGGGTAAAGTGCTACGTTGTAGAGTCCAAAACGTCCGTACAGTAGGCGGCGCAGTGCAATTCACGGGCGCAGCGAGACGGGGCCGTCCGAGATGCGTGCGATGCGGGCAGGCAAGCCAGGCAAGCAGGGCAAGCAGGGCAAGGGGGGGGGGGGTTTATCGGTATCTCTGCTAGAGGAGAAGGTAATAAAGGAGGCAGATAAGCATAATCTGCGCTGGCCCATGTGCGTCGTGTCGGACGGAGTATTTCATGATAGGTAGCCTGATTGATACACACTGCAGGCGACAGTTTGCACGTCACATGCCATGTCATGTCATGATGGGATGGCATAGCGCCATGTTGGACGGCAACAAAAGTTCGTCGCGGGTAATGACTTGTGAAGAATCCTCGGCACAGGATCCGAAGGAGCAACGAGGGAGAACAAGAGGCCAACCTTATCCCCAGCGGCGGCAACTCTCGTGCTCTGCCAAGGCTGCCCCAGACTGAATACAGAATGCGGGGGAAGCAGAAAAAGCATGACAGGGATGCTGGCAGTGTCTGTTTGTTTGACGATGAAGAAGGGCTGTTTGCTCATGGGGTGATTCGTTGTCATGCATGTCATGCGATGTGGATCCGTCCGAAGTCGTTGGGTCCATGAGGAAAAAGGGCAAAGACGTCGGGTGTGCACTCGGCCGAGACACGGTCCTCGGCGGGTCGACGAATAGTCGAAGAATAGTCGACGAATACCTCGACGAATAATGTAGATGGGTTGGGCCCGCTGAGCGAGACAGAGAGGGCACCTTTTTAGCACCTTTTCAGCAGGTGGGCTCTACCGCAGACAGCGGCTGTTCTTCATTGGCGCGGCGGGCGTTGGGTAAAGAGGGAGGGAGGGAGGGGCTCGAGAAGCGAAGAAGAAAGACAGATGGGCGAGTAGGAGACAAAAGGTCCTCCGAGATAAGGAAGGCGCTAATAAATCGGGGGTGCCGCACCGGGCTTTTTCTGGGGGCGCGGGGGAGGGGCGTCGCTGTGCCTGTTTCTGCTGGGCCCATGTACCGCCGCTGTACCGCCGCTGTACCGCCGCGATACCGCGGCATCTTGGGCAGCTGGAGGGCCAGGTGAGATATATCCTGTACCGCATCGGTTCCCAAGAGCCAGGCGACTACGTACCTACTAGTACCGTAGGTACCTGGGTGGTAGGTACAGAGTAATTGCACTATTGACACTTCTGTTGTTGGCTGCACGATGAAAGCGGCTCTCTCTCTCTCTCTCTCTCCCCCCCGTCAGCCGCTTCAGCGCGCGTGCCTTGCCGCGTCGGGCAGGTTCTCGAAATTCACCGAGCTGTTTGTTGGTCGATTACACTTTCTTCACGGCACGCGACAACCGTGGGGACGGCGCCGCCACCGACAAAAAGGCCCAGGAACGGAGCGGGGGGGCCTCCACTTGAGCCGCTTGCAGGCCAGCGGCACGAGCACGACGACATGCAATGATGCATGGCTGGTGCCCTCATCACCTGCCCACGGGCTTTTGCTGCTAGCGGACTCGCCATCAACGTGGTGGCGCCCCGACCGCCTGGGCGGCGCCTGGGCGGGCACCTACAACACCCGCCCGCCCGCTGTAACCCACGGGCGGCCCAGGTCCTGTAGTCTGTACGGTTGCGCGTTATGACCTACCATGAGGTACAGTACCTGCCTACTAGGTACAGTACCTAGGTAAACTGGTTTAAACACGGCGACGAGAGCCAAGGCCGTGGCGGCATCGCGGAATGCCATCTCGGAGCTCGGCCCTGGCTGTCGATTCTGTATGCCCTCGCATATGCGCATGTGTAGGGCTGTCGCACCGCGTGCCAAGCTGGCCCGTCTTCATCGGGCAGGTCGCGCGCCGCCGCCGCCACCCTCTCTTTTCTCTCTCTCGACAGACTAACGCAAGCTGTCGACTGTTTCGCCAGGCCCGCCTAGTGTAGTGTACGTACAGTACTGTCAGTCTCTATGTACCTCGTATCTGCCCAATCGCCGTCCGTGGCTTTGTGCCAAAAGGGCCAGTGTTTTCTGGCCTGGGGCTGCGAATCAGGCCTGCGAGTTTTCCCTGTCCGGTGTCAGGGCACCAGACCAGTCAGCCGGTACCTACAGATACAAGCACTTTTGTCATGGGGAACCTGGCCTAGTGTGGCTTTAGGAGACGGGACCCGGGGACAGCTTGGAAGCTTGGACAGGCAGGGGTCGCCTCCCTTCTCCCCCCCATGCCCCCCCTAACAAGCATTGCTTCCGCATTTGCAGATGCGTCGGCGCCGGACGCACCAGCACCACCTTTCAAAGGTACCTGGAGGTAGTGCTTTTGCTCTGCGCGCGCGTGTGCTTTTAGTTGGAGAGACTGAGTGTGTGTGTGTGTGCTAGATTTGTGCGAGTCTTTGTTGCTGCTCGCACAGCCTTGGAATTCACTCCCGGCGCTGCAATGGTGAGAGAAAAGAGCCCAGACCACGCCCATTCATAGTCCTCAAGGTCCCTCGAGAAGCTTGCTCCGGCCCTGGTCCTGCACCTGCCCGTCTCGTCCGCCTCCGCCCTCCCACCCTCCTCCTCCATCTCCTCCTCCTCCATCTCCTCCTCCTCCATCTCCTCCTCCTCCTCCACACACCCCACTCTTCCTCCTCTCCTTTTCCGCGTGGCCATTCCTGATATAAACTTGGCACTGCCCGCCTCTCTCTCGCTCTCTTGCTATCGTCCCTCTCTCGTCCCCTCGCCTCCTTGGCTGCCCCCCCAGACGTCTTTTCCCTGTGTCCCGAGTAGTTGCACTCTGCCGCTGGCCACACCACGACAACCCTGGGCATCATGGGCATCAAGGAGCGCTTCGGCGTCAAGGCGCGCGAGACGCCCGCCGACAGCGCCGACTCGACGGGCGCCGAGATTCTCCCCGTCATGTCGGCTGACCACAACCCGGACCGCGAGCTGCGCCGCTTCAGGAAGCAGCACAAGTGGGATCCCTTTCTCGACAACGACAAGCTCGACAACATCGACGATGCCCTCGCCTCGGGCAACGCCGAAAAGGAGGCCGCCATTGACGAGTCGCTCATCCAGGAGGACTCGCCCTACCCCGAAGTCCGCTCCTCGGTCAGTCGCTTACACGCCGTCTATCCCCCAAGACTCCCGAGCTGACCCCCAGTCTAGGTCCCGCCTCACGACCTCGACCTCCCCGTCAACACCATCCGCGCCTGGACCATTGGCGTCATTCTCTGCACCATCATCGCCGCCTGCAACGTCCTTCTCAATCTCCGACGCACCCCCATCTCCATCACCTCGACCGTCGTCCAGCTCATTGCTTACCCGTGAGCCCCCCCCCTCCCCCCCAACCTCCGCCCCCGTCCAACTGACCACTCTCATCTAGATTGGGTGTCGGTTGGGCCAAGGCCATGCCGCACAAGACCTTCACCCTCTTCGGCCACACCCTAGAGCTGAACCCCGGCCCCTTCAACGTCAAGGAGCACACCATCATCACCATGATGACGGCCGCCGGCTCCACCATCAGCTACTCCATCGACATTCTGCTCGCCCAGGAAATCTTCTACCAGCAGCACTTCAAATGGGGATTCCAAATCCTCCTCATGCTGTCCACCCAGGCCATGGGCTTCGGTGTCGCTGGCGTCGCCCGCCGCTTCCTCGTCTGGCCCTCGTCCATGGTCTGGCCCGCCACCCTCATCACCTGCTCCGTCATGTATTCGCTGCACGACCACCGGCCCTCGGATCCCTCTCAGACCAATGGCTGGCGCATTGGCCGCTACAAGTTCTTCCTCCTCGTCGCCCTCTGCACCTTTGGCTGGGAGTGGTTCCCCCTCGTCATCGCCCCCTTCTTGTCCCTCTTCATGTTCGCCACCTGGATCGCCCCCACAAACGTCGTCGTCAACCAGCTCTTTGGCGGCCAGACCGGCCTCGGCCTCTTGCCCATCTCGTTTGACTGGGCCGTCGTCACCGCATTTTTGCTCTCACCTCTCCAGACGCCCGCCTTTGCCATCTTCAACGTCCTCGCCGGCATGATCCTGACGACAGTTGGTGCCATTGGCCTTGCTTGGGCCGGCCCCGAGTACTACCGCTACCTCCCCCTCAGCGCCAACCAGAACTTTGACCGCTTCGCTGAGCCCTACAACACCAGCCGTATCCTCACCCCCGACTTCACTGTCAACGAGACGGCCTACCGGGCCTATTCGCCCATCCTGCTCGGTCCCACCTTTTCCCTCTCGTACGGCCTGTCCTTTGCCACGCTCATCTCCACAATCACCCACGTCTTCCTCTTCTACGGCTCCGACGTCTGGAACCGCGCCCGGGACGCCAAGTACGAGGAGCCCGATGTCCACCTCAAGCTCATGCGCAAGTACAAGGAGGCACCCGAGTGGTGGTTTCTGGCCATCTTCGCCGTCAGCTTTGCCTTTGGCATGATTGCCAGCCAGCTCTGGAAGACGCACCTGCCGTGGTGGGCTTACATCATTTGCATCCTCATTGGCGTCGTCCTCTTCATCCCCATCGGCATGGTCCAGGCCATCACCAACCAGCAGACGGGCCTTAACGTCATCACCGAGATGATTGTCGGCTACATGATGCCCGGCCGCCCCGTCGCCATGATGCTCTTCAAGTCCTGGGGCTACATGCTGTCGTACAACGGCCTGACATACATCTCCGACATGAAGGTGGGCCACTACATGAAGATCCCCCCCCGCAGCATGTTCGCCGCCCAGGCCTTCGCCGTCATCTGGCTCTCCTTTGTCCAGATCTCCACCTACAACTTCCTCCGCGGCAACATTGAGGGCATCTGCACCAAGGATCAGGCCCAGGGCTTGACGTGCCCCAACGCCAAGACGTTTTACAACGCCAGCGTCATCTGGGGCGTCATCGGCCCCGCAAAGGTCTTTGGCGTAGGAGGCCTCTACTCTTGGATCAACTGGTTCTGGCTCATTGGCTTTGGCTGCCCCGTCATCCAGTACTTTGCCGCTCGGCGCTGGCCCCGGTCGTGGGTTCGGTACATTGTCACGCCGGCCCTGTTTGGCGCCGCCAGCATGATGCCTCCAGCCACGCTCTTCTACCTGTTCCAGTGGGTCATTGTCGGACTCATCTTCAACTACTTTATCCGCAGGCGCTTCTTGGGCTGGTGGTGTAAGTGTGCCCCTCTTGTCCCGCGTCCCTCGGCACGGCTAACGGCGCGTCCCGCAGCTCGCTACAATTACCCCCTCTCGGGAGCCCTCGACATCGGGACGGCTCTGTGCACCGTCTTGTCTGGGCTCGGACTCGGTCTCAGCGAGACCAAGTTCCCAGCGTGGTGGGGCGTGTCGGTGGTGACCAACACGTTGGATGCCAACGCCACGGCCGTCACCAAGACGTTTATCAAGGGCCAGGCGCCCATTGGGCCTGCAAGCTGGTAGAGAACGGCGGCGGCCTCGACTAATGTTGTAATTGCCGCGCAAGGATTTACCCCGGGGGTAAAATATGATGTCACATAGTAATGCAGTTATGCCACGATTGCCATTCCCTTGCCCGACGACACAGGGCTTCACTTGTCTGGAGATGATGACTGATGAATCATGACGTTTGGTTTGACGCGGAGTTGGCGGACCGAGGGGCCCAAGGGGAGAAGCACTGGTCTGTACGCCTCGCTGTTTAGTGGATAGCGCTTTGGACGTTGAAAAAGACTCGGCTCCAAGCCCAGAGATTGGTCCGCTGGAGGTTTATCCGTCGCGGCAGCTGGAGTGGAGATGCATACCCTGTCTGTAGAGCTGGAGATGTCAGCAAGGGTGGGCCCGCTCGGCAAAACACATAATCCAGGGGCGAAAAAGTCTTGGCACGCACAAAACCTGCTCTGCGAAGTAGTGCCTTGCTCCATCACCAATTCCGAGTTCGTTGGCGATAATTCAGACTCTCGACGCCGTCCCCTCATCTCCCGGTATGTAGCAGCACCAGGTCGCGCGGCCACGCTTTTCCCTCTGGCCTCGCGCGGCCCGCCGAATCCCGCTGACGCCAAAAGCCCCCAAGGTTTTCGAGCTCCCCTACCTTCCTCACTTCCGCTTGCACATCATGGCCGACGTCCAGGAGCGCCTCAAGAAGCTTGGCCTGGGAGCCCGAACTGGTGAGTGACCAGAGGCTGGACAGATATAGTTTTGGTTCTCTTTTGATCGAGGGGGTCCTTTGATCATCGCGAATGCGAAGCTAACTTGGAAATGGCACAGGGTATGTCTAGGAATCTCCCGGTTTCGACGATGCCGTTGCACGTCCTTCCCTCCCGAACCGACCGTTAATGCCGTGTCCGTTGCAGTGGAAAGGGAACTCCCCGGAGAAAGGTCAAGCGCGCACCCGCCCGGTCCGGCGCCGACGACAAGAAGCTTCAACAGACGCTTAAGAAGCTCAACACGCAGCCCATCCAGGCCATTGAGGAGGTCAACATGTTCAAGTCTGATGGCAACGTGATCCACTTTGCTGCTCCCAAGGGTGCGTTTGGCCATTTCCTCTGCCTCCAGTCCTGCGCGGCCTCGTCTATGAGCAGCGAAGTGCTGACATACGTTTTCCTTGGCCCCCCGCTCGCAGTCCACGCCGCCGTTCCCGCCAACACGTTCGCCATCTATGGCAACGGTGAGGACAAAGAGCTCACCGAGCTTGTCCCCGGCATCCTGAACCAGCTCGGCCCCGACTCGCTGGCCTCGCTCCGCAAGCTTGCCGAGAGCTACCAGAACATGCAGAAGGGCGAGAAGGGCGACGATGACGACGAGATTCCCGACTTGGTCGAGGGCGAGAACTTTGAGAGCAAGGTCGAATAAGCCTGCCCACGACGGTTTTGCAAAGGGCGGCTAGAGGTGGGGAACTTGATGGCCTGCGTTGGCCGAGGCAAAGTACCTTGGCAGGTCACCCGCGGCGCTCCTACGCTTCTACGAAGGAAGGGGTGCAGCGATTAGGGCTTGGAATGTGCTGGGCGAAGCGACACTGCGGACTATCTAAGAGGGTTTGATTTTGTACAAAATTGCGGGCTGCGTCGCGAGGGATGCCAACCTCGCATGAAAAAGAAGAAACCCATGCCTCTAGGTGCAAGTCAGTCGGCGACGTCTTTCCCGAATTCAGTGTCCTCTTTGCTGGCACTCCAACCGGCCAGGGCTGTCTGGCGAACTGCGGCCTTGACTGCCCTTCTGTCCGCCAGCAGCTGTCCGGTCTTGACTTCCCAGTATCTCTGCCGGTTTAGCTGGTCCCTGATCTCACCGTGCCCATCCAGTAGGTCCGCAAGCTCCGAGGCCGCCCTCCACATCTGCCTCCTCGACATGCGGCTGGCCCCCTTTTCGTGAAAGGGCTTCCTGCCCTGAAGCACGCCGCCGATGACGGATTCCTCAACGCCCGCAGCCGACCAGGCAGCGGCAATGTTACAAGCCGAGATGCTGTCGCCAGCACGGGCGCGAACGGCCTCGCGCGACGAGTCAAACACGTGGTCCGTCATCTCGACGACAAAGGGGCGAAAGGCGTAGTCCCCGGACCAGGTGGCGGCGGCGGCCAAGGCTGCTGCCATGCGGCCGTCCGGAGAAAAGGCCCTGTGACAAGCCGTGGCCGAGTACTGCGACGCGGGCAGGACGAGGGAGTCGAGGTAGCACAGGTCGACGAGGAGCGATGTCTGGGAGGAGAGGAGCGAGGTGCACTGCTTGAGGGCGAGCTTGTCCGAGCAGGACTTGGAGGCTGTGGGGGGCGCGTCGGCGCGGGAGGGTTTGCGGCGGACGATACCCAGGCGGGAGAAGTAGGCCCGGCCGGGGAGGGAGGGTTCTGCGGCAGCGGCGGCCGTGGACGGGGTGGTAGCCGCCGTCGGGGGTTCCCACGGGGAAGCATCGTCTTGGGCAGCCATGGTGAGTTCCATGCTCGCGTCTCCGCCTGCTTGCCCTGGTCACTACATCATCATATAACATGCCCGGCCGGTTCAATGATGGTACATACATGGCGCTTCGGAGCAGTACATGTGCAGCCTGACGCCCTCTCTGATGCGAAACGGCCTCGATGGCGGAGCATGTCCCTCGCCTGGGGCCCCTTGCCGCGCCCACTCCATTACCTGGGCGGTTGGGACGCAGCCCTCGGCCAGGGTCTTGCACTGGTCCAGAAGGAGGCGGTTAAAGGCCCTGAGGGCCAGGACCTCGGCGTGCCAGTCATGGAGGCCATTGCCGTTGGCCTCGGGGAGCTTTGACGCGGGGAGACACTTCATGCCGGTCCTATTGAGTGACGGTTTTAGAAGAAACCTACACAGAGGAGGGCCTCGTATGTGTGTAAGTAGTACGGGTGAGGGGGGCGAGAGGAAGCTTACGCCAGAGCCAGACAGGTGATACAGCCGTCCTCCTCGGCGACGATGCCGCTCAGGGGAACCCATTCGTGCACGCCATTGTCGCGCACCGAGGGCTTCCGCTTGGCGGGCAGCTCATTGAACTGCGATGTGACGGCGTGGGCGATGCGGTTTGCCCGGGATATCATTTACGGTCTCGGGGGTGAGGGCACCAGTTCATGATCCGATCCGTACAACAGCCTGGTTATTAGGTGGGAGAGGAGGATTCTGGGCGTAGATGTAGGATGCAGATTGAGCTGCTGAGCATTTGGGAGGAATCGGCTCTCACGTGAAGAAGCCCACGATGATTGGCGGGTGAAGGTTGGAGTGGAGGAGTGTTTCGGGATCCAATACATCACGTGATTTGGCACGTGCTGAAAACCGCCGTGAAATGCAAATCGACTCAACGCCTGCCCTAGGCGACGGCTTAGTCATTAGCACACACCACCAATTCGCGAAATTGAACGTACCCACGGCCGTTCGATCCTCTTGCCAACGCCAAATCCCCCTCGGTCCACGACACCACACCTTGTCGCCATTCACCCCGCCGAAGCGACAAGATGCGTACCTACGACGACACCTTCTCGGGACAGAGGATTTACCCTGGCAAGGTGCGATTTGCCCCCCCTTCCCCCGTTGCATTCCCCGTTTGCACGACGGCGATTTGGATGGAGAGAGGGGGAGAGGGCCCTGATGGAGGATGAGGGTGGATGGGAGGGGAATACAATGTGGCCAAGGACTGGATCACTGACAGCGGACTTGTCGTTTTGCAGGGCAAAATCTACGTCCGCGGCGACAGCAAAGTGTTCCGATTCCAGAACGGCAAGTCGGAGTCGCTCTTCCTGCAACGAAAGAACCCCCGCCGCATCGCATGGACCGTCCTGTACCGCCGACAGCACCGCAAGGGCATTTCTGAGGTACGACTCCGACATACACTGTCCCCCTCGTCGCGACTTGAAAGCGTGATGAGGGGGAGTTGAAACGCCTCACTGCGGGGGCAACGCCGAGGAGTCAAGAAGACTGACGATTTCCCTCCCTCCAACAGGAAGTCGCCAAGAAGCGCACCCGCCGAACCGTCAAGGCCCAGCGCGCCATTGTCGGCGCCTCGCTCGATGTGATCAAGGAGCGCCGCGCGATGCGGCCCGAGGCCCGGTCGGCCGCCCGCGCCCAGGCCATCAAGGAGAGCAAGGAGAAGAAGCAGGCTGCCGCGGCGGCCAAGAAGGCCGAGAAGGCCAAGACGGCGGCCCAGGCGTCCAAGGGCCAGACGCAGCGCAACGTCAGCAAGCAGGGCGCCAAGGGCGCGCCTGTCAAGGTCGCCGCGCGGACCCGCTAAGTGGTGGTGGCGCGAGGGAAGCAGTGGCGGGAGTCTGTGGTTCTTGTGTGTCCTTTCCGGCCGGTTCTTCTACAATCTCGGGTTGCTTGGAACGCCCTGGGTAGGGTGCATTGGCAGTTGAGTAAAAAAACAAAAACTTGAAATGCCGGTGCCACGGCCCCGATGAGCTGTTGCCGTCATGCCTTGCCATGTTTTCGTGCAGCGCTGCAATGCATAACCGCGTGGGAGTGCAAAGACATGGCCATCTCCTCTCTTAAATCAGAGTGGCTGTTGCGTTGGGGTTGACGAGGAGAACAAGGGAAAAAAGCATCGGCACACGATCGAGTGACAAGTCTGGCGAGGAGATTGAGCAAACAGGAAAGGACTGGAGCGGCGTGACTTCTATTTATGTGGTACCATCTATCGCGGCACGACGGTTCTATGGGTGAGCACTCTATCGCGGGACATGCAATCTACAGCTTCCCCAGGACCGCCTCGGCACCCGACTGGTCGATGGACTTGGCGTCGTCGTCCTGGCTCGCGTAGACGACCTTGCCATGGTCGACGGCGATGGCGTATCGGGCGGTGCGTTCGCCAAGGGTCCAGCCGATGCTCTTGCTGAACTTGGCATCGGCATCGGAGGCGAAGATCTACAGCGGCAGAGGCACGGGGATTTAGCTTTGTGTGCGCGCTGGCTGGCTTGAAAGAGAGCAAAGGGGGAGGAGGGCTTACGACAAAGTCATCGGTCACGCCGTTGGCCTTGCCCCAGGCAGACATGACGTAGGCATCGTTATAGGCGATGACGACGACGTGGTCGACGCCCTTTGCCTTGAGCTTGGCCTTGTTGTCGAGGTACGAGGGGAGGTGGGAGGCTTGGCAGGTTGGGGTGAAGGCGCCGGGGACGGAGACGAGGATGACTTTCTTGCTCTTGAACTCTGGGTTTTTGGTGTCTTCTGGTCAGCACCGACTGTCTTTCTCTCTCTCTCTTTGTTCAACACGAAAAGCTATGAGGGGATGGGGGGGGGGGAGCAGACGGACCTTTGCTGGCGTCGTACTTTTGCGGAATGCCGCACACCTTGATGTCGCGCTCGGGAGACGGGGGGATGTAGGTGAAGGCGACGTCGTCGGGGAACGAGGCGCCGACCTTGAGCTCGGGCATGATTGATATGGGGGAGGGGGGTGGAGGTTATTCGGGAAGTCGGTGTCTCTGGCTGGCTGGCTATCCGCCTGTCAGGTAATGCTCGAGACGGCGGGTGGTGCTGGGAGCTGGGAGAGCTGCAAGTCGGTGGTGGGGAGGAAGCAAGGAGGACGGAGGGGAGAGGTGAATTCGAGAAGAAAGGGGGAGGGAGGGGGAGGATGGTTCTCTTATAGGCATGCACACGTACAGTATGTAACTCATGATGTCCCATGTAGTAATAATATGTAGTATGTAGTATGTAGGTATTACGTGCTCAGTGAGCTGGGCAAGTGGGTTCGCGGAGGGCCGACTGCGGAGGACGGAGCTCGGATCTGAGGGGTTCGGGATGGCGAGATGTTCGAAATGGCGCACTGGGCGAACCAGCACCTGGCCGGGGTCCTTGGCGCCCATGACTTGCACCACCATCCTTGCTTCTTCTTCCAACTTTGGTTATTTTGTATACAAAAAATCGTGGTGGAAGTTGGAGAGGCCGGCGTGACGAGGGCTTCGCGGGGGGGGAGGAGCAGGCTCGATGCTATCTGGAGCGAGGTGTTTGTGCGTGCCGATGGCTCTCGCGCATGCGTGCTCGCCGATGGCACTGCCGGCAGACGAGGGGTCCACACCGTGCCCAGGCCGCCTGCCTGCCTGCCCGTTGGCTTTATTCCTCATAATGTCATTGTGCTCGACGGCTGAAGTACCAATCGTCTCGGTCAAGTCGAGGTGTCGCTACGTCACATGTGATTCTAAACCCGCTTACCAGACCATATAGTCACAATGCTATTAAACCCATACGAGAAATCTAAGCCCCGTTCCGCAGCCATCAGAAACATCGCTTGTTCGTCATCACCTGAGCGGTATGCACCAGCCATCAGTCCAGGTTATGGACGGTGATAATGATTCATTTGACCTAGACGACTCTGCTTCACCCTCGGTCACATCATGAAGTGGTAGCCGCCCTATGGATGCGCTCCTTGCAAGCTGCAACCTCGATCCTTTCACTCTGACCACCCCGCAGGCATAACGTATGTTGCCCCTCGCCCCCAACTTGCGCTGAGCATAGCCTCGAATAAGATGAGCGCGGCAGGGAATTTGGACCCTATCTCACGTGGAGCGTGGTGTAGAGGACCAGGCCCCAAGGTTTCTCAACATGTAAATTACTAAATACAAAGATCCACGTACACTCTGTATATGCCGCGTTGCTTCCCGTGGGCATCTATTATACGGACCGCAGACGGACATCGAGGCTTCTTCGGGGCGGCGGCGGGAGGCCCTGCCGTGGCTCATGTCCTCTGAGCTTCACCTTCTGCCTGGGCTTTGCCTGCTGGACTCTCGGTCCCGGCTAGAGCGCCCGAGTTCTCTCCGGCAGCCGGGGCCCCGTTCTGTCGCTTGGGCAACGGCTGAGGATCCGAGGCCTGATTGGTATGCCGAAAGGCTCGGGACTGCAGGCCGGGTTCGCCGTTGGCTTTCAACGGCTGAGGACCCGAGGCCAGATTGGTATGCCGAAAGGCTCGGGACTGTAGGCCGGGCTCGTCGTTGGCTTTCAACGGCTGAGGACCCGAGGCCAGATTGGTATGCCGGAAGGCTCGGGACTGCAGGCCGAGCTCATCGTCGTAACGGCTCGGGGCCGCCTGAAGACCTTGAGCAGCCAAGGCAACTAATTACTAGGTCAGCAAAAGGTTTAACACGTGAACTTATATATAACTTACTAGCCAGGAGAGAGGCAAAGCAAACCATACTGATAATTAGTAAGATTTATAAAGGGAGGGCGAGCTTGGTAAGAGGAGTATAGAGGAAATAGAAACGGTAGATATAGTTGGGAGTAGAATTAGGGTAGAAAGGTAAATGCGGGTAAGCTTGCAAGCCTGGCGTCTAGATGCTAATATTGCTGAACTGATTGTAAAGAGAAGTTGGGACTTTTCTTTCTTTTGTATCTGGGCTCTGCCACCATTGATAGGAATCCCCTGTGTCTCTCGGAATAAACGAGTCAGTATAAGCTGGACTGACGACGTAAATGGCCCATGAGTCGCTACCTGTTTGTGTCCTAAACCGCTATGACCTTCTCACGGGGCTAGCTAGCCCTCGGTTGGTCGTTTGGATGCTCGACCAAACGCTCTTGCCTGTGGTCAATTGACTAAGCGATAGCTCGTCAATTTCGTTCCCTTTTCTCACCTTGGCAGAAGGGGGGGGGGGGTCTAGTAGCGCGACCACTTGCTTTTACCCGTTCTGGGCCAAGAGCCTTACAGACCTGTTCCGGTTGCTTGCCGAAACAGGTTGTTGGTACGGCAGCCCGTTCTCGAAAAGCCCGTGCCACCCGGGCCTGAATCCAGACAAAACACCTGCGAGATCCCGTATATGGCGATGCATCTGAGACGTCATGTCACGACACGTGTATGCGTTGAGTGTCGCGCTAGGTGCCTCCGTTATATTGTTTCTGGGCGTCATCCCTCCATACAGTTCCCCGGGCTCTTTGCCTCTCAGTGGCGAGGGATAATATAACGGGATATGACCACCGCTAGAGAAAGTCAAGATGACCCTTTATTTGTTTCCATCTCCTTCCACTTTATATGAGATAGTATTAAGCATTTTATGACATCACTTGCCAAAGGGCCTAGGAAAGTTATAGACGAGACGTAAAGTATGAAAACTCATGCGTTTCTAAGTATAAAGTACTTCGTATATCTCTCGGTATGACTCAAGTTCCCGCCTGCCGTTGCGCTTGTATCTAAAAGATCTTAACGCTAGAAGCCCTAAATGAGACCAATAAACTCAAAGGCTGATTGCCTACCGAAAGAATCGCGGGTCGCCTCCATGCTCTCTACTTATCTAGTGCCGTCCAGCAGGCGTAGCCCCCTCACGCTCGATATAGGACTGGTGAGGTAATAATTAGGGCAGACTTGACTCCCGTCTACCCGTGTAGCTTGCTACTCGTACCTTAAAGCATCTAGTCGGTGTATCTCTATATATATAAAGTAAATAGAAAAATAAACCTATTATATATCTAGCTAATATTTAAAGTAATAACTTAGTTAAAGTATAATCTTTAAGTAGCTTTTTTAGCCTTAGATAATAAGATAGTCCTCTTTATAAAGGAATTTATTAAAGAGATTAAGTAAAAAGGTATAAAAGTTAAATTATCTTCCCTAGCCTACTTATATTAAAATAGCCTTATAAAGCGGTCTATATTATTATTATAACCTAATAAGGGTCCTAGTAAGCTATAGACTAATATATAGCTAATCTTTTTTATATTATCACTTATATATAGCCTCTAGGGCTATAGTAAGGCTAATAAGGGCCTAGGCCCCTATTAGTAGTCCTAGCTAGCTCTAGAGCCCGGGGGCTTATAACTAATTAGGGAAAGGGTAGCTATAAAGGTAAAAATAAAGTAAAGGTTAGTCTAATTCCTCCCGCGCGGTAAATTTCCCTTATAAGGGCCCTAGGGCCCCTAGGTTACTCCTTTTTAAGCTACTTAGCTATCCCTATCTCTATTTTAGCTAAGAAGGTTAAAAGGGCTTCCCTTCCTTCCTTAGAGCTATAGAAAATAAGTATACTAAGGGCCCCCTTCTATCTCTTAAAGGTTTAGTAAAGGACCTCTCTTTCCTTTCTATAGTTCGGGTACCTTAGGATAAGGTGCCTAGCTATATACCTTCCTTAGTTATAGCGGTAGTTATCTTAGTCTACCTTATTAGTCTTTTTTAAGAAGGAAAATAAGAATCCGGCGTTAAAAAAGAGCTAGTAAAAGGCTAAGAAGGTCGGCCTAGGCCTCCCTATAAGGTCTTTATTACGACTATAGTTAGCGGGCCGTAGGAGAGCCGGCCACGTTTACGTAATAAGGCGGCTTAGAATAATAGTTAGAACGAGAAGTTACTTAGGCTTAGCTTACTTAGAGCGTACGTAAGCTAAGTAAGCCTTATATAAATAGATTACTACTTAGGAGCATAGCTTATAAGTAAGCTATAGTAAGCTACGAAAGGGATTATAGCTAGGACCGTAATCTAAGGACAGTCTCTATAGGTATATATAGCTACCTACTTTTACTCCTTTAGATAGATAGCTCTCTAGCTTTTAATATAGATCTTTATTACGATTCTATTTCTAATTCTAATTACCTAGTTATAGTCTATAGTCTATAACCTCTAACTTATTACTAATATAATATATATATTATTATTTAGACTACGCCCTATTATATCTACTAATATAAACCCCTTAATAGGTTTATCTCTTAGGAATAATACCGGTCGTTATATATTAAAAGCTCTTATTTAGTATAATACCGCGTTACTTTAAGTAATATCGTAACTATTAATATACCTATATAGTAAACTAGATCGACTAACTCTAGAGCTACTATATTGCCTTAGGATATAATACGCGAGATTATTACCCTTCGATATAAGGTATAGTTACTTAAGAATAAAGGAGGTAATAGATAAGTTTAAGACCTTAGAGAAGTAGTTAAACTAAAATAGCTAGGACTATTTAACGGTACTTATAGCACGCTTTAAGACTTTCTTACCTAACTTAAGGCCTACTACTAGTTTTACCTTATAAAACTCTTAGACTTAGTCGAAAAGGTACTCTATATAGGAAATTATTTATCTAAAATAGTACTCGCTTAGTTTAGACCTATTATAAGGGATTTTCTTAATAACTAACTAGCGCGATAAGATAATAAGATAGATAAAGTCTTTACTAGTTTTTAAGGATTTAAAGAAGCTATTATAAAGGTATTTAGAATAACTAATAAAAAATAAGAAGCTAAATAAAAACTTCGAGAACTTTAATAAAGGATCTTAGTATTAGATTATACTATAAAGTTCTATTAAGTTACCTTAAAGCTTAATTAAGATAATAAACCCCTTATATTACGATTCTATAATAAGCTTAAAGAAGAAGTTAAAGATAAGCTCTATAAGGAAAATTAACTTAATAACCTCTTAGACTATATTACTATAGTAGTATAAATTAATAATAGATAGTATATATAACGCTAAGAAAAGAAATAAGGAAGAGGAAACTAAAACCCTTCTTATAAGAATAACTTTAACTAATAAGCTAACTATAAAAAGAAGCGCGAAACTCCTATTACCTATACCTATATAATTAACCTAGGTAAGATAGATCTAAATATAATATAGAAAAGTAAAGGAAAGTATTTTAATTATAGGAAACTTAGATATTACTTTAAAGAAATTAGATAACCTTATAAAGAGAAGAAAACCTACTAAGTACTAGCCTTAAAAGGTAAGAAATACCTAAACGCTATTAATAGATAGGAACTAAAGTATAAACTCCTTAGTTAGACTATATACTATAATAATAAATATATAGTATACTTAAGCGATAAGAATAGTACTAAATAGTTCTTAAAGCTATTAAGGAAAACCCTTATAATAATATAATAAAGGGATCTTAAAATATAGAAATAAGTTAAATTTATAGAACTAAAATACCCCTATCTTAAAAAAGTCTCTTAAGACTAAATTAAGAAGAATAGTAAACGATTCTAAGAAGATATATAAAATAAAAATTAATAATAATAATAGGTAGTCTATAAATAATATAATAAAGAAGATATAAATATAGCCCTTATACTTACGAAACTTAGATAGTAACTTAAAGAGGAATAATAAAGTATCGACGATATAAGCTTTAAAGAATAAGAAATACTTAGAGAAACGGAAGATAAGAATAAACTTATACTACTACCCTTACTACTAAGGGAAAATACTATAATTAGAAAATACGCTCTATACTTTAAAGAATTTAAAGAAATACTTAAAATTAAAACCTAATAAATACCTTAAATTCTTATAGAAAACTAATAAGCTATATTAATTCGATATTAACTAGTATTATATAAAGAAGACTATACTATAGCTATCGCTATAGTTAATACCTTTATAGCTCTATAATAAAAATAGTAACTATAAGGAGAATTTAAAGACGATTTATAAATACTACTTACTTATAAGTACTATAAGTATATTTTATAGATATTATACGTCTACTTAAATTATATAATATACTTTTAGATAAAAGTATAATATAACGCTTTCCTAGTTAAGTTCGAAGGATAAGTACTTTTAAAACCCTACCTAAGTATAGAACTAAACTACTAGAAAATCGATTAACGCTACCTAAATAACTAAGTTATATTATTAGAACCCGATTATAGTACGCTATATAAATACTATAATAATTATAGTTTATTAATAAGATATCTTTTAAAGATATATAAAATCTATAAATACGCTAAAATAAAGGAATAGTATAACGCTACTTACTTTAAGGTATCTAAACTATTAATCTTTTAAAGGCTTATATAACGAGTTAAATATAATAAAGAAAATTATAATAAATATATATACTTAAACTATAGAGTTTATAAATATAAAAAAGTATAAGTATAGTATAAACGATATAACGGTATACTAAAATATTATTAGTAATATATATAAAAGCTATAAGCTATATTTAACTAAGGAAAAATTAATATAGAAATACTATACGAAAAATAAAAAGACGCTAAACGAAAACTTAACCTTTAGTATAAAAACGAATAGAATTATAAAGTATAGTACGTAATTAACTACGAAGTAGTATAATATAAATAATATAGCGTCGAGAAATAAGAAATCTTTAATTAGCTATAAGATATTAGTCTTTTAAGCCTTAATATAATACTATATAACGAAAATATAAAGAAACGATATTAATAATAAATCGAAGAAGAATACCTAAATAAAATAAATAAAGACTAAGTAAAAAACAAGGTACGCTATCTATAAAAGGGCTATAGACTAATATAATATAATAAGATCTAAGGACCCTATATATAATAATAGTAAGCTATAGTAACTAAATAGTATTAGATATCTAAATCGCGGGATATTATATATATATACTTTTAAATTATAGCGTAATAAGTAATTATATTTTACTTAAAGTTATTAATCGTTACTAACTTATATAAAGATATAAGAAAGATCTATATAAACTTATAAATATTAAAGGAGAGGCCTTTAACTATAATAATAGAATTATTAATATAGAGATTAATTACCTTAATATTAATATTTAAGGCTATAATAAATAAGTTAACTTTAATATTATAGATATTAAAGAATATAACCTTATATTAAGGCTTTTATAGCTATAAGAGAGTAACCTATTAATTAACTAGAAAACTAGCTAGCTATATTAAAACGAAGATATAAGTTTCTAGGACTAGTAGATTTAGGAGAAAGTAAAATTTTATAATAATTTAGCTACTAAATAGGATAAAAGGGATAACCGTTTAAGTAAATTATTATAGGCTTTAGTAATATAGATAAAAATAATAACCGAACTAGTAAATATAATAAAATCGACTAATAAGACCTACGTACTAGCTAATATAGCTATATAACCTAGTATCTAATATAAATAAAATAAAGGATATAATATAAAGATCTAAAGAGTTATTACTACTTTAAGGAAAGACCTTAAATAAATTAATAAAGAGCTTAAGTTAAGAGAAACTAGCTTTTAAAAGAAAGAATAAAGCTTATAAGATAGAATAAAGAATATCCCTTAGGAATACCGGAAATATAATAAAATCTTTAAGGAAGAACTTAAGATAGGGTTACTTAAATATAGCTAATAAGACTATAAAATTTATCTTAAAGATAGAATAACGCTAACGTTCTATAAAATCTATAACTTAAACGAAAAGTAACTATAAACGCTATATAATTACCTTAATAAGAATTTATAAAAGGGATATATATAAACGTTAATATCTAAAGTAAGCTACCTAGTTATATTTATTTTAAAGAAAAACGGTAAGCTATAACTAGTTATCGACTATAGACGCTTAAACGATATTATAATAAAAGACCGAATACTATTACTACTTATATTAGAACTATAAGATCGACTATATAGTAAAAAATAGTTTCTAGCCCTTAATCTTAAAGGCGCTTATAACTTAATATATATAAAAAAGGGATATAAATAGATAATAGCCTTTAGAACGAAATTTAGACTATTTAAATATCTAGTAATACTATTTAAACTTATAAATATACTAGCTACCTTTTAATAGATAATTAATAATATCCTATATAAATACTTAGATATCTTTATAGTAGTATACCTAGATAATATCCTAATCTTCTTAGATACTCTAGAAGAATATAAAGAATATGTCTATAAGGTACTCCGCGTACTTTAAAATATAAAGTTATTAGTTAAACTAAAAAAAAGTAAGTTTTATATTATAAGAATATACCCTTATATTCCTATTTTACTATTATAAAGAAATAATAAGTATAGGGAGGCTTTATAGAATAAGCTAGTAAAAAGAGGCTCTATAATATAGTCTAAGGGAATAACCCTTAAAAGATAAAGACCTTTACTAGACATCTATACATTCCTCTAGGAAAAGCGGGTTAGGATAAGCCTATCCTTATAAATAAAAATATGCATAAAATGCATAAGTTAATTACGAGCAGAACGGATACCCTATTGCCTATTTTAGCCTAGCGGTTCTAAAGATATCCGCGATACGAGAATAGGTAGGGCATAGAACATTCTAGTTAAATCTACTACTTATACTAGAACCTATAGTCTTACGTTAACTATTACGCTATAATTAGACCACCTACTAAGTTAGGAGGATATACTATAGATAGAGCTTTTTAAGCACTATAGAATATGCTAGAAAGCTAACTAATTAGTGTACTAGTAGGCGAGCAATAGTCTATAAAAGACGAAGGATTTCCCTAGGAGTAGTAGATAGAATAAGTAAGTTCGTAAGCATCCTTTATAACGCTATTCTTTTAATATATTATTTAGCCCCTTATATACTCGTTATAAATTCTAGACGAAATCCTACCCTATACTCCTTCGACCGATCTTTCCGCTTATATTATCGATTACCCGATTCTACGCTTATTATTTATACCTTCTTATAGGTTATAAGCCCGGCTTTTCTATAAGTCGGGTAATAACTTTAAAATTCTAATACTAACTATACGACCTTAAATTATCTAAAATAGGCTCTAGGAATAAGTTCGAATTTACTAAACTAAAGGGTAGTTCTAACTATACCTTCTAGGCTATTTAAATATAGGCTCTTTTAGTTAAGGATAAGCTTTCTACTACTATATAGTAAGAAAATTACTCGAAAATAAAAGAAGCACTTACTTTAATTTTTCTTCGTATTAAAGATAGTCCTTTAACCTAAATAAAGCATATAATAAATACTAAAGAGGCGTAGGATAGGTTAAAAAACCTATATAACCCTATTTCCTTTACCTTAAATTACCTACTTATAAAGGAGCTTTTTAATACTTCGGTAGGGGATTTCGAATCCCTAGAAGGCTACCTAAATAAGGTAAAAGAGGTATTCGAAGAGCTAAAAGCATAGAATATTATAATTCCGGAAGTAGTTATTATAGCTTGGATTTTAAACTGCCTTTCGGGCTCGTTTTCTAGCTATATAACTAATATAACGTAAGCTCTTCGAAATAACTTAGAAGCTTTTAATCTAGAGTCTCTCTCTAGTAGTCTTATAGACGAATTTAAGAGGACTAAGTCTCTAGAACAAAAAATTAAAATAAAGGAATACCTTCTAAGAGGCCTAGAAAACCTTCTATAGAAGGAAATCCTATCGAATTAGACTCTTACGTCGATAAGAAGACGAAAAAACCCTCTTCTTTATATATATCGGAAGTAGAAAAAATAGAAGTCGATAATTAAACGGATAAAGAACTAGAAATCGATTTTTCTATTCCTCCTCCTACCCCTAGAGGTTATAAAAGCTCTAAAGAAGAAGCAGAGGTATATATCTCTTCGAATATCCTTAAAAAAGCCGTTTTTAATAATAGGTAAATAGGACCTTTAAATTCCTCTCGAATTAAAGACCTTATATATAAGGTAGAAGAGAAGGAAATCCCTTATAAAACCTTAGAGAATAGAAATTTCTATAATTTTATATACGATACTAGTGCTACTAAGCATATAGTATCGGAAAAGAAATTCCTTATTAATTTTCGAACTATCTCTACTAAGGTTAATTAGGGAAAGGCATCCTATATAATTGTTAAAGGCTACGGAGATCTTCTTTTTAGATTTCTAAATAATAAAAGGCTATTTATCTTAAGAAACTGCCTTTTTATACCCGAATTAGGGGTAAATATTATAAGCTAATCGTATTTTAAAAATACTTATACCTTTATTAATAGCAAGGAAATTTTCCTGCTAGATAACTAGGCTAATATTATATCTAAAGGAAAATAGTAAGATAACCTTTATATCTTCTCTTTAGAAATTCCTTTCTTAAAGAAGAAGACATTCCTATATAATATTAATAATATAAGGAATAATATAAAGGACCTTAACTTTTATTTATAGCATTTAAGGCTAGGATATATAAGTCTTAAAGCCTTACTAGAAACCTTTAAAAGATATAATAAAGATATAACTATCCCTAAGAAGGATATTATAAAAATTAAAGAATACGAGGCTTATATTAAAGTAAAAGCAACTAATAAGAGGAATAAATCCCTATCTAATAAGGTATATAATTACCTTAATAGAATTACTATTAATATTTAAGGACCTATAAAGACCCTTACTTATAATAAATATACCTCCTTTATATCCTTTTTAGATATAGGGATAAGATATTTAGAAATATCTTTAATAAAATCTAAGGTAGAAGCCCTAGATAAATTCTTAGAATATAAAGCCTTGGTTGAAAATAACTAGGATAATATTACTATAAAGGAAGTCTTTTCGGATAACGTAAAAGAATTCCTATATAAAATAAAACCCTACTGCTTAAGAAAGGGAATTAAATATTATACTAGCCCTCCTAGGACTCCTAAATTAAACGGAGTAATAGAGAGGATTAATAGGACTATTTTAAATAAAGTCCGAGCTATTTTATTTACGGCAAAACTACCTAAATATCTATAGGGAGAAGCTATTCTAACAGCAGCCTATTTATATAATAGGACCCCTTATATATAAATAGGCTTCTAAACTCTTATAGAAAAGAAGGAAAATAAATCTCTAGCCTTAAAAGACTTAGAGAAAATTAAGACCTTCGGAAGTACTATTTATTATAAAAATAAAGACCCCTTAAATAAGCTAGAGATAAGAGTTTATAAGGGTATTATTATAGGCTATACTAAAAATGCTTATAAAATATATAACTTTTCGAAAAGAAAGGTAATAATTTCTAGAGATATTATTATCCTAGAAAATAAATTTATAGAAAATTAAAAGGAAGAAGACCTTAAGGACTTCGACTTTAATACCTTACCTTCTATAAATAAGGTCCCGGATAATTATTTATAAAGGAACCTATATATAAAGAAGGCAATAACTCTTCTTTAAAAGAAGAGGAAATATAACCTCTTATAGAGAAGGAAGATAACCCTCCTATAGAGAAGGAAGATAACCCTTTATAAAAGGAAATAATCCTCTTTTAGAAAGGGATTAAATAAGGATCTAAAAATCCGTATTAATATACCTAAGAAGCTAAACGGATTTTATAAAGACTATATCGTATACCCCGAAATAAATACTATATTAAATAGTAAAAGTAAAGAAATTATTCTATCTTTACTAGAAAATAAGGATCCTATAGAGCCTAAAATATTTAAATAGGCTATAAATAGCTTAGAAGCTATAGAATAGAAAAGAGCTATATTTCTAGAAAT
Source organism: Hirsutella rhossiliensis (assembly GCF_020360975.1). Lineage (NCBI taxonomy): Eukaryota > Fungi > Ascomycota > Sordariomycetes > Hypocreales > Ophiocordycipitaceae > Hirsutella > Hirsutella rhossiliensis. Next base: position 3,042,304 of record NW_025408670.1, read on the forward strand.
AGAAGAGCTCTTAAACTAAAATACCTAGGAATTAAAGCCTCTTCCTAGTAATAGGGAGGCCCTAAGCGGCCGTTAGGTCTATAAAATAAAGCGGGATAATAATAATAATATTATTAAATATAAAGCCCGCTATATAGTATAAGGATTTAATTAGGTCTATAGCCTAGATTATTTAGAAACCTTTTCTACGATAGTAAGACCCGAATCTACTAGAATGCTACTTATAATAGCTATTTCTAATAATTATACTTTACTATAATACGATATAAAAAATGCCTTCGTATATACCGAAATAGATATAGATATTTATATAAAAATCCCTATAAGCTATAAAGAGCTAATACTTAAAGACTAGTTTAATAAAAACTAATATAAGTATAATATTAGCTATTCGCAGTTTCTAGAGCTATATAAAAAGAAAAGGCTAGTAGCAAAATTAAAGAAAGTATTATACGGCCTTAAATAAAGCCTAAAGCTCTAGTATAACTCTTAGCTCTATATTAGCTAAGATAGGATTTTCGGCCCTTCTTATAGATAAAGGGTTATTTATAAATACGCAATATAAAATTGCGATAGCAGTCTACGTAGATAACCTCTTAATAATAGGGCTTAATAGAGGTATAATAAATAGTCTACTTAAAAAAGTAGTAGATTATATAAAGGTTTAGCCTCTAAGTAAACTAAAAGACTTCTTAGGAATATATATAATTATAAACTAAAGTAGAAAGGAGATATTTATATCCTAGGAAAAATATACTCGTAATAAAATATAAGAATATAATAAAGAAGACTTAGGGACTTCTAATACGCCTACTATAGTAGGAGTAAAGCTTAAAAAGGCTACTATAACGCCTTTATAAAAGGAAATCCTTATTTACTAAAGGGAAATAGGGGCTCTATTATATCTAGCTATAATAAGCAGGCTAGACATTTTATATACTATTATTTCCTATACTAGATTTACTTCTAAACTAGATAATATATATTTTAAAGCGTTAAATACTATCTAGAAATATTTAAATAAATATCCTAACCTAAGGATAATTTATTATTATAATATCCCTTATACTTATAATTTTATAAAAGGTTATTCCGACGCTAGCTAGGAGTCTAACCTTATAGATAGAAAATCCGTTTCTAGATACTATTTCTATATTTATAAAAATATTATAAGTTAGGCCTATTAAAAGTAAAAATCTATAGCCCTATTAACCTACGAAGCTAAATTTATTGCCCTTAGGGAGGTTAATAAAGAAGCTTTATATCTAAATCGGCTATTTTATATAATAAATAATAGCTTATCTATTAGAATTCCTAATACTATACCTCCTATCTTAACGGATAACGAGGCAGCTATTAAATTAGCTGAAAATCCGGAATTTTATAAAAAGACAAAGTATATAGATATTACTTACTTCTATACCTAAGAAAATATTAAGGAAAAGAAGATTCGGATTTTCTATATTAAATCTAAAGATAATATTGCCGATATATTTACTAAGGAACTAAGAAGAGAAAAATTCTTTAAGTTCCGAGAGCTTCTTTCCCTTAGGGAATTAAAAGAGCCTTAAAAAGAAAAGCTTATATCCCTTTAATAAAGGTTTTTTTAGCTATCTTTCGCTTTCTTAGCTTTTCCTCTATATATAACTAATAGGTTTTTCCTTTAAAAAGGTTTCCTATTAGTAAAAAACAACTTATAAAAATAGGGCTTTTTCCTTATTAAAGGTTTCCTATAATAACTCTATAAGGCTTTTTCCTTATAAAGGTTTACCTAAAAAGAAGAGAAAAAATTATAATAATAACTAGGATTTTTCCTACTAAGGTTTTTCCTAGAAAGGGTTTTAAATTTTTTCCCTTATATTCCTATTATATACTTTATTCTTAATAAGGATAATTCTACTATAAAAGAAATAACTAGTAAAGAGCACTATTTACCTAGTACTCTTTAAGGGAAGCTATAAGAATATACCCTTATATTCCTATTTTACTATTATAAAGAAATAATAGGTATAGGGAGGCTTTATAGAATAAGCTGGTAAAAAGAGGCTCTATAATATAGTTTAAGGGAATAACCCTTAAAAGACAAAGACCTCTACTAGATATCTATATATTCCTCTAGGAAAAGCGGGTTAGGATAAGCGTATACTTATAAATAAAAATATATATAAAATGCATAAGTTAATTACGAGCAGAACGGATACCTTATTGCCTATTTTAGCCTAGCGGTTCCGAAGATATCCGCGATACGAGAATAGGTAGGGCATAGAATATTCTAGTTAAATCCACTACTTATACTAGAACCTATAGTCTTACGTTAACTATTACGCTATAATTAGACCACCTACTAAGTTAGGAGGATATACTATAGATAGAGCTTTTTAAGCACTATAGAATATGCTAGAAAGCTAACTAATTAGTGTACTAGTAGGCGAGCAATAGTCTATAAAAGACGAAGGATTTCCCTAGGAGTAGTAGATAGAATAAGTAAGTTCGCAAGCATCCTTTGCAACGCTATTCTTTTAATATATTATTTAGCCCCTTATATGCTCGTTATAAATTCCGGACGAAATCCTACCCTACACTCCTTTAACCGATCTTTCTACTTACGTTATCGATTACCCGATTCTACGCTTATTATTTATACCTTCTTATATATATATAAGAAGTAGACTTCCTTAAATATATAATCTTACTAAGAGAGATATAAATATAATAAGATAAGATTAACTTAGTTAAAGAATAGCTAATGCTAAAGAACGTTAAGGACGTATAAAGTTTCCTAGGATTTATAAATTACTACTAACGATTTATTAAAGATTTTAGAAAGATTATAGTATTACTATACGACTTAATAAAAAAGGAAAAAGAATTTATATAAGACGATAAAGCTAATAAAGCTTTCGAATATATTAAAACTATAATTACGTAAGAACTAGTCTTAACTACCTTTAATTTAAAACGATAAATTAAACTTAAAACCGATATATTAGACTTTACTTTAAGAGTATAAATCGGATAGAAAGATAATAAAGGAAGACTATAACTAATTATATTTTACTTAAAAAGGCTATATAGTATAGAACTTAATTACCCTATCTACGATAAAGAATTCCTTATAATTATTTAAGCTTTTAAGGAATTTTAATACTACCTTCTTAAAAGTAAATATAAAGTTAAGGTCTATATAGATTATAAGAATATTTTATATTTTATAATAACGTAATAGTTAAATAAATAATAGATCTAATAAGCTAAATATTTATTAGAATTCGACTACGAAATAATCTATAAAAAACGAATAGAAAACGGTCGAGCTAATACCCTTAGTCGATAAAGTAACTACGATATAAGAGTACCTATAGCGAAAGGACGGCTCTTAGAAATTAATAAAAATAAGAACTATTAATAACGATAGCTAAATATAATATTTAAAGTATAACCTAACGACTTAATATACTAAAAAATCCTAAAATAGATAAAAGAATATAAAGTACTAAATAAATATAATATAGAATATTTAGAAGTTTTAATATATAAAAATAGAATCTAGATACTATTAAAATTATAAGATAAAGTTATATAAGATATATATAAATATCTAATATATAGATACTAAGGAATCTAAAGAATAATAAAATAGATTAAACGATAATATAACTTCCTATAGCTTAAAGAAGTAGTATAATAAGTTATTAAAGAATATAAAATTTATATATAAAGTAAAGCTAAACGATATAAACTATATAGAGAATTATAACCGCTACTAGTACTAGAGAAACTATAGGATTTAATAGCTTTTAACTATATTATAAAGCTATTACTATTAAAAGAACTTATAACTAACGTTAAGTATAATAGTATATTTATTATTACCGATAGATTAATAAAGTATAGATACTTTTTACTATATAAAGAAGTAAGTAATATAAAAGAGCTAGTATATATATTCCTATAAATAATTATTAGTAATTATAGACTACTAAATAAGATTATCTTTAATAAAGGAAGTACGTTTATAGCTAAATTTTAGTAAACTCTTATAGTATAATTAAGAACGAAATATAAGCTTAGTATAGCTTATTACCTATAAATAGATAGATAAATAGAACGACTTAACTAAACGCTTAAATAATACTTACGATACTATATTAGCTATAAATAAAACGATTAAGTTAAATAGCTACTAATAGTATAACTAGCTTATAATAGATTAGTTATAAAGATAACTAAGCTCTTATTAATATACGCTAATTATAGATATAACCTAGAAGTATTTTAGGTTACTCGATAAGGACTATAAGTAAAACGAGCGATACTATAAGTAGATTAACTATAAAAATTATATAAAGAAATATAATAAGAACTTTAATTTATTAAAGAATAAATATCTACTTATTATAATCGAAAAAGATTATAAGGACTAATCTTTTAAGAGGGAGATATAGTTTACCTTATATAACGAAATATTAAAATAAAACGACTAAGTAATAAATTAAATTTTAAGAAACTTAAACCGTTTAAGGTTAAGAAAACTATTTTAAAAGTTACCTATAAACTTTCGCTACTAATAATAATATAGATATACCCGATATTTTATATTATATTATTAAAACTAGTACTATAAAACGCTAAACTATAAGATAAAATTAAAGTTAATAATAATTAAGAATATAAAGCTAAATAAATACTAAATATAAGAAAATAAGGTTAGTAATAAGAATACCTTATTAAGTAAAGGGGATATAGACTAAAAGAAAATACCTAGGAACTACTTAAGTACTTAACCTACTATAGTTCTTTACTTTAATAGTTTTACTAGTAAAATCTACCCTAGGTATTATAAAATCGCCTAATAAACTAATAGTATTTTAATTAATTATATTAAATCTACTTATAGACTAAATATCGACTACCGCTTTAGATTCTTAGCGCTTAGCCTTATTAAGGTTATCTAAGGAATAAAGGCCTTAATAGACTATCTTAGTACCTTTTATCTTTAGCTAGCGCTTTTAATAGTAAAGCTATACTAAACGAGCTAAAGCTTTATTTAGGTTAGCTTAAGCTTTTAATATTCGCTCCTTAGTAATTTCTTCTTCTTTATTTAATCGATCGGACTCTAGATTTATTTAGAATACTAGGAAATATATTAGCTATAAATAATAGGTAGGATAACGAAGTTACTTATAGGAGCTAATCGCTATACCTAACGTATTATAGGAACGACCCCGCTATATATATTTAGTATACTTAGAAGATTTCTCTAGTATTTTATAGTAAAAGCCGCGCGATAAATAAAAAGAATATAGTATAATATTAAAACTAAGACGATTAATAGACTTAGCTAAATAAATACGCTTAAGGGTCTTATAAGAACGATCCTTTAATACACGACTAAATATACTATTAGTAGTATATCCTAAGGGATAGAAAGGATAAATAGGGAATATATATACGCGCGATAAGGGTATATTTATATATAGCGGCTAAGGTAGTAGTAGGTCTTATAAATAAGACTAAAAGGAAGGGAGATATTATATTATAACTATAGTTAGCGGGCTATAAGAGAGCTAGCTATATTTACGTAATAAGGTAGCTTAGAATAATAGTTAGAATAAGAAGTTACTTAGGCTTAGCTTACCTAGAGCGTATATAAGCTAAGTAAGCTTTATATAAATAGATTACTACTTAGGAGTATAGCTTATAAGTAAGCTATAGTAAGCTATAAAGGGGATTATAGCTAGGACCGTAATCTAAGGATAGTCTCTATAAGTATATATAGCTACCTACTTTTACTTTTTTAAATAGATAGCTCTCTAGCTTTTAATATAGATCTTTATTATAATTCTATCTTTAATTTTAATTACTTAGTTATAGTCTATAGTCTATAACCTCCGACTTATTACTAATATAATATATATATTATTACTTAGATAACGCCCTATTATATCTGCTAATATAAACCCCTTAATAGGTTTATCTCTTAAGAATAATACCGGTCGTTATAGTCCTTTTTTAAGCTAAGAGCTAGGCGGGGGGTCTTTTAAATAGATATATAGTACTTACCTAAACCCTTAGCCCTAAGGCCTTTAGCCGCCTTAGTAGCCTAGAGTCCCTTTTAATAGTCCTTAGTAGCTTACTAAACCTTTCTTTATAAGTAGCTAATAAAGACTAAGGGGGTCCCTTAAGTAAGGGCTTCTAAGCCTCTTTTAGCTAGCTAGTTAGCTAGCTTATTACTAAAGATCCTTAGGTAGCTAGGGCACTAGTAAAGCTATATATTATAATAGCTTCTAAGCTAGATAGGAGCCTTTTAATTTATATAGCTAGGTCTAAGAAACCTATAACCTTCCTTATAATAGCTTAGCTATTTATAAAGATATAGGTATTTTAATAGGAATAAGGGTATATACTTAAAGCACGTATAGTATATAGCTAAGGATTAGTAAAATAATTAACTATATAATTATTTAATTATCGGTTTTATATATAGCTTTAAGGGTCTTAGGTTTTTAATATAAGTCTTAGAGATTTCTTTACTTTATACCTCTTTATTTCTACTAAAGTCGCGTAACTAGCGGCCTTTACTTTAAAAGGGAAAAATAAAAATTCGAATTAATTATAATTAAGAAAGATACTTAATTAAATAATTTAAGCCTTTATAAAGCCTTTAAGTATACTTAGAGGGAAGTTAGATAAGGAGCGCTAAAGGTCTTATCCCTTTAATAAGCTAATATCTATAAGGGTACGATCTTACCTATTAAAGTATTTATAAGGGGGTTAAGGGGGCTAAGCTATAAGGGCTAAGGCCTCCTAGCTAGGTCCTTTAAAACCCTTAATATTATAAAGAGTATTACTATATATATATATATATATATCTTTATTTATATAAACGCCTTATTTTTAAGATATATATTAACGCTAGCCCGCCCTATCTATTTATACCGCGCCTATATAGTAGGTAGCGGTACTACTTAAATGCCCGCGCCTAAGCCCGCCTATATATATATACTATATATAAGGTAAGAAAGGCTATATAATATATACCTCTTAATTCGCTTAAGTAATATATTTCTAAGCCTTAAGCTTAAAGTTAAAATAATTAGCCTGTTAATTAATCTAGCCCCTCTAGCGCTTACGGCTATATAGGCGGCGGCGGCGGCGGTCGCCCTTACTTAATAGCCTCCTACTTAACGAGCCCTCTAACGCTTAACGAAGCCGGCGGCCCTAATAAAGCTAAAGGCGCGCTCCTCTTACTATATCCTCCTCTTAATCCCCTTCCCCTTATATTTCCTTAAGCTAACGATCCTTATTATAACGTTATAAGAGAACGCGGGCTATAGCTAAGTTTATCTATCTTATCCTACCCTCGGTGCCTTTAAATACTTACGTTAAGCCGCCTCGAGCTAGCCTAACTTAAATTAAATAGCTATAATAACCTCGTTACTACTATAGCTACCTTAGCTAGCTACGATGCCTTTACTATAAGGGAGCTTAGTATAGATAGCTTATTATTATAGGGGCGGCCGCGTATAACTATAACGATATTAGGATCGCGGATTTATAATAATAGCTCCTTAAGGTCTTAATAGTAATAATTAGTAAAGAAATTACTAGAAAAGGAGGGGGTCTTTACTAATAGCTTCTTAAGCTACTAGCGCGAGAGAATATTATACTTTTTAAGCGTTAACCTAGCTTTAAGGTATTAAAGGATTATATATATATAAGGTAGCTTAAATTAGTATTTAAATCGCTTACTATAAGGCTATAACGGCTATAGCTCTCGCGTTAATAAGGGCATCGCGGTAAGGGTAAGCCTATATTATATAGTAAGTAAGTTAACTACTTTATAAGTAATTTTAATACTAAGATCCCTAAGCTAAGTCTACTTAAGGAAATAACGCCTTTATTATATCTCTTACTAAGCGGCCTTTTATATATATATTATTTCTTTAATCTTAATTATCTATATAAAGGTATTATAAAGATATAAAAGGTTAAAGGTACCTATAATTAAATACGACTTTATATCCTTATAAGTAGTCTTAACTAAGCTATTTACCTACTACCTAAAGTTATAATACTAGCTAATAAGGTAGCTTACTTATTACTTACGCTATAGTATATATTTATTTAAGATATAGGTTATAATATAGCCTTACTATATACTAAAGATCTTATTAAGCCTCTCTTATACCTTATAGAAATTCGCCTCTATCTTTATATAAATAACGCGCTTCTAAGTAAGGAATATACTTTTATAGCTATATTTAACTTCGCTATTTAGGTTAAGGTTTAAATTAGCCGCTATAGTAGCGCTTTACTTAGCGGCGCTTTATTTAATAGCTTCTTAAGTAAGAATAGCTTTAACCTTTAAAAGGATCTCTATATTAATAGGGTTTTTAGGGCTATTAGGATTTACTTTATCTTTTTAATATAACTAGATTCGAGCTTAAACGTTACTATTAACGTAGAATATATAAAGTTATTATTATATAAAAGGGAAAATATAAAGAAAAGCGTTTTAAGGGCTACTTCTTTATCTATAATAACTATATTAGGCTCTTATATATTAATCGCCCTATAAAGCTCTTTAAGAGACTTATAAAGCTATTAATATCCCTCTTTTTTCTTTATATTAATAAGGCTAAAAGTAAAGTTTACTAAAGACTTTTAGTTAGTAACCTTATTAACCTAGTCTAAAGGTATATAAGTAAAAGCGGAATTTTAGGAAATTAAGGAATTATATAAGACTACGTAATAAAAGGGAAGAAGGAGTATAAGGTAGGATTTTCAATAGAATTTATTAGTAATATATTAGTATATAAAAGAGGTATTAAAGTTAATAATTCTATCTCTATCTACTAGCGGATATACTGTTTTATATAGATAATTATAGCTAAACGGAAGAACCTTTCGGGACTAGATTTAGGCTACCGTATAGCCCTAAGACTAAGGAATTTAGTAATACCTCGAGTATATTAGGAAGTGTCTTAGTTCTATTAATATTCGTGTTTAAAGAAGGTTGGTTGTGCTAGTATTTTTAAGAGGTCTTAGTTAGTATTCTAAGCTAGCTCTATTTCTTCGATTCCCGATTATATAATAACCGGCAACCCGTTTAATATATAATAACATATAAAATAATAAGCGATTCTTACTCTATAATATAGGATTTTATCTATAATTAATATACTACTTATTAGCTTATATAATCGGGAGAGTATATTATAGCTGCTTTATTTATAGTAGGAATACCGTTCCTTATAGCCTCCCTTAAAGAGTAGATTTATATACTCTTTACTAATTTATTTATAGTAGTATATATATAGGGTAAAAACCTAATTTAGGAAAACTATTCTTATACCTTAATAGGCTATATAAAAACCTATTCTTTCTTAGGAAAGAAATCCTTAGGTATATACTAATAGAAAAAAACCTATAGTAGGAAAAATCTATAGTTATAATAATTATTTATAGGATAACCTTATATAAGGTAAAACCTATTATTACTAGGAAAATCTTAATAGATAAAAACCTAGTAAATATTTCGCTAGGAAACCTAAAAAGGAAAAACCTAGTAAGGGAAAGATATAGAAAGTATAAGAAATATTTAAAAACCCCTTTTAATTGCTTAGAAACTTATATTAAGGATAGACCGTCTCTAAATTTATAAAGTAATCTAGGTCTTAATTCCTTTATAAAAACTATTAGCTATATTATCTTTTAATTTAATATAAAAGACTTTAATTTCCCCTTCTCTTATATTAGTTTTAGTATAGTAATAGGCTAATCTTATATACTTAGACCTTTTATAAAATTCTGGATTTTCTACTAATTTAATAGTAGTAGTATTATCCGTTAAAATAGGAGGTATAGTATTAGGAATCTTAATAAATAGATCCTTAGTAATATTTTTAAAAAGTATATTTAAATAAATAGCTTCTTTATTTACCTCCCTAAAGCTAATATACTCTACTTTATAGGTAGAAAAAGCAACGGCTTTCTACTTAAAGTAAGCCTAGCTTATTATATTATTATATATATAAAAATAGTAACTAGAAAAAGATTTTCTATCTATTAAATCCGACGCTTAGCTAGAGTCGGTAAAACCCTTTATATATAAATAAGTAAAAGGGATATTATAATTATATTTAATCTTTAGGCTAGGGAATTTATTTAAATATTTCTAAATTATATTTAAAGCCTTAAAATATATCTAGTCGGGCTTAGCCGCGAATTTAATATAGGAAATTATAGAATATAAAATATCTAGCCTAGTAAATAAGGCTAAGTATAATAAAGATCCTATTTCTTTCTAAAATTATAATATATCTTCCTTAAAAGGTAATTCCTTTACTTTTATAAGCTTAAAGCCTACTATAGCTAGTAAATTTAAAGTTCCTAAACCTTCTTTATTAAATTCCTTTAATTTATTTAAGGTATAATTTTCTTAGGATATATATAGCTCTTTATATTCTCGGTTTATTATAATATTTAGACCTAAGAAGTCTTTTATATCTCTTAAGATAGTAAAATCTAAGAATTTAGATAATTCTTTAAATAATCTTTCTTTTATTATAGATTTAAAGGGCCCTACTATTATAAAGTAAGTAAAGGCGTATATATAGGTATTATCTATAGGATAATTTTAATAAGCTATATAAAGCTCTTTTATATATAGCTAGCCTATATATATAAGTATAGGATCTAGCCCTCTATATATAACTTATATAGCTTAGGCTATAGCCTAAGCCTATAACCTATAATAGTTAAAGACTCTTATATAATGCCCTCCCTTAAGCGCGGCGCGGTGCTACCCTATTAACGGCTTCTATACTATTAAGCCTATACCGCTAGCTCTACCTTACCCTTTTCCTATTAATTATACTAGCCCTACTAGCCCTATTATCCCTATACTTATTAGCCCGGGTAGCTATAACCTAGCTCTATACTTATCGGCCGGCTAGCCGTTTAAATAAGGGCGTAACTTATTATATATACCCTTAGGTAGCCGGCGGCTAGCCCGGACCTACGTAAGCCCTAGGTTACCTAACCCCTCGGCCTTAAGTAGCCTCCTTTACTAAGGGGTATATAAGGCTATATCCCCCTTTCCTCCTTCCCTTCTTATTCTTCCTTCTTTAACTATAGTAGTAGTAGTAATAAGTAAGTTCTACTTTACTTAAGGCGTTAGTTTATTCCTAGCTATTAAGCCGCTCTACTTAAGGCGTTAGTTCGTTCTTAGCTATATAAGCCGCTCTATTAATATATACTTATAGTAATAGCTATAGTAGTAATAATAGCCTTAATAATAATAATAACTTTAACTAGTAAGTTCCTTGCCTTATAAAGTAAGAGGCCGTAATCCGGAATACTAACTTCCGCGCTAAATATATCTACCTCCTCCTCCTCCGCCTCCTCTTTCTTAGAGCGTATAGAGTTATTTATCGACGCTATACTAAATATAGCTAACGATAGCTCCGCCGCTACCGCTGCTCCCGCCCGTGCCCCTACTACCGCGCCTACCGCCGCTACTACTACCTCCGCTACGCTAGCTACCCTTACGTTGCCTTTTAGGGTAACGACGCCGTCCCCGCTACTACTTATAATACCCGGCCCTTCGGCCCCTACCTCTATCCCCGCTACCCCCGTAAGTCTATAGTTAAGCACGCGTAATAAGCGTTTTCCGCTAACCTCCTATAGTATAAGCGCTAAGTATAGGCCGGCGCCGCCCGCTTAGCCCCCTATATACGTTATACGTCGTAGGAGCTTAACTACTTTAACTAGGTCGGGCGCTGCCGCGGTAATAGCTACTACTAGTACGCGCGCGCCGGCCGCGCTTACGAGGCGGCGCCTCCTATCCTACTCGCTACGGCGTTAGCTTAAAAGGCCGGCTCGTATAGGTAGGCGTAGGGGGCTACTAAGAAGCGCCTTACCGCCGCCGCTACCGTATACCGTAACCTCCGCGCCTTTAAGCGATAGGGCCTTATACCTAAGTAAGTCCTTACTCCTCCGCTCCCTTACTTCTGCCTTTAATATACCTAGCGCTAAGGATACCGCTTCCGTTGCTTTATTAGCGGTCCCCTTAGCCGTGCCTGCCTCTACTACCGCTACCGCCCCTACCGCCGCTACTAACGCTAGCCGCCGCCCTTCCGCCCTTAAAGCCGCCGCCGCCGCTAACTAGCTTATAGGCTTAGAGGGCCGCCTTAGCGCCTTAAAAAGCGCCGCTACCGCTAATAAGAAGGAGGAGGCTAATAAGGATAAGGATAATAATAATAATAATAAGGGTAACGATAATAATAAGAAATAGGCCTAGGTAGTTTAAGGGCTCCGCCTTATAATAAACGCTATTTTTATCTTTACTTATATTATTATACTTATTTTACTATAACTACCCCTTTTACTTTACTTACTTTATAGTCTTAGCTTAGGCTATTATTAATAGTTTACTAGTCTATTATTCTTATTTACCGGTCTATATAGGGCCTTAAACTTATTAAGGGCTATAGCTCCTATAAACTTATATATAGGTTCCTATATTAGGTCGAGGTACCTATACTACTTTATAAGAACCTCTTAGCGTTTTCCCTAGCCGACCTTCTTTTAACGTATAGCCTATATCTCCTTAACCTTAAATTTATTATTCCCCTTTACCTTAATAGCGGGCGGTTAAGTATCTATTACTTCCTATTTAAGTAGTAGGCTAAAAGAGGCTTAGCGAAGGAGGTTAATATTAATCTTATTATAGACCCCCGTTAAAAGATTATCGAGCTCTACTACTTATAGGCTAATAACCCTCTATACTATAAACTTTATATATAGCTAATCTAGCTTCTTCTTTAGCCGCGCTAACTTATAGTTATAGAAGTTAAGCTATACCTTATCTCTTATTATAAACCTATCCGCTAAGGCCCTAGTCTTATTAGCGTACTACTCTTAATCCTACGCTAAGGCGGCTATCGCGGATTAATAGTATTCTATAGTTTCCTATAGCTTTTATATAAACGCGGAGGCGCGGCTCTCTAAGGACAAACTACTATATTACTCCGCTACTATATCTACGGCGAATAAGATCGGGGAGGGCGGCTTAAAGCTATACGTAGTAAAAAAGGGGGCTATTTTAATAAAGGCCTATAGTTTACTATTTAACGCGAGCTAGGCCGCGGAGAGCTAACGGTCTTAATCTACTTCGTTATAGGCTACTACTACCTATAAATACGCTTACGCTTCTTAGTTAACCCTCTTAGGTCTCCCGTTAGTTTATAGGTAATAGGCTATACTAAGTAGCTATATAATCTAAAGTAGCTAGTATAGGTACTATTAAAAGCGGCTAGTTTAGTTTAATCCTTTATTACTTATAATAAAGGTCGGCTAGCTATATAAGCGGGCCTAGTACTATAGGAAGCGCTCTATATAAGCTTTTATATTTATAGATAGTATTAGCTTTAGTACTATTAACTTATTAAGCTAGTCCTTAATTACCTATATATAGTAGTTACTACCTTTTATAAGTAAAAGGTCTATTATAAAGTCTATCTATATATATATATAAAACCGGTTAGGTACTAAAAGCTACTTAAGTAGCCCCTTAAGCTACGCCCTTTAAATCTTAGTATAGCTATAAATATCGTAGTTATAAAGGAAATAGCGAACGTAGTACTATAGGAAGGGCTAGTAAAAATCCCTTATAAGGCCTACTACTATACCTTACTAGCCTAGGTAGCCTATAATACTAAAGTTATAAATAAGCTAAACTAGCTTCCTTTAAAGCTTATTTTATTTATCTAGCTTTAATAGTCTATCCTTCTCCTTAGCTTCTATAATATATAGCGCGCTTAGTACCTATAGTCTCCCCTACTAACGTAGATACCTTTATAGGTTAGTATAATAGTTAGCTACTTATACCTTTAGCTTTAGCTTTAGATTAAGGCGTTAAGCGCCGGACTTAATAGCGCGGCGTACGCTCTTATAGGTATAGTTTAGAGATAATATCCTATCTTATAAGCGTTAAAGAACCTTATCTTAAAATACCTACGCCGTACTTACCTTTAGGCTAGTCTATCCCTTCTTACTAGGCTAAGGTAAAGGTATAAGGGAAAGCTTATCTATTAGTACTACGCCTCCTTTTACTAAGGAAGCTCTTATATAAGTCTATAGCGCCTCTTATAAGATAAGCTATAGATCCTAGGCCTTAATATTTACTCCCGTTAGCTAGTCTTAATCCTTTTAAGAAAGCGCGTCTAGGACTATAGAGTCCTACCCTAGCTAGTACTTAATTAAGAAGTTAAAGTATAAGAGATACTCCGCTTAGCGGGCTTACCGCTCTAAGAGGTACTAGCGGGTTATAAAGTACTTAAGGTTCTTATAGTCTATAAGAACCTTAAAGCTCTTATAGCTCTAGAGCTCCGCTTACTATTATTTAAGGTAGCTAATAATTACTAATATCTCTTTATTATAAATAGCGTAATTCCGCTCCGCTAGGGTTAGCTTATAAGAGTAGAACGCTATCGGTTACTTCTACCCGTTTACCTCCTAAGAGAGCGTTCCTTTAAGTGCCTAGCTACTATAGTCCGCTTTAATTAATATAGACCGGTTAAAGTCTTACTAAAGTAGTACTAGGGCTTATAAGAATAGGTCCTTAAGCGTATAGAACGCTCCTTTTTACGCGGGCCCTTAATAAAAGGCGGTCTACTTCCTAGTAATCTCGTTTAAAGGTATTATAATATAAGAGAAGCCCTTAATAAATATCTTATAGTAGTTCGCGAACCTAAGGAAGCTCTATACGCCTATCTATATAATTAGGGCCGCTTAGTCTTAAATCGCTTAGATCTTTATAGGATCCGCCTATATACTTATACCTATATAAATAATAAAGCTAAGGTACTTAACTATCTTAACCCTAAATTTATACTTATCTAAGTTAAGGTAGAGCCTATAAAGTTAACGGCGCTTTAAGACCTTCTATACTTTCCTTATATAGTCCTTATAAGAGCCGCTTATATAGATAAGGATATTATCTATATATATAAAGGCGAACTTATTAAAGAAGTCTTAAAGTATATTATTAATATAATACTAAAAGGTAGCGGGCGCTCCTAAGAGGCTAAAGGGCGTTATAAGCTACTTAAATAAGCTATAGCGTATATAAAACGCTATCTTTTACTCGTTACCCTCTAAGATCTATACCTTATAAAACGCGTATTTTATATCTAGCTTTATAAACTACTTTACCTTTAAGAGGTTATAAAGTATATCTAAGATTAAAGGTAAGGGGTAGCGGTCTAGCCTTATAATTATATTTAGAGCCCTATAGTTATAATAAAACTATATCCCGCCCCTTAGTTTATATATAAATAAGACTAGCGCTCTTACTTTAAAGCTACTTACTTAAATAAAACCTTTATCTAAGAGGTCCCTTAGCGTCTTCTTTAGTATTAATAGCTCTATATATAATATACTATATAATAGTCTAAATAGTATAAGTAGTTCCTACCCCTTTTTATTAGTATAAAGTATAATCCTATAGTCTACCCCTAGCTTATATAGGTTAAGCTTATCCGCTTCCTAGGACTTAAATAGTAGTAAGAGGTCGTAAAAGCGCTTTAGTATCTACTACTATAGCTTAAAGGGCGACTTTAGCTACTTTATTTAAAAGGCCTTATTAATATCCGCTAAGCTAACGATATAGACCGCTATATTAGCCGCTACCCGGCCTTCCTTTTACTCTACCTATTATATAGTTCTTATAAAGATAGAGGTAAGGACTTCTTAGGCCGAGTATAAAGCTTATACGCTTAGTCTAATACTTATAGAACCGTTATTATAGCGGACCTACCGTTATATAGGCCTAAACTATAGCTTCTTTTAATATAAAATTAAGTATAACTTTATATATAATAACTAGGGTTTCCTAAGGATTAAGGGAAACTTTAGTTAAGGGATTATATAAGCTATAATAAGCTTATAGTAACTATCGACCTCTATAGCTAGCTATATAATACCCTTAATTACTATACCTTTTATCGCGCTTAAGGCGCCCTTTACTCGCCTTAGGGCGATCTTCTTTACTAGTACCTATATCTCTTATATAAGCGCCTCGTTAACTATAGTATAGTACTAGTAGCTCTTATTTATAAAAGCGGCGATAGGTAAGGAGTTATTAATTATAACCTATATTAAAGTAAGCTCCTCTTTTATATAAGCGGATAATTCCTTCTTCTCCTTTACTAGTACTAGTAATTAAGGCTCTAGAGCCTATCTTTATTCTAGAGCTACTCTTTTTCTTCTAAGCCTAAGGGCGCGGAGTCCTTTTTATTATCTAAGGTAAGGAGCGGTTCTATCTTTACCGCTTAAACTATTATAGGCTATTTAGCTAAAAGGAAGAGGCATTTTAATATAAAGTATATAAACATACTATAACGTAGGTAATAGCTATTAGCTTTCCTTTTCTTAATTTCCTTATTCGTTACTTACTTTACCCGCTACTTAAAGTATAAGGTAGTATAAGAAGTATTTAATAACGACTTCCTACCCTATTTAGCTCGGTCTATATAAGTAGCCGATATTAAGGTATCCTTATTAATATTAGTAGTTAGCTATTCCTTTTATATAAGGGCAGTAATCCTATTACTACTATATAGTATACGCTTATAAAGCTTTTAAAAATATAGCGTCTATTTATAGCCTTATACTACCTTTATTAACCGGCTTATATACTCGCTATAGGTAGTAGGTATAATTATAAGGATAGGTAGCTCTTATAGAGCTAGTATAATTAAGTTTTGTAGCTATATAAGCTTTACGCTATCTTCTTATACTATAGTTCCCGCTACTTATAAGAGCGTCTCTTTAAAGTTAAGGAGGAATTCGCTAAATGTTTACCCGTCCCTTTACCTAAGGGTCTATAGCCTATCCTACGCTTTCTCCCGCTCTTATATATTACCGAACGTATATATAAGGTATTAAAAGAAGTCCTATAGGTTGCGTTTACCCTTAGGGCCGCTCTTATCTTAGAATCTAAAGATCCGCTATATCTAAGGCTCCGGTAGTATATAAAAGAGCGAATACTATACTATATCGCGATAGCTATTTAGGCCCTATTTCTTATCTATTATAAACTTTATCTATAGCTAGCTAAAGAAGAAGTAAAAGGACTTTAGGCTTATTATCCTAAGTCGGCTAAGGAAGTAGCTTTTATATTAGTAGTACCGCTACTATAACTAGTATTACGGTAGTTATAAGGGTTAACGCTAGTCTTATAGACGACTCCCTTAGTATAGTAAGAACCTTATTTTTCTCGCTAGTCGTCGCGCTTTTAATCGCTTTTAAGATAGCTATAATACTTCTTATCCGCTTAAAGGGTAGCGGGGTACTCCCTTAAAAAAGCGGCACCCTTTTTAAGGAGATATCTATTAGATCTATTAGTTAATAGCTTATACTATTATAGAGTAGGTAAAGGTATATATATAGTTACTATTTATAGGATAATATTAATAAGCTATATAAAGCTTTTCTATATATAGCTAGCCTATATATATAAGTATAAGATCTAGCCCTTTATATATAACTTATATAGCTTAGGCTATAGCCTAAGCCTATAATATATAATAGTTAAAGACTCTTATACTTATTATAAGAAAGTTATTAATATAAATTACTAAGGCTATACTATAGTCCTTATTTATAAATACTCCTTTATTTATTAAAAGAGGAAGAAATCTAAGTTTATTTAGTATAATTTTTTAATAATTATACTAAAGCTTAGGACTTTATTCTAAGCTATATAATACTTTCTTTAGCTTTACTTTAATTTAACCGGTTTTATATAGGTCTAGGAATTTAGTTAATTTAATTCTTTTAGCTCTATAAGCTAATCTATATTTTAAATAATATTCTTTAAGAGTAATTCTTTATAGCTTATAAGAAGATCGATATATACTTTACTATCTATATTAATATATATAAAGGCATTTATTATATCTATTTATAAAGCTTTAAATTTATAGATAATAGCTAAAATAAGTAGAATTCTAATAGATTTAGGTCTAGCTATAGTTAAGAAGGTATCTAGGAAATCTAAGCTATAGATCTACTTAAATCCCTATATTATAAAATAGGCTTTATATTTTATTATATTATTTTAACTATCCTTCTTAATAGTATAGACCTAGTAGCCTCTTATAGCCTTCTTATCCTTAAGGATATAGGAAAATTCCTAAGTTTTATATTTAATTAGCTAGATAATTTCCTTAATTATAGCTTCTTTTTAAAATACTCTTTTAAGGCTATTTATTACTTTTTTATAGGTCTTTAGAATTTTTAGATCTTAATTTTCTATACTAGCTAGAATTAACTCTATAAAATTATAGTTTAGAAATAAATTAACGTTAAGGTATTTAATATAGTTAGAATCGAACTATTTTAGCTTCTTAGGTAATTCTATTATTATTTTACTAGTAGTAGGAATAAGATTATTATTTAAAGACTCTTTTTTTATAAAAGGTAAGGGACTTTTATCTCTAGGTTCTTTAATAGCTTCCTCTATAAGGATATAGCTTTCTAGCTTATCTTTATTTAAAATAAAAATAAAAATAAAGGTATTATTACTATTAGAAATTTCTAGATTTTTTATAAATTTATTTTCTAGTATAGTAATATCTATAAAGATAGTAATCTTTCTCTTAGTAAAATCCTAGATTTTATATATATTTTCTAAATAGCTTACTATTATTCCTTTAAAAGCTCTATTATCTAGCTTATCTTTAAGGTCTTTATTCTTATAATATATAAGGCTTTTAAAGGTCTTAATTTTATTTAAGGTCTTAAAGGGTAGTATTATATTATCCTTCTTTTTTATAAGACTTTTAAATCCTATTATAGAATATAGTAATCTATTATATAAATAAGTAGCTATTAAAATAGCTTCTCTTTATAGATATTTAAGAAGCTTAGTAGTAAATAAAAGAGCTTATACTTTTTCTAATATAGTATAATTATTATAGGGTAGGTAGAGGGTTATACTATAAGTGCCTTTTATTATATTATAATAATAAGCTATATAGGATCTAACTATACGCTATACTTACCGCTATTAAATATACGTTTATATATATAGCTTACCTTACCCTATAACGCTATCGGCTAAGGTCTAGGCTAATACCTAGACTTATACTAAGGGTAAATACCCTTATATAAGGTCCCTGCCCCTCTTTTTATAAACGGTCCCTTATAATATTAATCTTATACCTTAGTATATAGCTAAGAGGTAAATAACTTATTAGCGCGCCCTTATTACTCTTTCCTCTTAACTATACTATTATTATTAGTATTAGTAATAGTAGCTATAACTATAACTATAAGTCTCTTAGCGCCTAGCTATATACTACCGCCTATATATAAGCTAACCTATACCCTTACTAGTTATTTAAATAATTTAATATATCCTCCCTTACCTTATCTTACTTCTTTACTAAGATCGACGACTTTATCGATCGCGCTCTTACCTTACCCGCTACCCTACCTACTACCCCCGCTGCCTTAGTCGCGCCTACCGCCGCTCTACGCTACCTACTACCTAGCTTCTCGGCTATTAACTTTACTACCCGCGCCGCCGCCGCCCCTACTATACTCTCCGCTACCGGCCGCTACGATAATAATAACGATAACGATAACGATAATAAGTATAGGTCCTCGCCGCCTTCCTTTATAAGCCCCTCCGCCCTTATTTTTATAAGTATTACTAACTCCTTATATTAGTATAAGTGCGCTATAGCCTAGGGCGCTACCTAAGGTTCCTCTTATATATAGTATACCTTATAGTCCCTCCCTTACGCTAATTAGGCTAGCTACCCTTAAGGCAGCTACTTCTTATACGCCTAAGCTAGCCGCGCTTATAAGGTTACGCCGCCTATCCTTACCTATACTACCGCGGCTTAGAGCGCTATAGAGCCGGGTAAGGACTAAAATAAGGCTAAGCGCGCCTTAACTACTACCGCCGCCGCCTACTATAATTTATAGTTCCTTAAGCGCGCCGCCCTTATACTTAAGTATATAAGCTCCCTTTCCTATACTCCCTATAGCGCTAACTCTCTCTCTCTTAAGGGCACCGTCGCCGCCGCCCTAGCCGCCCCCGCTACCTCTACCGCCGCCGCTTTAACTACTACTAGCACCGCCGCCGCCGCCGCCGCCGTCCTTAATACTGCCGCCGTTACTATCCTTAATACCGCCGCCGTCGCCGCTTAGCTAGGTAGCTTAAAGGGCCGGATCTATGCCCTCGAGGCTAAGGCCGCGCCTTATACTAAGGAGGAGGATAAGGAGGAGGATAAGGAGGAGGATAAGGATAACCGTTTAATAGTTAAGACCCCGTTAAAGAAGAAGGCCTACTAAGCTTAGTCTATTTACCCTTAAGCGCGCTTATAAGGGCTAATATAATTTATTTATACTACCGTTAACCTAAGTACGCTTTACTTATTATCTATAGTCGCGGTATTTATAACGTATACTTATAGCTTATACTAGCGTAGCGACCGCCGCGGGCTTAGTGCCCCGCCGCTTCCTTAAGGGTAGGGCGTAGTCTCCCTTACGTTTTAAGGTACTAGCTACTTTACCGCTAAGGGGGTAGCTTCTCTCGCTAGGCTATCGTTCTCCTTTACTAGCCTATAAAGGGCCTCGAACTTATCTAGTACTACCGCGCCCTTAAACTTAAAAGCTAGCTTTTATATTAGGTCTTAGTAGCTATACTACTTAATAAGGACTTTACGCCTCCTACTATAGCCTACGTTCTTTTAATAGGCTGCTTATAACTCTTTTACTAAGAACTCCTCCTCCCCCTTAATAAGGATAGTAGCTAGTTAAGGATCCGCTATCTCTTAGCTTAGTAAGGGGTTTATAATAGCGCGATAAAGGAGGTCGATATTAATTATACTATAGATATTAAAAGGCAGCCCTTCTAGCTCTATAGTCTATAGACTTAGTACCTTCTTTACTATATACTTAGCGTATAGCTAGTTAAGCTTCTTTTTTAGCCTTATTAACTTATAGTTATAGAGGTCTAGCTAAACCTTATCCCTTACCGCGAACCTATTTATAGGATCCCTTAACTTATTAGCCTACTACTCTTAGTCTTAAGCGGTAGATACTATTAAGGATTAGTAGAACTCTATAACTTATTATAGCTTCTATATAAAGGTAGACGCCCTACCTTCTAAGGAGCTAGCTAGGTAGCGCTTTATGCCTATATCTATAGTAATAGGCTACGCTAATAGCGGTTTAAACTTATATAACGCGAGGAAGGGGGATATATTAATAGAGGAGTTCGACTTACTATTAAGCGCTATCTAAGCTATAGGAAGCTACTTATCTTAGTCTACTTAGTTATAAGCTATTACCCCTTAAAGGTAAGCTTATACTTTTTAGTTAAAGCGTTTAGGCCCCTTATTAGTCTATAAGTAATAGGCTATACTTAGTAACTAAGTAACTTAAAGTAGCTTATAAAGGTACTATTAAAAGCGGCCGGTTTAATTAGTGCCCTTATTACTAGTAATAGAGGCTAGCTACTAATAAAAGTAAGCGTAGTATTAAAGGAAGCGTTTAGTATAAGCCTTTACTTTTATAAATAGTATTAGCTTTAGTACTACCTCCTTACTTAAACGGTCCTTAATTACCTAGAGATTTTAGTTACCGCCCGCTATAAAAGGGAGGTCTATAATAAAGTCTATCTATATATATATATATAGAAATAGTTAAGGACTAGTAGTAACTTTAATAGCCCCCTTTTAAGCGCTCGCTAAATCTTTAAGTAGCTATAGATATTATAGTTATAGAAAAAACAGCGGATATATAGTACTATAAGCGGCTAGTAAAAGTCCTAGCTAATTACTACTAGTATGCCCTTATAGCTAGGATAGCCGATTATACTTAAGTTATAGATTATCTATATAATCCGCCCTCTTAACCTATCCCGCTCCTTAACTTTTAAGGGGGCCGCCCTAGCTATAGCCTTCGTCGTCGCTAGCGCGCCTAGGACCTATAGCCTACCCTTATAGTAAAGGTAGCTATAGGGGTCGATATAGTAGTCGCTTACTTAGACTTTTAACTTAAGGCCGCGGTTAAAGGAGCGCGCCCTTACCTCTATAGTATAGCGTATACTTATATATATACTATCCTATACTACTAGCTAGTCCTATAAGCGTTAGAGCTCCTTATCTTAAAAGATACGCTAAGGGACGTTAGGCGTACCCTTAAGGGGGGCCGGGACCCTAGCCGCTCCTAAGGGGTCGCCCTCTACCCTTAATAAAGTAGCGCTAAGGTAAGTCTAGAGCGCTTTATCTAGGATTATTTATATATCTCGCATATTAAGGTCTATAATAGTAGGCCGATCTTACTCCCTTTATAAGAGGGCGTTTAGGACTATAGCCTCCTTACTTAGTCTATACTTAATATAAAACTAAAAGTATAAGAGATACTTTACCTAGCGCGCTTATTACTTTAAGAGATACTATTAGGTTATAAAGTATTTAAGGTTCCTATAGTTTATAAGGATCTTAAAGCTCTTATAGCTATAGAGCTCTACCTACTACTACTTAAGGTAGCTAATAATCGCTAATATCTCCTTATTATAGATTAAGTAGTTCCTTTTTACTATAGTAAGCTTATATAAGTAGAACGCTATAAGCCTCCTTTACCCTTTTACTTCTTAAGATAAGGTTCCCTTAAGTATATAGCCGCTATAGTTTACTTTTATAGTTAAGGGATTATTAAAGTCTTACTATAGTAGTACTAAAGCCTATAAGAATAAGTCCTTAAGGGCTTAAAACGCCTCTACTTATATAGGTCCTTAAGAGAAAGGGGCCCTATCCCTTATTAGCTTATTAAGCGGTAGTATAATCTATAAGAACCTCTTAATAAAAACTTAGTAGTAGTTAGTAAAGCTAAGGAAGCTTTATATACCTCGTTATAATATTAAGGTTACTTAGTCGCGGATAGCTTAGATCTTAGCTAGGTCTACTTATATACCTACGCCCGCGATAATAATAAAGCTAAGGTATTTAACGCGCTTAATATTAAATTTATATTTATCTAGGTCTAAGTATAAGCTATACTCCGCGAAGTAGTTTAGTACCTTTTATACCTTCTATATATAGTCTTTATAGCTCCCGCTTAAATAGATAAGAATATTATATATATATATAAACGTAAACTTATTAAGGAAACCCTTAAGTACCTAGTTAATATAACGTTAAAACATAGCTAGGGTACCTACTAAGTTAAAGGGGGTAACTATCTACTTAAATAAGCTATATCTTATATAGAACGCTATATTTTACTCCTCCTTATATACTATTTATACCTTATAAAACGCTTAGATAATATTAAGCTTTATAAACTACTTTACCTTTACTAGGTTATAAAGGGTCTCTCTTATAAGCGGAAGGGGGTATTAGTTTAGGCGTATAATTACGTTTAACGCTTAGTAGTTTACGTAAAAGTAAAGTCCCTCCCCTAGCTTTTATATAAATAGGACTAGAGCCGCTGCCTTAAAAGAGCTAGCCTTAATAAATCCCTTATTAAAGAGGTCTATAAGGGTCTTCTTTAATACTAATAGTTCCTCTTATAATATACTATATAGCGGCCTAAATAGCGGGGGAAGCTCCTTACTATTATCCCTTATATAAAGCGGTATTAAGTAGTCTATACCTAGCTTATAGGGGTTTAACTTATCGGCCTCGCTCTTTTAAAAGAGCGGTAGTAGATTATAGAACTATAGTAGGATAGCTTACTATAGCTCTTCTTTTAATATAGGGCGCTTTAGTTATAGCGCTTTCTTAATATCTACTAAGCTAACCGCGTAGATTAACGCTATAGCTATAGCCGTATAAGAGCGCTACTAAGAGGTATAGGCTAATAAAGTACTTAGGTATATAGTACTAATATATTAGTAGGGTATTAGTAGGGAATCGTACCTACCCCGCTTATATATTATAGACCTCTTACTACTTTAACTAAAGAGAAAAAATCCCTTTTCTTATAAGCTTTAGTCTTATAATAAGGAGAATATAATATATATAGCGTAATACCTCTAGCTATCTCTACTACCTAACTAATCGTACTATAATATATATTCCCTTATAATTTCTAAAGCTTTCCTTTTTAGTTACTTAGTAGAGATAGCTACTTAAAAAAGACTATATAACGGTCCTATAACGCGATATAGTAGTTAACTAGTTAAGGCCTCTTTATTACGTATATTAAGTATCTACTTAATAGATAAAGAACTAGAAGATATATCCTTAAAATAGACCCTTATTATAGACGATATTCTAACTATATTAAAGATATCGCTACCTATAAGCGTAAGACTATCGACTTATAAAGAAAAGCTTACGGCCTTATAAGCGCGTATTAAGGAGCTAAAGGAGATAAAACGCCTATAAGACCGTATTATATAATTAAAGGAGGAAATTACTAAACGTACCGGCGCTATCGCTATCTATTTAGGAAAGCGTTAATAGTCCTATTCCCTTAAATCGGATAGTAGTCGCGGTAGTAAGGTTAAGATTAAAAACATCGCTTAATTATCTTAACCTACTAATATATAGAAATATCTAGACTAAACTTACGATCTAAAGGACGCCTTTAAGGCAGCGCTTAAACGCTTTTATCGCGACGAAATAAAGATCCTCTATATAGTAGATTATATATATAGCGACTATAAAGTAAGATAGCGCCGATACCTTAAAGAATAAACGCTAATTAACTAAACTAAATATAATATAGATTAGGTATACTTTAAGGAATAGATACTTATCTTAATTAAGGATACTATAAATAAGGAGATACTATTAGCGATATAATTAAAGGAGGCTCGCTAACGAGAAGGCTAGTCCCTCCTAGAGTTTAGCTTATACCTTAACTCCTTAGAGAGGTATTTCGAACGCCTATTAAAAAAGGTGCGTGCTCTTATATTTTTTACTAAGCTAGAGCTATAACTTTAAGACTAAATTAACCTTTATTTAAAACCTATTTATACCTATTAATAGGAAGAGCTTATATAAGTCGCCTAACGATATTAAGATACTACTACTAATAAGAGGCGACGTACTAATACTACTTTTACCCTTAAAAGAACTAGGAATAAAAGTAGTGCTATACCCTAAGGCGGTATATATAAGGGAAGGAATTAAAGAAGCTAATAAGCTAGGCCGAATCGTTAAGGAAATACTATTAATTCGACTAATAACTAGTAAGCTAGCGATATACCTACTAGGGGCCGAACTAAGGGACGTTATTAAGGAAGAGGATCTTTTACTTAATTAGGAATTATATATTTTTAATATAATAAGCTAGGATACCTATCTATAGAATATATTAATTCTTTAAAGGTAGAAACCCTAGTAAAGACTCTTAGACTTAATACTATAAAATAAGGAAAAGGTAAGATATTAAGGTAAACGCCTCTCTCTTAGTAAACTTAATACTTATAAGATAGTTACTTAAAACTCCTATAACGATATTAAGGCGAAACCCTATTAAAGTCCCTATATACTTAGATACTTATAGTACTATTAACCTCGTAAATATATACTTTACTTAATAGTAGGGATTACTATAAGTAGCGCTATTATACCCTAAGTTATTAGGGCTTAGTAATAGTAAGGTAAGGGAGTATAGATATAACGACCGGTATTATTCTTAAGGGATAAACCTATCGAGGGGTTTATATTAGTAGATATAATAGGGCGTGGTCTAAGCAATAATAAGTATATTACGTTAGTAATAAGTCGGAGGTCGTAGACCGTAGACTATAACTAGGTAATTAGAATTAGAGATAGAATCGTAATAAAGATCTATATTAAAAGCTAAAGAGCTATCTATCTAAAGGAGTAAAAGTAGGTAGCTATATATACCTATAACCCCCTTACTATAACGATATTACCTATCGTATTTAGCCCGTTTAGTTTACTTAGTACTAATCTAGCTAATCTAACTAATTAAACTAATCGGTGCTTAGTTTACTTAGTATCGATCGTCCGATCTAACTAATCTAACTAATCCGTTATATAACCTTTATATTAACGGTTCTTTTATAGTCCGTAGCGCCTAGCACCCTATACTTTAACTATACGGCCTATATTTTAACCGTCTTCCCCTTACGGTTAGCTAGCTTATAATATTATTCTCTCCTCCCTTATAATCCTTATCCTAAGGATTATAAGTAGTATAGTACGTCGTCCTTAAGTATTAGTTCGTTCTTTCCTTCTTTATATTTTTTTCTATTATAGCTAACTATATTTAGTTCTTATATCTCTAAATTATTCCGTTCTTCTACTTAACGCTATAGGGATATAGTATCTTAAATCGAAAAAATCGGTATTTAGTTATTCGAAATAGGTCGGTATTCGCCTTACTAAGAGAGTAGCTTATTATATTTCGTCCTAAAAGGATATTCGAAATGCTTATCTTATATAAAAAAAGGCATTCGTTATTACGATAGAAATTTTTCGATAGCGGAGTTCGATAGCCTTAAGGTTTAGAAGAATCGTCTTTAGGTTAATGCCTAATCTAAGCACTAAGAGGTCGGTCGGCTCGCGGCTATAGCGGCCGCCGCGTATACCGCTCTTACGAGGGCGTAGTAGGAAGAGATCGATATCTCTTCTTAAATCGATCGATACTCCGAGGCGTAGTTACGTATATTATGCTAAGAGCTTTATACGTTAAACGAGTTAGACTTATCGTCGACCCCTAAAATAGCGGTTCCGGATAACGCTTTTCTATAGTCGGAACTAGACTTATAGCTATAGTCTAACGGCGTTACTACTAGCGTTACTAATAGAACTATCGGAGCAAAGAACTATAGTAGGTTAAGTGCTTAAGTAGTTCCTAGGTATTCTCTTCTAGTCTATATCCTTTCTATTTAATAAGGTATTCTTATTACTAACCTTATTTTCTTATATCTAGTATTTATTCGGCTTTATATTCCTAATCGTTATTAACTTCGATTTTATCCTATAGTTTAGCGTCTCGTAGTACTAGTTCTAATAACGAGATATAAAATATTAGGTATATCCGTATTATTATTAGTAGCGAAAGTTTATAGTTAACTTTTAAAATAGTTTTCTTAACTTTAAACGGTCTATATTTCTTAAAATCTAATTTATTACTTAGTTATTTTATTTTAATATTTCGTCGTATAAGGTAGACTATATCTCCCTCTTAAAAGATTAGTCCTTATAATCTTTTCTAATTATAGTAAGTAGATATTCGTTCTCTAACGAATTAAAGTTCTTATTATATTTCTTTATATAATTTTTATAGCTAATCTACTTATAGTATCGCTTGTTTTACTTATAGTCCTTATCGAGTAACCTTAAATACTTCTAGGTTATATCTATAATTAGTATATACTAGTAAGAGCTTAGTTATTTCTATAACTAAGCTATTATAAGCTAGTTACGCTATTAGTAGCTATTTAACTTAATCGTTTTATTCGTAGCTAATATAGTATTATAAATATTATTTAAGCGTTTAGTTAAGTCGTTCTATTTATCTATTTATTTATAGGTAATAAGCTATACTAAGCTTATATTTTATCCCTAATTATACTATAAGAGCTTACTAAAACTTAAGCTATAAATATACTTCCTTTATTAAAGATAATCTTATTTAGTAGTCTATAATTACTAATAATTATTTATAGGAATATATATACTAGCTCTTTTATATTACTTATATCTTTATATAGTAATGTCGCGAAGCGTGGCCTGATTTCGCAGTTCTCGGAGATATCCCTTAGCAAGAGGGACCAAGGAAGCTAAAAAACACCCGGTGTGGAAGAAGGAAGAAGGAGCTAAAAAGAGGTGTAGAAAGGAGGGTGGGGGCATAAGGGGAAGCAGAAGTGGCGATGGCTTCCTATAGAGGTAGCGAGAGATAAGACGGATATGCCGGCAACGGCTAGAAAGGAGGGGAAAAACCGGCAAAAAGCTCGGTAGTCGAAAGGACATTAGTAGCTTCTTTAAGCAGGATCTTCTTTGTTAATTAAGATGCTAGAAGGGTATAAAGAGGGGCGTTAGATAGAGGAAAGAAGGACAATCAAGGCAATATAACAATCACTCCCCTACCTTTATTGCTGCCCCTATAAGAATCAAATCCCTCTGCCCTGCCTATCCGACCCCTTACTTCTAATTTCACCTTCGTGTATTTTTATGCACTTCTCGTATCTCTCTTCGCGAGAAGTAAAGAGTATCTATACTTTATTAATCTATTAGTAATAATAAATATACTATTGTACTTAACGTTAGTTATAGGTTCTTTTAACGGTAGTAGCTTTATAATATAGTCGAAAGCTATTAAATCCTATAGTTTCCTTAGTACTAGTAGCGGTTATAATTCTCTATATAGTTTATATTATTTAGCTTTACTTCGTATATAAAGCTTATATTTTTTAATAACTTATTATATTACTTCTTTAAGCTATAGGAAGTTATATTATCGTTTAATACGTTTTATTATTCTTTAGATTCCTTAGTATCTATATATTAGATATTTATATATATCTTATATAACTTTATCTTATAATTCTAGTAGTATCTAGATTTTATTTTTATATATTAGAACTTCTAAATATTTTATATTATATCCGTTTAATACTTTATATTCTTTTATCTATTTTAGGATCTTTTAATATATTAAGTTATTAGGTTATACTTTAAATATTATATTTAGCTATCGTTACTAGTAGTTCTTATTTTCGTTAATTTCTAAGAGCTATCCTTTTACTATAGGTACTCTTATATCGTAGTTACTTTATCGACTAAGAGTATTAGCTTAACCGTTTTCTATTCCTTTTCTATAGATTATTTCGTAGTCGAATTCTAATAAGTATTCGGCCTATTAAATCTATCGTCCGTTTAACTATTATATTATTATAAAGTATAAGATATTCTTATAATCTATATAGACCTTAACTTTATACTTACTTCTAAGAAGGTAGTATCGAAATTCTTTAAAAGCTTAAATAATTATAAGGAATTCTTTATCGTAGATAAGGTAATTAAGTTCTACGCTATATAGCTTTTTCGAGTAAAATATAATTAGTTATAGTCTTCCTTTATTATCCTTTTATCCGATTTATACTCCTAGAGTAAAGTCTAATATATCGGTTTTAAGTTCGATTTATTATTCTAGATTAAAGGTAGTTAAGACTAGTTCTTATATAATTATAGTCTTAATATAATCGAAAGCTTTATTAGCTTTATCGTCCTATATAAATTCCTTTTCCTTCTTCGTTAAGTTATATAGTAGTACTATAATCTTTCCGAAATCTTTAATAAATCGTTAGTAGTAATTTATAAATCCTAGGAAACTTTATACGTCCTTAACGTTCTTTAGCGTTAGCTATTCTTTAACTAAGTTAATCTTATCTTATTATATTTATATCTCTCTTAGTAAGATTATATATCTAGGAAGTCTACTTCTATATATAGAACTTACTTTTCTTTAGTTTAACTAATAACTTTATATTCTAAAGTACGCGGAGTACCTTATAGACGTATTCCTTATATTCTTCTAAGGTATCTAAGAAGATTAGGATATTATCTAGGTATACTATTATAAAGATATCTAAGTATTTATATAGGATATTATTAATTATCTATTAAAAGGTAGCTAGTATATTTATAAGTCTAAATAGTATTACTAGATATTTAAATAGTCTAAATTTCGTTCTAAATGCTATTATCTATTTATATCCCTTTTTTATATATATTAAGTTATAGGCGCCTTTAAGGTCGAGGGCTATAAACTATTTTTTACTATATAGTCGATCTTATAGTTCCGATATAAGCGGTAATAGTATTCGGTCTTTTATTATAATATCGTTTAAGCGTCTATAGTCGATAATTAGTTATAGCTTACTGTTTTTCTTTAAAATAAATATAACTAGATAGCTTGCTTTAGATATTAACGTTTATATATATCCCTTTTATAGATTTTCGTTAAGGTAGTTACGTAGCGTTTATAGTTACTTTTCGTTTAAGTTATAGATCTTATAAAACGTTAGCGTTATTCTATCCTTAAGATAAATTTTATAGTCCTATTAACTATATTTAAGTAACCCTATCTTAAGTTCTTCCTTAAAGAGTTTATTATATTTTTAGTATTCCTAGGGGATATTCTTTATTTTATTTTATAGCCTTTATTCTTTCTTTTAAGAGCTAGTTTCTCTTAACTTAAGCTCTTTATTAATTTATTTAAGGTCTTTCCTTAAAGTAGTAATAACTCTTTAGATCTTTATATTATATCCTTTATTTTATTTATATCGGATACTAGGTTATATAGCTATATTAGTTAGTATATAGGTCTTATTAGTCGATTTTATATCCGCTAGTTTAGTTACTATTTTCGTTTATATCGCTAAAGCCTATAATAATTTACTTAAACGGTTATCCCTTTTATTTTATTTAGTAGCTAAATTATTATAAAATTTTATTTTCTTTTAAATCTACTAGTCTTAGAAACTTATATCTTTATTTTAACGTAGCTAGCTAGTTTTCTAGTTAATTAGTAGGTTGCTTTCCTATAGCTATAGAAGTCCTAATATAAGGTTATATTCTTTAATATCTATAATATCGAAGTTAACTCGTTCGTCGTAGCCCTAGATATTAATATCGAGGTAATTAATCTCTATATTAATAATTCTATTATTATAGTTAAAGGCCTCTCCTTTAATATTTATAAGTTTATATAGATCTATCTTATATCTCTATATAAGTCGGTAACGATTAACGACTTTAAGTAAAACGTAATTACTTATCGCGCTATAGTCTAAAAGTATATGCGTATAATATCCCGCGATTTAAATATCTAATACTATTTAGTTACTATAGCTTACTATTACTATATATAGGGTCCTTAGATCTTATTATATTATACTAGTCTATAGCCCTTTTATAGATAGCGTACCTTGTTTTTTACTTAGTCCTTATTCGTTTTATTTAGGTATTCTTCTTTAATTTATTATTAATATCGTTTCTTTATATTTTTATCGTATAGTATCGTATTAGGGCTTAAGAGACTAATTTCTTATAGCTAATTAAAGATTTCTTATTTCTTAACGCTATATCGTTTATATTATACGGCTTTATAGTTAATTATATACTATACTTCGTAATTCTATTTATTTTTATACTAAAGGTTAAGTTTTCGTTTAGCGTCTTTCTATTTTTTATATAGTATTTTTATATTAATTCTTCCTTAGTCGAATATAGCTTATAGCCTTTATATATATTACTAATAATCTTTTAGTATACTATTATATCGTTTATACTATACTTATGCTTTTTTATATTTATAAACTCTATAGTTTAGGTATATATATTTATTATAATCTTCTTTATTATATTTAACTCGTTATATAAGTCTTTAAAAGATTAAAAGTTTAGATACTTTAAAGCGAGTAGCGTTATACTATTCCTTTATTTTAGTATATTTATAGATTTTATATATCTCTAAAAGATATCTTATTAATAAACTATAATTATCGCGGTATTTAAGTAGCGTGCTATAATCGGGTTCTAATAATATAACTTAGTTATTTAGGTAGCGTTAATCGATTTTCTAGTAGTTTAGTTTTATACTTAGGTAGGGTTTTAAAAATACTTATCCTTTAAACCTAACTAAGAAGGCGTTATATTATACCTTTATCTAGAAGTATATTATATAATCTAGGTAAACGTATAATATTTATAAAATATACTTATAGTACTTATAAGTAAGTAGTATTTATAGATTATCTTTAAATTCTCCTTATAGTTACTATTCTCGTTATAGAGCTATAAAGGTATTAACTATAGCGATAGCTATAGCGTAGTCTTCTTTACGTAGTACTAGTTAATATCGGATTAATATAGCTTATTAGTTTTCTATAAGAATTTAAGGTATTTATTAGGTTCTAATTTTAAGTATTTCTTTAAATTCTTTAAAGTATAAAGCGTATTCTCTAATTATAGTATTTTCCCTTAATAGCGAGGGTAGTAATATAAGTTTATTCTTATCTTCCGTTTCTCTAGGTATTTCTTATTCTTTAGAGCTTATATTATCGATACTTCGTTATTCTTTTTTAGGTTATTATCTAAGTTTTATAAGTATAAAGGCTATATTTATATCTTCTTTATTATATTATTTATAGGCTACCTATCGTTATTATTGATTTTTATTTTATATATCTTCTTAGAATCGTTTACCGTTCTTCTTAATCTAGTCTTAAAAGACTCCTTTAAGATAAGGGTATTCTAGTTCTATAAATTTAACTTATTTCTATATTTTAGGATCCCTTTATTATATTACTATAAGGGTTTTCTTTAATAGCTTTAGGAACTATCTAATACCGTTTTTATCGCTTAAGTATACTATATATTTATAGTTATAGTATATAGTTTAACTAAGGAGTTTATACTTTAGTTCTTATTTATTAGTAGCGTTTAGGTATTTCTTACCTTTTAGGGCTAGTACTTAGTAGGGTTTCTTCTCTTTATAAGGTTATCTATATTCTTTAAAGTAATATCTAAGTTTCCTATAGTTAAAATACTTTCCTTTACTTTTCTATATTATATCTAGATCTATCCTACTTAGGTTAGTTATATAAGCATAGGTAATAGGAGTTTTACGCTTCTTTTTATAGTTAGCGCGTTAGTTAAAGTTATTCCTATAAGAAAGGTTTTAGTTTCCTCTTTCTTATTTCTTTTCTTAGTATCGCGTATACTATGTATCGTCGATTTATACTACTATAGCAATATAGTCCGAGAGGTTATTAGGTCGATTTTCCTTATAGAGCTTATCCTTAACTTCTTCTTTAAGCCTATCTTAGAATCGTAATATAAGAGGTTCGTCGTCTTAATTAAGCTTTAAGGTAACTTAATAGAACTTTATAGTATAATCTAATACTAAGATCCTTTATCGGAGTTCTTAAAGTTTTTATTTAGCTTCTCGTTCCTTATTAGTTATTTTAAATACCTTTATAATAGCTTCTTTAAATCCTTAGAAACTAGTAAAGACTTCGTCTATCTCGTTATCTTATCGCGCTAGTTAAATATCGAGAAAATCCCTTATAATAGGTCTAAACTAAGCGAGTACCGTTTTAGATAAATAATTTCCTACGTAAAGTACCTTTTCGATTAGGTCTAAGAGTTTAATAGGGTAAAACTAATAGTAGGCTTTAAGTTAGGTAAGAAAGTCTTAAAGCGTGCTATAAGTACCGTCGAATAGTCCTAGCTATTTTAGTTTAACTGCTTTTCTAAGGTCCCTAACTTATCCGTTGCCTCCTTTATTCCTAAGTAACTATACCTTATATCGAAGGGTAATAATCTCGTATATTATATCCTAAGGCGATATAGTAGCTCTAGAGTTAGTTAATCTAGTTTACTATATAGGTATATTAATAGTTATGATATTACTTAAAGTAACGCGGTATTATACTAAATAAGAGCTTTTAATATATAAAGACTAGTATTATTCCTAAGGGATAAACCTATCGAGGGGTTTATATTAATAGATATAATAAGGCGTAGTCTAAGTAATAATAAGTATATTACGTTAGTAATAAGTCGGAGGTCGTAGACCGTAGACTATAACTAAGTAATTAGAATTAAAGATAGAATCGTAATAAAGATCTATATTAAAAGCTAAAGAGCTATCTATTTAAAGGAGTAAAAGTAAGTAGCTATATATACCTATAACCCCCTTACTATAACGATATTACTTATTATATTTAGCCTGTTTAGTCTACTTAGTACTAATCTAGCTAATCTAACTAATTAGACTAATCGGTACTTAGTTTACTTAGTATCGATCGTCCGATCTAACTAATCTAACTAATCCGTTATATAACCTTTATATTAATAGTTCTTCCGTAGTCTATAGCGCCTAGCACCCTATACTTCGACTATATAGCTTGCATTCTAACCGTCTTCCCCTTATAGTTAGCTAGCTCGTAATAATAGAGTATAGTTAGTACCACTTTAAATAATAGATATAAGAGGTACTAAAAAAACAATTACTTATTTCTATATTAGTACTAATAAGTTAACGCTAAACGATTAAGTATTAATCCTTTTATTAGTTACTACCTTAAAGGATAAACGTATTTATATTATCTTATAGAAATAATAGTAATAGTTTAAGTATTAACTAAGTAGCGAAACCTTATAAAATCCCTATAGGTTCCTTTAAGAATATAAGAATAAGGTAAGGGTATATATAATAGCGCTTAATCCTAAGCTAATCCCGCTACTAGATAAAGATAAGGATAAAGGGATTTTATAATAAGAATAGGCCGAAATCCTACTAACTCTTTACTAGTTTAAAGATACTTTCTTAGCTAATAAATCCGATTTATTACTAGCTAGAAAGGGAACGGATTACTTAATTAATTTAATCCTTAATATAAAACCTCTTTATAGACCGATTTACCCTCTATCGTAAAAGGAACTCTAAGTATTACGCGACTAGATCTAAAACGCGATAAAAAGGAAAATAATCTAGGAGTTAAAGAGCCTAGCTAAGGCGCTTATCCTTTTCGTTCTAAAAAAGGATAGTACCTTATAGCTATATATAGACTATTAAGGACTTAACTAGGTTATATAAAAGAATTAGTACCCTTTACCCCTTATTTTAAAGATTATTAACTGCTATTAAGGAGCTAAGTATTTTTCTAAGATTAAGATATAGAATATATATTAATATATTTAAATTTAGGAAGGAGATAAATAGAAAACCGCTTTCTAAACGCGTTATAGATATTTTAAATACCTAGTAATACCCTTTAAACTTACTAACGTACTAGCTATATTTTAAAGCTATATTTATTAGGCGCTTAAAGGGCTTATAAATATAATCTATATAGTCTACCTTAACGATATCCTTATATACTCTAAGATAAGAAAAGAATATACTAAATACTTAGGATAAGTAATAGAAAGGCTAAAGGCTATAAAGCTCTATATAAAACTATTAAAGTATATCTTCTATTAATAGTTAGTTAAGTTCCTTAGGTTTATATTATCTATTAATAAGGTATCGATAGACCTTTAATAGGTAGAGGTAATAGCCTAATAGCCTAAACCTATAACCTACTATAATATTTAGGTTTTCCTTAGGTTCTATAATTTTTACTAACGATTTATATATAGGTACTTAGGAGTTATAGCGCCATTAACTATATTATTAAAGGGGAGTAAGAATAAGAAGAAGCTAGGAAGTATAAAGCTAAACCTTACTAAAAGGGTAGCGTTTTAAGCTCTTAAGGATACTTTTTAAGGAACCTTACTCCTTTAATATTATAATCTAAAAAAACGTATTTATATCGAAATAAATATATCGTAATTCGCAATAGTATAAATTATCTCTTAACTTAATAATAAAGGGCGTTACTATCCGATCGTATTCTTATTAAGGAAGTTTACTAGAGCTAAACTTAATTATAGTATTTTAGACTAAGAACTCTTTACTATTATTAAGTTATTTAAATACTAGCGATATTATATTAAAGGGGTAGTATATAAAATAAAGGTATTATTAGACTACTATAACCTTTAGACGTTTATATACTAGACCTCCTTAAATAGGAGGTAAGTAAGATAGTATATATATTTAATACTATTTAACTTTACGATTAAGTATTATATAGGTAAATCTAACCTAGCGGACGCGCTATCGAGAATGCCTAGATATAAGGGTAAGAAGCCCTTATTTATAGAACTACTACTAGAGCTATAAGCGAAACTAGCTACTATTAATACCGTATTTATATAAAGAAATAATAAGGCGTTTTTATAGGTAAAGAGACGCTTAACCTTAAGTTAATATAAGTATAATAAAGTACCTTTATATAAGGAAAATATATAAGCTTATCTATAGCGAAAATATAATTATTTAAGCGCGAGACCTAAACGATTAGCTAATTAAGCTAAAGAGAGAGCTAGTTATAAATAGTTACTCTTAAGAAAGACCGCTAAAAAAGCGGCCTACTATATAAAGGTTTATATAGTAGAAGTTCTAGAACCGTTACTAAAGTTACTAAAACGTACTTAGTTAGTTAATATAGTAATTAGTAAGCTAAAAGAGACTAAAGACTTCTTAAAAGGGAAGGGTTTCTAGTTAGTATGCCTAGATAAACTACTACTATAAAAGGGTTATATTATAGTGCCTTTAAAGGTAGCTTTATAGTAAGAGCTAATATAGCTCTTTTATAACGATCCGTTAGTAAGATACTTTAGCTCTTAATATACTAGCGAACTACTAGTAAGGAACTTTACTAAGATAGAATAACGAAAAACGTAAATAAATATATTTAGTTATACTTAGTATATTAAGGTATAGTATCTAAGAGGCATTGCCCTTATAGTACTATATAATTATTACTATATCCTATATAACTATAGGAAGAATTATTAATAGACTTTATTATAGGTCTACTTAAAGTATAGTATAATAGATAAGACGTTAATATAATCTTAATAATCGTAGACTAATATACTAAGTATTACCTCTTCTTTTTTATCTCTAAGATAATAATAGCTCTAGAGCTAGTAAAATTATTCTATTACTAAGTTAAATTAGTATATAGACCTTTAAAAGGTATTATCTTAAATAAAGGGTCCTTATTTATAAGTAAGTTCTAGTTAGATCTCTATTTTATCTTATAAGTAAAATATAAGCTATTAATAGTATTTTACTTATAAACTAATAAGTAAATAAAATAAATAAACTAAGCCGTATAGTACTACTTAAGATACTTTACTAACTTAGAATAAACTAACTAAGTATTACTCCTATATATTACTTAATTTATATATAATAATATAAAGAACGCGATAACTAGGTTATTACTTAATAAAGCGTTAATAAGTTACTAACTAAACTTCTATATTAATATTAAAGACGATATTATTTAAAGGGGGGTACCTAAAGTAATAGTAAGAGTTACTAGGCTATAAGAGCTATAAAAGAAGCTTAAGGAATACTAAAGAAAGGCTATTAAATCGTAAGTAAAATACTATAATTTAAGGCATTAACCGCTTATACTAAAAGTAAGAGACCTTATAGTATTATCGATAAAGAATTTACGCTTTAAGGATAAAAAAAGAAAACTCTTACCTAAGTATATTAAACCGTTTTAGGTCTTATAAGCTATTAGAAAGTAAGTATATCGTTTTATACTCCTTAAAAAGTACTTACGCCTCTATAACGTTTTCTATATTAGTCTCTTAGAGCTATAGAAGGAGTAAAAAGGTACCTATAAAGATAGTAAACCCCTATTAATACTAGACTTAAAAGATAATAAAGGTAAATAAGAAGTCTAAGAGATTAAAGACTAAAAGAGATTTAAAAGCAATACCTTTTTCCTTATTAAATAGAAAGGATAGCTAGCTAAGTATAACTAATAGGTCGATACTAAAGATATAGCGAATAGCTAAGACCTTATTAAAGAATATACTACTCGCTTAACTAAGAAAAAGAGGTATAAGACTAAGTAAGGTAGGGAAACCTATTAGCGTAGGGAGACGCTATTAAATTAGTAACGAATCCCTATTAAATTACTACTAACTTATTAATATATCGGCACGCTTAAACGTCCTATAACTATATATAAAATAGTAAAATAAGAGAATAAGGGAAAACTATTTATACTACTTATTAAATATTATTAAGGAAAATAAAACTAAACTATAACTCTATTAAGGCCCTAATAATAAAGGAGAAAAGGATAGTTATAGCTAAATAAAAGAAAGATAAGACCTATCTATTACTTCTAACTACCCCTTTTCTTTACTAGTATAGCGGGAACTAACTAAGGCGCCCCCTTTACTATACTAAATACCTCTAGAAATACCGGAACTACCCTATCCTTTACTTTTTCTATATCCTTTACGTTAAGACCTATCTTTATTAGCACGGCACTTACCTTAGCCTTAGTAAATAGTAAGGCGTATTACTATAAAGTATAGCCTATATCGCCGTTAATAAGGTAGAGTTTTAACTAGGATTCTTAGGCTTAGTACTCTAGGCTTATATAAGCGATATTAAATAAGGGCGCGGGGTTAAGGTAAATAATAAGCTCGCGGCTTTTATTAATTAGCGTATAGTAGTCGGTACGCTCGACCTAGTATATCGTTAGGCGGTCGCTAATAAAAAGGTCGGATAAAACTTATAATAATAGACTTCTATATACTTATAGTCTTAAAGGACTTACGATAAGCTATCTTAGCGGCGTCGAAAGCCTTAGCTAAATACTATACTATAATAGCGAGACGGCGCTAATTAGCCTCCTTAAAAATAAGCACGCCTATATCTAAGCTATCGTCCTTAGTATCCTTATTACTAGTCTTTAGCTTATTAAGCTTACGTAGGTACTTAATAATAGCGACTATATCGGCTTAATTACTAGATATAAGAGTAATAGCCTTAAAAAGGATTAGCTTATTAATTATAATATTTAAAGTTAAGGGGAAACTTACCTAGTTATAGGTTACGGTATATTTATAGTACTACTTATAGCGCGTTAAGGAAACCCTTAAGAAAATATAGCTAATCGAGAGCACCTTAATAGGCTTAGGCTTAGTTATATTATACTCCTTAACAACCGTCCTAAAATAATATATATACTAGAGCTTATAAGGGATAACCCTATAGGCCCTAACTAGGTAGGCTTTAGCCTTAAATTAAGTACGCTTCTTTATAGGAGCGCGACCGCCTTATACCGCCGCTTAGGTGCCCTTATTTCTAGCGCCGCTATTCTTAGGTTTATCGGTAAGAGGAGTTAGATCGCGGCCGTCTTTATTATTACTATTATCGTTATCTTAGCCCTTATTTAGCTAGGTATTAAGATAGTCTTAGCCCTCGTTTAGCTAGGCCTTATTATTAATATCGGCCTACTTATTTTAAGGAGCGGCCTAGGCGATAATCTCTTATTAGCTAGAGCCGCCCTATCGAGATAAAGTAGCTAGGTTATCGGTACTTACCTAAGAGCGCCTAAGTACGATCTCCTTACTAGTATTAGTATCGCTAATAAGGGTAATAGACTTATAAGTTTCCTAGCCTATAAAGGTAGGCTTGTCGATAGCTAGAGTTAAGGTATTTAGCGGGGTAATATAAGTATAACCCTCGCTAACGTTAGGTCTTAGACTAAAAGTCTCCTAAGACTAGGATTCCCTTATACCTTTTTTAGCTTTCTTTACTAAGGGGGAACTAGCGTTACTATAAGACTTTTAGGCCGATCGCTTACGCTTTAAGGGCGAACCCGCTACTACCTACTCCTATATACGGTATAAGAAATCGGCGTTATAGTTCTTTATCTTTTTTAGCCTAGAAAGTATTATTATTAATAAATCGTTGATAAAAAGTAATATAAAAAGGTATAAGGGATTAATAAAAAAAGCGTAAAACTCTATAGTAATTATAAGTAGAAGAGTTAAAGAAGAAAATAAAATAAAAGAAGTAAGAGATATATATATACGCTCTTTATATTATAGTTACGCCGCTAATATATAAGTAATATTATAATAGTTACTTAGCGGTAACCGCTAATATAATAACTATTAACGTTATAAAGCGTAGACTAATATATACTTATATAGGTATATACGCGCGATATATAACTAAAACTACCTCTCTTCCTAACTAAATATATATAGTATAGCGAAAGTAATATATATTAAAGATATAGCCGAAACGTTTATATAGGAGGGGAGATAATTATAAGAGCGCTACTAAGAGGTATAGGCTAATAAAGTACTTAGGTATATAGTACTAATATATTAGTAGGGTATTAGTAGGGAATCGTGCTTACCTTACTTATATATTATAGACCTCTTACTACTTTAACTAAAGAGAAAAAATCCCTCTTCTTATAAGCTTTAGTCTTATAATAAAGAGAATATAATATATATAGTATAGTACCTCTAGCTATCTCTATTACTTAACTAATCGTACTATAATATATATTCCTTTATAAGCTAGCCCCTTTTACTTATAAATTTACTATATTATACTTATAAATACTAAGGCTAAGACTTCTTAGGCGTCTTATAAGTTAGGTAGAGCGATTAGCGCTCCCTCCTTACTACTATACTAGACCTAGGACTATATAGGGCTAAACTATAGCCTCCTTTTATTATTACGACTACGGTCTAGTGAACCGCGGGGACTAGTATATATTATAAGGGTATATAACGTAGGGAGTAAGGAATATTAAACGGACTAATAGGCTAATTAAGTTTAAAGCGATAAGTTACTTTAGCGCTTTAACGCTTTATAGCTAAGATCGTAGGATCGCTTTAGCGCTTTAGTGCTCCTAGGCTATAGGATTACTTAGTGCTCTCGGCGATTTAAGGAAGCTCTTAAGGTATATAAGGAAGGAGTAGAATACTCCTTTAAATAGATAGCTTAATAGCTTTTAATATTATAATTATTATAATCTTTATTATAATCTTATTTTTAATTCCGATTACTTAATTATTTAATTATAGTTTATAGTCTATAACCTTTAACTTATTACTAACGTAATATACTTATTATTACTTAAACTACGCCTTATTATATTTACTAATATAAACCCCTTAATAGGTTTATCCCTTAGGAATAATACTAGTTATTATATATTAAAAGCTCTTATTTAATATAATACCGCGTTACTTTAAGTAATATTATAACTATTAATATACCTATATAGTAAGCTAGATTAATTAGCTTTAGAGCTACTATACCGCTTTAAGATATAATACGCGAGATTATCGCCCTTTAATATAAGGTATAGTTACTTAGGAATAAAGGAAGTAATAATTAAGTTAAGGACCTTAAAGAAGTAGTTAAACTAAAATAGCTAGGACTATTTAATAGTACTTATAGTATACTTTAAGACTTTCTTACTTAACTTAAGGCCTATTACTAGTTTTACCCTACTAAACCCTTAGACCTAGTTAAAAAGGTACTTTATATAGAAAATTATTTATCTAAAATAGTACTCGCTTAGTTTAGACCTATTATAAGGGATTTTCTTAATAACTAACTAGCGCGATAAGATAATAAGATAGATAAAGTCTTTACTAGTTTCTAAGGATTTAAAGAAGCTATTATAAAGGTATTTAAAATAACTAATAAGGAATAAAAAGCTAAATAAAAACTTTAAGAACTTTAATAAAAGATCTTAGTATTTAATTATACTATAAAGTTCTATTAAGTTACCTTAAAACTTAATTAAGATAACGAATCTCTTATATTATAATTCTATAATAAGCTTAAAGAAGAAGTTAAGGACGAGCTTTATAAGGAAAATCGACTTAATAACCTCTTAGACTATATTACTATAGTAGTATAAATTAATAATAGATAATATACGTAATACTAAGAAAAGAAATAAGGAAGAGAAAACT
This sequence comes from Hirsutella rhossiliensis, assembly GCF_020360975.1. Lineage (NCBI taxonomy): Eukaryota > Fungi > Ascomycota > Sordariomycetes > Hypocreales > Ophiocordycipitaceae > Hirsutella > Hirsutella rhossiliensis. The sequence continues at coordinate 3,083,715 of NW_025408670.1, forward strand.
AAAACCCTTCTTATAAAAATAACTTTAACTAATACGCTAACTATAAGAAAAAGCTTAAAACTCTTATTACCTATACTTATATAACTAACCTAGGTAAGATAGATCTAAATATAATATAGAAAAGTAAAGGAAAGTATTTTAATTATAAAAAACTTAGATATTACTTTAAAGAATATAGATAACCTTATAAAGAGAAGAAAACCTACTAAGTACTAGCCTTAAAAGGTGAGAAATACTTAAACGCTATTAATAAATAAGAACTAAAGTATAAACTTCTTAGTTAAACTATATACTATAACGATAAATATATAGTATACTTAAGTAATAAAAATAGTACTAAATAGTTCTTAAAGCTATTAAAGAAGACCCTTATAATAATATAAAAAAGGGATCTTAAAATATAAAAATAAGTTAAATTTATAAAATTAAAATACCCTTATCTTAAAGGAGTCTCTTTAGACTAAATTAAGAAAAATAGTAAACGATTTTAAGAAGATATATAAAATAAAAATCGATAATAATAATAAGTAGTTTATAAATAATATAATAAAGAAGATATAAATATAGCCTTTATACTTATAAAACTTAGATAATAACTTAAAGAGGAATAATAAAGTATTAACGATATAAGCTTTAAAGAATAAGAAATACTTAGAGAATTAAAAGATAAAAATAAACTTATACTACTACCCTTACTATTAAGGGAAAATACTATAATTAAGGAATACGCTCTATACTTTAAAGAATTTGAAGAAATACTTAAAATTAAAACTTAATAAATACCTTAAATTCTTATAGAAAACTAATAAGCTATATTAATTTAATATTAACTAGTACTATATAAAGGAGACTATACTATAGCTATCGCTATAGTTAATACTTTTATAGCTTTATAATAAGAATAGTAACTATAAGGAGAATTTAAAGATAATTTATAAATACTACTTACTTATAAGTACTATAAGTATATTTTATAGATATTATACGTTTACTTAAATTATATAATATACTTTTAAATAAAAGTATAATATAACGCCTTCTTAGTTAAGTTTAAAGGATAAGTACTTTTAAAACCCTACTTAAGTATAAAACTAAACTACTAGAAAATCGATTAATACTACTTAAATAACTAAGTTATATTATTAAAACCTAATTATAGTATACTACTTAAATACCGCGATAATTATAGTTTATTAATAAGATATCTATTAAAGATATATAAATTCTATAAATATATTAAAATAAAGGAATAGTATAACGCTACTTACTTTAAGGTATCTAAACCCTTAATCTTTTAAAGACTTATATAATAAGTTAAATATAATAAAGAAGATTATAACGAATATATATACCTAACTTATAAAGTTTATAAATATAAAAAAGTATAAGTATAGTATAAATAATATAATAGTATACTAAAAGATTATTAGTAATATATATAAAGGCTATAAGCTATATTTAATAAAGGAAGAATTAATATAGAAATACTATATAAAAAATAAAAAACCGCTAAATAAAAACTTAACCTTTAATATAAAAATAAATAAAATTATAAAGTATAGTATATAATTAAATATAAAGTAATATAATATAAATAATATAGTATTAAGAAATAAGAAATCTTTAATTAGCTATAAGAAATTAATCTCTTAAGCCTTAATATAATACTATATAACGAAAATATAAAGAAACGATATTAATAATAAATTAAAGAAGAATACCTAAATAAAATAAATAAAGACTAAGTAAAAAATAAAGTACGCTATCTATAAAAAGGCTATAGACTAGCACGATATAATAAGATCTAAGGACCCTATATATAGTAATAGTAAGCTATAGTAGCTAAATAGTATTAAATATTTAAATCGCGGGATATTATATATATATACCTTTAGACTATAGCGCGATAAGTAATTACGTTTTACCTAGAGTTATTAATCGTTACTAACTTATATAGAGATATAAGAAAGATCTATATAAACTTATAAATATTAAAGAAGAGGCCTTTAACTATAATAATAGAATTATTAATATAGAGATTAATTACCTTAATATTAATATCTAGGGCTATAACGAATAAGTTAACTTTAATATTATAAATATTAAAGAATATAACCTTATATTAAGACTTTTATAGCTATAAGAAAGCAACCTACTAATTAACTAGAAAACTAGCTAGCTATATTAAGATAAAGATATAAGTTTCTAAGACTAGTAGATTTAAAAGAAAGTAAAGTTTTATAATAATTTAGCTACTAAATAAGAAAAAAGGGATAACTATTTAAGTAAATTATTATAGGCTTTAGTAATATAAATAAAAATAGTAACTAAACTAGCGGATATAATAATATCGACTAATAAGACCTATATACTAACTAATATAGCTATATAACCTAGGATTTAATATAAATAAAATAAAGGATATAATATAAAGATTTAAAGAGTTATTATTACTTTAAGGAAAGACCTTAAATAAATTAATAAAGAGCTTAAGTTAAGAGAAACTAGCTCTTAAAAGAAAGAATAAAGCTTATAAGATAGAATAAAGAATATCCCTTAAGAATACTAAAAATATAATAAACTCTTTAAGGAAGAACTTAAGATAGGGTTACTTAAATATAGCTAATAAGACTATAAAATTTATCTTAAACATAAAATAACGCTAACGTTTTATAAGATCTATAACTTAAATAAAAAGTAACTATAAGCGCTATATAACTACCTCAACGAGAATCTATAAAAAGGATATATATAAACGTTAATATTTAAAGTAAGCTACTTAGTTATATTTATTTTAAAGAAAAATAGTAAGCTATAACTAGTTATCTATTATAAACGCTTAAATAATATTATAATAAAAGACCGAATACTATTACCGCTTATATTAAAACTATAAGATTAACTATATAGTAAAAATAGTTTATAGCCCTTAACCTTAAAGGCGCCTATAACTTAATATATATAAAAAGGGATATAAATAGATAATAGCCTTTAGAACTAAATTTAGACTATTTAAATATCTAGTAATATTATTTAGACTTATAAATATACTAGCTATCTTTTAATAGATAATTAATAATATCCTATATAAATACTTAGATATCTTTATAGTAATATACTTAGATAATATCTTAATCTTCTTAGATACCTTAGAAGAATATAAGGAATATATCTATAAGGTACTCTATATACTTTAGAATATATAAAGTTACTAGTTAAACTAAAGAAAAGTAAGTTTTATATATAAAAGGTAGACTTCCTTAAATATATAATCTTATTAAGAGAGATATAAATATAATAAGATAAGATTAACTTAGTTAAAAAATAGCTAATACTAAAGAACGTTAAGGATATATAAAGTTTCCTAGGATTTATAAATTACTATTAACGATTTATTAAAGATTTTAAAAAGATTATAGTACTACTATATAACTTAATAAAGAAGGAAAAAGAATTTATATAAGATAATAAAGCTAATAAAGCTTTTAAATATATTAAAACTATAATTATATAAGAACTAGTTTTAACTACCTTTAATCTAAAATAATAAATCGAACTTAAAACTAATATATTAGACTTTACTCTAAGAGTATAAATCGGATAAAAAGATAATAAAGGAAGACTATAACTAATTATATTTTATTTAAAAAAGCTATATAGCGTAGAACTTAATTACCTTATCTATAATAAAGAATTCCTTATAATTATTTAAGCTTTTAAGGAATTTTAATACTACCTTCTTAAAAGTAAATATAAAGTTAAAGTCTATATAGATTATAAGAATATTTTATATTTTATAATAATATAATAGTTAAATAAATAATAGATCTAAAAGGCCGAATATTTATTAGAATTCGACTACGAAATAATCTATAGAAAAGGAATAGAAAATAGTCGAGCTAATACCCTTAGTCGATAAAGTAACTATAATATAAGAGCACCTATAGTAAAAGGATAGCTCTTAGAAATTAATAAAAATAAGAACTACTAATAACGATAGCTAAATATAATATTTAAAGTATAACCTAATAACTTAATATACTAAAAGATCTTAAAATAAATAAAAGAATATAAAGTACTAAATAGATATAATATAGAATATTTAAAAGTCTTAATATATAAAAATAAAATCTAAATACTACTCGAATTATAAGATAAAGTTATATAAGATATATATAAATATCTAATATATAGATACTAAGGAATCTAAAAAATAATAAAATAGATTAAATAATAATATAACTTCTTATAGCTTAAAGAAGTAGTATAATAAGTTATTAAAAAATATAAACTTTATATATAAAGTAAAGCTAAATAATATAAGCTATATAAAGAATTATAACCGCTATTAATACTAAAGAAACTATAGGATTTAATAGCTTTCGACTATATTATAAGCTACTACTATTAAAAGAACCTATAACTAATATTAAGTATAATAGTATATTCGTTATTATTAATAGACTAACGAAGTATAGGTATTTTTTACTATATAAAGAAGTAAGTAATATAAAAGAGCTAGTATATATATTCCTATAAATAATTATTAGTAATTATAGACTACTAAACGAGATTATCTTTAATAAAGGAAGTATATTTATAGCTAAGTTTTAGTAAGCTCTTATAGTATAATTAAGAACGAAATATAAGCTTAGTATAGCTTATTACCTATAAATAAATAGATAAATAAAACTACTTAATTAAACGCTTAAATAATATTTACGATACTATATTAGCTATAAATAAAACGATTAAGTTAAATAGCTACTAATAGCGTAACTAGCTTATAATAGCTTAGTTATAGAAATAACTAAGCTCTTATTAGTATACGCTAATTATAGATATAACCTAAAAATATTTAAGGTTACTTAATAAGGACTATAAGTAAAACGAGCGATACTATAAATAGATTAACTATAAAAATTATATAAATAAATATAATAAGAACTTTAATTTATTAATAAATAAATATCTATTTATTATAATCGGAAAAGATTATAAGGACTAATCTTTTAAAAGGGAGATATAGTTTACCTTATATAATAAAATATTAAAATAAAATAACTAAGTAATAAATTAGATTTTAAGAAACTTAAACTATTTAAAGTTAAGAAAACTATTTTAAAAGTTAACTATAAACTTATACTATTAATAATAATATAGATATACCTAATATTTTATATCTTATTAGTAAAACTAGCGTAATAAAACACTAAACTATAAGAAAAAGTTTAAGTTAATAATAATTAAGAATATAAAATAAAATAAATACTAAATATAAGAAAATAATATTAGTAATAAGAATACCTTCTTAAATAAAAAGGATATAGATTAAAGGAAAATACCTAGGAGCTACTTAAGTATTTAACTTACTATAGTTCTTTACTTTAATAGTTCTACTAAGCGAACCCTTACTTAGAAATATAAGGTTACTAAGAATAGTATCTTAGTTTAATATATCTAAGGTACTAAATAATTAAACCTCGCTAATAGTAATAGTTTCCTTATTTAATAAATAAATCGATTTATCTTAAGAAGAACGTATTATACTATCTTCTTTATTAATAGCTTATATACCCTACTAAAATAACTTACTACCTTAGTCCTTTAAGAAACGCTTTTATTTCTTAATCTAAGCTAGGCGAGCTATTACTTCCTTTAATACTTCTTTTACTTTCTATTTATTTAAATTAATCTTTTACTATTAATTTATAATATAATAAACTAAAAAAGAAGGAATATTAGTAAAAAGAATAATAAGGAAGGAAAGGGATAAAATAAATAGGCGGACGCTATATTATAACTATTATAAGAACGGCCTATAAAGGTATATTTAGAATACTAATTAAAACGCTCGCCGACCTTATAAGTTAAGCTTAACCGAAAACAATAAGAGTAAGGTATAATTTTAATACTATAGATCTCGGTCTAGGACGCTAGCTCTAATTATTAATACGATTTATTAGAATTATAAGAACGGGATTATTTTTAAATATAACTAGATATACTATTAGTAGTATATCTTAAAAGGATAAAGGAATAAGGAATAATATACTTATATATAACGTAATAAGGGTATATTTATATATAGTAGCTAAGGTAGTAGGTCTTAAAGGTAAGACTAAAAAAAGGGGAGGTATCCTATTATAACTATAGTCTAGTAAACTATAGGGACTAGTATATATTACGAGGGCACATAACGTAGGGAGCAAGGAATATTAAACGGACCGACGGGCTAATTAAGTTTAAAGTAACGGGTTACTTTAGCGCTTTAACGCTTTATAGCTAGGATTATAAGATCGCTCTAGAGCTCTAGCGCTCCTAGGCTATAGGATTACCTAGTGCTCTTAGTAATCTAAGGAAGCTCTCGAGGTATATAAGGAAGGAGCGGAATACTCCTTTAAATAGATAGCTTAATAGCTTTTAATATTATAATTCTTACGATCTTTATTATAATCTTATCTTTAATTCTAATTACTTAATTACTTAGTTATAGTCTATAGCCTATAACCTCTAATATATTACTAATATAATATACTTATTATTACTTAGACTATACCTTATTATATCTATTAATATAAACCCCTTAATAGGTTTATCCCTTAGGAATAATACCGGTCGTTATACTTATATAGTACTAAATATAACTTTATATACGTTAACTATAGCTTCCTAAGAATTAAGGGAAACTTAAGCTAAGGGACTATATATACTACTAGTCGCTATAGGAGGCTATTAATCTTTATAGCTACCTAGGCGACGCCTTTAATAACCGCGCCCTCTATCGCGGCTAAGGCGCCCTTTATACGATTAGGGCGAATCTTCTTTACTAGTAAGCGTAGCTTAAGGGCTTTTACTTTATTAATTATAGCGTAAAACTAGTAACCCTTATATATAAGGGTAAAGAGGAGGTAAGTCTAGTTAATAATAACTAATATTAAAGTAGGTCCTTTTTTAATACGCCTTACTAAGTCCTCCTTAGCTAGTATTAGCTTACTAAGTTGTAGGGCCTACCTTTATACTAGAGCTAAGCTTTTCCCTTTACTTTATATATAGCGGAGGTTCCTTTATCTCCCTTATCGTTAGATTTTAATAAGGTATAAGTAACTTATATTTCTACCGGCCTCCTTACTAAGAGGTAAGGGTAAGACCTAACTATATATATACTTATACTATAACGTATATAGCGGCCTTCTTTACGTCGTTTACTAATTTCCTTATAGGGCACCTACTTAGCCGTCTTACTAGACTACGCTACTAGTAGAGCGGCTAGGGTCTTATTATTACCGCGCCCCTTAAGGCGTATAGCTACTATCTAGATATCGCTGTCTATATTAACTACCGACTTAAGAGCGGGCCTAAGCGTAAATAGGTTAAGTAAGGAGGAACTATCTAGCTTATTAGTCCTACTTAAGGCTAAGCGCTTATATAGCTTTTAAAAGCAAGGCGTTTACTTATATCTTTAAGCTACCTTTATAAGGCGGGCTATATAGCCCTCGTAGGTAGAAGGTATTATAATAAGGATAAGTAGCTCTTAGAGCGCTAAGAAGATTAAGTTCTATAGCTAGGTAAGCTTAGCGCTATCCTCTTAAGCGGTATTACCCGCTGCCTAGGTTAAGGTCTCTTTAAATTCTAGTAAGAACTCCTTAAAGGACTACCTCTTTTACTAAGTAAGGGTCTATAGCCTATCCTACGCCTTCTCTTATTCTTATATATTACTAAAGGCGTAGATTAAGTAGTTAAAGAATACTTAAGGGTCTTTCGTTCCCTTAAGACTACCTTACTCTTAAAAGCCTACTACTTATTATATTTAAGGCTTTAGTAGTATATATAGGAGTAAGAACTAAGCTATCTCCTTATAGCTATTAAGGCCCTATTTTTCGTTAATATAGTATTTCGCTATTAAGCGGTTAAGGAAGAAGGAAAAGGTCTCTAGCTTACTATCCTAAGTAAGCTAAGGTAGTAGCTTCTATTTACTAAAGGCCGCCTTACGCTCTAAACTCTTAGTAGCGGGGGGTATATTTATTAAAGCTAGTATTAAGAGGGTATTAAGGATCTAGTATAAGGTTACTTATTAGTCTAGGTCTTATAATATCTAGTAGAATAGCTTTATAAATTAAGCTTATTTATCCTATTACTACTAGGTCTCTTTTTATAGGTATTACTAGTATAGCCCCTCTGCTTATTACTATAGCTATTAGTACTAGGCTTCTTTTTATAATAGCTACTACTACTACTACTACCTTAGCTAGTACTACTAAGGTTTTAATATTAGGTTTAATATAAGGATAGCTTATACTATTATAAGGTAAGTAAAGGGTTATACTATAAGTGCCTTTTACTATATTCTAATAATAAGCTATATAGGATCTAACTATATACCGCGCTTACCGCTACTAAATATACGTTTATATATACGGCCTACCTTACCTTATAACGCTATCGGCTAAGGTCTAGGCTAATACCTAGACCTATACTAAGGGTAAATACCCTTATAACGATTTATTCTTTTTATTCTACTATTAGATTCTAGCGTCCTAGGAGGACTAGAATTAAAGGTAATTCCTTCTTTTTTATAATAAAACTTTATTTTATATATAAATTCTTTAGTATTATTAGAAAATACTTCTTTAATCCTAGTATTTTTAGGGTTATTTTCTACCCTATTTTTAAATTCTAGGAACCTATCTAGAGCTTCCCCTTTTTTTCGAAGAAGGTATATTTCTAGATATTAGGTTCCTACGTTTAGGAAAGAAATATAATAGTAATATTTATTATAAGTAAGTACTTTAATTAGCCCTTAAATATCTAATACTATTTTTTTTAAATAGGTATAAGACTTATATAAAGGTTATTTATTAACCTTATTTATTACTTTAGCTCTAATATATATTTTATATTATCTTATTTTATTTTCCTTTTTTAAAGGCATTTTTATATCCTTATTATATCTTTTTAATATTTCTAAAATAGCCCTACTATTTATATACCTTAAGCGTAAGTACTAAGTATAAAAATCTATATTCTTTATCTTTAAAGACATAATAAGGATTAATTAGCTTTCTAATAAAGGTTCTATAAGAATATAATATAATTTATTTCTAAGAAATCCTTTAGTAAGGACCTTAGCCTTATTATTTAATAAAAGGACTTTATTTCCTCTTATTAAGGCATAGGTATTATTAAAATAAGATTTAGATAGTATATTTACCCTTAATTTAGGTATATAAAAGCAGTCTCGAAGGATATACCTTTTCCTATTATACGGGAACTTAAATACTAAGTCCCCCTTTCCTTTTACTAATATAAAGGAAGCTTTTCCCTAGTAAACTTTAGACTTAATTTCTTTATAGTTAATAAGGAAATTCTTATTTAATACTATATACCTAGTAGCTCTAGTATTATAAATAAAATTAAAGATCCTTTTATTTTTATAACTAGGAAATCCTCCTTTTCTTACCTTTAAAACTAATTCCTTTATTCTAGGAATTAAGGCTTCTAAAAGTCCTAAAATAGAGTCTTTATTAGATTCTACTATAGGGGTATTTATAGAGGTTAAAATTACCTTTAAATCTATAGACGTTTATATAAGGGTCGGGGCCCTAGAAAGGTCTATAAGGTCGATATCTAGGTCTATATTTTCTTATAAAGCTATATTTAAGACCTTATTACTATTATCTAAATCGGACTCTAGCTCTATAATCTAAGTCTTCCTTCTTTTATTAGTAGTAGAAATACTACTAAAAGGGGATTTCTTTCTAGAAGAAAAAGGAAAAGAAAAAGAAGATTTTCTCTTCTTAGAAATTTAAGTCTTATTATCCTTTTTTCCTTTATTTAAAACCTAATAAGTAGGAGCCTTATTTAGGTATAATTTATAGTAATTTACTATAAAATACCCTAGTGTTTTATATTCCTTATAATAAGGAGTATCTATAGAATTTCTATAGGATTTCTAAGGCTTCCTTTATATTAAGAAGGCTTTCTCTAAAGATTTATCTATATCCTTTATTCTTTTAGCTTCGTCTAAAAGACTAGCTATTAGGGATTTAAGGGTAAACGCTATAAAATTATACTTAAGGCTCTATATAATATTTATAATATAGCTTCTAAATTCCTTATTAAGGCAATTAAGAATCTATACTATAAGAATAACGTCTAGAATTTCTATATTATAGGATTTTAAATCCTTATAAATTTCCTTTACCTTATAAAGGTATTTCTTTAAATTAAAGTCCGAGGGACTAAGATTAAAGAGCTGCTTAATAAGTAGATAATTTAATGAAAGGTTTAACGGATTATATAGCCTTTTAAGCTTATCCTACGCTTCTTTAGTATTTTTTAGATACCGAATTTATATTAAGGGACTATCTTTAACTTAAAGGAATATTATAGATAAAGCCTCCGTAGTCTATATATAATTTACTTAATCTAGAGTAGTAATAAGCTTTTCTTTTATAAGGATAGCTTCTATCCTTATAGTCTATAAGGTATAATTTAAATTTCCCTTAAGTCTAGTATATTTATATTCTTTCTATCTACCTATTTTATATAAATTTAGTATTATTTCGTTTATAGGTATCGAGAAATCTAAATAGGAGTTTAAGAGCGTAGGAAGGTAAAAGAAGTTAAGGGGAATTTCGAAAGGAATTTTAATTAAATATTTTAACGAGGAATTTTAAAGGTATAAGTTAATTTCCTAGCTTAAAAGGAGTAAGCCGGGCTTATAACCTTTAAAGGTATATACGTAAAAGCGGAAATTTAGGAAATTAAGGAATTACGTAAGACTATATAATAAAGGGGAAGAAGGAGTATAAGGTAGGATTTTTAATAGAATTTATTAGTAATATATTAGTATATAAAAGAGGTATTAAAGTTAATGATTCTATCTCTATCTATTAGCAGATATACTATCTTATATAGATAATTATAGCTAAATAAAAGAACCTTTTAAGACTAGATTTAGGCTGCTATATAGCCCTAAGACTAAGGAATTTAGTAATACCTTAAGTATATTAAGAAATATCTTAGTTCTACTACTATTTATATTTAAAGGAGGTTAGTTATACTAGTATTCTTAAGAGGTCTTAGCTAGTATTCTAAGCTAGCTCTATTTCTTTAATTCCTAATTATATCATAACTAGCAGCCCGTTTAATATATAATAATATATATAATAGCGAGCGATTCTTACTCTATAATATAGGAATTTATCTATAATTAATATACTACTTATTAGCTTATATAATCGGGAGAGTATATTATAGCTGCTTTATTTATAGTAGGAATACCGTTCCTTATACCTAGAAAAGGAACAGCTTAAAGCGGTTCGTCTTATATATATTATTAATACTAAGAACCTTAAGGAAATATTTTTATATCTTTTAATACTATAGGTAGGTCTATAATACGCCTTAAATCTTATTTTTATTATATAGGTCGAATTTAATATAATAAAGAAGATCGCTAGCTTAAAGATATTATAAGAACGCTTATAGTACTATTATACTTCTAAGATTAGTAAAATAGATCTTTTAGTAATCGTTATAGATATCTTAGATATAAAAGAATAATATAAAAGGCTTAGCCTTATATAAAATAATTAATATCTCTTAAGCTAGTAGCGCTTTATATTAAGAGAGGTTTTACTTAAGAGCTTACTATATTATAGTCTATTAGCGATAAATACTATATACTAAGTAATTAAGAGATAGCCTATAGTTATAGTAGCCCTTAGTAACTTAAAAAGTCTACTACTAAGCTCCTTCTTCCTTATTATATAAGGCCGATATAATAAGGTAGAAAGGGTAGTTTAGCTTCTAAGTAAATAGCTTATATAGCCCTATATTAATAGAAGCCCGCCGCGGGCTATAATTATATATAAAGAGGACTTAGGTTATAAGGGAGATCCTATTAATATCTCGCTTATATAAGATTAACCGCTTAATGATAGCGGTACTATTTATATAAAAGAAGCCCTAAACGAAGTTATATGCTTTATTATAGGTTTTAAAGCTTAGAGATAGTAGTAAAGGCGGGATAGTATCTCTATATTCCTTATTAGTATTATAAGATTTATTATCGCTTAAAAGTAGTATAAGTATATTAAAGAAGGAGAGAAAGAGGTCTATTATAGTAGTAGTAATAGCTTTAAATTTAATATATATATATAGAATATAAGTAGGATCTTATATATATATATAGTATATATATATAAGCGGGCTTAGGTATAAATATTTAAGTAGTACTACTACTTACTATATAAGCGTAGTATAAATAAGTAAAGCGGGCTAGTATTAATATATATCTTAAAAATAAGGTATTTATATAAATAGATATATATACATATATAAATAGTAGTACTTATTATAAATAGCTTTATATTAACTACTTTAATTAAGGGCCTTAAGTTCTTATAGTATACCTTAATAGGCCTATTTTCTAGGCCTATTTTATAAAAGAAGTAAGCGTTAGTTTTTATAAAGGACCCTTTAAAGTACCTTTTAAAGCTATTAATATAGAAAGCTAAGGGCTATAACCTAAAGTCTTTTAAGCTAGCTAGGCTAGCTAAGAAGTATTAGTATTACTTCTTAGCTAAGGGCTTAAGGGCCTTTATTATTATAATAAAGGCTTTTAGCTCTAAGGCCTATAAGAGCTCTTAGCTAGCTTTCCTTCTTTCTAAGTTATAATTAGGTCCTAGAAGAGCGACTAAGCCTTTAAGGAGGCGGAAGAGCTATATATATAGCTTAATATAGCTTAAGGCCCTTAAGTTAAAGCTTAAGTTAGCTAGGTTATCTTATATAGCTAGGTTATAGGCTTACTTTATAGGGTAACTAAGTAAGAAGTATAGGGTTTAAAGGGTATAAGAGAGGTATACCCTTTTAAATTATACTTTTAATAGCTATAGGGCTACTTTAGCTTTTAAAGCCTTAATAGGGGATCCTTTAAAGGTCCTTAAAACCTTTAAAAGAGCTTAGTTTTAAAGCCTTTAAAAAGGCTTTATAAGGCTCTTAAGGGTCTTAGGCCCCCTATACTAAAGCTAGGCTTTATAGTTTACTAAAAAGGTTATATAGGCTTAGTAGAGCTATTTAAAGGCTCTAAATAATAAGCCTTTATATATAAAGGTTAAGTAGGATAGTCCTTTAAAAGTAGCTTATATAAAAGCTACCTTCTTCTTAATATATTATTTAAATAAGAGCTTAAAATTAAAGAAGACCCCTAGCTACTATACTAAGGGCTTTACCTTAAAAAATAAGCCTCTTACTATTATACCCTTTAAAATAAGCTACCTTAACCTACTAAAGTAAATAAGTTTTATCTTTAAAAGGTTAAAGTAAACCCCTTAGTCTTTAGCTTATTTAAATAAGTTAATAGCTATTACTTTTAGCTACTAAACGTTCTTCTTTACTAAGGTTAATATTATAAAGATATTAAAGTTATTTATATAATATAGCTAGTATCCTTTAGCTATTAGTATCCCTCTTATATATAAAAGGAATAAAATAAAGCTAATAAGAAACTCTTAGAGCACCTTTATTATAAGGTCTATATAGGGCTAGACTTACCCTTTAAAGGCTAGCTAGATCTTCCTTTTAATAAGGAAGTAGTTTACTTAGCTTATAAAGGCCTTAAGGAGGTTTAAGTCCCTTAGGACCCTTATAAGCTATTCTTTTAATATAAAATTAAAGACGCCTTTTATATTTAATAAGAAGATATTAGTAATAGCCTTCTTACTAAACTCTTACTTCTTTTAAATATAATATAAAAGGAGGAAGGCTATATTTATAGCTAACTATTATTTTTATCCTTTTACCTATATAAGGTTTAAAAGCCTAGCTATATTAGCTAAATAGCTTAGCTAGGTAGTATATAGCTTTTTAAAGACCTTTCCTAAGTAGTTAAGTAGACTTATAACCTTATAGGCCTTAGGAATAATATAGTTTAGCTTATTTTACTTAGGAAGTATAATTCCTATAGCTTCCTTTTATACTTTAAGGTAGTATCCTTAGTTAAATAAAGCTTTATAGGCCTTATTAAAGACTATAAGGATAGCTTTATATATATATTAAATAGGGAGGAAGCTAAGGGAATCTAAGCTAAGGGCTTTCTTATTAAAAGAGCTAAAAATAGCCCTCTTAATCTTAAGGTCCTTTAGCTCTAGCTAGTCTTACTTTATATAAAGGTATTTACCCTTAGTATAGGTCTAGGTATTAGCTTAAACCTTAGCTAATAGCGTTATAAGGTAAAGTAGGCTATATATATAAATATATATTTAGTAGTAGTAAGCGTAGTATATAGTTAAATCCTATATATCTTATTATTATAATTTAATAAAAGGCACTTATAGTATAACCTTTTACTTACCTTATAATATTATTATTATTAAGATTATACTAGTAACCTATCTAAAGGTATCTAGAACTTTAGTATTAAATAAAAAGGAAAAACTAAAGTACTTAAAGGAAAACCCTCCCCTCTTTTATAGCTAGTCTGCCCTTATACTAAGTTATAGTTATAATAAATAAGAATCTTATACTAGTTATCTTAAGTATTATTATAGTTAGTTAGAATTATATTAGCCCTACTATAAAGTAACCTTAGAAAGTAACTTCTTTATATATATAAGGTATATAGCGTTAATTAATAGTATAAGTGTTTTTAGTTAATAGTTAATAGTTAATTATATAATTATCTTTAACCTTATCTTATAATAATATCTTCTTAGGCTCTACCTTATTTTTCTACTATAAGGCTTAGTAGGCTATTTTTTATTAATACTAGCCTTTAGCTAGGCTAGTAGTTAGGTTATTATACTAGCTTTACGCCGTACTTATTAAGTTACTAGTATTAGCCCTAGGTTTTTATTTTCTTAGTTAAGGGGCCTAAACTAAGGTTAAAAGGAGGTCTTAACGAATTTATTACTAAGTTTAAGTAAGCGAGGTCTAGGCCGGCCTACTTATAGTAAGGCTAGACTACTAATATATTTATAAGCGCTTTTAAAAGCATTAATTAGCTAATTAATAAGTAAGTTAGTATAGTTTATTAGTCTAACTAAAAATTAATTATACCCTTAGCTAGATTTAAACTAACTATAGCGTTATAGCTAGTAAGCTTCTTAGGTATATAACTACTATATATTAAGGGTCCTACCTTATAATAATATAAGCTATCCTTATATTAAACTTAATATTAAAACCTTAGTAGTACTAGCTAAGGTAGTAGTAATAGTAATAGCTATTATAAGAAGAAGCTTAGTATTAATAGCTATATTAATAAGCGGAAGAGCTATATTAATAATACTTATAAAAAGAAGCTTAATAGTAATAAAATAAATAAGCTTAATTTATAAAGCTATTTTACTAGATATTATAAGACTTAAACTAATAAGTAACCTTATATTAGATCCTTAATACCCTCTTAACGCTAGCTTTAGTAAATACGCTCTTTACTATTAAGAGGTTAAAGTATAAAGCGGCCCTTAATAAATAAAAGCTACTACCTTAGCTTACTTAAGATAGTAAGCTAGAGACCTTTTACTTTTTTCTTAACTACTTAATAGTAAAATACTATATTAATAAGAAATAAAGCCTTAATAGCTATAAGGAGATAGCTTAGTTCTTACTCCTTTATATACTACTTAAGCCCTAAATATAGTAAGTAGCGGGCTTTTAAGAGTAAGGCCGTCTTAAAAGGATAAAAGACCCTTAAGTATTCTTTAACTACTTAGTCTATACCTTTAGTAATATATAAGAATAGGAGAAGGTATAGGATAGGTTATAGACCCTTACTTAATAAGAAGGGTAGTCCTTTAAGGAGTTCTTACTAAAATTTAAAGAGACCTTAACTTAAGTAGCGGGTAATACCGCTTAAGATAATAGCGCTAAGCCTACCTAG
Source organism: Hirsutella rhossiliensis (assembly GCF_020360975.1). Taxonomy (NCBI): domain Eukaryota; kingdom Fungi; phylum Ascomycota; class Sordariomycetes; order Hypocreales; family Ophiocordycipitaceae; genus Hirsutella; species Hirsutella rhossiliensis. The sequence continues at coordinate 3,099,604 of NW_025408670.1, forward strand.
CTATAAAACTTAATCTCCTTAGCGCTCTAAGAGCTACTTATCCCTATTATAATACCCTCTACCTATAAGAGCTATATATCCCGCCTTATAAATATAGCCTAGGAATATAAGTAAACGCCGCGTTTTTAAAAGCTATATAAGCGCTTAGCCTTAAGCGGGACTAATAGGCTAGATAGTTCCTTCTTACTTAACCTATTTACGCTTAAGCCCGCTCTTAAGTTAGCGGTCGATATAAATAGCAATATTTAAATAGCGGCTATATACTTTAAAGGGCGCGGTAATAATAAGACCCTAGCCGCTTTACTAGTAGTATAGTTTAATAAGATAGCTAAGTAAGTACCTTATAAGGAAATTAGTAAATAATATAAAGAGGGCCGCTATATATATTATAGCGTAAGTATATATATAGTTAGGTCTTACCCTTATCTTTTAGTAAGGAGGCTAGTAAAGATATAGGTTACCTATACTTTATTAGAATCTAATAATAAGGGAGATAAAGGAACCTTTACTATATATAAAGTAAAGGGAAAAGCTTAGCTTTAGTATAAAAGTAAGCCCTAGAGCCTAGTAAGCTAATATTAGCTAAGGAGGACTTAGTAAAGTATATTAAGGAAAAACCTACTTTAATATTAGTTATTATTAACTAAACTTACCTCCTCTCTACCTTTATAGATAAGGGTTATTAGTATTATACTATAATTAATAAAGTAAAAGCCTTTAAGCTATACTTATTAATAAAGAAGATTTACTTTAAGCGTATAAAGAGCGCTTTAGCTATAATAAAAAGCGCGGTTATTAAAGGTATTGCCTAAGTAGCTATAAAGGTTAATAGCCTCTTATAGCTATTAATAGTATATATAGTCCCTTAGCTTAAGTTTCCCTTAATTCTTAAGAAGCTATAGTTAATATATATAAAGTTATATTTAGTACTATATAAATAAAGGCTATAGTTTAGCCCTATATAGTCTTAGGTTTAGTATAGCGGTAAGGAGGGAGCGCTAAACGCCCTACCTAACTTATAAGATACCTAGGAAGTCTTAGCCTTAGTATTTATAGGTATAATATAGTAAATCTATAAGTAGAAAGGGCTAGCTATAGCTATAGCGTTAACTTATATAGTTAGCTTAGCGGATATTAAGAAAGCGTTATAACTAAAGCGCTTTATATTAAAAGAAGAGCTATAGTAAGCTATCCTACTATAGTTCTATAACCTACTACTACCTATTTAAAAGAGTAAGGCTAATAAGTTAAACCCTTATAAGCTAAGTATAGACTACTTAATACCGCTTTATATAAAGGATAATAATAAGGAGCTTCCCTTACTATTTAAGCTACTATATAGTATATTATAAGAGGAACTACTAGTATTAAAAAAGACCCTTATAGACCTCCTTAATAAAGGATTTATTAAGGCTAGCTCCTTTAAAGTAGCGGCTCTAGTCTTATTTATATAAAAGCTAAGGGGGGGACTTTACTTTTATATAAACTACTAAGCATTAAATATAATTATATACTTAGACTAGTACCCCCTTCCGCTTATAAGAGAGACCCTTTATAACTTAATAAAGGTAAAGTAGTTTATAAAGCTCGATATAATTTAAGCGTTTTATAAGATATAAATAATATATAAGGAGGAGTAAAAGATAGCGTTCTATATAAGATATAGCTTATTTAAGTAGATAGTTACCCTCTTTAGCTTAGTAAGTGCCCTAGCTATATTCTAATATTATATTAACTAAGTGCTTAAGGGTTTCTTTAATAAGTTTACGTTTATATATATAGATAATATTCTTATCTATTTAAGTAAGAGCTATAAAGACTATATATAAAAGGTATAAAAGGTACTAAACCGCTTAGTAAAGTATAGCTTATACTTAGACCTAGATAAATATAAATTTAGCGTTAAGCTTTATTATTATTATAAGTATAAGTATATAAGCGGACTTAGCTAAGATTTAAGCTATCTATAACTAAGCGACCTTAATATTATAATAAGGTATATAGAGCTTCCTTAGCTTTACTAACTACTACTAGGTCTTTATTAAGGAGTTCTTATAGATTATATTACTACTTAATAAGCTAATAAAGGATAGGGCCTCCTTCTCTTAAAGACTTATATAAGTAAAGGCATTCTAAGCCCTTAAGGACTTATTTTTATAGGCCTTAGTACTACTATAGTAAGACTTTAATAATCCCTTAACTATAAAAGTAAACTATAGTAGCTATATATTTAAGGGAACCTTATCCTAAGAAGTAAAAAGGTAGAGGAAGCTAGTAGCGTTTTACTTATATAAGCTTACTATAGTAAAAAGAAACTACTTAATTTATAATAAGAAGATATTAATAATTATTAGCTACCTTAAGTAGTAGTAAGTAAAGCTCTATAACTATAAGAGCTTTAAGATCCTTATAAATTATAAGAACCTTAAATACTTTATAACTTAATAATATCTCTTAAAGTAATAAGCGCGCTAAGTAAAGTATCTCTTACGCTTTTAGTTTTATATTAAGTATAAACTAAGTAAGGAGGCTATAGTCCTAAACGCCCTCTTATAAAGAGAGTAAGACTAGCTTACTTTTATAGACCTTAATATATAAGATATATAAACAATCTTAGATAAGGCACTTTAGACTTACCTTAGCGCTATTTTATTAAGGGCGGAGGGTAACTCTTTAAGAGCGGCTAAGGTCCCGCCCCCCCTTAAGGGTACGCTTAACGTCCCTTAGTATATCTTCTAAGATAAGGAGCTCTAATACCTATAAGACTAGCTAGCGGTATAAGATAGTATATATATAAGTATACGCCGCGCTATAGAGGTAAGGGCGCGCTTACTTAACCGCGGCCTTAAGTTAAAAGTCTAAGTAAGCGACTACTATATCGACCCTTATAGCTACCTTTACTATAAAGGTAGGCTATAGGTTCTAAGCGCGCTAGTAATAATAAAGGCTATAGTTAGGGCGGCCCCCTTAAAAGTTAAGGAGTAAGATAGGTTAAGAAGGTAGATTATATAGATAATCTATAACTTAAGCGTAATTAGCTATCTTAGCTATAAAGGTATACTAGTAGTAATTAGCTAGGACTTTTACTAGCCGCTTATAGTACTATATATTTACTATTTCCTCTATAACTATAATATTTATAACTATATAAAGATTTAATAAGCGCTTAAAAGAGGGCTATTAAAGTTACTACTAGTCCTTAACTAGTTTTATAAATAGATATAAATAGACTTTATTATAGACCTCCCTCTTATAGTAAGCGGTAACTATAATCTCTAAGTAATTAAAGACCGTTTAAGTAAGAAGGTAGTACTAAAGCTAATATTATTTATAAAAGTAAAAGCTTATACTAAGCGCTTCCTTTAATACTACGCTTACTTTTATTAATAACTAGCCTTAATTACTAATAATAAGGGTACTAATTAAACTAGCTACTTTTAATAGTACCTTTATAAGCTACTTTAAGTTACTTAGTTACTAAGTATAGCCTACTACCTATAAACTAATAAGGGGCTTAAATACCTTAACTAAAAAGTATAAGCTTACCTTTAAAGGGTAATAGCCTATAGTTAAGTAAACTAAGATAAGTAGCTTCTTATATCTTAAATAGCGCTTAATAGTAAGTTAAACCTATTTATTAGTATATCCCCCTTCCTTACGTTATATAGGTTTAAACCGCTATTAATATAGCTTATTACTATATATATAAGTATAAAGCGCTACCTAGCTAGCTTCTTAAAGGGTAGGGCGTCTACCTTTATATAAAAGCTATAATAAGTTATAAAGTTTTATTAATCTTTAATAGCGTCTACTCTTACGAAGAGAGATATAAGAAGTATATATAAAATATATAAAGGTAAAAGTAAAAGTAAGGGGTCGGATAAGTAGGGCAGAGATATTTAATTCTTATAGGAGCAGTAATTATAGTAAGGGAGTAATTATTATATTGCCTTAATTCTACTTCTTTCCTCTATCTAACGCCCCTCTTTATATCTATCTAGTATCTTAATTTAATAAAGAAGATCTTACTTAAAGAAGCTACTAATATCCTTTTAACTACCGAGCTTTTTACCGGTTTTTCCCCTCCTTTCTAGCCGTTACCGGTATAACCGTCTTATCTCTCGCTACCTCTATAAGAAGCTATCGCTACTTTTGCTTCCTCTTATACCCCTACCCTCTTCTCTATACCTCTTTTTAGCTCCTTCTTTAAAACCTGTTTTTTAGCTTCCTAGGTCCCTCGTGCTAAGAGATATCTCTAAGAACTACGAAATTAAGCTACGCTTTGCGATATACCCCCTTAGCTATAGCCTGCCCTTATAGAAAGGGTAAAGCTAAATACCTAGGCCGGTAAGCGTATAGAGGAGGTCTTAGTCTATACTTATCCCTTACTTAAGAAATCTAGGTTTTAGCCCTAGGCTCTTTTAGACCTACTTTAGGAAAAGGGGCCTTAAGGAGGATATTAAGTCCTATAAGAAAGGGGGGCTTTTCTAAGAATATATCCTTAAAAAGGGGGCCTTTAAGAAGAATACGTCCTAATTAAGCTAGGGGCCCTCCTTTAAGATAAGTCCTAATTCCTCTCTTTAGCTATAGACGTCTCCTTCCTCCTATATACTATTAGCTCCTCTTATAGACTCTTAAGGCGGGCTTCTAAGGATAGCTTTTCTTAAACGTCTTCTAGCTTAATTTACTATAAAAAGATAGCTAGCTTCTACTTCGGTAAGGGCTTTATAAGACCGTAGGCTTTTATCGATACTATTAGAACCTAACGGATAGAAATTAGTCCCCTTTAGACCTCCTAGCGTAACTAATACTAGTAGATATCGATATACCGTAGCTAGGTCGATAGCTTACTATTTTCCTCTATAAGAATTCGTATAATCTATATATTATTATATTCTATAGCTAATAGGGATGGAATTTATAGTCGTAACGATATTAATAGCCGGCTAAGGAAAATCGCTTCTTTTAACGCTTCTAAAAGAGCTAGTAGCTCTGCCTCTATACTAAAAGTCGTAACGGTAGCTTACTTCGAAGCTCTCTAAGTAATAGTTCCTTTAAAAAGGGATATAATATACCCTTATAAGCTCTTTCTATCTAAGGAATTATCCGTAAAGGATAAATCGCTTAAATAAAGGAAGATTTCGGTAGCTAATTTCCTTCCCTACCCTCTTAGGCGTAGACTATATAACCTCGTTAAATAGAGATAAAGGATTGCTTAGTCTACTACTTCTTAGTGCCTAGGGCTAGGATTCTAGTTATACCTAGCTAGCTAGGAGACCGTAAAAGAGAAATCCGGTTTAGTAGAAATAGCTAAAAAAGGTAAGGAGCCTACCTTCTATTAATATTAGTGTTTCTCTTACTCCCTAGCTTAAAAGGATAGATTAAGTAAAAGCTCTTTATTTAATATAGGCGTAGTAGGAAGCTTTTTATTAAGGGAAGTAAAGAGGAATTTATAAGCGACCTTATTAATATAGGCGTCTTAGGTAAGCTAGATAGTCTATTAGGACCTATTCTAAAGGATTTATATCCCTAAGAACTACTTTAGCTCCCCTAGCTTTATTATCTTATACCTTTATTATAGGCCTTATATAGCCTCCCTAGTAGTAGCTTCTTCCTCTTTTAGGTAGGCCTAGATAATATCGTCGATATAGAAAAAGACCGTGATTTTACCCTTCTATATTATATACGGTTCCTAAGGGACTTTCGTAAAGCCTAGGGCTTTAAGGGAACCTATTAAATGCTATTGCTAAAGAAAGGGTAATCTTCGTAGTCTATATAGAGCTTTCCTAAGCTATAGAACCTTTCCTAGTTATTAGAAACTAAGAGGAAGTCGTATATAGATAACTTCTTCTTCCTTAAGAGGGCAGTTAATTAAGGCGTTAACTATATCTATCTAATCGAGCTCGAGGTCGAATTCTACTACTATAGCTATAAGGGTCTAAAAAGACATCCCTACTAAGGTAGTTGCCTTAGTAGGTAGATCCCCCTTTTCCTATTAATTCCTATAGATAACTAGCTAGGCTTTATACTTTTAAAGGAAGCTATATTTATTAGTCTTATAGATAAAGACCTACTTATAGCTAAGGACCTATTTTCCTCTTACCCTTTCCTTTAGGACCTCTTTAAAAGACCCTATCTCCTCGTATAAGGCTAGGTAGTCTTTCTAAGCCTAGAAAAACTAGTCTTTAAAGGGGTGTTTTTCTAGCTGCTTTTAGTTTACTAGTAGGTCTAAGAGGTCTCTTTTATATACCTTCCTTACTAATAGGGGCTTAAAATGCCGGCCTACTATAAATACTCCGTAGGAACTATCTTCTATAGGCGTTAGATAAAAGTCGGAAAAACGATCGAAATATTACGACTATAGCTACTAAGCCGCTAACGGTCGACCGCGTTAAGTATATAACACGGTCTAACGGATAAATAGTTAGCACGACTATTTAATAGATATAGGATCGAGGGGATCGTAGAGATCTAAGTAATCTAAGATTTATAAGATTACTACGCTCTATATAATCTAACGTTAAGGATTATAGCTAGGCTTATAATCTAAGGATAGTCTCTATAGGTATATATAGCTACTTACTTTTACTCCTTAGATAGATAGCTCTCTAGCTTTTAATATAGATCTTTATTATAATTCTATCTTTAATTCTAATTACCTAGTTATAGTCTATAGTCTATAACCTCTAACTTATTGCTAATATAATATACTTATTATTACTTAGACCACGCCCTATTATATCTACTAATATAAACCCCTTAATAGGTTTATCCCTTAAAAATAATACTAGTCGTTATACGTTAAAAGCTCTTATTTAGTATAATACCGCGTTACTTTAAGTAATATTATAACTATTAATATACCTATATAGTAAGCTAGATTAACTAACTCTAGAGCTACTATATTACCTTAGGATATAATACGCGAGATTATTACCCTTCGATAAGAGGTATAGTTACTTAGGAATAAAGAAGGTAATAGATAAGTTAAGGACCTTAGAGAAGTAGTTAAACTAAAGTAGCTAGGACTATTCGACGGTACTTATAGTACTTTCTAAGACTTTCTTACCTAACTTAAGGCCTACTACTAGTTTTACTTAACGAAACTTTTAAACCTAGTTAAAAAGGTACTTTATATAGGAAATTATTTATCTAGAATAGTACTCGCTTAGTTTAGACCTATTATAAGGGACTATCTTAATAACTAATTAGTATAACGAAATAGCGAAATAAATAAAGTCCTTACTAGTTTCTAAAGATTTAAAGAAACTATTACTAAGGTATTTAAAATAACTAATAAAGAATAAGAAGCTAAATAGAAACTTTAAGAACTCCGATAAAGGACCTTAGTATTAAACTATACTATTAAATTCTATTAAGTTACCTTAAAACTTAAATAAGATAATAAACCCCTTATATCGCGATTTTATAACGGACTTAAGAAAGAAGTTAAGGACGAACTTTATAAGGAAGATCGACTTAATAGCCTTTTAAACTATATCGCTATAATAGTACGAATTAACGATAGATAGTATACGCGATACTAAGAAAAGAAATAAGGAAGAGGAAACTAAAACCCTTTCTATAAAAATAACTTTAACTAATACGCTAACTATAAAAAAAAGTATAAAACTCTTATTACCTACGCCTATATAACTAACCTAGGTAGAATAGATCTAAATATAATATAGAAAAGTAAAGGAAAGTATTTTAACTATAGGAAACTTAGATATTACTTTAAAGGATATAGATAACCTTATAAGGAAAAGAAAACCTACTAAGTACTAGCCCTAAAAGGTAAGAAATACCTAAACGCTACTAATAAATAGGAATTAAAGTATAAACTCTTTAATTAAACTATATACTAAGATAATAAATATATAGTATACTTAAGCGATAAGAATAGTACTAGATAGTTCTTAAAGCTACTAAAGAAGGCCCTTATAATAATATAATAAAGGGATCCTAAAGTATAAAAATAAGTTATATTTATAAAACTAAAATACTTTTATCTTAAAGGAGTCTCTTAAGACTAGATTAAGAAGAATAGTAAACGATTCTAGGAAGATATATAAAATAAAAATCGATAATAATAATAAGTAGTCTATAAATAATATAATAAAGAAGATATAAATATAGCCCTTATACTTATAAAACTTAAATAATAACCTAAAAAGGAATAATAAAGTATTAATAATATAAGCTTTAAAGAATAAGAAATAATTAGAGAAATAAAAGATAAGAATAAATTTATATTACTACCCTTACTATTAAAGGAAAATAATATAATTAAAGAATACGCTTTATACTTTAAAGAATTTAAAGAAGTACTTAAAATTAAAACTTAATAAATACCTTAAATTCTTATAGAAAACTAATAAGCAATATTAATTTAATATTAACTAGTACTATATAGAGGAGACTATACTATAGCTATCGCTATAATCGATACCTTTATAGCTTTATAATAAGAATAGTAACTATAAGGAGAATTTAAAGATAATCTATAAATACTACTTACTTATAAGTACTATAAGTATATTTTATAGATATTATACGTTTACCTAGATTATATAATATACTTTTAAACGAAAGTATAATATAACGCTTTCTTAGTTAGGTTTAAAGGATAAGTACTTTCTAAACCCTACCTAAGTATAGAACTAAACTACTAGAAAATCGATTAACGCTACTTAAACGACTAAGTTATATTATTAGAACCTAATTATAGTACGCTACTTAAATGCCGCGATAATTATAGTTTATTAATAAGATATCTTTTAAAGATATATAAAATCTATAAATATACTAAAATAAAGGAATAATATAACGCTACTCGCTTTAAAGTATTTAAACTATTAATCTTTTAAAGACTTATATAACGAATTAAATATAATAAAGAAGATTATAACGAATATATATACCTAAACTATATAGTTTATAAATATAAAAAAGTATAAGTATAGTATAAACGATATAACGGTATACTAAAAGATTATTAGTAATATATATAAAGGCTATAAGCTATATTTAACTAAGGAAGAATCGATATAGAAATACTATATATAAAATAGAAAAATATAGAATAAAAACTTAACCTTTAATATAAAAATAAATAAAATTATAAAGTATAATATATAATTAACTATAAAGTAGTATAATATAAACGATATAGCGTTAAGAAATAAGAAATCTTTAATTAGCTATAAGAAATTAATCTCTTAAGCCTTAATATAATACTATATAATAAAAATATAAAGAAACGATATTAATAATAAATTAAAGAAAAATACCTAAATAAAATAAATAAAGACTAAGTAAAAAACGAGGTATACTATCTATAAAAGGGCTATAGACTAGCACGATATAATAAGATCTAAAGACCCTATATATAGTAACGGTAAGCTATAGCGACTAAATAGTATTAGATATCTAAATCGCGGGATATTACGTATATATACTTTTAGACTATAGCGCGATAGGTAATTACGTTTTACCTAAAGTTATTAATCGTTACTAACTTATATAGAGATATAAGATAGATCTATATAAACTTATAAATATTAAAGGAGAGGCCTTTAACTATAATAATAGAATTATTAATATAGAGATTAATTACCTTAATATTAATATCTAGGGCTACGATAAATAAGTTAACTTTAATATAATAGATATTAAAGAATATAATATTATATTAGGGCTTTTATAGCTATAATAGAGCAACCTATTAATTAACTAGAAAACTAGCTAGCTATATTAAAATAAGGACGTAAGTTTCTAAGACTAGTAGATTTAAAAGAAAGTAAAATTTTATAATAATTTAGCTATTAAATAAGATAAAAGGGATAACTATTTAAGTAAATTATTATAGGCTTTAGCGATTAAAACGAAAATAGTAACTAAACTAGCGGATATAATAAAATCGACTAATAAGACCTATATACTAACTAATATAGCTATATAACCTAGTATCTAATATAAATAGAATAAAGGATATATTATAAAGATCTAAAGAGTTATTACTATTTTAAGGAAAGACCTTAAATAAATTAATAAAGAGCTTAAGTTAAGAGAAACTAGCTCTTAAAAGAAAGAATAAAGCCTATAAGATAAAATAAAGAATATCCCTTAGGAATACTAAAAATATAATAAACTCTTTAAGGAAGAACTTAAGATAGGGTTACCCGAATATAGCTAATAGGACTATAAAATTTATCTTAAGGATAGAATAACGCTAACGTTCTATAAGATCTATAACTTAAACGAAAGGCAACTATAAATACTACGTAAGTATCTTAATAAGAATCTATAAAAAGGATATATATAAACGTTAATATTTAAAGTAAGCTACCTAGTTATATTTATTTTAAAGAAAAATAATAAGCTATAACTAGTTATTAACTATAAACGCTTAAACGATATTATAATAAAGGACCGAATACTATTACTACTTATATTAAAACTATAAGATTAACTATATAGTAAAAAATAGTTTATAGCCCTTAATCTTAAAGGCGCCTAAAACTTAATATATATAAAAAAGGGATATAAATAGATAATAGCCTTTAAAACGAAATTCGGACTATTTAAATATCTAGTAATACTATTTAAACTTATAAATATACTAACTACCTTTTAATAGATAATTAATAATATCCTACGTAAATACTTAGATATCTTTATAGTAGTATACTTAGATAATATCCTAATCTTCTTAGATACCTTAGAAGAATATAAGGAATACGTTTATAAGGTAATCCGCGTACTTTTAAATATAAAGTTATTAGTTAAACTAAAGAAAAGTAAGTTCTATATATAAGAAGTAGACTTTCTTAGATATATAATCTTACTAAGAGAGATATAAATATAATAAGATAAAATTAACTTAGTTAAAATATAGCTAATACTAAAGAACGTTAAGGATATATAAAGTTTCCTAGGATTTATAAATTACTACTAACGATTTATTAAAGATTTCGAAAAGATTATAGTACTACTATATAACTTAATAAAGAAGGAAAAAGAATTTATATAGGACGATAAAGCTAATAAAGCTTTCGAATATATTAAGACTATAATTATATAAGAACTAGTTTTAACTACCTTTAATCTAAAATAATAAATTAAACTTAAAACTAATATATTAAACTTTACTCTAAAAGTATAAATCGGATAGAAGGATAATAAAGGAAAACTATAACTAATTATATTTTACTTAAAAAAGCTATATAGCGTAGAACGTAATTACCCTATTTATAATAAAGAATTCCTTATAATTATTTTAGCTTTTAAGGAATTTCAATACTACCTTCTTAAAAGTAAGTATAAAGTTAAGGTCTATATAAATTACAAAAACATCTTATACTTTATAACTATATAATAGTTAAATAGATAATAGATCTAATAAGCTAAATATTTATTAAGATTTAACTATAAAATAATCTATAGAAAAGGAATAAAAAACGGTTAAGCTAATACCTTTAATCGATAAAGTAACTACGATATAAAAGCACTTATAGTAAAAGGATAGCTCCTAGAAATTAATAAAAATAGGAACTACTAGCAACGATAGCTAAATATAATATTTAAAGTATAACCTAATAACTTAATATACTAAAAGATCTTAAAATAAATAAAAGAATATAAAGTATTAAACGGATATAATATAGAATATTTAGAAGTTTTAATATATAAAAATAAAATCTAGATACTATTAGAATTATAAGATAAAGTTATATAAGATATATATAAATATTTAATATATAGATACTAAGGAATCTAAAGAATAATAAAATAGATTAAACGATAATATAACTTCCTATAGCTTAAGGAAGTAATATAATAAGTTATTAAAGATCATAAACTTTATATATAAAGTAAAGCTAAACGATATAAACTATATAAAGAATTATAACCGCTATTAATACTAAAGAAACTATAGGATTTAATAGCTTTTAACTATATTATAAAGCTACTACTATTAAAAGAACCTATAACTAATATTAAGTATAATAGTATATTCGTTATTACTAATAGACTAATAAAGTATAGGTATTTTTTACTATATAAAGAAGTAAGTAATATAAAAGAGCTAGTATATATATTCCTATAAATAATTATTAGTAATTATAGACTACTAAACGAGATTATCTTTAATAAAGGAAGTATATTTATAGCTAAGTTTTAGTAAGCTCTTATAGTATAATTAAGAACGAAATATAAGCTTAGTATACCTTATTACCTATAAATAGATAGATAAATAAAATAACTTAACTAAACGCTTAAATAATACTTACGATACTATATTAGCTATAAATAAAACGATTAAGTTAAATAGCTACTAATAGTATAACTAGCTTATAATAGCTTAGTTATAGAGATAACTAAGCTCTTATTAGTATACGCTAATTATAGATATAACCTAGAAGTATTTAAGGTTACTTTATAAGGGCTATAAGTAGAACGAGCGATACTATAAGTAGATTAGCTATACAAATTATATAAAGAAATATAATAAGAACTTTAATTTATTAGAAAATAAATATCTACTTACTATAATCGAAAACGATTATAGGGACTAATCTTTTAAGAGGGAGATATAGTCTACCTTATATAATAAAATATTAAAATAAAATAACTAAGTAATAAATTAGATTTTAAGAAACTTAGACTATTTAAGGTTAAGAAAACTATTTTAAAAGTTAACTATAAACTTTTGCTACTAATAATAATATAGATATACCTAATATTTTATATCTTATTATTAAAACTAGTACTATAAAACGCTAAACTATAGGAAAAAATTAAAGTTAATAACGATTAAGAATATAAAGTAAAATAAATACTAGATATAAGAAAATAAGGTTAGTAATAAGAATACCTTATTAAGTAGAAAGGATATAGACTAAAAGAAAATACTTAGGAACTACTTAAGCACTTAACCTACTATAGTTCTCTACTTCGATAATTTTACTAAAAGGTTTAAGAGGGATTAAAGGACTAAGATCTATAAACTCCTTACTAATACTAAATAAGGACTAATTTACCTTATTAAGAACGCCTAACGATTATAAGTTATTTACTACCTAATACTTATATATATTAAGCGTAGGTAAAACGCTATCCTTAGTATCTACTTCTTAGATACTATAACGAAATAACTTAGAACTCTTTTCCTTCGCACGATTCTAAATCTTTTAGATATAAGTTAAACGATTAATAGCGATAGATATTTATAACTAAAGGTTCGTAAGCTATGCCTAAAGCTCTAATAAGGCTTTCCTAGCTTCCTTCTCTTTAGAATATAGCCTATACTACTCCGCTAATAATTTAGTTACTAAAAGAAATACGTTAGCTACTATATATAGAAAGAATTAAAAGATACCTATAAAAAGAGGCTACTAAAATACTATTATAATAAGGACGACTACTAGTAATATAATTATTATAGCGCAAAGAACTTTCGGCTATTTAATAATTCGTTTTCTTTACCTTAAAGTATTAAGTGCATAGTATATTAATAGGATCTCTACTTAAGTTAATATATTTAGTAAGAGTAGCGCGCTTAGAGGCTTTTTAGGAACTATTTTTTAGTATATAACTAGATATAATATTAGTAGTATATCCCGAAAAGATAAAGAAATAAAGAACGATATACTTACGTATAACGTAATAAAGGTATATTTATATATAGCGGCTAAGGTAGCTATAGTAGGTCTTATAGATAAGACTAAAAGGAAGGGAGATATTATATTATAACTACGGCTACTAGGCCGCTAACGGTCGACCGCTTTAAGTATATAATACGGTTTAATAGATAAATAGTTAGTATAACTATTTAATAGATATAGGATTAAGGGGATTATAAAGATCTAAGTAATCTAGGATTAATAGGATTACTACGCTCTATATAATCTAACGTTAAGGATTATAGCTAGGCCTATAATCTAAAGATAGTCTCTATAAGTATATATAGCTACCTACTTTTACTCCTTAGATAGATAGCTCTCTAGCTTTTAATATTAATCTTTATTACGATTCTATCTTTAATTTTAATTACCTAGTTATAGTCTATAGTCTATAACCTCTAACTTATTACTAATATAATCTACTTATTATTACTTAAACTACGCCCTATTATATCTACTAATATAAACCCCTTAATAGGTTTATCCCTTAGGAATAATACTAGTTATTATACGAAATAAGGGAGTAATTAGTCTTTTTTTATATTAGGCCTTATACCTTCCTTTGCTTCTCGAAGTAGGGATAAAAAGGTAGCCGGGTAATCCTTCGAGAGAGGTATATTTCCTACCCCCTTAAGGGTCGAGACGGGAAGACTAACTAAAAAAGCTGCTTCTAGATCTTCTTCTTATTCTATAAGAGGAGGCGTAGGGAGGTAGGAGTATTCTAGCTCTACCGCTTTCTTATAGTCTCCTTCTTTATCTAGATTATCTAATCTAGTAGCTTCCTCTTCTTTTTCTTCTTCGAAGTCGGCGTTATCTTTAATTACTTCGACGTTAGTTTCTTCTTTCGTTTCCTTATCTAGGACCTCTTCTTAAAACTATTAGGAAGGGGGGATTTAAATCTTTTAAATTAGCTAATATTAAGAGAGTAAGAGGGGCTATTAATCCCTCTTTCTATTAAAGAAGCTAGATTTATCGAAAATTATATCCTTAGTCGAAATAACCTTCTATAAAAAAGGAATCTAGATCCGGAAGATATTTATAGAATTATAACTAATAAGGTAACTAATAAAGGCTCTAGGATTAAGCTTTCTTTTCTTCTTCCTTTTTAGCTATATATCGGTAGTTATAGCGTATGCCTTATAGCCGTAGGTATAAAGGTAGGCTAGCGAGGCCCTCTTCTTTATAAAGAGCTTAAGGGGGGATTTCTAGTCTATTCCTTAGTTTAGTTCCTTAGGGTCCTTAGGGTCCCTAGGGGTCCGGTTCTATAGGTAATAGGCGGTCTTAACGACTTCCCTCTAAAGGTCGTATAGAAGCTTTATAGTAAGTCTTATCGTACGGGCCCTTTTTATTATAGCACCCCTTAATCTTTCTACCCCTCCGTTCTAGGCCTAGGTATTTAGTACTAACGGGAGGGGTAAAATGCCCCTTTTTTAAAGCTAATTTAAGATATCCTTCGTAAATAGCTCTCTATTAAACCGTATCTTCTCTACCTTATAGCTAAAGTAGGAATTTATCTAGTTAACGAAGTCTTAGAGGGTAGACTAGTTATACCTACTTAGGTAGGTCTGTAAGAAATAAGGGAAAACTATCCCTAAAAAAGCGTCTATAAAAAACATTACCTTAACGAAGCTTTCCTAGTCCCTAGAGACGTCGGTCTAGTCGACCTAAATTTCCTTATACGGCTGGTCCGGCCGTAAAGGCGTTCGTTTAGAAATTCGTCTCTTAGTCTTCCCTTAGCTATAGTATTCGTATTCGACGGTCTTTAAGCCCCTTATTCGTACGCCCTATTATTAGCCTAGCTTATATAAAGCTAGGGGGCCCGGGTAACTAAGTCGTGCGTGCTAAAGAAGACCGTCTCCTTAGGCTACCGGAGGAGGGTCCTTTAAACCTACCCTCTTAGTAGGGAAAGCTAACTTTTTAAGAGATTCCTTCCTAAGGATAGGTTAGAATTCGAGAATAAATTAACCGAATTTTTCCTCGATAAGCCTAATAGTCTAATTCTTCTAGACTAGCCTTATAGGCTTAGACGTTATATCTTAGAAGATTCCTTCCTTTTAAAGAAGGCGGAAGGAAATTAGGCTCGTTAAAAATTAAGGGTAAAAAGCTACCCTTTTTCGTCGAAGAATTTATATAGACCCGTTAGGTAATTTTATCGTAAAATTTACCCTTCTATATCTCTCTATCTATATAGTTAATTCCCCGGTAATAAGATATTCCCTCTATGCCTTCTTAAAGGACTAGAATCGTAAGAGTATATTATAGATATCGAGGGAAGTACTAGAGTTAAGGATAGCTAATTTTCGTAGGGGATAATCGGAGGGCTTTAACGGTTAGTCTTAGCCTTATTAATCTATAGGGAAGATAAAGGCCGGATTTACTATACTAACGATTTTTCCTTAAATTTACGGCTTAAATAAGGGCAGCGGCGTTAGTTACTATTTCTTAGTAACCCGAATCTCGTCTATCTTCTTCTATAATAAGGGGTCCTCCTTAAGAGACTATTATATCGTTTCTTATAGCCTCTTTAAAGGGTTAAATCCTTTAGGTCGGTTTTCCTTAAAGACTTACTAGTATTATAATAATCGATAGCCTAGGGATTTATAGGCTAGGCAGCCGTTTCGCTTAGTCTTTCGTTTCGAGGAATCCTTATCCCGATCTAAAAGGTCTACTTAAAAACCCCCCCCTTTTACCCCTTATTACTAATTTTAATAAAGAGGTTCGATTTTAACTAGTTCCTTAATTTTTCGACTAATAGACTAAAAGGTCTATTAGGGGACTAGTCGGGCCGGTCTAACTAACGGGACCGGGGCCGGGCCCGGAGTAAGAGGCGGAGCTAGGACCGGGGCAGCCGTTAAAGACAGGGTTAAGGCTCTCGAGGGAGGAGGAGCTAAAGGAGTAATAGCTATAGTAGTAGCGGGAGCCGTAGTAATAGGGGCTGCAGCAGCTATAGGGGCAGTAGGTCGAGCCGTCTAGGTCGAGTGCTAGCTACGAAGGAATAAGACTACTTACTATTATACTTTAGTAGCCTCTTCGTTTAATTCCTAGCTAGCTTCTTAAAAGATAGTTAAGTAACCGTTACTAATAGGCTTTATTAGTAGAGATATATCCGCTAGCTACTAGCCGGAAAGAGCTTTTATAAGGAAGTATTAGTTAGCTTCCTTAAGGATCTCTTCTTACTTAGCTAGCTATAAAGAAGCTAGTAGGTTCCTAGTAGAAAAGGCTCTTAGGTAGGCTATATAGGTCTTCCTAATACGGTTAGTTATATAGCCCCTCGAGGGAGCTATTAAGGTCTCGAGCTTTAAAAGCTACTACCTAGGAGTCTCTTCCTCTCGTAGAGAGATTAGCTTTACGGTACTAACGGATTCTATTATTACCGTATAAGCAGTAGTTAGTAGCTTCGTCTTATAAAGGTATTCCTTTCGGTAACTCTCGTAGTTACCTAAGGTAGTAGAAAAAGCTCTCTATTATATAGAGGTTAGCTTAGAGAAGAGGGAAGCTCCTTCTATAAATTCCGTTACCCTAGGATAAAGAGGGGGCTTAAGAGGGTCCTACTTATTAAAGAAGACTAAATTATAGATAGTTCTATCTATTTTAACGGGGGCATCTATACCCTAAGAAATATATAGCCCGCGTAGTAGAGTCTTTAGTAGGGTCCTTAGTAGGATCCTTAGTAGAGTCTCTAGCTAGCCCTCTTTTTAATTAGATAATCCCTTAGCCCTTATTCGTCTAGGGAAGAAGGAGGGAAAATTCGGTCTATAAAAGAGGTCTCCTTTCCTCCTTAGCTAGCAGACAGCATTACTATTATCTTCTTCTTTTATTATTAGCATTATTATCTTCTTCTATTATTATTATCTTCTTCTTTTATTATTAGTATTATCTTCTTCTATATCCTCTTTTACTAATATACCTTTTTAGCCCTCTTTGCCTTTACCTTGCCCTACCTAGTGCTTTCTCGTTTCCTTCGTCCCCCTTAGACCCCCTTGTCCTTCGGTATCTAGCTACTACTATTGCCGTTAGCGTAGGTATATCTTTAGGTGTATGCCGTAGCTACCGTTAAAACTAGTCTTTAGAGCGTGAACTGGTTGTTCCGTTCTATTTGCACGGCGACGAGTAGCTTTACGAAGCCGAGAACACCTAGAGGACGACAGTACTATTTAGAAAAAATAAAATCTAGGGATTTAATAATTAAAGTAGTAACTACCTTAA
Organism: Hirsutella rhossiliensis; assembly: GCF_020360975.1. NCBI lineage: Eukaryota > Fungi > Ascomycota > Sordariomycetes > Hypocreales > Ophiocordycipitaceae > Hirsutella > Hirsutella rhossiliensis. Next base: position 3,117,498 of record NW_025408670.1, read on the forward strand.
TAGCTAGAGTTAAGGACCTAATAAGGCAATAGACTTACTAGGAAATAAATAATTAGATAATACCTTCGCTAGTAGTAAAGGAAAAGTAATAAGCTAATACTAAAAAACCCTAAGCTCCTATTATTAACCCTATAACCCTTAATACTAGCGACTTAGTTAAGAAACCACGATCCTTATATAATACTTTAAAAGATATAAATAACGACGATAGCGTAATCTAGACCGTTCTAGAACCCTACTAAGACCTCTTACTTATATACGCACTAATAATACTAATATAAGTACTAACGAGGGATACCTTAATAACCTTAACCTTAGCTCTCCTCTACGCGGTAGCTTATAAAGAACGCCTACCTCTTACTAATAGATAAGAAAGTAAGTAATAAGATAGTTATAATAAGATATCCTTTAACTCCGAAAACTCTAACTTTAAATTTCGTAACCTTATAATCTATAAGTATACTATATTTAGAAACGCTAACCGTTAAGAGGGATTATCTAATCCTACTACTAGCGATATAAAGAAAATTAAGGTAGATATTAATAAGATTACTAATAGACTTAGAGATATACTCGCTAAAAGCTAAGATAACCTTATAGGAAGACTCCGCTAACTATAACTCTTACCTATTAGTAAATTTAACGGTAAAAACGTAACTAAATTCCTTAAGAAGTTTAAATAAGAGATACGCGTTAACTATATCTATAATACGGATAAAATAGACTAGCTCGAAGTCTATATCTCCTCTATATAAGCCCTTACTATTAAAATTCTTATAGACGGGCTTACCTAAGAAGAAGTAAAGAAGAGACTCCTCTAATACTACTATATATATAATATTAAATAACTAGAAACTACTAACGACCGCTTAGACTATTATAATACTAAAAAGCCTAAGACTATTACGGAAGTTATAGAATAGCTTAGTCTCTACTTATACCTATAGCGTAAGGTATAACCTAATAGCTAAGAAGAATCTATAGTTTAGTTATACTTTATCTACTATATAATGCTAAAGGAGCTTATTATTAACGTTATAAAGAGAAATAGAAAGATATCTAAAGTTATCTCGAAACTCCTATATAAAAGCCTTATCTATATAATTAATAACTACTTAGTACCTCGCTAGGACGTTAAGCGACGAGATATAGTATCTAAAGTCTATAATTAAAAGCTTAAGAACCTAAAGAAAGACTAGCTCTTCGGGGAAATTAACGAAGTAATAAAGGAAGCCGAATCTAATAAGGGCAAAGAAAAACTTCCTAAAGAGCTAAAGAAAATAGATAAGAAACCTAGATAGCCCGTAAAGGAGATCTTAGACCTAATAAAAGCCTTTAAAGATATAAAGATTAACCTTACTCGCTAGTAAGAGTAGATATTTAACTAGCTTAATAGGGAATAGAGACGCGTTAGTAGTAGAGGCTACTCTTTAAGTTATAGATAAGGAGGTAGCGTAAATACTATCGGATTTTACTACCTATCTAATTAATATATATAGTTTTAGGTTAATACTTTTAACTAGCCTAAGAGATACTTCTATTATAGTAAAGAAGGATACTACCCCGAGAAGTATAAGGTATACTCTTAGGACTATAAGATCGGATTTATAATATATAAAGTAGTAAATAGGACTCTTTACCTTAAAAGAAAAGATAATAGAAGCGTAATTCCCTTAGTACTTACTAATAGGTTTTCTTAAATAGGTATATATATTTAAAGGCTTATTATATACTAGGTAGATATATAGCTAGACTCCTTTATATTACTACTTATAAAATAGGTTAAAGCTATAGTTATACTATCTTACTTAAATTAGGCTACTAGTAAAAGAGAATCCGGTTTCCTAGACTAGTTCTAGAGATATAGAAGCCTATATAAGTAGAAGCTAAGGAATCTAGAAGTAAGCGATATAAGAAAAGAAGTAAGAAGGATATCGGTTATTATAATTATAGATAACTTATAATAAAGCGATATATATAATTAGATAATCTATATAACTATAATAGGGATTAATACCTACGAGGGGAAAAGATAAAGAGTTAAAGAGGACGTAGAGGAAATCGAGATAATAAGAATAGTAAAAACTAGCCTAAAGATTATCCCTATATACTATAGATATAAAGTAGATCTAGATAAGAAGTTTAATAGACTTATAGATAAAATCGTCGGAGAAATTATATATAAAAGAATCCCGATCCCTTTAAATTACCTAATTAACTTTATTCCCTAACTAAGTAAGAGACTTAGTATAAGATATATAGATATAGCTTAAGGTATAGAAAACATTAAATTCTAGACCTTAGAGAAAGCAGAGAGTAATATAAGACCTTATAAAGCTACGATAACGGTTATAAAAGCAGCTAAAGATAATATAGAGAGTAGTTTACTCTTCCTTAAATATCTATAAGGAAAACTCGCGGTAGCTTTAATATAAGTCGAAGAATAGGATAAAGAATACTAGGTCGAACCGATTAAGCTTACTTACCCTACTTATAAAGAATCGGATTATAAGTGCCTCGAAGCTTAATAAGTACTAAAGGAAGTTAGGTTTATAACTAATATAATTAGCGTAACGTAACTAGCCTAAAGACTATTTAATTAATAAACTCTAAAGGTAATAAGACTAAAGAAAGATAAATTTATTATATAAGAAGTAGTACTCTCGATAAGATACTAAGAGATAACTCTAAAGGACCTTATAACGATTCTTATAATATATATAAACACGGTCCTTATACCTTTCCACTCGCTTAAGTATATATAAGACCTACCCTATATTTAAGTACGGCTTAGTAGCTAGAAAGCTAAAGTTCTAAGCGCCTTAATTAGTACTAGGTCTAAAGGAAACCTTATTACTAAAAGATATATAAATATATACGGGCTTAAAATCCTATTAATAAGAGTATTAATAATAGCGTATACCGGGTCCCTTATAGATATAGTTAGGGAGGTAGAGACTAATCTCTATCTAGGCACGGCCTAGATACTAATCTGTTTTTATATTACGCTAGATAGAGTCTTAGTCCCCTTTATCCTAGGTATACTATTTATTAGAGCCGCGCGTATATTATTTACTTATTCCTTAAGGAACGGCGATATATAAGTTAAATATTAGATCGGCACTATCTAGGTAGTTACGCTAGTAGTAGGAGCTATTAAATAAGAGCTTCTAGATAAGGTCGATATAGTAAAATCCTTTTAAACTACGACCTTAATAGTTAATAAAAACGTATACGAAAGACTAAAGCTCGAGGAGACTATATAGTAAATAGCTACCTAGCTCCTAAGAAATTTTTTTTAGGCTTTAGTAATAGAAGTTAAAGAAGATAACCTAGGAGCTACCTAATAATTATAAAGAGAACCCCTTATAGATACCCCGATAGCCGAGATTCTCTTACTAGGAGGCAAGATCCTTAGTTATAGAAGGGGCGCTAACTAAGTCCTTAACCTAGCCTATACTAGCGTAAACGAGCCCTTAATAGCACTAGTACGATAGTAATTAATTATAGATAAAGGAGATAAGGCGATTCTAGCTATCGGATCTAAGATAGTAGAAGAGATTATTAAAGTTATAGTTATAGAAGCTATAGGAGAATTTAAGAAAAATATTATTAAAGCTAGAAAGAAGTTTAGAAAGATCTAGAAGGTTAAAGTTAAGATAGGGAGGAAACGACCTATTAGATTATATAATCTAAGAGTTAATACTCTCTTTAAAAGAAAAGTAGATAAGATTAACCCTATTAACGATGCTCTATTAAACGGCTTAACGCTAGAAGGGGACCTTAACTAAAAGAAGACTAAATAGAATACCGTTAAAGATAAGATATAGCCTAGACCCTACCTAGAACACTTAATAGGAAAATTCTTAACTATATAGAAAGGAAAGCGGCTAATATAAAAAAGACTTAAAGTAATTTACGAATAATTTAAGGGCTTTCTTATAAAGGCAGAAATCCGGATCTTCGATAGTATTCTATTTAATAGGGAAGTAGCGTTATCCTAGGACTTTATAGAAAGAGGTAAAGTCGACCTAGCTATAGCCCCCTTATAGGTTATTAGGATAATAGAATATAAGGCGTAGTAAGTAGCCTTAATCCTAATCCTAAAAGCAATAAAGTAGAAAGTTATCGATATCCTTAAAATTAAACTAAAAATAGGAGTCCTTAAAGAAGGGCATAGGCCCTATAGGAACCCTTTTTTTCTAGTAGTAAAGAAAGATAGAGGACTACGCTTAATTAATTCCGCTACGCGTATAAATACTATTATAATAAGAGATACGAACCTACCGCTAAATATAGACGAGTTTAGCGACTACTTCTCGATATATAAGATCCTTTCCTCCTAGACCTTTTTTAGGCTATAATTAGATCCCTCTTAATATTAGAAGCTATAACTTAATAATATTCGCGATACCTATTAGCCTCTTACGTATATATATACTCCCTTAAGGGGCTATAAACTTAGTCGGCTAATTTATAAGGATAATATAAAGAATCCTATAAGACCTTATACCGAATATCTATAAGAATTTCCTCGATAATATAGGTATTAAGGGGCCTAATATAACGTATAATAATAAAGAGGTAGCGCTAAGAGTAAGGAGATTTATCTTTAAATACCTTATTAACCTCGATAAAGTCCTAGTTAATATCGAACTCTCTAGTTATACGATTATAAGGGCTAAATCGAAATTCTATTAGTAAGTAACTAAAGTTATCGGTTATATCTATAGAATAAATAGAAGGTGCCTTATAAAAGCTAAAGTTATTAAAATTAAGGAATAAATAAGATACCTTAATATAATATATATTAGAGCTTTCCTTAGTATCGTAGGATACTATCGAATCTAGATTAAATAGTTCGCTATCTTAATAAAACCCCTTATAGACCTATTAAAGAAAGAAGTTTATTAGGAATAGGGAGATAAATAAGTAAAAGTAATAGCTGCCCTTAAGGAAGCTATTACTAATCTAGTCTTTTTAGTATCCCTCGACGTTAGCCTAGGAAGAGGAGATATTATTCTAATATATAATACTAGTCTGCTCGGCTAAGGGGTAGTCCTAATATAAATCGTCGACGGAAAGAGGCGCCCTATAAGGTTTAAAAGTAGAACGTAGTTACTAGTAGAAACTAAATACGATATAATAAAAAGGGAGTATAGGGCTATATTAAGTGCGCTTAAGAGACTAAGAATTTACCTATATAGCGTATATTTTATCCTAGAAACTAACGTATAGGTCCTAGTCGATTAACTAAAAGGTGCCCTTAAAGACGTCCCTAGAGCTATAGTAACTTACTAGATAAGCTATATTTTCCTCTTTAACTTTATTATATAATACGTCGAAGGTAAGAAGAATAGTATAGCTAACGGACTCTTAAGAAAGCCTAAAGGACCTTCTAACGTATTAGATAAGGAAATAAAAGACGATATTAAAGAATTTATAAACTTCTACTTAAACGTAGTATAAGGGACTAAGCTATAAGGGGACTACTTAAAGGAATCGAGGATAATTATAGACTTCCTTTAAACGTTAAAACGGCCGGAGGGCCTTTTTAAATAAGACTATAGGAAGCTACGTCTAAAGAGTCTAAATTTCTACGTTAAAGATTAAAAGCTTTAGCGACTCCCTAGGAAGGAAGAAAAGGGACCTATACTAGTCGTAGACGACCTAAAAAAACGGAAAAGGATTATTGTAAAGTACTACGTATAAATAGGATATAAAGGATAATAAGTTATATATACGTTTATAAAGAATAAGTATTAGTAAGCTAGCCTTTAAAACGATATTTATAGCGTAATCTCTTCCTATAAAGAATACTAATACTTTACGACTAAGAGACCCTAGGAAGTTATAACCGCGACCGCGCCTAGCTACCCTATAAGTAAGATTTACTTCGATAGCTAGTATATACTATCTAATTATAGGTATTTATACCTTATAAAAGCACGAGACGACCTTACTAGATAGGTAGAAGTAACCCTAGTTAAGGAAATTACCGCGGGAGCTATAACTAAATTTATACTCTTTATTATTTATAGGTATAGTATAATACTATACGCTATAATCGATAGAGGGCCCGAAATAAAGAAAGACTTTAAGTATATCCTAGAGGATATAGGCGTTAAAGTTATTTAAACTTCGGTATATAATCTAAAAGCAAACGCGGTAGTAGAATAAGGGCACTAAAGGTTAATAATAGTACTTATAAAAATAGTAGAGAAAAAGGGTAAGTAGATTAAATACCTTAACTAAGTAATCTTTATAGACCGAATAGTATTTAAAGAGTCTTATAGAATATTAGCTTTCTACCTACTATATAAATAGGAACCGGTACTACCTCTTAAGGTAGAATACCTAACTTAGCGACTAATCGACTAGGATAAAGTAAAGATAAGAGAAGAATTATTTAAAGTATAAGTATAAGTTTTAGAAAGGAAAGAAAAAAACGTAAAAGAAGCTAAGAAAAGAGTAATAAGATATTAAAATCGATTAATAAAGAGAACGGATAAAGCTAATAAGTATACGATAAGGAAAGAAAGCCTATAACTTAGAGACCTTATCTTACTATTTAACGTAAGACGATTAAATAATCTAGAAAGGTAAGCTAAGTATTAGATAAGGTAGAACGGTCCCTTTTAAGTAGTATTATACTTAGAGTAGTCTAGGGCGTATTAGATTAAGACTTTAGATAAAATTATACTTAATAAGATAATCCTAGGAGAGTATCTAAAGAAGTTTAAAAAAGATAAGGAAGGTTAGTAGTACTCTACTAGGGACGACTAGTTGCTCTAAGATAAGATTACTCTTAATAAGAGGAGGAAGGAAGAAATAATAGATAAAGTAAATAATTTACTACTCTTACTAAGTAGAGAAGCCTTAGATTAGATAGTGCTATAGTCGTAACGACTCCTTAACGAACCTTAGAAGGATTAAAGCTAGGAAGAGAAAAAAGAGCGACTACGGATACCTAAGAAAGGCTTAAGGTATACGATCGAGGTTTAGCTACTATAACTTAGTAAAGTAAAAAAGGATCTCTATATAGGAGCCCTAAAGACGCTAATCTAATAAGAAAAGGAGGAGGTAAAAAGAAGCTAGGGAGGAAAAAGCAGCAAAGATAAAAATCTATAACTATTATAAGAAGCACGCTAGAACCTAACTAGTAACTAAAGTACCGTCTAACTATCTAATCGAAGGACGACTATAGTAGCCGAGATATTTATAAGCGCCCTACCTACTACCTTACTATTTTATATTTTCTACTTAAAGCTCCCTAAGTAGATAAAGATAATATTTCCTACCTTTCCCTAATAATAACCTACCCTTTACTACCTTAAAGAAGATAAATAAAGATATAATTAAATAATAAAGTAAGAAAATAAATATTCTTACTACCTACCTCCCTTAAAAATAGGATTTTTTACTTTATAGATAGGGACGTTTATTCTTTATTATAAAGGGGGAGACCCGCTATAGCGAAAATAAACGCGCCTATAAGATAAATTTTAATATATTTTTAACTTACTAAATTAAACGCGTATAACCTTAAAAGAAAAACTTTTACCGCTAAAGATAGTAACTAAACGAGGCTACCTACTCCTAGTAAACCTACTATAGACTACTATAAAGCGAACTTAAAGACTATCTAATTATTACTTAAGAGAGAGCTCGTTAAACCTATATAATCTCTTTCTAGGTAAAACGGGCGTAAGGTTAATTTCCTCCCCTTCCTCTAAATCCTTAGTAGGACTAAAGGGATTAAGGATATTATAAAGAAGATAAAGGGCGGTCTTATTATTAATATACTCGTTATAAAATTTATTAGTCTTAAGGTCGGTACGGAAATTATAACTATATATATAGTTAGCGAATCTATTAAGGTTATAAGTAGCCCTATAGTATCTAAAGAAGTACCGCTATTTATAAATAGGCGCCTTAGTTAAATCCTAGATATAGTTAGCGTAAGAACCGCTAGTAGTGCTTAAAAGAGAGATATACTTATAAAAAGGAAATATAATATACTTATAAGTAGAAGTTATAGTTATCTAATAAGTTCGAATATACCCTTAATAAAGGCGAGGATTGCGAGTTCTATATAAAGTAATTAGGACTACTTAAGAGTATTCTTACTGCCTTAAACTAAGCTAAGAAAAGAAGTATCCGCGCGGATAAGCGATTTCTATAGGGATATAGGTTACTAGCTAACGTCTATAATAAAGGGTATAAAAGACAATTTAATTATACTAACCTAGTATACTTTTAAGAAAGTAAGAGAGAGGAGAGCGACTATACGCTTTAATCTTAACGATATTAAGAGCTTTTAATAGAACCTATAACTAAAAGGCAATTTCTACGTAAATTAGAAACCCTTAGTAACCGATATTATTTCTACTATAGACCTAGGTCTTAAAGTAACTATAGATCTATAAAAGAAGACGGTTAAAACGAGCTAAGTAAGATTAGATAAGTTAGATAGTTATTACTTAAAAGTACTTTATATAAAGAGGAAAAACCTTAGTACGATAATTTTAAGTAAGAAGAGTAGTAGTAATAAGGGAAGGTTATAAAAGAGTAGTTAAAGAGAGGTTAACGATATTTAGTAGCTCTTTAGTTTTAAGTTTAGCGGTCTTATAAGATATAATAAGGAAGAAGAGGTAGTTATAAAAGGAGAAGATAAAAGGTAGCGGTCTAGAGAAATAAAGAAGATAGAGGAGAGGAGAGAAAGAAGAGGAATAAAAAGAGTAAAGAGGAAAAGAAAAGGGCGGAGATTAGATAGCTTATTAATCGATAACCGGTAAAAGAAGCTATTTAGGCATAACCCCTAAATACGCCTAAGACCTTACCGCTATAAAGGCTAGCTAAAGCAACTAATAACCGCGCGCTTTAACGACTATTTATTCTTCTCGCTATACCCTCCTTCTTCCTTCCTTCTTCTTCTTTCTATATATATATATATATATATACTTCGTACGCTTCCTTACTTATAACGATCCCCTCTACTAATATAACTCTTATATATATATATAATACCCTCTTAGCTTCTTAGCGTTATAACTTAAAACTATTTACCTTAACTATCTAATCTTATCTTATCTTTCTCTTTTACTTACTCTACCCTTTCCTAAGATATAGCAGCGAACCTAAATAGTATCCTAGGCCTAGCTATAGACCTCCCTAAGAATACCGCTATTTTCTTTAGCGCACTACTATTTAGGAGTAGGAGCTCTATTTTACCTACTTACTACGGCGAAGTTAAAGTAAAAGGCGGCGAAGGGCGCTTTTACGCTAAAGATAAGGAAAAGTTCGTAGACTAAGACTAACGAGACGTTTATGGGCAGAAGTAACCTCCTTAGTACGTCTATAGATATCGTTAGCACTTACTACTAACGGGCCTTATTAAATAGCGGGATATTACCCTTAAAAACGCTCGGATAATATATAAGGGCGTTAAAAAGATAAACGGATTTACTAGGAATAAGGCCTACTAGGAAGAATATATTATCGACGTATATAACTTTCTCCGTAGAGCTATCGATAAACGATAGGCTATAAGCTTTAGCCTTAGCGCAATAATTAAGATCTTAATAAAAGGTATCGAGAACGCGGTATACCCCTTACCTTACTTACTATTAGTTTATACTAACTACTAAAGGGAACCTATCGAAGATATAGAAGATAGATATATAAAGTACTACGAATGCCTAAATAATAAGGAGTATTTAATTAAGTTTACTACTCCTACCTTTAACCTTAGTCGCTTTATATATAAACGAAGGTATATAACTAAAGTTATTAACTTTTTAGTAGGACTAGATAAAGGGGGACTCTATTAAGGAGCGTTCTTCTAGGACCGTAGGGAAGGAAACTTAGTCGTTTTTAATACTTAGAAAGAGGGACGGCACGCTAGACTCTATACGTTCCTATAAGTATAACGGTAGTTTCTTTATATCCTCTAAGTACCTTATAACTTTACCTATATGCTAGTCCCTTATACCGCTTAGTAGGAAGGGTAGGAATACGGCTACTTAGCCTTAATAATAATCTAATACTAGGTTAAAGGTATAGTTAGGCTACGCCTTAAGATAATTAAGTAGCGATACTTAAATGTTAAAGTAATTTTAAAGTAAAGGTATAGGGCAATATAAGAAGCCCTATAGATAGATAAAATCTTATACCGAGACTAGTATTTCTTTAAGCTAGATAAGAGGATAAGTATAAAAGGCTATATCGATAGGCTAATATATAGAATCTAAGCTATCGCGGCGAACGAGCTTAATTATATATAAGCGATATTATAGGGCGGTAGAGTTTCCTAGTAGTTTAATAGTAGGGTTAGACGACTATAAAGGATACTATCTAATTAAGGTCTAACGACCTTTAGTAAAGTCTTTCTTATAAGGATTCCTAAGAGCAAGCGGATTTACCGATATAACCGTATTATCTTAGGAGACTAAGAAGAATAAGACCTCTAGGAAGTCCTAGAGGTAGTTAACCTCTTAGATAGGCCTACCGGATAAAGACTACCGCTCTAAAGAGATATAGAACTAGCTTATATAGTAAGGAAAGCGAGAAAGGAGCTATCTATACTAGCTACCCTTATAGAGCAACCTAACCCGATCGCTTAAGCTACGTATAGTTTCTTTACGAAACTCCTCCTTAAAAAGACCCCTAACTATCCAATTACGCCGACGGGAATCGAGAATAGACCTAGTCCTTTATTACCTTAAGCGTTAACTAAATCGAGCTCCTTATCTAAACTAAGTAGCCTTTCCTTAAGTAACCTCGAGATAGGATCCCTACCCTAGAGCCTATAAAGGAAAGAGCTAAGCGCCCTTACTAGTCCCTTTATCTATATAGAAATAACGCCTTTATTCTCCCCCTCCGATATATAGCTAATTAGGCCTACTCCTCGCCCGCTATTAACGACTCCTCTAAATATATAGAGGAGCGAAAGACTTATAACCGCACCCCCGCTAATAACCTAATAAGGAGCTAGTAGGGAAGAAAGGTAGATAGCCTAACTACTAACTCGCCCTAGGACTCCGAAATTACTAGGCGCTCGGTTAATTACCCTAAGGCCGAAGACTCTAATAACGCCTATAGCACGCCCCGTTACTCCCTAGAAACGAAGTATAGTAATAGCCTCTCCGGCTATAGTCCTTATAAGGTTTATACTAGGTTTTAAGCCCTCCTAGGTTAAAGGAGTTAAAAACCTAGGAATATATTAGAACTACTACTAGGATATTAATAACTATAATTCTATATATTTACGTAAGACTACTAGTAACGCGATAACGATTAGCCTATAAGACTCTATAGCTTATTTAATCTAGCTATACCTAAAGCTATAGACTAGTAAAGACGCTAACTACTTCGTTTCCTTAACGCCTCTAGGAATAATAAGCGCGAATACTTAAGAGCGTATATAAGGGGCAGTAAATAATTATCTAAAGAAGGAAGTACGCGAGCAAAAATAAGAAAGAGCTAAACGAGTAGCTTATAGGTAAAGGGAGGAATAAAGAACGTAAAGGGAAAAGGATTATAGTAAAGGAGAAAAGTTCTATCGACGGTTTATTTACTTGCTTACGTGCTTAGGAAGAGAACCTTACCCGTTATTATCGCGCCCTTTCCGTTAGCATCCTAGCTCGGAAAGTCGCTAGGGAGGAGTTTAACGGGTAAGATCGCACCCCTATAGACATTAGCCCGTTAGGGGGGGGGATAAGACCCCTAGTACTCCCCTTCTAACTTACTTCTAAGTATACTTAAAGGCGTTATAAAGACCTCGATTATTTAATTAGGCATCTTCCTTAATTATAGTTAATTTAAATTTTTGTTTTTCCCCTTTAAAGTAAAGGCCGCTAATTACGCGACTTTAGTAGAGATAAAGAGGTATAAAGTAAAGAAATCTCTAAGACTTATATCTATAACCTAAGGCCCTTAGAGCTATATATAGGACCGATAATTAGATAATTACGTAGTTAATTGCTCTGCTAATCCTTAGCTACGTACTACGCGTGCTTTAGGTATATACCCTCGTCCCCGTTAAACTATATAAGCCTATAGCTCCTTTACCTACTTATCCTAATCTTAGGGCTCTATAAGAATCGTCTTATAGACTATAAGGACGGTAAAGGAGTCGGTTTTTATTATTATTATAAGGAAGGGTAGAAAAGTTAAGTAAAAATCGGCTTTTCTAGTAAAAGGGGTAAAAGGAAGCTATAAGGGATATAAGAAAGGTGCCCTTTATAGTAGCTAGATAGTATAAGAATTCTATTCCTCTTAGGCTTATAACTCTCGCGAAGAGAGATACGAGAAGTATATATAAAATATATAAAGGTAAAAGTAAAAGTAAGGGGTCGGATAGGCAGGGCAGAGATATTTAATTCTTATAAGAGTAGTAATTATAGTAAGGGAGTAATTATTATATTACCTTAATTCTACTTCTTTCCTTTATCTAACGCCCCTCTTTATATCTATTTAGTATCTTAATTTAATAAAGAAGATCCTACTTAAAGAAGCTATTAATATCCTTTTAACTACTAAGCTTTTTACCGGTTTTTCCCTTCCTTTCTAGCCGTTGCTAGTATATCCGTCTTATCTCTTACTACCTCTATAGGAAGCTATCGCTACTTTTACTTCCCCTTATACCCCTACCCTCTTTTCTATACCTCTTTTTAGCTCCTTCTTTAAAACCTGTTTTTAGCTTCCTAGGTCCCTCGTGCTAAGAGATATCTCCGAGAACTACGAGATTAAGCTACGCTTCGCGATATCTACCGCTTAAAACTAAGAGTAGTAGGCTAATAAGTCGCGGGATCCTATAAATAAGTTCGCGGTAAAGGTTAAGGTCTAGCTAGACCTCTATAACTATAGGCCGATAAGGCTAAAAAAAAAGCTTAACTAGCTATATACTAAGTATATAGTAAAGAAGGTACTAAGTCTATAGACTATAGAGCTAAAGGGGCTACCCTTTAGTATTTATAATATAATTAACGTTAACCTCTTTTATCGCGCTACTATAGACCTTTTACTAAGCTAAGAGATAGTAGATCCCTAGCTAACTACTATCTTTATTAAGGGGGAGAAGGAGTTCTTAGTAAAAGAGTAATAAGTAAACTATTAAAAGAATATAAGCCGCGGTAAGAAGTATAAAGTCTATATTAAGTAGCGTAGCTACTAAGACTTAATATAGGAGCTAGCTTCTAAGTTTAAGAATATAATAGCTTTAAATAAGTTTAAGGCCCTTTATAGGCTAGTAAAGGAAAATAATAGCTTAGTAAGAAAAGCTACCCCTTTAATAGTTAAGTAGCTAGTACCTTAAAATATAAAAAAGACTATACCTTACCCTTAAGAAAGTAATAAGGTACTAAGCTTATAGTAGTTACTATACTAGTATAAGCTATAAGTATATATTATAGATACTATAACTATAAATAATAAGTAGGGCGTACTTAGGTTAGCGGTAGTATAAATAAATTATATTAGCCCTTATAAGCGCGCTTAAAGGTATATAGACTAGGCCTAGCGGGCCTTCTTCTTTAGTAAGGTCTTAACTATTAAGCGGTTATCTTTATCCTTCTCTTTATCCTCCTCCTTATCCTCCTCCTTAGTATAAGGCGCGGCCCTAGCCTTAAGGGCGCGGATCTAGCCCTCTAAGCTACCTAGCTAAGCAGCGACGGCGGCGGCGTTAAGGATAGCGGTAGCGGCGGCCGCGGTACTAGTAGTAGTAAAGGCGGCGGCGGTAGAGGTAGTAGGGGCAGCTAAGGTAGCGGCGATAGTACCCTTAAAAGAGAGAGAGTTAGCGCTATAGAAAGTATAGGAAAAGGAGCTTATATACTTAAGTATAAGGGCGGCACGCTTAAGGAACTATAAGTTATAGTAGGCGGCGGCGGTAGCGGTTAAGGCGTGCTTAGCCTTATTCTAGTTCTTACCTAGCTCTACGACGCTCTAAGCTATAGTAATATAAATAAGAATAGGCGGTATAACCTTATAAGCGCGGCTAGCCTAAGCGTATAAGAAGTAGCTACCTTAAGGGCGGCTAGCTTAGTTAGTATAAGGGAGGGACTATAAGGTATACTATATATAAAGAGAATCGCGGGTAGCGCCTTAGGCTATAGCGCGCTTATACTAATATAGGGAGTTAGTAATACTTACGAAAATAAAGGCGGAGGGGCTTATAAAAGAGGGCGGCGAGGACCTATGCTTATTATTATCTTTATTATTATCGTTATTATTATAGTAGCCGGTAGTAGAGAGCGTAGTAAGGGCGGCGGCGGCGCGGGTAGTAAAGTTAATAGCTAAGAAGCTAGGTAGCTAGTAGCGCGGAGTAGCGGTAGGCGCGACTAAGGTAGCGGGGGTAGTAAGTAAGGTAGTAAGTAAGGTAAGGGCGTAATCGATAAAGTTATTAATCTTAGTAAAGAAGTAAGATAAGGTAGGGAAGAATATATTAAATTATTTAAATAACTAGTAGGGGTATAAGTTAGCTTATATATAGGTAGTAGTATATAGCTAAGCGCTAAGAGACTTATAGTTATAGTTATAGCTACTATTACTACTATTAATAATAATAATATAGTTAAGAGGAAAGAGTAATAAAAGCGTACTAATAGGTTATTTACTTCTTAGCCGCGCGCTAAGGTATAGGATTAACGTTATAAGGGACTATTTATAGAAAAAGGGGTAAGGACCTTATATAAGGGTATTTACCCTTAGTATAGGTCTAGGTATTAGCTTAGACCTTAGCTAATAGTATTATAGGGTAAGGTAGGCTATATATATAAACGCGTATTTAATAGTAGTAAGTATAGTATATAGTTAGATCCTATATAGCTTATTAATATAATATAATAAAAGGTACTTATAGTATAACCCTTTACTTACTTTATAATACTTTACTATACCCTTACTACTTATATAGCCTAGAAGCTCTTTTTTTTCTAAGCTTTAAGGGGGGCTAAAAAGGCTAGGGCTAGGGTCTAAGGTTAGAAAAAGGGTTATTAAGAAGGCTTTATATTTTTCTATAAAGGTATTTTAATAGTAACTATAGTATATACTTAAAGATATACCTATACTAATAGTAATAGTAGTAGCTAGATATTAAAGGATAAGGGGGTTTAAAGGGAATAAAGGAAAAGAGAAAGTACTAAGTAAGGTAAAGTAAAGGTAAAGAAAGCTAAAAAGGTATATTAGCGGAAAAAAGATATAAAAGAAGATAATAAAAGAAGAGAATACTAATACTATTTACTAGCTAAGGAGGAAAAGAGACTTTTTTTATAGACCGAATTTTCCCTCCTTCTTCCTTAAACGAATAAGGGCTAAGGGATTATCTAATTAAGAAGAGGGCTAGCTAAAGACTCTACTAATAATCTTATTATAGACCTACTTATAATATTAAAAGATATAGAAACGTTTCCCTAAGGTTCTTAGTATCGATAATATATATAAGATAAACTACTTTAAGCTCTTTCTTTTCTAAGTTACTAAGGTTACTAACTAAAAATCTCTAGTAAACTTTACCTTTAGCCTTATTAATATAAAGAAAGAGAAGGAATATTAATAGCTTTATAAGTCTCTTAACGAGCTTTATAGGGCGATTAATATATAAGAGCCTAATATAGTTATTATAGATAAAGAAGCTACCCTTAAAAACGCCCTTCTTTATATTTTCCTTCTTATATAATAATAACTCTATATATTCTACGTTAATAGTAATATTCGGGCTCGAATTAAGTTACGCTAAAGAGATAAAGTAAATCCTAATAGCCTTAAAAACCCTATTAATATAGAGATCCCTTTAGAGGTTAAAGCTACTCTCGCTTAAGAAGCTATCGAATAAAGCGCCGCTAAGTAAAGCGCCGCTATAGCGGCTAATTTAAACTTCGACCTAGATAGTAAAGTCGAATATAGCTATAAGGGTATATTCCTTACTTAAAAGCGCGTTATTTATATTAAGATAAAGGCGAATTTCTATAAGGTATAAGAGAGGCTTAATAAGATCTTTAGTATATAGTAAGGCTATATTATAACTTATATCTTAAACGAATATATACTATAGTATAAGTAATAAGTAGGCTACCTTATTAGCTAGTATTATAACTTTAGATAGTAAGTAAATAGCTTAGTTAAGACTACTTATAAGGATATAAAGTTATATTTAGTTATAAGTACCTCTAACCTCTTATATCTTTATAATACCCTTATATAGATAATTAAGAATAAAGAAATAATATATATATAAAAGGCCGCTTAGTAAGAGATATAATAAAACCGTTATTTCCTTAAGTAGACTTAGCTTAGGGATCTTAGCGTTAAAATTACCTATAAAGTAGTTAACTTACTTACTATATAATATAAGCTTACCCTCGCTTTAATACCCTCGCTAACGTAAGAGCTATAGCCGTTATAGCCTTATAGTATATAATTTAAACTCTAATTTAAGCTACCTTATATATATACGATCCTTTAATACCTTAAAGCTAGGTTAACGCTTAAAAAGTATAATATTCTCTTACGCTAGTAGCTTAAGAAGCTATTAATAAAGACCCCCCCCCTTTCTAGTAATTTCTTAACTAATTATTACTATTAGGACCTTAAGGAGCTATTATTACGAATCTATAATCCTAATATCGTTATAGTTATATATAGCCGCCCCTATAATAATAAGCTATTTATACTAAGCTCCCTTATAGTAAAGGTATTATAGCTAGCCGAGGTAGCTACGGCGACGATAAGGTTATTATAGCTACCTAATTTAAGTTAGGCTAGCTCGAGGCGGCTTAACGCGAGTATTTAAAGGCACTAAGGGTAAGACGAGATAAACGAACTTAGCTATAGCCTACGTTCTCTCGTAGC
The DNA here is from genome assembly GCF_020360975.1 of Hirsutella rhossiliensis. Lineage (NCBI taxonomy): Eukaryota > Fungi > Ascomycota > Sordariomycetes > Hypocreales > Ophiocordycipitaceae > Hirsutella > Hirsutella rhossiliensis. The sequence goes on from NW_025408670.1 coordinate 3,134,346, forward strand.
GTTATAATAAAGATCGTTAGCCTAAGGAAATATAAGGGGAAGGGGATTAAGAGGAGAACGCGGTAAGAGGAGCGCGCCTTTAGCTTTATTAGGGCCGCCGGCTTTATTAGGGCCGCCGGCTTCGTTAAGCGTTAGAAGGCTTATTAAGTAGGAGGCTATTAAGTAAAGGCGACCGCCGCCGCCGCCGCTTATATAGCCGTAAGCGCTAGAGGGGCCGGATTAATTAATAGGCCGATTATTTTAACTTTAAGCTTAAGGCCTAGAAATATATTATTTAAGCGAATTAAGAGGTATATATTATATAGCCTTTCTTACCTTATATATAGTATATATATATAAGCGGGCTTAGGCGTAAGCATTTAGGCGGTACCGCTACTTACTATATAAGCGCGGTATAAATAAGTAGGGCGGGCTAGCGTTAGTATATATCTTAAAAATAAAGCGTTTATATAAATAAAGAGAGATATATATATATATAAATAGTAATACTCTATTTAATTAAAAAGAAGGCTAGCTAGAGACTCTACTAAGGATCTTACTAAGGACCCTATTAAGGACCCTATTAAAGACTCTACTACGTAGGCTATATATATTCCTTAGGGTATAGATACCTACGTTAAAGTATTAGCTTTTACCTCTATCTCTTCTTTTATATATAAGATACTAAGAAGGGTAGGGTTAGCTCTAGCCTTAGTATAAGAAAAGGCTATAAAGATATCCTTTCTTACTACTTTTATTAAGAAGCTCTCTTAGTATTGCTTTTTAATAGCCTTAATAGTATACTTTAAGCTATTTTAGGCCTTTATAAAGCTCTTCTAGCTCTCCTTATCCTAGGTTAGCCTATATACCTATTAAGCTAAGCTTAAAGCTTTTTAAAGGTAAGTTAACTTATCGGTCTACTATTATAACTATAGCTACTAAGCCGCTAATAGTCGACCGCGTTAAGTATATAATATAGTTTAACGGATAAATAGTTAGTATAACTATTTAATAGATATAAGATTAAGGGGGTTATAGAGATCTAAGGAGTTTAAGATTAATAATATTACTATACTTTATATAATATAATATTAAGGATTATAGCTAGGCCTATAACCTAAGGATAGTTTCTATAAGTATATATAGCTACTTACTTTTACTCCTTTAAATAAATAGCTTTCTAGCTTTTAATATAATTATTATAATCTTTATTATAATCTTTATTATAATCTTATCTTTAATTCTAATTACTTAATTACCTAGTTATAGTTTATAGTTTATAACCTCTAACTTATTACTAATATAATATACTTATTATTACTTAAACTACGCCCTATTATATCTAATAATATAAACCCTTTAATAGGTTTATCCCTTAAGAATAATACTAATCGTTATATATTAAAAGCTCTTATTTAATATAATACTATATTACTCTAAATAATATTATAACTATTAATAGACCTATATAGTAAGCTAGATTAACTAACTCTAAAGCTACTATATTACCTTAGGATATAATACGTAAGATTATTACCTTTTAATATAAAGTATAGTTACTTAAGAATAAAAAAGGTAATAGATAAGTTAAGGACCTTAGAAAAGTAGTTAAACTAAAATAGCTAGGACTATTCGATAGTACTTATAGTACGCTTTAAGACTTTTTTACTTAACTTAAGGCTTACTATTAGTTTTACCTTATTAAACTCTTAGACTTAGTTAAAAAAGTACTTTATATAGGAAATTATTTATTTAAAATAATACTTACTTAGTTTAGACTTATTATAAGGGACTTTCTTAATAACTAACTAGCGCGATAAGATAATAAGATATATAAAGTCTTTATTAGTTTCTAAGGATTTAAAGAAGCTATTATAAAGGTATTTAAAATAACTAATAAGGAATAAGAAGCTAAATAAAAACTTTAAGAACTTTAATAAAGAATCTTAGTATTAAATTATACTATAAAGTTCTATTTAGTTACCTTAAAGCTTAATTAAGATAATAAACCTCTTATATTACGATTTTATAATAAACTTAAAAAAGAAGTTTAAGACGAGCTTTATAAGGAAAATCGACTTAATAACCTCTTAAACTATATTAATATAATAGTATAAATCGATAATAAATAATATATATAATACTAAGAAAAGGAATAAAGAAAAGGAAACTAAAACCCTTCTTATAAGAATAACTTTAACTAACGCGCTAACTATAAAAAAAAGCGCGAAACTCTTATTACCTATACTTATATAATTAACTTAAGTAAGATAGACTTAAACGTAATATAAAAAAGTAAAAGAAAGTATTTTAATTATAAAAAACTTAAATATTATTATTAAGATTACGCTAAGGACTTAGCTAGAGGTATCTAGAACTTTAATATTAAATAAGAGGGAAAAACTAAAGTACCTAAAGGAAAACCCTCCCCTCTTTTAATATAGGTCTGCCTTAAACGAGGTTATAGTAGTAGTACGTAGGAAATTTACGCTAGCTACTATAGGCTCCTCTTATAAAATCGCGTCTTAGCGCGGGCCCTCTTAGGCTATAGCTACTACTATCCTAAGCGGCCGCGGCCTAAGCTCGCTAGCCCGGGCCTAGGGTTATAGGTAGTAGTCTCTCTCTAAGGGCCTAACTCGCGGGCGCCTCTATTTACCTTAGCTCCCGCGTCGTAGCCGTATAGCCGCGGTTATATTAGCTTATCGGTCCGTTAGTTAGTAGGGTAGGTAATATCCGGTTACTAGGCCGGGCGCTAGTATAGGTCGCTCTTAGGTAGGGCCGGCTAATTAAAATTCGGTTAGCCGGCTCCGCTAATCGTAAATCGGTTCCTATCTAGCTATATAACTTCCTAATCGGGGGCGCAGCGGCTTATATTTACCCTCTATCTTATAGTTATTAATTACGCGCGCCTAGCTCGCGCCTATATATACCTGCCCTCCCCCCTTAGTTCTATATATACCTCCTCTTATCCCTCTATTATCTATCTCTTTCGTAGGCCTAACTACTACCTCGCCCGCCTTATTTCTATAACTCTAGGTCTCCTTAGCACCGTATCTAGTTCGCTTATTATCGTATCGCTATATTTAACTAGGAAGCCGACTTAATTAGTAGCGGCTTACTTCTTTTAAAACCCCCTCCTTATAAGAAAGTCGCTATAGTAGCGGGATCGGAGCGCTCTATCCTATATTTTACGTATATTAAGCGTCTTACTAGTAAGCTTACTTATAAGTCTTTTGCTAGCTATTAAAACTAGTCTTATACGTATTAATCCCGGCTTTATCTTAGGTCGGTCTTACCTTTAGTATTTTTACTAACTTTAATAGCTATAAAGGCTAAAGCGTATATCGCTTACGCTAACTCTAACTAGTCTTATTACCGAGTAAGTAACCCTTTCCCGCTATAGTACTATCTAAGTTCGGTGCTAATCTATAGTCTAGATTACCTTTAAAGGTAAGGAGGCCGCTAATACCCTTTACTAAGTATAGTCTAAGGTCGATAGCCCTTCCCTTATTAAGGGTTTAGTATAGGAGCGCCTTTATTATACTACTTTAGAAACTTATATTCGCGCTAGTTAGTAGGCCCCTACTACTAAGGGTAAGGGCGCGTTAAGCGAGTCTGCCCTTAGTCCGGCTATAGTCGCTAAGAATATAAAAACGCTCGCGTTAGCTTTTACCTATTTCGTAGATAATACCCGCTATATATATAAGTCCTTAGAAAAGCACCTAAGTAAGTTTAGCGACGCTATTAAGACCCTAGCCTAGGTCGGGCTTAAGTCGCTCTTAGTTACCCGAAAGACTCTTATAGCGGTTAATAATCTTATAAACTATTTCTATCTTATTACTAGCGACGGCCCTAATATAGAGGATAGCGGTTTTAATCTTATTAGTTTTACTAGGCCCGTTCTAGCCTTAGTCCCTATCGATAAAGGGAAGGGTAAAGGTAAGGGTAAGGCGGTAGCCGCGTTTAAGGCCCTATTTAAGGCTAAAGCTAAGGTATCTATGCCCGCGGCTGTCGCGGAGCCGGCTTAGGAGCTAATAGCGTCTCCCTTTAACGCCGAGCTATAGCCCGGTAGTTCTCTTAGCGCCGAGCCCGCCTTAAAGCGTCCCTATCTTACGTTACTTACCGATCCTACTAACGCTCCTAACTTTATTTAGTAGCGTCTTTATAGCTATCGCGGTTCGGTCTTAGCCGAGATCGTTATTAGTCTTAACCTCGATTAGATCTATAGTTATAGTATAGGCTATAGCGAACGCCTCTATACCGCCGCCGGTATAGGTCTTACCTTAGTATAGACCCTAGTCGTTACTCTATCTTATAAGCTAGCTATCTAGGCTAGCTCCGGTTTAGGTTTAGGGTTAGGTTTATTTAGTCGTTATTAAGGTTCTCGTAGCGGTAATAGTTCCTATACTCCTTATAAGCCTTAGGTTACTCCCTCCTATACTCCGCGTACTACCTTAAGGGGGTCTCGTTATTCCTACCGCGATAATAAGGTAGACGTTACTACCGACGAGCTAGGCTAGGGTCGTAGTTTAAGGGGGGGGCTAGTTATCGGCTTTATCTTAGTTTAGTTCTAGGTTAGGTCTTATTTAGTTATAGTCTTTTAGTAGTAAGTCTTATTTTATAGCTATTAAGGTTAGTTTAGTTAGGTTATATTAGTTCTATTCGGTCTATAGTTTAATCGGCGAGGTTTACGCTTAGTCTAGGTTTAGTTTAGTTAAAGCTATAGTCTTATAATCGTAAGTCCTCTCCCTTCTTAGGTCGCCTTAGTAAGGGAAGTAATTAGCTAAGGTAGTCTTAATCGGGGCCGCTCTATTCTTAGCGCGACCCCGGTTTTATTATCCGGTATATCTATATATAGCCTCTAAGCTAAGTTAAACTAGCGGAGCCTACCTAAGCGAAGGAACTATTACGCTAGCGGCGCCGCTATCCTTTTCCCTTAAAGGCCTACTCTTACGTTACCTATATCCTAGGCCTATATTAAGAGGGACTCCCTTACCTTTACTATTAGTAGATAGTCGATTATCGTATAGTAGATAGTATCTTATCTTTATTTATAGGTATATATTAGTAAAACTACGCTAGGGACCTATTAGTTAAAAAGGAAGTTATTAAGCCCGATTTTTCCTATATATATCTAGGTAATTACTATACTAATATACTTAAGGAGGCCCTTATAACGGTCTAGTATTATCGCCTTATTAAACTAAGGCGGGAAGTTAGTAGGGTAAAGGGTAGTCTAGTATTATTAGATCGCGTCTTCCCTAGCGTTCTATTAGGCGGCCTATTCCTCGTTTAGCCTTTTAAGCGACTTAGCTTTATCTAAAAGGTTATCCGATCCTATCTAGCTCCGGACCCCCCTTATCTCCTCTATGAGGGGGGGTCTACCTAGAGGTAATACCGCTAAGGGTTTATCCTCTCTTTAGCGTCGCCTCCTTTTAAGTATACCCGCGACCGCGTTAAACGCGCGTTAGATTTAGCCTAGGAGCCCTAAGTCCTCTAGCCTTTAAAGGGTATCTATTATTCTTTAGTTTAAGTAGAGGTCGATTAAGGGCACCTATACCTCTACTTTAACTTAATAGACTAAGGTCGCGTAGTAGGCACCGGTTATTACCTAGAAGTAGGCTAACTAGTCCTAGGTAAGGTCCTAAGTAATTCTATATAGTTTCCCCCTTATAAGCGTTATCTTATAGAATATAACTATAGCGTAGGAGATTAAGGACCGGATTACCTTACTATAGACTTCCCTAGTATATAGTAAGGTATAGCCCTATATAGACGCCGCGAGCCTAGTTAGGGCTATAGTCTAGCGCTTTAACTTTACTTAGAGTTATTTTAGGTGCGCCTTTTAGCGTAGTTTCTAGTATACCTAAACCCTTAGTAGGCGGGCCTCTTAGACCGGAGTTACTATATTAGCCCTAAGGTAGACCGGCGTCGTTATTACTTATCTCCTTTATATAAAGTATAGTAATTCGCTCTTTAACGGTTTAAAAGTAACCGCGAACTTAGTCGCTTATTCTATATATACCCTCTAGGCTTCCTCTAAGCGTACTACTATAGTAGCCTCGTTAGGTCTAATACTAACTATATTTATATTATTAGTAAAGCTAATAGTATAAATACTATATATTATACTAAGCCTTTTATATAAGGGGGTTATATAGTATAGAAATAGGATTAGGGATAAGGGGGAGCCTTAAGGGACTCCTATCGGTACTTAAGTTAGCTTTAAGGTCCTTTTATTAAAGTAAAGGGTCGATCTCCTATTACTTATAAAGCTCTATATTAAGCTCGTAAGCTACCTAGGGTATCCCTTAAGCTTTAGTTCCCTTATAAGCTTATTATAGTTAACTATATTAAATATACCCTTAATATCTAGCTATAGGAATAATATAATGCCCCTCTAGGCCTATATCGCGCGTATTAGTTCTATTACTAGTAGGATCGCCGCCTCTATAGAGCGTTCCCTCCTATTCCTTATTTATCCGTTTAATAGGATACTATTTACCTCCGCTACTCCCGCGATCCTCTAAGCTAGTATCTACTTAAGTACTTTTCCTACTATAAGTAGGAGGGAAATTAGTCTTTAACCCCCTACTATATAGTAAGCGTCCGGCCTCTTACCTAGCTTTTAAATAACTACTACGTTCGCGCTATAGAACCGACCTAGGAAATATAAGAGTCGGGTATAGGCATTAAAGATTATAGCTAGTCGCTAGACTAAGGCTAGGCCGTACTTCTTAATAAACCCTAAGGGGACGCTATCTAGACCCGCCGCTTTCTAGCTTACTATCTTACTTAGCGCCCCTATAACGTTAGCTAGCTAGATCTATTAGTTAACTATAAGGGTTACCTTAGCTATAGGCTAGGGTAGCCCTTAGGTCGTACTAGCCTTTAGTAAGAAGAACTTAGCGGCTAGTAGCTAGGCCTTCCCTTTAAAGGTTTCCGTTAGTTAGTCCTTACCTTCCTTAACTAGCGGTAGGATATAGGTCGGTTCTAGTAGTAGCCTACTATAGAGTCTTACCTACCTCTCTACGTTTTAGAGCTTAGTATTATTAGCGCTAAATTCCTCTAGGAACTCGCGCTAGTAGGCCCTTCTCGCCTTATAGACGGTCCGCTTCTAAGCTATAGACGCCTTATATAGGTCTTCCTAGTTCGCCTTATTCCTTTCCCGCTTATACTTCCTCCTTACCCTCTTAGCCTCCCTCGTCGCCCTCCCTACCTCTAGGGTAAACTATATATTGCCCCTAGGTAATACTTACCCCCGGCGTAAAACTATAGCTATTATAATCTACGCTAAAGTAGCGAAGATATAGTTTAGGTCCTTATCGATATCCTTAAGCGTCTAGAGTATTAGCTAGTATAGTCCTAGCCGGGATATAGTCTCGGCTTTAACTAGCTTTACTTCTACTTCTTTTTACCTTAGGGCTAGTTTAGGTACCTAGGCCTAGGTATCGACCTATAGTATAATAGTTTAGGGGATATAGTTTAACTTAGTTAGGTCTAGGTCGGGCCTGGTATACTATATTCTAGTCTCCGGCGTTACTTAAGCTAGGTCGATAGTACTATCCCTTTAGCTATAGAAAAATCTTATATACTCCCCTCTTAAGGTAGCGAGTTTAAGTTATAGCCTTATCGCCTCCTATATAAGTTATATCGCGCTATCTAAGGTTCTATCGTATCTATCTTAGAGTAGGTAATAGATATTAAAGTCCCTTACTATTATTATAGGGTGCTCTAGTTTAATTACGCTTAGGTTATATAGCGCTCTTACCCTCGCGGCCCCTAGTAGTAAGTAAATCGTATATAGTTTAGTACTATCCCTAAAAATTACCTCGCTTTAGTTTAGTCTAGACTAGGGCGACTAAGTCCCTAGCCCGAGCCTTTTATATATATATAGCGCGTACCTCCCCTCCCTATAGACTAAGCTATAAGGCGCCGCTTTAAGGGGGGGGGGGCCGCCTCCTAGTATAGCTTCTACTTCTTATAGTACTATTAAGTTAAAGCTAGCTTAGTAGTAAAGCGCTAACTAAGCTAGCTTATATATCTTCTATATATTCTAGAATAGTACTTTTAGTTATATATAAGTAAGGTTAGGGTAAAAGGGGTTATCTATATAAAGAGGGAGGCACTTTATCTCCTAGCGCTTCTCTATCTACTATACCTATAAATATCGTTTATACTTAGTTCGGCTTCCCTAGCCCTACTAGCTAGCGGGTATCTCGAGCTCGACCTCTTATCTTAGCGCGGTCTACTTAGTCCCCGCTTTTAGACTATAATCGATTTAGGAACGCCCTAGGTTTCGATAGTAGGGAGTACCTATTACTTAGCGTACGTTTAAGTATTCGCGAACTATTAAGGTTAATATAGGTAGTTTTCCCTCGCCTTTTCCTAGGCTTTATTCGCTATAGGGTAGGTCTAGGTCTACGATAAGTAGTCCCCTTAGTATAAGATATAGTTATAGGGGATTTCGCCCTTCTTAGCCTTATATTTATCCTTGCCTCCGTTATATACTATGCTCCTATATTAGCTATAGAGTTATATTAATATATATCGCCTAGTAATATAGCTATATCTATAATAGTTATAGTACCTCTATAGTTAGACCGACTTATTATAAGGTTTATATTAAAAGATCTATACTTTAAGGACTAGGCCTAGATCGTAGAGCCTATTAGCCTCCTTTAAGCTACCGACCCTAATAAGTATAGTCGTTACCGTTAATATCTTAGATCGGGGGTATAGCGCCTAGGCCTAAAGGACCTTAACTTTATTTACCTTTATAATCTTATAGAGTAATCGCTCCCTATCTACTATCGCTACCCTTAAGGGGACGTTCTTAGCGACTACTATATACGCGCGGTAGGAGATCGTAGCCTTTAGTCCGAACACGGCCTTAACCTAGCCTTAGTCCCTTTAATAGGCTCTCGCCGCGGTATTAAATATAACCGCGATATCTCTACTTTAAAAGCGCCTCGCCGCTATAGCGCTCGTAGCTTTTAAGGCTATATTTACCGCCTTTACTATATCCTTTAGTTCGCGGCTTAGGATTTCGGGCGGTGCCCTAGTAGGGACTACGATAATCTCGCGTTTATAGCGCGGTAGGACCTATTTTACTATAGCTTTATATTAGGTCGGTCCCTTAGTCTTAGCTACGACCGCGGCCTAGGTTCGCTTAGGGCCCCCTAGGCCTAAAGCGATACTTAGGCGGAGTTCTTCCTTAACTACCTCCTTAATTATATCCTAGATTATTGTCTTAAAGCTCTCGTCCGCGCGGAGCACCGCTAACGACGCGCTACTAGCGCGGCTCTTCGCCTTAAAGAGCCGTTCGACTACTACCTATACCCTACTAAACTATACGCTTAGGATAAAGCCCGCGAGTTCGTCGTATACTACTTTTTCTATAGGGTCGCTCGGCGCCTAGGCCGGTATTATATCGCTACTTTAGGTTTATTAACTCGCCTTATCGGGGTATATAAATTTAGGTAGCGTCTCTTCGCGCTACGCGCTCTAATCGAGCCCGGTATATCGAGGGCCGCTACTATATCTACCTACCCCTTAGCCTTAGCGTAGTATCGTTACTAAGGGTAATTAATACTACTAAATTAATTCCTAGTATTAGTTAGTGTTTTAGTCGCGATATATACCCGCTATAGGCGTATATTAGTTTCGCGAGAAGTTTTTTTTAATATTATTTCTTTTATATAAGTATAATTATTAGTAGTATTATTTAGTATAAAGTAGCTAACTATATCTAGGTTATTAACTTACTAAAATAATAGTATATCGGCGACCTTATTAGTAAGCGAGGTACTATTATACTTATTTAAGAGGGGTCGTAGCCTAAGAAGGATATAGTATTAAGTAAGGTTATAATTAATAAATTAAGTATTAATACCTAGAAATATAGTATAAAACTAGGATATCTAGCTATTAAAAGAGAAGTAAACCTAAGATTAAGTAGTATAAAGTACTTCTATTATAGGCCTAACGGCACCCTTATATTTAGATTTAAGTATATAAAGTAGCGTCTTCTTAAATAAGATATAGGTTATATTAAAGAGTAAATTACTATAGAAAAGGAGCTATTAAAACCTCTTAGTATTAATAATATCGAATAGTAAATTATAGTATATAATCTAGTTAAGTAGGAGCACTTAAAGCCTTTATTATTAAATCTTCTATATAGCTTACTAATTAGGAACTAGTTATATAGGTTATTAAAGTCGGTATTAATAAAGTATATAATAAGCTAGCTATTTAAAGATAAGGCTCGTATACCTCCTACGATATTATTTAAGGCCTACTAAGTAAATACTTATATTACTAGTATATCCCTAAACGGTATATACTTACTAGAATTCTATAGTAGTAATTAAAATAGTCTTATTTATTTTAGCCTTAGTTTAGTTTAGACCGCTAAGACCTAGTTTAGTTTAATAATTTCTTAAAACTATAGTTATACTGGTCGGACTAGTATAACTAATAACTACTATTAATAGATTAAGCTAAGAGTAAGAAAATAATTTAAAACGACGTTTTTCCTTTTCTTCCTAGCTTCTTTATAAGAAAAGGGGTAATTAATTAGTAGTCTCTCTTATAAGCGGTAGTAAGGTAAAACTAACGATAGCTATTTAGTATTATATATAATAGTAGATTTATATGTTTTTACTCTATAAATATAAGGTTAGTTAACTAGTTAGCGGTAATATTAGCGTCTTTTATAGCGTCTCCTATTACTACCCCCTTACTAACTCTTATATTGCCCGCCTTAATGCTATTAAGTAACTCTACTATATATACTTTCTTTACTTAATATCTTAAAGCTTTAAATAAGTTTATATAAGATCGCGTAATATATATAAAGCGCGAAATATTTATAAATAAAGGATACTATCTTAGTTCCTTATATATTTAAAAGTACGGTCTCTAGTATATTTAAAATAGTAATAAGAAGGTAGTATACTACTATTATAGATATATAGCTAGAAACTATTAGTAGGAGTTATTTATTATTAATAAGACCTCTTAAGCTTAAAATTATCTTAAGTAAAAGTATTAGATTAATTACTAAACTAAGGTAAGGAGAAAAGGTTCTATATAAAAGTTAGTGCTTAATTAATAAATAGATATAGTAGCTTTTAGTACCTTCTTTTAAAGGGAATTTATAGAAAAGTTTAAAGAACTTTTAATCTATTAGATTATATACTACTATATTACTTTCTTTTAATTAGAGAATTAGTATTTTTATAAACTTCTCTTCCTCTTAAGCCCTATACTAATAAACTACTTATTAAAGGTAGCGCGGATTATTTAAAGCTAGATAATAACTATATTTAAATCAAAGAAGTAATCGCTTATAAAGGAACTCTATTAAGCGTATAGTAAAGTCTTTATATCTTTTAATCTCTAGACTTTACTAAACCCTTATACTATCCTAGGTATTATTACTATATAGATTAATACTATTAGTAAGTAAAGGTTTATAGTTCTAGGTATATAAGGTATCTATAGCGAATATACTAGCGAAAATATTTAATCGATCTTTATTAAGATACTTTAAGAATATAATATTAGCGGAGATTTAATTAAATATTTTATACTAGATAATACCTCGTTAAATAATACTACTATTAAGTTTATACTTAAGTAGCTCTATTTATAAATAAGCTCGAAATAGCGCTGCTATTACCGACTATACTACCTAGGATATATTATTAATCTCTATTATTAAGCGTTCTTAATAAGTTAAAACTATAATAAATATCTTATAAAGCTTAAGAAGTATTACTTATAAGGAGACTATATAAAGGTATAAGAGCTATAAAGGAAGTTTAGATATTTAGGTTAACTTTATAACTTAGTATAGTATATTAAGCTTACCTTATAGCGTTATAAGGAGTTTACTATAATTATAGTTAGTAGTAACCTCTTTATATTTAATAAACTTAAATTAATATAAAATAACTTAACGTAGTAAAGCTCTTAGTTTTATTTTATTATATATATATTAAACGTTTAAGAACGTTTAAAGCTCTTCTTAGCTCGTTATATCCTTATAAAAAGCTCTTATAGAATTATAAACTTTAATTTAAACGGATAGCAATAGTTTAAGCTTAAAAAGATTAAACTAGCTCTTAAAGACTTTTACGCCGCGATATTACTTACTAAAGGTAAGAGAACGTCGCTTACTAACTAGTTCTTAACCTTAGATTACCTTCTTTAAGAAATAAGTAAGATAAAAGATTACTACTTTAATATCTATAAGTATTGCTATTTATATAATAGTATATTGCTATTTGCATACTCGACCTATTTTTAAGATACGTACTAAAGCTGGCCCGCCCCGCCTATTTATACCGCGCGCGCCTAATAAGTACCCGTACCGCCTAAATGCCCGCACCCGCGCCTGCGCCCGCCCGCACACACACATAACCCGCACACACATAAGAGGCAATAAAGGCCATATAACGCATGCCTCTTAATTCGCTCAAATAACGCATTTCCGGGCCTTAAGCTCGAAGTTGCAATAATCGGCCCGTTAATTGACCCGGCTCCTCCTTGGCCCTTACGGCTATGTGGGCGGCGGCGGCGTCGCCGCCTTAATTACATCCCACTCAATGATCCCTCCAACGCCTGACGAAGCCGGCTGCCCTGACGAAGCCGGTGGCGCGCCCCTCCTGCCGCGTCCTCCTCTTGATCCCCTTCCCCTTGTATTTCCTCGAGCTAATAATCCTTATTGTGACGCTACGAGAGACCGCGGGCTATAGCTAAGTTTATTAATCTCGTCGCGCCCCCGGCGCCTTCGAACGCTTACGTTGAGCCGCCTTAAGCTAGCCTGACTCGAATTAGGTAGCTAGGATGCCCTTATAGCCGGCTGTGACTATAATGCCGTCTATGATGCCGTCTATAATGCCGTCTATAATGCTGTCTGTGATGCTGTCTGTGATACCCTCGCTGTGAGGGAGCTTGGTATAGGTAGCTTATTATTACGGGGCCGGCCGCGTGTAATAGTAACAACGTCGGGGTCGCGGATTCGTAGCAATGGCTCGAGGTCCTAATAGTAGTAATTAGTATTAAATTTACCTAAAAAGGGGGGGGGGGTCTTTACTAACGGCTTCTTAAGCTACTATCGGGAGAGAATATTATGCTTTTTAAGCGTTAACCTAGCTTAAAGGCGTTAAAGGATCGTATATACATAAGGCAGCCTAAGTTAGTATATAAATCGCCCGCTATAAGGCCGTAATAGCTATAGCTCCCGCGTTAGTAAAGGCATCGCGGGCATCGTAGGCATTATCTAATATATTAAGGAGGGAGAGAAGGGGGTCTATCGTAGCGCTAGTAATATCTTTAAATATATATATATATATAGGTTATATATATAGGTTATATATACGGGTTATATATATATACGGGCGGGCGTAGGCATAGGTATAGGTATTTAAGCGGTATAGGTACTTACTAAGTACGCGCGGTATAAATAAGCGGGGCGGGCTAGCTTTAGTATATATCTTAAAAATAAGTTAAGTATATAAATAGTAATATACTATTATATAAATAGTAATACTTATATCTATATAGATAATAATAATAATTTTATATAAGAGTACTTATAAGGCTATATAAACGCTACTTAGTTAAAATACGCTAAATACTATAATAATTATTAATTAAACTAAAGAAATCGATTCCTTAAAGATACTAACCTTTTACTAGTATACTTTATAGCTTAAGTTCTTAACCTATATAGGAAATAGGTATAGTTTAAATAAGAATAGGTTCTTTTAGGCGATAAGGAGAAGAGGAGGTAGTTTAATAGCGCGTAGCTAGCTATAAAAGAGCTCTAGAAAATAAAGTATAAAGGAAAATATCCTATTAAGATAGTTCTCCCTTTAAAACTTATAAAGAGAGACCTAGAACCTATATTTAATCGTTAGCGGGAGTATAAGTATATTTAGATTAATAGTCTAGTTTCTATAACTAATTTATATAAGTAATATATTACTACTAACTAACTCTATAATAATTAAGTAGGATATAATAATACTATTATATACTAGCTTTCCTACTATAACTCTTAAAGAGACTTCGCTTACTTTATACTAAACCTTTTTACTATTTTACTTATATTAAATAAGTATAAACGCTTATTTAATAGCGCTAAGCTTACTATAGTTAATTATAAAGGTAGGCTAAAGGCTAATTATTATTATATTATTAAGATTATACTAGTAACCTATCTAAAGGTATCTAGAACTTCGGCGTTAAATAGGAGGGAAAAACTAAAGTACCTAAAGGAAAACCCTCCCTTCTTTTATAGTTAGTCCGCCCTTATACTAGGTCGTGGTTATAATATATAGGAATCTTACGCCGGCTATCTTAGGTATCGTTATAGTTAGTCGGAATCGTATTAGCCCCGCTATAAAGTAACCTTAGAAAGTAACTCCTTTATATATATAAGGTATATAGCGTTAATTAGTAGTACGAGCGTTTTTAGTTAATAGTTAATAGTTAATTATATAATTATCTTTAACCTTATCTTATAACGATATCTTCCTAGGCTCTACTTTATTTTTCTACTATAAGGCTTAGCGGGCAATTTTTTATTAATGCTAGCCTTTAGCCGGGCCGGTAGTTAGGTTATCGTACCGGCTTCGCGCCGTACTTATTAAGTTACTAGTATCGGCCCTAGGTTTTTATTTTCCCGGTCGGGGGGCCTAGACCGGGGTTAGGGGGAGGTCCTAACGAATTCGTCGCTAGGTCTAGATAGGCGAGGTCCGGGCCAGCCTACTTATAGCGGGGCTAGACTGCTAGTATATTTATAACCGCTTCTAGAAGCGCTAATTAGCTAAGAGTATTACTATTCGGCTAAGTAGAAATCTCTATTTAGCTAAGAGTCTTATAAAATCCCCTCTTTTAATTAGCTATAATACGCCTTAGTTATTAAAGAGAAATCTTAAGTATCTTAAAGTACTTATCTTATACGTCGCGCTTACCTCGCGCGGGGGTAAACCCCTATAGTAGGGCCCCTCCCTAAGGGGGACCCCTCCCTTACTAGCTCGGGCGCTCGAGTACGCTACTTCGTAGTTAGAGCTATCTAGGATTTTTAAGGATTTTTCGCTAAAAGGAATAGTAAAAGGATAGTACTAATATAGGATATAAAGGTACCCCGCCTTTTAGCTAGTATTAGCCGAATAGAGATTTCTACTTAGCCGAATAGTAAAACTCTTAGCTAATTAATAAATAGGTTAGCGTAGTCTACTAGTCTAACTAAAAATTAATCGTGCCCCCGGCTAGATTCGAACCGACTCTAGCGTTATAGCTAGTAGGCTTCCTAGGTATATAACTACTATACTACGAGGGTAGCTAAAGACCGATATTATTAAGGTATATAAGTGTCTCTAAGCCTAGTTTAGAGAGCCGAGTATAAAAGATAATAGCGATAGCGAAGGTTAGGTATAGATAATAAAGTTAGCTTATTTAAGTGCGATTAGTACTTAGCTATATAAGTTATTATATTTCCTTTTACCTTATCTAGCCCTATCCTTATTAGTCTTATAGTTAAACCGGTCCGACTAATTAGTCTAACTAAAGTAACTTAGTCTAGTCTAGTCTAACCCCTTAAACTAAACGAAACTAAACTATTCCGATTACTACTTTTATTTTCGCTATATCCTAAGCAAAGTTCTTAATTATAGATAGTATAGGCGGGATACGAGTCTATATCGCGTCTTAAGCGCTATTTACCTTAATAGTAGCGGCGCAATATAGTCTTATTATAGCTAAATTAGCGAGCTATTTTAGCGTAATTAACCGATTCTACTAGACTTTAGGAAAGCAAGCGCTTTATTAATAGCCGCTATAGTTATTAAGATTTTCTATATTAATATTAAGATAGAATGTCGGTATAAGTCCGGCGGGTCACGGGATCCGGCAGATCACCGGTAAATCCCTTACGTGTTGTCGCTAGCAAATGCGGTCGATCGGCGCCAAGCGGAGGATCAACGTTATTTCGCTAGTTGGTTGCGATGTGGTCGCCTATCGATCAGCGCAAAGCAGAGGATCAATAGTTAGAAGGAATCTCTTAGCAGGTAAACCAGCGGATATCCTTGTTCTTAGCACAGATAACCTTCTCTGAGTGTACGGAACAGGATCGTCGAGATGATAAAGATCCGTTGCATGTTCGAAAGTTGCGTAGCTGTCTCTTCTACCTATCTGTCTGTGACTGACCAAGTCAATCACTGATCAGTGTTGGTAGGCCTTTGCAATTGCAATTGGGGTTAACCGGTGTGTGTGTTCGTCTTGTCTGTCTTCTCTACTAGGGGGGCAAGGCCACGCTGGAGGTTAGGTGGCCTCAGTCCTGCACGTGACCAAGTGGTCACGTGCCTGCAACTTGCACCTAAAGGCATACAATGGACCCACAAAGCTTTTTCCAGTCTTCTTCTTCAAAATAACCGTCCCAGACAAGCGCGGGCCTTTCCCACCTAAACAATTGTGCAGGATTCTTATTCTGAAGCTTCACATTTGCATTCGAGAATTTCTTTAGCGTAACCCACGCACCTACCGAACCAGCACACTTTCCCTTTAGTTCAATACCTAAATAAGTATCTAAGGTTAGCATTTAGGGTTTAGGGTTTAGGGAAAGGTTGTTATTCAGCCCAAAGGGTGTTTCTAACTTTACTATACCTTTAAAGTGCCACTCATCTTTTCCCCAAATAGGCACATCGGCAGGGTAATCCAGAATTGATATAGGAGAAAGTTTGCTTAGTGGTGCGCTACCGTTTGGAAAAGTTGAGAGGTCAACTCCAACTTCAAAACTTTGTCCCGCACTAGGCCTTTTAGCGACAAAAGTTTGCTTATTTTGATCTCTATGCCCGAAAGCAATTTCGAGAGTGTCGTAAGTCCCTCCTAAAAAGTCGTCACCCAAATGAAAGATGACGTTTAACTTATCAATTTCGTGACAGTCTTGTTGATTATTCCCCGACGTAAGGACTGGGGGAAGAGTCAGCGATGGGAAGGAGTCTCGTGTCATTTTAGGATGTGCATACCTCCTTCCTTGCTGCCGAGTGCCTGTTTCGCTACTTTTTGCAGAATATCCGTGCAGTTAAGGCCATCGAATTCGCCCTCCCTTAGCTTGTTTAATTCGACTTGCGATAGGCCGGCGGCGCCGGAAGCTGAATTTCCCGAATTGTTGCCTGTCTGCTCCTTGAGTTTGACGCAGGTTTGACTGTTCTGGCGAAGCTCGCTCGCAGAAACAGGTTCCGCAGTGATAGGAATCAGCGGTGCACCGGGCTTTCGAGGTGCAAGATAGGATGCAAGATAGGATCGCAACCGAGCACATTCGCTTCGCTTCGAGAAAGCTGCAGCAACTTAGCATTTAAAGCTTTATATTAAGGTTCTAGGGTTCCTTACTGTGAACTTGGTCACTCATAAGCGGCTTAATCTCACGTAGTGCCCTCGGATGCTTACTCCGGCCGTTGGCCCAGAGAAACGCTATGGTACCAATGACATTGCGACACACGGATTCAGAGAGTAGATTTGCTTGAATGCGGCTTATTAAATCGGGTAGTAGGCCGGCGACGTTAAAGCCAGAGGCGGTCTCCTCATTTTCAGCGGCGATTCCATCCTCGTCGACCTCCATTGGCTCAACGCCACCGTTGGAACTAGACTGTCCTGTGTGAGTTTGCTCCTCGTCGATCTCCATTCGCTCCACTGCTGGTCTCTGAGCATCGATCAAATCACCCGTGGAGGCTTGAGTATCGATGTAGAAGACGCCGTGAATCCTTGAGGCGCGTACTTCTTGAGTCACGTCTACGCCATTCGGGTGAGCTTGGTAGTCGGTATAGCGGCTATAAGGGCGGCCAGGGTTTCTTCAACAGAAAAGCCTTATTAGCAAATTGTCATCGAAGAATAAAATGTTATTGTATGCTTCCACTCACCGACCAACAACAACATGTCCGGTCCCATCAGTGCGGACGTACGCCACGCCAACAACCCGGGGCGCGCCTTGAACAAAGGCTTGAGACTCAGTCACGCCCGGATCCTGTTGCGGTCGAGGTCGGTGCCTAATCGGACCTCCCCCGCTGTGTGGCTGGCTCTGCCATACGCGGAAACGCAGACCGAGCCTGGTCAAGCCCTCGACTATGTCTTCAATCGAGATACCGGCCGGCTCGCCCGGTGGAGGCGCTGGAATTCTAGTTCGTTCCGAAATATCCTGCACCGTTGTGTTGAGGAGCTGGGCGGTTGTGACGAAGAAACAGTCGTTTCGAGCGATACGCGGTGTCTGTATTAGCCAGGCGACGAAAGCATCAATGTTTTGCAGTACTAGTTCGGCTTGGTCGGTGCCTCGACGACGAAGCCCCTCATCAATGCCGATATTATCTTTTATCAAATTTTAGCTTTCCGATGTTTTTGCCATGCAATAGTGTGTATTAACAATACCGTTACTTAGACTGCCTAGAGCAATATCGCTACTCGCGTAGTTATTGATCACAGCACTATTAACACGAGTAAAGGGACCGATAGCATCCGAACTGAGGTAGCTATTAGCCGAGACTTTACCACCTAGATCCTCACCCCTAGCTTGCTGGAGGCAGAGCAATGTGCTTAAAAGCACCGAGAGCGGGATGCTATACATAGCAGGGTTATACGAAAAGCGTTGAGTCGCGAATTAAACGAACGATAATGATTTTTATGCCAATTTAATCTATATGCCAATAGACCAGAGCAAGCTCGTTATAGTCGTTAATAGAGAGCCCTTTATACTATTAAAAGACTAAGATTAGGTTATATATCGGTAGGCTAGTACTAGATAGGCGCAAACTTTATTAAGATTAAAGCCTTAAAGCGACGCTTTAAAAATTTTTATAAGTCCTTATAGTATTAAATATAACTCGGTCGAAAACCCTGCTAATATATATGTAGGGGATCCCTAACTTCGATATTTTTTTGCTACTTTACTAATGCTTTTTATATTAGCTATAATCACGCGCTAGCTTATAGAGTGGAAAATCTAATACACGATAGTGGAGCCGAGTTAGCTCGTAGATCTAGACGCTAAACATCGAGTAAACGACTAATAGATACCTTACATTTTAACGTGAGTTCCCTAGTTAACGATGTTAACTAAATATATATATACTTATACACGCGTAAAATTTATATTTATACACGCGCCTTATTTTAAGATATATACTAGCTCTCGTGTGCCGTTTAGCAAGGTTAGTTAGCCTTTGCGGAAGGAAAAGGACCGATAGTAGCCTAGGTAGGGAAATTGCTCCTAAGACAGATTACTCGTGCCCGCCCAGCCTAGACTTTGCGGGAAGTAGTAGTAGTAGTATTAATTACCGTCTAGGACATCCCTATAAGAGCAAAGGACGTGCTAGGCTACGTATAGTATAAGTTAGAGTGCTCGCCGGAGACCCTTCGCGCCTTCCTTATTTCTACTCCCCTATCTAGCAATTCTTAGGCTTGGTGGCCGCTCGGATTATTAGTCCCTTCTCTAGTCAGCGGGTGGACTTAGCTGGTAAAGGTGAACCGGAATCTAGAGAATTAGGCGGGCACGAGTATCTCGCGCACGGAGGCATAGAGTGGTAAAATAAGCGAGGCAATTCGACTCGTTATAACCAGTCCACCCCCTCCCGTGCTATACCTCACTTAATTTCGCGTCGGAGCTAGGGGTTATAGAACAACACTGATTCGACGCGTGGCTAATAATGCGGCAGCATATATACGCAAAAGAAGCAGCTATAGGGCAAGATTCCCCTATTAATATAGCAAAATATTCTATTAACTAGGGAATTTATTCTATAGCATGCTTATTAACTTTAAGCCTTAGTAAACGCCGCACCTTATCGTATGGTCTTAAACGGCTTTTCCCGGACGTTATAGATCGGGACTTATACTAGCGAGCCCTAACTGCCCTTAATAGGACGCATGTTGCTATATTCTTATGCCATAGCAGAGAGAAGGAGACTGTCTAAGGACATTCCGCCTAGCTCTCCGCTATTTTAGCGCTTAATAGTCACGAGATACGAGTAGCGTTCAGTCGTATATTAAGCCTGCCTAGGATAATTACCTATAAAGTAGCGATATTACTACGCAACGCCGCTATTACCTAGAAGGCAATAGCTAATACGTAGGCAGGCAATAAGCCTTTTATTTATATATAAAGATATAATTCCCTATAACTCGTTTACTTACTCCTTATTCTTTAGATAATTCTTATTAATTGCCTAATACTATCTCTGCCCTATATAGAGCTAAATATCTAATAATTTCTTTAGTCTAAGAGATATAGCTAGTAACTTAGATACTTCGTTAAGAGGCTTTAAGATATACGCCTTTATATTCTTAGATATATATAGCTATCGAAGCCTTATTAAAGTCTATATAAGTCGCCGAAATATATATAGTTTAAAAATTAGATTTTTAGTAAGGTTTATCTTATTTAGCAGAGTATAAGGGGGTAAGTAGAGGGGGGGTAAGTATAGTATTCTTTATATATAGTATATTTTAATTAGTTAAATTTTTAAAATAATAGGATTGTTTATAATTATAACTTATTATAAGGAAACCCTTATAGCTAAATTATACTTTATACGCTTTTAATATTCCCTATAAGGCTAAAAGAGGTTAATTTTTTCTTTATAATAGCCCTACTATACGGATTGCACTTATAAACTAAGGTTAAAATCCACTCTACTTAATCTACTAGAAAGATTTACTATATTACGTTACGTAATTAATCGTTTTTATCTATAATAATAACTTCTAAGGGGCTAATATACTAGGATAAAAATAGATCCTAGGATATATATAGCCCTAGGATAGATACGGTCCTAGGATAGATACGGTCCTAGGATAAATATAAATTCTACTACTTACTATATACTAGCCTTTAAAGGCCTAGCTCCTTAATTTATATAGTAGCTACTACGTTACTACCTTAATAGTTATAGAACCTTTTATTAGCTTCTAGTTACTTATTTAGATCTTATTAACTACTATTAGCTGCCGGCCTTATATATCTTTAGCCCCCTAGCTCCTATTAATATACGCGGAAATAGCCTATTTTAATATTAGGTTTATTATCTATATATATAGACTAGGAAAGACTAAATAAATAATCTCTTAATAATAATAATATCTCTCTAGCTATATAAGGAGTAGGAGGCTATATCTTATATAGATATAGCTAATAAATATCGATATAATTATAGAACCTTTTAAAGACTACTAGTCGCTTTTAATAGGGCTTTCTACTAAGCTCTCTACTTTCCTTACTAATTAGTTTAGAGCTAGAGGCTCTTTATAGCGCGCTATATATAAGAGCGGATTTTGCCCGCGCTACCGATATAGCTAAACTAGCGTAGAGTGCCTAAGCCTAGCTACGGGTCTATAGGTTAAGGTAGTACTAAGTATATAGGGGTATTAGGGCCTACTTAAGGCTACTATAACGGGTCGGCCCCACGAGGGCTAAAGCGGTGGTCATACGACTGTTCGTTGCTGCGGGGCAGCTATTTAATTAGACCACTACGTTACAACGGCGGCAGAGGGCAAAAGAAGACGAATTAACTAAGCTGCCTAGCTAGTCAATTAACCACGCCTATCAACGGTCGGATGCACGGGCGCAGCCCGGGCGCACAGCGTGGCCCAGCCCGTAACACTACCTCCCTTCCCCCGCCTCTCTAGGCGGGGCCCCCACCCCTCGGGGCAGGGGCCTGCAAATAGGTCGTCTCCCCTAGGCAGCTCCTATAAGCCTAGGCCGTCGCCTGCCAGTGCCATCGGCAGGTCTCGAACCTAAGACCTTTTGTTATAGCTTAGTTAACTATAACGGGTCGGCCCCACGAGGGCTAAAGCGGTGGTCACACTACTGTTCGTTGCTGCGGGGCAGCCATTTAATTAGACCACTGCGTTACAACGGCGGCAGAGGGCAAAAGAAGACGAATTAACTAAGCTGCCTAGCTAGTTAATTGACCACGCGTATTAATGGTCGGATGCACGGGCGTAGCCCGGGCGCATAGCGTGGCCCAGCCTATAATAGCTACGAAATATAAATAGGAAGTAGTTCCGTTATTTATCTCTATATTTAACTCTAATTATTAGCGGGCTAAGAGAAGTAACACCCCCTCTTTAGGCCTTACTATAGGGCGGGGTAATAGGTAATTAACGCTATACGCTAACCTAATATAACTTAATTTAGGGCTATAGATATAATCGTAGGCTTTAACTATACTATACCTCCTCTTTTTACTTTTTACTTTACTTTCTTTTATATTATATAAAAGCTTATTTTCCTTAAATAAGTATAAAATATAGTCTAAGATAAGGAAGGCGGCGGTAATAAAGAGTATATTTCCTTATTTTACTCTAGTTATTTATAACTTATAATTAGTAAGTACTATTATTATATTATTAGTTTAGTATACTTTTAATATATTATTATAGTTTATTACTAAGCGCTATTTTAACCTACTAAGATATACTAGCGTATTATAATATATTAAATAAATAAAGTACGATTAATAGGAGCTAGTATAGGATTTTAAGAGTAATAGGTTAAACTATAGGTCTAGGTAGTATATAAAATATATATTTATAGGTTAGTTAGTTTATACTAACTTAAGTAACCTATATATATTTAATATATAGTATATAAATATAGCTTACTATATAACTATAGTAAAGTCGCTTCCCTTCCTTACTTTTCTTTTTTAATAGTTAAGGTAGTATTAAGGGATTTACTAGTAATTTACTAGATCCTATAACCTGCTAGACTTTTACCGATATTCTATCTTAATATTAATCTAAAATATCTTAATAAATATAGCGGCTATTAAGGAAGCGCTTACTTTCCTAAGGTTATTAAGATTAGTTAATTACGCTAAAATAGCTCGCTAATTTAGCTACGATAAGACTATATTATACTGCTACTATTAAGGTAAATAGCGCTTAAGATATAATATAAACTCCCTCTATAAATCTTAACTATTAAAATAATAGGAACTAGATCTTATTATATATATTTATAAGATTTATTATATAGTATCCTACTTATACTATTTATATAACGACCGGTATTATTCTTAAAGGATAAACCTATTAAGGGGTTTATATTAGTAGATATAAATATCGCGAAGCGAGGCTTAATTTTATAGTTCTTAGAGATATCCCTTAGTAAGAGGGACTAAGGAAGCTAAAAACACCTAGTATAAAAGAAGGAAGAAGGAGCTAAAAAGAGGTATAGAAAGGAGGGTAGGGGTATAAAGGGAAGTAAACGTAATAATAGCTTCTTATAAAGGTAGCGAGAGATAAGACGGATATACTAGCAACGGCTAGAAAAGAGGGGAAAAACTAGTAAAAAGCTTAGTAGTTAAAAGGATATTAATAGCTTCTTTAAGTAGGATCTTCTTTATTAATTAAGATACTAGATAGGTATAAAGAGGGGCGTTAAATAAAGGAAAGAAGGAGAATAAAGGAAATATAATAATTACTCCCTTACTATAATTACTACCTTAGTAAGAATTAAATATCTCTACCCTACCTATTTAACCCCTTACTTTTAATTTTACCTTTATATATTTTTATATACTTTTTATATCTCTTTTTACGAGAGTTATAAGTCTAGATAGAATAGAATTCCTATACCTTCTAGCTACTATAAAAGGCACCTTTCTTATATCCCTTATAGCTTCCTTTTACCCCTCTTATTAAAAAAGCCGATCTTTAACCGACTTTTCTACCCTTCCCTATAATAATATCGAAAAACGACTCCTCTACCGCCCCTATAGTCTATAGGACGATTCTTATAGAGCCCTAAGATTAAGATAAGTAGGTAAAGGAGCTATAGGCTCGTATAGATAGAACTATCTATAATTTAGTTTTCTCTAATAAGTAGGACCCTTTTAAGTCCCCTCTTTAACCTAAAGCAACGGAATTTATAGAGGGAGCTTCCCTCTTCTTTAAGCTAACCTCTATATAGTAAAGAGCTTTTCCTACTACCTTAAGTAACTATAAGAGTTATTATAAGAAATACTTTATAAGATAAAGCTACTAACTACTATATATATAGTAATAATAAAATCCGTTAGTACTATAAAACTAATCTCTCTTTAAGAGAAAGAGACTCTTAAGTAGTAGCTTTTAAAGCTTAATATATTAATAGCTCCCTTAAGGGGCTATATAACTAACTATATTAAGAAGACCTATATAGCCTACTAAGGAGCCTTTTCTACTAGGAACTTACTAGCTTCTTTATAGCTAGTTAGTAAGAAGAAATCCTTAAAGAAGCTAACTAATACTTCCTTATAAAAGCTCTTTTTAGCTAATAGCTATAGGATATATCTCTACTAATAAAGCTTATTAATAACGGTTACTTAACTATCTTTTAAGAAGCTAGCTAGAAACTAAATAAAGAGGCTATTAAAGTATAATAGTAAGTAGTCTTATTCCTTTATAGCTAGCACTTAACCTAGACGGTTCGACCTACTACCCCTATAGCTACTATAGCCCTAATTACTATAGCCCCCGCTACTACTATTATAGCTATTACTCCTTTAGCTCCTCTTCCCTTAAGAGCCTTAACCCTATCTTCAATAGCTGCCTAAGTCCCGGCCCTAGCTCTACCTCTTACTCCGGGCCTAGCCCCGGTCCCGTTAGTTAGACCGGCCTAACTAATCCCTTAATAGACCTTTTAGTCTATTAGTTAAAAAATTAAGGAACTAGTTAAAATCGAACCTCTTTATTAAAATTAATAATAAAGGGTAAAAAGGGGGGGGTTTTAAGTAGACCTTCTAGACTAAAATAAGGATTCCTTAAAGAAATAAATAAGGAGGAATCGACCTACCTACTAAGTATATAAAAAGCCCTATTAGCTAAAAGACTACTAGTAGGGCTTTAAGGAAAACCGACCTAAAGGATTTAACCCTTTAAAGAGGCTATAAGAAATAGTATAATAGTCTCTAAAGGAGGACCCCTTATTATAAAAGAAGATAGATAAGATTAAAGTTATTAAGAAATAGTAACTAATAACGCCGCTGCCCTTATTTAAGCTATATATTTAAGGAAAAATCGTTAGTATAGTAAATCTAGCTTTTATCTTCCCTATAAATTAATAAAGCTAAGACTAACTATTAGGACCCTCTAACTATCCCTTATAAGAATTAGCTATCCTTAACTTTAGCACTTCCCTTAATATTTATAATATACTCTTACGATTCTAGTCCTTTAAGAAGGTATAGAAGGAATACCTTATTACTAAGGAATTAACCGTATAAATAAAGGGATATAGAAGGGTAAATTTTATAATAAAATTACTTAATAGGTTTATATAAATTCTTTAACGAAAAAGGGTAGCTTTTTACCCTTAATTTTTAATAAGCTTAATTTCCTTCCGCTTTCTTTAAAAGGAAGGAATCTTCTAGGATATAATATTTAAGCCTACGAGGCTAGTCTAGAAGAATTAAACTATTAGGCTTATTAAGGAGAAATTCGGTTAATTTATTCTTAAATTCCGACCTATCCTTAGGAAGGAATCTCTAAAGAAGTTAGCTTTCCCTACTAAGAGGAATAGGTCTATTATAAAGGACCTTCTTTTAGTAGCCTAAGGAGACGGTCTTCTTTAATATATATAACTTAGTTACTTAGGCCCCCTAGCTTTATATAAGCTAGGCTAATAATAGGGCGTATAAATAAAGGGACTAAAGACTATTAAATACGAATACTATAGCTAAGGAAAGACTAAGAGATAAATTTCTAAATAAACCCCTTTATAGCTAGACTAGCTATATAAGGAAATTTAGGTTAACTAAACTAATATCTTTATAAACTAAGAAAGCTTTATTAAGGTAATGTTTTTTATAAATGCTTTTTTAGGGATAGGTTTCCCTTATTTCTTATAGACCTACCTAAGTAAGTATAACTAGTTTACTTTCTAAGACTTTATTAACTAGATAAAATCCTACTTCGGCTATAAGGTAAAGAAGATATAGTTTAATAAAGAGCTATTTATAAAGGATATCTTAAATTAGCTTTAAAAAAGGGGTATTTTACCCCTCCTATTAGTACTAAATACTTAGGCCTAGAACGGAGGGGTAGAAAGATTAAGGGGTGCTATAATAAAAAGGGCCTATATAATAAGACTTACTATAAGGCTTCCCTATAACCTTTAAAGGGAAGTCGTTAATACTACTTATTACTTTTAAAACCGGACCCTAAAGGACCTTAGGGGCCTAAGGGACTATAGGGACCTAGAGACCCTTTTTAATACCTAAGGAATAAACTAAAAATCCCCTCTTAAGCTCTTATAAAAAAGAGGGCCTTACTAACTTACCTTTATACCTATAGCTATAAGGTATACGCTATAACTACTAATATATAGCTAAAAAAAAAAGAAGAAAAGAAAGCTTAATTTTAGAGCCTTTATTAGTTACCTTATTGGTTATAATTCTATAAATATCTTCTAGATTTAGATTCTTCTTTTATAAAAGGTTATTTTAACTAGGGATATAATTTTCGATAAATCTAGCTTCTTTAATAGAAAGAGGGATTAATAGCTCTTTTTACTCTTATAACGTTAGCTAATTTAAAAGATTTAAATCCCCCCTTCTTAATAGTTTTAAGAAGAGCTCTTAAACGAGGAAATAAAAAAAGAAACTAATATTAAAGTAGTCGAGGATAACGCTAACTTTAAAGAAGAAGAAGAAAAGGAAGCTACTAAATTAAATAATCTAGATAAAGAAGGAGACTATAGGAAAGTAATAAAGCTAGAATACGCTTACCTTCCTACGCTTCTTTTTATAGAATAAGAAGAAGATCTAAAAGCAGCTTTTTTAGTTAGTCTTCTTATCTTAATCCTTAAAGGAGTAAGAAAGGCACTTATCTTAAAGGATTACCTAGCTGCCTTTTTATCCTTACTTTAAGAAGTAAAGGAAGGTATAGGGCCCGATATAAAAGAAGACTAACCTCTCTTATATTTTAATTGTTTTTCTAACTTCTATCTAACGCTTATAGAAAATAGTTCCTATAAAGTATTTATAGTAGGCTAGCTTTTTAAGCCTCTATTAGTAAGGAAGGTATATAAAAGAGACCTCTTAGACCTACTAGTAAACTAAAAGTAGCTAGAAAGATATCCTTTTAAAGACTAGTTTTTCTAGGCCTAGAAAGATTACCTAGCCTTATATAAAGAGATAGGGTCTTTTAAAGAGGTCCTTAAGGAAAAAGTAAGAGGAAAATAGGTCCTTAGCTATAAGTAGGTCTTTATCTATAAGACTAATAAATATAGCTTCCTTTAAAAGTATAAGGCTTAGCTAGTTATATATAGGAACTAGTAAGAAAAAGGGGATCTTCTTATTAAGGTAACTACTTTAGTAGTATAAGGAACGGTGTTCCTACTATAAATAAAGCAGCTATAATATACTCTCCCGATTATATAAGCCAATAAGTAGTATATTAATTATAGATAAAATCTCATCCTATAGAGCAAGAATCGCTCGTTATTTTGCATTTTATTATGCATTAAACGGGTTGCCGGTTATCGTACAATCGGGAATCGAAGGAACAGAGCTAGCTTAGAATGCTAGCTAAGACCTCTTAAGAACACCGGCACGACCAACCTCCTCTAAACACGAATATTAGTGGAACTAAGATACTTCTAGATTTACTCGAGATATCACGGAATTCCCTAGTCTTAGGGCTATACGGCAGCCTAAATCTAGTCCCGAAAGGTTCTTCCGTTCAGCTACAATTGTCTATATAAGACAGCATGTCCGCTGGTAGATAGATAGAGAATTATCAACTTTAACACCTCTTCTACACACCAATACACTACCAATAAATTCCGTTGAAAATCCTACCTTATACTCCTTCTTCCCCTCTATCACGTAGTCTTACGTGATTCCTTGATTTCCCAAAATTCCGCTTTTGCTCATATACCTTAAGAAGTAGGGATATCTTTTTAGACCCTTATAGCTATAGTAATAGAATTCGACCTCGAGCTTAATTAAATAAATATAGTTAACGCCTTTATTAACTACTTACTTAAGGAAGAAGAGGTTATCTATATACGCCTTCTACTAAGCTTTTAATAGCTAGGAAATATTCTATAGCTTAGGAAAGCTTTATATAGACTATAAAGATTCCCCTTTCTTTAGTAATAGTATTTAATAGGTTCCTTTAAAGCCTTAGGCTTTAAGAAAGTCTCTTAGGAACTATATATAATATAGAAGGGTAAAATTACGGTCTTTTTTTACGTTAATAATATTATCTAAGCCTACTTAAAAGAGGAAGAAGTAACTACTAAGAAAGCTATAAAAGGCCTTTAATAAAGGTATAAGATAACTAAGCTAAGGGAGCTAAAGTAGTTCCTAGGGATATAAATCTTTTAAAATAAGTCCTAATAAACTATCTAGCTTACCTAGGACGCCTATATTAATAAGGTCGCTTATAAATTCCTCCTTAATTCCCTTAATAAGAAGCTTCCTTCTATACCTATATTAAATAAAGAGCTTTTACTTAATCTATACTTTTAAGCTAGGGAGTAAGAGAAATATTAATATTAATAGAAGGTAGGCTCCCTGCTTTTTTTAGCTATTTCTACTAGACCGGATATCTCTTTTACGGTCTCTTAGCTAGCTAGGTATAACTAAAATCCTAGCCTTAGGCATTAAGAAGTAGTAGACCGAGCTATCCTTTATCTTTATTTAACGAGATTATATAGTCTATGCTTAGGAGGGTAGGGAAGGAAATTAGCTACCGAAATCTTTTTTTATTTAAGCGATTCGTCCTTTATAGATAATATATTAAATAGAAAGAGTTTATAAGGGTATATTATATCCCTATTTAAAGGAACTATTACTTAGAGAGCTTTAAAGTAAGATAATATTACTATATTAAGTATAAAGGGAGAGCTACTAGCTCTTTTAAAAGCATTAAAAGAAGCGATTTTCCTTAGCTAGCTACTAATATCTTTATAACTATAAATTCTATCCCTATTAGCTATAAAATATAATAATATATAGACTATATAAGTTCTTATTAAGGAAAATAGTAAGCTATTAACCTAGTTATAGTATATCGATATCTACTAGTATTAGTTATACTAAGAGGTCTAAAAGGGACTAATTTCTATCCGTTAGGTTCTAATAGTATTAATAAAAGCTAATAGTCTTATAAAGCCCTTACTAAAGTAAAAGCTAGCTATCTTTTTATAGTAAATTAGGCTAGAAGACGTTTAAGAAAAGCTATC
Source organism: Hirsutella rhossiliensis (assembly GCF_020360975.1). Taxonomy (NCBI): domain Eukaryota; kingdom Fungi; phylum Ascomycota; class Sordariomycetes; order Hypocreales; family Ophiocordycipitaceae; genus Hirsutella; species Hirsutella rhossiliensis. Next base: position 3,163,567 of record NW_025408670.1, read on the forward strand.
CTTAGAGGCCTGCCTTAAGAGTCTATAAGAGGAGCTAATAGCTTATATAAGAAGGTAATATTTATAGCTAAAGAAGAAGCAAGAGGTTTTTCTCTTTAAAGGGCCCCTTATTTAATTAGGTTTTTCCCTTTTAAGAAGGCCCCCTTTCTTATAAGACTTTCCCCTTTTTAGGCCCTTATTCCTTAAGTAGGTTTAAAAGAGCCTAGGGACCTAAAAGGGCCCTTACTTTCCTTAAGTAAAGGGAGAAGTATAGAGCTAAGAACCTCCTTTATACGCTTACTAGCTTAAAGCTATATTAGCTATACCCTTAATATAAGGGCAGGCTATAGCTAAGGGGGTATATCGCGAAGTATAGCTTAATTTTATAGTTCTTAGAGATATCCCTTAGTAAGAGGGACTAAGGAAGCTAAAAATACTTAGTATAAAAAAAGAAAGAAGGAGCTAAAAAGAGGTATAGAAAGGAGGGTAGGAGTATAAAGGGAAGTATAAGTAGTAATAGATAAGATAGATATACTAGTAACGGCTAAAAAGGAAGGGAAAAACTAGTAAAAAGCTTAGTAGTTAAAAGGATATTAATAGCTTCTTTAAGTAAGATCTTCTTTATTAATTAAGATACTAAATAGGTATAAAAAGGGGTATTAGATAGTAAAAAGAAGGATAATTAAGGCAATATAATAATTACTCCCTTACTTTAATTACTACTCCTATAAGAATTAAATAGCTTAGCCCTACCTATCTAACCCCTTACTTTTAGTTTTACCTTTATATATTTTATATATACTTTTTATATCTCTCTATATAAGAATTATATCCTTTTTTTTAAAGGAACTATTACTTAAAAAGCTTTAAAGTAAGCTACTATTATAACTTTAAGTATAAAGGTAAAGCTACTAGCTCTTTTAAAAGTATTAAAAGAAGCGACTTTCCTTAGCTAGCTACTAATATCTCTATAACTATAAATTCCGACCTTATTATTTATAAAATATAATAATATAGAGACTATATAAATTCTTATAGAAAATAGTAAGCTATTAACCTAGCTATAGTATATTAATATCTATTAGTCTTAGTAATACTAAGAGGTCTAAAGGGGACTTATTTCTATTTATTAGATTTTAACGGTATCGATAAAAGCTAACGGTCTTATAAAGCCCTTACTAAAGTAAAAGCTAGCTATCTTTTTATAGTAAATTAAGCTAAAAGACGTTTATAAGAAGCTATCTTTAAAGGCTTGCCTTAAGAGTCTATAAGAGGAGCTAATAATATATATAAGAAGGCAATATCTATAGCCGAAAAGAAAGGAACTAGGACTTATCTTAAAGGAGGGCCTATAGCTTTATTAGGACTTATTTTTCTTAATAGCCCCTTTTTAAGGACTTATCTTTAAAGAAGCTCCCCTTTTTTATAAGACTTAATTTCCTTCTTAGGCCCCTTTTTCTTAAAGTAGGTCTAAAAGAGCTTAGGGCTAAAACCTAGATTTCTTAAGTAAGGGATAAGTATAAACTAAGACCTCCTTTATATACTTACTAGCCTAAGTATTTAGCTTTACCCTTTTTATAAGGGTAGGCTATAGCTAAGGGGGTATATTATAAAGTATAGTATAATTTTATAGTTCTTAGAGATATCCCTTAGTATAAGGAACTAAGGAAGCTAAAAAATAAGTTTTTAAGAAGGAGCTAAAAAGAGGTATAAAGAGGAGGGTAGGGGTATAAAGGGAAGTAAAAGTAGTAATAGCTTCCTATAAAAGTAGCGAGAGATAAGATAGATATATTAGTAATAGCTAGAAAGGAAAGGAAAAAACTAGTAAAAAGCATAGTAGTTAAAAGGATATTAATAGCCTCTTTAAGTAAGATCTTCTTTATTAATTAAAATACTAAATAAGTATAAAGAGGGGCGTTAAATAAAAGAAAGAAAGAGAATTAAGTTAATATAATAATTACCCCCTTACTATAATTACTACCTTTATAAGAATTAAATATCTCTACCTTACTTATTTAACCCTTTACTTTTAATTTTACCTTTATATATTTTATATATACTTCTTATACCTCTCTTTATAAGTACTATATAGACTTAGTCTAAGTTAAAGAAAAATTATATATTAGTAAGAAGTTACTTACTATTAAAGCTAAAAGTATTATCTAGCGTTTATAAGAAGCTATTAAAGAAGCTTAAGTAGTAATTATATTAATATAAGAATAATAAGAAAGTAATACTAATATATAAAGATAGCCTTTTAATTAGTTTAAGCTAAGAGATAAAGTATAACTATAACTTTTTAACGTTTACTTTAATAAGTTATATAAGAAACTAAATTAGCTATTAGCTAAGTATAATTTTTAAAGATATTTAAATTATATATATATTAGCTAAATATACTTTTAAGAATCTATAATATATTTTATATTATACTTTTATAACTAATAGTAAATAATCTACTTTTAATATAGATATTAAATAATTACTAGCTACTATAAGATTCTTTAACTATTATAGGTTATTATTACGACTACGGTCTAGTAAACCGTAAGGACTAGTATATATTATAAGGATATATAATATAAGGAGCAAGGAATATTAAATAGACCGACGGGCTAATTAAGTTTAGAGCGATAGGTTACTTTAGCGCTCTAACGCTCTATAGCTAGGATCGTAGGATCGCTCTAGCGCCCTAGCGCTCCTAGGCGACGGGATCACCTAGTGCTCTTAGCGATCTAAGGAAGCTCTCGAGATATATAAGGAAGGAATAGAACACTCCTTTAGATAGATAGCTCGATAGCTTTTAATATAATTATTACGATCTCTATTACGATCTTACCTTTAATTCCGATTACTTAATTACCTAGTTATAGTCTATAGTCTATAACCTCTAACTTATTACTAACGTAATATACTTATTATTACTTAGACTACGCCCTATTATATCTATTAATATAAACCCCTCGATAGGTTTATCCCTTAGAAATAATACTAGTCGTTATATATTAAAAGCTCTTATTTAGTATAATACCGCGTTACTTTAAGTAATATCGTAACTATTAATATACCTATATAGTAAACTAGATTAACTAACTCTAGAGCTACTATATTACCTTAGGAAATAATACGCGAGATTATTACCCTTTAATAAGAGGTATAGTTACTTAAGAATAAAGGAGGTAATAGATAAGTTAGGGACCTTAGAGAAGTAGTTAAACTAAAATAGCTAGGACTATTCGATAGTACTTATAGTACTCTTTAAGACTTTCTTACCTAACTTAAGGCCTACTACTAGTTTTACTTAACGAAACTTTTAAACCTAGTTAAAAAGGTACTCTATATAGGAAATTATTTATCTAGAACGGTACTCGCTTAGTTTAGACCTATTATAAGGGACTATCTTAATAACTAACTAGTATAACGAAATAGTAAAACGGACGAAGTCTTTACTAGTTTCTAAGGATTTAAAGAAGCTATTACTAAGGTATTTAAAATAACTAATAAAGAACGAGAAGCTAAATAAAAACTTTAAGAACTCTAATAAAGGACCTTAGTATTAAACTATACTACTAAATTCCGTTAAGTTACCTTAAAACTTAAATAGGACGACGAACCCCTTATATCGCGATTTTATAATAGACTTAGGGAAGAAGTTAAGGACGAACTTTATAAGGAAGATCGACCTAACGGCCTCTTAAACTATATCGCTATAGTAGTACGAATCGACGATAGATAGTATACGCGACGCTAAGAAAAGAAATAAGGAAGAGGAAACTAGAACCCTTCTTATAAGAATAACTTTAACTAACGCGCTAACTATAAAAAAAAGCGCGAAACTCCTATTACCTATACCTATATAACTAACCTAGGTAGGATAGATCTAGATATAATATAGAAAAGTAAAGGAAAGTATTTTAACTATAAGAAACTTAGATATTACTTTAAAGAATATAAATAACCTTATAAGGAGAAGAAAACCTACTAGGCACTAGCCCTAAAAGGTAAGAAATACCTAAACGCTACTAATAGATAGGAACTAAAGTATAAACTTCTTAATTAGACTATATACTATAACGACGAATATATAGTATACTTAAGCGATAAGAATAATACTAGATAGTTCTTAAAGCTATTATAGAAAACCCTTATAATAATATAATAAAAGGATCTTAAAATATAGAAATAAGTTAAATTTATAAAACTAGAATACCCCTATCTTAAAGGAGTCTTATAAGACTAAATTAGGAAAAACGGTAAATAATTCTAGGAAGATATATAAAATAAGGATCGATAATAGCGATAGGTAGTCTATAAATAATATAATAAAAAGGATATAGATATAGCCCTTATACTTATAAAACTTAGATAATAACTTAAAGAAGAATAATAAAGTATTAACGATATAAGCTTTAAAGAATAAGAAATACTTAGAGAAATAAAAGATAAGAACGAACTTATATTACTACCCTCGCTATTAAGGGAAAACGCTACGATCGAAGAATACGCTCTATACTTTAAAGAATTTAAAGAAATACTTAAAATTAAAACTTAATAAATACCTTAAATTCTTACGGAAAATTAATAAGCTATAATAGTACGATATTAACTAGTACTATATAAAGGAGACTATACTATAGCTATCGCCGTAGTCGATACCTTTATAGCTCTATAATAAGAATAGTAACTATAAGGAGAATTTAAAGATAATCTATAAATACTACTTACTTATAAGCACTATAAGTATATTTTATAGATATTATACGTCTACCTAGATTATATAATATACTTTTAGATAAAGGTATAATACGACGCCTTCTTAGTTAGGTTTAAAGGATAAGTACTTTTAAAACCTTACTTAAATATAGAACTAAACTACTAAAAAATCGATTAACGCTACCTAAATAACTAAGTTATATTATTAGAACCTAATTATAGTATATTACTTAAATACCGCGACGATTACGGTTTATTAATAAGATATCTTTTAGAGATATATAAAATCTATAAATACGCTAAAATAGAAGAATAGTATAACGCTACTCGCTTTAAGGTATTTAAACCCTTAATCTTTTAAAGACTTATATAATAAGTTAAATATAACGAAGAAGATTATAACGAATATATATACCTAAACTATAGAGTTTATAAATATAAAAAAGTATAAGTATAGTATAAACGATATAACGGTATACTAAAATATTATTAGTAATATATATAAAGGCTATAAGCTATATTCGACTAAGGAAAAATCGATATAGAAATACTACGCGAAAAATAAAAAGACGCTAAATAAAAACTTAACCTTTAGTACGAAAATAAATAGAATTATAAAGCATAGTACGTAATTAACTATAAAGTAGTATAATATAAACGATATAGCGTTAAGAAATAAGAAATCTTCGATTAGCTATAAGAAATTAGTCTCTTAAGCCCTAATATAATACTATACGATAAAAATATAAAGAAACGATATTAATAATAAATCGAAGAAGAATACCTAAATAAAATAAATAAGGACTAAGTAAAAAATAAGGTATACTATCTATAAAATAGCTATAGACTAGTATAATATAATAAGATCTAAGGACCCTATATATAGTAATAGTAAGCTATAGCGACTAAATAGTATTAGATATCTAAATCGCGGGATATTATATATATATACTTTTAGACTATAGCGTAATAGGTAATTACGTTTTACCTAAAGTTATTAATTATTACAGACTTATATAGAGATATAAGATAGATTTATATAAACTTATAAATATTAAAGGAGAGGCCTTTAACTATAATAATAGAATTATTAATATAGAGATTAATTACCTCGATATTAATATCTAGGGCTATAATAAATAAGTTAACTTTAATATTATAGATATTAAAAAATACGACCTTATATTAAGGCTTCTATAGCTATAGGAGAGCAACCTACTAATTAACTATAAAACTAGCTAGCTACGTTAAAATAAAGATATAAGTTTCTAAGACTAGTAGATTTAAGAGAAAGTAAAGTTTTATAATAATTTAGCTACTAAATAAGATAAAAGGGATAACCGTTTAAGTAAATTATTACGGGCTTTAGTAATATAAATAAAGATAGTAACTAAACTAGCGGATATAATAAAATCGACTAATAAGACCTACGTACTAACTAATATAGCTATATAACTTAGTATCCGATATAAATAAAATAAAGGATATAATATAAAGATTTAAAGAGTTATTACTACTCTAAGAAAAGACCTTAAATAAATTAATAAAGAGCTTAAGTTAAGAGAAACTAGCTCTTAAGAGAAAGAATAAAGCTTATAAGATAGAATAAAGAATATCCCCTAAGAATACTAAAAATATAATAAACTCTTTAAAGAAAAACTTAAAATAGGGTTACCTAAATATAGCTAATAGGACCACGAAATTTATCTTAAGGATAGAATAACGCCGACGTTTTATAAGATCTATAACTTAAACGAAAAGTAACTATAAACGCTATACGACTACCTTAACGAAAATCTATAAAAGGGATATATACGAATATTAATATCTAAAGTAGGCTATTTAGTTATATTTATTCTAAAGAAAAATAGTAAGCTATAACTAGTTATTAACTATAGACGCTTAAACGATATTATAATAAAGGACCGAATACTATTACCGCTTATATTAAAACTATAAGATCGATTATATAGTAAAAAATAGTTTATAGCCCTTAACCTTAAAGGCGCCTATAACTTAATATATATAAAAAAGGGATATAAATAGATAATAGCCTTTAAAACGAAATTTAGACTATTCGAATATCTAGTAATACTATTTAAACTTATAAATATACTAGCTACCTTCTAATAGATAATTAATAATATCCTATATAAATACTTAGATATCTTTATAGTAGTATACTTAGATAATATCCTAATCTTCTTAAATACCCTAGAAGAATATAAGGAATATATCTATAAGGTACTCTACGTACTTTAGAATATAAAGTTACTAGTTAAACTAAAGAAAAGTAAGTTCTATATATAGGAAGTAGACTTCCTTAGATATACGATCTTACTAAGAGAGATATAAATATAATAAGATAAGATTAACTCGGTTAAAGAATAGCTAACGCTAAAGAACGTTAAGAACGTATAAAGTTTCCTAGGATTTATAAATTACTACCGACGATTTATTAAAGATTTTAGAAAGATCGTAATATTACTATACGACTTAATAAAGAAGGAAAAAGAATTTATATAGGACGATAAAGCTAATAAAGCTTTTAAATATATTAAGACTATAATTATATAAGAACTAGTCTTAACTACCTTCGATCTAAAATAATAAATCGAACTTAAAACTAATATATTAAACTTTACTTTAAGAGTATAAATCGGATAAAAAGATAATAAAGGAAGACTATAACTAATTATATTCTACTCGAAAAAGCTATATAGCGTAGAACTTAATTACCCTATCTATAATTATTACGAAAAAGATATAGCCGCCTATTAGATATAAGCGACAGCGTTAATTAACGTATATAGTATACGCGACACACCCCCTTAGGGATATCGGGTTAATTCGTCCCGGGATACCTAGATATCCTAGACCACAGCGGGAATTTTTATATAGGCAGGCCCCATGCTAAAACCGCGCTCAATTGCGCTGGCGGGACTCGAACCACGGGCCTTCGGGTAATGCGCGCCAGGCTAGCCAGAAGCGTGCGCAGTCACCGGAAGTTCCGGAGGGGTAACCCCTCCGCCCGGGCTTATAACTATCACGAAAAAGATATAGCCGCCTGTTAGATATAAGCGACAGCGTCAATTAACGTATATAGTATACGCGACAATAATAAAGAATTCCTTATAATTATTTAAGCTTTTAAGGAATTTTAATACTACCTTCTTAGAAGTAAGTATAAAGTTAAGGTCTATATAGACTATAAGAATATCTTATATTTTATAACGACGTAATAGTTAAACGGACGATAGATCTAATAGGCCGAATATCTATTAGAATTCGACTATAAAATAATCTATAAAAAAGGAATAGAAAACGGTCGAGCTAATACCCTTAGTTAACGAAGTAACTATAATATAAGGGCACCTATAGTAAAAGGATAGCTCCTAGAAATCAACGAAAATAGAAACTACTAGTAACGATAGCTAAATATAATATTTAAGGTATAACCTAATAACTCGATATACTAAAAGATCCTAAAATAGATAAAAGAATATAAAGTATTAAACGGATATAATATAGAATATTTAAAGGTTCTAATATATAAAAATAAAATCTAGATACTACTAGAATTACGAGATAAAGTTATATAAGATATATATAAATATCTAATATATAGATACTAAGGAATCTAAAGAATAATAAAACGGATTAAATAATAATATAACTTCTTATAGCTTAAAGAAGTAGTACGATAAGTTATTAAAAAATATAAACTTTATATATAAAGTAAAGCTAAACGATATAAACTATATAGAGAATTATAACCGCTATTAGTACTAAAGAAACTATAGGATTTAATAGCTTTTAACTATATTATAAAGCTATTACTATTAAAAGAACCTATAACTAACGTTAAATATAATAGTATATTCGTTATTACTAATAGATTAATAAAGTATAGATACTTTTTACTATATAAAAAAGTAAGTAATATAGAAGAGCTAGTATATATATTCCTATAAATAATTATTAGTAATTATAGACTACTAAATAAGATTATCTTTAATAGAGGAAGTACGTTTATAGCTAAGTTTTAGTAAGCTCTTATAGTATAATTAAGGACGAAATATAAGCTTAGTATAGCTTATTACCTATAAATAGATAGATAAATAAAACGACTTAACTAAACGCTTAAATAATATTTATAATACTATATTAGCTACGAATAAAACGATTAAGTTAAATAGCTATTAATAGCGTAACTAGTTTATAATAGCTTAGTTACGGAAATAACTAAGCTCTTACTAGTATACGCTAATTATAGATATAACCTAGAAGTATTTAAGGTTACTCGATAAGGACTATAAGCGGAACGAGCGATACTATAAGTAAATTAGCTATAAAAATTATATAAAGAAATATAATAAGAACTTTAATTTATTAAAGAATAAATATCTACTTACTATAATCGGAAAAGATTATAGGGACTAATCTTTTAAAAGGGAGATATAGTCTACCTTATATAACGAAATATTAAAATAAAATAACTAAGTAATAAATTAGATTTTAAGAAACTTAGACCGTTTAAGGTTAAGAAAACTAATTTAAAAGTTAACTATAAACTTTCGCTACTAACGATAATACGGATATACCTAATATTTTATATCTTATTATTAGAACTAGCGCTATAAAACGCTAAACTATAGGAAAAAATCGAAGTTAATAATAATTAAGAATATAAAGTAGAATAAATACTAAATATAAGAAAATAAGGTTAGTAATAAGAATACCTTATTAAGTAAAAGGGATATAGACTAGAGGAAAATACCTAGGAACTACTTAAGTACTTAACCTACTATAGTTCTTTACTTTAATAGTTCTACTAAGCGAACCCTTACTCGGAAATATAGGGTTACTAAGAATAGTATCTTAGTTTAATACGTTTAAAGTACTAAACGATTAAACCTCGCTAATAGTAATAGTTTCCTTATTTAATAAATAAACCGATTTATCTTAAGAAGAACGCGTTATACTATCTTCTTTATTAATAGCTTATATACCCCGCTAAAATAACTTACTACCTCGGTCCTTTAAGAAACGCTTTTATTTCCTAATCTAAGCTAGGCGAGCTATCGCTTCCTCTAACGCTTCTTTTACTTTTTATTCGTCTAAATTAATCTTTTACTATTAATTTATAATATAATAAACTAGAAAAAGAAGGAATATTAGCGAAAAAGAATAATAAGGAAGGAAAGGGATAAAACGAACGGGCGGACGCTATATTATACTTATTATAAGAACGACCTATAGAGGTATATTTAAAATACCGATTAAAACGCTCGCCGACCTTATAAGCTAGGCCTAACCGAAAACAATAGGAGCAAGGTATAATTTTAATACTATAGATCTCGGTCTAGGATACTAGCTCCGATTATTAACGCGATTTATTAGAATTACGAGAACGGGATTTTTAAATATAACTAGATATACTATTAATAGTATATCCCGAAAGGATAAAGGAATAAGGAACGATATACTTATATACAACGTAATAAGGGTATATTTATATATAGCGGCTAAGGTAGTAGGTCTTAAGGGTAAGACTAAAAGGAAGAGAGGCATCCTATTATAACTATAGTCTAGTAAACCGCGGGGACTAGTATATATTACGAGGATATATAACGTAGGGAGCAAGGAATATTAGATAGACCGACGGGCTAATTAAGTTTAGAGCGACGGGTTACTTTAGCGCTTTAACGCTCTATAGCTAGGATCGTAGGATCGCTCTAGCGCCCTAGCGCTCCTAAGTAACGGGATTACCTAGTGCTCTTAGCGATCTAAGGAAGCTCTTAAGATATATAAGGAAGGAACGGAATACTCCTTTAAATAGATAGCTCGATAGCTTTTAATATAATTATTACGATCTCTATTACGATCTTACCTTTAATTCTAATTACTTAATTACCTAGTTATAGTCTATAGTCTATAACCTTTAACTTATTACTAACGTAATATACTTATTATTACTTAGACTACGCCCTATTATATCTATTAATATAAACCCCTTAATAGGTTTATCCCTTAGGAATAATACCGGTCGTTATAATTATAGGCTTAGGCTATACCCTAAGCTATATAGTTATATATAAAGGGCCGGATCCTATATATATATATATAGGCTAGCCGCGTATAGGAGAGCTCTATATAGCTTATTAATATTATCTTATAAACGGTACCTACGCTTACGCCTTTACTTACTCTATAATAGTATAAGCTATTAACTAATAGATCTAATAGATATCTCTTTAAAGAGGGCGCCTCCCCTTTAAGGAAGTACTCTATCCCTCCTTAGACGGATAGGAAGTATCGTAGCTATCCTAAAAGTAATTAAAAGCGCGACGGCTAGCGAGAAGGATAAGGTTCTCGCTATACTAAGGGAGCTATCTATAAGACTAGCTTTAACCCCTACGACCTCCGTAACGCTAGTTATAGCGGCGATACTACTAACGCGGAAGTCGCTCCTTTAGCTAACTTAAGATAGTAAGCTAGAGTCCTTTTACTTCTTCCTTAGCCGGCTATAGACGAAGTTTATAACTAACGAGAAATAGGGCCTAAATAGCTATCGCGATATAGCGTAGTATTCGCTCCTCTATACGCTACTAAAGCCCTAGATATAGTAGATCTCTAGATTCTAGGATAAGGGCGGCCCTAAGGGTAGACGCGACCTATAAGACTTCTTTTAATACCTTATATATACGTTCGGCAATATATAGGAGCGGGAGAAGGCGTAAGATAAGCTATAGACCCTTAAGTAAAGAGATAGATAAACCTTTAGCGAATTCCTTCCCGATTTTAAAGAGACGCTCTTATAAGTAGCGGGGACTATAGTATAGGAAGATAGCGCGAAGCTTATATAGCTACGGAATTTAATTACGCTAGCCCTATAAGAGCTACTTATCCCTATAATTATACCTACTAACTACGGCGAGTATATAAGCCGGTTAATAAAGGTAGCTTAGGGCTATAAATAGACGCTATATTTCTAGAAGCTTTATAAGTATACGCTATATAGTAGTAATAGGATTACCGCCCCTTTATAAGATAAATAACTAGCTATCGATATAGATAGGGATACCTTAATATTAGCTACCTATATAGACTAGGCTAGACGCGGTAAGAAGACGCTATTAACTACCCCCTATACCGCCCTATACTCTAAGTAGCGGGCGAAGTAGGTAACGAGTAAGGAAATTAAGAAGAGGAAAGCTAATAGCTGCTACTTATATTATAGAGTATCTATATACTTTATATTAAAATGCCTCTTCTTTTTAGCTAAGCGGCCTATAGTAGTTTAAGTAGCGAAGATAGAACCGCTCCTTACCTTAAACGATAAGGAGGACTCTGCCCCCCTAGGCCTAGAGGAAAAAGAGTAGCTCTAGAGTAAAGATAGGCTCTAGAGCCTTAATTACTAGTACTAGTAAAGGAGAAGGAGGAATTATCCGCCTATATAAAAGAGGAGCCTACTTTAATATAGGTTATAATTAATAACTCCTTACCTATTACTGCCCTTATAAATAAGGGCTACTAGTACTACGCTATAGTTAATAAGGCGCTTACGCGAGAGATATAAGTACTAGTAGAAAAGATCGCCTTAAGGTAAGTAAAGGGCGCTTTAAGCGTAATAGAGGGTATAGTAATTAAGGGTATTACGTAGCTAGCTATAAAGGTCGATAGTTACTATAAGCTTATTATAGCTTATATAATCCCTTAACTAGAATTTCCCTTAATCCTTAGGAAACCCTAGTTATTATATATAAAGTTATACTCGGTTCTATACTAAAGGAAGCTATAGTTTAGGCCTATATAATAGTAGGTCTATTATAACGACGGTTCTATAAGTATAGGACTAAGTATATAAGCTTTATACTTAGTATAAGAAGTCCTTACTTCTATCTTTATAAGAACTATATAATAAGTAGAGTAAGGGCAAGGCTAAGCAGCGGCTAATATAGCGGTCTATATAGTTAGCTTAGTAGATATCGATAAGGCCCTCTAAATAAAAAAGCTAAAGTCGCCTTCTAAGCTATAGTAATAGATACTAGAGCACTTTTATAACCTCCTACTACTATTTAAGTCCTAGGAAGCGGATAAGCTTAACTTATATAAGCTAAGGGTAGACTATAGGATTATACTTTATACTAATAAGAAGGGGTAGGAACTACTTATACCGTTTAGACTACTATATAGTATATTATACGCGGAGCTACTAGTACTAAAGAAGACGCTAAGGGACCTCTTAAATAAGGGTTTTATTTAAGTAAGTAGCTTTAAAGTAAGAGCGCCGGTCCTATTTATATATAAACTAAGGGGCGGGATATAGTTCTATTATAACTATAGGGCTTTAAACGTAATTATAAGGCTAGACCGCTACCCCTTACCCTTAATCTTAGATATACTTTATAACCTTTTAAAGGTAAAGTAGTTTATAAAGCTAGATATAAAATAAGCGTTTTATAAGGTATAGATCTTAAAGGGTAATAAGTAAAAGACAGCGTTCTATATATACTATAGCTTATTTAAGTAGCTTATAACGCCCTTTAGCCTCTTAGGAGCGCCCGCTACCTTCTAGTATTATATTAATAACGTACTTTAAGACTTCCTTAATAAGTTCGCCTTTATATATATAGATAATATCTTTATCTATATAAGCGGCTCTTATAAGGACTATATATAGAAAGTATAAAGGGTCTTAAAGCGCCTCTAAATTTATAGGCTCTACCTTAACTTAGATAAGTACGAATTTAAGGTTAAAAGGGTTAAGTACCTAGGCTTTATTATCTCTATAAGTATAGGTATATAGGCGGATCCTATAAAGATCTAGGCAATCTAGGACTAAGTAGCCCTAACTATATAGATAGGTATATAGAGCTTCCTTAGGTTCGCGAACTATTATAGGATATTTATTAAGGGCTTCTCCTATATTATAAGTCCTTTAAATAAGATTACTAGGAAATAGACCGCTTTTCGTTAAGGGCCTATATAAGAAGGAGCGTTCTATATACTTAAGGACTTATTCTCGCGGGCCTTAGTACTACTTTAGTAGGACTTCGACTAGTCTATATTAGTTAAAGCGGACTATAGCGGCTAAGCACTTAGAGGAATACTCTTTTAAGAGGTAGATAGGTAAAAGTAACTAATAGCGTTCTACTCTTATAAGCTAACCTTAGCGGAGTAGAATTACGCTATTTATAATAAAGAGATACTAGCGATTATTAGCTACCTTAAGTAATAGTAAGTAGAGCTCTAAAGCTACGAGAGCTTTAAGGTTCTTATAAGCTATAGGAATCTTAAGTACTTTATAACCCGCTAGTACCTCTTAGAACGGTAAGCCTACTAAGTAAAGTATCTCTTATACTTTAACTTCTTAATTAAGTACTAGCTAAGGTAGGACTCTATAGTCTTAGATATACTTTCCTAGAAGGATTAAGACTAGCTAACGGGAGTAAATATTAAGGCCTAGGATCTATAGCTTATCTTATAAGAAGCGCTACGGACTTATATAAGAGCTTCCTTAGTAAAGGAAGGCGCGGCGCTAATAAATAAGCCTTCCCTTATACTTTTACCTTAGCTTAGCGAGGAGGGATAGACCGGCCTAGGGGCGCGTATAGCGTAAGTATTCTAAGATAAGGTCCTCTAGCGCTTATAGGATAGGATATTATCTTTAAACTATACTTATAAGAGCGTGCGCTATACCGTTAAGTCTAGCGCTTAATACCTTAATTTAAAGCTAAAGCTAAAGGTATAAGTAGCCGACTATTATATTAACCTATAGGGGTATTTACGTTAGTAGGGGAGACTATAGGTACTAAGCGCGCCGTATACTATAGAAGCTAAGGAGAAGGATAGACCGCCGGAGCTAGATAAATAAAATAAGCTCTAAGGGAAGCTAGTCTAGCTCGTCTATAACTTTAGTATTATAGGCTACCTAGGTAGGTAGGGTATAGTAGTAGGCCTTATAAGGGATTTCTACTAGCCCCTCCTATAGTACTATATTCGCCGCTTCCTCTATAACTATAATATTTATAGCTATACTAAGATTTAAAGGGCATAGCTTAAGGGGCTACTTAAGTAGCTTTTAGTACTTAACCGGTTTTATATATATATATAAATAGACTTTATAATAGACCTCCTACTTATAGAGGGCGGTAACCGCTATATATAGGTAATTAAAGACCGACTTAGTAAGTCTATAGTATTAAAGCCGATGCCGTTTATAGATATAGAGTCCTATATAAAGCGCTTCTTATAGTACTAGGCCCGCTTATATAGCTAGCTAGCCTTTATTATAAGCGATAAGGGATCGAATTAAACTAGCTACTTTTAGTAGTACCTATACTAGCTACTTTAGATTATATAGCTACTTAGTATAGTATATTACCTATAGACTAATAGAGGGCCTAAGAAGGTTAACTAGGAGGCGTAGGCTTACTTATAGGCTATTATAGCCTATAATTAAGTAGACTAAGACCGTTAGCTCCCCGCGGCCTAACTTACGTTAAATAGTAAACTATATACCTTTATTAAGATAGCCCCTTTCTTTATAATATATAGCTTTAAACTACCCTTACTAGTTCCTTTTACTATAGATATAATAGTAAAGTAGTATAGTAATTTATTATTAAAGGGCCGCGCCTTTATATTTATATAAAAGCTATAGGAGACTATAGATTATTATTAATCCGCGATAGCCGCCGCGGTATAAGATTAAGAGCGGTACGCTAATAAGACTAAGGCCCTAGTAGATAGGTTTATAGTAAGAGATAAGGTATAGCTAGACCTTCGTAACTATAGGTCGGTATAGCTAAAGAAGAAGCTTAACTAGCTATACGTAAAGTTTATAATATAAAGGGTTATTAGCCTATAGGTTATAGAGCTTAATAGTCTCCTAATAGGGGTCTATAATAAGATTAATATAGACCTCCTTTATAGAGCCTCCTTTAACCAGCTACTTAGATAAGAAATAGCAGACGCTTAACCGCCTATAATCGAGGTAAAAGGAGAGGATAAGTTCGAGGTTAAAGAGATATAAGCCGCGTACTAGAAAAAGGTTAGTAAGGGGAAACGCTAGGAGGTCCTCGTTAAGTAGCGTAGGTATCTCGACCCTATATAAGAACTTATATATAAGTTTATAAGAACTATAGCCCTTAATAAGTTTAAAGCCTTATTTAAAATAGTAAATAAGAATAATAGACTAATAAACTATTAATAGTAGCTTAGGCTAAGACTATAAAGTAAGTAAAGTAAAGTAAGTAGTTATAATAACGTAAGCGTAATAATATAAGTAGAGATAAAAATAGCGTTTATTTTAAGGCGGAGCCCTTAGACTACCTAGACCTACTCCTTATTTTTATCGTTATCCTTATCCTTATCCTTATCGTCCTCCTTTACTTTATTAGCGGCGGCGGCGCTCTTTAAGGCGCTTAGGCGGCCTTTTAGGCCCGCGAGCTAGTCGGCGGCAGCGGCGGCTCTAGGGGCTCTAGGAGTAAGGGGGGCCCGGCTAGTAGCAGCGGCGGGGCAGCGGCGGGCACGGTTAAGGGGACCGCCGATAGGGCGATAAAGGCAGTATTCCTAGTACCGGGAGAGTTAGTAGCGGAAGTAAAAGAGCTAGAGGAGAGGAACTTATTTAGGGATAAGGCCCTAGCGCTTAAGGGCGCGGAGATTATAGTAAGCGGCGGCAGCGGCGGTAAGGCGCTTCTTAGTAGCCCCCTATACTTACCTATATACGCTAGCCTTCTAAGCCGATACTATAGCGAGTAAGACGGGAGGCGCCGCCTTATAAGCGTAGCCGGCACGCGCGTATTAGTAATAACTACCGCTATAGCGGCGCCCGACTTAGTCGGCGTAGGGGAGCTCCTACAACGCGTACTATATATAAGGGGCCGCGCGGGCGGCTCCGGCCTATACTTAGCGTTTATACTTTAAGAAGTTAGCGGAAAATAGCTACTATACTTACTAGGTAGCGGACTTACGGGGGTAGTAGAGGCGGAGGCGGGGGTAGAGGGGCCGGGCGTTATAGCCGGCGGCGGGGACGGCGTTATTATATAGAAGGGCGACGTAAGGGCGGCTAGCGTAGTAGAGGTAAAAGCGGCGGCGGTAGGCGCGGTCGCGGGGGCGCGGGTAAAAGTAGCGGTAAGTTAGCTTACCTAAAGTCTAGTATACCTTAATACCGGCACTCTCTATAATACTATTACGTTATTAAATATATTATATTATAACCACGTTTTCTTATATATCTCTTACCTTATAATTATAAAATAAATACTATTTATATTAGTAATACCTTAGCTTTCTAAGTATACCGGAAACTAGCTCTAAAAAGTACTTAAAGCTATTAAAAACGGGATACTTTAGCTTTATACTAGTTAAAAGTAGGGTATTCTAAGAGGGACCTTCTATATATATCTTAAAGGGGCTCTACCTAATAAGGAGGCAAAAGAGGCATATTAAAGGCTTAGCTAAAAGTAGGAAAAATACCTTACCGACTAGGTTCTTACCTAGGCCGCCCTTAGGCTGCCTTTAACGTATTATTAGGTTAAGGAATTTACCGGCTATATCGTTAAGGCTAGCGGCGATACCTGTCCGCTTAGGAAGTAGTAGATTTCGGGCTTTTTAGCCTAGAACCTAGAGATTAGTACTATTAAAGGTAGATCTCTCGATTCTGCTCGCGTTAACGGTGCCTCTATAGCCCGTATCGAGGAATAGTTCTAATTGCTTAAGCTACTAGCTATATAGGCAATCCTACTAGAGTCCTACTTTAATATAGATAAAACGGGCATCCTTAAGGGCCTCGGCTTTAATAGTCTAGTACTAGGGAGCTTAGAGAAGTAAGAGACTCTTAAAAAGCGGCTAGGATTATATTATTAAACTATAATAGTTAAATACGTCTTTACTATAGGCTAGGCCTTAACTCCCCTTATAATTTTTAAGGGTTAAGACCTTTAATACTAATAGTTCCCTAATAAACTTAATTTTCTATAAGATTAGGACTTTATTGCCTCCTTAAAAGGCTAGATAAGTAATAATATCGCTATTTAGTAGCTAAAGTAGGTTTTTATCCCTTAAATAAGGCACTATAAGTAAGGTAATACTCTTCTTATTATTAATAGCTATAGGAGTTATTAGACTAATAATTTTATATATAAATGCTTCTAAAATAGTATATATCTCCTTTTCTTACTATTATACTCCTTATATATCCTCTAACTACTTAATATCTTAGTTTTCTTACTTATTAAGGCCGTATACTAACGTTAACTTAAGAAAATCGTATCTTTTAACGATATAGCGCTAATTAGTAAGGCTACCTTCCTTTATATTTACTACGAAGCCTAGTAGGCTAGCTTAACCGAAAAGAATATTAAGGGAGGTTAGCGCGGGTTTAGTTTATAGCTAATTAATATAGTAAAGCCCTTATTAAGCCGCTTTATCTTACCGTAGCCGTTAACGCCGTTAACGCTATTAAAAAGGAAGAATATTAGCTCCTTAGCTAATAATAATGCCCTTAAAACGCCTAAACGATTATAAGAAGTTCGCCGCCTTATTATAGGGCTAGAAAATCGCGGTTAAGTTAACCGTATAATCCGACTACTCTTTAGTAAAGTTAGCCGCGCCCTTAATAATTAAAATTAGCAGCTTATAGCTGCCTAGTTTCGAATATAATAGCTTAAGTATTAATTATATCGTTTATAGCCTCGAAAATAAAAAAAAAGGTTCTATAGGATCCTAATAGCCGGTTCGTATAGATTAATTAAGTTATTAAGACGAGGTAGCGGCTCGAGCATATCCTTAAGCCGGCTACTATTACCGTAGCTAATTAAGACGTAGATTTTAAAGCTCTATATAGTAGCTAGCAGCTTAAATAGCTAGAAAACACTATAATTAACTATCGTAATATTAAAATACGGCTTTAATTACTATTAGAATATACTTACCTTAGTATTATAGAGAGTGCCGGTATTAGGGTATACCGGACTTTAGGTAGGCTAACTTAGCGGCGGAGCCGTCGTCGGCCGTGCTTAGTATAGCGTCGACGAACGACTCCGTACGCTCCGAGAAGGAGGAAGCAAGGGAGGGGGAGGTAGATATACCTATCGCGGAAGTTAGTATTACGGATTACGGCCTCCCGCTCTATAGGGCGGAGAACTTATTAGTTAAAGTTATTATTATTAGGGCTATTATTACTACTATAGCTACTACTATAAGTATACGTTAATAAAGCGGCCTATATAGCTAGGAATAAACTAATGCCTTAGGTAGAGTAGAACTTACTTATTACTACTACTACTATAGTTAAAGAAAGAGGAGAAGGAAAGGAAGGAGGAAGGGGGGGATGCTACCTTATATACCCCTAGGTAGAGGAGGCTACCTAAGGCCGAGGGGACGGGTAACCTAAGGCTTACGTAGGTCTAGGCCGGCCGCCGGCTACCTAGGGGCGTATATAATAAGTCGCGCCCTTATTTAAACAGCTAGCCGGCCGATAAGTATAAAGCCCGGTTCTAGCTACTTAGGCTAACGGGCGCGGGGATAATAGGGCTAGTAGGGCTAGTATAATTAACGGAAAAGGGTAGGGTAGAGCTAGCGGTATAGGCCTAATAGTATAAAAGCTATTAATTAGGCAACGCCGTACCGCGCTCGAGGGAGGGTATTATATAAGAGTCTTTAACTATTATAGGTTATAGGCTTAGGCTATAGCCTAAGCTATATAGTTACGTATAGAGGGCCGGATCTTATATATATATATATAGGCTAGCTATATATAAGAGAGCTCTATATAGCTTATTAATATTATCCTATAAATAGTACTTACGCTTATACCTCTACTTACTCTATAATAGCTACTAGCTATTTTAATTAATAATAGCTAGTTATAGGAAGTAAAAAGGATCTTGAATAAAAAGAAAGTTAAAAGGGACTAAAAAGTCTTAGTAAAATAAGTTAAATAAATAAGACTAACTTAAGACTAGTTAAATATATAGTAAATATAATAATATTAGTAAGGTATAAGGAAGTATATAAGAAAGTTAGATTAAAATAACCTTTTATAAAAGGAAGGAAGAGAAAAAAAGGGTATTATAACGGGCTAAGCTTATAAGGGTCTTAGCTTTACTTTTAACTAAGCCCTACTTAGTTTCTTAAGCTTTATTTAAGAGCTTATATTACTTTTTAAATCTTAATCTTTTTTTTCTTTCTCCTTTACTTTAAAATACTTATTATAGTCGCTTAGCTAGTAATTAATATACTTAGTTAAAACTATTATAAGTAAGATAGTTTAGCCTTAGGAATTAATACCTTAGATTATAATAATCTATTTTTAATTTTTAAGCTATACTAATTTTATATTAAAACGCTTATTTATACTTATAATAACTATACTTATTAAGATAATACTTATTATAAAGCTAGTCTTATTAAAGTTATAAATATCTAACTTTATAAAACTATACTTTATAATTATATTTTATATAATAGTAAACTAGCTATAAATAATATTATATAAAGGATAAGTAAGTATAAAAATTAAAGACTAAAAAACTCTTAATTTACTTAGCTAAAGTACTTAATATACTATATTTTTATAAGTAATATAAGTAAATAACTAAGACTTAATAAAGGGTTTTATAACTATTAACCTAGTAACTATTATATAAGTTAAGGTTTTAGACTATTAAAGGCTAATATACTCTATATATTATTATTATTATTATTATAATTATACTAAGAACCTAGCTAAAGGTATTTAAAGCTTTAATATTAAATAAAAAAGAAAAACTAAAGTACTTAAGGGAAAACCCTCCTTTCTTTTAATATAGGTTTACTTTAAATAAGGTCTTAGTAGTAGTATATAGGAAATTTACGCTAGCTATTATAGGCTTTTCTTATATATTTACTTTTTAATATAAGCCCTCTTAGGCTATAACCGCTTTTATTTTAAGCGGCCGCGGCCTAAGCTTACTAGCTTAAGCCTAAGGTTATAAGTAATAGTTTCTTTTTAAGGGCTTAACTTATAAGCGCCTTTATTCCTTATAGCTCTTATATTACTACTATATAGTTATAGCCCCGTCGGCCTACTAGTTTATTAGTTAGTAAGGTAGGTAATATTTAGTTACTAGGCTAAGCGCTAATATAAGTCGCTCTTAAATAAGGCTAGCTAATTAAAATTTAGTTAGCTAGCTT
Organism: Hirsutella rhossiliensis; assembly: GCF_020360975.1. NCBI lineage: Eukaryota > Fungi > Ascomycota > Sordariomycetes > Hypocreales > Ophiocordycipitaceae > Hirsutella > Hirsutella rhossiliensis. The sequence goes on from NW_025408670.1 coordinate 3,184,444, forward strand.
TATTAATTAAAAATTAGTTCTTATTTAACTATATAACTTTTTAATTTAAGTTATAGTAGTTTATATTTACTATCTATTATATAATTACTAATTACGCGCGCTTAGCTTATATACATATATACTTACCCTCCCCCCTTAGTTTTATTTTTACCTCCTTTTACCTCTCTATTTATTATCTTTTTTATAAGCTTTAATTTCCTACTTACTTTATTTTTATATCCTTAGGTTTCTTTAATACTATATTTAACTTATTTACTATTACTTTAAAATATCTAACTAAAAAGCTAACTTAAGTAATAGCGGCTCGCCTCTTACTAAGCCCCCTCTCTATAAAAAAGTAACTACTATAATAGGTTTAAAGCGCTTTATCCTATAATTTATATATATTAAGCGCTTTATTAATAAGCTTACTTATAAGTCCTTTACTAGCTATTAAAACTAGTCTTATAAGTATTAATCTTAGTTTTATCTTAGGTCGGTCTTACTTTTAGTATTTTTTACTAACTATACTAGCTATAAAAGCTAAAGTATATATTACTTATACTAACTCTAACTAGTCTTATTACTAAGTAAGTAACCCTATCCTACTATAATATAGTTTAAGTTTAGTACTAATCTATATTTAGATTACCTTTAAAGGTAAGGAGGCTATATACGCCTTCTATTAAGCTTAGTTTAAGGTCGACCGCCCCTTTTTTATTAAGGGTTTAATATAAGAGCGCTTTTACTATACTACTTTAGAAACTTATATTTATACTAGTTAAAAGGCCCTTATTATTAAAAGTAAGGGCGCGTTAAGTAAGTTTATATTTAGTCTAGCTATAGTTACTAAGAATATTAAAACGCTTACCTTAGCTTTTACTTATTTTATAAATAATACCTACTATATATATAAGTTCTTAGAGAAGTACCTAAGTAAGTTTAGCGATACTATTAAGGCCTTAGCTTAGGTTAGGCTTAAGTCGCTCTTAGTTACTTAAAAGACTTTTATAGTAGTTAATAATCTTACTAACTATTTTTATCTTATTACTAGTAATAACTATAATAGTAGGAATAATAATAATAATTATATAAAGCTTAGTTTAGCCTCTTTTAGTAAAAGGAAGGCTAAGGGTAAAGGAAAGGTAACTATTATATCTAAGGCTTTATTTAAGGCTAAGGCTAAGGGGTCCGCTGCTATCCTTATACCTATAGTTATCTTAAAGTTAGTTTAGGATCTTACTATATCCCCCTTTATTAGCTTTAATACCGAGCTATAGCTTAGTAGTTCTCTTATCGCTAAGCTTAGTTTAAAGTATCCTTACTTTATATTACTTACTAACCTTACTAGGGCTCTTAACTTTATTTAATAGCGTCTTTATAATTATTATAGTTTAGTCTTAGCTAAGATTATCGCTAGTCTTAATCTTAATTAGATTTATAATTATAGTATAAGCTATAATAATTACTATTACGCTACCGCTAGTATAGGTCTTACTTTAGTATAGTCCTTAGTTATTACTTTACTTTATAAGCTAGCTATCTAAACTAGCTTTAGTTTAGGTTTAAGGTTAGGTCTAGCTAGCTATTACTAAGCTACTTATAGTAGTAATAGTCCTTATACTCTTTATAAGTCCTAGGTTACTCCCTCCTACGCTTTAAATATTACTTTAAAAAGGTCTTATTATTCTTATTATAATAATAAAGTAGATAATACTATTAATAAGTTAAGCTAAAGTTATAGTTTAAAAGGGGCTAGTTATTAGCGCTATCTTAGTTTAGTTTTAGGTTAGGTCTTATTTAGTTATAGTCTTTTAATAGTAGGTCTTATTTATAGCTATTAAGGCTAGCTTAGTATTACGACTACGGTTAGCGGGTCGTAGGAGAGCTAGCTACGATTACGTAATAAGGCGGCTTAGAATAATAGTTAGGACGAGAAGTTACTTAGGCTTAGCTTACTTAGAGCGTATATAAGCTAAGTAAGCCTTATATAGATAGATTACTACTTAGGAGCATAGCTTATAAGTAAGCTATAGTAAGCTATAAAGGGGATTACGGCTAAGACTATAATCTAAGGATAGTCTCTATAGGTATATATAGCTACCTACTTTTACTCTTTTAGATAGATAGCTCTCTAGCTTTTAATATAGATCTTTATTACGATTCTATCTCTAATTCTAATTACCTAGTTATAGTCTATAGTCTATAACCTCTGACTTATTACTAACGTAATATACTTATTATTGCTTAGACCACGCCCTATTATATCTACTAATATAAACCCCTCGATAGGTTTATCCCTTAGAAATAATACCGGTCGTTATACGTTAAAAGCTCTTATTTAGTATAATACCGCGTTACTCTAAGTAATATCGTAACTATTAATATGCCTATATAGTAAACTAAATTAACTAACTCTAAAGCTACTATATCGCCTTAGGATATAATACGCGAGATTATTACCCTTTAATATAAGGTATAGTTACTTAAGAATAAAGGAGGTAACGGATAAGTTAAGGACCTTAGAGAAGTAGTTAAACTAAAATAGCTAGGACTATTTAACGGTACTTATAGTATACTTCGAGACTTTCTTACCTAACTTAAAGCCTACTACTAGTTTTACCCTATTAAACTCTCGGACCTAGTCGAAAAGGTACTCTACGTAGGAAATTATTTATCTAAAATAGTACTCGCTTAGTTTAGACTTATTATAAGGGATTTTCTTAATAACTAACTAGCGCGATAAGATAATAAGATAGATAAAGTCTTTACTAGTTTCTAAGGATTTAAAGAAGCTATTATAAAGGTATTTAAAATAACTAATAAGGAATAAAAAGCTAAATAAAAACTTCGAGAACTTTAATAAAGGATCTTAGTATTAGATTATACTACGAAGTTCTATTAAGTTACCTTAAAGCTTAATTAAGACAACGAACCTCTTATATTATAATTCTACGACGGGCTTAAAGAAGAAGTTAAGGACGAGCTCTATAAGGAAAATCGACTTAATAACCTCTTAGACTATATTACTATAGTAGTACGAATTAATAATAGATAGTACGCGCGACGCTAAGAAAAGAAATAAGAAAGAGGAAACTAAAACCCTTCTTATAAGAATAACTTTAACTAACGCGCTAACTATAAAAAGAAGCGCGAAACTCTTATTACCTACGCTTATATAACTAACCTAGGTAAGATAGATCTAGATATAATATAAAAAAGTAAAGGAAAGTATTTTAACTATAGGAAACTTAGATATTACTCTAAAGAATATAAATAACCTTATAAGGAGAAGAAAACCTATTAAGTACTAGCCCTAGAAAGTAAGAAATACTTAAATGCTATTAATAGATAAGAACTAAAGTATAAACTCCTTAGTTAGACTATATACTATAACGACGAATATATAGTATACTTAAGCAATAAAAATAGTATTAAATAGTTCCTAAAGCTATTAAAGAAAACCCTTATAATAATATAATAAAGGGATCCTAAAATATAAAAATAAGTTAAATTTATAGAACTAGAATACCCTTATCTTAAAGGAGTCTCCTAAGACTAGATTAAGAAGAATAGTAAACGATTCTAAGAAGATATATAAAATAAAAATCGATAATAATAATAGGTAGCTTATAAATAATATAATAAAGAAGATATAAATATAGCCCTTATACTTACGAAACTTAGATAATAACCTAAAGAAGAATAACGAAGTATCGACGATATAAGCTCTAAAGAATAAGAAATACCTAGAGAAATAAAAGATAAGAACGAACTTATACTACTACCCTCGCTATTAAAGGAAAATACTATAATTAGAGAATACGCTCTATACTTTAAGGAATTTAAAGAAATACTTAAAATTAGAACTTAATAAATACCTTAAATTCTTATAGAAAACTAATAAGCTATATTAATCCGATATTAACCGGTACTACGTAGAGGAGACTATACTATAGCTATCGCCGTAGTCGATACCTTTATAGCTCTATAATAAAAATAGTAACTATAAGAAGAATTTAAAGATAATCTATAAATACTACTTACTTATAAGCACTATAAGTATATTTTATAGATATTATACGTCTACCTAGATTATATAATATACTTCTAGATAAAGGCACGATACGACGCCTTCTTAGTTAAGTTTAAAGGATAAGTACTTTTAAAACCCTACCTAAGTATAGAACTAAACTATTAGAAAATCGATTAACGCTACCTAAATAACTAAGTTATATTATTAGAACCTAATTATAGCACGCTATTTAAATACTATAATAATTATAGTTTATTAACGAGATATCTTTTAGAGATATATAAAATCTATAAATATACTAAAATAAAGGAATAGTATAACGCTACTCGCTTTAAAGTATCTAAACCCTTAATCTTTTAAAGACTTATATAATAAGTTAAATATAATAAAGAAGATTATAACGAATATATATACCTAAACTATAGAGTTTATAAATATAAAAAAGTATAAGTATAGTATAAATAATATAACGGTATACTAAAAGATTATTAGTAATATATATAAAGGCTATAAGCTATATTCGATTAAGGAAGAATCGATATAGAAATACTACGTAAAAAATAAAAAAACGCTAAATAAAAACTTAACCTTTAGTACGAAAATAAATAGAATTATAAAGTATAATACGTAATTAACTATAAAGCTATATAATATAAATAATATAGCGTTAAGAAATAAGAAATCTTTAATTAGCTATAAGAAATTAGTCTCTTAAGCCCTAATATAATACTATACGATAAAAATATAAAGAAACGATATTAATAATAAATTAAAGAAGAATACCTAAATAAAACAAATAAAGACTAAGTAAAAAATAAGGTACGCTATCTATAAAAGGGCTATAGACTAGTATAATATAATAAGATCTAAGGACCTTATATATAGTAATAGTAAGCTATAGTAACTAAATAGTATTAGATATCTAAATCGTAGGATATTACGCGCGTATACTTTTAGACTATAGCGCGATAGGTAATTATATTTTACTTAAAGTCGTTAATCGTTATCAACTTATATAGAGATATAAGATAAATCTATATAAACTTATAAATATTAAAGGAAAGGCCTTTAACTATAATAATAAAATTATTAATATAGATATTAATTACCTCGATATTAATATCTAGGGCTATAATAAATAAGTTAACTTTAATATTATAGATATTAAAGAATATAACCTTATATTAGGACTTCTATAGCTATAGGAAAGCAACCTACTAATTAACTAGAAAACTAGCTAGCTACGTTAAAATAAAGATATAAGTTTCTAGGACTAATAGATTTAAAAGAAAGTAAAATTTTACGATAATTTAGCTACTAAATAGGATAAAAGGGATAACCGTTTAAGTAAATTATTATAGGCTTTAGCGATATAAACGAAAATAGTAACCGAACTAATAGATATAAAATCGACTAATAAGACCTATATACTAACTAATATAGCTATATAACCTAGTATCCGATAAAAATAAAATAAAGGACATAATATAAAGATCTAAAGAGTTATTATTACTTTAAGGAAAGACCTTAAATAAATTAATAAAGAGCTTAAGTTAAGAGAAACTAGCTTTTAAAAGAAAGAATAAAGCTAATATTCTATAAGATCTATAACTTAAACGAAAAGCAACTATAAACGCTACGCGACTACCTCGACGAAAATCTATAAAAGGGATATATATAAACGTTAATATCTAAAGTAAGCTATCTAGTTATATTTATTTTAAAGAAAAATAGTAAGCTATAATTAGTTATTAACTATAGACGCTTAAACGATATTATAATAAAGGACCGAATACTATTACCGCTTATATCGGAACTATAAGATCGACTATATAGTAAAAAATAGTTTATAGCCCTTAACCTTAAAAGCGCCTATAACTTAATATATATAAAAAAAGGATATAAATAGATAATAGCCTTTAGAATGAAATTCGGACTATTTAAATATCTAGTAATACTATTTAGACTTATAAATATACTAGCTACCTTTTAACGGATAATTAATAATATCCTATACGAATACTTAGATATCTTTATAGTAGTATACCTAGATAATATCTTAATCTTCTTAGATACCCTAGAAGAATATAAGGAATACGTCTATAAGGTACTCTACGTACTTTAAAATATAAAGTTACTAGTTAAACTAAAGAAAAGTAAGTTTTATATATAGAAAGTAGACTTTCTTAGATATACGATCTTACTAAGAGAGATATAAATATAATAAGATAAGATTAACTTAGTTAAAGAATAGCTAACGCTAAAGAACGTTAAGAACGTATAAAGTTTCCTAGGATTTATAAATTACTACTAATAATTTATTAAAGATTTTAGAAAGATTATAGTACTATTATATAACTTAATAAAGAAGGAAAAGGAATTTATATAGGACGATAAAGCTAACGAAGCTTTCGATTATATTAAGACTATAATTATATAAGAACTAGTCCTAACTACCTTTAATCTAAAATAATAAATTAAACTTAAAACTAATATATTAGACTTTACTTTAGGAGTATAAATCGGATAGAAGGATAATAAAGAAAGACTATAACTAATTATATTCTACTCGAAAAAGCTATATAGTATAGAACTTAATTACCTTATCTACGATAAAGAATTCCTTATAATTATTTAAGCTTTTAAAGAATTTCGATACTACCTTCTTAGAAGTAAGTATAAAGTTAAGGTCTATATAAATTATAAGAATATCTTATACTTTATAATAATATAATAGTTAAACGGACGATAGATCCGATAGGCCGAATACTTATTAGAATTTAACTACGAAATAATCTATAGAAAAGGAATAGAAAACGGTTAAGCTAATACTCTTAGTTAACGAAGTAACTACGATATAGGAGCACCTATAGTAAAAGGATAGCTCTTAGAAATTAATAAAAACGGGAACTACTAGTAATAATAGCTAAATATAATATTTAAAGTATAACCTAATAACTTAATATACTAAAAGATCCTAAAATAAATAAAAGAATATAAAGTATTAAACGGATATAATATAGAATATTTAGAAGTTCTAATATATAAAAATAAAATCTAGATACTACTAGAATTATAAGATAAAGTTATATAAGATATATACGAATATCTAATATATAGATACTAAGGAATCTAAAGAATAATAGAACGTATTAAACGATAATATAACTTCTTATAGCTTAAAGAAGTAGTATAATAAGTTATTAAAAAATATAAACTTTATATATAAAGTAAAGCTAAACAATATAAACTATATAGAGAATTATAACCGCTACTAGTACTAGGGAAACTATAGGATTTAATAGCTTTTAACTATATTATAAAGCTACTACTATTAAAAGAACCTATAACTAACGTTAAGTATAATAGTATATTTATTATTACTAATAGATTAACGAAGTATAGATACTTTTTACTATATAAAGAAGTAAGTAATACGGAAGAGCTAGTATATATATTCCTATAAATAATTATTAGTAATTACGGACTACTAAATAAGATTATCTTTAATAAAGGAAGTATATTTATAGCTAAATTTTAGTAAGCTCTTATAGTATAATTAAGGACGAAATATAAGCTTAGTATAGTATATTACTTATAAATAAATAGATAAATAGAACGACTTAACTAAACGCTTAAATAATATTTATAATACTATATTAACTACGAATAAAACGATTAAGTTAAATAGCTACTAATAGCGTAACTAGCTTATAATAGCTTAGTTACGGAAATAACTAAGCTCTTATTAGTATACGCTAATTACGGATATAACCTAGAAGTATTTAAGGTCACCCGATAAGGACTATAAGTAGAACGAGCGATACTATAAGTAGATTAGCTATAAAAATTATATAAAGAAATATAATAAGAACTTTAATTTATTAGAGAACGAATATCTACTTACTATAATCGGAAAAGATTATAGGGACTAATCTTTTAAAAGGGAGATATAGTCTACCTTATATAACGAAATATTAAAATAAAACGACTAAGTAATAAATTAGATTTTAAGAAACTTAGACCGTTTAAGGTTAAGAAAGCTATTTTAAAAGTTAACTATAAACTTTCGCTACTAATAATAATATAGATATACCTAATATTTTATATCTTATTATTAGAACTAGTACTACGAAACGCTAAACTATAGGAAAAAATTAAAGTTAACGATAATTAAGAATATAAAGTAGAATAAATACTAAATATAAGGAAATAAGGTTAGTAATAAGAATACCTTATTAAGTAAAAGGGATATAAACTAAAAGAAAATACCTAGGAACTACTTAAGTACTTAACCTACTATAGTTCTTTACTTCGATAGTTCTACTAGTAAAATCTACCCTAGGTATCGTAAAATTACTTAACGAACTAATAGTATTCTAATTAATTATATTAAATCTACCTATAGACTAAATATCGACCACCGCTTTAGATTCTTAGCGCTTAGCCTCGTTAAGGTTATCTAAGGAATAAAGGCCCCGATAGACTATCTCGGTACCCTTTGTCTTTAGCTAGCGCTTTTAATAGTAAAGCCGCGCTAAACGAGCTAAGGCTTCGTTTAGGTCGGCTTAAGCTTTTAATATTCGCTCCTTAGTAATTTCTTCTTCTTTATTTAATCGATCGGACTTTAGATTTATTCGGGATACTAGGAAATATATTAGCTATAAATAATAGGCTAGATAACGAAGTTACCTATAGGAGCTAATCGCTACGCCTAACGTATCGTAGGAATAACCCCGCCGTATATATTCGGCATACTTAGAAGATTTCTCTAGCATTTTATAGCGGAAGCCGCGCAACGAATAAAAAGAATACGGTATAACGTTAAAACTAAGATAATTAATAGACTTAGCTAAACGAATATACTTAAGGGTCTTATAAGAAAGATCCTTTAATACGCGACTAGATATACTATTAGCAGTATATCCTAAGGGATAGAAAGGACGAAATAGGGAATATATAAACGCGCGATAAGGGTATATTTATATATAGCGGCTAAGGTAGTAGTAGGTCTTACGGATAAGACTAAAAGGAGGGGAGATATCGTATTACGACTACGGTTAGCGGGTCGTAGGAGAGCCGGCCACGATTACGTAATAAGGCGGCTCGGAATAATAGTTAGGACGAGAAGTCACTTAAGCTTAGCTTACTTAGAGTATATATAAGCTAAGTAAGCCTTATATAGATAGATTACTACTTAGGAGTATAGCTTACGAGTAAGCTATAGTAAGCTATAAAGGGGATTATAGCTAAGACTATAATCTAAGGATAGTCTTTATAGGTATATATAGCTACCTACTTTTACTCCTTTAGATAGATAGCTCTCTAGCTTTTAATATAGATCTTTATTACGATTCTATCTCTAATTTTAATTACCTAGTTATAGTCTACGGTCTACGACCTCCGACTTATTACTAACGTAATATACTTATTATTACTTAGACCACGCCCTATTATATCTACTAATATAAACCCCTTAATAGGTTTATCCCTTAGGAATAATACTAGTCGTTATACTTAGTTAGGTCTCCTTAGTTTTATTTAATTTATAGTTTAAGTAGTAAGGTTTATACTTAGTTTAGGTTTAGTTTAATTAATACTATAGTCTTATTATTAACGTTAGCTACCTAGCTTATAGTATACCCCCCTTTTAGTTTATCCTTACTACCCTTATACTAATATTAATATTATATTATAACTATGTTTTCTTATATACCTTCTATTTAATAATTATAAATAATATACTATTTAAATTATAATACTTTAAGCTTTTAAATATACTAAAGATTAGCTCTAGGAAGCACTTTTTAATATTAGAAAAAGGATGCTATAGATATATACTAGTTATAAGTAAGGTATTTTAAGAAGTATACTTTAAACGCGTCTTAAAGGCGCCCTACTAATAAGAGAGGTATAAGAGTTATATTAACGGCTTAGTTAAGAGTAAGAGAAATACCTTAAGGACTAGATTCTTACCTAAGCCGCCCTTAGGCTACCCCTTATATACTTTTAGCTTAAGGAATTTACTAGCTATATTATTAAAGCTAGCGGCGACCTTTACTTACTTAGGAAAAATTAAGTATTAAGCTTTTTAGCCTATAACTAAGAGGTTAGTATAATTAAAAGTAAAGCTCTTAAATCTACTTATATTAACGGCGCCTTTATAGCTCGGATTATAAAGTAGATTTAATTACTTAACCTACTAGCTTTATAGGTAATTCTATTAAAATAACGCTTTAATATAAATAAGATAGGTATCCTTAAGGGCCTTAGCTATAACGGCCTTATACTAAGGAGCTTAGAAAAGAAAGAGACCTTTAAAAGGTAGCTTAGATCGCGTTATTAAACTATAATAGTTAAATACGTCTCTATTATAAGTTAGGCCTTAACCCCCCTTATAATCTTTAAAGGTTAGGACCTTTAATACTAATAGTTCTTTAATAAACTTAATTTTCTAAAGGATTAGAACTTTATAGCCTCCTTAAGAGGCTAGATAAGCGATAAGATCGCGATTTAGTAGCTTAAAGATATCTTTATCCTATAAATAAGAAAGCAGCTATAAAGTAACGTTCTTCTTATATTAAATAGCTAAGGAAGCTATTAAACTAAAAGTTTTATATATAAATACTTCTAGTATAGTATATATCTCTTTTTCTTACTACTATATACCTCTTATATCCTTTAACCTCTTAATATCTTAGCTTTTACCTTAATTAAGGGCGCTTACTAATATAAGCTTAAAAAGATTATATCTTTCGATAATATAGCGCCTCTTAGTAAAGCTTTCTTCCTTTCCTATTATTATTAAGCGCGGTAGACTAGTTTAATAGAAAGAAGTATTAAAGGAGGGTAGTAAGAGGCTAGTCTTTAGCTAGTTAATATAATAAAGCCCTTAATAAGCCCCCTTATCTTATAATAGCTAAAGATACTATTAACGTTATTAAAGAAGAAGAACCTTAGCTCTTAGACGAATAATAATACCTTTTAAATACTAAGATAATTATAAGAAGTTTATAGCTTTATTATTAGCTTAGTAAAGCGCGGTAGATCTAACTATATAACCTAAGTACTTTTAATAAAATTAGCCGCTCCCTTAACTATTAGAATTTATAGCTTATAATAGTATAGCTATATATATAATAACTTAAGCACTAAGTATATTATCTATAGCCTTAGAAGTAGAAAAAGATACTATAAGACCTTAATAGCTACTTTATATATATTAAATAAGTCCTTAAGATAAGAAAATAGCTTAAACGTATCTTTAAGCTATCTACTATTATAATAGCTAATTAGAATATAGATTTTAAAGCTTTATATAGTAGCTAGCAGCTTAAATAGCTAGAAAACACTAAATTAATATATTATAATATTAAAATATAGCTTTAGTTACTATTAAAAGGTACCTTCTTTACTATAAAAGGGTACTAAAGAGAGGTATACTATAAGCTAGGTAGCTAATATTATAGGTCCTCTCCCTTTCTTTAGTTACCTTAATAAGGTAAGTAGTTAGCTAAAGTAGTTTTAGTTAAGGCTTCTTTATCTTTAGTATAACCCTAGGGCTACTATTTATTATATCTATATATAGCCTTTAAGCTAGATTAAACTAATAAAGCTTACTTAAGTAAAGGAACTATTATATTAGTAGCGGTACTATTTCTTTCTTTTAAAAGCTTACTTTTATATTACCTATATCCTAAGCCTATATTAAGAGGGATTCCCTTACTTTTACTACTAATATATGGTTAATTATTATTATTAAGGGCTAATATATACTTAGTATAATAGTATAAGGCCGAATAATTATTTATTTAAAGCTAAGGAGAAAGGAGGAAAACTCTATCTTAGTTATAATAGTTATCTATCTTCCTTAGTCCTTAGCTCGACCTATATTTAAGTACTATTTAGCTTAAGTTTAGGTCGAGCTTTACTTATATATAGGTTTACTTTAGCTTAACTTTAGTATAGTTACTATAGTATAACCTTAGCTTTTTATAAGTATAGCCTATAATACTACCTTTACTCTTCCTTTTTTATTAGTAGTACTTTTATTTCTCTCTTACTACCTTTTTATTATTACCCTCCCCTTTTTTCTTAGCGCGCGCGGTCGCTTCCTTTTACCTTATACTTACTTTATCCCTTTATATACCGCCCTTTTATACGCCCGTTCTACCCTATTCCTCCCTCTTTTATGTATATACCCCTATACCCTACTAACTATATATATACCTTACTATATATAAATACCCTTCTTTTTTCCCCTTTCTTTCTTTCTTTCTTTTTCCTTTTTTAAGCTTTACTCCTTTTACTTATACGCCCTTACTTTACCTAACTTCTATCGCCGCGCTAAGCTATATTATAACTATTATAGGCCCTTATACGCCCGCTAGCTTCTTTACTCTATATAGTAGTACCTTACCTCTTAGTATACTAAGCGACTATACTTTACCGCCCTTACGCTAGTTAACGCGTCCGCTTATATCTCTTAGTAAGTATAGCGCGACCTATAGTACTACTATATAGCGGCTACCTTATCTTACTTATATAAGCTAAATAATATTACTAAATATTAAGATATAGTATAGTACTTACTAGAATTAAGCGTCGCTATATACTTATAACTACTTTACTTATACCTATACTAAATTATACTACCTTTTTATTTATTACTCTCCCTTAACTTTATTTAATAGGACGCTAATATAATAGTAGTATATTAAGGATATAATCGCTACTATTAATGCCCTCTAAAACTATATATTTTAAAGGATATTTAATAACTATTAAAGCGACCTTTATATATATACTTTATTTCCCTTTTAACCTTATCCTACTATTTATCTTTAACTATTATTTTAGTATACTAAGCTTACTTATATTATTATATTTATACGCTAAGCTTAAATATACTTTAATACCTTAGAGTAATTAAGCGGTAGTTAAAAGGCGTTTATAGTTAGTTAAAATTAAGTTAATATCCTTAGTATATCTTACTATATTTATATCTTATCTTATTATATCTTACCCTTATCCCTATCCTTATCTATCTTTTATCGCTATCTATTTTATATCTATCCTTTATTTATCTTTTATTATTTCCCTTTAATACTATAGTTCTTTTCTATCCTTTCCTTATTCCTTAGTAAGCGTCCCTTAACTCCTACCTCCTTTTCTTTCTCCCCCTTCTATCCTTTATTTCCCCTTCCTTATCTTCTACCCTCCTTTTAGTCCTTTTCTCTTACCCCTCCTTTATCGTTCCCCCTTACGTTTCCCTACTATCTCTTAAATCCCTTTAAAGCTTCTATCTCTTAGAAGTTATTTAGTAGGTACTATAATAAGTTTATATACCCTTATTAGTTTATAAGTACCTATTACTATCTACCCCTCCCCTTTTACTTTTACTATGCTTACTAAATCTCTTTAATAATATACTTAGACTTATTATCCTCCTTAATTATTAGTAGCGGTTAATAGTTATTAATTACTTATTTAGGTAATAAGTTAAGCGTCTTAGTAAGTTAGCGTATTAGCTCTTAGTAGGGACTAAGCGGCCCTATAAATATATAGTCTCTAGAATTATTTAAACTACCTACCTTATCTCTCTTTTATTTATTTTACTTACTAGCTAATCTTACTTATAGTAAGATAGTATATTAAGTACCGCCGCTAGCTTCCTTAGCTAGAACTTTAGTATAAAGTTATAAGATATAAGCTTTATTACCTATTAGCCTTATCTCTTATTTAACTTCTTTTTTATTATAAAGTATATTAAGTTATTATAGTTAGTTAGTACTATAAAGGTAAGTATATTTTAGAGTTTTACTCCTTAAAAGTCTAAGTACTATATAGTTATAAGTATCTCCTTATTATAAATTAAGTAGTTATACTCCGCTAAGTTTAGTCTTTTTAAAAAGAATCTTACTAGGTATTATATACTATCTAGCCCTACTTATATTAGCGCCGCCTTTATTATATATCTAGAATAGTTTGCTTTTAAGTATATTTCTCTTTCTAGGTTATAGAGTTATAGTACTAAGGCGTTATAAAAGGCGTTTTAGATAAACTTAAACGCTACTTAGTACTTATCTATTTACTTAAAGATCGCGCCTTTCTTATAAAGGCCGTCTAGGTATACCGATACCTTTATATAAAGTAGTATAAAGGCCTAGTAGTAGTTTACGAAGCTAAGGAAGCTCTAGACTCCTCTTATATTCTAAGGTGCCCGCTATATCTATATTACCTAGATCTTCTTTAAATTATATTAAACCTTACCCTTTACTTATATAATAAAGCCTAGGTACTTAACCTCTTTTATTATAAAGTTATACTTCCTTAGGTTTAGTATTAGGCCCGCCTCTTATAGATTTTAAAGTACCTTTATTAGCTTCTCTTAGTAGTTTTAAAGAGACCTTAATAAGTAAATTAAGACGTTATCTATATATACTATAACGAACTTATATAGGTATTCCCTTAGTACCTTATTAATATATCGTTAAAAGGTAGCTAGAGTCCTTATTAAGTTTAATAGGTATACTTATTACTTAAATAATCTAAACCTTATTTAAAAGGCTATCTTAAACTTATAGCCCTTTACTATTTAGATCTTATAAAACGCTACTATAATATTAAGCTTTATAAACTACTTTACCTTCGCGAGTATTTATAGTATCTTTATAATTAAGGATAGCGTATACCTATCTTTCTTTATAATTACGTTTAGGGCTTAGTAGTTATAGTAAAATTATAAGCGACCGTTTAACTTTTAAGTAAAGAGTACTAAGGCCGCGGCTAAGGAGCTACTTAAGTAGATTAAGTTTACCTTTATTAGCTCGCTTAGGGTCTTCCTTAGTACTAAGAGTTCCTCCCTTAATATATTATAAAGGGGTCCTTATAATAAGGGGGGCTTTACCTTATCTTTATTTAGTATAAGGTTAATCTTATAGTTTACTTTTAGTTTATATAAGGGTATCTTTAAAGCTTTTTTTAGTATAAAGAGGTCTAGGTATATATCTAGCGCTTACTTTAAGATATAGTCCGCTAGGTCTACTACTATCCTTAGCTAGAGTACTCTCTTTATATCCTTTATTATAATTACTTAGATATTAACTATCCTCCGCTTTCCTTTATTATCCCTTACTACCCTCTTTCTTTAATATTCTACTATAAATACTACCGTGCTAATAATCCTTACCCCTTAAATCTATTTTACCCTCTTTATTACTTCCGATCCTAATAGGCCTATTTAGATCTTAGCTTTATTATACTAAATCTAATCTCTTACTACGTTATATATTACTTAGTTCTTCTTTATTTATAGCCTCCCTAGGAATATATTATAGCTTAGCTCAAGGACTTTATATATAAAAGTTTACTTTATATAGCCGTTAGTATCTATCTTAAATACTATAATTCCTTTAAAAATATAAGGCTAAAGTATCTTTTAAGAATAGCCTTAGTTATCTTTTCCTTTTATTAGTAAGAAGTATTTATAGCTTCTTTACTACCCTCTCGCTTATTATAGTATAGTAATTATAGCTAGTATTTATAAGCGCGTTAAGTCCCTTCTTTTTATTAATACTTACCCTTAGCGTTACTAAGCTTAGTATAAGGTAGTTCCTCGTTAACTTCTAAGCTTCTTACTATTTCTCTTTTACCCTTAACGCTTAACTTTATACTAAGGTTCCCTTTTTTCTAAGTCGTTATTATCCTTAGGGCCCCTCTTTTCCTTTATTACGCCCGCCTTCTAAGGTTCTTATTTCCTCTTTTTATAATAAAGCGTAATATATCCTTTAACTCTATAGTTAAAGTATATTTAATTCTCTAGCTAACTCTACCCCTCCTTTTATCTATCTAAGGCGTTAATACTAATTATTAAGGTATCCCTATCTTTATCCTTCTTTTTTTAGGGGTATATATCTACTAGTCTATTTTAGTTTAAAGGGGGTTATCTTATTTACTAAACCCTTCTTAGCTTAGCTATTATTTACGCTACTTAATTAATATAAGTAGTAAAGCTTAATATAAAGAGGTCGACTATAGCTAACGCTTTATAAAGCTAGATTCTTAGAGCCCCCTATAGGAAAATAATCTAAACGTTATATAGCTAGGACCCGCCTCTAGCTTTAAAGAGTCTCTACTTAAACTTTAAGAGGAACGCTATAAACGTTTAACTCTCCCTTTATTTTATTATTTAGATTACCGCTACCGTGCGTAACTAAATATCTATATTAAGGTAGATTAAGTTAAGGTACTTTAGGAATTCCTTTTAATTATAGCCCCTCTTTACTCTTATTCTATAGTATATAGTAACCGTTTATTATAGCCTAGTATTTAAGTAGTTATAGATTATAAGGAACGGTGTTCCTACTATAAATAAAGCAGCTATAATATACTCTCCCGATTATATAAGCTAATAAGTAGTATATTAATTATAGATAAAATCCTATCTTATAGAGTAAGAATCGCTCGTTATTTTATAAGTTATTATATATTAAACGGATTGCCGGTTATCGTATAATCGGGAATCGAAGGAATAGAGCTAGCTTAGAATACTAGCTAAGACCTCTTAAGAACACCGGCACGACTAACCTCCTTTAAACACGAATATTAGTAGAACTAAGATACTTCTAGATTTACTCGAGGTATTACGGAATTCCTTAGTCTTAGGGCTATACGGTAGCTTAAATCTAGTCCTAAAAGGTTCTTCCGTTTAGCTATAATTATCTATATAAGACAGCATGTCCGCTAGTAGATAGATAGAGAATTATTAACTTTAATACCTCTTCTATATACTAATATATTACTAAGAAATTCTATTAAAAATCCTACCTTATACTCCTTCTTCCTTTCTATTATATAGTCTTATGTAATTCCTTAATTTCCTAAAATTCCGCTTTTACTTATATACCTTAAGAGGTTATAAGCCCGGCTTACTTCTTTTAAGCCGGGAAATTAACTACTTATACCTTTGAAATTCCTCGTCGAAATATTTAATTAAAGTTCCTTTCGAAATTCCCCTCGACTTCTTTTACCTTCCTACGCTCTTAAACTTCCGTCTAGACTTCTTAATCCCTACGAACGAAATAATACTAAATTTATATAAAATAGGTAGATATAAAGAATATAAATTCTCTAGACTTAAGGGAAATTTAAATTATACTCTTTAAACTATAAGGATAGAAGCTATCCTTATAAAAGAAAAGCTTATTACTACTCTAAAGTAAGTAAATTATATATAGACTACGGAGGCTTTATCTATAATATTCCTTTAAGTCGAAGATAGTCCTTTAATATAAATTTAGCATCTAAGAAATGCTAAAGAAGCATAGGATAAGCTTAAAAAGCTATATAATCCGTCGAACTTTTCGTCGAATTATCTACTTATTAAGCAGCTCTTTAATCTTAGTCTCTTAGACTTTAATTTAGAGAAATACCTTTATAAGGTAAAGGAAATTTATAAGGATTTAAAATCGTATAATATAGAAATTCTAGAAGTTATTCTTATAGCATAGATTCTTAATTGCCTTAATAAGGAATTTAGAAGCTATATTATAAATATTACGTAGAGCCTTAGGTATAATTCTACGGCGTTTACCCTCGAATCCCTAATATCTAGTCTTTTAGATAAAGCTAGAAGAATAGAGGATATAGATATATCTTCGGAGAAAGCCTTCTTAATACGAAGTAAGCCTTAGAAATCCTATAAAAATTCTATAGATACTCCTTATTATAAGGAATATAAAAACCCAGGGCATTTTATAATAAATTACTATAAATTATACCCGAATAAGGCTCCTACTTATTAGGTTTTAAATAAAGGAAAAAAGGATAATAGGACTTAAATTTATAAGAAGAGAAAATCTTCTTTATCTTCTTCTTTTAGGAAGAAATCCTATTTTAGTAGTATTTCTACTACTAATAAAAGAAGGAAGGCTCGAATTATAGAGCTAGAGTCCGATTCGGACGATAGTAATAAGGTCTTAAATATAGCTTCGTAAGAAAATATAGACCTAGATATCGACCTTATAGACCTTTCTAGGGCTCCGACCCCTATATAAACGTCTATAGATTTAGAGGTAATTCTAACCTCTATAAATACCCTTATAATAGAAGCTAATAAAGACTCTCTTTTAGGACCTCTAGAAGCCTCGATTCCTAGAATAAAGGAATTAGTTTTAAAGGTAAGAGAAGGAGGATTTCCTAGTTATAAGAATAAAAGGATCTTTAATTTTATTTATAATACCGGAGCTACTAGGCATATAGTATTAAATAAAAATTTCCTTATTAACTATAAAGAAATTAAGTCTAAATTTTGCTAGGGAAAAGCTTCCTTTATATTAGTAAAAGGAAAGGGGGACTTAGTATTTAAGTTCCTATATAATAGTAAAAGGTATATCCTTCGAGACTACTTTTATATACCTAAATTAGGGGTAAATATACTATCCTAATCTTATTTTAATAATACCTATGCCTTAATAGGAGGAAATAAAGTCCTTTTATTAGATAATAAGGCTAAGGTCCTTACTAAAGGATTTCTTAGAAATAAATTATATTATATTCTTATAGAACCTTTATTAGAAAGCTAATTAATCCTTATTATATCTTTAAAGGTAAAGGATATAGATTTTTATACTTAGTACTTACGCTTAGGGTATATAAATAGTAGGGCTATTTTAGAAATATTAAAAAGATATAATAAGGATATAAAAATGCCTTTAAAAGAGGAAATTAAAATAAGGTAATACGAAATATATATTAAAGCTAAAGCAACGAATAAGGTTAATAAATAACCTTCGTATAAGTCTTATACCTATTTAGAAAAAATAGTATTAGATATTTAAGGGCTAATTAAAGTGCCTACTTTAACGGGGACAAGGGTATATACCTAAAGCACGCGCAGCACGTAGCTAAGGATTAGCAGAGCAATTAACTACGCAATCATCTAATCATCGGTCCTATATATAGCTCTAAGGGCCTTAGGTTATAGATATAAGTCTTAGAGATTTCTTTACTCTATGCCTCTTCGTCTCTACTAGAGTCGCTTAACTAGCGGCCTCTACTTTAAAGGGGAAAAACAAAAATTTAAATTAACTGTGATTAAGGAAGATGCCTAATTAGATAATCGAGGTCTTTATAACGCCTTTAAGTATACTTAGAAGTAAGTTAAAAGGGGAGTGCTAGGGGTCTTATCCCTCTAACGGGCTAATGTCTATAGGGGTGCGATCTTACCCGTTAAACTACTTATAATAAATATTACTATTATATTTCTTTCTTAGACGTAGGAACCCGATATCTAGAAATATACCTTCTTCGAAAAAAGGGGGAAGCTATAGATAGGTTCCTAGAATTTAAAAATAGGGTAGAAAATAACCCTAAAAATACTAGGATTAAAGAAGCATTTTCTAATAATGCTAAAGAATTTATATATAAAATAAAGCTCTATTACGAAAAAGAAGGGATTACCTTTAATTCTAGTCCTCCTAAGACGCCGGAATCTAATAGTAGAATAAAAAGAATAAATCGTACTATATTAGAAAAAGTATAAGCTCTTTTATTTACTACTAGGCTTCCTAAATATCTATAGGGAGAAGCTGTTTTAATAGCTACCTATTTATATAATAGATTACCGTATTCTGCGATAGGATTTAAAAGTCCTATAAAAAAGAGGGATAATATAATACTACCCTTCGAGACCTTAAATAAAATTAAGACCTTTAGAAGCCTTATATATTATAAGAATAAAGACCCTAAAGATAAGCTAGATAATAGAGCTTTTAAGGGAGTAATAGTAGGCTATTTAGAAAATGTATATAAAATCTAGGATTTTACTAAGAGAAAGATTACTATCTTTAGAGATATTACTATACTAGAAAATAAATTTATAAAAAATTTAGAAATTTCTAGTAGTAATAATACCTTTGATTTTAATTCTATTCCGAATAAAGATAAGCTAGAAAGCTATATCCCTATAGAGGAAGCGACTAAAGAACCTAGAGATAAAAGTCCCTTGCCCTTTATAGAAAAAGAGTCTTTAAATAACGATCCTATTCCTACTACTAGTAAAATAGTAGTAGAATTACCTAAGAAGCTAGAAGGGTTCGATTCTAACTATATCGAATACCTTAACGTTAATTTATTTCTAAACTGCGATTTTATAAAGTTAATTCTAGCTAGTATAGAAAATTAGGATCTAAAAATTCTAAAGACCTATAAATAGGCAATAAATAGCCCTAAAGTAGTATTTTAAAAAGAAGCTATAATTAAGGAAATTATCTAGCTAATTAAATATAAAACTTAGGAATTTTCCTACCTCTCTAGGGATAGGGAGGCTATAAGAGGCCGCTAGGTCTATACTATTAAGAAGGATAGTTAAAATAATATAATAAAATATAAAGCCCGTTTTATAATATATAAATTAAGTAAATCTATAGCTTAGATTTCCTAGATACCTTCTCGACTATAGCTAGACCTAAATCTATTAGAATTCTACTTATTTTAGCTATTATCTATAAATTTAAAGCTTTATAAATAGATATAATAAATGCCTTTATATATACCGATATAGATAGTAAAGTATATATCGATCTTCCTATAGGCTACGAAGTATACGCTCTTAAAGAATACTATTTAAAATATAGATTAGCTTATAAAGTAAAAGGAATTAAATTAACTAAATTCCTAGACCTATATAAAACCAGTCAAATTAAAGCAAAGCTAAAGAAAGCATTATATAGCCTAAAATAAAGTCCTATGCTCTAGTATAATTATTTAAAAATTATACTAAATAAACTCGGATTTCTTCTTCTTTTAATAGATAAAAGAGTATTTATAAATAAGGACTATAGTATAGCCTTAGCAATTTATATCGACGACTTTCTTATAGTAGGGCCCTCTAAATCTATAATAGAAGAAAGATTATTTAAAGAATTATCTAAATTCCTAGATTTTACTATCTTAGGAGATATAAAAGACTTCTTAGGTCTAAATATTATAATAAACCGAGAAAATAAAGAGCTATATATATCCTAAGAAAATTATACCTTAAATAAATTAAAGGAATTTAATAAAGAAGGTTTAGGAACTTCGAATTTACCCGCTATAATAGGCTTTAAGCTTATAAAAGCAAAGTAATTACCTTCTAAGGAAGATATATTATAATTTTAGAAAGAAATAGGATCTCTATTATACTTAGCCTTATTTACTAAGCTAGATATCTTATATTCTATAATTTCCTATACTAGATTCGCGGCTAAGCCCGACTAGGCGTATTTTAAGGCTTTAAATATAACTTAGAAATATTTAAATAAATTCCCTAGCCTAAAGATTAAATATAATTATAATATCCCCTTTACCTATCTATATATAAAGGGTTTTACCGACTCTAGCTAGGCGTCGGATTTAACGGACGGAAAATCCTTTTCCGTTACTATTTTTATATATATAATAATATAATAAGCTAGGCTTGCTCTAAGTAGAAAGCCGTTGCCCTTTCTACCTACGAAGTAGAGTATATTAGCCTTAGGGAGGTAAATAAAGAAGCTGTTTATTTAAATATGCTTTTTAAAAATATTACTAAGGATCTATCTATTAAGATTCCTAATACTATACCTCCTATTTTAACGGATAATACTACTACTATTAAATTAGTAGAAAATCCGGAATTTTATAAAAGGTCTAAGTATATAAGATTAGCCTATTACTATACTAGAACTAGTATAAGAGAAGGGGAAATTAAAGTTTCTTATATTAAATTAGAAGATAATATAGCTAATATTTTTATAAAGGAATTAAGACCTAGATTACTCTATAAATTTAGAGACGGTCTATCCTTAATATAAGTTCCTAAGTAATAAAAAGGGGTTTTTAGATATTTCTTATACTTTCTATATCTTTCCCCTACTAGGTTTTTCCTTTTTAGGTTTCCTAGGGAAATATTTACTAGGTTTTTATCTATTAAGATTTTCCTAGTAAAAATAGGTTTTACCTTATATAAGGTTATCCTATAAATAATTATTATAACTATAGATTTTTCCTACTATAGGTTTTTCTATTAGTATCTACCTAAGGATTTTTTTTTCCTAAGAAAGAATAGGTTTTTATATATCCTATTAAGGTATAAGAATAGTTTTCCTAAATTAGGTTTTTACCCTATATATATACTACTATAAATAAATTAGTAAAGAGTATATAAATCTACTCTTTAAGGGAGGCTATAAGGAACGGTGTTCCTACTATAAATAAAGCAGCTATAATATACTCTCCTAATTATATAAGCTAATAAGTAGTATATTAATTATAGATAAAATCCTATCTTATAGAGTAAGAATCGCTCGTTATTTTATAAGTTATTATATATTAAACGGGTTGCTAGTTATCGTATAATTAGGAATCGAAGGAATAGAGCTAGCTTAGAATGCTAGCTAAAACCTCTTAAGAATACTAGCACGACTAACCTCCTTTAAACATAAATATTAGTAGAACTAAGATACTTCTAGATTTACTCGAGGTATCATAGAATTTCTTAGTCTTAGGGCTATACGGCAGCCTAAATCTAGTCCTAAAAGGTTCTTCTATTTAGCTATAATTATCTATATAAGATAGTATGTCCGCTAGTAAATAGATAGAGAATTATTAACTTTAATACCTCTTTTATACACTAATATATTACTAATGAATTCTATTAAAAATCCTACCTTATACTCCTTCTTCCCCTTTATTATATAGTCTTACGTAACTCTTTAATTTCCTAAAATTCCGATTTTACTTATATACCTTAAGATAGATAAGGTAGAAGATTTCCCCTTAAGCTTAAGAAGAATTCTTTATTAATCTTATACTTTTCCTATATATATTATACTTATAAGGTATAGTGCTATCGTTATCTATTAAATTTTCCTAGGCTTAAGAGAGGCTTCTTATAGTTATTCTTCCTTACTATCTCCCCTTTAATTATAAGTATCGCTGCCCCCTTTATTACCCTTAAAAGCGGTATTAAACTACTTATCCCGCCCCTAGCCCCCTCTTATATACCTATCTATATCGGTTTATCTATTTTTTAATATATCTTTTTAATTTAGCTAATTAGTTTATATATCTATAGTTAGCTCTATATTACTTAATACCTTATCTTTACCTCTTATACTTATAGCGAGAGTATCGCTTACTTTATTATTAGCTAGGCGTCTAGCCCTCTTATCGCTACTCCTTACTATCCTTAGGCCTATTCTCTCCCCTTTAAGTTATTAAGATATCTATATTATATCCTTTTAGTCCGATCTCTCTTTAAGCTTTATAGCCTTATTTAAAAGGAGCTTTAAATATATTAAGAGCTAGCGTATACTTAGTATAATAGTATAGGGCCGAATAATTATTTATTTAAAGCTAAGGAAAAAGGAGGAAAACTCTATCTTAGTCGCGATAGTTATTTATCTTCCTTAGTCCTTAGCTCGACTTATATTTAAGTGCTATTTAGCCTAGGTATAGGTCGAGCTTTACTTATATATAGGTCTACTTTAGCTTAACTTCGGTATAGTTACTATAATATAACCTTAGCTTTTTATAGGTATAGCCTATAATAATTATATAGTAAATAGTATCCTTTTTTTATTTATAAGTATATATACGCGAAACTATACTAAGTACCTATTAATTAAAGAAGAAGTTATTAAACCTAATCTTTCTTATATATATCTAGGTAATTACTATACTAATATACTTAAGGAGGCCCTTATAATAGTTTAGCGTTATTACTTTATTAAACTAAAGTAAGAAGCTAGTAAAGTAAAGGGTAGTTTAGTATTATTAGATCGCGTTCTCCTTAGTATTCTATTAAGCGGCTTATTTCTTATTTAGCCTTTTAAGTAACTTAGCTTTATCTAAGAGGTTATTTAATCTTATTTAGCTTTAAACCCCTTTATCTCTTCTATAAAGGGGGGCCTACTAGGTAGTAGCGCCGCTAAGGGCTTACCCTCTTTCTAGCGTTGCTTCCTTTTAAGTATACCCGCGACTATATAAAATATATATTAAATTTAGCTTAAGAGCTTTAAGACCTTTAACCTTTAAAAGGTATTTATTATTTTTTAGTTTAAGTAGAGGTCGATTAAGGGTACCTATACCTCTACTTTAACTTAGTAGACTAAGGTTATATTATCGCGAAGCATAGCTTAATTTTATAGTTCTTAGAGATATCCCTTAGTAAGAGGGAATAAGAAAGCTAAAAAATAAGTTTTAAAGAAAAAGCTAAAAAGAGGTATAGAAAGGAGGGTAGGGGTATAAGTAGAAGTATAAGTAGTAATAGCTTCTTATAAAGGTAGTAAGAGATAAGACGGATATACTAGTATTAGCTAGAAAAGAAGGGAAAAACTAATAAAAAGCTTAGTAGTTAAAAGGATATTAATAGCTTCTTTAAGTAGGATATTCTTTATTAATTAAGATACTAAATAGGTATAAATAGGGGCGTTAGATAAAGAAAAGAAAGAGAATTAAAGTAATAAATTAATTACTCCCTTACTATTATCGTAAAGTATAGCTTAATTTTATAGTTCTTAAAGATATCCCTTAGTATAAGGGACCTAGGAAGCTAAAAAATAGGTTTTAAGGAAGGAGCTAAAAAGAGGTATAGAGAGGAGGGTAAGGGTAAGAGGGGAAGTAAAAGTAGCGATAGCTTCTTATAAAGGTAGCGAAAGATAAGATAGATATATTAGTAACGGCTAGAAAAAAAGGGAAAAACTAGTAAAAAGCTTAGTAGTTAAAAGCTTAGTAGTTAAAAGGATATTAGTAGCTTCTTTAAGTAGGATCTTCTTTATTAATTGAGATACTAGATAAGTATAAAGAGGGGCGTTAGAAAGAAGAAAGAAGGATAATTAAGGCAATATAATAATTACTCCCCTACCTTTATTACTACTCCTATAAGAATTAAATCTTTCTACCCTACCTACCCGACCCCTTACTTTTAATTTTACCTTTATATATTTTTATATACTTCTTATATCTCTCTTTATAAGAGTTATAAGCCTAAGAGGAATAGAATTCCTATACTTTCTGGTTACTATAAAAGGCACCTTTCTTAAATCCCTTATAGCTCCCTTTTACCCCTCTTAGTAAAAAAGCCGATTTTTAACTAACTTTTCTACCCCTTTTCTCTTTATAATAATATCGAAAAACGACTCCTTTACTATCCCTATAGTCTATAGGACGATTCTTATAGAGCCCTAAGATTAAGATAAGTAGGTAAAGGAGCTATAGGCTTATATAGATAGAACTATCTATAATTTAGTCTTCTCTAATAAGTAGGACCCTCTTAAGCCCCCTCTTTATCTTAGGGCAACGGACTTTATAGAGGGAGCTACCCTCTTCTCCGAGCTAACCTCTATATAGTAAAGAGCTTTTTCTACTACCTTAGGTAACTACGAGAGTTACCGAAAAGAGTACTTCTATAAGATAAAGCTACTAACTATTATATATATAGCGATAACGGAATCTATTAGTACTATAAAGCTAATCTCTCTTTAAGAGGAAGAGACTCCTAGGTAGTAGCTTTTAAAGCTTAAGACCTTAATAGCTCCCTTAAGGGGCTATATAACTAATTATATTAGGAAGACCTATACGGTATACCTAGGAGCCTTTTCTACTAGGAACCTACTAGCTTTATCGTAGCTAGCTAAGTAGGAAGAAATCCTCGAGGAAGCTAACTAATACTTCCTTATAAAAGCTCTTTCCGGCTAGTAGCTATAGGATATATCTCTACTAATAAAGCCTATTAATAACGGTTACTCGACTATCTTTTAAGAGGCTAGCTAGGAATTAGACGAAGAGGCTACTAGAGTATAATAGTAAGCAGTCTTATTCCTTTATAGCTAGCACTCGACTTAGATAGCTTAACCTACTACCCCCGTAGCTACTATAGCCCTAGTTGCTACGGCCCCCGCTGCTACTGCTATAGCTATTGCTCCTTTGGCTCTACCTCCCTTAAGAGCATTAACCCCGTCTTTAACGGCTGCCCTAGGCCCGGCCCCGGCTCCGCCTCTTACTCTGGGCCCGGCCCTAGCCCCGTTAGTCCGTCCGGCCCGACTAGTCCCTTAATAGACCGTTTAGTCTATTAGTCGAAAAATTAAGGAACTAGTCGAAATTAAACCTCTTCGTTAATATTAGTAATAAGGGGTAAAAAGGGGGGGCTTTTAAGTAGACCTTCTAGATTAGGACGAGGATTCCTCGAAGAAATAAAAGACTAAACGACGAAACGGCTGCTTAGCCTATAAATTACTAAGCTATCGGTTATTATAATACTAATAGGTCTTTAAGGAAAACCGACCTAAAGGATATAACCCTTTAAAGAGGCTATAAGAAACGATATAATAGTCTCTTAAGGAGGACCCCTTATTATAGAAAAGGATAGATAAGATTCGGGTTACTAAGAAATAGTAACTAACGCCGCTGCCCTTATTCGAGCCGTAAATTTAAGGAAAAATCGTTAGTATAGTAAATCCGGCCTTTATCTTCCTTATAGATTAATAAGGCTAAAACCAACCGTTAGAGTCCTCTAATTATCCCCTACGAAAATCAGCTATCCTTAACTCCGGTACTTCCCTCGATATCTATAATATACTCTTATAATTCCGGTCCTTTAAGAAGGCATAGAGGGAATACTTTATTACCGGGGAATTAACTATATAGATAGAAGGATATAGAAGGGTAAATTTTACGATAAAACTACTTAATAGGTCTATATAAATTCTTTAACGAAAAAGGGTAGCTTTTTACCCTCGATTTTTAACGAGCCTAATTTCCTTCTACCTTCTTTAAGAGGAAGGAATCTTTTAGGATATAACGTCTAAGCTTACGAGGCTAGTCTAAAAGAATTAGACTATTAGGCTTATTAAGGAGAAATTCGGTTAATTTATTCTCGAATTCCGACCTATCCTTAGGAAGGAATCTCTTAAGAAGTTAGCTTTCCCTACTAAGAGGGTAGGTTCTAAGGACCCTCTTTTAATAGCCTAAGGAGACGGTCTTCTTTAGTACGTACGACTTAGTTACCTAGGCTCCCTAGCTTTATATAAGCTAGGCTAATAATAAGGCGTATAAATAAGGGGCCTAAAGACCGTTAAATATAAATACTATAGCTAAGGAAAAACTAAGAGACGAATTTTTAGACGAACCTATTTATAGCTAGACTAGCCGTATAAGGAAATTTAGGCTAACTAGACCGACGTCTCTAAGGACTAAGAAAGCTTCGTTAGGGTAATATTTTTTATAGACGCCTTTTTAGGGATAGTTTTCCCTTATTTCTTACGGACCTACCTAAGTAAGTATAACTAGTCTACCCTCTATAACTTCGTTAACTAAATAAAATCCTACTTTAGCTACGAGGTAAAGAAGATATAGTCTAACGGAGAGCTATTTATAAAAGATATCTTAAATTAGCTATAAAAAGGGGGTATTCTACCCCTCCTATTAGCACTAAATACCTAGGCCTAGAACGGAGGGGTAGAAAGATTAAGGGGTGCTATAATAAAAAGGGCCTATATAATAAGACTTACTATAAAGCTTCTATACGACCTTTAGAAGGAAGTCGTTAAGACCGCTTATTACCTATAGAACCGGACCCTTAGAGGGACTACCTAAGGAATAGACTAGAAATCCCCCCTTAAGCTCTTTATAAAAAAGAGGGCCTTACTAGCCTACCTTCGTGCCTATAGCTATAAAGCATACGTAATAACTACTAATATATAGCTAAAAAGGAAGAAGAAAAGAAAGCTTAATCCTAGAGCCTTTATTAGTTACCTCGTTAATTATAATTCTACGAATATCTTCTAGATCTAGATTCCTCTTTATAAAAGGTTATTTTAACTAGGGATATAATTTTCGATAAATCTAGCTTCTTTAATAGAAAGAAGGATTAATAACCCCTCTTACTCTTATAACGTTAGCTAATTTAAAAGATCTAAATCCCCCCTTCCTAATAGTCTTAAGAAGAGGTCTTAGATAAGGAAATAAAAGAAGAAACTAACGTCGAAGTAGTTAAGGATAACGCTAACTTTAAAGGAAAAGAGGAAGCTACTAGATTAGATAATCTAAACGAAGAAGGAGACTATAGGAAAGCGGTAGAGCTAGAATACGCCTACCTTCCTACGCCTCCTCTTATAGAATAAAAAGAAGATCTAAAAGTAGCTTTTTCGGTTAGTCTTTCTATCTCGACCCCTAAGGGGATAGGAAAGGCACCTCTCTTAAAGGATTACCTAGCTGCCTTTTTATCCTTACTTCGAGAAGTAAAGGAAGGTATAGGGCCTAATATAAAAGAAGACTAATATCTCCCTTATTTCGATCGTTTTTCTAACTTCTACCTAACGCTAATAAAAGACGGTTCCTATAAAGCATTTATAGTAGGCTAGCTTTTTAAGCTACTATTAGCAAGGAAGGTATATAAAAGAGACCTCCCGGACTTACTAGTAAACTAAAAGTAGCTAGAAAGACACCCTTTTAGGGACTAGTTTTTCTAGGCCTAGAAAGATTACCTAGCCTTATATAAAGAGATAGGGTCTTTCGAAGAGGTCCTTAAGGAAAAGGTAAGAGGAAAATAGGTCCTTAGCTATAAGTAGGTCTTTATCTATAAGACTAATAAATACGGCTTCCTTTAAAAGTATAAAGCCTAGCTAGTTATCTATAGGAACTAGTAAGAAAAGGGGGGTCTTCTTACTAAAGCAACTACCCTAGTAGGGATATCTTTTCGGACCCTTATAGCTATAGTAGTAGAATTCGACCTCGAGCTCGATTAGATAGATATAGTTAATGCCTTTATTAACTGCCTACTTAAGGAAGAAGAAGTTATTTATATACGCCTTTTACTAAGCTTCTAATAGCTAGGAAAGGTTCTATAGCTTAGGAAAGCTCTATATAGACTACGAAGATTACCCCTTCTTTAGTAATAGTATTTAACTAGTTCCCTTAAAGCCCTAGGCTTTAAGAAAGTCCCTTAGGAACTATATATAATATAGAAGGGTAAACCTATAGTCTTCTTCTACGTCGACGATATTATCTAGGCCTACCTAAAAGAGGAAGAGGCTGCTACTAGGGAGGCTATACGAGGCCTATAATAAAGGTATAAGATAACTAG
Source organism: Hirsutella rhossiliensis (assembly GCF_020360975.1). NCBI lineage: Eukaryota > Fungi > Ascomycota > Sordariomycetes > Hypocreales > Ophiocordycipitaceae > Hirsutella > Hirsutella rhossiliensis. Next base: position 3,213,567 of record NW_025408670.1, read on the forward strand.
GCTAGGGGAGCTAAAGTAGTTCCTAGGGATACGAATCCTTTAGAATAAGTCCTAATAGACTATCTAGCTTACCTAGGACGCCTATATCGATAAGGTCGCTTATAAAGTCCTCCTTAAATCCCTTAATAAGAAGCTTCTATCTACGCTTATATTAAATAAAGAGCTTTTACTTAATCCGTCCTTTTAAGCTAGGGAGTAAGAGAAATACTAATATTAATAGAAGGTAGGCTCCCTGCTTTTTTTAGCTATTTCTACTAGACCGGATATCTCTTTTACGGTCTCCTAGCTAGCTAGGCTTAACTAGAATCCTAGCCCTAGGCACTAAGAAGTAGTAGACTAAGTAATTATTTATCTCTATTTAACGAGATTATATAGTCTACGCTTAGGAGGGTAGGGAAGGAAACTAGCTACTAAAATCTTCCCTTATTTAAGCGATTCGTCCTTTATAGATAATTCCTTAGATAGAAAGAGCTTATAGGGGTATATTATATCCCTTTTTAAAGGAACTATTACTTAGAGAGCCTTAAAGCAAGCTACTATTATAACTTCTAATATAGAGGCAGAGCTACTAGCTCTTTTAAAAGCGTTAAAAGAAGCGATTTTCCTTAGCCGGCTACTAATATCTCTATAACTATAAATTCCGACCCTATTAGCTATAGAATACGATAATATATAAACTATATAAATTCTTATAGAGGAAAATAGTAAGCTATTAACCCGGCTATAGTATATTAATATCTATTAGTATTAGTTACGCTAAGAGGTCTAAAGGGGACTTATTTCTATCCGTTAGGTTTTAATAGTATCGATAAAAGCTAACGGTCTTATAAAGCCCCTACTAAAGTAGAAGCAAGCTGTCTTTTTATAGTAAATTAGGCTAGAAGACGTTCGAGAGAAGCTATCCTTAGAAGCCCGCCTTAAGAGTCTACGAGAGGAGCTAATAGCACGTAGGAGAAAGGAGACGTCTATAGCTAAAGAGAGGAATTAGGACTTATCCTAAAGGAGGGCCCCTAGCTTAATTAGGACTTATTCTTCTTAAAGGCCCCCTTTTTAGGGACTTATCTTTAAAGAAGCCCCTCTTTCTTATAGGACTTAATTTCCTCCTTAGGCCCCTTTTTCCTAATATAGGTCTAAAAGAGCCTAGGGCTAAAACCCGGATTTCTTAAGTAAGGGATAAGTATAAACTAAGACTTCCTCTATACGCTTACCGGCCTAATTTAGCTTTACCCTTTCTATAAGGGCAGGCTATAGCTAAGGGGGGATGTCGCGAAGCGTGGCCTAATTTCGTAGTTCTTAGAGATATCCCTTAATATAAGGGACCTAGGAAGCTAAAAAATAGGTTTTAAAGAAGGAGCTAAAAGGAGGTATAGAGAGGAAGGTAAGGGTAAGAGTAAAAGTAAAAGTAGCGATAGCTTTCTATAGAGGTAGTAAGAGATAAGACGGATATACCGGTAATAGCTAGAAAGGAGGGGAAAAACTAGTAAAAAGCTTAGTAGTTAAAAGGATATTAGTAGCTTCTTTAAGTAGGATCTTCTTTATTAATTAAGATGCTAGATAGGTATAAAAAGGGGCGTTAGATAGAGGAAAGAAGGATAATTAAGGCAATATAATAATTATTCCCCTACTATAATTACTGCCTATATAAGAATTAAATATCTCTGCCCTACCTATCTAACCCCTTACTTTTAATTTTACCTTTATATATTTTTATATACTTCTTATATCTCTCTACGCGAGAATAATTAAGTACTAAACTATATAGAATTTATCTTATACTTTATATTCTACTTAGTTTATTACTTAATTGCCCTTTTATATAAAGAATAGCTAGTAATACTTAAGAACTACCTTATTAATATATTAAAGGTATAGTAGTACTTTAAAAGAAGGAAAGTAAGTAATAATAGTATTTATTATAGTTAGGTATCTACTAGGGTCTAGCCTAGTAGGCTAAAGTAATAGATATACTACGAACCCCTTTACTATATAGAGGCTAAAAAGTATATATATAGGTAAAAGAAAACGGAAATTAACTAAGCGATAGCTATATTAATTAACTATATATATTATAAATACGCCTAGGCGCTAGTATACCTAGGCGCTAGGGCGGTATATATAATCTATAATAGCATCTATTATTAAGAGTACTATAAAAAGCTTAGTTTAATAGAGTAACCTAAGGTATTTTAAAGCCTATAAGTAATCCTCCTTTAACTTACTTAAGAGGAAGGTAAATATAATATAAAAAGACTGCTAATAATAGTTAACTTTAATTATATTAAGGAGTAGTATATAGTACTTATTTACTTTATAAGTATAGTTTAGTAATAAGATATCTAGGTTATATTATAGATATAAAATAAAACTAAGGATAGTAAAGGAGATAGCTATTATTTAATTATTTAAATTTAGCTAAATATTATACTAAAAGCTATCTTTATATAAGTAGTTTAATAATAGCTAGATACTACTCTAGCCTTAATATAAATTACTTTTTATCGCCGCGATATAGTTATAAATATCTTATTAGGTAGTAAGGGTCTTTAAAGAAATATAAAAATAGGTCCTTATATCTTATAAGGTAATATAGGACGCTATAAGATTTAAGATAATAGTAGTATCTTACTCTTTAAATCGTTAATATATAAGGTATATTAATGCCTCCTCGCTTAGAAAGTAGTTATACCTAGTATATTCCTTACCTAGCTAATAGCTAATAATCTATATATTCCTATCTTACGTTTATTTAACGAGAACCGAAAATTTATAGCCGGTCCGTCTACTTAAGGTATAATATACTCGCTTAATACTTAAGCTCGGCGGTTCTTTATTTCGATCGTATGCGTATACTACCTTAACCCGTCTATTCGGGGTCTTTATAGACTTGCCCGTCGTAAACGCATATCCGCGAGGCCTCGCCTATAAATTAATAACTGCGAGAAGAGATTTACGTAAATCGTATATGCCTTCCGGCGAGAGGGCGTCGTCGACAAATCCTGCCTAGGCCATGACTGGTCAGCGAAATTTAGCGACTCAAAGGCGCGGAACGGAATGCTGCAGAGCGCGTCTCAGACGCACCAATTAATTAGGGAGCGCGCTTTGATGGGATTAGTCAGTGGGCGCGCGCCCGGGCGCCCACCTATCAGTCGCCGAGGTGTCAACCCCTTCTAGCATCTCGCCTATCTCCAAATTCACCTCAGCTTGCATCTTCCGCATGGCCTCTTTTGCAGTATTCTCTACCTCTAGCAATCCCCCGCGACGTTCACTACGAAACTTCACCGCAGCCATGAATCAGGCCTCTTCCGCCATACGTAAATTCCACCTAATGGATCAGTATAAAACATTCACGCACGGCGGCAACTACTGGCGGGATAACTACCGTCTTAACTACTGGGACGAGTGCGTGCAGCCGGTTGTCTATCGCAACAATATCTACTACGGGTACAAGCTACTGCGCAGGCTGGGCGATTGGTGCTGGCTGACACAGGATCCCAAGACGCAGTATGGAGGCCTATTAACCTTGCCGCTTAACCTTCACTTTAACTAATAATATCGCTAGGAACTACTTAACGGTCAAGTTCCTTTCTCGACGACGGGATAACGACCTAAAAATGAGTATCTTTTTAAGGCAACAATGCAGTAGCCCATTAGTCTCGATTATTAAGGACTACTTCACGATCCCCCATCACCTTACGCTAATAGGTTCTAAATACCGAGACATCAACTTTAATGCAATCGTCTACGAAACTACCGGAACGGATCTACGACGCGAATCTACGACCGGGGAGCCATCTTCGGATATTCCTCTAAGTATAGATAGGCGGGAGCGTTGCATTCAGCAAGTCGTCCAGGCCGTTGCCGAGCTCCACCGCATTGGCGTAGTGCATGGAGGTAAGGCGACTACGGATTTTTCTTACTGACTATATACTGACTATCTAGACCTCCATCCCGGGAATGTTGCCCTTCCGCCACCTACTCGCGAACATATCGATCAGGTCCTAGCCAGGCCGCCCCTTGAACACGAGGTCGTTCGAAAGGATGGAAAGCCAACACCAGCCCATCTTCCGCGACCCGTCACTGAGCCCGAAAACATTGGTTATGGTAATGGTGATATCAAGCTTCTTGACTTCGGATATGCGTTCCGACCGATAGATGGCGTTGCCTATAGTAAGGATATCTTTGCTCCCGGCACACCTCCCGCGCCTGAATTTCTCGGGACGGGCAAGACAATACAACCATTCAAGGCCGAGAGCTGGTATCTTGGTCGATTAGTATGTCACTCTTTACCCTTAGCTCCTCAGTGCTAACGATGATTGGATCTACTTCATTCTCGTACATGGCTGGCCCATCTTCGGCGACATCTTGGGTATGATGACGAGGAGCTCCGAGAAGAGTACGACTATTGCCTTGCTAACCTAGCAAGCGGGCAAGATGAGTCGATGGATGAGCTACCAGAGGAACTCAGGCTTCATTTCACACCATTTATAATGGCGCTTCTAGATAGAGACCCCGATAGGAGGCTTTCGATCGAGGATCTTAGCAAAGACGAGTGCTTCTTGCGCAAAGGACACAAGGTCAATTTGACTTAACACCTGGTAGCAAACTGAGTTCCCAGACACCCCGCTCCGTTTCGTTAGTCAGAACGTTCCGATGGCAAGCAAAAGGCCACGTAGAAAACACCCTCCTCAAGATACACATAAAGGCTGCTATTCTTACCCGCAAACCACTTCTTCCTCTTCGTCTTGAATAGTATATTGGCGCTGTTGTAGAATCGGATTGGTCGATCGCTTAAACCCTCCCACCAGGTGCCACCCCCCCTCTGCCCGGACTTGCCTCGCATCCCCGATGCCTGCCCGCCCGCCTTTCATCGTCAAGTAGGCAGTCAATGCCTGACGCTCAAGCAACCGGATGCCGACGGACGTGCATTGTGGCGGCCAAGACCCGTCTCGGTGACCGAGTCCAGCCGTTCGGCCCGTTCTTGCACTTCGGTCGCCGCGACGAGGCAACAACATGGGACCCGAATGATTCCAAAGCGATCCATCTTGGATGACTCTCCCCGAGCCGCCTCCTAGGGTCGGCCGCGGCAGCCTATTCCGACCTCCTCAATGCAAGTCCATCTCCCCAGCAGTCACGCGCAAAAGGTTTCTGCAGCTCGGCATCGGCGGCATTCGCCTGGGCTCACATTGTTCATCTCTTCTCATTAGCCTCAGTGGCTGGCTATCTGCGGGGCTCTTAAGTCCCCCGACCAAAACGAAAAAGAAACCAAATCCGAGACTCCAGTCCGCATGCCATTTTCCCACAACGTCACTGCACTTAGTGGGACTGAGTGGCACGTCGGCGGTCGCGCTCCTCGGCAATCGTGAGCTTGACGCCCTTGCCCTTTGGCAGCGAGATCCAGGGCTTGTCCTGGCCAATGACGAAGACGTTGCTCTCGCGCGTGGCGAAGCTGTTGTCGATGGCGTCCTTGATGTGCACAATGTTGAAGCCACCGTCGTGGCGCTCGCGGTGCGTGATGACGCCGACACGACCCATGTTGCGCCCACCCGTCACCATGGCAATGGCGCCCGTGTCGAACTTGATGAAGTCGGTGATCTTGCCCGTGCTGAGGTCAATCTTGACGGTGTCGTTGACTTTGATCAGGGGGTCGGGGTAGCGAATGCTGCAGACACGATCCGGTTAGCAACGGGGTCGTTCGAGAGAAAACATACAGCCGTCAAACAAAGCTCCCATCGTCCGAGAGGACTTGGAATCTACCAAAGCTTGATCCAACGGCTGAATGATGGCTGACAGAACTCACGTTCTCGCATCGTGCGTGACCAAGAATGGGATTCCGCCACGGCCAAGCTGGACGCGCTTGACCTTGCCCAGCTTGTACTCGGCCTCCTCGGTCTGGATCCGGTGCACGGTGAAGCGGCCCTTGGTGTCGTAGACGAGGCGAAAGTTCTCGCCCGTCTTGTCGATGGTGATGACGTCCATGAAGCCGGCCGGGTAGGTCATGTCGGTGCGGACCTTGCCGTCCACCTTGACCAGGCGCTGCATGAGGATGGCCTTTGTCTCGCGGTAGTTGAGCGCATACTTGAGGCGGTTGCGGATGAAGACGATCAGGGGCATGCAGTCACGGAGCTTGTGAGGACCGGCCGACGGCTTGGGGGCGTAGACACCGGACAGCTTGTCGAGCAGCCAGTGCGACGGCGCGCTGAGGCGCTTCTGGTGCTTCTTGCTGTCGTGAGTTAGCAGGCGTCTTTTCGGATTGAGAGAAGCTGGGCTTCTGCCGGATGCCTCCTTGCACTCACATTCCTCGGGCCATGGTGACGACTGGCTGGAGTGCTGGCGGTGATGAGGAAAAGTCGGATAGTCGAGAAAGTCAGAGCCGCGTCCTGAAGGTCGCAAAAATCCGAGGCCACAGTTTTTTAGCGCCAATGCCAGAGGGCCGCCGTGCCCTACAAGCAAGTTGGGCACATATTTTTTTCAGGGCTCGTCAGCTGATAAAGCACGTGATGGGTGACTGTCCCTGCCAAAACCTCACATGCCGCCTTCGGCCAAGTGACATGTGACACCCCTGTCCATCCCCACCACGCTCATCACAGTGGGAGCGGCATGTGAGCGCATCGGCGAGCAAGTTCAACAAGATAGGGGAATTAGTATTTGTGTAGTTCCGGCTCATTACGTGGTATCGACAATCAACAGCAACGCCCGCAATTCAGTTCTCGGTCGTGGTCGGGCCCTTTCCCGTCGAATTAGCACCAGCTCTTGGCTTTGACCAGAAACCAGGCCCCGACACACCCCATCAAGAGCCGGCTGAAGCCAGCAACAAGCGTTGCAGCATTATAGGCCAGACCTTCACTACGCCTTCCAGCCCCTCCAGATGCCAGCTAGTCTCCCAACTCCGGTTGCTAAATAGCGCTTTTAGAAGAAAAGGAAAATATAAAAACCGGCGCTCGGAAGTGCGTGATGGAGTTCGAAGTCACAAGTCTCCAGCGCCTTCGTCTCGTCTTCAGCATTTTACCGTATGAACTCCATGACGATCCCGTCGGTGCTCCGAGGCAGGCCCCGGCGGTGACAATGGGCCTGAGGCTCCATCAGCCCCATGCCTCGGATGTGCCTGGGCGAGCCTCGATTCGTCGAGCAGGAGCCGTGAGATGCCCATCTCACCTCCCATGACATGTGGCGCGCTTGCCTCGCCGAATTCGAAGCTCTGTGGCGCATGAACGTAGCTCGACGAGTCTATCGTGTGTAGGGACCAAACGGGCAGCTCAGTGCCACCCGTAGCGGGCCTGGGTCGCTTGAGCGAATCGTCTATCGACATGACGATTGAAGGTTCGAGTGTATTGTTGCCCCAGGCCTCATCTTTGGCCTGGAACGTGCCCTTTTCAATGCGCTGGTATACGCCCGGGTACTTGTTGCGCACCCGATCTCTCAAGTCGGTTGGCTGCCTGGTGGACAGGTGGAAGCGGGGGTCGCGTTGGATTTTGGTCCAGGCAGGGCCATAGATGTCGAGGCCATCCAGGATCTCACGGTCATCCAGGTTCGTGAACGGGCGTCTTTCGCGTCGTAGGGACTTCTTGAACGGCCCATGGATGCCCAACACGGCCAGGTCCTCCATCTTCTTGCGGTGTGCCCTGCTCTTCCTTTGTCTCGGTCCTGCCTCTGAGCCCTGATGATGGCTGACGGCATTCTCCTTCGGCAATGTCTCCTTCGGCGACTCGTCTTCTTCAATGAGGATATTCTCCGAGTGGATGCCCTTCTTTGCCTTTTGGCTCGGTTCCCGCGGCTTAGGAGGCGGCGGCGGCGGTGGCGAGTCGGGTTGCCCGGCCCCGCCCGGTCCGCGAAGCTCCACGGGGCAACAGGTCCTGAATCGGTCCTTGAGATCTCCGGCGGTGCGGTCGTTGAAGGTAAAGTCGGGATCCTCCAAGATGGTGGTCCATTTGCCAACACCATGGCGGTTGACGCCCAACAGGAGATGCTTCGTCTCTTCCTCGGACCACTTCCTCCGCGGCTTCGTGGCGCGCTTCCTTCCCCTGTAGACTATTTTGTCGGCATCCGACGAGGTCGAGGTGTTACTCTTGTCTTCGGCTCCGCGGCCAAAGTCCGGTAGCAGCTTCATCTGGCTCGTGTCGTGCTGGCTGAAGGAATTGGACGAGGCAATGGGTGGGAAGAGGGCGGCATGCGGAGGGGGTTCGTGCAGGCCGTTGATGATGGGCGGCATGGCCAGCGTCTGCTGGGCGGCCTTTTGCTTCTTCATCGGCTGGGGCAGCTGGACAAAGTCGTCTTTGGCGTGAAGGTTGCGAGCTCGCTTCTTGTTGTAGGCTTCGTCGGGCGCGTCGGGCAGCTCATTGAGGATCTTGGCGTGGGTGTGGGCGTGAGACGAGTGCTCTGCTGCATCCGATTCGCCCAGCAGCAGTCGCACAGGGTAGGCGGAAGGGCCAGTAGGGTACCTTGCTTCCCATCGTGCCTCATCCTTGCGATGGGCGGCGGAAGGGTCATCGCCGGGGAGGGAGAAGGCAAAGGCGCTGGCGGCAAAGGTGACCCCGTCGACTCCGTAGCGGTCGTTGCGGTGGCTTGCGTCGGGCTCGAGGGGGGGGAGCGCGCGTTCCGAGGACATGGGCAGCGGCAGAGCATAGAGGGGCGGGAGATCGGCGTGCTGGACCTGGGGCGTTGTCGACTCATTGAGCAGATGGATGAGACGAGGCTCGATGGTGGCCATCTTGCGCGACGCGCTTGGGCTGGTGCATCGGGGTGCTTGTTAAAGGGTCCGGCAAGGAGGCAGAGAGGGCGAAAGCAAGGGGGAGGGGGAAGAGAGCGAGACCCGGCGGCTGCGGTTCGACATGTCCTCGGGAGCCGTTGATTTCTCCTTGTTGTACCCCTGTGGCCTGGATATAGCTTTGAGCATCAACCTGAGGCGTAGCGACGACGGCCGGCCTTTGGTACATGCCTGGTCAGGTAGGAATGCAGTTCGGCTGGCCCCGGAGAATTCACGTGAAACGGCCAAGTCACAGGGGGGGTGGGGATTTGGGTTGAGGGAGTTGCCTGGGTGGGGCCGCCGCGACAACTAAGCACCTAACGACGGGCCGACATGCATTATTCGGCTCTACCCGGGTTATCTCCTCGACAGCCAGCGCACCTCACCGTACATGCAGGCCCGGGCCAGGCACATGCGACGGCACAAGAGAAAGACACGGAGACGCCATCGACACGCACGAGCTCCCCCGCCCGCTGTCACTCGGTTCCTTCCCCTTGCTGCGAGCCGAGCCGCCCAGGCATCGAGATAGCGTCGTGCCACCTGTTCCGAAGAGCTCTCCCTCCCCCGCCCCGCCAGTTCTCGCCATGGCATCCTCGCTGCCGACCGTGCCGCGCCTCGTCTTCACCATTGTCGAGCCCCTATCGCTGTGAGCCACCGAGCGCTGCCGCCCCTGCGCGCGTCGACAATGGCTAATTCGACGGGCCAGCCTGGCGGGCTTCCTCGGCGCCGTCAGCGATCCTGCCTGGTTTGCTGCGGAGCAGGTTCCTGACAAGATGCCGCTTGCCGTCACACCAAGCAGCGTCGTCCTGGCCCTGCAGCTGGGCAATCTCTACCTGCTCATGGCCCTCGTCGGCCTCGCAGTCCTCTTCACCACGTCCGAGATCAAGGTGGTGCGCAACTACCTCGTCGCGCTGTGGCTCGGCGACATTGGCCATGTCGCCTTCAGCTGCCACGGCCTCGGAGCTGAGCGAATCATGAATCCGTCCGCGTGGAATGCCATGGCCTGGGGCAACATTGCCATGACGGTGCGTGGCCTCACGCGACCCAGGTCCTCTTTCGTCCATGCTGTTGCTCATGCGCCCGACAGGTGTTTTTGTTCATGATGCGCTCTGCTTACTTGCTCGGTCTCTTTGGCCCTGATAAGCCGGCCGAGGCGCCCGGGAAGAAGTCTATCTGAGTACAACCTCTCGTGCATTCATCTGTTCTCTGCTCCTCGTATCCTTCTCCCTTTGGCAATGTCCATTCATCTGGGCGAGCAGAGTCAGTCCGTTTCCCATGACAGTCGTCCTTCACATGTCTGATGCAGCTTGCGGGTCTAGGTTGTCCCTTGTTGGGTTGCACTGAGTGAGGCGTGCAGATGCCGAACTTGGAAGCGGGAGCATGACCAAATCGGCGCCTTGGGAACTTGGGTTGGTAATTCTAGAGCCTGCTCCGCTGATTCGCCGTCATGCCTTTTCTCATTCGTGCAACAGATAAGCTCCTTATTGCATATATGTCGCTTAGCTCGAGGCTCGATAAGGTTCAAACATTCTTATCAAGATATTCATAAAAGCAGTATGCAGATAACGCGACGTACCGCGCTACTGCGACAGCAAAAACATACAGCACCTTAGGGTTAGGGTCTCGCTTGGCTTCCTACTATCTACTCACACGCCACTCTCGCCAGGGATTGCTCGCTTCCTGTCCAACGCGGCCGTCTTGATTTTTTTGCTTTCGAGCTCATCGAAGTGCTCTCGTGTCATTCTGGATCGCAGCGGCCGCGTCCCACCGCGTACGCACACCATGCAGACTCGCCAGCAAAGCACCCGGCAGCGCGAAGCCAAGTCAGTAATGGCTGTGCCCGAGGATCGCAAGGCCACTCGCAGCACGCGTCGGAAAGCAGCTCCAGACACGCTGGTCGCCGGTCTTGGGACTAGCTCCGCACCGCGACGTGGGCCTGCGAACGGGAAGAAAAATGACACCAAGCCCGGCTCACTCGTCAGAGATCCCGCCCCTCGACGCGGCGCACCGGTTGGAAAAGCATTCAGTGTGACCAACATTACCGTGAGGAATGGACATGAGAGCCAGGACGAGGAAGATGAGGACGACGGCGGCGGCAGCGAATCAAAATCCTCTGTGCCTCGGGACTCGGCGGCGGGAGGACTCGACAGCAATGCTGAAGAAGGCGAGAAAGAAAGGCAGCAAATCATGACACAGCTTCGGCCTGATCTGGAACGCGCAATCGCTGAGTTAATGGAATGCCTGGACAACCGAGATTCCGGGAACAAAATACTTCGCGCGGTTTTCATAACGAAGAGGGATGCCTTCATGTATCTCCGAAAGTACTACCAGGAGGCCAAGACAACGTCGGTTCTAATCGACTGGACTAAGCCGGGAGCCCTGCACAACCTCGTCCAAGCCGACGAGAAGGCCGTCATCGTTCTGGCACGGGCCAACCAGGTCGCTACGCTCGACTACATCCGGCGCATTCAAACCGATAGCCACCTTGACAAGCAAGCCTTCCTCCAGACTCTAGATACTTCGTTTCCAACTCTATTCCGAACCCCGAATCTCCACAAACAGTACCCTTGGATGATGGTGAAGATTCGAACCTGCTATCTCATCGAGACTTTGGCCAATCATCAAAGTAAAGCAACTGTCCAAGATTCCATGGCAAACATCTTCTGCGAAACAACTGATAATCTTGACTACGCGAGTCTGTGCGAGACTGGGCCCTACAGGAGCCTTGGCGGAGAAGACGAAGAGGACCACAAGATTTGCCGGGATACGATCACGAGAATTTTGACCTGCATAGCCAATGCCAAGAAGAACTTGGTGCTGGAAGCTCTAAGGCGAGAGTTCCAACTAAGTGAGCTTCTGGAGGAACTTAAGGGATGGATGGCGGAAATGCATTCCGCGCTCGATCGAGAGATTGAAGAAGAATACAGCCCTGATGGCCAAGAGAAGTCGGATGGGTCCGAATCCAGCCCTGATGACGAGCTTGAGGAGACTGTGCGCCCTGACGAGGCAGATATTCAGTGAGTATGACCCCAACGGCGCAGAACGGTTCTCTCCCTCCCTTCAAAATCCGTCCATGTGCCCCGAGCTAACACTGCAGACCAACAATGTTTCAAGACAAGACATCGATCCGAGAGCTCGAGGCCACCAGGGACCGCCGTGTATTGAAGAGGGCTCATGACGACGCGGCAAACGATGAAGAGGGACAGGAGGCCGACTTCGAGCAGGATCGCCGGGCTGTTGTCCAACGCACCCGAGATTCCGCCCGGGAGCCCTGGACGACACGCGGTCATGGCCATGGCAAGGGAATCGTGTCCCGGTTCGCCCAAGCATCGGGAAACCCGTCCTCGGCCCCTGCCTATCTGGGCTCCTCGCAGCAGGCAGCGGCGCAGGGCCCCGGCGCCTCGGACGACCTGATCCGCATCCCGGTGCGCACGGCGTACACGCGGCGCCGGGCCTGGACCGGCCGGGACACGGACATGCTCATCAAGCTCATCGGCGAGACCGAGGCCTATTACGCCGAGATTGAGCGGCGCTACAGCGACCAATTTGAGTACCCGCGCGGCCAGCAGGCGTATCGCGACAAGGCGCGCAACCTCAAGGTCGACTACCTGCTCAACGACGAGCGCCTGCCGCCCGAGTTTGACAGGGTCTCGCTGGGGCCCAAGGAGGTGCATAAGCTCAAGTGTGCGGGCAAGAACCCGTATCGCGAGGAGAAGCATGTCGACGCCGCCGGCAGGCCGACGGATACCGTGTGGCTTGAGTGAAGGGGGCCGGGATGGCGCGGAACAAAGAGTGCGCGCTCTCATGCGGTCCATACTTTGCGTATTGCTTCAATGAGTCGTATGGGACGACGCCTCTCTGCTCCTTTCTACATTTCTTTCTTGCACTGGGCAAGCCTTGGGAAGCACCGTCTTGGCCAGCTCGTCTTACTAGGGGGGAATGTGCGACGCTTTACTTGGCCACCAACGCAAAGCTGTGGCTCGGGGTAGATGTTCACCAGTAAAGCTGGAGTCGTCGAGGTACTGAAACGATCAAACTAGTCTCTTGAAGATGTCTCAGCATTCACGGCACCAGACCGTAGCCCGAGGCCTTGTAGCAAGTACAGCTTCGTCGCCTGTCTCTGGTGTCCGCCAACCACAGCCAGCCAGCTCACCCAGCCCAGAGTCGGTAATCTTGCCTTCTCTACGGATACCAGTGTCGTAGTTATGAAGTCATCAAGAATCAAGCTCGGGCACCAGTCCAAGTGAAAAGAAATCAATTTCCTTCCCTACGAGAACCCACCCCTTCGTCGCCCAAAAGCCGTCGCCGACAATGCAAAAAAAGATTTTTTGGAAAGAAGACGTACAGCACTAGCGCAATGTTCCCGCTATCAAGAGGCTCAGGGAAACTCGCGCTGCATTCGAGACCAAAAAAAAACCAGTCGACCAATGCATCCAGGAGGTATCCGAGTCCAAAACTCCGCTCCGCAGTGGCCCAACGAGAAGAGGGTGGGATAGTGAAATTGAGCGGCGCAGCGGTGCAGAGAACGCCTTTCCCCGGCGCCGGCATTATATTCTGAAAAGAGAAATCGGGGGGTATGAGACAGTCCGAGAGGACAAAGCAAAGGGGCTCATTCATAGACGTGCGTGAGGCGATAAGATAAGTCCGGTCCAGGTCTGAAGCAGAAAACTTCTATATCCCGGCAGAGGGACCGTAGACGTGGCCGTCAAGAAAATTTCAAGAAACACTGCGCCCCCTTTTTTTTCGGTGTTTGGTGTCCGTTTTTTAAGCTTCGCCGCCCGAGGCAGCCTATCGTGGGCGGTAGGGAAGGTTGCCCTGCTTCAGCCTGTTCGTTCGCCAGCCCTCGTACCACTGGTCCCGGCTCGCCTCGCGCAGGTCACCGCGCCACTCGGTGAAGATGGCTTCCTTGAGGCGCTGGAAGTCGCAGTGTTGCTCGTTGTACGGGTCGGCGAATCCCCAAGGAAACCGTCGACCAATGACTCCAGGTTCGTACAGGTCGGGGCTAATGATGGAGAAGGGGAGGAATGGCTTCTCTTCCTCCTTTGCGCTTTCTTGAGCCTTGGGTCGGCCCATTGATGGGCTCAACTGCCGGTTCGAGCTGGGCGTCGACGGCGGAGGGGAAGACGGCTCCTGGCCATCCTTGTTGGCCTGCCGGTCCTCGTCGGCCTGGTTCTCGTCGTCCTCGTCGATGCGGTACGACTCACCGTCACTGTCATCGTCCAGCCCAAGAGCCTCGAGCGGGTCAAGATTGGCCTTCCTGATGCAGTCCCAGACGGCTTTCTTCAGCACGTTCATGTGCTTGGTGGTGATGGTGTCGGCCTTTGCAATGACGGGGATGACGGTGGTCTTGCCGTAGAGGGTGCGCAGGACTTGCAGGTCGAGATCGTCGTCGAGGCTTCCGAGGGCCTGCAGACCGTTTGCGGGGCTGGCGCCGTTGTGGTAGCCGTTGGAGGAGAGTTTCTTAGCGGCAGCGATGTTGCGGTCGAGGCGCGCGGGGTCCAGAATCAACAAGACGGCGTGAATGTGGGTGTCCTGCACACCGGGCGAGCGAATGACCTTCATCTCTTCGCCAAACGTCTCCTCAAACTTGCTCTCGAGGAAAGCCGTTATCTCTCGGAGCTGAAGGTCGACGACGTTCTTCTCCAGGCCCTCGGAGTCCCAGAGAGTCAGGCCGACGCGCTCGCCGTCGGTTTCGGTCTCGAGGTAGTGGGGGGCGAAATTGCCGGTGGCCGGGGTGGGAAACTTGAAGTCATCCTCGTCGGCCCTCTTGGTGGAACGCTTGTGAGCGGGCAGGGCAAGTGCCGTTTTGAGAAACTCGAGAAACGACGTCTTGCCGGCGCTGCGAGTTCCGACGACGAGTACGCTGCGGGTGAAAAGGGCGCGTCAGTGGGAGCCAGGGCCAGACAGGGAGGAAGACTTACTTGAACGGAGTGGGATCCTTTCTCCTGCGAATCCTCCTAGGTCCAGCGACGGTGCTCACGGCGCTGCTGGCGTAGCTGTAGCGGCCTCGGTGCGTCATGCTCTCGGTTCTCGCATAGGGATCAAAGGGAATCGGGGGCACGGGAGGGTAGTGGGTGGTGCGAGGGGCGTCGCGCGAGGGGCGGGCGGGAGGACCAGACGAAAGGCTGTAAGAGGGACTGGACTGCAGGTCGGGCGCAAACGACTTGGACAGCTGGTCGCTGGTGTTGTTGCGAAACTCGGGCAGCCGGGGGGGGTTCTGGCGCTGGCGGTCCAGCTCGGCGTCGCGAATGGCCTGGGCCTTTTTGCCATTCTTGCCAAAGTCGCCGCTCTTGGAGCGACGCAGCAGCATGCCGAAGCTGGGGCGGCGGGGCGGCGGGCTGGTCATGGCCGCGGCGGGTGCGAGGGCGAAGTCGAGAGTAGTAGCGATGATGTCGACGGGTTGGAGATGCGAATGGGCGGTGGTGCTCGACGCGCGTGGGGAGCACGTCGGGCCTTGGTTGTTTGGACTAGGCGGCGCGTGGCTGGGAGGAGATGTCGAGGATGGATGGGAAGGGCTTCTGATGGGACGAGCCCAGGCGAGAGGAGTACAGGTGGGTCTGGGCCCCAGAGGAAGAAGCTCCAGGACCGGGGGGGGGGGAGTGAGGGATGTGTGGATTGATTATTAGGGTGCAGATTGCAATGGCCAACCGTTTCAGAATAAGCGGCAGCGAAGCGCTGAGCGAGATCTTTTTTCTTTCTTTCTTGTCTCGCTTTGGTGCCAAGATTTGCGCAGGCTAGCTGGAGGGAGCCGTTGGATTGTCCGTCAAAGCTTGAGATTGTTAGCTCCACCAGCCGGTTTGTGGCCAAGACAGAGTTTTGCGGCATCAACGTTGCCTGAGGGCAGCCCAGATCTCGTCGCACTGCGGGGTGGATTGAGAGCATGCACGCCATTAAAGAGAGGCAGCATAATGTGCCGAGTGTCTGTACCTACAGTACAGTGCATTGTGTTGCCTCTCTCGCCAAGCCAGCGGAGACGTGCAGCCGCCAAGAAGATGGTACAGTACCTACAGTGCACGCCAATCTGGCCGCGGCGCTAATAAGAGGAGAGAGAAAGGGGGCGTGTACAGACTAACGGAAGAGAAATGGGCAAAGGACCGGCCACGCTGCAGGGTCCAAGGGACCGAAAAGACACGAATGATGAATGGGGGGCCCACAAATGAGGAGCACTTGGACCAAGATCACCAGGCACGGCAGACGACTGGCTGCATGATGCTGCACACAATGTGCAGGCTGGCAGGATAGACGGGACATTCTTGGCTTGTTGCACGGTGGCTGGCACGCACGCACAAAAAGGTCCGCATCTCGCGAAGTACTTTACTGTAATTAACTGTAACGCCTGGCACGGGAGGAGCAAAGGCAAACCCTGTCCTCGGCAAAGATTTGAGGGGGCCGGCCGGCCGGTTGCGTGGCCCGTGAAGCGAATTGAATCAAGGGGGGAACAGGTGCTGGGCGTGCGTGATATTATTACACGAGCACAAGAGAGAGAGACAGAGAGAGAGAGATGCGGAGGAGGAGAAAAACGGCAACCAACGGTGCTGCAACTGTCTGCTAGGTACCTACTGAGTACCTACCTAGCTCAGGTGCCTCCCAGGTACAGGAGCTACATACCTACTATACATATGCTCTTGCTTCAATGGACGGCTATCGCGGCCTCCTCGTCGCTGAGTACAGGACAATGGCGGGTAGCATCCGATCCAATGGGGTATTTGCCGCCCTACGTAGCCCAGGACAATGGTGGTACAACGCATCAAGCCAGACGAGACGCAGGACACGCCGATTCATGCGTGTCACCAAGACAGAACCTTGGGGAACAAGACAGGCCCTTGGGAGATTGGGCCGTTGTACCATGTACTGACTGCACTAAGGTATTGTACTGTACTGTAGGTATGGAGTACATCCGCCACGAGTTCTTGGCCCCTGTCTCTCTCCAGCCAGCGACTCGTCAGCATCCCTCGTTCTTCAAGAGCAAACACTAAAATGAAAGACAAGAGACATGACGACACGTTGAGACACCCTCTACAGCCCCCCACCTGCGGCCAAAAACAGTGCTGCAGCCGTCGTCGTGCACTACTAATTCTTTTCTTGATACGATGAAACCTACCTGCCGCTGACACTCCCGCATCAGGGCGGAAAAGATGTCGTCGTGTCAGGCCTCGGCGGCTGGGCGTCCATGACGACTCGGCCTTGTCGGCATGCCCGCACTACTTCTTATACACGGGCGGGCCCTCCCTCATGACAAGCAGGGACAGTCGGGGCCGCCCGCTGCCGAGGGAGCCGCTGAATGCGCCGTGGCCGTCCTCGCAGGCTGCCGTGCCATCTTTGCTTCCAGAGTCGCCCACGCATAGCGGTGAGGATATAGTATACATACACGCTCGTCCACCTCCCGCCAGTCGTCTATCGTGGATGCGCAATATCACCGGGCCGCCACTTCCCGCCCACCCCTTGGCAACCTCGGCATGCCGAGAGCCATTCTTCTGCTACTAGCCGTCGAACACGTCGTGCTGCAGCTTGATGCCGTAATCCTGCGCCACGTCCTTCATCCGCTGCTCCATGGCGTCTTCCATCCCGCCCCCGAGTCCCAGCCACTGCCGCGCCTTGTAAAAGTAAAAGGCCACGTCCGTCGCCGTCATGACCGCCTTGAACAGCACGTGCCGCCACGCGTTCCCCAGCCGCTGCTGCCACGGCAGCTTCGGGTCCTCGAACAGGCTTCGGCTCGCCCATTCCCCCATCATCTTGACCCGATTCACCGGCGACCCGAGATACTGGTTGTTGCCCTGCACAATCCGCATGTTCCGCCCGATGAAGATGAGCTCCTTGGGCCACTTCTCCTCGTCCGCTAGCATGTCGCGGATCCCCTGCTTCATCCGCTGCTGCATGGCGTAATGTCGCTCCGCCGCCGTCTTGCCCTCGAGGTCCTTCATCACCTCGGATCGCGTCGACGAATCACCCCCCTCGTACGGCCGCATCAGCGTCGCGCTGGCAAAGAGGTCCGCCCCCTTGATGCCCCATTCCTCCGTCACCTTGCCAATCGTCTTGTTGTCAAACGTCATGAGCGCCTTCCAAAACGTGTCATACTGGTGTCGAAACTTGGGTGACATGTACACGTAGAGCCCGTGGTCGATGAGCACCAGCTCCGCCCTGCCGTTGGGCAGCCGCCGGATAAAGATGTTTCCCGGATGCGGATCGCAGTGGACGACTCCCCATTTGAATATCTGGGCCGAGAAGAGGTCGACCATGGTTGTCATGACTTCCTTGGTCGACAGTCCGAGACCGCCCCGGCCGCGTGCGCCCTTCCACTCCTGCCTCTCCGGCTTGAGCTTCTCCTTGGGCCGTCTTGTCCGCAGCTCGCGCCGCACCGCTTCCACGTCAATGGGCGGCAGCGGGCTCTTGGCGCCGGGTGAGCCCTTGCCGTGTCCCCCGAGCCATCGAGAAGTCATGGCCGCCTTGTCCCACAGCCGGACGCCCTCTATCCACTCGGTGGTGAGAACCCTCCTTGTCGTGAGCTCTGGGTGCACTGTGGGGATGTATACGCGCCCCTTGAGGCTCTTTTCCGCATTTACCAGGTCCCTCATCCTCTCCGAGTTCTTGGCCTCGTTTACGAAATCCGTCTCCAGCTCCAACCGCTCGGCAATGTACGGTACGAGGGTGTAAAATGGAATGTCGAACCATTTGGAGTAGATCCACGCCACAGTCCTGCCGGCACTTGTCAGGTCTCCGGGCCGGGGCAGATGGACCGCATGGGTGCGACTTACTTGAATGCCCACAGGTCCCACGAGATCTGCTTGGCAATCTCCCTCTTCTGGATCTTGATGGCCACCTCTCTGCCATCGGGCAGCCGGGCCCAGTGCACTTGCGCAACACTTGCGCTCGCCCTGGCCTTGCGCTCCATCAAGCCCTTGCCGTCTTCCCCGGTGAAGCTGACGCCGAAGACCTCCTCGACGCTCTTGCCAAAGTCTTGCCGTATCACCTTTTCGACGTCCTTCCAGTCGTCCTGGGGCGCGTCGTCAAACATACGTCCGAACATTTTCTGAAACTCGGGCGGCAGCACGGCGCTCTGCATCGCGATGGCCTGTCCGATCTTGAGGTACAGGCCGCCGTTTGCCCGCAGCAGCTCGAAGAGCCGCTCGGCATTGCGCGAGTGCAGGTCCGGAACCGAGCCGGCCGTCAGAGGCTCCGGTCGGAAGTTGACCTTGTAGTCGATGGCGACGAGGAGCGTGGTGCCAAAGGTCCGAAGGGTACGAGCGAAGCCCGAGGCGTAAACCTGGCGGTCGACGAGGTAGACTGCGCCGCCGGCGACGCAAGTGACGACCACCCAGCGCGCCCATCTCCTGCCTCGCCCGTACTGCTTGGCGGCTCGCGGAGCTCCCAATTCACTGGGGGAGGGCGGGCGCAGCGGCTGAAAGGGCCCGGATGTCTGCATATGACGTCTTGTGACTGGTCGGGTGACGGTCCCGGCGACGTCATCTCGAGGGCGAAGGCGAGGGGCGCGGGACGCCGGGAGCGCAAAGGCCACGGCCCTCGAGGACCTCGGTATGCTGCGAGAGAGCATACTGGACATCATCGGGACTCGTGACTTGGCAGCGAGAGCATCGGGGCGGGCGACAAGGTCGAAGCAGCTCGACTGATGCAAGGGACGTGGCTTCTGCGCTTGTACCTGGAGTAGCCTTCTAGAGCCGGCCGGGCGAGGAAAATCCCCGAGGCCGAACGGCAAGCTGGCCCGCCCGTCCGCCCGCCAATGGGGGGCTCTGGCTCTGACGACACTGGCTTGCACGGTTCGGCCATGGCTCACATGACGCCTCGAATCCAATGGGGGCTGGGCTGCAACGAGGGACAAATTGCGCACGACCCATCAACTCACTTTGTCCTTGCGGCCTGCCATGCTTGCTCACAGAGCTCACAGAGGTTCAAGGGGCGACGCCGTCCGTGCGAGGCCGTTTGGTTGGGATGGAAGGCAAAGACGTGATCTGGGGGGCGGAAACCAGCTCTTGAATGCTGCGTTGCGACTTGTGGAGTTGTGGCGGCTCAGTGCACATCTCCCATTGCGAGAGATTTACGAATAACGTGATATAGGAGCCGTTGTTGGAAGTCCCTGCACAGGCCGGTGAGGTCCAGGGTAGGCCAAAGTAGTTGGAGATGAAAAGGGTGCGGAATACTCCAGACAATGCCATGCAGCTCGACATGGCCATGCGATGGCAACAGAAGGCTGACACTCTCTCCGCAAGATCCCAGTCTATGAGAGTCCCGTCCATTGCCATCGCGCGCAAGGTTGATGCTGCGGTCCAGACAAGCAAGCCGCGCACAAATCCGGTGTCGCAGGTTACGGGATTTCCACACGCATGGCCGAGGGATTGCCCGTGATGCAAAGCCGGTCAGGCCAAGGGCGTCGCAGCGTTGTTCGCTCCCCGATGACAGGCTCGAAATCGTCGTAGCCCTTGATGACGAGGGGGGGGGGGCAGGGTTCCCTAGGTAACCCTTGTCGTCGACTGATTGCGGAGTGCATGCCTGGTCGACGACGCTGCATCTGCGTGTACATGCCCACCTCCATGTGGCTCCGTCGCCTCCGAAATGCCTCTCTTCTGCGCACTGCCGCGCATTGGCCCCGCGAGTGCAACGCTGCCGCGACGGCTCCTGTTGGTAACAAGACATCCGGATCACTCGTGGGACGGACGGACGCTGTGCTCGCATCGTGATACAGCAATGTGCAGGTCTTGGCCTCCGTGGAAGCCGATTGCGCCTTGCGACCTCTCACGTTGGCTGCTGGTGGCGCCGCCGCGGATAGATGAGACGCATATATATGAGACGAGTAATCAAACATACACTCCAGATTTTCAAACATACACTCCCGACCTAAGCCCCATTTGGAAGAAGACCCCGCCACCAAAATTTGGCGCGCGCTTTCCCAACGCCGCTGCCGCGGCTGCCTGCCTAGATATATTGTCGCATATCACGCCCGTGTCAGTTCCTGAAACCTTATGCTCGATCACTGCCACTGCTGCGCCGCGGCTTCGCCGCAATGATCGGGGTATATATTGTTGCACGAATGTGTGCATCCAATTCTTTTCCTTTCCTTTGTTCTTTAGATAATTCTCATCAATTGACTGATGCCACAAAGATCAACCGCTGTCACGTGCGAGGTGTGGGACACTATTGTCTGACATATATGGATTCTATCTGCAATTATTACCAACGCCGGAAGATGCATCCCTTAGAGTCATTCAATTGAAGCTATCAATAAGCCCGGCCCGATCGATCTTCCGATATATATACAATATGCATATAATGGCGGAAGGTCTTTGCCTACCTCTGTGACTGTGACTGTGACTGTGAGGAAGGATCCGTCCGACGCGGCGGAGGGCGAGGCACGTAAGGAACGAATTTGTGACCGGCCTGCCTGCTAGTTTTGTATGGTGCCGTGTCCCTCTGATCCCCTAGCTGCTGGAAATGCTCCGTAGCCGTCTCGTGAGACTGTGCCGGCGGCTGTGCCCACATGAAGCCGTCGTGATGTGCCTGTGACGAGGAGGCGGTTCTTGCCACTGTGACGGCGCCGGCGCCTGTACGTATACAGGCACAATTGGTGTAGGCGGTGGCATCACATAGTATCCCTGACGGCGGCGCCGGCTGTGGAAGTGAGGGCATCGTCGTTTGGTATCCCTGTGACACCAGCGGCACCTGTGGAAGTGAGGGCACCTGTGATAACAGCACCGGCGTTGCTGCTGCTTGTGACTTGATGAAATCACCGATCTGCTGGGCAAGATCGTCAACCCGGCTGCTCACGGAAGCAAGTGTATTCGACCTCTTGTTCATGATAGTGGTGCCTGTGCCCTTCCTCTTCTTCTTTTGCGTCTCTGGTGGCCGTGATACGAGCTCTGGGTTGGCTCTATGCTCCTCTTGCTCCCAAGCACTAAGGATCCGGCCCGTAGATGCCTCTAGTGGAGGATACCTCGCGTCTACTGTTTCCACGCCGGCGAGGCTGGACAACGTCAGGATCGGCTTCGTGGTCTGCATCGATATATTGCTGTTGTTCAGGCTGCTAGTAAATTAGTATAGTACTTATGGCTGGAGCAAGATACTTACAGTCACGCCGTAAACCCGCCAGTGGTTATCAATAAGATGCAATGGTATAAGGGCGGCCGCGTCAGCCTGGATCAAATCGCGGATTGTATGCCGGCAGGGCAGCCCCCATTGCATCGTGAAAGCACCCGTACAAATCGTAGGCATGCCTCGATTATCGGCAAGCTCAGCCCGGGCTAGCCTAACTTGCCTGAAGATCTGTTTCATCGGCTGCCAGCCAATTTTTCGGTGCAGTGACTTCATAATCGTCTGCTTGGCCCATTCAACTCTAGCTCTTGCAAACTCGGATTGAAGCTTCTCGCGATGCTTCTTTTGCCGATGGGTAACGAGCCCTCTGATGTGCTCTTGTAGCTGATGGAGGTCAATGAAGCGGTTGCGTAATCGTGACTTCAACTCGTGATGTGTGCTCTCCACACGGGAAGTTACCGTAATGTTATAATTTCGGTACTGTTGGATAGCGTAGGTGGAAAACTGGGCACGCCATGGCCAGTAGGTTGTACGGAGGTAATTAACGAGAGCTATAAGAGGAGCTATTTAGTAAAAGGTTAGAGTAGGAGGGTAGTTAGGGCTAGGGTTACCTGGCTGATCCGAAAACTCTATACAGAGTAGATCCCACTGATCTCTGCACTCCTCAGCCGTGCGAGCCCTAAAGACTGAAACCCAGGCATCACGGATACCGTCAGCTGTGTGCTCAAAAGTCCGCCTTGGAGCCGGGGGTAGTATTGGGTTTCCATCGTCATCTTCACGATCATCTTGTTGCTCAACGCACTGATCTGCCAGTTGTGAGGCATGTTGAATCTGGTAATCAGTGGCACGGTCGATAGGTCGGTCCTCGTCAATGGCATTATCTGCCTGTATAGGGTCGTCGAGCGCGGCTGCTGCAGCGAGGCGAGTCTCCTGTTCTGGCCTATCTCCGCCAATCTCGGTGCCATCGAGGGATCCTTCCCACTTCTTCTTGATGTGAAGGATCACGTTCTTCATCATATGCCAAACGCACACTTGTTGTTGCGTTGATGGGAAGATAGAGTCAAGGGCGTTCTTCAGGGCGGTATCAAAGTCGGTAATCACAACGCCCGGGTCCGGAATATCAGCCTGCCGACCAGCCTCACGCAACTGTGAGAGGATCCATTGGAACGCGCCTTCGTCTTCCTTGGCAGTGAGGCCAAAGCCTACACTGAAGCTCTTGTGTAGCCCTGTTGTGCCAATGATCTGTAGAAGCGGCATGTTAAAGCGGTTGACCTTATACGTATTATCCATGATAAGGAGCTCGGGGTTACGCTTCCAGTCAGCAATACAGTCATCGTATGTCCAGAAAAACCTCCAAACCTTCCCATTAGGGCCACGGTCAACTGCATAGTAGCTGATTTCCCCTTTGCTTTAGCATCTTTGAGTACATCGAGGAAGGCTTGTGTAGATGTAGAGGCGCCGTAACGGAAGGCACGAAGTTGCAGCTGGATGAAGTGTATATCAGAATCGGTAATAAGGAGCTCAGGATATTCCTGTCGGATAGCATCCACGATATCCCTGCTCTTGTTATTGACGTTCTTGCTAAGCCCTCGACGAGGCTATGAAGACGCTCGATGCCGAATTTGCGTTGGCTTCGTTGACGGACGATGGGGTTAGCAATTGGCTCAAATAGAGGTTCGTGGTTATGAGAGCCGTGCTTGATGGTGACTTTGAATGCATTGCAACGTCGGTAGAAGCGGATGTAACAGCGAAAGTCACATCCCGACTTCTTGGATGACGTCTTGTATATACCCTCTGCCTCGTCCCAGGGCTATACTGACCACTGTATTCACAGCGGATATTGGCTTCCTTGCGCCTAGGCTTGCCGGTATTCTTGCTATTTGCAACGACTACGACGTAGCCAAGGAGCTCTTGCGTAGCTTTGAGTGTTTCAAGCGCCTCATCATACGTATCGAAAGACATCTCCGTGATAGCCTCGGTGCTACTGTTGGTATTGCTTTCGGTCGAATTCATCGGGACGATTGACTAGACGTGACTATTGCGGTAGGCGGCGGCGGCGTTGCTGTTGTGTTGAGTCAAGTGGTGATAGCTTCAATTGTTGATGATTGCGAAAATGCAGATGGCGGCCAAAAGGCAGGTGGCTGGGCGGGTGGGCGGCGGCGATGGTCACGGCAAGCCAGGGCGTTGGGAAAGCGCGCGCCAAATTTTGGTGGCGGGGTCTTCTTCCAAATGGGGCTTAGGTCGGGAGTGTATGTTTGAAAATCAGGAGTGTATGTTTGATTACTCATATGAGACACAGCTGGCCCTGTCGAAATCGAGGACCCGTCCAAGCCTGGTCTTCGTCGTCCTCCGAGGCCTGTTTCCGAGTGATCTCCTGCATCGCGGTAACGGCCGGGCAGGGAACGAAAGACGTACAGTACAGTACTGTACATACCTTGGTGGATGACGTAAACACAGGTACTGTACGGTACTGTGAAGCTTTGAAACAAGGGCGCAGGGACGATCCCTTCTGGAAGACCGGGTAGTGAGTTACTCGTCATGCGCAGGCACGCGCAGTTAAGCTGGCCAAACATTTCGAGTTCCGGAAAGCAAGAGGGGACAGTCTACGGAGTACGGAGTAGCGCAGGCATAATCATCGACTAAGGCGACCAAGCAGCAGGCCCTCTGCGTCCTTTGCGTTTCGAGGTACTGTACAGTACCGTACGCAAAAGCGGAGATTGGGACCCGAACGACTATGGACAGGAGGCGCCTGCTCATTGGAGGGCGGGACGGGAAGTTAATATCGTCGGGATAGGGTTCCTGGCCTGGACGCGGAACCAAGTCAGCCTTCAAGGCTGCCGATGCTGGTCGGGAGACGCTCTTGGCGCCACCACCTGCTGCAGGCCACGGGGAGCCGTGGACGGGCGGCACGGAGCGACTCTGCAGACTCTTCCCTGTCGATCGCTGTCTTGCCTCGCCTTACTCGCAGGCAGTGGGAGTGCGATGCTGTACCGACTCTGTCTGGACCGAGGATTCATGTCAGTTGGTTTCCATGGAGAGGGCAGATCACGGAGATCCGTCCAGGTACCGATACTTTAGGTGAATCAGCTGCTGCCCAATTATGGAGTACCTACCCAGGTGCAGACTACAGTAGGGACTTACAACGCGCGGCCAGCTTGGCCTGTCCGGATGCTTTGATGAGTGAAAAATACTTCTTTGCAACACGGTGGCTTGATTCCGAGTGCGCTAGACCCGTACAAATCTCTTCAAGAATTTAATCCTAGGCCCTGTCGTCCGTAAATGAGGATTTATTTCTCGACCTCACTTGCATCATGTCGTCTCTTGCCCCGAGGGATCCCTCCCAGGGGCGCAGAGCACTGTATTCATACAAGTACAGTACGAAGTACATACATGTACGGATACCTCTGGCCCCCAGGCACAAAGCACTAACCCCAAAAAAGCAGGTCCACTAGCACGTAGAACGGGGGGGTGACGACAGAGTGAATGGAATTGTGCGCTTCAGAGTTTAGCAGGGTGGGACCACTGACATGCAACACTCTCCACTCTCGTCTCAGAGGACAAGAAGCGGAGGCGCTGCGCCATTGCCTCGCATCCTCTTTTGGGCCTTCTCGCCATCCATAGATTGACCTGCGTCCATCGTCGACGGCAGCCGAGAGCCATCACCACCAACCACCTCCAGTGCGTGCAACCCGGGCGGTTCAGGCGCCGTCGTTCGCACCTCAGCATTCCCTGACGCGATACCGCTGCCTTTGTGCCGACCACCGTTGTGCCGTGTCGTCCGATGCGCCAGACGCCCGCCATTTGCTTTCGATCCTTGGCGGGCTTCGTTAGAGCCAACAAGGCTGTCCTCCCCGACACTCGTTGCTCATTGTCCCTGCCAACGGCGCCCTCATCTCGCCAACGCGCCTCGGCGCTCGCACTCGTCCTCCGTTTCCCATGACGCGACTATCGAGCCCGCCCTCGCATGCCCAGCCGCCGCCGACGACCACGATAACATAGGTCGCGTCGTCTTGACGCTGCTGGCCTAGAGCCAAGCCGCCGCCATGTTGCGACCGGCGACGCCCTTGTCGCTGCTGCTGCTGGCTGCCTTTGGCCTGCTGCTCCTCTCGGCCCTGTCCGTTCCCGTCACCAAGTTTATACCCATGGGATCGTTCAAGGATGCAAAGTTTGGAGTCTTTGGCTTTTGCAAGGACGGCGGCACTTGCAGCTCCATCGGCGTAGGATACGACACAGGTTTGCTCCCCCCAATCCCCCCCTTTTCTGCAGCCTCTTGCTAACGTGCACGCCAGAGCAATTGCTCGACAACGACAACCAGGCATTCGACCTGCCCGTCAGCGTTCGCGATACCATTTCCGTCATTCTCATCGTCCATCCCGTCGCCGCGCTTCTCGCCCTCGCCATGTTCGTCATGGCCGCGGCCTCCCATCTCCACGGCCCGGGCCACTCGGCGAGGTACCTCCTCGTCCTCTTCATCTTCATCCTCATCACCTTTCTCATTTGCCTCCTGGCTTTCTTGGTTGACGTTCTCTTGTTCATTCCGCACCTTGCGTGGGGCTCCTACATGGTTCTCGCCGCCACAATCATCCTGGGCCTGAGTGGTATCGGCTCCTGCGCCATGCGCCGCGCCGTAGTTAGTAGGTTGGCGCACAAGAGGAGGGTTGAAGAGAATGCCGAGATGAGCGGAGAAAACTACTACACCCGAGAGGTCCAGTCAAAGCCCTCTACTGCCGTCGCGAACCAGCCCACGCTGCCTCTGGTCAGCGGCGGCAAAGGCGGGATGGACGACAACCTGCCCCAGTTCGCCTCGTTTGAAAACCAAACGAAAGAGGACCGGTCCAGCGACGAACTGACGCAGCGAACCCACTCGGAGAGGTCGCCAAACGCGGTCCCCTACGGCATGGCAGACTCGGGTCAAGCTGCGTTGAGACGGGCCCCTCCTCCTCGAGATCCGTATGCCCTCGCGCCCAATGTCCCTCCCAACGTGTATGACAGCCGCCGGGGAGGAGACAAGGGAGCTGGCGGGGGATACAGAGGCCGTGGCGCCCCCGGATACGGACGCGGAGGCTCGATGCGAGGCAGAGGAGGATACGGCCAGTCCGACGGGAGAGCAGCGTACGGCCCACCGCCACGCGACATGTACGGAAACAGGGGTGCGCAAGGGCCGCCCTCGACCTACAACAACGCTGGGCAGTACGATAGGAGGCCGTCGGCCGATGCCATGTATTACGGGCAGCAACCGCCTCAGAGCTCGCTCAGTCCCGGCTGGTATGCCGAGAAAAATGCCGCGGCGCCCGCGTTCAGGAATGACTATGAAGCGCACAACCCCGGAACCGGCCTCCCGAGGGCCGAATCGCCTCCGCCATTTCTTGGAAACGACCCCTCAACGGCAGTGGGCCAACCTGTAGAGATGGAAGCGGCACAAGCGGATGCCCCCAACACGGCTGACCAGTACGGCCAGATGCGAGACAATGACATGGACGTGGCTGGCATGGTCGGTCTGCAACAGGCTCGACCTCGGGCTCGTCATGAAACCATGATGACCGAGGGAAGCAGATACAGCACCGACGAGTAAGTTGGGCGAGGTCTCGAGAGCGGCTTTTTGTGCAAAGCGAGGGGCTGATTCCATCTCGACTAGGCCGTATGTCCCGCCCCGCGCAGCGTGGAACCAGGCCCCGCCGAACCGACCAGGCGCGGATGCCGCTGGACCAAAATCACCGCCCGTAAAGGCCCCCCAGGACGCCAACTACTACGAGGATGTGTATGCTCTGTACAGTGGTCCGGAGCACGCAGACAACCAGCCCCGGCCCGCTGCGAACCCCGGGTACGAGGGTGGCCTCGCCCCGACGGGCAGGGCTCGCAGCCCCTCTGAATCTGAACGTTCAAACTTCACCTCCATCTCCCAGCGGGGAGTCAACCCTCGTTGGAACCCGAAAACCATGCAGGGGCCGCAATACCAGAACGCGCCGCCCCGTCGTATGGCCCAGCAGCAGAAGCAGCGGCGGCAGGACTTGCTGCTGGACAACCCCGACTTCCAGCTACCTGGCGGCCGCTCCAAGGGCGGCACACATAGAGCCGGCCCTGGCATGGTGCCCGGCGGGGCCTACCCAACGAGCCCCTTGTAGACAGGCCGGGACAAGTCCCGCCTAGCCCACACACGACATGTACAAGAGTCTTTTTTCTTCTCTACAGGCTCGATTCGATTCGATGAATCCCTTGGCCTGGCTCAACATGGCTGAGCTAAGCCGGGGTCAAACCTTGGGTGTCATTTGCATACAAGCCACCTGTCACGGTGGTATCTAGTTCTCTTCTAATTAACTGTCGACGTGGTCTCAACGGGCAACTCTACTAGCGAAACTCTTGTCCAACTCTTTGGGGAAGCTGAATCGGGTGGCCACGCTCCTGCCAGTAACGGGAACACAGCAACCGATCGAGAGAACATGGGCATCAAATTCATGGACATTTATTATCCATATGTCTGTGCAGTGTTGACAGGCTTTTTAACGACCTCTGAACATGACGACTTGCCGCATTTAACAGCGATGCGTCACTTTTTTTTTCCAGTGACGCAAGCACATTCACCAGATTCGAGATCACAAGCATCCTCGGGGACCGCGTTGTCCAGCGAGACAGAGCTAACTTTCTCTCGGCGTATTTGAGGGGGGCAGACGGTATTTGGAACGGACACAGGCGCGCTCGAACGGGGCCTGCGTTGTGTGAGCGACGGGAAAGAGGCCAAGGTGAGCCGGGCTAGGATAGTGAATAGTCAGAGCAGGGGCTGAAATAGAAAGCTTGATTATTCTGCGCTTTCTTGGTGCCTGGCGTGAGGCGGTGACGATGAGCATGCTTTTGCGTCGCGCCCATCAAGGTGGCTGCGTCGGGGACGAAGCAGGGAACGGGAACCGGTGAGTGCAAAGACCCTGAGGCGCTTTGATGAGATTAGCTCGCTGACGGCCTCGGATGTTGGATAATTCTAGGATAGGCAGGCCTTGGCCGAGGACAAGGCCCAGAGAGGAGCTGGGGAAGCTTCAAGACGTGAGCTCAGCGCGATAAGGGGATGACGGTCGGTGGCGCAGCTTAGGCTGAGTGGTCCCGCCGTTCCAGAAGACAGAGTTTGTGCCAAATCTCGCACCCGCCAAATTCTCGTGGCCGCCTGATGGTGGTGTTTGCGGTGGCTTGGGGTTGGGAGGCTGATGGAGGCCGATCTACCACGGCTCCCCCCCTCTCCTCCCACACTCTCTCTACCTTGGCTATGCGCCGGCCAAGATTTTCTTTCTTGTTCAACGACGTGTCTGGGGAGCAAGACTCGCTGTGCGAAACTCGAAGCGAGCGGGCTCCTTTGTGGGCGTCCTTTGAACGAGGTGAGCAGGAGCTGCGCTTTTCTTCTCTTCGCACGCCGCGGCCTTCGAGCCTTATCCTTTGTGCCCGAGTTCAAAGGCGGTGCTGGCTCAGTGGTTTTGCGGTGCTGTCTGAACTCCGTCTTCCATCGTTCGTTGCCTTCTGCTTGCGCGCGTACACCGTACTTGCCTTTGCGCTCTCTCCTTCTTCCCCTCCCCCCTCCCACCTCCACCACCACCACCACCACCACCACCACCGCCATTCTTCCCCCCTTTTATTTTCATCGCCTTCTTTTCCTTTAAATCTGGAATTCATCCGTCCTTCCTCCCCCAAGAATGGGCGGCTCTTTCTCCTCGACTCTGCCTTGCTGGTCATGAAATCGACACCATCGCACTGTCTATTCTCTGCGGATCTGGCGTTGTAGGGCAAAGACAGGCACGGCAAACGTTCGAGAGGCGACAATTTCTTTGGCGCCCTCACGCCATTCGTTTGGCATATTTTCGCCTCTCGTCCATCCTGTCGAGCTGGTTCCTCGCCGCTCGCTCCATTCTTTCGTTTTTGTCCGATAGCAACGGGCCTTCGCCTGCTTGCCCGTTTCCCGGTTCTCTCAGCTGTGGGTGATGCACAAGCCAAGGAAGGCCTTCGTCGTCGCTAACCCGGACTTTCCTCTAGACCCTCCCTCTCTCTGTCCCTTTGCAGTTGGCAAGCGAAGGCGGCGGCGGCCCTTTCTTGTCCGTCGAGCCAGGCGAGAGCTCCCGCCGATCGACCATGGACAGTCTTTCTTCCACCACGAGCAACTCTCCTCCCCGGGCCTCGACTGCGCCCTCGTCCGAATCCAAGCAGCCAACCTACACGACGGCTGGAACCATCTACAACCCCAGCTCTGCCTTGCCGCTCCAACCTCCCACCCGCCGCGGCCGCTCCGCCAAGTGGACTCTGGGCAACCCTCACTCCGAGCTTTCTCTCCTCCCCAAGTCCATCTTGGCTGGCCTGTCCTCAAAGGCCCTCGCCACAAACCCCAGTGGACGCCCGGCCTCGACCCTGCGGCAGTACACGCCCCTGCAGCAAAACTACGACCGTGCCATCAGTCCCATGAGCGAGCTCGAGCACGCCGCCATCAACATGCCCCTCCAGGCGCCCCGTATGCGCTCCGGAAACCTCCCTGCCCCCGTCTCCTTCCTCGTCCCCGACAAGGACGCCGACCAGCAGGACAAGGGCAAAGCGACGCTCGCCCCCGACCAGCACGCCAACTTGAGCAATGGCGCCGAACAAGACGATGACGACGATGACGACGATGACGACGACGACGACGACGTCAGCATGAATTACCTGAAGAACATGACGGTCAAATCGCTCAACAATCTGGCTTCGTATCCGAACCCGACCCAGAAGAACGCTCAGAAGGCTCTTCTTGGTAAAAGGTCCAAGCTTGGCGGCCTCTCCTCGGCCGGTAACTTGGCGTCTCCCTTCTACTTTATGCGCCAGCGGGCCGGCTCCTCCTCTGACAAGCCAAACATCGACCTTTGCGGTAAGCGAATGGATCTGCTTCGTCCGGCCCAGATGGATGCTTCGGCAACGCTCGATCACCATTATGCGCCGACACGTTTGCTTCCCATGGTCCGATCCCCCAGCTCAGTCTCGAGCGTTGAAGGCGACATGGCACCGGCACCGACCACACTTGCTACCGGACCGGGAGCCCCTAGGCCCTTGACTGCTGGACCGCCAGGTCAACGCCAGTACCGTCCCTCGACTTTCGAGTCCACTTTTAAGGCTCTCCAGTCCAAGCACCAGGGGAATGGACTCTCCAAGGAAGATGCCGAGGGCTTCGCCATCGCCCACCAGACACTGGCGCAGGCGGGCATCGAGGACATCTCCAGCCTTGGCATGGATTCTCTCGAGCCGCCCGCCGGCGACCCGTCCTCGGATGAAGACGAGTACTACGACATCACGACCCTTGTGAGGAGTTCCACGGCAGAGGAAGATGGCCCCCGTCGCCCCCGTGTTTTGCCCGTCAGCGAGATTGCGCCCGGGCCACCTCAGGACTTATCGCTAGACATGTCCTTGGCTTACTGGCGAAATCCGTCGTCTGCTAATCGTGCACGATACGTCCCAGGCACCGCTCGCTTGACGGAACAGATGATCAAGACCCGGAACGAGAGGATTGCAAAAGACTGGTTCGCAGCCTCGGACCTGATGGGAATGGAGCACGACGAAGTGTCGCGGGAATCCAACTACCGTAACCTGCAGTACTCGTATGGCGCGATTGGTGACGGGCGACGTAAGAAACCAAAGGTTGACTATGTCCCCATTGACGTTGCCGAGGCCGGCCGCACTCCTGTGTCGGAGCACATGAAGCCTCTCCTCAACATGGTCTATGCCACCTTGGTGCGCCACGCCGATGAGCAGGCGCTGGACGGGCCCTTTCGGCAGTTTGGGACGCCTGACGAGGGCCTCTGCGGCGCGACGGGCGAAGGGAGTGGCTCCGGTTTCGTCCGGCCGATCCAGAAGGGTCCGACCACGGGGGGATGGAAAGGAAATTAATATGTCAGAGACGCATATGGCGCTCTGAACAGGGGATTTGCATTCACAGATGGTTGGTTTCAGCTTGGTTGGATGGATCTTGGTGGTCAAGCAACCATAGTCAACAGCAACAGCACTCGAGGGCTCGTTGCCGACAAGCTACAAGGGCCGCGTTTAAGCCAGAAAGTCTGTATCAATAGAGGCTACACTCGGTACTCGGTATCACAACACAATTATGTACATGGGCCTCTTTTGTGCTCCGCGGCGAGAATCAAACACATGACGATTTTTGGACTCTTTCTTGGCCTCGATGCAGGGCTTGTCCATGACTCCATCGTACCGTACAATCGTGACAACAAGCCTCGGCTTTGGTCAGATGAACGATGACAGTAATTCTACTATTATAACCGGCCTGTCAGCTTGTTCCATTGTCTGTCTTGGCCAATAGCCAGCAAGGTACGTCTCTATAGCCAGTCCAGCCACCGTCGTCGTATTAAAGGCCCTCTCTCTCTGACCTTGATTCCTCCGCCACCATCTTCTACTCATGAATCTTGTCGCGTATTAAAGGCCCTCTGTCTCTCTGGCCTTGATTCCTCCGCCACC
Source organism: Hirsutella rhossiliensis (assembly GCF_020360975.1). Classification (NCBI taxonomy): domain Eukaryota; kingdom Fungi; phylum Ascomycota; class Sordariomycetes; order Hypocreales; family Ophiocordycipitaceae; genus Hirsutella; species Hirsutella rhossiliensis. Next base: position 3,245,803 of record NW_025408670.1, read on the forward strand.
GTCGGCCTGCCATGTCGTGTACACAGGCCCCTTTCACTCTCCCCCCTCCCCTTTCTCGATTCTTCCGCCACCAGCTTGTTTGTAAAGGCCCTCTCTCTCTGACCTGAATTCCTCCGCCACCAGTCTGCCAAGCCTCGTACTCTGTCCCAATGGCACTCTGCATATCCCCTCGCGCTGGCAGAGAGCATTCTTCGCCGAGGCGACTCTCTCTCTCTACTCGTTCTCGACGCTCTCCTTGGTCGTCGCCACAGCCTCGGACTCCTTGGGTTCGTCACACTTTGGCTTGCTGCCGCCCTCCTTGGTCTTCTCCTTGGTTTTCTCCTTGGTTTTCTCCTTGGTCTTCTCCTTGGTTTTCTCCTTGGTCTTCTCCTTGGTCTTCTCACCCTCTTGCTCGCCGTCGTCTTGCTCGCCGTCGTCTTGCTCGGCTTCGTCATAACCCGACTCGTTGTCGTAGTTCCAGGCTGCCTCGATCTCCAGATTGGCGCCGCTGTGGGCCCCTTCATTTGTGGTTGGTGCCGAGAGTGCGCCGGAGACATACATCGCGGAGCCCACGCCGTCGCGCTCCCTTTCCATCTCTGCGGCGCTCGGCATGTATGGCATGACCGGACACGACATCAGCAGACGGCGATTCTCGTTGATGACGAGCACTCCCTCTTCGTCCTCGACGCCGATGAGGCGGAAGCCCCATTTGGACTCTGCGCACCGGAACAGGAGATAGTTGTGATCCTCGAGCGCGTCGCTGAAGCCAAAGTCGCCAAAGGCCAGCACGTCAAGCGACAATATGCCGCGCGAGCCAAACGCCCACTGGGCAAACTCGAAAAAGGCCTTCTCCAGGAGCTTGGAGCAGGGCACCTCGGGCGCGTGGATCCAGGGGAGGTTCGTGCGAATGCCCCACGAGTTGACCTCGTCCAAGTCTCTGAACGTCTGACGGACGTGGAGGAACTTCAACGTGCTTTTGCGCGCAAACGGCTTCAAGACGAGTTTCTAGAGTGCGTGGTTAGCCTGCGTTCGCCCAGCCGGGGCGGGCCATGTTTTCAACTCACCAGATGATGCGGGTCACAGCAGATACCGAGACTCTCGACGCTCGAGTTGACAAAGGGCTGGAACAAGAGGCGCTGTTTACCGTTCGACATGCCCAGGTCCCTGACGTCGAGCGCGTCCTCAAGCCAGTCGGCGCGCGTGTTTTCACGGTAATGCAGCACGTGCGAGGAGGCCATGTCGCCGAGCTTGTCGAAGAGTTTCCAGAACTTGCGAATCACCGGGGCGGTAGTCACCTCGATGGCAAGGTAAAGCTCGTCGACATGGTCGATCAAGCCGAGGAACTTGAGCCACTTGCACTGGTCCTCGTTGTCGTCATTGTTGATCCAGCTGTCGCCCGAGCTTTTGAGCTCGAGCGTCTGCAGCGTGAAGCGGGTAGCTCCGTTGTCGATGGCGTGGCCCATGGCCTGCATCCAGCGAGAGCAGTCTCGAATCGTGAGCGACTGAAGAGTCTGGAGGTCCAAGATGCGCCAGAACGTGTCGCGGGCGATGGGCACCTTGGACAGGCAGAGAACCTGCAGCTGCGACATTCGAAACGAGGGCAAGGCATTGATGGGCGGATCGGGCCAGTGAGGGGGGTTGATCCAGACGTGGCGATCAAAGGACCTGTGGGAGCACTTCTTGGCTCGGCTGTAGATGTCCTTGGTGGTCCAGTCGAGCTCGAGAGCATGCAGCCCGCTGGCAACCTGGATGCTTTTACCGCCACCCACGGGCTTCTCACGCGGGCCCAGAAACTCTGCGAGAGTGGAAAGGTCGGGAGGACCGGTCCAGCAGAAGCTCTCGAGATCGCGGAATCTCTTGGCATAGATCAGGCTTGCTTCCGGCCACCTATCGCAGCGGCCGTCGGTCACCAGCTTCAACGAGGTGATCTGAGACTGCGTGGAGGCGAGCTGCTGCAAGACTGCCTCGGGCAAGCATGCCCCCATTTCCCAACTGCGGCACAAACCCCCAAGGCGTCAGCAAAATCTCACCGAGGAATAGGCCCGAAGAATCGAGAGCTACCTGAAGCTCCTGAGCTGTCCGCGCCTGATGCGATCGACTATGCCAATGGCTCTCGACCCGAGCTCCTCGAGGCGGGCCCAGAAGAAGCTCTTGGGCTCAATCTTGAACTTGCTCACGCCCGTCCGCTGGGGGCATGGATCCCAGTGAACGCAGCGAGGCTCTTCGAGCAGCTCGTCGCCGGCACGAAAATGAAGGTGCCGGACGAAGCGGACGGGAATGCCGCGGGGGATGGCAGCCGGGATGCAGTTGATGCTGCTGGGGACGACTGGCCGGACCACGAGAGTGTGCCAGAGCATCCTCTCGACGACGGCACGAATCATCTTGCATACCTGCGAGAGAGATACCAGGTCTCGCATGCCCAGCTGTTGGGGGTTAGCCATGGTTTCCGTTGGCGGCAGAGGAAACATGGGAGTGAAGGGTCATGAGAAGCGGGTGGGCGAACAAGTTCCGCGCAAAGGAGAATTATCTCCGCCGGCATCCTGAGAAGGTGGTATCGTGGCAGCTGCACGGCGGCGACGGCCTGCTTTCGTCCCCGTTTCTGGCGTCTCATGATGAATTCGGAGAAACAGTCTCGCGATGCTGAAAACTGGGAGTTGAGTTAGCAGGAGGCGAGGAAGCAAACAGCAGGTTTTTGCCTCTTACTCGAGTTGAAAGGGAAAAGCAACAAGAGAGATGAAGTCGTCGTCTGTTACAAGGCAGTCTGCGGTTTAGCAGTGGAAGACGGCGGCTGCGAGTGAGCGTGGTTGAAGGCGGCAAACACAAAGGGCGGGCAGAAGTTGTCAACAGGCGAGAAGGGTGGAGGAAGTTTTGGGCTACCGTCACGGGGCGCGTGATTTGATTCATGACTGGGCAGGCCTGCCTCAAAAATCAGGTTTGCCTTTCTGGCCTGTGTGTGCCAGCTGCCCAGGCTGTCCGCCTGCCCAGGGTTGGTTGCCGTGGGAATATGGCCAGTTGTTCGCGCCAATCACGCACGCGAGGAGTTGGGCGCTGTTGCGTTTCTACAGATACGAACACCCGAGCATGGACTTGACTTGACCGACGCTTGTTGCAGTCACCGCGGCTGCCCTAAGAAAGGGGATTCTCTGGGCTGGTGGATGAATAGTATTTCACGAGGTTCAACGAGCTTTTTGTCCTCGGGGCGATTACAACGCTCGAGTTAAGCACCGAGACTTGGCATTGACAGGCCGATTTGGTTCTCTGAAGATTGTCAACTATCAGACAGACCAAGGGTTTAAACCTGTGCCAACTTGCTGTCTTTGGAGGAGTGAGCAGGCCCCAGTCCCCCCGACGGGTCGTAGCCATAATTTTCTACGCCTTGCAGAACAGCGGCCCCAAAGACGCAGCATGTAGCGGACGGACAGACGTTGGTCACGGACTGGAGGCATGACGGAAAACTATATACCAGTCACGTCGTGAGCAGCACATGGCGCGGAGACGGGCAACCCGAGACACGCTGGGCTCATCACCCGCGTGCATTTGCAAGACGTTTATCATTCATCAATCATATATCTCGCTGGTCTGGTGAGATATTCAACTGTTGCTCGTCTGGCAGACACACGAGATTCTAGTTGCATAATGTCCCGTAAATTCGACACCACATGCTCCCTGTGGCTCCTGGAACCGAGATCAAACATACGGGTCGAGTTCACAAATAGGAACGACGTAGGCCTGTCGGACTCGAAGTCATCGAGATACTCCTGGGAGATATCAAATTGAAAGAATGCACATGTAGTGAGTGCTGCGTGGCGTGGATGAATATGACACTGCTCTATAGCATTGGGATATAGCATTAGGATATATTGCACCGGTATAGCCTCGTCGTGACAAGTTTAAAACAGTGCCTGTCGCGTTGGAATTCTCTGGATTGATACGGGTAGTCGTGCCAGGAGATGGTGTTTCCAACAGATTGGAGACACGCGTACGGAGCCGGCCATGTTGAAGCCTTTCACCTCTCTTCAGGCACTAAAGCAGGACGCAGAGGAGAGGTTCTGGCCGGCGTTCAGGGCGGATGTGCTGTGAAGTGTTGCTGGGCATTGCTAAGAAGGCCTTGGCCATTCCTCCAGAGAAGTGAACCATTGACGGACGGCCGTCCCGCTGTTCGCACGGTGGCGTCGGCGTAGACAGCCTCACTTGTGGTGGAGGGCTACGTATTAGTCAGGCTTCGTGCTGACAAAACTCCATTGACTGACTGCCCTTACCAACGATTTCGCTTAGCCTACGATTGCGCGCCAGGCCTGTCTTCACGTAACGTCTTGACGACTCGACACGACCTTCGGCCGCGATTATGAACCTGCAACAGCGGCCCCTGCTTGAGCCGCTCTCCCTATATCACGGCTAGCGACTCTAAATTTGAGAAGCAACAAACCTGGTCATGGAGGCTCTCGAGAAAGGCCTGAGTCATGCCGGCCTACGGACGCATTGCGGCATCTGTCGCAGCGAAGTCGAGGTCGCTGAACGAATCATTTTGCGCAAGTCTATCAATCCCTTGGACAAGTTCCTGCTGCTAACACAGTACAAAATCGCTAGTCGTCGGCAGCACCGACTCGACGGCCTATTCTCACCGCCAAGGCCCTTTCGTTTTCCCTGGCTACGGCCATCGTCCTCCGGGCAAGAGCCGCACCTCCCTATGTCGAAAGCCGGGCTGTGGCACCTGTGCTGCCTTGGATGAGATCTCGACTATCCACTCGGATTGCTTCGACTTCGTGGCCCATCGGTGTAGCTTGGACGACCACCCAGATCACTTGTGGGCTGTCACCGCCTGGCGGAATCCGTGGCGTCAAGCTCCCAATTTTCACTTCGAAGAAATGTCTGTCGTAGCAGATGTCTCGATGCTTCACCATCTCGGCACACCCAGAATGAGGCTGGTTCCCCCGGAAGTCCTGCACATGATTTATCGGTACTCGGCGACATGCCTATTCTGGCGGTATAACGCAGCGTCCGAGGTTGCGCGGCGACTGTCTGCAGCTGTTTCATCGCCTCAGCCCTTGTCTATCCCCCTGTGCACAGTCTCGGAATGGAATCGCAGTGCTCGACCGATCATCACCAAAGTCCTCCACCAACGGTCCGTCATTCGTTTGACCATCGACTCGCGGGGAATCAAGAAAGTCGAAAACCTGCCTGAGCGTCCTCGCTTCCAAAGATGGCGCACCAATGGCCTCGTTTTCGTCATTCTGGACCATACATGCCTCGAAGGCGTCATGGCACATTTCAAGGTACGTCACTCGCCCTCCTGGCGATTCCTTGATCCGTTTCCATATTTACGCAGATGCTGCCCTAGTTTGGACTCTTGCGCTTGGAGTTGCCCAAAGGCTGCCACGGGCTCCAGACTTGGGATACGCCAACGCCCCCCGACTTGGGACAATGCGTTTTCTATCCAGCAGCCATCACCAGCTCCACCCAGTTCAGAACGATCAACTTGAGCGAGACGACTGGCATCACCTTCTTCTTCAGCTATGGCGAGATTTATGCCATCCATGCTCATACATGGGAAGCGCCTTGTGCCCACTCGACATATCGACGCTTGTCTCGCCGACGCCAACAATCAATCATCTGGGTTTATGTCCCGATTTCGCAAAAAGATAGCATCTCTGCTCTGGGTGCGCGAATGTCACCCTCCGACGGGAGCCCCTTTTCAAGCACCTGCCTGCTTGTGAGTCTTGTTCGCCGCAAAACTTCCCATGCCATCAAAGACTGATTGCTTCAGTTCCGTATGAAACTGGGCGGTGATGTGCCAGTCGGCCTTACATCCTCGGAACGAGCAAGGGACCTGTTGCTAAACGGGTCATCTCCATCGACACTCATATACGACGCTCTTGAGTTGCAACCCGTTACCGTGATTGGCACCTTGACAACGGAGACGGATGATAGGTTACCGACGACTCGGTTCTGCCACCCGCTTGTCGGCAATGCTCCATTCCCGAACGCTTGTTTCTCCTGGGCTCCCTTGGGAAGAGTCAGCCGTGTTAGCGTCTTCAAGGATGAGCAAACCGGGCTCTGCATGGGTATTCTGTTGGAATACAACAACGGCTCGAAACGGGCAGTTGGACAATGTCGGCTAGACGTGGACTCGGTTGAAAACTATGCAAAACCGGCTCGCATATGCTTTCGTCGCCAAGTCCGGGCCCGCCCCAGATCCGCGGGCTCGCTGCAGACAACATTCGTCAAGAGCACTGATAGATCTGAGCATGGTCACGATAAGCAAGGCTGGACGTGCTTTGCAATGCAGGGCGAGCTAGAATTTTGGTTCTCTCGCGAAGAAACCAAGCTAACGGCAAATGTGGATAAGTGATGTCAAGACTTGCGCCGGACACAGCATATCCCAAGTTTGCATGGGTTGCACTGACCCTGTGTACTTGTTCCATCCACTCCATGCCCACCTCTGCAGTCACATGGCGCATGTGCTTGAACTATACGAAGTTACAGTCTTGCTGTGTGCTTGCAAAGCTGTCGGTTTGATTCGATATCGAGACCTGAGTTACCTATCCAGAGAGGCATCTAGTCGGCTACGGGTAAGTACGGAGCAGGTTCGGCGGCAGGTGAGTCGTGAGAAAGCACTTCTGGGTTGGATTACGACGTTGAGAATTCCACGGGGGCCGCAACTTGGGCCCTGCCCATTACACTCGGCTGACCCCTGGCAAGGGTCCGTCTGCCCTGAAAAAAATTCCCAACCTTTCCGTCTCTTCGGCACTGTTGCCTGTAGGCACGTCTGGGGCAACTACGCCCTGCCGTGACGATGTCCCAAATCCCAACGCGCAAATGAGCCACAGGGAGTCATTCAGGCATTTTGTCATGTAGCATTCGGCAACCCACAGCGCATTGCCCTCGGTTCACGCGATTCCTTTGGCAGTGCGGAGGGAATAAGCAAGTGATTGGTAAGGATTGCACCCAATGGAAGCGTTGTGTATTAGCAATAATACTTTTGCTTACTAGCAAAGATAACTAAGATGGGAGCCCCCACCGGCCGGGTTAATACACGAAGCTATATTTATCGTAGATCCCCAAACTGTCGCCTCTTAAACTTTCTTCCGCTTAGCTATGGGTATCTACTTAGGCCTCAACTGGAGAAGGAGATACAGAATCTGAATGTAGAAGAGGTGTCCTTGGACGCGTCTGAAGACTAGAGTACCCTTTTATTATGCCGGGCAAGGCCATTAAGCCAATTTCAAATCGGGGACCCAATTATTAATTGCACGTTGTTCCCAGACGGTCGAAAACAGACTTAGTTGCAGACACAGACCCTAGGTGATTGTTAGACTCAAGAACCAAGACCCCAGTCGGACATGGTCAGTCGTGTCAAGACTCAAGGGCAACACCTACGCGTCGGCATTACAGTGTCCGCCGTGGAAGTCCCCGTGCTGGACCAAGCACTATGAAGTAATGCCAGGTTAGCATGCGTAAACATGTTAATTCGCGGATTTAGATGGAAAACCCCGCCTGGCGAGAGGACGGTTGACTCACAGAGAGACTGCACGCAGCGTTACCAGCGTTTGCGGGGCCGATACTGCCCAGCTGGCACGAGCTTCGCTTGTCGAAGATCAATGGTTTGGCGAGGCTGATGCCAGCGAAGAGGGTCATGGCGATTATGGAGGACTTCATTGTCACGGTGGTGTCTGTACGCGTAAGTGATGTTTAGAAGCTGTAGTTCGCGTTAGTTGTCGTGTTTAATCGGCCTTGTAGTAACCTAAGAGGGCGGGGCGGCCGGGTCATCGGCGTTATATATTTATCTATCCATTGCCCTCCATAGACAGTCGACTGGCCATCTCTGTTGGCTGTGTCGGGTTGCTGGAATCCAATTCCATCCCCCCCCCCCCAATGCCGATGTTTGGAACGTCTCGCATCTCGCGGTATAAATCGACAGCAGCTGAGCGCTGCCATTACGAGCCGACGGGGGTAATACGGGACGTCTTTACACCGTGAACTTCAGGCGCGGAGAAGCCCAAAAACGAGCCGTGTCTCCCTTTTCAGCGTTCTCACTCGCAAGACATGCTATTTGCGTCCGAGTAACGCCGAGATACAACGGGGCTGGAATTAAGATGTTAGTTAAAACCTAAGACGTGTATAACTCAGTGGCGTGCCCGTGTGTGCTGATCTGGCCTTGATGAGGGAACTTGCGAGATGGATGTCTCGGTTGCAGAGCCATGCTGCACAAGGTGGTGACGGTGACGGGCCCTGATAGGCACTGCGCCAATGGAACATGCATGCTTGAACCAGCTGGGTGCACTCATGGGGCTGATACCTAATCGGCAATCTGGCAGCATAATTGCACGCTTGTTTTGTTGTGGTTTCGCCTACTCCGAAGTCCCCGGACTGTCAACCCCAGTGGCCACTCGCAAGTGTGGAACCCCCTCAATCAAGGGGTCTCTTAACAAGCCACCCACTCCCCGTTATTCGGCCACCTAAAAGCGGGCGAGGGTGGCGTGGTATAACAGAGGTTCGATACCGCCAACCTTGATGGCATCGTAGGTCGCATGCGCGAATTGATTTCTAAGAAACAGGCAGTAGAGATGAATACTTGGTAAGTTTGCCTTTGCAAGATTTCCTGTAGCTTTGGCTTTCATTATCTGGTATAAATTGTCTTCAATAAGATGTGGTTCATATGGACGTTCAAGTTATTCCTGGTGACTATACTTTGAGAGTATTTGGATCATGATTAGTAACGTCTTGGTGAAATGAGGACTACAGCATATTGTCCTGTCGACCGACAAATGGTCATATCTATCAAGATCGAGGCAATAAGGAAGGTGCTTCGTGCATCCCCAGCATCGGAATTGTTCTCGAATCGGGGCCAACTGTTACAATGCTCGCAGGATGGACGATATGTCTGACTCTAGGGTACGCGATGTTGGGCGCGGATAAATGAAGCTAAGCTTCCTGTACTCCGTAGCTAGCTGGTCAAAAAGCCAGTTCACCTCAGCCTGGAGAAGACTGTCCGTGCATGCTCGTATAGAATAAAACATACTTACTTGGTACCTCACGTCGAACATGACATAACATGTCTGGCATTGCTTGTCCATATCTGGGAGGCTGATGGAGCAGACTCCCCTTGGGCGACTTGTGTGGCCTAACTAACCCTAGCTCCTAAGCTGGTACTAAAACGATTAACCTAACCTAGTAAGCACTGCCGTATAAGTCAGCTCCCCCAACCTTGGGCACACGCAACCCTCGGCACCTCCCCACATCACCATCGCGTCGACTACCCACCACATCGTGACCGCGTTTTCTCGTGCCATTCTTGGCCCATAATTATAAAATACGTATCAATTGCATGAGCAATGCCTCATATTTCTAAATATACCGAAAACCAGCTCCAGGAAGCGCTCGTTGCTATTAAGAATGGCATGCCTCAACTCTGTGCTAGTCGCAAGTGGGGTATTCCAAGGACAACACTTCAATCGCGCCTTAAAGGAGCCCTGCCCATGAAAGAGGCAAAAGAAGCATATCAAAGGCTCAGCCAGGAGCAGGAAAAACACCTCTGTGACTGGGTTCTTGCCCAGGCCGCCCTTGGGCTGCCTCCAACGCATCATCAACTCAAGGAATTCGCTGGCCGGATCCTCATCGCCGGCGGCGACCCCCGCCCGCTTGGGATAAACTGGGTTTCGGGCTTTTTAGCCCGAAACCCAGAGGTCAGCACGATCAAAGGTAAAGCTCTTGAATCTGCCCGTGTCAACGGCGCCTCTGTGGCCCGGATCAAAGAACGGTTCTAATCTCTCAAGCTGCCGGCTGTACAGGCAATTCCTCGAATACAGCAGCTGGAGCATTCGTTACATCGTCTACGTCCGCAAAAGCAGAAAAAAGTGCCTCAAGATCCCAACGGGCGGTTCGTACGGATTGAACAAGTCATGAAGACAAGGAAGCAGCTCGAGCGCACGCTTGAGCCGGCTGCCGCCGCCATAGGCAATCAGAATGCAGCATGTGAGGCGCTCTGCAATAGCTGGCAGCTGGAGTGGCTAGCAACACCAAAATGAAATATCGTGGTGTCACAGGTCCCGGGGCCGGCTGACCGGTCATCCGGTAATCGGATTACCGCCCCGCCCCACGCAAAACCATGTCGTTTTCGAAGGCCCGGCCCTGCGGGGCTGGCGTTTTCTTAGTCGGATTACCGCCATCGGACGGCAAAATCGAAGGTCCACGCCCGCGGGGCCTGCGCGAGACCTTCGATTTCGGTCTCGCTCACGCGCGTTGCGCTCCACCTCCCTCCTCCCACCTCCTCCTCCACCTCCTCCATTGCCACCGTCGCGACGGCGACCGCCTGCACCATGTCGAACGCGATAGAGGATCCCCGGGTCAGGGCGGCCATTGAGCACTACCTGTTAGATCTGGAGAACACCCAGCCGAAGAATACGAAGCGAAATTATCGTCCCAAGCAGGAAGAATGGAAGGCAAGCCCGCATGCGCGCCCTGCAATCTTCATGTAGATCCATGCATTGACCGCCTCACAGGAGTGGTGTCAAGCCAACTGGCCTGCGATCCCGGACGTTTGGCCGGCCTCGGTACCACAGGGCCAACAGCTACCGGGAGACCTGGTCGATGAAGGAAAGCTCTTGCTCTTCATGAAGGAGGTAGTGGCATCACGTCCTCCAAAGAAAGGAAAGAGGGTCGCCGATGAAAGAAAACGACACCTCGAGGCTCAGGAAGCCAAGAGGGCCGTGAAAAGACGCAGAGCACCATCAGGTAACAGATGTTGATCACGGGATGTGGTCGTCGGACTGAGCCAGCCCATCATACTAACACCCAGCTTCCCCCAGCAGATACCATCGTTGTAGGCGGCGGAGGTAGCGAATACGAGTCAGACTCCGACTTGGAGTTGTATGAGTCCACGCTCAAACTACAGTATAATACTGTACGGGGCTACGTCTCGGCCATACAGAAGCTTTACGACGAGCAGAAGAGCCGGGAGTCAATCCTGCGGCCCGGCCACAGGAGTGGCACTGAAGGCGCTCAAACGCAGCATTCTTGCAACGACTTGGAGCCGGAAGAGGAAGGAATACATGGACAGGGAGTTGGAACTCTGAGAGATGTGTATGCGCCGGCGCAGATACCCGACCACACCAACGTGGCATGGTCCGAGAGAGAGATCGCCTGCGCCCTGAGGACGCAGGTGGACTTTCTGCTCGGGAACCACATGCTGCTGCGGTCCGGCAACCGCCTGCCGATGGAGTTGGCAGACTGCTTTCCCCTGGACTTACCCAACGAGGGCTTCAAGGCCCAGGGGTATACCACAAAGGCGCTGGTTGTCGTGATGAACTGTGGGAAGACCAACCAGCACGGCCGCATGGAGTATGGATCTGCTTTGCGGCATCGAGATCCGCGATCTTGTCTCATCGGCGCCCTCGCGTTCTGGCTTTTCTGGCGCTGGCAGGTAGAAAAGGCGGAAAGGTTTCCCGTCTTCCAAAGAAGCGAAGACTGGTATGAAACGAAGGTGCTCCGCCGATCGGCGAAGGAGCCTCAAGGTAAGCGTGATGGCATTCACCGGAATCCCATAACTCAGAGGGTGCATCGACCCTTTCACTCACCGAATATACAGCTCCGTTGTCGGGCCAGACTGCCCGAGAATGGACGTCCAGGTTCTACAAGAAGGCCGGCATCAAGGTCTCCAAGGTCAGCCACGCGCCTAGAGTGGCGGCGACGCAAAACGCCGACATGGCCGGAGTGGATGAAGGCCAGGCATGTCATCTGCCCTAGGCAAGCCGCCAACCCCCTGGCCTGGGCTGACCCGAACTATACAGATCCGCCGAGCCGGTCGTTGGAATAACGGAGACCAAATGACCGGCTGCTATCTGACTTCCTGCCTTTCGAATTCATGAGGGCCGTGGCCGACTTTGACCCTGAATGGTCGGGGTCTTATTTCGTGCCCGGGCCACCGTGAGGCCGCCTGTGGTGCTACTCGTGCAGGTCTGGCCTCAACTCGACAAATGGAAAGAGGCCCACAGTAGCCCTTTCTCAGATCTGGGGTGGAGCAGAACATGGCCGCCGGCGCCTTCTTGGAACTCCTGGAGTGGCTTCGAGAGGTGCTCCTGCAGGACGCTGTCTTCCTTCGCGAGTCCTACCCCGACCATCCTATCTTTCAGGATCCGGTCTTCTCTTGCCCCGAGTTTGAAGCGTTCGCCAGCAAAGTTCAAGACACATGCACACGGGACCACGAAGACAGCCATACCACGGTCATTCAAAAGCGATCCCGGTGGTTGCGGAGAAGCTGCGCACAGTACTGACTCAACAGGTCGCAGCCGAGCAGTTAGCTGAGCGAAGACATCTAGACCTTTTGGGGGCTTCTTACGAACTATGCACAAAGTTGGATGAGTTTGCGCAGGCCACCTACACCGTCACCTTCAGCCCCGGCCAAGGTGCTGCAGGTCAACATGCGGAGATCGCGGGAGCTCATCAACAGAGGCGCCGCGCTCCACGAGAGACGGTCCTCAGGTCCGAGATAGGCCCTTCGCAAGCGGGCGGTCCGACATACGCTCCGCTCTCTAGAGCAGCAGCAGGGAATGGTGCAAGCGGGCCAGGCAAGCCCCAGGGAAGAGCGCATGGCGAGCCGCCTGGGCCGCGCGAACCTCCGAGCTAAGCTCCCCGTTCTGTCAAATCTGTACAGGAGCTGCTGCGTCTCTGGCGGCAGGGCTGGGGCGAAATGCCTTCTGTGGATTCTCTTGAGCGAGACTGGGGTGCTCGATGGCGGCCATCTGCAGAGAAGAATTACTTTTCCACGCGCAAGATCATCGTCGATGAGGTTCGGAGGCGGGCCCAGTCGGACGGCTTAACTGAAGATATCGTGGCGAGGCAAATGGACGAAGAACGTGGACCCAGCTCTTTGGATAAGTTGTTCAAGGCCATCCGAAAGGACAGGCAAGGCGAAAAAGGGACACAAACGTGCGTCGGGGCAATTCAACGTCGGTGGTAGCGAAAAGTCGATGGCGCAGTGATTTTGAACACCCGTCTGATAGAATGACGAGGACCTTGGCGGCGAAAGTGCCCCCAGGCCGTCAGGGGCTGCGTCGCTACAGTCAGCGGTAGTGGCCTGTAGACAGGGTATGCATCCGCTAAGCGCCGCTGTAGCTCCAGCGCGTCAAGGCTAGAAAATGCTTCAAATCACCGCAACCTCGCAACCGACAGGATGTAGGACCTTAGACAGGGTGCATTCTGATCGCACAAACGCAGGCTATCCAGTCGAACTGGTTTTGTCGTCGTCGGTCCCGGCTTTCGCGCTTTATGGCGCTCCGAAGATGACATCAACCCGGCAGAGGTGATGTCAAGGGCAAGCGGGTAATCGGCGGTAATCTGCGGGGTAATCCGCTGACCGCCCACCAAAGCCGGACCTGTGACATCCACTTGATGTTGAAATGCGGCGGGGTGTACCTACGGTTGGGTGCGCTGACGTAAAGGAATCACGTAGCGGGGGCTTACCTAAGTAAGATAGGTACCTAGTAAACTCGAGTATCCTTGTACCTGTACTACGGAGTACTCCGTACGCACGGTCGGGTTGTCCACGTACAGTGCAGACAGTCAGTACTCGACTATGGTACCTAGCCGTAATGCTCATTCATGCTCTTCTTAGCTTGCATATAATAATCATACTATATACCGACTGTCGCCATCGCAATACCACAACAACACGACAAACACCACGGTCAATAACAACCCTCCCCCTGCAGCCCAAGTCCTACCACCAGCAACATAACGATTAAGCCCCAATTTTATATTATTGTAGCTATACACGTGTATGTTATGTGTGGGGACCAATAGGACTCCCTACTAAACAGGCCGGAAATAGATATCCGGGACCGTGCGTGACTGACTTCCTCTGCTGCATCGGTGCCTCCGGAAGCATCCTCGATGGGCATCGAGGATGCTTCCGTCACTGGTAGGCGCCCCCGAAGGTGTTAAGCCCCCCGGTGGTTCCTACCCATTGGTCTTGTTGCGCACGCTCGCCCGTGACAACAACAGTCATTTGCGGTAATTACCATCTGTCCGAGTGCGCCCTCTACTTTGGCCTTGCGTGCATAATGTCACACGACTTAGGCCCTGATCCACAACGCCTTAAAAAAAATAAGGCGGACATGCACCTCGGATAAAAGAGTAACTGCACCCCGATTAGTAGCGTTTTTCGGTGTAAATTAAAGAATTCGAACTCCTCCTCCCCTAGCTGCATGTCCACCCCTGTTTATAATGTATCGAGCTAGTAGGGGCCGCGTAAATGCCTACAAAGGGGAAAGATGCCAAGGAAAAGGTCGAATTCTGCCGTGGGAGGCCTGGAATTATTTCAGGCGCGTGCGGCGCCTGAAATAATTCCAGGCCTCCTATGTCAATGTTTGAGGCGTTCGTCGGTCGGTCGGCCGGTACAGTCACAACGATGACTTCTTCGCTGCTAGGCGATTTCCACGGCCGCTTAGCCCTCGAAGATGAAGCTAACGATGCCCTAATAAGGCAAGCTATAGCTACGTTAGCTCTAGCATAGACTTTTGTAGCTAGTGGCTTTGTGGACGAGGAAGGCGGGGAGGGGGAAAATGAGGCTATCGTGGGTATCTCTCGAGCTTCCCCCCAGCTATCTCGGGCACACTGTCAATGGCTCCTTGCGGCACCAAACCTTATATTCAACGATCTCTTTCGTATGCTAAAAGCTGTCTTTTGCCGCCTCTATAGATGGCTCCGCCTTAATACTAGTATTAAGGCCTCGAGGCATTAGATAGTAGAGCAGAAGATACTAGTGTTCCTATTATCACGGAGTAGGCAGAGGCGTGTGTGCAGGTGCCGTCCGTAGGATAATGTTAACAAGCTATATAGAGCTCTTCTATGCGCGGCTGGCCCGCCCCCATACTTACGGGATCCGGCCCTCCGCACGTGACTACACGGCTTGGGCCGCGGCCTAAGCCTATCACCCACAATAGTCAAAGACTCTTATACAATGCCCTCCCTCGAGCGCGGCGCAGCGCTACCCTATTAACGGCTCCCGCATAATTAGGCCCGTGCCGCGGGCTCTTCCCCGCCCTTTCCCGTTAATAGGGCCGGCCCTACTAGCCCTATTGTCCCCGCGCCCGTTAGCCCGGGCAGCCGGGACCCGGCTCTATACTCGTCGGCCGGCTAGCCGTTTAAATAGGGGCGTAACCTATTATATGCGCCCCTAGGTAGCCGGCGGCTAGTCTAGACCTACGTAAGCCTTAGGTTGCCCGTCCCCTCTACCTTAGGCAGCATCCTCTACTAAGGGGTATATAAGGCGGCATCCCCCCCTTCCCCCTTCCCTTCCTTCTCTCCCTTCTTTAACCGTAGTAGTAGCATTAATAGGTAAGTTCCGCTCTACCCGGGGCGTTAGTCCGTTCCTAGCTATACGGGCCGCTCTATTAACGTGTGCTCGCAGTAGCAGCGGCAGTAGCAATAATAGCCCTAATAATAATAATAACTCTAACTAGTAAGTTCCGCGCCTTATAGAGCGGGAGGCCGTATTCCGTCGTGCTAACTTCCGCGATAGATATATCCGCCTCTCCCTCTCCCACCTCCTCCTTCTCGGAGCGTGCGGAGTCGTTCGTCGACGCCGTGCTAGCCGCGGCCGACGACGACTCCGCCGCTGCCGCCGCTCTTGCCCGCGCCGCTGCCACCGCTCCTACCGCCGCCGCCGCCGCCTCTGCTACGCTATTCGCTCTTACGTCGCCCCTTAGGGTAACGACGCCGTCCCCGCCGCCACCCGTGACGCCCGGCCCCTCGGCCCCCGCCTCCGTCTCCGCCACCCACGTAAGTCCGTAGTTAGGCAAGCGTAATAGACGTTGTCCGCTAACCTCCTATAGCATAAGCGCTAAGTGTAGGCCGGCGCCGCCCGCTCGGCCCCCTATATACGTTGTGCGTCGCAGGAGCTCGACTGCTCCGACTAGGCCGGGCGCCGCCGCGGCGGCAGCTGCTACCAGTGCGCGCGAGCCGGCCGCGCCTATAAGGCGGCGCCTCCCGTCCTACTCGCTGCGGCGTTGGCTTAGAAGGCCGGCTCGTATAGGTAGGCGCGGGGGGCTGCTAAGAAGCGCCTTACCGCCGCCGCCGCCGCCTACCGTAACCTCCGCGCCCTCGAGCGATAGGGCCTTATGCCTAAGTAAGTCCTACTCCTTCGCTCCCTTATTTCCGCCTCTAACGCACCCGGCGCTAGGGACACTGCCTCCGTCGCCCTATCGGCGGTCCCTTAGCCGTGCCGCCTCCGCTCCCGCCGCTGCCCCTGCCGCCGCCGCTAGCCGCCGCCCCTCTACCCCCGGAGCCGCCGCCGCCGCCGACTAGCTTACGGGCTTAGAGGGCCGCCTTAGCGCCCTAGAGACCGCCGCCGCCGCTAATAAGAAGGAGGAGGCCGACGAGGACGACGATAACGAAGATAATAATAATAATAACGATAAGGAATAGGCCCGGGTAGTCTAAGGGCTCCGCCTTATAATAAACGCTATTTTTATCTCCGCTTATACTATTACGCTTATATTGCCTATATTACCGTAACTGCCCCCTTTACTATACTTACTTTATAGTCTTAGCCCGGGCTACTATCGGTAGTCCGTTAGTCTATCGTTCTTATTTACCGTTCCGAATAAGGCTTTAAACTTATCGAGGGCTACGGTTCCTATAAACTTACGTACGGGTTCCTATATAGGGTCGAGATACCCGCGCTACTTAACGAGGACCTCTTAGCGTTTCCCCTTACCGACCTTTTTCTAGCGCGCGGCCTATATCTCTTCGACCTTAAACTCGTCCTCTCCCTCTACCTCGATTACGGGCGGTTAAGCGTCCGCTACTTCTTATCCGGGTAGCGGGTTAAAGGAGGCTCTACGAAGGAGGTCTACGTTAATCTTATTATAGACCCCTATTAGGAGACTATCGAGCTCTATAACTTACGGGCTAATAACCCTTTATACCGTAAACTTCGTATATAACTAGTTAAGCTTTTTCTTTAGCCGTGCCGACCTATAGTTACGGAGGTCTAGCTATACCTTATCTCCTACCGTAAACCTATCTACTAGGGCCCTAGTCTTATTAGCGTGCCGCTCTTAATCTTACGCCGCGGCGGCTATCGCGGATTAGTAATAATCTATAGTCTCCTATAGCTTTCGTATAAACGCGGAGGCGCGGCCCTCTAGTAACGAATTACTATACTACTCTACTACTATATCTACGGTAAAGGGAACTAGTAAGGGTAGTTCGAAGCTATACGTTGCAAAGAAAGGGGCTATCTTAATAGAGGTATATAGTCTACTATTTAACGTAAGTTAGGCTACGGGGAGCTAATAGTCCTAGTCTACTTAGTTACGGGCTACGACGGCCTATAGGTAAGCCTATACCTCTTAGTTAACCCTCTCGGGCCCTTTATCGGTCTATAAGTAATATACCGTGCTAAGTAGCTACGTAATCTAAAGTAGTTAGTATAGGTGCTACTAAAAGCGGCTAGTCTAATTCGATCCCCTATCGCTTATAATAGAGGCTAGCTAGCTATACGAGCGGGCCTAGTACTATAGGAAGCGCTCTACGTAGGACTCTATATCTATAGACGGCATCGGCTTTAATACTATAGACTTACTAAGTCGGTCCTTAATTACCTATATATAGCGGTTGCCGCCCTTTATAAGTAGGAGGTCCGTTATAAAGTCTATCTATATATACGTATAGAACCGGTTAGGTACTAGAAGCTACTTAAGTAGCCCCTTAAGCTACGCCCTTTAAATCTTAGTACGGCCGTAGATATCGTAGTTACGGAGGAAGCGGCGAACGTAGTACTATAGGAGGGGCTAGTAGAAATCCCTCGCGAGGCCTACTACTATGCCCTGCCTACCTAGGTGGCCTACGATACTAGAGTTATAGACGAGCTAGACTAGCTTCCCTCGGAGCTCGTTCCGTTCGTCTAGCTCCGGCGGTCTATCCTTCTCCCTAGCTTCTATAGTATACGGCGCGCCCGGCACTTATAGTCTCCCCCGCTAACGTAGGTGCCCCCGTAGGTCGATATAATAGTCGGCTACTTATACCTTTAGCTTTAGCTTTAGATCGAGGCGTCGAGCGCCGGACTTAATAGCGCGGCGTACGCTCTCGTAGGTGCGGTCTAGAGACGATATCCTATCCTATAAGCGCTAAAGGACCTTATCTTAGAACACCCGCGCCGCACGCGCCCCTAGGCCGGTCTATCCCTCCTCGCCGGGCCGAGGCGAAGGTATAGGGGAAGGCTTATCTATTAGCGCCGCGCCTTCCTCTACTAAGGAAGCTCCTATATAAGTCTATAGCGCTTCTTACGGGATAAGCTATAGATCCTAGGCCTCGATATCCGCTCCCGTCGGCTGGTCCTAATCCCTCCGGGAAAGCGTATCTAGGACTACGGAGTCCCGCCTTAGCCGGTACTTAATCGAGAAGTTAAAGCGTAAGAGATACTCCGCCTAGCGGGCTTACCGCTCCGAGAGGTGCTAGCGAGTTATAAAGTACTCGAGGTTCCTATAGTCTATAAGAACCTCGAAGCTCTTATAGCTCCGGAGCTCCGCTTACTATTGCTCGAGGTAGCTAATAATCGCTAGTATCTCCTTATCGTAAATAGCGTAATTCTACTCCGCTAGGGTTAGCTTATAGGAGTAGAACGCTACCGGTTACTTCCGCCCGTCTACCTCCTAGGAGAGCGTTCCTCTAAGTGCCTAGCTACTATAGTCCGCTTTAACTAACGTAGACCGGTCGAAGTCCTACTAGAGTAGTACCGGGGCTTAAGAGAATAGGTCCTTAAGCGTACGGAACGCTCCTTCCTATATAGGCCCCTAGCGAAAGGCGGTCCGCTTCCCGGTAATCTTATTTAAAGGTATTATAATACGGGAGAAGCCCTTAATAAATATCCTATAATAGTTCGCGAACCTAAGGAAGCTCCGTACGCCTATCTACGTAGTTAGGGTAGCCTAGTCCTAAATCGCCTAGATCTTTATAGGATCCGCCTATATACCTACGCCGGCGTAGATAATAAAGCCTAGGTACTTAACCCTCTTAACCCCGAATTCGCACTTATCCGGGTTAAGGTAGAGCCTATAAAGTTAGAGGCGCTCTAGGACCCTCCGTACTTTCTATATATAGTCCTCGTAGGAGCCGCTCGTATAGATAAGGATATTATCTATATATATAGAGGCGAACTCGTCAAGGAAGTCCCGAAGTACGTTATTAATATAACGCTAGAAGGTAGCAGGCGCTCTTAAGAGGCTAAAGGGCGTTATAAGCTACTTAAATAAGCCGTAGCGTATATAGAACGCCGTCTTCTACTTATTACCCTCCGAGATCTATACCTTATAGAACGCCTATTTTATATCTAGCTTTATAAACTACTTCGCCTTTAAAAGGTTACGGAGCGTATCTAAGATTAAGGGCAAGGGGTAGCGGTCCGGCCTCGTAATTACGTTTAGAGCCCTATAGTCGTAATAAAACCGTATCCCGCCCCTTAGTTTACGCACGAATAGGACTAGCGCTCCTACTTCGGAGCTACTTACTTAAATAAAACCCTTATCTAGGAGGTCCCTTAGCGTCTTCTTTAGCACTAGTAGTTCCGCGTATAATATACTATATAGCGGTCTAAACGGTATAGGCAGTTCCTGCCCCTTTTTATCGGTGCGGAGTACGATCTTATAGTCTACCCCCGGCTTATACGGGTTAAGCTTATCCGCTTCCTAGGACTCGAATAGCGGTAGGAGGTCGTAAAAGCGCTCCGGTATCTACTACTATAGCTTAGAGGGCGACTTTAGCTTCTTCGCCCGGAGGGCCTTATCGATGTCCGCTAGGCTAACTACGTAGACCGCTACGTTAGCCGCTGCCCGGCCTTCCTCCCGCTCTAACCGTCGCACGGTTCCTATAAAGATAGAGGCAAGGACTTCTTATACCGAGTATAAAGCTTATACGCCTAGTCCTACGCCTACGGAACCGTCGTTATAGCGGACCTACTATTATATAGGCCTAAACTATAGCTTCTTTTAGTATAGAACCGAGTATAACTCCATATATAATAACTAGGGTTTCCCGAGGATTAAGGGAAACTTTAGTTAGGGGATTATATAGGCTACGATAAGCTTACGGTAACCGTCGACCTCTATAGCTAGCCACGTAATACCCCTAATTACCGTACCCTCTATCGCGCCTAAGGCGCCCTTTACTCGCCTTAGGGCGATCTTTTCTACCGGCACTTATATCTCTTATATAAGCGCCTCGTTAACTACGGCGTAGCACTAATAGCCCTCGTCTATAAAGGCGGCGACGGGCAAAGAGTTATTAACTATAACCTATATTAAAGTAAGCTCCTCTTTTATATAGGCGGATAATTCCTCCTTCTCCTTTGCTAGTGCTAGTAATTAGGGCTCTAAAGCCTGTCTTTGCTCCGGAGCTACTCTTTTTCCTCTAGGCCTAAGGGAGCGGAGTCCTCTTCGTCGTCTAAGGCAAGGAGCGGTTCTATCTTCGCTACTCGAACTACTATAGGCCGCTTAGCTAAAAGGAAGGGGCATTTTAATATAAAGTATATAGACGCGCCGCAACGTAGGCAGCGGCCGTTAGCCTTCTTTTTCCCGATTTCCTCGCTCGTTACCTACTTTGCCCGCTGCTTAGAGAGCGGGATAGTATAGGGGATATTCGAAGATAACTTCCTACCGCGTTTAGCTCGGTCCGTACGGGTAGCCGATATTAGGGTATCTCCGTTAGTATCGATAGTCGGCTATTCCTCTTATAGAGGGGCGGTAATCCCGTTACCGCTATACGGCGTACGCTTACGAAGCTTCTAGAAACGCGGCGTCTACTCGTAGCCCTATGCTACCTTTATTAACCGGCTTACGTACTCGCCGTAGTTAGTAGGTATAATTATAGGGATAAGTAGCTCTAGTAAGGCCGGCGTAATCGAGTTCCGTAACTATATAAGCTTCGCGCTATCTTCCTATACCGTGGTTCCCGCTGCTCGTAAGAGCGTCTTTTCGAAGTCGGGGAGGAATTCGCTAAAGGTCTACCTGTCCCTCTACTTAAGGGTCCGTAGCCTATCCTACGCCTTCTCCCGCTCCTATACGTTGCCGAACGTATATATAAGGTATTAGAAGAAGTCTTATAGGTCGCGTCTACCTCTAGGGCCGCCCTTATCCTAGAATCCGGAGATCCGCCGTATCTAGGGCTCCGGCAGCGTATAGAGGAGCGAATACCACGCTATATTACGACAGCCGTTTAGGCCCTATTTCTCGTCTATTATAAACTTCGTCTATAGCCGGCTAAGGAAGAAGTAGAAGGACTTAGGCTTGCCGTCCTAAGTCGGCTAGGGAAGCGGCTTCCGTATCGGTAGTGCCGCCGCCGCAACCGGTGTTGCTAAGGTCGTAGGGGTTAACGCTGGTCTCGTAGACGGCTCCCTTAGTATAGCGAGAACCTCGTTCTTCTCGCTAGCCGTCGCGCTTCTAATCGCTTCTAGGATAGCTGCAATACTTCCTATCCGCCCGGGGGGTAGCGGGGTGCTCCCTTAGGGAAGCGGCACCCTTTCCGGGGAGACATCTATTAAATCTATTAGTTAATAGCTTATACTATCACGGAGTAGGCAGAGGCGTATGCGTAGGTGCTGTCCGTAGGATGATGTTAATAAGCTATGCAGAGCTCTTCTATGCGCGGCTAGCCCGCCCCTATACTTACGGGATCCGGCCCTCTGCACGTGACTATACGGCTTAGGCCGCGGCCTAAGCCTATCACCTATAATAGTTAAAGACTCTTATACCTATAGCTTTATACGTATAACGAACCTTAAAGAAACACGGTATACCGCTTCTAAATAAGTTAATCGTTAGTCTTAAGGGTATTCTATTAATTAATCGATCTAATAAGGCGTTTATATACTAATTTCGTTCGCTAGCTAGGGCTAGGATATATATTACCGATCGTAGAGCTCGATAAGAAGCTAATGCAATTTAACGGCGCGATCGGTGCTATTAACGGCATATATATCCCTACGTTCGTCCCTAGGGCTCGTTAGAAGAGATTCTAGTTAAGGAAGAATAATATCTTATAGAATATGTTCGCGGTAGTTACTTTCGACGGCCTCTTTAGCTATATTCTTGCCGGCGCTAAGGGCTCTATCTACGACTCGTCGTTATTACGGATTGCTCTTATAAAGAGCTTTACTTTACTAAGGGCCCGTTTTTTCCTTAGCGATGCTAGGTTCGGCTTAAGGCGTGGCGTAATCGTACCGTACGGCAATATACGATATTATCTTACCGACTAGGCCGAGGTAGGTAAGAGGCCAGAGAATCCTTACGAGATCTTTAACCTACGGCACGCTTAGCTTCGTATAACGGTTAAGTAGGTCTTTAGTCGCTATAAGCGGAAGTAGAAGATAATTCGGTATAGTGCGCCCGAATATAGCTTCGTTAATTAGGTTAAGCTTATATACGCAGTAATAGGGCTCTTTAACTTCGTCTAGATAGGTAGGAAAGACCACGAAGAGAGAGAGAGAGAGGAAGAAGCTTGCCTAACGAGTTAGGAGCTTAAGGCCCTTAATAAGGCACGCGCACGAGCTGATTCTATCGTTATAGGCCGTATAGGCAGTGAAATGCGTGAGCTTATCTCTGGCTGGCTATAGGAGATATACTAGACTATTCTAGCCCGGCGAGAGCGTAGAGATAATACGGATAAGAGCGATAAGAGCGATAATAGCGATAACGGCAATAAAGACGATAAAGACGATGAAAATAATGCCCTATATATGGCCTAGGGTGGTGTTGTAGATAAAGAAGGAATTAAAAGATAAGGGCAGCCGTATACGGCTGCCGCACCTATAGGCATAACTTATAGCCTTAACACTATAAAAATAACTACTTATTAAGATTATACGAATCTACTATAATTATCTCCTTAACCTACGCCCGCTTAGCCTCGCCCGTACTAAGGGAATTCTATACGAGGGGATTTATAGGATCTTGCTTTAACTAGGCTATAACTTTTAGCATTAACTATATACCTTCTATGGCGGCAAGCTATATATAGTCTTAGATAGCCTTTTCGAGATCCTCTACGCCCTATACCCTTATAGAGATCATATATTGCTTCGTTTAGCCTCCTTAGGCTATAAGGTTAGTAAGAAGACTAACGATTTCCTCTATTTACTACTATTGCCGCCCTTTCCTCTTCTTTAACTATCTTAGCCTTAGATTTAGCGATAAACCGCTTAGAGTTAACGAAAGCCTCGATCTTAGAGTAGTTGCCGATAGCGGAATAACCGAGCTATTAAAATAAGAGCCTCCTTCTTCGTTGCGGCGTTAAAAAGCTCGTGCCGATAGGCGTGCTAACGGACGTGGTGTTTCCTCACGAAAAGGATTATCAATATCATCACCAGCCGCTTCGTCGGGCGCCTAAGACCCCTCTTCCTCGTTAGTTAATTCCGATTGCCGTCGCTAATACTAACTGCTAGCATTAAGGAAGCCGGCATCGTCATCAACCTTAATAACTATATAGCCGGCCGGTAAGTCGTTCATAAAGATCTTAACCCACGAGTTAAAGGTAATAACCTCGTTAATTAAGAGGCCTTGCTTAATAACCCAACCCGCGAGATTAGGGAATTTCGCCTTCAATATATCCTCGTTGGCCTTGCTTATCGTGATCCTCCCACTCTTAGGGTCATAAACAGTGCCTAATAGATCCTCTGCCTCTCGGAATACCCGCCAAAACTAAAGCAGGTTGCGATACTTATTATCAAGCATCTTAAAGCTCTAGCGGCGGCGAGGAAATTCGATCTTAAGCTTCGGCACGAATGACTCAAACACTGGCTTCACAAAGGCCGCCTTCGAGCTATTAAGGAGCCCATCGTAGCGGGCTTCAAGTAGCAACTCGAGGAACCTCAAGGTCTATTGCTTGGTCCATCGCTGGCTAGGCTAACGGGCCTCAATAGGTTAACTAGCCTTAACGGGCTAACTTTCTAACGAAGAAGGCATCGCGATAGCTTCATCTAATACAACAAATGCGGTCACGATCGTTATATACTACGAAAAACACGCGGCGGGGACCTAGGCGGTGAGGAATGCAGCCGACAAGGATGTAAGATAGTACTTGGGAAATCTCGCGCTAACTTTGTGTGGAGCAAGTCTCTTACCCCGTCCGCCTTATTTTTTTTAAGGCGTTGTGGATCAGGGCCTTAATCAAGGTTGACACTCTTGTATACAAGGAAAACTCCCGTGCATTCTTGTAAACCTTGGTAAGGTAGGTCAACAGTTCCTTGGCCGACCGTCCGCCAAGCGTTATAGCAGCCCTTGCGCATGGTACATTATCATTGTGTTAATGCTGAATGAAGTCAGCATCCTGGCGCATATGACTGGCAACGTACAGCCGCCCGGCCCAGCTTCGACTTCTTTTCCCACAGAAGTGGCAATTTTCTTAATATTGCGCCCCACAAGATGGTCATGCTAAGAGGCAATTCAGCGGCGGGTTGACGTTGACTCTAAAATCCTCCAGCACCGCGATTCTCCCTCGTTGTTACTTGGTGGACTCCTGTCCTCCCTTCCACCTTGGACGCATCAGAGAGGCAGTCACGAGATGACCAACCAGGTAACTCACTATTTAATGAGCAAGATGATGATTCTATCCCATTCGACATTTTGGACTCCAGTCTGCTTGAGGCCTCACGCACGACCCTTGTGCCTCTGGTATCCCCGCCGGCATAACGTATGTTGCCCCTCTCCCCCACCCGCGCTTAGCATAGCCTCGAATAAGATGAGGGTAGCATGGAATTTGGCCCCTATCAGCTGTCACGACTCGTACGTGTGGAGGACCAAGGTTATTTAACAGGTAAATACGAAGACTTCAAGCACACACTGTACATGCCGCGCTCCTTGCTGTGGAGCTCACTGTACAAACCGCACTGTAGGGTATATGCCCAAGACTCATCCCACTTGTTATCCGGCGAATGCCAATTCTGGGCAAGCCAGGGACATGGCTCGGGTAGAGCTTGGCGTCGGCTCTCGACGCAGTTATTTATACAGGACTCCGTCGCCTGTTCTGAAGGAAGAAGAAGCACGCCCATCGCCCCCTACCTACACCCTTCTATCCCCATCCATACCTAATAATTCGTCGTTGCCCTAGGTCCCTTAGGCCGTTACACTCGTTTCGTCTCTCGCTCTCTCCCGCATATTAAAAACCGCCATAATGGTCTCCAAACTGTCCATCGTTGTTGGCATCGCCGCCACGTTGCAGAGCGCTGTTGCACAGGAGCCCATCAAAGGGCCTCTCGACAATTATCCGGCCGACAATATCGCGACCCTGGCCCCCTTTCCTGGATACCAGGATGACCACTGCGCGCCTGCAGGCCCCAACATCCGTTGGAACGCTACTTACTTCCCCTGCCGCTACACCATGGAAATGGACCGCGACTGTGCCAAGCCGGTGGATGCGAACGCCCCCTTGGCAGATAAGCAGGCCAAGTGGGAGGAGCAGCGCAAGTGCCTGTGCGTCGAGCACCCCGACTACTTCGACGCTGCTGGTAGGGGCTGTGTTGGCTGCAAGAAGGCCTATCAACTCGAGACCGAAGGAAACTACAACCAGTATATCGGTCGTTTCAAGGCGCTCAAGGGCGAGGCTTACTGCGAGGCCAAGGTCCTGACAGGTGACTATGCCAAGCACTACGCCGACCTCGATTCCCAGTACCCGGCAACTTACGAAAACATGCCTACGCCGTTGCCCCCGAAATCCATCCCCGTTGAGGCGTACTGGGACCGTGACAATAAGAACAAGGAGTTTGCGCGGCCCGATGCCAAGGCCAAGGCCAGCACCACTGAAACGGGCGTCGCCAACCTGCCGCCCGTCATCATGAACAGATTCGGCTACGTCGAGTCGTCGCCGGCCACCAACAGCTCCAAGTTTACCAAGACCAAGCAAACCGCCGTTGGTGCCGCCATCATCGTCAACAGGCAGATCATCGCCAATGCCGAAGGGTGGAAAGTCGTCAACGAACCCCAGCAGCCAATTGTTTACAGGTTCAACGACGACTTCCCTATCACGGAGTTCCGCTCACCCGAGATCCTCGTTGACTTTTCTCCCTGCTCCTGCGCCAAGTCCGTCGTTCCCGCGGGCAGCCAGCCGGTCATTAACGAGAAGAGCATCCAGGTCTTTACTGAATTTGTCAAGACAGTCGGATTCACCGTTTCTGAGCAGCCGCAGCAGCAGTGCCAGGGCTGCACAGTTTATGTGGAGCTGAAGACGCATTCCGACTCTGCCCTGAGCTCTGGCAGCACCACCCCCGTCACCGTTGAGAACAAGGCGCAATTGACGGTCGAGGGGAACGCCCAAGTCAAGGACATTTCTTGCTAGATCCGGAATCTCCCTTGCAAACCTCCTGCCTGCGGGCAACCCCGTGTTAAAGCCCAGCCGTCCGGGCGTATTTCCTTCCTGTATAATAATTGATTAACCACATTACAAGAGACGGGAGCCTGAACGTCTAAATTTCGGCTTCTTTTGTCCTTTATATGTAACGGCTCAGTAAATGTAAAGTAGTTAATTATGTTAAAGGCCGGGAACGCTCCCACGAGCTTTCGCGGCGATCCAAAACCGTCGCAACTACGGTACTATTTCATTGATAATAGGGTGGATGCTAACGGCTCTGGAAAAGTACAATGGAAGTCGGCGTCCTGTCCACTTCCTGTCTGCACAAAGATTTAAATGGATGTCATGCCGTGTGTCTGCGGGAAGCAAATACTGCCGTTCAAAATCAGTCAGGCCGTGCGCCCTACACCACAAGCGTCTGGTAATGTACCGTCCTTGTGCCATCATGACCGTCTTCAAGTCGTCCATGGAACAGCCAGCCAGAAGTCATGTCGACATCCTCAGTCCGGCGCTATCCACTCCTGAGGTACATGACCCATCCGTCCAGAAATGAAAAGGGAATTGAGTGGTATCGGAAAAGATATGAAGTGGGTGAAATGCGGACGTTTGAAGCCGACGGTCGAATATCTGGTTATTGCGGTGTCCAGCACCAGCTTATGGAGCTGGGTAAGGAACGAGTATACTGTATAACGAGCGCGAAATAAATGGGCGTGGCACTGATAATTAACCCCATTACCATTCGCTATACGGATAGAGAAGCGCGGTTTCATGTGTCAGTTGAATCGATGCCTGAGGATCCAAAATTTGGCAACCCCTTGCCTTGCTCAACAAGGCTCCCTGGCCTCCGTTCCTGCTGGGAGGTCTCGTGAACAAGGCGCTGAAAATCACAAAAGGCATTGTGACATCCATCTCGCTTCCTGTCACGTTGAAATACTGCAGCATCTCGAGGCCTCGATTGAGTCTACCTTCATGGTTTGTCCGGTCGGTGCCTCCTTCAATACTTTCATGCCAATGCTGACCATTGTTTAGAAAGTCGAGTCGTTCGATGCATGCACGGGACGGACCGCGAATGCTGAGCCTGGGTAGCACCGGGTGCACGTTCAGGTTGACCGACTATGTCGTCGTCAAGAAGGTCCGCCCGGGCCGAGAAGCCAACATGGCTCAAGAACAGCATGTTTTTGCCATACTTGAGAGCCATCCTCCCTCGCCGTACATTATTCGACGATTCTACCGTACCGAGGAGATGATATTCTTGGAGTATGTCTCGAATGGGGATCTCGCATCCCTCCTGAGGGATCAACAGCTGAGAGACGACCTGTCGTCGGGTCACAGGGATTGTGAAAGGACAACCTCTGGAGTGCTGCTTTATGTGAATGAAGCAGCTTGGGGCTGCTGCCGCTTGGCTGGAAATGCTCGGGCTAGCCCACTGCGATATTCGTCCTGGAAACATGCTCCTATGTGACTCCGGGCGAGTGAAGCTTGCAGACTTTGACCGTACAATCAGGATAAGGGACGATATGTTGTCCGGAGCAGAGCAATTTGCAAGACTACTCGGCGACGAAGGCGGTCTGGACTGTGGGACCTATGGAAAGGCCGGCTGCCGGTCCGAACAGTTCGCCATTGGGTCAGTGTTCTATTCATTGACTCGTGGTTATGACCCGCTTGAGGACGAATGGTGGGGTCCCGATCATGGCCCAATTCGAATGCAGAAGCTGCAGAAGATGGAATTCCCGCCTGTAGGCCGCTTGGGATACGATGGGATTATACATAACTGCTGGCATGATCGATACCAGTCCATCGCAGATCTCTCGGCGGACATTGCAGCTTTGGACCAAACTGCCTGGGAAGCCACTTGCGAAGATGATTTTCTCTGGATCAAGGCAAGGATACAGGAATGCGAGACAACGGCTCGGAGCGGTATCCTGGAAAAACTCATCACCAGGTAGTGGTGCTATTCTCGAGATACATGACTCCTGCTCTCTTGCCTGAAGCAGCATGGCTTCACTGGATACCTTCTGGCGCCATCATCGAGAGATGCCATGTCCTTGGTCTAAGACGATCGAACTCATCTACCGGCCGCATTTCTGACAAATCCCTTGCTCGCTATGCAGTTGTCGCAAGGATCATGTTCCACCGTAGACCCAAGATACTCTGTCCGCTTGACAGTGCCACAATTGCCGCAGTTGTCTGGCCATGGAATGGTCATACCAGGCTCTTCGATGACATGCTGGCAAAGCTTCGTCTTTCGAGGGATCAAGACCTTGCACATTTTGTAACTGGACTTCTCAGCTTGACCGGATACCCAAGGGCTTGCGAAACACTTAATGGTCTGGGACTCTGTATAGAGCTGGAAAACAGTTGGCCGTTGTGTAGAGGTAGTGAATGTATTTGCCGTCGAGCATTGGCTCTTTAAGTACTCGACAGACAGCCAACCGTGCAGAATCTGAAGCCGCCGTGTAGCCGCGCGAAGAACGTCACGGTGCAGTGCGGGGGAATATTTTGCGCCTATAAAGCCTTGCTCAAGGCCACCGGCTATGGGAGACTTTAAGCCGAGGCTCTTTGTATTCATTGCTGGTTCTTGAGGTTGTTTCCCATCACACGCGGTAGCAGAGCCGCAAGTGTAGCTTGACTCCCCAGTCCGAAAAAAGTGCATCGAGATATCGAAGAGAAGCATCCGACGAATCCCGGACTCTTATCTTTCACCTGAATTCTATATCATAGCTGGTTCCATACCGGATGAGCAATCCAGCCACTCTCGTCAGCGGAATAGACTCCATCCTAGAATTAGACAGGCCCCTGACCAGCCTGGTAAACGTACCCCAAAATTCGAAACCCCGGCGCAGGGATATTGCTCGACTTAAAAGTCCTCTTGCGGTTCACAGCTTGACTTTGTCGAGTCCTGCTGAAGTGTCCTTTGGCAGGTGTGATGCAGCTAGCTATATGCCGTTTTATTTGTATCACAAAACACTACTAACCAGGGTAAAGATACTTTTCTGTCCCAGCTATAGTTATGTCCGCCTTGATTTTTGAAGCATTATGGATCGGGCCCTGAAAACGGATCTTTCTGGGAAGGGGGTCACATGGGGACACGAGGCCCCACCGCCGTATTCCAGAATGCTGCCTATTTGGGAACTCACGATAGCTTCATTTTTCTTTCTCCATAGCGCGAGACCAGCACACCCTTTCACCCATGCCTTTGTATGAAATACTGTCTATAGTTACCATGGCAGTGGCAGTAAACCCTCCTTCTCTTCACCTAGCTATAGATATAAATCACAAAGATCGTAGACCAAGCCCTTCCACGCCGCCTGCACCTCACTCCTTAGCCCACCGCCAGAGACTCATTTATGTCTACGGAGTCCGGCTCGAAGGATGGCAGACTGAAGGAGTGCGGACAGGCCGGGGGGCTGGCTGGGAAGAGCAGCGAGCAGACTGGGTGTTACATTCAAGGAGGCTGATGGAGTCCATACTGGTACGCTTACACAACAGTACAATACACAGGAGAACGGTCTGAGGGGACGTGACATCACAAGAACTGAGATGGTGTGGCAACCCAAACTGCAAGGCACCTGATCCCGAATTTCTTGCCTGTTTTGACAGACTTCGTCCACACCAATGCTCTCCGGCTCAAACCCGGGTGTGGAGGTGGTGGGTAACAGGAAGAGAAAATAGCACTATGTTATTAAGTGAGAGGTTTCGATATACGTGGTATCAAGTGAGAGCTTAGAAGTCCGCAGTCGTCTTCTCCGTCGTGGCGTGCCGGAAGCTTAAGAACTCGCGTTCAAGATGTAAACGGGGCTAATACTACGAGCGTGACCTTTCATGCTACACAGTGGACGGTAGAATTATGAGACGCTAATCAGCGTGCAGCTATTAAACACCAGCCGGTGCACAGCCAAGGTTCCATCCCCCTGGTTCGACCAGTACGCATGTACAAGTAAATACGTACAGAGTACAGTACACGCGGTAATCCGTCTCCACCCCTGGCACAGGCGTCATCCTCTCGAGCCTGGACCCCTAAGTTGCCAAGTACTTGCACCCCGTACCTGCTGCACTCATTCTTGACCTGTCAACTCCCTCTCGTTCACTCTCCCCCCCCCCCAACATTCCCATCTTCCGTCGCCCTTGCTCATCTCTGTCCACGCTTTTGCGGAATCGATTTTTTGCCACAGTCGCCTCTCGCTTCCCCCTCCCCCAATCCCGGATCACTCTGTCCTTTCTCCCATCTGCAGCGCAGACAGACCTCCCATGGCCTGAACGTGTCATGGCGACGATTGCCCGCCCTCAGCACCGGGTCTCGTCCACCGCACCCTCGTCTTCCCTCGCCAATAAGCGCCGCCCCGCCTCGGCCGCCGCCCGCTCTCCGTCGTCGCTCTCCGACCCCGACTCCAACATCCCCCCCGCCGTCTCGGCCTCGTCGACGCCCACGCCCACGACATCGTCCTCGGCCACTCCTCCGCCCTCCGTCTACCCGTCCTTCCTCCAGCCCCGCGTCGCCGTCGTCCTCAAGGTGCCCCAGCCCTGGCACCCTTGGCTCTTCGCCCTTCGTCTCTGCTCCATCCTTCCCGCCCTCTGGTGGGGCCTGCCGTCGGCCCTCCAGCTCCTCCTGCGCCTGCTTCCCGGCACCGGCCGTGTCCTTGTCGTCCGCTCAGGCTGGAACGAGTCGCCGTCGCCCCTGTGCGATGCAAGCAACCACCACGACCCCCGCCATGCCGACGGCGCCGTCCCTTATGCCTTGACCGAGGGCGCCCTCGCTACCATCTGGGTAAATACATGCATATGCCGTACCCGGCACGCTTCCCCATGGCCTCCTGCCGTGACGCTCGGAGTTCCCGTGCTCTTCGCTAATCATGGCTGCTGCTGTCCAGTGCTTTGCTTGCGGTTATCTATCCTTCTTCTTCACCGACTGTCTGATGTCGAGGTGGTACGTGCTGGTGGCCGAGGACAAACAGCTCCTGGTAGCATGACCCGACCACTGACACGAAACTCCTCAGGCTCATCAACTACACCCCGCAAGCCACCATGGTCCGACTACTCACAATCAACGCCGTCAACGCCTACGTCACCCTGACCGTCCTCTCCCTCACCGGCGGCTTCGACGACCCTCGCCTTCTGCTTCCGGGGTGGATCGGCATAGCAACCGTACGTCAGGTCGCCCCGTCCCCTACCCCTCTTCTCTTTTTCGGCATCGTCCAATGTCTCGCTCTGGCGTATACACGTGGCCGTCTGCTCTCGCGGTGGAAAACAAGGAGAGCAAGCCCTGCTGATCTGCCGCTGCAGACCCTGACCGTCTGCTACCACATCACGCACCAAAAGATCAACATCCGCAAGGAGACGGTCACGTCCATCAACGTCTTCTCCATTGCCAGCTACATCACCATGGTGATACTGCTCGTTCACATGCACTCGTATCTGGCCGATTATCCCACCATGCCCATCGTCGCCCGAGGCCGTCACCTGTGGAACGAGACCGCCGTCCTCCTGGCGCACATCAAGAGCGTCATTGAGCGTGCCGAGCTGTGACACTGCGTCCTCGTGCAAGGGCGGGCTGGTGGCGAAGCGACATCTTGTTTGAGGTGCCTTGCTCGGGTTGTGTATGGAGCCGTTTTTAGGTCTTGGGCGTACAGAGCCGGCGTCGGGGGTAAACTGGGACTGGGCTAGCGTTGCATCACGGCGTTCAAGGGCATTTACGGCAGAATATCATGGTTGGGGAGCGTGGCAGCCTTGCGCACTTGCTTTATTGATCTAGGCTACGGCTGGACTTGTCCAAGGAGTAAACGAAAGACCGACAAGCCGTCATGCTATCTTGGCCCGTAGCCCTCCTTGTGGGGGGTGTGGGGTATGTGACGCGCATCACTGCGTCTTGTTGGGCGGCAGCGGAGGGCTGGCCAAACCCCCCACACGATCTCCCATCTAACTGAACAAAAAAAAAGGTCTCGCGGTGGACGCACGGCCGTCGTCCCTCAACGATCGGGGCTGGAAAGAGCCCTGGTTGATCGGCATATCTGGCGAGAGGCGCAACACGCTGGGAGCGTTTTCGTCCCGACCGTTCTCGGCATCAGCTTGCAACGGGTAGCAGGCAGCCGCGGGCAGGGCGACGGCGCATCGCGAGCTTTAGAAACCGTGGACCTTGATGGTCTTAACGTCTAGCTCGAGGCCCTCCTTGTCGGTGAGGAAATCCTGGACATCTTTGCGCTGATCTCCCTGGAGCTGGATCACCTCGCCCATTTCGGTGTCGGTGACAATGGTTCCATTGCAGGCTATTGGGCAGGCAGTTAGCGAGGAGAGCTCGTGGCAGGAGATACGAGAGAGGACGCACCAAACTTCTTCTTGATGACCTTGAGGATCTTCTTCTGGTCGAATTTCTTGGGCAGACCCTGGACGGTAGTTAAGGTTTTGCGTCCATTACGCTCTGTTTTGACAAGTCAGCCGGGTTCGGAGCACGTCTTGCCGTGGTCTAGCTCCCACGAGGGAGGCTACAGGCGGGCGCGGCGAGGCCGATATCATATGCGACGGAAACTTACGTTGAATGCGTATATGGATATAATTTTGCGCCTGCTTGGTTTCTCCAGTGTCTTCGTCGGCATCGGCGAAGGGGTCTTGAAGGTAGAACAAGTCAGCATGTGTCCAGTTCCGGTGACAAGGGCGGATTGTTGGTACTGGGCAAGGTTCGCGTCTTGGCGGGGCCGGCGCTGACAACAGCACGCGAGGGAGCCGAGTGACCACAACAGACGGGGTGAAAGGGGTGCCAAGGGAGGAGAGAAGCAGAGCAGACGTACCGCTGACTTTGAGATTTTCGATGGACATAAACTCGGAGGTAGCCGGGTGACTTTGGGAAATGGGTTTTGTAGGGGGAGCGATGGTTCGCAGCGGAAGGCTGGGCAAAAAAGGCGCCTCGCTGATTGTGTGGCTTTGTGGTTTTCGGTGCGCGACGAGTCGAGCGGGAGATGGAAGATGGAAAGAGGGAGAGAGGCGACTTATGAAGGGCGTGCGACGCAAGCTCGGGTGAGAGGTGGGTGGTTTGCGACAACGAAGGCCAAAGTTTGCTTGGTGATGTAAAGCTGGTGAGGAAGAGGACGGTGAGGGGAAGAAAACGGATGCAGTTAATAAGGAGAACGAGGGGCAAGGCGCAGGCAAGCCCCACGCCCCTTTGGTCGGGAAGGGCGAAAAGGCGCTGCTGCCTGATAAGTTAGGCGTAAACGGCGGTTCTTCTGGAGACCTCGGGTTGTACCAGTACTTGGCAGGTACCGTGCAAGCTGTGTTGGCCCTTGCTGGGGATGCAGGGCGGCCACTGTAGTAGCTCCGGGCGGAAGCGAAGCCCGGGTACCTGCGCGTACCTCGCGACGGAGCATGTGCATCGCCGCCAAGCTTATCTCATTTCAGTTCGTCAGCTTTTCCTCTCCCTCTCTTTGCGCGCTGGGAGCGGACAGGAGGGAAAAAGTTGGTGGAGGTGTCTGCCCTCGCCAAAACGTCCAACGAGCTAGGTCTCGGCCCCTCGCATTACGCACGTGCGGTGGTTTGCGCGCACTTTGCGGGACAAGCGCATCGGTTCTCTGGAGCCCATCGACAGCTGGGCAAGGTCCAAAGCACGTGAGGTGACGCAGGGCGGCCGAGGTACATGCCAGTACTTGCTGCAGGATCAAGCCGTTCCCTTGATCGGCGCTGCACGCGGATACAAAGTGCTCGACGACACGAACAACCACGTCGGCCGCGTCCCCCATCGTCTCTGCCGCCAGTCCATCATCCATTCATCCATTCATCCATTCATCCATTCATCCATTCATCCATTCATCGCTGTGTCCCGCACCGAGAGGAGAGCCCTGCCGTGGATTGCGTCACGTGTCAGTCCGTCTATGGCGAGGAAGCAGGCAGGCACTGCAGCAGCGTGAGGAAGAGGGCCGATTTGCCGCCGTTGATGAGCAGGGGGAGACTCTGATTCATCCCCGTCAAGACATGCCACGATTCTTCTTGTATGCGTACGCGTTCGTTCCCTCACTGCTTGAGAATCACCCATGTACCTGTACCCCGTCCACGTCGTTGACAGTGGAGAC
Organism: Hirsutella rhossiliensis; assembly: GCF_020360975.1. Lineage (NCBI taxonomy): Eukaryota > Fungi > Ascomycota > Sordariomycetes > Hypocreales > Ophiocordycipitaceae > Hirsutella > Hirsutella rhossiliensis. The sequence goes on from NW_025408670.1 coordinate 3,280,167, forward strand.
GAAAGCTGGCCCGCATTTCCAAATTTGTGGACCATGGACGGCCAAACTCGCGATAAACCTCCAACTGTTCGACGTCGTACGGGACTGCAAGGCGTGTACGCTGGAACCTCTTTCGGTACGCATAGCCTGCTCCCTCTGCATCGCGTGGTTGCTGATGCTCTCCTTCCGACGACAGGCCCCTCACTCGGTCAAGCTGCCCGCGGTGGGCGAGAGACGGAGAGGGTCTGGTGAGAGCACTAGAGAGTAGAGACGCACAATGCTCTTTGAGCCCGAGGAGCTGCCCGAGGCATCGCCGCCCTGCTTCGACGACATCACCCTCGATGGCCACGACACCCGCTGGGTGCCCCAGTGTCGCCATGCCTGCACCTTTGCGCCGCATCTCTTTGTCGAAAAGATGATGAACCTCATCCGCAACCCAAACCTCAACTCGAGCTGGCTCTTTCGCGCAGACATTCTCTTCGACGACGACGACGCCGACGACGTCAACCCTCCTCCTTCGCTGTTCCCGCCGCGCGAAATCAAGGATATGCCGCGCCAGAGGACGCTGGTCCGCAAGCTAATCCCCCGCAGCGAGCGCAGAGACCGGCCCCTCGATCAGACGTGCACCTTCCACCGCTCCGTCCCCTCCACCCCGTCGTCATCCTCCTCGTCGCTCGTCATCTACCTGCCTCACGCCTCCTCCGCCGCCGACCTCCCCTTCTACCACCCCAAGGTCCGCGGCATCGCCCACCTCCACGAGTGGGATCCCGTCGCGCAAACGGGCTTCGTCTCGGTCCACTTCCTCCCCTTCCAGCAACCCATACACGACGTTGAGTGTCCCAAGCTGCGCCGCACTGCCTACCACCTCCTGCAGATCCTCCACAAGCACGGCCAGAGCTCAGCCGCCGGCTACGTCAAGAGGGTCCACCACGATGTCATTGTCCCCCAGGCGCGCTTCCAGGACCGTTACGCGTCGCTCAAGGCAAAGTACGCACGTCGGCTGGTCGATGGTTGGGCCGAGTCGACGGATCCTGTAAAGCATGTGTTTGAGGACCTCGGCATTGCGGCGTTTTTGATGGAGCTCTGGGCCGACATGTACGGAACACATGGTCGCTTCCCGGGATTCGTTGACATTGGCTGCGGCAACGGCTTGCTTGTCTACATCCTCCGTCAAGAGGGCTACTCTGGCTGGGGCTTTGATGCGAGAGCTCGCAAGTCTTGGGCCCAGTACCTGACCGACGACCCCGACACCGCCCCCGAGAGTCGCTCCCTGCAACAGCGCCTCCTCCTGCCCAAGGTAGTTTCCGACAGCACCAGTACGAGCACAGGCGCAGAACCAGACGACGCCATCGACCCACAGGCTATCCACGACGGCGTCTTCCCCCCCGGCACCTTCATCATCTCCAACCACGGCGACGAGCTCACGCCCTGGGCCCCGATCCTCGGCGCCCTCTCGCAAAGCCCCTTCATCACCATCCCCTGCTGCAGCCACAACCTCGCCGGCGCCAAGTTCCGCGCCCCGCGGCCCCGCGACAAGGAAAAGCCCAAGTCGACGTACGCCTCCCTCGTCGACTGGGTCTCCCGCATCGCAGAGGACTGCGGCTGGGAGGTAGAGACGGAGATGCTGCGCATACCGAGCACGCGCAACACCTGTCTCCTCGGCCGCCGGCGGGTTGCCGGCGTTGCTCACGAGATTGACTTTGACGCCCTGCTGCTCAAGTATGGCGGCGTCGAGGGCTACGCTGACAATGTGGCCAAGCTGCTCAAGTCTGGGCCCAGGAGCCACTGACGGGCAAGCTCATGTGCAACGTGGGAGCAAAGGATACATGGCTAGAGATGGGCATTGTGAACCACCATGAGGAGACTTTTGTATAGAGGTTCGCTCCCACCAGGAACACGAAGAGAGACAGGTGGGAAGCATCTGCCACACGATACCACGCAGCTAGAGATCAATCAAGCCAAAGCTTCACCAAAACAGGCCTTAAAGAACCATCCGTTATTCCTACATGTTTGTGTGTGCGAATTATTTCCACACTCGGTAGTCTGTCTCTGGCAGGACGATGCCAAAACTCCAAATTATGCAGTCAATCCTCTCAGCCATCCTCGACAGCAGCACCAAGTTCTCCCCATCCGCCGCCTCCGCTCGTTACTCGCCCCATCTCCAGTCTCGCAACATGCATTCAAGTCCAACTCGCTTCAGACATTCGACAACCCAGCTTACTTCTCCGACGACGGTGACAGGACACGGAAAATAAGTGAAAAGAAAGCCCCAAATCCTCCGCTGCGCGCCTCGGGGCCGCGACTCGTCGTGGCGCGCAGTCGACATGGGAGATGCCAATCGCAAGCAGAAACTAACCGTACAGAAATCACTATGGTATCCGACAAGAAGCCCGTTTCTCTCTCTCAACTTGTTCATCATTGTCGTCAGCATCGGACACCGACCGCGGCGTAGCACAAGCAGTGTGGGACGTCAACCAGTAAGGAACACGGCGCAAGGTGTAATCTCGTGTACTCGCCGATGTCCGCCGAGTAAACGGCCGACTTGCAGATCCTAGTCAGCGATCCTCGTCCTCGTCCTCTTCGATGGGCGCTGGTGTGCGGCGTTCCGTTCGTCTCTTGGGGCGTCTGTGCCTGGAGCTGCTGATGTTGCTCGCCGAGTCATCTGGCATGATATCCACATCGTCCAAGGTCCAGTCATCATCGCTTCCGCCGTCGCCGTCGCTTCCGGCTGCCCAGGCTGGCCGTTCATAGGCAGCGTTCTGGGAGTTCGCAGAACCGGGAGTCGGGAGTACGTCGATTCGCCGGCGGTTTTGAAAGTTTTGCATGAGCCCTGCTCCGCGCTGCCGGAGGGCCGTCCGCACCATCTCGGCTTTGTGATGCAGTTTCTCAAAGGCATCCTCGAGCGTCTCCATGCCGGCATAAATTTCTCTTTCAATCTCGGCGGCAGCCGCCATTTCCATTTCCTCGTCATTCGACACTGGATGCCTGCCGCCAAGCACGCCCGACGAAGCAAGGCTGATGAAGGATGCAGGCGTGGCACCCCGAGAGTAGGGCGAGAATGGAGTCGTCTGCCGCGAGCCCATCGCTGAAGCGCCGCGGGGAATTGGACTCGATGTCGAACGATGTCCCCCGTGCCCGCTGGCTGGCGTCTCACCCCTCGAGTCGACACCTGAGTTGAAATCATCCGCATCCGCTCCCGACCACAAGAATCCGTCAAAGCGTCCCGATGTGAGAATCTCCCACTCAGAACCATTAATGTTGGAGATGGTCACGAGCAGGTCGTGAGTCTCGGGGTTCTTGACGAGATACGTGGCACACTCGGCATCACGCGGGACTTGCGACAGCCGGTAAAGCCGTTGAAGAGAAAGGCCACACTTGATGATGAAGTCGTTGCGTGGCCGATACCCCGATCCCGGCGTCGGGGCGCGTGTGGATGGCTTCAAGTCTCGGGATCCAGACAAAAGAGCGTTGAAGTATGGCCGTTCCCCGGGCTCCAAATTGGTGAGAACCGCAAATGCCAGCGTCTCGTCGTCCACATCCTGGGGAGGCGGCACGGGCGTCTCTCCCGTTTGGTTGAGCCACTTGTCCACGGCCGACCTCACCTTCTTGGACTGACGCAAATAATGGTCCCTGAACTCCTCGGCGATATCAGGGTCCAACTTGACGGGGGATGCCGGCCGTGGAGGCTCCTCGGCAGAAATCTCAGCCGCCTTTGTCCCAATCTCGGCAAGATCAAACGGCGGCCACATGGGCAGCTCAATACGGCCGCTGACCCATTCAAGAACGTCACCCCAGGTCAGGCCCCTGTGAATCTCATGCGATCGGTCACACATGACACAGGCACAGCCGTGCGAAGGCAAGTCTCGCGAAAAGATATTCTCGAGCCTGTCGAGCAGCCGCCGTGCCACTGATCGGTGGCCTGTCGCCACGGCAATTGATCCGTGCTTGGATAGCACAGCCGAATACTGGTCCAAGATGTTGAAAAAGGGGGCAAACAGCGTCTCGGCACCGGCCAGGGCAGGGTTCGACGGGCGGGTGCCGTTGGGCGGCGGCAAAGCCGACAGAAAACGTTTGGGCACTGGGCAAGGCAAGCCGCCGTTCTGCAGCAAATAGTCGACTCGGGGCATGTCTTGGACGTCCACTTCGGGCGGAGGAGGCGGGGGCGGAGGCGGAGCAGCAGGGGCCGGAGTCGCAGTCTTGGAGGGGAAGCTTGACTCGGCGCCTTGTGTCCCAGGCGGCGCGTTCTTATCGCCGCCATAGAGATGAGGATGGGAGTGTGTCGTGGGCGTGGGCGTCTTGGGGGAAGAGTCCTGCACACTCGAGGGCGAAGACTCGTCGTCGACCGGGTCTTGCCGCTTGGAGCTGCGCATCGAACCTGGTCGCTTGGTCGAGTGTCGAGACGAACTAGATCTGGTGGAGCTCGAGGGGCGCAGCTTCTCGTGCGATTTGTGTTTTGGCGACTTGACATATGTTGCCTGGCTCGAGGACCCGGACTTGCGACTGACTTTGGACCTGTCATCGTTGCGGGAGGCAGATCTGGATAGTCCCTCGGTCGTAGACTTTGGCTCGTCGTCGCCCCTCGCCTGTTGCTCTGCCCGTTTCTTCTCCGCCGAGACATCCGTCTCTGGGGGTGTAGGCGGTCGGCTTGATTTCTTGGAAGCGGAAGACTTGCGGGGTAGCTCGGCGGACTTGGATCGTTTCTCGTCCCGGCCGCAGTCGGTCGGCTCTGGGGTTGGGGGATTCGACGGTCTCTTGGAAACGTCGTCCCGGCTGAGGACAGCCTCCTTGCTGTGCGCCTTGCTGAAGGAGGGATAGGGCAGCGATATGCGCTGCCTGTCCATGGACATCTTGGATAAGTCGGCTGTCAAATCGCTCGTCGAGACGGATGGACGCTTGGACTCGTCGCCATCTCTGTCCTTGTCCCTCTTGCGGTGACGCCTTGTCGACATGTGCGATTGATCGTCGCCCCCGTCGCCGCCCACTTTGCTGCGCGAGGACCTCGAAGAGCGATGGTGGCGGTGTTCGCGGTCCTTGTCTGATTTGCGATCGGATTTGGAACGGTGATGGTGTTTGTCGCGCGGGGTGTCAGGGGCAGCAGCGTCGACGTCTGCGTCATGATCCTTGGAAGGCATCCTAGGTCATCGAGAGAGAAATGGGCGGCGTCTGGAGATGCTCGGAGAGAGGCGACTTGGCGAGGTCGACGTCGAAAGGCCAAGAGCCGTGCGAGGCTCAGGCACGGGATGCCAACACCAAGCTGTTTGCCGTTGCTTATGGCGAAGGATGGGAGAAACGGAGGGGACAGGCGATGAAGAGGGTTCAAGTGAGGACGGAGAATAGGGCTGAAACGATGCCCAATCTGCGGGAAGCAGACGGGCGTGATTCGCGAGGGAGGAGGGGAAGAAGAAGAAGGGAAGTTGATGAATAGCCGGCATTCAAACGAGCGCCAGTTGGATGGAAGCTTGGCCAACGCCTGCGCAGAGGGAGGGTCCGGGCCTAGAGGCGCTAAAACAATGGAGGCTAGCCCGCTCGACAGGGCCCGACAGGCACTACCGCAGTACCTTGGTAAGTACAGAGTAGCTTGGGCAATGCTCGGGCGGTGCTGATTGGACTACTAGTACCACAGGTACTGTTCAAGTGCTTCTACTAGGTAGGTACCTAATTAGGTAAGGTAGGTAGTACGTAGGTAGGTAGTCACTGGCGACCAGAAGGAAAGGCGCTTGAACAGTGACAGAGCCGATAGCGTTCCCTGAGGGAACAATACCAGGTACAGTACAGTACAGCGGCTCAAGGCTCCCAGGGTGCCTTGCCCAGGCTCGGGTGGGACCTGAGCTCAAAAAGTACCTCGGGGAGCGGGACGGCTCTGAAGGTACCTATCCACCTTGGGTAGCAGGGCAGCCACACAGGTTACCGCTTAGCACAACAATGGGCTCACAGTACCTGCCGAGCTTGACCGCAGAGGAGTCTGGCACGGCACCTGGAGTACGTACAACTTACCAGGCCCAGCAGGGTCGATTCGTGAGGCAATTGGGGATGCGAGAAGGACTCAATTTTTTCGTGTTCGTTATCAGACACCGAGCGATGGAACTGGTCAAGATGCCCCAGGTCGGGCACCAAAGCAGTGCCCAATCATCCATGGCGTTGCTTTGTTGCCTGCCGATAGAGAGGGGGCCGGTGCTGCCTCGAGGCACTTTGTACAGTAAGGGGCTGGGAAACGCCCGTGGCGGGGTCTTTTCCAATGCAATGGACCTTGGCCTTTTTGCGGGAGAGAGAATCGTGGCCCTTGTACCCAAGTACGATACCCTCACCGACTCACCGAGCATGTAACTTATGCTTGCATGGACCAAGACGACAAAGAGAGTGGCAAGACCGAGTGTCGCGAGGCATGATGGCTCAAACAGCATTGTTGCATCGCCAACCTCGTCTTTGAGTCGTCCAACCGCATGTCTGGCCTTGGATACGGAGTATGCGCGCCTCTATAGCGCACCCCCAGGCCCTGGCAACCAGCCCCTGGGATATATGTGTCTACCACGGCTCTACCCGAAGTCGCCATCCTTTCTGAACTTGGTCTCCGTCACCCGGCATGCCATTCCAACGCCGACTGCTTTCCGAACCCAGACCCGTTACAGCCGGTCCAAGAGACCCCGACTCTCGAGCAGCAGGATTATCTCGTGCACAATGGACCGCACGTTTTGCTTCTCCAGGTCGACGACCAGGTCCGGCGTCTGCGGCTTCTCGTACGGGTCGTCGACGCCGGTGAAGCCCTTGATCTTGCCGGCGCGCGCCGCCTTGTAGGTGCCTCTCCGGTCCGTCTTCTCACAGTACTCGAGCGGCGTGGCGACGTGGATGAGGAAGAAGGGCCCCGACTTCTCAATCAGATCGCGCGCCTGCTTCCGCGCCTCCTCAAAGGGCGCAATCGGGGCCGCGATGACGGCGGCGCCGGCCTTGGTCAGCTCCGAGGCCACAAAGGCGATGCGCGAGATGTTGAGGTCGCGGTCCTGCCTGCTGAAGCCCAGCTCCGACGACAGCTCGTGCCGCACCGTCTCGCCCACCAGCATCGACACTGGCCGCCCGCCGCCCTGGTTGAGCGTCGTCTGCAGCGCGCGCGCCACCTGGTCCTTGCCGCTGTTCTGGTAGCCCGTCATGAAGACGGTGAAGCCCTTTTCGCGCGGCAGCGGGTTCTGCTCGCGCAGCACCTGCACCACCTCTGGGTACGAGAACCACGCCGGGATCTCCTTGCCCGTCTTGAGCCGGCTCCGCAGCTCCGTGCCCGAGATGTTCATGGTGCGCGTGCCCTCGGCGATCTCGTTGGCCGGCATGTACTCGTCCTTGTCGGGGATGTAAATCATCTCCTGGAACTCGACCATCTTGATGCCCAGCTCGTCCTGGTACTGCTTGACCAGCTCCTGCGCGTCGTACGGCCCGTAGTGGTCCTTGCCGTGCTTGTTCTTGCCGGGGCCGGCGTGGTCGCGCCCGACAATAAAGTGCGTCGCGCCGTGGTTCTTGCGGATGATGGCGTGCCAGAGGGCCTCGCGGGGGCCGCCCATGCGCATGGCCAGCGGCAGGAGAGCCAGCGCCGCCATGCCGTTGGGATACCGGGGCAGCAGAGCCTTGTAGACGCGGACCCGCGTGAAGTGGTCGATGTCGCCAGGCTTGGTCATGCCGACGACGGGGTGGATCAAGACATTGGCCTGCTGCGAGCGAGCCGCGCGCACCGTCAACTCACGGTGGGCTCGGTGCATGGGATTCCGCGTCTGGAAAGCAACCACCTTCTGCCACCCAAGCTTGTTGAAGTGGGACCGGAGTTCGGCAGGAGTGACTGCAGGCGTCAGCTCGTCTCGGCGTGCACACGAGGCAGGGTTGACTTACAGCGCAGATCCAGAAAGTCGTAGTGCTCCAGACGGTTGATGGCCTCGAGCTTGCCTCCGACGTAAAACTCCTTTGCAGCGCTAAACAGATGCTTGATGCCGGGGTGGGTATCGTCGTCGCTGCCAAAGACGTGCTTGGCCTCCTTGACCCTGTCGGCGAGACTACGTCAGCCTAGTTGGAGAGACGGACGCATCGAGCACATACTTGTCCGGGCGGTAGATGTCCTCGACGGTCAGGATGGCCAGGTTGCGGTCGTCCCGCGAGTCGCGCAGGGTGATGCGGGCGCCGGGCTTGACGCCGAGCTTGAAGATTTGCTCCTGGCCGAGGTCGAGGGTGATGGGCATGCTGAAGAGCGAGCCATCGGCGAGACGGTTCTTTTCGACGACTCTACAGACGCGTTAAGCTTGTGTCGAGGGATGGGTTTATGCAACGGCAGACAGCTTACCCATTGTAGTCCTTTTCCGTCATGAAGCCTGCAAACAGTGGTCAGCTGCGGCTGATGACGTCCGGAGTCGAGAGCGACTAGACAAACCTTCAAGGGGAGAGAAGCCGCCACTGAGAATCAACTCGAGATCGCAGAGATGGCGCTCGGTCAGGACAATGGCAGGGAGCTTCTCGGACTCGTCGAGGAGCTGGGCATGGCGCGGCAGGTCGCGGGCAAAGAGGTCCTTGAGGACGCCGCCGTGGGGGGAGTTTGCCATGGTGGATGCGGAGGGAAGAGGAGGATATTGGTTGACCGTGGACAATCAATGTGCGATGCGATGCGATGCAAGATCTAGATTTCAGGCAGACAGGAGGGGGAGGGGGGGGGAGGGGAGCAAGCCAGGCCAGGCGTCGCAGCCAAAGGGGGGGCAGCCGTTGATTCCGCCGCCTCTACGGAAGTACACAGTGGAGCGATCACGCAATGGCGGGGAGCAGAGGGCTAACAGAGGGCTAATGGACCGAGAGAGCAAAGCGATCGGGGTTCAAGGCCGGGAGGGGTCGGGCAGCGTGGGGGAGTGCTTCAGTAAGATGGCAAACGAAGACAGCTCCGGCTAGGCTCCATGCAATGATTACTGGATGATTGGCAAAGATGATTGGCAGCGTCTCACGCCCCGATGCCTCAAGTTCCAGAAAAATACATGCGTACTGTACACAGTCCAGAATCCAATGGGGTTGCCTCTTTGAGCCTCACGATGACGTGCTTGGCGGCGACGCTGCTGGCCAAGGTTCGGCTCGGCGAACGGCCCAGCCAGCCAACCAATTGCCGGCCAAGCCCACGTCGACAGCTTGGAAGGTCTAGATGAAGAGAACACTATGCTTATTAGGTAGTTAACAGTGCCGGACTTTTGACCGACTTCCACTTTGCCACTTTGCTGCACGTGGCTTTCTCTCCTCGAGCCTGCTGCGGGGACGCCCGGGGAAAAGCGCCGGAGTTGACGGACGGTCGGCGACGCCGGGGTCCGCCGTCATCTCGGACGGCCGACTGGGGGCCACATGAAACAGCTGCCTAGAGGATTGGGCAAGCCAAAGCCAAGAGCCACATCTTTTGAATGTATTTCCCCGCGTACATCTATGTCGAGTAATCTTCCTGGCTGATAGAGAAACGGAGGGCGGGACGTCGCCGGGCGGATCTCGGCGTTGGTGCGTGGTCCGTGGTCGACGAAGCCATTATCCCGGGCCTCGTCTTCCACACCAACACCAGCACGTGTACTCTGAGGATTGGATGCCGACGACGGAGCTACAGTTGCACCTACCCCTCTCTTACCCATCAGCTTACCACATCTGGCCCGACAACACCTTGGATTGGGCGCGAGCGCTGGTCGGGCCGTCGGCCACGCGCCCCGGGCCTCCGCTGGAGCCCCCGCTGGGAAGAGACGTGGGCGGGCACCCCAATGGCCGATGCAGTAGCCGAGCATCAAAGCGAAGCAGGAGTAGCATGTTTTTTTTAAGGTGAAATGCTTGTCTCGACGAGGAAGATGCACGGCTCGTGTCGAGAGGCGTCTCCATCGTTCTTGGTAAGCTGCGAATCCAAAGCACTGCATGATGGAGCCAGGCTTGGCCAAGCAGCTCCGCACTCGAGACAACCGTAATTAATGCTTGTCCGATCTGTTTGAGGGGCACTGGGTATGCATACTGTAGACTCCAAGTAATAATTACAACCCCTCTCTTTGGCTCGTGCAGTGACCGCACAGTCGTCTGGTGGCAGCCCATCTCCCCAAAGATGAAAAAGGTCTCGAATGAGAGCACCCTGCACCGTCGTGTATGCTTACCCGCCCCCGCTCTACTGCTTGAGGTTGTCTCAGTGGCATGTCAAGCCACCATCGTTGACATCGAGGTAGACTTAGCTCAATCATCATCTCTTGAGACAATTGTACACAGTGCCTTTGGGGACTGTGAGAGTCCCACGCGTCTGTCGTCGTCGTCGTCGGTCGTCGGTTGAACAGCCATCCACACCATGGCCACCATCATCCTGGGCTCGCTCCCAATGGGGAGACGAGGGCAAGGACAAGCCCACCGACATACATACTCTGTCCCGAGGTCCAATATTGCGCCCGAGCTGCCGGCGGGCCACTGCCGGTCACTCCATCGTAGCCAATAGAGTTTCTATAACTTCCACCTGCTACCTTCAGGCCTCGTCAACCCCAAATCCATCAACCTCATCGGCTCCGGCGTCGTCTTCCACGTCCCTAGCTCCTTTATTAAGGAGCTCGCCTCGTCTCAGGCCGCTTTAAGAACTACCGCTAACGCCTGGCCCCCTACTATATCGACGCCGTCCAGTTTATCAAGGACGTATAAGGCAAGAACTACAAGCTCCTTGTCGAGGGCGCAAACGCCCTTATTCTAGACATCGACTACGGTATATACGCCTAATTATATAACCAGCAGCAATTCTGCGGGGTCAAGATTGGTTGGAAAGGCACCGGCCCTTCGAGAGACGACATGATTACGCGTGCGGATGGAGCTTGATAGTGCAGGGAGCGTATGGGTAGGATGTCGATAGCGTGTCGGGTTTGTTTGTACTGTACTTTTGGAGATTCAGAGCCGGCATAGTTAAGGTAATTATATCCTCGGTTGATCATCACCTCAGTTATAGCCGGATGCTCCGTGCACCCCGGCCTTATCCCGCAGCAAACTCCCACCACCGCCACCACCGCCACCACCGATGTTACTTCTCACTTCTCCCCAGGCACCCAGCCCAGCTCGAGCCGTTTGCAAGGCCGAGGTACTGTAATTATTAGTACCTCGATACAGGCGTCTGCGTCCCGCTTGATCAGTGTCGGCGAATCTGATTGGCCACTGTCCTCGGAATGGTACGAGACAGCAGCACCCTCGCTGCGTCCCGCCAACAGGTCATCATCGTCTGGTCCTCCCTTGCTGCCGCTTGTTGTGCGTGTCAAGGTGTCCGACACCCAGAGTAAACAAACAATCGGATCGGATCGGAAATCAACGGAGAGCGCTGTCCTCGACGTCAATAATAAGAAATAAGTGAGACCTCTCCTTCTTTGTCTTTTTTTTTCTTGTGCTGCATCGATCTTAGTCGCGGTACCTTTGGCACCGCCTCCTCAGCCGCCCAGTGCAATAAGCGGGACGGGGCGAAGCAGCCTGAGAGCAAGCAGGCAAGCAATCCGGTTCCTTTTCCAGCGCTAACCCGTGCCTGGAGCCGCCACTAATAATACTTCGCCGTCGGGTGTCCACAGTATCCCGTCCCGACTACGCACCTGGCTCTTGGACAAGGTTCAGCTATTTGAGATTCCCGGGCCACTAAAAGCACAGCGCTGTAGCACTGTAGCTCCCCGTGCACATCCCAGCGCCTAGCACGGCCTGGTAGGTCCGTCTCTCGTCCGCTTCTGTCACGCCTCTCTTTTTCTCTCTTCTATTCCATGCCCTCCTCTGTCTGCTCTGCTGCAATTGAGCCGCCATCGACGAGCTCCTCTTTCCCCCCCGCCGCCGCCGACGCCGACGCCGACACCGGCCCTCTCGGCCTCTGCAACAGCTTGAGACGAGACAAGCCGTCCCGAGACACATCGCCTTGTTGTCGGCCGCCCAACGATCCCCCATGTCTTTCCCGACCGGTGCGCTGAGACTCGGCTCGGATCTGCCATCTCTCGTCCTCGCTTGAGCGGTGCAAGCCGTGTCCAGCACTGACGCCCCGGCGCTTTGCCTTCTCTTCTCCTCCGCCTCCGCAACGACTTCACTTTCCGCGGCGCCCATTCGCCATGTCGCCGGCTCGAGCTCGCTTCTCCGGCCTCTTCCCTCTCGTCCTATCCCTGTTGACCTTCCTGCTGGCCGTTTCGGCCGTCGACAAGGTCTACATCACTGGCGATGGCATCGACGGCGTGTCCCGCAAGCTCGACGTCAGTCGCTACCCGGCCCTTTACACCGGCGACTTTGACGACTGCATGGGCGGCGAGAGCTTGTTCAACGTCACCAGGTTCGACGCCGCCTACTATGCCGACAACCTCACCGTGCTCTTTCATCTCGACGGGACCACCAACATCCAAAGCGAGAATCTCATTCGTACGTCCATCTCATCCCGCTGTCGGACTGCGACTCCCGTGTATGACGCTTCTACGCCCATCTGATTGCTGACTGGTGTGTCCGTCCAGTCCACATCTCCGTCCAAGCATACGGCGAGAACCGGTTCAACATGACATATGACCCGTGCAAGGCCAACATTGCCAGCATGTGTCCCCTCAAGGCCAGCGTGCCCGTCACTGCTTTTGCGACGATTCCCATCTCCCCCACCGACGTCGCCGGCATCCCCTCCATCGCGTTGGGCATCCCCGATCTCGAAGGCTTTGCGCGCCTGCAAATCTTCGCAAACTCGACCCAAACGGAGATTGGCTGCTTCCAGGCCGTCATGAGAAACGGCAACTCGTTTTCCCAGCCAAAGGCTGTCGGCACCATCATGGGCATCCTGACAGCCTTCGCCACCCTGGCATCGTTCGCCACGGCAGTCTACGGGCTGAGCATGACGCACATGCGCACGCATTACGCGCACTCCTTTTCCGTCCTCGTCATCTTCGAGACCTTTCAGTCCATCTTCTTTTCCGGTGCCCTCTCGGTCAACTGGCCGAGCGTGCTTCCTGCCTGGTGGAGCAACTTTGCTTGGTCCGCTGGCATGTTCGCCAACGAGCGCATCGTTGACTCCATTAGCATTTTTACCGGCACCAACGCTAACATTAGCCAAGTTGGAGGGGCCGGCTCTGTCCAGATCAACAACGGCGGCGGCCTGCTGCAGCAGATTTACGGCAGGTCGCTGTCCGCCCCGGCTTTTGACAATGTGCCGGTCCAAGCTCTCGCGCGACGAGCAGAGTACAACACCAGCAACCCCTACGAATACACATGGCACGGCCACCCTCGGACTCCAGGCATGCCCATGCCTGGCACCTGGCCCGGATTCGGCGGTACCTTGTCGGCGGTGGACGTCCCCCCTGCCGAGGCGTTCCTAGTCAGCTTGATCTGGTTGCTGGTGATTCTGGGCGGCGTCGCCCTGTTCGTCGTCGTCACCAAGCTGGTCCTGGATGTGCTCGTCAGGACAAAATGCCTCAAGACCGACGGCTTCGACTATTTCCGCTCCCATCTCGGTGGTTATCTTGCCGCTGCAGTGCTCCGGACCCTCTTCATCGCCTTCTTTACCATCATGACCTTGTCCCTGTTTCAGTTTTCGCTTCACGGGCCGGCCGGGCCGACGGCCATTGCCGCCATCGTCTGGCTTATCCTCCTGGTAGGGGTCGGTGGATTGATTGCATACGCTTGCTACTCCAGGCTTCGTGGGGGCAAGCTCGAACTCTGCCGGGACACGGTTCGACTCGAGCGCGGAACGCTATTCCGAAAGATTCCGTTCATCGCCGCCACGAGGGCCAGCCAGATGGACGAGAGCGAGACCAGGGAGAAGCCGTATCTGTTTGGCGCAATACCGTTTGTCAGGATCAAGTACACGGCCCGCGACCCCGCCAGGCCCACCGTGCACCAGGACGAGGGCTTCACCAAGCGATTTGGATGGCTTGCAGCGCGATACCGACGAACGAGATGGTGGTTCCCCGCCGCCTACATCGGCTATCTGTTCTTCAGGGCCTGCTTCATCGGAGGCGGCGCTCGCAATCCCCTGGCTCAGGTCTTTGGACTGTTCATCTGGGAGATTCTGGCGTTGCCGGTCATCATCAAGCTGAGCCCATTTGAGAGCAACCGCATCACGGCCATCGCCATCTGGATGCTCTCGATATCCAAAATCGTCACCACGGGACTCTCCATCGCGTTCCTGCCCGACTTTGGTATCAATCGTATCGTCGCCACAGTACTGGGGATAATCATCATCATTGTCCAAGGATTCATAGCCATCGCCATTCTGGTATTGATTTCAATAGGCCTCGTCTCGACGTGGATGTCTCTCTCTCGAAATCGCGAAAAATTCCCCGAGCCGCTGGACCAGACTCGTATCCGATACTTTGAGCACCTTGAGGCTGGCGCAGCCGATCTCCCCCCGAAACCCAAGGGAGGAAACAGTCCAGAGGCACTCGCCGAGCCCTATTTCAACGTACGAGATGTGCGCCGCGCTCCCAAGATAGTAGACGAGGGTGGCACTGCTGCTCCCGGGGTCCCTGAACCATCAGGCCAAGTTGGAGCTTTGAGCGCTGCGGCGAGCGTTCGGCGCAGCCGCGCCAACAGTGCGAGCTCACGCTGCTCCGTCAACAGCCTTCCGCGCACTGGTCGCACTCACCGGGTGTCTTGGAGCTTGAAGGACGTGTCGCAATGGGACGCCGAAATGAATAGGGGCGACGTACAGCGCACGGGGTTCTCACGATCAGGCTCTCTTCGCATGCATGGACTCAACAACGAGGGGCAGGGCACTGCATCGCCGGCCAGGAGGCCGCCCATGACTCCAATGCGAGAGTCCTTTGAAGGGCCAATGTGGAGCGTTCCCGCCCCTGCAAGAGAACAAGGGACGGGGCCTGATACGTTGATGGGCGGGTTGGAAGAAGACGAGACGAACGACTTCGCGGCCGACAGGCTTGCAGAGACTCACTCTCCGCCGACAAGGGAAGAGGAGCGTTTAGGAACGCACGCACCAACGAGCGAGAAAGCCGAAGAGAGGGCTACCTCGTCCGCTCCCAAGGCGGCAGCGAGTGGGGAGGTTGAGACGCATAAATCCCCGCCTGTCGCGGATCCTGATGACAAAAAGGCGGGAAACTCCTGAAACAACCATGACAAGGTCTCGTTCCTTCTGGGGACCTCGCTTGAATGACGTGACATTCTTCTGACTTGGCTTCTTTCCCTCGATAACTCAGGCGAGTCGTGCTGGACAGTCAAGCAGCGCAAGAGATGGGCCCAGGTGGCTCACTGTATTTGGGACTGATTTAGATTTTTGACCGGTACAGGGACGCCGGATGGGCGTTGCGGAGGGTAGCTTTGGATAGCATGGCGTCGTGTTTGCACATCCTCCCCCCCTTTTTTTCTATGTAATATCTTTTATGAGCAGCAAGTATATTGGCAGAGACAATGCTCTGGCCTCGTGTTGTTGTGAAGCCGATTTTGGTGGTCTTCGTGAGAGGACAGTGGAGTGGTAGCCTTTACGCGCAACGGCTGATGTTAATATGAGGCCCCCTTTGCCTCGTAGACCCTCCTCAGTATCTAGCAGACCGAAAGTGGAGGAGTGTGGCTTGTCAAGGCGCAGCGCCGATACCGCACAATTAGGTGTGCACATTCCCCGTCTTGACTGCGCACCCCCCTCTAATTACGCCTACCTTATAAAGTGAAGCTATTCGCGATACGGGCACGAAGGCTGCTTATGTAATTCTACACATTCGGGCTCGAGGCTTGAAGATGCGTTATTTCGTCGAATTGAGCCCTGTCTGCCTGTCTGCCGTCCTTGAAGGAGTTCGTCGATATATAATTCCGCTGTGCCTCTTCCTCGTCTTGGACAGCCTCTTCTACCTCATCCCACTGTGTGGGCTCTTGCGAGGGCATCGCGACGATGATTTCCTCCTGTGTGCTGTGCCCTCGTGGGCTCGTCCCTACGAGGCAAAGTCCCCTTAATATCAACGGTCAGTTACATTGGCGGCCCTGTTGAAAAGACGTCACCACTCCTGTTGCACCCGACAAGCAGCACAAAATCAAACGGAAAACTGCGCGCGAGCAACCCATGTGTTGAGAAACAAGCCATTATTTGCAAACACCTAGCTATGCATGTGCAATCCCGTGATCTTGGCGATAACTAAGCTTGTGCTCTAATCCTCTCCCGTTCTCTCAGAGCGTCTTCATCCTTTCACTTCCAGACTAGGTTACCATTCTACCACCCCATTTTGTGCTCTGCTGCCTTCCCTCGCATGCATTGCCGCTTGCGTCGGTCAACCCGCGTGGCGATGAGACCGGTTGATATACTGGCGTTGAATGTGCCTGTGCACGCCATCGAGCTTCGCGTGGACAATCTGACGTTCGTCTCGAGCCGCAATCTCAAATCGAAACTCTTCTCGTGGCTGCTTGAAGTCTTCAAGGCTATCGGCAATCTTGGCCACGGTGAACTGCTCGTTGCAGCGCTTGTAGAGGCGCCCGATATGGGGAAGGAGGGCGTCGTTGTCGTCCAAGGTGGGAACATGCTCCCCCTTGATGAGCGCACTGTCCTCATGGGCCTTGTAGAAGTTGTACACGACCCAGACGGCGTCGGGTGTGCCGTCATGCTTGACCTCGACGACGGCGCCAAAACCAGTCGCGGCCCACCAAGGGCCGGTGCCGAAGGCATCTGAATCGGGGTCCGTACGGTCTGGGCCTCCCTCATCCGAGTCATAATCGTCATCGGCACAGTAGTAGAGGGCACCAATCTGGGCAAAGACAAAGCCATGCTCGTGATTGATGTCGTCGGACTGGGCGCTCTCTACTGAGTCTTCTCCGGAGCTGCGCTGCTCGCGGCGGCGGCGGCGAGGGCTGAGGGGTGTTCCAAGTGGCTGTGCGCTCCTGTACTCGATGGTCACATTGAGGTTGATGCCGAGGACGCTTCTATTGAGAACACCGCGCTCGTTTGATTTGTCGTCAAGGTTGGGCCAGAGATAGAAGCCTCCGGTTCTGATGCCATAGCGAACGGTCTTGCCCCCGAAGGCACTTTTGCCGAGCTCGATGAATGGCGTCCTGGTCATCTCCATTTGGAAGCAAAGCTCGCCAGCTGATTCGACATTGTTGAATTCTGTTTGCTGAACAAGGTCGATGAATTTGGCAACGGGCATGCTGTAATTCATCCGTCGATGAGCTCGGCCGTTCCAAATTTCGGAGAAAGCCCTGTACTCGGCATACTCCTCCTTGGTTGGGAACTTCTTGTGAATGGCGGCTCTTTGTTTCACGTAACCGAGTCTGCAGAGAGACTCCTTCGCGTCTTGCCACCGGTGAAAAATCTCTCGTTGCTTTGGGGTGAAGAGCGCTATAAGCTGCTCGTCGTAAGAGTTGGATCCAGATCCATTTCCATTTCTACTGCTGACGAAATGCAGCGTTGCCTACTGGGATGACGACAGGGATAATGAATTAGGTGGGTGGTAGGTGGGTTGGTTGGTTGGCAGGAAGGCTGGTGGGGAAGCATGCAAGAGGTAAGTAGCTAACTTAGCGTGCGTGCTTCTGATAAATATGTCCCGCACGAAAGCATAGATCAGCAGCGTGAGTCATCTTTGATCTGGCGTAGTCACCCGCTCACCTGATGAAAATAGGAGGGGAAAAACAGAGTATTACGATTTGCCCCGTGGTAAATCTCTATTTAGCCTAGACTCTATAGAAATCCCCTCATTTAGTTGGGCGTTGCGTGTCTTAGTTATCTGCTAGAAATCTCAATCTTATACGTCGCGCTCACCTCGCGCGGGGGATAAGCCCCTATAGTAACTTAGGGCCCCTCCCTAAGGGGGACCTCTCCCTTACTGGCTCGGGCGCTCGAGTACGCTTTTCCCTAGTTAAAGCTCTCTAAAAAATTCTAAGGATTTACTATTAAAAGATAATTAATATATAGTACTAGCTAGTGATATCTAGGTACTTTTATTTTAGCGGATTAGGCCGAATAGAGATTCGCTTTAGGGCAAATAGTAATACTCTAAAAAAAAGGAGGATAAGGACTATAAGCTACTTCGTAGTGCTTTCCGGACTCTAATATACGGACTACGTACGCCCCTTCACCTGCAGCAGTATAATTTTTTATATTTAAAAAATTACTTCTGCTCTCAGTTGCGGTAGCTTTTAAGCGCGATTTGCCCTTTCTCTCTTTTAATTTTTTTTCTTTTCACCCAGGTCATGCCACTTGCGCCCCTGGGAACTTACGAATCTTCTCTTCCTCAAGGCCGGCTGCTTGAGTCGTCAATATCGTATTGCCTTTCCCTCCGCCTTCTCTGATCCTCACTGGTCAATCCTCTCCATACGATTCTGGAAATGCCTGCCCCAGTTCTCTTCGTTCCGTTCGAGCTGCCCGAGCACAGGTCGCTCGACCCCTCTGCGTCCGAGTATGAAAAGAAAAGGGCCATTTCGTGGATCAGTGGCGTGCTAGCGACTTCATGCCATGGATACAGCGCTCTCAAAAACGATATCTTGGTCGCTTGCTCGCTGAGGTGTTAGGATCAGAAATTTCATTCTGCCCGATTTGGGACGCGATAACCCCAACTATCTCCAGCATAAGAAGCTGTCAGACGGAAAAACCAAGATGAAAACGAGTCAACGAATTCGAGATGATATGGGTGTTAAGCCCCGTGCTCGTCACCTGCCCGCGTGCTTTGCTCCTCCACGTCTTGCCCAGCGTCAAGCTGCCGCTGCTGACGCCGCTGCCGCTCAACCTGCCCGAGCCCAGCCCCCTTGTCCTCCCCGTCCTCCTGTCGCCGCCGCCGCCGCCTCTGCCCCCCAGGGGCCCCCTCCCTGCGCATCCGCTGCCTGCTCGCCCGAAGAACCAACCGCCGCCGGCGCCCGGCGCCATCATCGTCTTCTCCCGACTGCGGCTGTCGCCGCCACAGTCTCGGCCGCTCGTCTTGTTGGCCCTCTGGGCCGGGTGCGTGGGTATCCGGCTCCTGTGACGCCGCCGGTGCCGAGGGGAGCGGCGGCGGACGGCGCAGGACAATGACAATGGTGTCTGAGTTGCGGTAGGCTTGGATATCTGGGAGGCCGGGCCCGGGCCTTCGTTCGTAGATGGGTGCGAGTAGAGACTGCTGCTGCTGCTGGGACGAAGTCGAGGACTCTGCGTCGCCACTGTTCCGCCCCTCTCCACGTTACCGTCTGTATCTCAACCACCGTTGCCCACGACCACTGAAAGCTCGTGCCGCTCGTCTTGTCCGTCTGGGACGAATGGAGGGGGTGGTGGAGATGGGGGGACGTACGCTGCACAGTTGAAGCACGCAGCGCGCGGCTGGGCCATGGAGACGGGGATGTTGCACCCGGGACAGCGGGCGATGTCGTCGCCACCGCTCATCGACATGGTGAACACAGGCGCGGCGCAGACAGACGACGACGTCGACGGGAGTCTCTGGCTGGGGAGCGGCAAGGAGAAGAGGGCTGGCTGGTGGTGCCGGTGAAGAATGCAGCTCGCTGACTCTCGCCCTGGGCTGCGGGATACACGCCATATATGTGGGCATCGACTCACGAGACATGTACGACGTGGCGAAGAAGGTGTTTGTGCGAGGCTATATATGTTTGCGTGCGAGCGTGCTCGTGCATGCTATCCGGCCCTCCGTGTCCCAAACCAGATGCCGCATATTCGACAAGGGAAAAGAGAGAAAAAGCAAATACAAAAGGGGACAGAAACATTCGTCAGCCCGGAGCGTTGGGCGGCAGACCGAATCCTCTGCCCGACAGAGGGCTCAGGAGATCGGCAGGCAACTTCCCACTCAGCCCTTGGAGAGTGCACCAAGAAACAAGACCGAACGACAAGGGCCAGGGTTGGGAAGAAGAGACAAGACGGGGCAAGAGGATGACGTCCTTGGGGGCGGGCAGGTAGACAGATCCGCCGCCCTGGCAAAGGACCTACCGTGTCAGACATCATGAGCCCCCTCACCGTCCTTTTGCTGTTGGCCGAGACTGCTGGTCGTTTGCCTCGCCTTCCCTTCTGCTCGGATGCTTGCTCCTGCCACGCCCGTGGGATTGGACCCCGTGCAAGCAACCCGCGGCTCCCGCATATGCAGGTCTTGGCTGGGCGGTCCTTGGCAGAGCCGACGGACCAGTGCTGGTGCTGCTGCAATCATTCGGCCCTGCAACGATGCTCTCTTGGCTGCTGGCCCGGCGGAGCAGAGATGAGACGCTTATACATGCATACGGTACAAGATCTGGGCCCTCCCATCTGGGTCCTCCTACCTGGGTCCTCCTACCTGGGCCCTCCGCCTCCCACCGAAAGGCTCGCTTCTACCAATCCCACCCATGTCTCGCCTGCTCCTGTTGTATCTGGTCGAGGCGGATCCGGGTCTCGGTTGGACCGATTGCCGAGCGCAAGTCGCCGTTTGAAAGGGCGCGAGGGTTGGCATGCATCGTGTCAGCCACCCGAGGCCTGCTTCCTGTCGTCTCTTCTCTCTTTCCACTTCCCTCGCCCGGCTCCCCCCCCCAACCACGATGCCCATGCTGGCCTCAACTTTCCCCGTCGACGCTGCTCGTGCAACGCCGCCCCCAGCATGTCGCTCAGGACTGTCGGGTTGAAACACGGGGAAACGTTGCACAAACTTGTCCCGACGTTCCCGAGAGATGGCGCGCCGCCTCCGACCGCTGGCATTCAACGCTTTCATTTGGTGACGCTTTCTCTGTGTATCCATCCCTCACGCCGCCGGCCGCCTGCATCATCGTGCCCGTCCAACTCCGTTCTAACCCTGCAGACCTGGATCTTTGAACCATCTTTCCGTGCTCCGCATCCCCATCCCGCACACCCGAGGCGGTCAAGACAAGAAAAGAAAAAAAAACAGAAAAAACTACAACGAGCCCGGCGACTTATACATTACCGACCTTCTTGCGCCAGCCAACCGTGTCCAGAAAGGTGACGGGACCATGCAGCAGTCCCACCGTCTGTCCGATTTGGGATGCGCACTGGGCCCGAGAGCCCCGAATTTTTAGTAACAACAGGAATACAAGGCCGGTAGAGGCCGCCGACAGATGTGACAGGAGCTTTCTTGGAAAACCGCCCACATGTCGAGTGGAGAGACGTGTAGGAAAAACGAGAGAGCGTCATGGGCCTAAAAGACGGTGAGTATGAGGATGGCTAGGCGTGCAGGGATTCGAGGAGGTAGATGAAGGCGAAGAGGAGAAAGGCCACGGCGCCTCCGACGGTTACTAGTTGACTGGTCAGCATTCACGGTGATGCGCTTCCGAGTGGCAGATAGATGCCACCTACCGACTTTGAGGCTGACACGCCCAGCAATGGCCCGGCCTCCGACAACAGCCACTCCCGTGCAGACGGCGTGGCCGCACATGGCGCCAAGCGTCACCCACCAATAGTCCTGGCCGGCCGCCATGGCTATGGTTGCAATCTGGCTGCGGTCGCCCCATTCGCCCAGAAACGTCATGACAAACGTCTGCACCCACGCGGGGCTCAGCAGCAGCGAACACAGATTGCTGATGCCGTGGACAAAGTTGGCAAGCGGTCTGGATCCGCGCGAGGGACTCCGCGACGGCGACTGCGAGGGCGACCGAGGAGGCGTCGGGAACCGACCCTTGGGCCGCCCACCCCTGCCCTTGAGCCCCATCTCCAGCGAGTGCGGCGAGATGCCATCGCGCGACTGATGGCCATGCTCCTTTTCCTTTTCAGCAAGCTCTTGCTCGACTTCGTGCATCTCGGCCGACACGCCCTCGTCAGGGTCCATCTTCATACCCTCGCGCAGGAGCTTGGCGCCAAAGACGAGGAAGAGGACGGCAGCGAGCAGACTCGTCAGCCGCTTCGGAATCAGGGTCGGGACGGCGTGGCCGAGGACGGCGGACAAGACGGTCATGACGAGGAGAGCCCCGTAGGCAGCCGAGAAGACGACGAGGCGGTCGTGCTTCATGGCCATGAGAGCAGCCACCAGAAACGTCTTGTCGCCAACCTCCGACACTAGAATCATGGTCAGGGATAAGACAAAGGAGTGAAGGGGTTGAATGAGGCCGTCGTCGTCCTTGTCTTGGCCTAGTTTGTGGCCCGTCCGTGTCGTGTCCACGCTGGGCTTGGACGGGGAGAGGTGGTCTTTGACGGCGGACTTGGGCAGAGGGTTCGATTTTTCGCCCGGGGCGTCCGGGAGGTTTGGTCTCTGCTCGTGCTTGCATGTTAGCGGCGGTGCGCCAGGGGGCATGGTGGCGACGTACGTCAAGACCCGTGTAGTCTGTTTTGTCCTGGTTCTTGTCCGAAGATGGCTTCGACCTGGACTTGTCCTTGTCTGCTGTCCTTTCCTTGTCCTTGTCGTCGCCCGTCTGTATCTTTTGCTCCTCGCTGTGCGGCAGAGGAGGCTGCTCCTTGGGGGACTGTGGCTGGGTGAGAACCTTTTCGCCCGTCTGGCCCTCCTGGGCTTTGCGGGCATTTGCCTTTTCGCTGACACCGCCCTCCATGCCCGTGGTGCCTTGCTGGGGCCGCTCGCGGTTCTTGTCGAACATGACGCCGTCGTTTGACTCGGGAATCCTCTTGCCATCTACGACAGTCGGATCGTGGGGCCGCCCCTTGAGGGGGGGTAGCTCGTTGTTGTCCGAGTCGGTGGCGGTGCCGTCCGTCTCGACAAAGGGGCCGGAATGGGGCTTGCCATCCTTTCCGTCGATCGGGGCAGCCCTCGATGGCAGGTCGTGTCGAGGTTTGAGGGCGGCGGGAGAGCTGGGCAAGCCGTCGTTCGCGAGGCCGACGGCGAGCGAAGGGAGGAGCAGCAGGAGCGGGAGAGCCGAAGGCTTGGCACGGAGTTTCATGGTGACGAGCAATCGAGGCTGCGATGGCCCGGAAAACGATGGACTGGCAGAGCCAATGACGAGGCCAGCGATCCAGTTGTTGTGCTGTCGGCCGCCGATGCTGCTGGCTGGGTTTTGGTGGTACGGTCACGGCCGCGGAGCAGAGGTCGGTCGATGGCGAGGCCGGCCAAGGGACCTCGTGGATTAGAGGTGAAGAGCAAAGGGGATGGGAGAAGAACCAGGGTCAAGGAGGGAAGAGAAGCGAAAGAAGGTCTGTGAGCGACGAGAAAGCAAAAGCCCTGAAGCAGGGAGGGAGAGAGTTGCGACACCCAGCAAAAGATGGCATGTACAGGCACTTGCTGGGGAGACGCGAAGGCGCCCACTCGCGTGCAGGGAGGCGGCGTGAAACGGGTAGCGGTACATTGCCCGCGGATCCACCACAGGTATTCGTCACGGCCGAAGGATTGCCGGCTTGGGCATTATGTAAGCATGGGCAAATTCTACAGCCGCAACTCTGGACAGGCACCGAACAAGTGCAGATTGGCTCGTAACCAGGATAAGCTTGAGTTCCACGCGTGTTTCCGTGGCTTGGCAGGGCAAAGTCTTGGAAATTACTTCGTACAGCACAGCAGAAGGCGTCTTTACCGGGATGAGAGATTCATCACGAGAGACGTTGTTGATTACTAACGATGCTCTTTAGGAGCTTTCGCGCCCCGACTTAGTACGTACCGCTACATACGTTGCTCGACAGTATATGATTAGGTAATCTTCCGAGGCGACCAACTGCACTGCACCCCTTTTCTCTCCTTTTTACCCTTTGCAAGGGCTCGATATTCCGCCACTGTCGAAACTTCGCACCGATTGGCTGGCTTTTGGGCTCGTGCTGCTATATATAGATAGCCGTCCCCAAAATCCAAGGTAATTCACGCTCTCATTCATGCCTGCACTTTGACCAAGAGGACTGCACAAACTGCGTCATTCCCACATTGCCCGGCCTCTCGACCTCAACAGTGGAACGTTGGCGGCGGGCAGCAGAGCACGTCGACCGTTGTCAGCTGGAGGCGCGCCCCAACGAATCGAGCGTTATTGACGAGGTTGCTTTCCTTCATCAGCCAGAATCTCGGGAGCCTCCAACTCGTCAGGGCACAGCTTACTGGTGCCTCCGCATGGCCGCCTTGGGCCGGCCTTCAATGTCACTTGTGAGCTGGAAATTGCACACTTCGCGTGGTGCAGTGCTTACGATGGCGCTGTGCGGTCCGTTAACCGGCTGTTGAGTACCGAGCGTGACTAGATCCTCGTGAATTAGCGAGGACCGCCCTGAGTTCGGATCATGATGACTTCTAGTCCTGGCATCTCATATGAAAGCTGTGACAGTAGCTGATGGTTGTCAAGCTTCCCAATACTGAGTATACTGAAGAGCATCGTTCAAGCTGCATTCGGAATACGTAGGCCGACTCAACAGCTTCCATATACATACCAATACATGCAGTCTGTCCTACTACAGTGTTTGAGAGCATGTGGAAGTCTCGGCAGCGGTGTAAGTGCAGTTCAAGGTGACCAGCACGACACCAGGCCGGACAGTAGCGAAGAACACGGCAGCATACTGCTCACAGTTGCCGGCCATGATTGCGATGCGGTCACCAGGCCGAACTCCGCTAGGTGCGTTGGCCAGTGTCAAGTTTTGCTGGTTAGAGCTCGCCGAGATGCAGTTCAACGAGGCCGGGCTCTGTTGGCCCGCGGAGACATCACATCTACCTGGTGGTTGGTGGTCCTGGTACTGTCACAAATGGCTCGGAGTCCATGAGAAATATGAATCTGCATAATCGAACAACAACCCCCAATGAAAGCAACCCGAAGCTTTTCCCATAAAATTAGAGGATTTCGGGTACTTGACAGGCCCCTCCTCTTATATGGAGACGGTCTTTAAGCCAGGAAAGTAACTTTCCCAGGGCATGAGGATAGTTGAGATCTGTTGGCAGGGGCCACTGGTAATACAAGCCACGACCCTTATACAAGCAGCCATTATCGCTTAGAATTACACACTTTGATACAAAGGAGTTATCTTACTTGAAGGATGCATGCGGCATAATATAGAGGCCAGAACCTAGTCCCCCCTACTGTATAGAGAATCTAGACCAATAAGGGGTATATATACACCTCTAAACACTGCCTTCATGTATTTCCAGCTAGAAAGATGTATATATTACTGTCTTCGCCTACGTGTGGCCCCTTGGCCCCCTCTCTACCTTTCATCGTGCTCCTGAAAAAATACATGTACAGGAAGAGAAACTAGATGACCACGCAGTATGTGAAAAGCATTGATGTTGGCTCACCCCACACGAGAAAGCGAGAAAGTGGCCCGCCGTCTAGTAATTTAAATTCAGAAGTTAGTCTTTCGTCAAGTCAACGAATTCCTTTATCGTGCAGCCAAGTCTATTAACGCATACCCGCCTCAAAAATCGCCATGCTATGTTTTGAATTGTAAACTGCTTCTGCACAAACATCCTCTTTCAAGTTATCATGTCCTGCAAGAGCTGTTCTTCTGGTGCGCTTCACGTGCTTTTTGAGCTGGCTTGTCTCCAGTCGTCCATCTCCGTTTAGCGAGTGTCGTGCTCTTATCTTTTCTCGTCGCTTGCCTCGTGAAACAGCGAAAGTAGCTCCATTGGTGAAAGGAGAGAACGTGTCGGCACGACAAGTGGCCCAGGGATCTTCCTATTCGACGAGGGAATTCTGGGCAAGGAAAAGGGGGCATCACCATCTCAAAAGGGCCCAAACGAAAAAATGAGTAGCTTCTGTGTTAGCCTTGCGGCCTTTTCCTTGCCGTCCTAGGTCTTCAGCAAAGACTGGAGATGTACTGTAGAATTGTCAACGTCTTGCTTCTCCAGATCTCGGCTTGTATCCCAACTGAAAAATAAGTTAGTCTTGATCCTAAGATATGGACAGAAGTGGTCGCTTTCTTCCATGAATTTCAAGTAGAAACAACGGGCCATAGTCAATCCGAGCCAAGCGAGCTTTCGCTACGGCTGGCTTGGCTGCTTCGAGTCAATGTCCGCCATTGGGGGCATTGGCATTGACCGGCTCCAGAGAGAAAGTCACACTATCTCCCTTTTCCTGTTTGATATGTCAATAGAGAAACTATACAGCGAATGCTCAAGCAGGACAGGAAGTCAAAGCTGTCCTGTCCACGGACCCACGACTCTCAACGTCCGGCTGGATGTGGCCAAACCGAAGCAGCAACTTTCACATGACGAGACGCAGGGGCAGAAGAAGAGGGGAGACCCGGATTCCATGCCGCCCAGTGCAGGCCGTGCGGCCTAGGCGGCCGCAGCTGAGGAGGCCTATCCGGCTGACGACCCGCCGATGCGAGGTCAGCAGCTTGTTCCTGATCAGTGAGTTCCCCCGGGCTTGAGGGACATTTTGTCCGGTTGTCGACGGGCCGCTTAACCGCGGCGACGATGCCCCGTGTATGATGCCGCACACGTCTACCGAATACGAAGTGCATATGTTCATGTACCCGCGGCTCGGACGGGGTTCAAGACTCACGGGAAAGCCGCATCGACATGGTCCTTCCCTCTTCCGGCAGAAGAACCGGATGGCAGACATTCATGACACATTATGGCACCATTTTACGAGAGACCGACCAGGTCGTCGCTACGTGGTATCCCGGGCCGCGTTTCTGTCCGCCGTTGCGAGGAGACGGGCTCTGCGGGCATGCTTACACGCACAGGTACACGCACATGCATTCATATATTTACAAGGCGGGAACCCGTGAAGCCACTCTTGAAGTAAACCAATCTGCGCACTTGTCTTCATTCTTCAAGACATTTGGTTTCGCTCCAAGCCTCCCTTAAGCCAAAGCCGCCCATTCCAACTCATCCGTGGCTCAGCCCCCATCGTCTAAGGAAAACAAAGCAAAAAAAAAAACATGAAGACTTCATCATTCATCAGCAAGGCCATCGTCGCCGCCGCCATGGCACCCGGCTTCGTTCAGGCTGCCGACTATGTCCCCGTGCCACTGGAAGAGCCTCTCGAGTGGTCCGCCGGCAACCGCCTGTTCCCGGGCAATGTCATCGCAGGCTACAACGCCGGCTACGAGGACTACAACAAGGATACGTGGGCCGAGCATGTCCTGCAGCAGTGCAAGACCTTTTCAGCTTGCGATTCCTCCCTTTCCTTTTCTGGTATGTTATTCTCTCCTGCCTATCTGGAGGCGGACAAGGGACGAGAAGACGAGGAAGAAGAAGAAGAATCCACTTAAGTCCAAAGGAAAGCACTGTCGAACCTGAACTGACTCTGCCATCTCTTCATGTAGCCATCAATAGCGGCACGCCAAAGGACCGTTACTGGTTCGGTTACGTATTCCGGGGTGGTCCCACCACCCAGAGCGACTACAACAGGGTCGAGGGCGTGCAGGGTTCGGTTGCCTACACTATTGTCCGTGGGAACAAGGGTGACTGAGGTATTGGGAAAGTTCAATGTAACGGCAAGCACTCGAAAGGGCGGGCTTGGCGCGTGGGACGGACCGCGAGGTAGCAGCGTACATCGAATGCTTGCTTCCGCTTGTCAGCAGCCCATCGTGACGCTTTGGTGCTGCACCCAGAGACGCGCACGAGGAGTAGGAATAACAGAGTGAAGGTAATTTGAACCATGGCGCGACGATGCTATCAACCAAGACATGCTTTTCGCAGGTGGTGGTTGTTTTTGGTGCAGGACTATTGCAGGACTTTTCCTTGCTACCATTCCGAACATGCTACGCCTACCATCCCTTGATATTGTATTGAGAGTAGTCCTAATCGCACAGCGGTAGGTTTCCCAAGCAAAAACAGTACCTTTCTTCAAGTTCGCCACGGAAATCGAAGTCAAGGCTCCAATGTAAGGGGGAAGACACGAGCCTCCCGGAGGATCCGCAGTCGATGAGAAGCATCATTGCCACACTACTCGACACAATAGTCGCTATATTTTGCGCGACCAGTTTTGCCTTGGGAGTGAAACTCACTTTCACCGTAAAGCTTCATTTGCATGTGTGAATACTGAATACCAGAGCCCTTAGAAATCTGGTATTCGTACAGCGGCGCCACTTGTCCGGAGATGTGGGGATGGGCGGAATTGCGGAGCCCAGAGTTGGAAATCGATCTTATAGATCGATTTTCGAGCCTGATCGATCGAATTTTATCGATCGTCACCTTCAATCGATCGATATCGATCGATCGCTGTTTGATTCGAATCGATCGACGATCGAATCGATCAATACTAAAAATCATCCCTATCTAGGGTGATCTTGCCCATCAGTTGAAGAACTTGCCTCCAATTGTCCCCTTCAAGCAGACCAAGAGGAAGTGTCGGCTGATAGATGCCAGCTTTACTCCAGGAACGAAGACACTGCGCCATCGCCACAATATGGCGTCGTAGGCGAGATCTCAGTGGTGTTATCATCCTCCCACAGCTGCTAAAATCTCTTTCCGTTCCTGCTGAAGACGACGCGATGGTAAGGTAGTCAACAGCCATATAAGACAGCCGAGGAAACCGCGCAACACCAACGTCCTTCCACCAAGCGATTGGGTCCGTTTTGTATGCGATATTTTCCACCGGCGGCTCTGATAGGTACTGATCAAGCTCGTCCTGTTCTTGCAAGGCGGTTGACTGCTTTGGTCCTTTAATTTGCCGCCCTCGAGGCTCAGGGCAAGCCAATGATCGACTAAACGCCAATCGACGCTCAATATAGTCCAAGCCACTATTAGTCGTATCCGCTGAAACACCATCGCAGGATTGCCGATGAGCCATGTTCTTGTACCTCTCTTTCCAGACTGTCGCTAAGCTTCTCGCATATGTTCTTTCCCACCCGACGTCTGACGAGACGGAGTTGGCTCCAAAGCCGTTCCAGAGCGCGCCACTTCTTGCAGGGGTGGAACACCACTGCCGCTACATATGCGGTTGAGGTCAGCTTGCTATAGTAGTCGTTCAGCTTCTTCCATCCGAGCTTGATGTAAATCTTCAAAACCCTGCGAGTTCTTGCGTCCATGTCATTGAACAGGTGAACCTCTTTCATGGTCTGATCTTCGTTCTCTTCGATTATAACTCCCTGAACTGCTAGTTCGAGGTGGTCAGGAGCATCTCTACCACCGGGAAGTACTCATCGAACCCTCCTGACGTGGAGCGTTTACCAGCAATACCCTCGCCCTGGAGTTGCTTCGAGGCGATCTTGAATGGCTGAAGGATCTTCTGAACCGCAACAACGACCTTCCATTCTTCAAGGGAAAGTTGTTCTTTCAGTATCGCTGGTTTGTCCTGTTCTTTGCCGCCTTTGCCAAGCCATCGTTCCTCGATGATGGAAAACATCCTGTTCAAAGCCGTACGCTTCAGCAGAGCGCGTGAGGCCATCGCCTCATCGGATTGCCAGCGAGTGCAGACGTTTTGAACCCACGTAAGAATAGGTTCAGTAGGAGCGGTTTGCCGTTGAGCTTCGTAAAAGACCTCGAGAAGTTGACTGCTCGTTCGAAGAGCAATGCCAATATTGTGAAGTTTGCCAAATGGCCCAAACTTGCGGTACTTGTCCACTTCTTCGCCATTGATGATGTCGGGCAGTACGTCCTGATCCTGACTGCCTTCTGGGACTGTTTCAACCTCGAATCCTTCTTCCATGCTCGGCACACAGAAGTCGTCGTCGGTCGCCAGCTCATTGATAGCGTCGGACAACTGGCGCTGCTCTTCCTCTTCAGCCACAAAGTCCTTATCGCCCCAATGAGCAAGCAACTCGTTGAAATTATCCCTTTTGCTGCCGTACATCATAGCCCTGACGGCCAGGTTCAGAAAATGAGGGCGCAGCGGATGCGACGCTCTTCCTGTCGAAATCGAACTCAGCGGCAAGCGCTTCCACAGCCGTATCATTATTCGTAGCGTTGTCAAGCGTGTAGTACCCGATTCTGACGCCGGATAACAGTCAAGATTGTCAGCTAACGGACCCAAGAAGTGTTGACTGTGGTTCTATACCTGTCTTCAAGACCAAACGCGCATATTGTATCTGCAACTTCATCTGCAAGCGCTGCTCCAGTATGGCGTTTCGCGAGAGCCGGCAAAGCCAAGAGGATTCCCCATTGGTTCCAATCTTGGTCGATAAAGTGGGCGTTGATACCGAGGAATGATGTGTTTTGTCGGGAAGTCCAGCCATCAAAGGTAAAATGAATCATACTTCTCGCTCTTTGAAGCAGCTCGCAAAGCGGACCAAGAGCGCGATTATACTCATCTAGTAGCAGATTCACAAGCGTTTTGCCAGTTGGTATCTGGCCTTCCTGGAGAGCCGGGTTGTTGTAGAGAAGGAGTCGTCTGAAGCGCTCAGAGTTTACGACATTAAAGGGGAGGTTATGATATGTAAGCCAGTCGAGCAGGAGCAGTTGATTCATCTTCGGATCGAATAACGTATGCAGATTGCTGAGAAGAGTCTGATCTCGAGGGTTCGTCGGATCGGCGCGAAGCATATCAAGCAGGTTCCGTTCTGCACCTCCACTCCCGGTAACTGAGCCTGCACGTTGTCTAGAAGGTGGCTGACAAGTTAGCGGGCATGATCGAACGACGTGGAGATGGGGTACGGAGAGGTGGCACAAACCACGACTTTGTGCTCCTTCCTCAGATGTCGGACGACGCTTCCCAGTCGAAGCGATGAAGACGTAATGTGCTGTCTTCGGCCTGTCCCGGAGGAAGCATCTCTCGCAGATCCATACGATCTTGTGGGGCCGTGACCTGTTGTCCTTCATTCTGAATCCGAATTGCCACCACCACGTCCGTTCTCGAGAAGGGTCGTGGCAAATCGTGAAGCCGGGGAACCGCCCAAATTTATCAGTCGTCCAAGCTTCATAATCTGGAAACCCCATGGGTGCATATTTAGTTGATGCTGAACTGGTTGTCGGCTCGGAAGGCGGCGGCGTGGAGGAGGCGATCTCTATGTCCTCATCAAGCGCGTCCATGGTGGGAAACGTCCGTAAACAATGTGGGCGAGGTCAAATCGAAGGGTGCGAGGCTGATAAGGTCGAATCTGTATGAAGTCTACTCGGACAGGCTGAGGCCCGAAATAATTCCTGGTTGCGACGCGTACTGATTCCGTTGAACGGGGAGGACTTGCAAACGCAAGAGACGGAGAGATCAATTTACTTTTGTCGACACGCGACGCGCGGCAACAAGATAGATATGACTGGCTGCCTGGGACCCCCGGTCGTTTGCCAGGGTGTTTGGCAGACGCGTCGGGCGGCAGCATCGTCACGCATCCAACCTACGCAGCCTACCCTGGACACCTTGTATGGACATGGCGAACGACGATCAAATCGATCGATTGGAGGTTGGATCGATACGATATCGATCGAGCAGGACTTCTAATCGATCGATCGAAATCGAAATCGATTCGATTAATCGATTCGATCAAATCGATTGTACGATCGATTTCCAAGCCTGGCGGAGCCGGGGCTCGCTCTCTTACTGCCGGTCCCCGAGGCGCCGTTATCCCCGCCAATGTACGTATCGTGCATTGGTTGCGTCACTTTGTTCGGTGACAACATCAGTCGCCCCTCACATTCCCGTCGACGTGCATCTCCGGCCAAGCCCAGGACGCTGCTTCTTCCAACATCGCTTGCCTGAGCCGTCCCTCAGCGTCTCCACCAGCTCCATTTCCATCTCACAGCTTCGTGCATCCGGCGCCCATTCCCCCGAGCTGTGGGCCCCCTCGTCCATCTCCTGCGGCCAAGACGCAGCGTCGTACATTTCTCCTACCCTCGCCCTTTATCGCCTCCGCACTGGGCTGCACGCCGTCCTTGGCATGAACACAGGCGGCGGCAACGGGGAACCCGCCCCCTCTGCACCTCACGCGCTGTTGGCGGCCGAGTCCACGCCCATCCCCGATATGACGGGTACGGAAAACCCCCTCGACGACGGCCAAGGCGACGGCTCCTCCCCGCCCTTCATGTACGCAATGCCCGGCACGTACGTCGACGACGACGACGACGACGACGACGAAATGGATGATGATGACGACGAGGAAGACGACGACTTTCTCGACGACGACGACGAAGATGACGACGGAATAGACGACGACGATATAGACCAAGACGACGACCCCAATCGCCACGTGATGGGACTTTTCCGAGGCAGGGAACCCCTCGTCTTCCGTTTCCCCTTCAACTCTTCCTCCATTGAGGCGCTCTCGTTGCTGACTGCTGGACGCTGTAGATGGCGAGAGGACTGGTCTTCTGACTCGAGGCCAGCTCATGGCTCTTTTACGACACCGAGACCTAAGCCGTGGCCTCTTCAACAGCGAGGAGGATGAAGAAGGATTTCTGAGCCTCTGGGGTTCGCGGCGGAATCGACAACCCAAGGATCCCAATAGATTTCCCAAGGTTCCGAGTAACGAGGGCACGAAGCTCATGCGCAGCGGCGCCTTTGGTGCCAATGACTACGATATGCATGCCAAGAAGCGCATCTGCCGACGCATGCTCGAACGCGAGATCGGCCTCGGGGACCGCGAGCAACGCAAGCGAAACAACGATATCGTGATGCAGGTCAGTGTTCCCGAGCCTTCGATGCGCCAACTTGGCCAGCTGAACCTCTCCAGTCCATGATACCCGGCACGAGGGCCGAGCAGATTGTCCATTACGACGACCCCGTTTACTCAGGCCAATTCTCAGACGACGGCAATTTCTTCTTCTCGTGCAGTCAAGACTTCAAGGTCCGCTTGTACGACACGTCAAACCCTTACGAGTGGAAGCACTACAAGACGGTGTCATATCCGTGGGGGCAGTGGACCCTGACGGACGCGTCTCTGAGCCCGGACAACCGATGGCTCGCATACACATCCATCCAAAGCATGGTGTCCATTGCACCAACCGATCCAAACGATAAAGGGGACCCGTACACGCTGGATCTCGACGGCGACGGCAGATCGAATGACGGAGAATGGAGGAGTCGACGCTCCTTTGGCATCTGGTCTATTCGATTCTCGGGGGATGGGCGCGAATTAGTCGCCGGCACAAGCTCCGACTCCATCGTCGTCTACGACATTGAGTCGCGTACGGTGCTGCATCACGTCCATGGACACGACGACCACGTCAACGCCGTCTGCTTCGCCGACAAGTCATCCCCTCACATTGTCTACTCCGGGTCCGACGACGCTACCATAAAAGTATGGGACCGGAGAAGCATGGGGGATGGGCGAGAAGCCGGTGCCTTTGTGGGACACATCGAGGGCTTGACATACATCGACAGCAAAGGCGACGGGAGATATATCCTCAGCAACGGCAAGGATCAGGCCATGAAGCTTTGGGATCTGCGCATGGCCAAGTCAACGGCTCGATTTCGCGACGAGTACAGCCAACGCCGCAGCATGGGTAGCACCTTTGACTATCGGAGGGAAGCGTACGACGAGGAATACTGGGATCCGCATCCCCACGACAACTCTCTTGTCACCTTCAGAGGCCACAAGGTGCTCCGCACGCTGATCCGATGCCATTTCTCGCCGCCCTCGTCGACAAACTCACGCTATGTGTACTCGGGCAGCGCCGACGGCAAGGTTTACGTCTGGAATCTGGACGCCACGCTGGCTGGGACGATTGATGTTAAGAAGGCCACCATGGGAACTCGGCGGTTGGATAGCCAATCTCGCCACCAGTTTGACGAGACGGGAGGATGGGGCACGTGTGTTCGTGACGCGAGCTGGCACCCGAGTGCACCGGTTCTGGTCGGTAAGTGACTCGTCCTGGGCCCGAGCAGAGGTTGGGGGAGCGAGCGGCTGACGCTGACGGGACCGCAGCATCGGCGTGGAACGGGTACAGCATGGTCCACGGGACGTGCAGTCTCCACGCGTTCAACGAGTCGCCCGAGGACGAAGGCGAGCCGGGCATGCGGCGGAGTGTCGACTCCAATCTGCAGCCGGACCCCAGCATATACCAAGACTCTGTGTATTGAGGGCGGCCGTGCCACGCCCAGAGGATGCTCCCCGTGGCTGGACATGATTTGTTGGATGATTTCACAGGACATGGGCGCACCTGGATCCTGTCGTTTGGATTATATCAGCCGTCTTTTCCATACTGCGTAGCATTGGGACTGTCTTGTGTACATTGTCAGATTAGGGAAAAGGTGGAGCTTGGTGAAAGGATTCGCCAGAAATTGCTGCAATGGCTGTCACGTCATTTTGCTGGGCAAAAGTAGAGTGAGTGCACACCTCCAGCAGATGGTACTGCACGCGACTGGTATAGGTACGTAATTGATTGACTGTTTTTACACGTGATAACGGCCTGGTGGCTTTGCCCACCTCTGCTAAATTTACCTTGAAAGAGTGACCTATTCGGTTTCAGTGACGGGGATGCACCTACCTACTAGTGAGGGGGAGTCTGGAGGGCACCGGAATATAGGTGATCCGTAGACATTCTAGGTAGGTACGTGAGTATCAGGTCTTTTTGCCGGTTGAGAGAGTGGAAAGGTACATAGCTTCAAGTACCTGAAACCCTGGCGCAGGCATTACTCGCAGGCATTGCTCGCAGGCATTGCTCGCAGGCATTGCTCGCAGGCAGCAGGAGCGCGGCAGTGCTAGCCTGGCTTTTGGTCTGGCTTTAGGCCTGCTGGCTTTAGGTCTCTTTCCAACCTCGGACCTGGCAAAACCTCAACCTAACCCATCACCTCGGCCAGCCAAAGCTCATCTCTTCATTGCCTCCCGCCACCGCTTCTCGGCCGCCACCTCGCCTCCTCCCTCATCGGCTTCCCTTGTCCCTCGGCACCAGACCAGCGACCGCCGGCTTGCACGCATCTCTCTGCTGACCGGCCAGGTATATGACTTGATCCGCCAGCGACCGATCCATCCCTCGGGTAGCAAGCCCGCCGCCAACCCGCCTCCCCTAGCCGCCAACGGGACTGCGACTCGGACAAATTGGAGGCGCTGCTTCGAGGTTTTGCTTCCTGCCCTCAGGCCTGTGTGCTTGGGCCTCGCCTGTACCGACGCTTCTGTCAAGTCGTCGCAAGAAAAGCTGGGAACGCTGAGGATCGCGAGCACAGAGCTTCGTCTTCTGGCTTCATGTCATAATTCTCTTCTCCATACAGACTGCCGTTTCCTGGTACTGTACGTACTGTCAATCTTTTCTTGTGCCGACCTCGTCGTCGGGCCCTCTCTTGTCTCTGCTCCACCTCATCGCGCCCTGTATCCGGGACCCGCCTGATTGGGGCGTCTCGGAATCGCGACCATCAAAGCTTTTGAGTTGCTGATAATTCTCCATCGCAAAGACCAAGGACACAACCCTGTATCTTCAAGACTTAATAGGACTATTTGACTAGCCGCTCTGCGCGCCTTGTCCGTCTGTTCTTTCGGGTTCTCCCCTCTCCGAACACGTTACCACAGTCAAAATGGCCGAGGCCGATTTCGAAATCGACTTCTATGGCGATGCCGCGAGCGAGCACCAGCCCCAGCAAGACAACACCAAGGAGGGCGAGAATGAATATCGAGACCACGAAGACGACTACTCCAAGGGCCCTGCCGCGAGTGAGCACGGCGGCCAGGCCCACGAGATGGAAGACACAGCCTCGTTCCAAGGCACAAAGAGGAAATCAGAGGAGGCCGACCGTCCCGTCGATGCAAACGCCACCCCGGCCGTCATGATCTCCGAGCTTAACTGGTGGACGACCGACGATGATATCCGCGGCTGGCTGAGAAAAGCCGAGTGCGAAGGCGAGGTCAAGGAACTGACCTTTAGTGAGCACAAGGTCAACGGCAAGAGCAAGGGGTAAGGGCGATTGGCCACCCCTAACTTTGCACATGACTCGCGAGACTAACCTGCGGCTCTAGGCAGGCGTACGTCGAGTTCCAGTCCCGCCAAGCAGCCACGGCCGCCAAGCACCATTTTGACCAAATAACGGGAGATGCCGCCCAGCCGGCGCAGAAGAAGATGACCGTCTCGTACTGGAACCCGGGCATGAACCCGTTTCGAACCCTGCCCAAGGATGCCCCGGCGCGGGTCAAGGAGCAGCCGCGTACTGCCCCGTCGGGCCCGTATAATGATCGAGGCAACTATGGCGGCGGCTTCCGGGGACGTGGGGGCTTCAGCGGAGGGCGTGGCAACATGGCCCAAGGCAACTTCAATCGCAACTTCAACCCCAACATGGGCTACAACAACAACAACATGGGCGGCGGCTTCAATGGCCCCATGGGCGGCGGCGGCGGCAATTTCGGCTTTGGCGGCCGGGGCGGCATGATGGGAGGCGGCATGAGGGGCGGCCCTGGCGGCATGCGAGGCGGCCGGGGCGGGAACATGATGGGCATGGGCCCCATGGGCGGCATGCCGATGGGGATGCCCGGGAACATGGGCATGATGGGCATGGGCGGCGGTATGCCTGGTAATCCGTCCCCGCGTGCAGGAGCCATGTCGAGAGCAAAGTGTGGCTAACCGTCTGTAGGGTTCCAAGGCATGAACCCCGGCTTCACCGGCGGCGGCTTTGGCTTCGGGCAGAACCAGGGCGGAGGCGGAAACGGCGACTGGGGCAACCCGCACGGAGCCAAGCGCCCGAGGCCCGAATAGAGAGGGGCGCTAGACGATGAGCCGGGCACGATCCGGGACTTGAGAGGGTCCAGGCGGAGGAGATGCAGTCTTTTGGGGGGGACGCTGCATCGTGTATCATAAAACCAGTTGGCCGGTGCATATCGGGTTCGGAGCGAGAGCGTTCTACGGGGGAGAGCTCTGAGGGAAAAGCTATGGTTTCTTGCTCCAAAGAGACAGGGTGCGCCCAAGAATTTGAAGACAACGAGGGTCTCGCTACTTTCTTCTTATTTGGAAGAGAAGGAGTGAGATTACTCCCGATGCTCGCAAGCCCCGCGCCTTGGGGCTCGAACGGTGATTGCAAAGGCGAGTGTAGCAATAACGACATTTGTTTCTTTGCCAGGCAGGGGTCGGAAATTGGTTAGGTTCGGCTTCAGTTTTGCAATCGCGAGATTGTCGTGACTACAAGCTGTTTGATCTGTATCCATCTTGACCGAAGGCATGCCTTGGCTTGGCCGCTCGCGTCGTCGCCGGCCCTGTCTATCTCTACAAGCTTGGAGCGAATGTCCTTTTCATACCTCGTCAAGACCTTGAGCAGCTCAGCGTCAGCGGCGTCCTGGTCCTGGTCCTCGGGGCGGGTTCCATCCAGGACGGCGCGCCACTGGGCGGGGGCAAGGCACAGAATGCGGAGGGCCATTTGGGTGCGGAAGCAGGCCGTCTCGGCGTCGAGCATGTAGCGCTCCCAGAAGCCGGCGTCCTGGAGGCACTGCCTCTGCGAGGCGGAGAAGAAGGGACACAGGTAGGGGTCGAGGCAGGTCTCGTCCCAGGGGTTGCCGGCGAGGGTAAAGCCGTACTCGACGAGGAGAAAGTCGTTTGAGTGGGGGCCGTAGCAGATGAAGAGCTCGTCGCCGGGGCCGTGGGGGCGGGTGGTGGTGAAGGTGTAGTCGGCGTGGTCAAAGGCGACGGAGCAGCCGCCGTCGGGGGCGTGGTTGAAGAGGTCGGCGACGGGCTGCAGGGCGATGCGGTCCTCTCTCGGTAGCGTCGTCTCCGTCTGGGGGGTGGCATGGTAGAAGGTACGGCTGTTGACCAGGTTCCAGGCATAGAGAAAACGGCGGCGGGTCATGGCGTCGGGATACGCGGCAGCGACGAGGGCCCAGTCGCGGCCGAACTTTGCGCGCTGGCGGTCGCGCAGGCGCCGGGCCGTCGGGGGCAGCAGCGCGTGCAGCTCGCGCGGCCAGTAGATGGGCATGGAGGCCTCGACGTGGGCGCGCGAGGGGAAGACGGCGCGCCAGGCAGCGTCATGGTCGTCGTCTGCGTCGAGGCACAGGGCGGCGGCGAGGAGGGCCTGGACGGGTGCGCCTTTGAGCTTGCGGGCGACGGGCTTGGGCGTGGTGGCGAGGGAGCGCAGCAGGGTGCATGGGACCTTCAGGACATCCTCCTTTGCCTGGGGTTGCAAGTAGGTGAGCCGAGGAACAGAGGGCGCGGGTTCCGTGGCCCTGGCTCGTCTCTCATCTCGGTCGCTCCCTCACCTTGAGTGGTCTCGTCGCGACGATGCCAATGCCGCGGCCGGGGAGCGGCTTGGCCTCTACGCCGTTGAGGATGACGCCTTGGGCCGTTGCCCACTGGAGCAGCCGCTCGGTTGCTTGCATTGCAGGAGGGCGGTGGTGGTCTGACGCCGTTGGCTGTTACATGGCTCAGAGTGAGTGAGAGGGCGCCATTGGTGGTGTTTGCGGTGAGGCCCAAGCAGACGGCCCTGGAAGCAACTTGGCAAAGTCGCCTACGGATGAGGTCCGCTGCTTACGTCTCAACTGTCAAGAGCGATA
Source organism: Hirsutella rhossiliensis (assembly GCF_020360975.1). Lineage (NCBI taxonomy): Eukaryota > Fungi > Ascomycota > Sordariomycetes > Hypocreales > Ophiocordycipitaceae > Hirsutella > Hirsutella rhossiliensis. Next base: position 3,318,139 of record NW_025408670.1, read on the forward strand.
ACGATAAGCTACCACAACTTACAACTTCCCATCTGGCAGTCTTTCGCTTGGTGAAGCCATCAACCGCTTCAGCGTGCGAGCCGTGAATGCATCAACCGCCCAACGGCTGCATTTCCGCGCTGCTTCTGCTGTTCGTTGTTGCACCTATACGAAGCGGGCGACTCTGCAGGTCTCGAAAAGGCGGCCCTTGTCCTGCATCGAAGTCAAAGTCGTCAACGTGGCCACTCGGCGGGCAACTGTCTGCAACACCGACCTCGATAGGCCGCGTCAACAACGCAACTGCTGTGGAGTTTCGCTTTGGCCTGGCCAGGTATTTCCTCTCACCTGAGTAGCAACAGCCACTAAGCTGCCGCCCTATCTCCATCACTGTAGGGTTCAGCGCACTTCCATTCTATGACCAGGAAACAACGGCCGCCCGTTGCATGAACTCGCAACCATGTGCTGCTCCATACCTGTCATCTGTTCATCCCTCGCTGCGTAATGATACGCCGCCTTCGGGAAACATATGTAATCTAGCAGAGCCGCCACTGACTTGGGCTTGAGGCGCAGAATGACAGATACTCGTCAGCTCTTTGTGGAGTTTGCGTGCTGAGAGGCCAATGGAATCGTGGACAGGGCCCAGTCATGTCTTTATGCAAGCTCCGAGGCGACGGGCCCTATTCCTTCTATTCCTGTCTTTGCCTCTTTCGAGACAGAGCGCGTTTCACCACGTCTCAGACTCGATTCTCGACCCCTCTGTTCTATGCTCTAGACATGGGTCGCCGATCGACCAGAGGATCAGCGGCCGAATAGTCTAATTCTGAATCGTGATCCCGCCGCTGCTTCGCCGCGTACAGCTGCCACTTGGAGTCCGAAGTTGGCCAAATATTATGCGAGGCGCAAGTCATGACGGTGGACCGCCGATAACTGTGGAAACCACGACGGGACGATGGCGCAGACGGGACGAAGGCGCAGACTGGACGATGGCGCAGACGGGCTTGCTAGGAGGGTATAAGAATCCCCGTGGCTCTGCTCGACTGGCTTCTTCATGCTCCAGCCATCCTCATCATCCAGTGACCAGACGTTGGCTTTCAATCGCTTCCAACTCACTCGTCGACACCCAGCCAGACCCGACTTGCATATTCCCACAGCACCCAGACTTTCTTAAACCAACTTTCAAAATGGTTCGGATCGCTGTTGCTGCCTTTCTGGCTTGTACGTGTTCCATCGTCTCTGGAGTCCTGCCCTGTTCTCTCGCGGCATTGCTAACACGGAATCCAGGTGCCGTAACCTCGCTGGCGGCGCCCCAATTACAAAACCCCGAGCCCAGCCTCTCACCCGATGGCACCACCAGAGCCAGCACACAGAGCAGCACCACTAGAGCCAGCACACCCAGCGGCGGCGCTGGAGGCGTCCAGCGCGAGAAGCCGGTCCTCCCCGAGGCCAAACCAAATAACACAGAAACCCGTGTGCGCTTCGGCGACGGCGACACAACCAGCAGCGCCGCTGCAGACAGAAAGCCCAAGGAGAAGGCGTCGGGCGACCCTGACTGCATGTCGGAGTCGTGGAAGGCAGAGGTTGAGAAACTGGAGGGGCTGATGAAGGACCAGCCGGAAATGAAGGGCCAGTTCCAGGCCCAAATAGATATCATCAAGAAGGCCCCGTGCGGATCCGGCGAATCAGGCGGACAAAGCCCCACCGGAACCTCGGGCGGACTAAGCCCCACCGGAACCTCGAGCGGACCAAAACCAGCCGGAACCTCGGGCGGATTAGGCGACTCACCAATAGACGCAATCAGCCTCAAACCATCAAGTGCGAGCAAGCCACAACCCTCATCGAGCGGAGGCGTCCCAAAACCATCAAGCTCGAGCAAGCCGCCGTCGAGCGTAAGCGAGCCAAAGCTCTAGTCATTGGCCGGGAAGGACCTGGAAGACGAGCTTGATGAAGACGAAGACGAAACCAAGACTTTTGATGGCCCAGGGACTGATAAGCCGTTGATATCGGGAGGAGGAGGTGACTTGGCGGGAAAGAAAAAGCGCATCTGAATATATTGATGTACAAAGCATAACAAGGCACCTTGTTATTGATTCGAGCCTCGTAGGAGCGCAGGAATAAGAAATGAATCGTGCTTTTTCACACTCTTAGTACCGAGACGCAGCTCTGACTGACAATCATGAAGAATGAAGAGACGCGCCTACAGTCTGGCTGCGTCGTTGTTTTCCATTGCTTTGCCTATCAGATGCTGAATGCTCCCCCTTCTCTCGGGTCCACCGTAAAGCGATGCTTGTACATGGTACAGGTCCCCTCTTAGGTAAGGCGCAGAACCTCTGCCCAGACAGCTTCCGGCAGCTCGGCTTTCATTTCATGACACAACCCCCCAGACTCGACACCCCCTCGACCGTCCCGCCCCGAAACACCGAAGCATCTACCGGCAGAGGAGCCCGGAGAAAGACCCGCCCCGCCATGGACGCAGCTCTGGCGAGGCTCCGGCCAGTGTCCACAGCTCGGCACGCCGTGCGCGCTGCGACGTGCGCCGCGTGCGCATCGTCATCGCCATCGTCGCCTCCTTCTGCTTCCTCTGCCGCACTCTCGTCCTTGGCCGCGCGCCGAGCATTCTCGGCCCTCAACCGCCCGCCGCCGAATTACCCCGGCCATGTGCCCCTGACCACGGTGGAGCGCGCCGGCCTGGCCATTGGGTCCAGCGTCATGTCGCTCATCGACCCCTACCGCCACGGTACGCTCCCGCTCTCTTTCCCTGGACACGGAAGATGGCGGAGCCAAAAGAGTCCAAGCTGACGTGGAGTCAACTCGCTGGCGCAGACCTCATCGCCGCCCTCGGCGAGGCCACCGCCACGCCCTACTTCATCTACCGCCTCCGCGACGCCATGCTCGCCGACCCAACCGGCCGCCGCATCCTCCGCCTCCGCCCGCGCATCACCTCGCAGACGCTCTCCGTCGCCGCCCTGCGTGCCCTGCCGAGCAACAGCCTCGGCCGCGCCTACGTCGACTGGCTCGACCGCGAGGGCGTCTCGCCCGACACGCGCTCCGCCGTGCGCTACATCGACGACGAGGAGTGCGCCTACGTCATGCAGCGCTACCGCGAGTGCCACGACTTTTTCCACGCCCTCACCGGCTTGCCCGTTGTCCGCGAGGGCGAGGTGGCCCTCAAGGCGTTTGAGTTTGCCAATACCCTCATCCCCATGACGGGGCTGAGCACGCTCGCCGTCGCCACCCTCAAACCCCGGGAGCGCCAGCGCTTCTGGTCCATATACCTGCCCTGGGCGCTGCGCAACGGTGCCAGGAGCCGCGACGTCATCAACGTGTTTTGGGAGGAGCAGCTTGAGCGCGACGTCGACGACCTGCGCGCCGAGCTGGGCATCGAGAGGCCACCGGACCTGAGGAGCATCCGCAAGAGGGAGCGCGAGGAGAGGAATCGGCACAAGGAGGCGCAAGCCCGCGTCTGACTTTGAGGGCCTATCTTGTATGCCATTGAGCACATCCCCTCGTGTACGGTGACAGCCGTCGTCACAAAACCTTTTGCACCGTGGAACACGGGCAATCCACATATGTACAAACACCGCGCGCGAACAGATGCCCCAGTGCTCATCGAGCCCTTTCTTGGTATCATCCAATCCTCATCTTCCTGCCCATATGCCCGGCTGGCCACACGGGCGCTCACAAGTCCAACAAGTCGTCGTCGTCATCCCACCCCTTGCGCCTGCTCACCACAATTTTCTCCTCCTCCTTGTTGTCCGCCACGGCGTTGAGCAGGTCCTTGAGCTGCGCCTCCGTCACCTTTTGCCGTAGCTGGCCCGTCTGCGCCAGCATGATGAGCCGGTTCTCCACGTCGGTCGCGCGCTGCTGCTTGACGAGCCGGATGCGCCCGAGCCGGTCCGCCGCCTCGGGGTGCAGGATCTGGTTGAGCATGTGCTGCCGCGCTTCGTCTTGCTGCCTGCGGGAGGGAAACGGCCATTGTTAGTGAGCTGCAGCCAACGGGCGAGTGCGATGAGGCGTACTGCTTCTGCTGCTCTTGGTCTTGGCCGCCCGCCGACGACGGCTGCCCGCCGCTGCGTGAGCCGCCGCCGCCGCCCTGCTGGGCCTTGAGCTGGTCCAGGCGCGCTTTTCGAATCTGGCGAGGGTCAGCCTGCTTGAGTATGGAGTCTTTTCGCGCGCTCGGCGAACCTGCTCGAGCTCCGAGTCGTCCATGGCTGCTTTGCTTACGACGGAGCGTTGGTGTTTTGGATTGGGACGGCAAATCCCCGATTGCGGCTGAGTCAACAGTGACAAGGGGGACTTGGAGGGGCAGCTCTAGGCATCACGTGAGCATGACTGACGTACTTGAAGCCATGCACCAGTTACATGCATGATGACCTGCACAGCATCGAAAGACGGCCAAGCTCTTCTTGGTGTGCAAAGTAGTAATAATAATGTACAGAGCAGAAGCCTCTAGCTCCAGCCACCCGTCTATGCATATCCTTGCCAGCTAACCATGGGGCGGAAAACACCAACCTCTATCCTACACATCACTGATTGTCATGAGGTCTTGTGCGATACCGGTGCGTCAAGTGACTTGGTACCGACATCTCCTCCACGGGCACATACGAGTTCAGTCTCTCGATGGCCTGGGAGTGCTTCGCCTTGATCATGTCCCTCACCATGGCGTTGACGCGGAGGTCAAGACCCAGCTCCTGACCTCGTCGAATAAAGTATCCGTTGAGGTAGTCAATGTCTGTCGGCAGGCCCTTGTCAACGCGGAGGACTAGCTGGCTCGGGCTGAAGCGCTTGGCCAGAATATTTTCGTGCAAGATTTTGTGGATGCTCTTGCCGTGCATGAAATTTCGGATGACGGCTGATCCCTCCACCTCGGGCATCTGATCGACGACACGAATAATCTCCGTCAACAAGCTGTGCATGATTCGCTGAGCGGGCATGTTCTGCAGCAAGCCCTGGTACGACATCTCGAGCAGGACGCAGACGGGCTCGACGACGGTGTCGAAGATGACCGAGGGTAGCTTGAACCGCAGCCACTGATCGTAGGGTGTCATGGTTGAGCGGAGGTCTCTGGACTCTCGCAGTGACCTCACCATGGGAAGGGACGTGTCCGCCTCCTGGTCGTTACTTAGGCCCAGAGTCAATCTCGTGTCGCCGCTTTTGAGACGCCGGACCGAGTTTGAGTTCCTGTGAAAGGCGAGCCGGTGGCTCATGTGGCCGAGTATAAACCTAGGGCTCGGGTTGGAGCCTTCGAAAAACTTTCTCCTCACGTCTTCCAAGACCCCCAGGCCTTCGTGCATTAAGCAGATGGTCGTGTTCTCGTCCACTCGATCCTGGACGGACTTGATGGACCGAACGACCTCGTGTGCCCGGCCGGTGACCAGCAGCTGGTCGATACGATCGTCTTTGGTGTCGACTCGTGGCTGGGGCGGAAGGCCTGCGTTGGTTTCCACGATGCTCGGCGCGTGTCTGGCGCTGTGTCTCGACTTCCGAATATTGCGATATTTCGACGGCATGTTGGTCCTCCAGCCGAGCAGCTCGATCGAGTCGTAGACGCCCGAGAGGGCATGCGCAATGAACCTGGATCTTTCGTCCTCGCCGAGGATGTGAATCTTGTGCACAGTGGGCGACCTGGCGGCTTCGGGGGGGAGAAGAACAGCCGGCAGGTGGAACTGGGGGTGCTGCGACCGTGAATCGGTTGAGGAGCCGGCAGGTAGCGCTTCCGCCCGACTGCGACGCATGCTCTCCGTCACCTCTTGCGGAAAGACAGGCGCGGTGGATGCGCGTCCATCGGAGCGGGACGCGACAGTGCCATAGCATCGCACGGCCACCCGGCCCACGCAAGGGCTACCTCGGCAGCATCGCGATGGGCTGTGAGGTATTCGTGCGGATAACCGCAGGCGACCTGGGCCAGCCACCTTGAAGGCCGTTGCGAGGGTCGGCGAAGTGGCGAGAACTCTCCTCTCCCGGTTCGTTGGATCGCCCAGACAGATTACCGGCTGGGCATGCGCATCTAGCCGGCAGGGCGTGGGCGGGGATGCAGATGGAGTGTCGTAGAGCCGGGCAGGCTAAGGGGGGCGAGTTTGGTGGAATTGCGGTGCGATGGGCGATGACGGCTGCTTCTTGATCACAGTTTTCGGATTAGCGACTTTGGTCAGAAAAGCGCCGTCACGTGCCCCCCGCCAGCGACGATGGCGCCGGTTCCCCGCACAGTTGGAAATGGAAGCAACCCAATTCGCCCTCGTCTCTCCGTCGATACAACTCAAGTCGCACCAGGCCACCCGAGTTCAAGCATACATACTGTATGCATCGATGGAGTTGACAGCACTGGCGCATCATCGTTGTGCCGGCTTACCGCGCAGCACAGCCTCCCGAGCTGGGCTCGCCACGCCTCTTCGCACTCGAGACGACATGGCCTTTGCTCGATGAGGACGCCCAGAGATGCAGCCACGCCCATCCTGCGCTAGAGGCCACACCGCTCGTGCCGTGAATGCCGAGCCCTCATGAGATCCCTAACTTAGGAGACATCCATCCCGGGCATCATCGGGTGGCCTGGCGTGGGCTGGCCTCGCCGTCATCGGGCTCCCCAAGCTGAGCAAGCCGACAAGCATCTCTGCTCTCGAGTCTCTCCCCAATCTCGTCCCTACTTGAAACATGAAAATCGTCATCATCGGCGCGGGCATCTCGGGATGCACCGCCTACCTCTTGCTGAAAAAGCACCTGCCCAAGCCTCTGTCGGCCGAACCGCACTCCATCACCATCTATGAAGCCCACGACACTGACAAGGATACGACCTCGTCAGACCGTGGCCACGGAGCGACCCACTCGTCGACGCTCGTCGTGGGCGGCGGCCTCGGCGTTGGCGCCAATGGCCTTCATGTGCTGAAGCGTCTTGACGAGGATATCCTCCTCGATGTCGTCCGAGGTGGATATGTCGTGCCCACCATGATGATGAAGAGCAAAAATGGCACCGTCCTGGCTCGCCTACAACCCACGGGCTCACCCTTGTCCGGCGACGGAAGCGCAGCCAACGACATGTGCATGGTCGCAACCAGCCGCCACTCGCTTTGGCGATGCCTGCGCCTGCGAATTCCCGATAGTGCCATTGTGACCAAGCGAGTCGCCAAGGTGACCGCGAACCCCGACGGCCGCAACCTGGTCAGCTTCGTTGACGGGAGTCCGCCCGTCGAGGCGGATCTCGTGCTTGGCGCCGACGGCTTGAAGAGCCTCACCAAGCACGCCTTGTTTCCGGAGGCAGACCAAGACCCCTTCCCTGCGCGCTATGAGTAGGTCCCACACATCCGCAACAGACGCTCCCTGAGAATGCAACTCTAACGCCAGGATATAGGGGCCTCGTAGGAGTGGGCGGGTTCATTCCCTCCTCCGACGTCAAGGGCCATGTGGAAAAGGGTTCGATGAACTTTGTCTTTGGTGGCAATGGTTTTTTCGGCTACTTCTTTGCTGAGAGTGACGAGTCGTCGCCGAACCGTGACTCGCCTTTCCACGTCTCAGAGCCAGGCAAAAGTCTCGCCTGGTGGTCAACCTTCACTGCTAACGAGTGTCCGACCCCGGGCACGCTTGACGTGGAGGCCGTCACGCATCAGCTACGAGAACGCCACCAGGACTGGAAGGACCCCGTCGTGCAGAAAGTTCTCCGGTCCCTTCGCGTGGACAATATGTACCCGACCTGGACTGTCCCGCCGCTGCCGACGTGGGAACGTGAAGGAGTCGTCCTCGTCGGTGATGCAGCGCATGCCCTACCCCCAACCTCGGGACAGGGGTCCTCGCAGGCCCTGGAGGACGTAGAGGCCTTTGCCCTCTTCCTCGGCCACTATTTGCGCAAGGCGTACCAGGAGCACAAGATTTATGACGCCAACAGCCGGAAGCAGGTCATCAAAGTGGCTGCGAAGCAATACATGGAACTGCGCCTTCCCCGCGTCACCAAGATCCTGCAAGAGGCCCAGACAATGCAGAATTCCAAGCGGGACATGACTGTTTTCCAGGAATACTTGATGTATATTTTCTTGTGGATTCTAGGTGTGTCCGTCATGTGGTGCCCCTGCTGCTGCCACCGAGGGGAGGCTAATCTTACGCAGGATGTTTCCCGGGCTTCATGTCCAAGTCGCTCGCTGGCGTGGTCAGATACAATGTGGCCGAGGAGGCCAAGAAGGTACTCGGAAAGGCAGACTCGTAGCTTGTTTCGTCACTCAATTGTCAACGTTTTCCTTTCTTGGTTACTTCGTAGCCCTAATTTGGGTTGTTTCTTTGAACTCCAATCATATCACCAGCATGAGGCGAACCTTATCCTTGAGAACCTGATAATACAACCAATATGGTCCATACTCCAGGGGAAATTAATGGATGGATTTACGAAGCAGCAAACGAGCGTTGTCTATCGCTTGAATGGTTCCTCATGCAGCGCGTGATGTCGAGCTAAGTCTCAAATGCCCAGGGAAGTCGATGAGTAACTCCAGAAAGCATTTTGTCAAGACTCTACAACAACCAAAGGCTCACTATTAATGACAAGGTCCACGTATATTAGCCAGCGAGTTTATATAGCTTGAAGGTTATTTTCATTTTCCAGTCCAGTCTGTCATCCCCCAGTGACTCAATTATCTCGAACATCAGCCCGCCGTCTCACCAGAGCGGTTGCTAATGCCAGGGATGGCTTCAATATAATGAGGCCATAATCATCCTAGCGTCGGCGCTGTGCTTGCTCGTCCACGTCAGGCAGAACACTCACGGCACACAAATAATGGCCCTCGAGGTTTCGGTGCGTCGCCTCTTAAGCATAGCACATACAGCCTGCGTCCCATCAACCTCGGTATCTTAACCAGCTTGTCTTTGTGGGGGAGAACATCAATCACCTCGAGTCGCCATGACGTTGCCGCGCCGATGTATCGGTCTTTTACTTGTTGCTAGATTAATGCTTTGACGTGATCTCCCCCAGCCGCCCTACTGGCAGTGCGGTTCTCTGTCGCCCTGGTCTTGGAAATAGGCGGGAACGACTTACCCAGTGTTGTGGCCCTCGTATCAGCGCGACGCCCCGTGGCCTGGTAATTACTACAAGTACAAGAAACAACTTACCCACTGCAATCATCCCAGTGTCAGCGTGCCGTCCCAACTACTTGTTGATCGATGCTGAAAAGACAACTTAGTCCCTATAGAGCCTTTGGTATTGGCAGGTTGTCCTTTAGTCTAACTATGGAGCTAGAAAGGATACTGACCACCTGAAACTCAAACTATAAGTGCAGCCCGGCCGAAGACAGTTCTTGCTCAAACAATCACAGCAGTGGCGAGAGTTTGTCTGTTAGCAAACGTGATCGCAAAGAAGCTGTGCGATGGCCAGATAAGTTGACCATGTTAGGATGATGCCTCTAGAGACTTGTCGGCCATGTCGGAAGGCGAGATCCAGATGATGAGCCACTACACAAGCATGGTAGGAGGGCACATGGTAAGTTCTCGGGTCCTAGTCCTTGTGGCGGCATATCAGGCTCGCTCCGACCACTGAATCCTCGTTCCCGCGAGTTTATGAATCACCGCAGTGGAAACCGGTGGGGTGAAGTTTGATTGCCGTCTGCATTTTTCTGACGTGCAAGAATCCTGCAGATTGAACTATATAGGCACCGTAGGGGTGGCTCACCGCAGCAAGGGTTGCCACCTAATGGTCATGGATTCGTTCAGAGCTCTCGGATATTAGACGGCATTCGGTCGGGTATGATCCTTGTGAGAACGATATCTTATATAGAACTCATTAGTCTTGAGGCGTGATGAATCACCGCAGCCTGTATTGTGAGGGCATCGCGAAATGTCTCGATCTGGGGCTTCTGAACCTGGCCCATTCATCCGGGTTCTGAGCACTCTTGAGCAGGTCTGACCTGTTTCTCGGTCGGGGCCCGGTTCTCCATCTGCGTTCCTTGAGTTATAATCCGGCTCCAGCCTCGGCTTCTTGCCGTGGATGCAGCAGAGCTAACATAGGTAAGACTAAGAGATTTAATTCAAGCATTTGAACATTGATTGAAAGATGTAGGCTTTGTGTTGATCGACTGGTCACTGGATCCTGTTACTCTGAATAAGAGATATATTGGACTCGGCTGGTTGCGAACTCCCTTGCGAGAGCTTTTGCATCTCACGACATACGAAATGCAGAGCCCTGAAATGTCCCAGGCATACCGAACTGAAACGAGTGGGGGGATGATATCCGGTGGCCTAGACTAAGAAACATCCCACCGGTCTGCCCAATCGTCCGACCAAATGTGAAGAAAGTGTAGCTGGTCAAGGTGCGTATAGTGCCGCATTAATCGGCCACCCACTCCCACTATTCTGCCTCCTAAAAATGGATTAGTATGACTTGTCAAGGCGCGCAGCGCCAATTTGTATGCGCGTATTCCCCACCCGTACGTCGGAGACTGCAACAAATCCCGCCCGCACCAATGCATGCTCATAGCGAAGTAAGATTATCGCGATACATAGAAAATAGTTGTCAGAGCAGAGAAAGGACTTAAAATACGCATTAATAATACCTCAGGTACCGCTATTTGCCTGGTGTAGCGGTATTTTACCAGCTTTATAATGATGAGCCCAGTTGCTGATCCCCGCTGGGCAGATCAGCGAGGGTTAAAAACGCATCCCGGAAGTTATATTAGCTGGTCGGTCCACTGTTTAACCAACCCCTAGGGGGATTTTAATGCACTATGGTGTCTAATCTAATTGTCAGGGGGTTACATAACTTATGCCTCCTAAACCTTATAGTAACTTAATTAATTTATGTCTTGCTAGATTGGCCCATGTTAGGCTATGAGGGTAATTAGCTCACTGGCCATATAAGTACAGCCATCAACCTAGGGGGGTTATGTCAGGGCAGAGAAAGGATTTATAATACGCTTTAATAACACCTCCAATAGGGGTGTCCCTACTTTGCCTGGTATAGCGGTGTTTTACCAGCTTTACAATAGTATACTAGGCGCCTTAGCGACATGGCAATATATACGGAGTACGTCTCTGTCAGCTGCCACCAGCACCTCCATGGCGTATAGAGTCCAGTTTCAGGTCATATGTAGGAGGGTCACTTCACTTTTGCTTGTACAACACAGTGGCTTCCTCAGTCTCTAAAGAAGCTCCCCCTTCCCTACATGTTGTACTATGCCTCTTGTTCACTCTTAAACCTCTGCCTCTACCTTATCCCATCGTGTATCCTCTTTTCGTGAAAGTTGTTATAAGGGCATCGTGGCGATGATCTTGCCTTATGTGTCAGCCTTGTAACCTGACGAGGCAGAGACAGACCAGTTATTATCATCGTTAGAGACAGTTGTAGTGCGAGTAGCTTGTTAATACGCCCGGTTTATACGCATCGCCGTGTTGTTCAAGGTATCGCAGCCTCTAGTTCGTCACTATCGCTTTGGCTGTGGTAAGACCTGTGCCGGGTCACGGGCTCCACAGTACGTACGGAGCAGCTCCAAAGCAGATACGGCCAGGAAAGCCTTACACAGCCAACTTTCCACTACAATGCTTTACGCAATTCTTTATGGAGCCGCAACAAGACCTTCCCGGGCGACTCCTTGGTGGTTGTTCGCGATACAGGCGTACGGGTGGGAAAGCCGGGCGCTGCGGCTTGATAAGCCGCACTAACCCACCCACTTTTAGGCCGAATAGCGGGAGTGGGTGGCCGTTACGGGTAAGTTATGCTTGGCTTCCAGCCATGATGGTGCAATCTGTAACGGGCAAGCCGCTTTAACGGCGGCTGCGCCGCCTAGCTTCTAGAACCTTCCATTGGCTCGAAGCTATAAAATGCTATTGTGCTCTCATGTAGTAGATTCTCTTTCTTTCTTTCTTTCTTCTCTATCTTGATAGTAAACAGCATAGGGACTAGTTAGTTGTATCAACTCACTAGAGGCCTTTCACATACTATCAAGATCACTGAAGACATTGAAGACACTGAAGACACCGAAGACACTGAAGACACCGAAGACACCGAAGACACTGAAGACACCAAACTGAGTCCCGTCGAACTATTAGCGTTCAGCGAAGTCGCGATGGCCGAAGATAACAACAACATGCAGCCGGACGTCCTCAGCGCCCTGGTTGCCGAGATACGAAGTCTGAGAGAAGAGAGTTCCCGAAGAAACACCCAGTTTGAAGAACGTTTTATTGCCCTGGAACTCCAACAACACCAGCAAGCCCGTTCGTCTGAACTCCTAGAGCCAACGCCATCTGTCACCCCGGCTGTCCCCATTGAGGACACTCGTGTGGTCGCCACTCACAACCCTCACCCAACCAAGCGCCCCAAATTACGAGACATACCGAAATTCGGCGGCGACAAGGCCCAGTGGCGAAGCTGGAAACTAGAAACCGAAGGAAAGCTACGAGTCGACAAAGAAGCCCTTGGAGATGCAGAAGGCCACTTTATGTACATCTTCATGAGCCTAGAAGGCAAGGCTAAAGACAACGTGACCACATTTGTGGAGATGCAAACCGAGAAGAAAACGTTCAATGTTGCTGAACTACTCAACCGCCTCGAATTGCTGTACGGGAGAGGGATCGCAAGCAGAGAGCTACACGCAACCTGCATTCGATTAAGCAAGGAGAGAATGAACCGTTCACGTCCTTTACCCCCGCTTTGAGAGGAGATCGCCAATGCCAACGCCGAGTATTGGCCAGATGACAGCAAGATTTCCTACCTCCAGGAGGCACTAAACGATAAAATGAAAGCAGCCCTCATAGGCTCTGACCCTCTGCCATCAGCAGCTATGTTGGGCTGGCGAGGAGGTGCGATTCGCTGAGCAGCCAGATGGAATTGTTGGGTCAGTGGAAAAGGCCTCGAGGCAACACAAAGAGTTCGGACAACTATGACAACCACCAGAATCATGGAGGCCAGGCTGCCCAGAAACAGCCTGGCCAGAAAACCGAAGTTAGACGAGAGGATATGATGGAATGGGAACCAACTCTACAAGCATCCGCGAAAGTGAACGCTGCGCGCACCCGCAGTGATAAGAACACATATGGTTACCAATCCAAGCGACCAGAAGACCAAGCGCTGTTGGGCAAGCGTGCCAAGTGGGTCGACCAGGCCGAGATGGACGCCCGTTACCGTGAAGGGCGTTGCCTCCGTTGTGGAAGAGACAACTGCAGAATCGAGCGCTGTCCATTGGCTGCGCCTATCCGACCCGCAAACACGACCCGACGCACTCAGGTCAATGCCGTGACCCCGTCACGACCAGCGGTCACTAAAGCCGAGGTCGCCGAAGACGATACTTCTTCTCATAACGATGAAGATTCAGACTAGGACACGCGGCGGCTGTGAGAGAATGGGATGTGAGCGGAAAAGCAAAATGGACGGAGAACCGTTCATAGCAGACGTCAGGGTGAACGGCACAGACTTCGTGCCATCTCTTGTCGACTATGGCTGCCTCTGCTACGGCGCGGTTAGCAAGCGCACATTTCACTCTCTCCAGTTGCCACATATACGCGTCCAGCCGCGCATCTTGGAGAATGCAGCGGAGACGGCAAGGAGGTCAAAATCGACAAGATCACGTATGTGTCGATCGACCTCGATGGACATCAGCAGCATCGTGTTTTCATGTACGTCATCGACGATCTGAACTGGGATATGATCCTGGGTAAACGATGGATGGAAGACCAGGATGTTCACATCCATGCGAAGGAAGGATATCTCGAGATCGGGTCCAATGGAGTTCAAGTACGAGACCGACGACGTTACCAGCCTCCACAGCTAGATGTCTCTAATGTCATGGCCGCAACCTTTTAGCAGAAGCACGCCGTGACAAACGCAAAGGCGGCATTGGAGTTCACTCGGTCACGATGGCGGATATTGACAAGGCCCTAAGACCGAAACCGAAGACTGACGTAATGGAGAAGCTGCCACCACAGTACCACAAGTGGTCTCGAGCTTTCTCTCAGCAACTGGCCGACCAGCTGCCCCCTCATCGGCCAGGTGTGGACCTGAAGATCGAAGTGCTGAAAGACGAGCATGGCCGAGAGAAGCCCTACCCTGGGGACCGCTTTACAGCATGTCCCGCGAGGAGCTATTGGTACTACGGAAGACTCTCACAGAACTACTCGACAAGGGATTTATTAGAGTCAGCAGCTCGCCAGCCGCGGCACCAGTCCTTATGGTGAAGAAGCCCGGCGGAGGCATCCGCTTCTGCGTGGATTACAGAGGTTTGAACCATATAACGAAGAGGGACCGCTATCCCTTGCCCTTACTGAGCGAGACCTTGCGAACGATAGCCAAGGCAAGGTGGTTCACCAAGGTAGATGTTATAGCAGCGTTCCATAAGATCAGGTCGCCCCGGCGACGAGGAAAAGACAACTTTCAGAACGCGCTATGGATCCTTCGAATGGCTGGTAGTTCCATTCGGCCTGACAGGCGCACCAGCAGCCTTTCAGCGGTACATTAACAGCGCGCTCCAGGATTACCTAGACGATTTTGTGTCAGCATATATCGACGATGTCCTGATCTTCTCCTCTGGAAGCCTGCAAGACCACCGCGACAAGGTCGGCAAGGTCCTCCAACGACTGATGGACGCCGGGCTGCAACTGGATATCAACAAGAGTGAATTCGAAGTCAAGGCTGTGAAATACCTTGGGTTTATCATCGAGGCGGAGTGTGGGATCCGAGTCGACCCTGAGAAGGTTGAGGCTGTGAAGGAATGGGCAACCCCGACGAATGTTAAGTCCGTGAGGAGTTTTATTGGATTCGCGAACTTCTACAGGATGTTTATGCCAGAGTTCTCGGTGATAGCGGAGCGCTAACGCGGCTAACGAAGAAGGACGTGCCATTCCGTTGGGATGAATTGTGCGAAGAAGCCTTCGAGAAGCTCAAGGACTTGTTGATCACGGCCCCGATCCTGCACACTTCCATCCAGAAAGGAGACTATCGTGGAAGCAGACGCTTCAGGATTCGCGTCGGGAGGCGTGCTCTTGCAGAGAGATGATAAGGATGGACTGGTACGACCTGTCGCATACTTCTCGAAGAAACATTCGGCAGCCGAAGCGAACTACGCTATCCATGACAAGGAGCTACTCGCCATTCTCAGATGTTTGGAGCAGTGGGAACCAGAGCTACGGGCAGTAGAGCACTTCAAGATCCTAACGGACCACAAGAACCTGAGGTACTTCTACTCGGAAAGGAGGTTGACAGAGAGACAAGTGCGGTGGTCGGAGTTCCTGTCCAGGTTCCAATTCGAGCTCGAATGGAGGCCGGGCCGCAAGGGCGGATTGCCTGACGCACTCTCTCGACGGGACCAGGATATGCCGGCCAACTACTCCGATGAACGACTAAAGGGACGCATTATGAGGCTATTCCAAAATGATCACCTTAGAAGGGTCCCAATATCGACATTGTCTACCAACACCGAGGGTGCCCAGGAAATCAACTTCGGAAAAGAGATCAGGATATTTGAAGATGAGGAGTTACAGCAGCTGTGGCACGCCGCACGGCAAGAAGACAAGCTTTATCAAGAACTCACGAAGCTGGTAGCAGATGGAGCGAAGAGTGTGCCAACAGACTTACAGAAGGAGAAGGTTGTCAGCATTTCAGAATGCTCATTAGACAATAGAGGCCTGCTGTGCTTTAGAGAACGCGTCTGGATACCCGGTTCGGAGCCGCTACGTACAAAGATCATCCAGGAAACTCACGACTCTCATATCACCGGACATCCTGGAAGGGACCTCACGTACTCGACTCTGTCGAGACGCTTCTTCTGGCCGGGTGCCGCTAGCGATGTACGTCGGTTTGTGCGCAACTGCGAGGTTTGCGGACGAAACACCATCTGGAGGGATACAAAGAAAGGACTCCTAAAGCCGCTCCCTATTCCGCAACGCATATGGAGCGAAATTACCATTGACTTTATTACTGACCTCCCACCGTCGGGGAAAGATGGCGCGACGAACTGCATGGTGGTCACGGACCGACTCACCAAAGGCGTCGAACTCGAAGGATTGAACGATATTTCCACAGAAGCGGTTGCAAGAAGACTCTTCGAACGACACTACCCTGTCCATGGCATCCCAACGGCTATAACCAGTGATCGGGGTCCCCAGTTTGTCAGTGGTATGTGGAAAAGTTTCTGTCAGATGCTAGGGATCGAGCAGCGGTTGTCGACGGCGTACCATCCACAAACCGACGGTGCAACAGAACGAATGAACCAAGAGGTAGAGAGGATTCTTCGGATATGGACGAATTATCTGCAGGAGAACTGGTTAGACTTGCTTCCAATCGCGATGGCGACTATTAACGAGAGGAAGCAACCTCCACGGACTGAGTCCGTTCTTCTTCATGCACGGCTACCACAACGAGCCAATCCAATTAGTTGAGCATCGAAGAACGGAAGACACGACGCAGGGGGAAGCGACAGCGGAGGATTTTATTCAGAGACTACAGGACGCCACGGAGTTTGCGCAAGCAGCGATAGCTATGGCCCAGGAAATACAGCAAGCGCAAGCCAACAAGCACAGGACAGCCGCACCGAGATACGAGCCTGGGATTGGGTATACCTCAACTTGAGAAATGTCAAAACATCGCGACCCTGCAAGAAGCTCGATTGGCTACATGCCAAATATCAAGTGCTCGCGGAAGTTAGCCCACATGCCTACAGGTTGGATGTGCCTGGGCGCATCCATCCAGTCTTTCACGTCGACCTACTCCGGCCAGTCCCGGAGACCCATTGCCTTCGCAGAAACTCGATCAAGAGAGTGCCCCACCGGTGCTGGTGGACGGCGAAAAGATGTACCTTGTTGAAAGAATTCTGGATGAAAGAATGGAAGGTACGCATAAGAAGGTGCTCGTAAAATGGCATGATTACTCGCAGCCTACGTGGGAACCCCTTACTACTATTCGACACACCGATGCATGGAAGCAATGGAAGAAGCATAAAAGGAGTGTCACCTTCTCAAGTCATCTTGCCACAGATTGCCACGACCCCCCGGAAGAGGAAACGTTGGAAGGGAGGGAGGTAATGTAACGGGCAAGCCGCTTTAACGGCGGCTGCGCCGCCTAGCTTCTAGAACCTTCCATTGGCTCGAAGCTATAAAATGCTATTGTGCTCTCATGTAGTAGATTCTCTTTCTTTCTTTCTTTCTTCTCTATCTTGATAGTAAACAGCATAGGGACTAGTTAGTTGTATCAACTCACTAGAGGCCTTTCACAGATACTAGTTTTATATATCGATGCTCCTCGACTTCTTCTCCGCAGTGTCTCGGATAGCTTTCTATTATCTTGCGATTATAGTTGCGTTTAATCTATCCATGGCACGTTCTTGAATTCATAGGTGTGTTGCTGCCTTGGGTGGCGATGGTGCCACTTGGGCTGCTTGGTGAGGCTCTTACCTAGGACAGTTCCTGTGAAGCTGGTAAAATACCGCTATACCAGGCAAAATATGGGCATTCCCATTGGATGTGTTATTAACGCGTATTATAAGTCCGTTCTCTGCTCTATAGTTCCATACTATCGATTTACCGCTCAGTTATACAAAGCGGGATTCGCGCACTTCATCTAATCTAACTACAGGAGGAAACTTTATGTCAAGGGCTGTGAAAATTGTATTATCGTTTGCCCTGCCGTAAGTCCTCCTCACGTTGTCCCACTTTTGCGCACGATGCTCTATTGCATCTATGACAGCCACCGACATCCGCATCTTTCAACACCTCAATTCCCGACATCAACTATCAGGATGCCAAGGGCCGTTCAACCCGCTGGCGTTGCCCGTGGGTTTATCTTCTAATACAGCGTTCAGTCATAACACGGTGAACATGAAAAGCCCCTTCGCTAAAGAAAGAAATCTTGGCTCATTCAACAATAGAAGATGGGAAGCCTGGCGCAGATGGAAGGAAAAGGTACAAATTTTTGAATGCTGCCCGGGAATATATGTCTCAACGCGCTTCTCCCCAAACACCAGAACACCCCAACATTTGCTCCGCCTTTGCCTTGACCGTCACTGCCAAGAACAGCAGGGCAAGACTGGTGCCAAGCGGGATCCATGCCGAGCAACGAGACGCGTAATAAAAACGCAAAATTCCTCACAACGCCAAATCGTAAACATGTCAAAAGAGCGCTGCCTCCCTTGTGCGTTGAACTCCGCCGGACCTATAACTGCAACCATGTTTTGACCGTCCAGTCGTCCACGACCCCGTTTGATTCCACAGCCTGCTTCTTGAGCTGCTCCGTCTGATCCTGGATAATCTTGCGATAGGCCGCCTCCTGCTTTTTGACCGATTCCGGAGAAGAGCCCGGCGGCGCGGGCATTGCGACCGCTGCACCTCCGCCGCCGCTGCCTTGCTTGCCCGGTGACGCGCCGCCCACGTCGACGGGTATGTTTTGCGGGTTGCCCTTGAGGCGGTCGCGAAGGATGAGCATGGACGGCATGCGCACGTTGAGCTGGGACAGCATATCGGCGTAGCGCACGCCGAGCTCATTAGCGATACACTTGAGCCGCCCCTTGACCCATACACGTTGCAGGTCGGTCAGGTAGTCCTGACCCTGCACGCAGACGAGGGGCCAGATGGCGAAGAAGCCGGCAAGACTCTTGTTGGTGTTGTCTTCTCCGCACGCGAAGCCCGAGAGCTGCTCCGCCACGTGCAGGTCTTTGCGCCTGGAGAACCAGCCTAGCTGGTAGGGGATCGAGGCGATGATGTCGGCAATGGCTTCGCCGCAAGTCCTCGAAATGGCCGCGTACTCGGGCGTCGTTCGGTAGTCGGCAGGCGAGATGATCCAGGCCGTAAGGCGAATGATGAGGGATGCCAGGACGATGCGCATGCATCGCATCACGTTCCACATGTTGACCACCCATAGGTCTCGATACAGGTCGACGCGGCCCGGGAACGCCTCGGCCTTTGCGTAGTCGCGCTTGGGATTGTAGTCCTCCCAGGCCACAGTCTTCCACCGATAGATGTCGGGCAGCCCCTGCAACCAGTCCACCACCTCCTTGTCCAGGGCCCGGCACCTCCGGATGAACTCCTTCATCAGCTTTGTATTCTCCGGTGTCCGCGCGAGGGTGCCGAGTAGACTGTTGACTTCGTTCCTGAGCAGCCCGGTCCGGCCGCTCAACTGCTGGAATTCGGCCGTGTGCCCGTTGCAGACGGGGTCGTTGGCCCACCACTCGATGCCCAAGCTTGGCGCCTTGCCTGTGCTCAGCGAATGGATAATCTATGCAGTCCATTGTCAACAGCCAAAAGCAAGAGGACGGGCGGGCAGGAAATACCATTTGAATCCGGACGGCGGCGAACAGGTCCATGCCGGTTTTCGTCTTGAGCTGCTCGGGGCCCCGCGTCTTGACAAGCTCTATGGCGCCTTCGACGTGTGAGCTCCAGGCAAACATGCCCAGGCTCTTGGCGGTGATGCTCTCAAATAGGCTGAGCAGGAGGATGGATGCAAGTGTGGCGTCTTGCTTGACCATGTCCGGGTCTCTCAAGGCGGTAAAGGTGGTGGCGAGGGCTTTCGTGTAGTGGCCCAGGGCTTGCCTTTCAAAGTCGTTGCCCGTGCCGACGCGGTTGTTGAGCGAGGCCATGGCACAGGCGTTGAAGGCGTGCTTGAAGTGCGGGATGGGCGGCTCCTGCTTGAGCAGCGGCAGGACAAACTCAAGCCAGCCTCGCGTGGCCGTGAAGCCCTGGCGGGGAATGAGGACGTAGTTTGAGATGAAGTGGCAGGACGCCACGTCCTTGAGCGGCGGCCGCAGGAGAGAGGGGATGCCGTCGTCGGGAGGCGATGTCGGCGGCGAGGACCCGTCATCGCTCGAGCTGGCCGAGCTGGGCGCCAAAGTCTTGTCAGCTCTCGTCGGCCGCGACACATCATGTCTGCCGCCCGATTGGTCGGCGCCTCTGTATCCAGGGCACTGTCGGCGGGCCTTTGCGCATTGCTTGCACGTCGGCTTCGTCTCGTCACACTGCGAGGCGGCACGTCAGTCAATCGCCGCGGGGGACCCGGAAAACGACGGACGGACCTTGATTCGTCGGATCCTGCACATCTGGCAGCCCCTCGACGGCTTGCCGCCGTAGGCCATGCTGGTGAGATGGACGCGGCCCGAGCTGTCCGCGGAAATGAATGCCAGGTGAGGCTGGCGGGCTGCGGGGACAAAGTAGTAAAAGAGGTAAAAGAGGAAGACGAAGCTGCCGGCGTCGTTGTCGTGGTCGACAACTTGGCCTCGACGTCGTCACCTGAGTGGCTGGTACGAGAGCGTCGGGCGCATGCAGAGCGTCATGTCAAGAAGGCGAAGCAATTAGAACTACCGGCTACGTTTCGACGGCCCATGGCGACGTGGTGCTCGATGGAATAGCGGCTCCCGCAAGGCTCTTCCTTGTGGGGCGGCACGTATCAGTTGAGAAGCAAGCCAAGGCCCTTGCGTCTTCCCTCATCATACCATTTCAGCTAATCTGCAGCCGCGTCGAAGAAATGCTAGTGCCAGTCCAGGGCCTACTTTGGTGCGACAAACCGGCTGCTGATGGGGGTCCAGCGTGAAAACCATGATGCTCATTGTGGTAAAGGCCATCGATGGTTGCGGAACCGATCGGCCAGCGAACCTCCCGGTCCGGTTTCATGATTCGCACGGCTAACCTGCTTGGCAATCGCGGCGCAACCTCGCAGTCGCAGCGTGTTGAAGCTCAGCGACCCCATGTGTGTTGCTTGCGTGTTTGTGTATGCAAGGCCAGCAGCTTCTTTTGATGCTGGCCGACGCCGTGCCATGACCTGTCAAAAACGATTAACCTGGAACCTGTCAGAAACGGAGGATGATGGAGCAGCAAGCAAACCCATGCTTACAGGCTGACAGGTTACATGTGTCTGTCATCGGCCGGCACTCGACGAGCCAGGGCTCCACACATAACGCACGAGCGCCCCAGAAGTCAGCCAGTCTATTAGAACAACTCAGTTAATGCCCGAGGCTACGGTGGCCAATACCCGAGGCTCCGGTGGCCAATGCCCATGCTAGGTGGGTGGCAGGCCCTGCCGGTCGTTCTTTCGTGGGCTTTGACCCCGAACTCTACCGTCCTGTCTGGGCGCCAATCAAGACGGAGAGCCGGGAAGCTCTGCACCGAGGTCGCCGACTGCCCAACGCTCGGCCACTGGGTCCTGCAGGTAGATCTCGTGGGAAAATGAGCGTTCTAGCCTCGGTAGGGCGGGGAGTCGATCCAAGGGGATCCGGTTTGTGCAGATGGCACATCCCTGGTAGGTAAACAAGGCCGCGGTGCCGATCTGAGGAACATGCTGAAATCTTGGTTCAGGCCATGTGGCCAAGCCGATACGGGTTCTCCATGTAAGGCAGCGTCGTTTGTGTGCAGTCCAGGGTGACTCTGCGAACTGCGTCCATCCCGGGACCAAGTTATTGGCAAGTGTCTTGGCCGCGAGCAGACACGATGAAACGTGTGTGTGTGTTGGTACTCGCGGAGACCAATCCCTGCCTTTATCAACGGGCACATATAGGGTCTGTAATGCAGGCCATGAGCTCCGTGTGCGCAGGAGGAGACCTCCACACGGCATTGTTGCATGTAGTATCGTCGTGCCGTCGTGGATTTGGGCCGCGGAAGAGCGGAATTCATGCGCGCGTGGATGTAACATTGGCGAGAAACAGGCCGCGCGCGTCAATCAAGGAGCCGTCTGGGTGCTGCATCTCTCGACAAGGCTCTGCGTCCATGTCAGCGAATAGCCGATGCTCGAGCTGTCTGACAGAGCCCGGATCGTCACCTCCGAGAAGCCGGTAGCTTCAGCGCCCGCAACACATAGTTGCAAGAGCTGCTGAATCAGCAGGTGTTAATTGCCTCTCGGCAGACACCAGGCGGCTCGAGCCGTCCGAAATGACACTGGCGGGCTTGGCAAGTTGACACTGACCGGGCCTGGAAGCCGGGGATTGCCTGCTTTTTTGCAGAGAAAGTTTCTTGCAGGGAAAGAGAGAGAGAGAGAGGTGGTCGTGTGGTGAAAGATGGATGGATGGCAGACGAGTCATGCTTGAGCCAAGGCATGCCCCGTGTCGCCGGCCAGGACAAGCCCTGTTGCAGGCGAAGCAAGCCAATCCTTCTCAAATCCATCAAGAGATATGCCCGACATGGAAGCCGCCGCCGCGCATAGGCGGCTGCAAATCTCGGTTGGCCGATGCGGCTTGCGAATCATGTGACCTCACGGCACCTAACTCTCTCCTCTGTGCTGTGCGTGGACCGAATTACAGCGCACACACGATGCCATTCTGCTATGCCTGCAACCGTGTGTCTTTGATGCTGGCAGCCAATACGTACCAGAATGTCGGGATGGCATTCCAAGGAGGCGGGCCTGCAGACCCTCGTTTCTCTTCTTTTCCCTTTTTCTTTCCTTGTCTTGGCTGCGGTACTGACGCCAGCTCAAGGCGCTTCTGTTGTCTTCCTCGCAGGCACAGACGACCGCTCGCTACCATCTACTATGCTTTTCTCTCAGTGCTGGCAGAACCTCCGTTCGGCATTCCTAATCTGCATTTTCTTGGGTTCTTGGTTGTCACCCTCCCCCTCCCCCGCCCCCTTCCCTGACACCACGCACTGCACGCCCGCCCCTCGCTCAGGCGCCTGTGGGGACCTGGCCTAGGGAAACCCCAGGGACCCTTGGTAGGGAGGCTGAATGGGGAAGCTAAGTGGAGGTAGGGGACGTGAGATGGAACTTGCATGGAAGCTACTCAGGAACCCGTCTACGGTACGTAGAGGAATTTCAAGTCCATGGAGACGCGGCTGATTGATATGCAGGTGCTTGATAGAGATGGGTTAAATTACGGCTAAAGCCGGCTGAAATCGGAGGGCAGGCGTGTGTGCAGCCTCCCACTCCGGCGGCGCGTTCTCGGCCCTTGATTTCCTGCCACGACGAATATGGTTCAGGGTGGCAGGACTTGCACCGTAGCAAGCCCGTCGACGCCGAGTTGGGCGGCGTCGTATTATTAGATTAGTGGCTCAGCATTGCACTGAGTGGTGGGCTTCGGCTTCGGCTCGTGACGTGGAGCCGCGCGTCTCAGGCCCCGCTGTCGAGGACCCTGGATCTGCCCTTTGCTCATCCGTGTCATTCCATGGCCTCATTTGCGTCGGAGACGTCGTCGACAGGCACGCAGCGCAACCCTAGAGCCAAGAGGCAAGACGAGCGGCAACTTTGTCTTTTGATTTGTGAGTCTGGCGGCTGGATTTGTAGCCCGTGACAGACAAACACCTCTCCATCCACCGCGGACCCAACAATGAATGGGCCAGTCTAGACTTGGCGACGTGTGCAACCTTCTTCGGCGCGTACGAGAGAGGTCGGGGCGCAGCCACCACCGCAGGATGAGAGCCCCTCTTTCTACAGGGATGACCAGGGATGACCAGGGACGACGGAGCTGTCCGCCTCGGCACGGGCGCTGGTTGGCCGCGTATTTTGGGAGCGAGAATGGCCGCAAGGGGCAGTTCGACGAGGCAGTTCGACGAGGCAGGTCGACGAGGCAGGTCGACGAGGAGGAGCTGGCCACCCAGTCAGATGCCGAGTACGAGGTCCACGTGGAGGGAGGAGGGAGCCAAGGTTATGGCGGTTGATACGCGGTAGGTAGCACAATGCAGGGCGATCTCGTGTGGCGCAGATACAGGGCATTCACCCACTGGCCCGTGCAGAGAATACAGGCCTTTGCAGAGAGTATTAGTAGTACAGGGCCTCCCAGCGACGTAGAGGGTCGTCGAGAGAGCGGCTCTTGTGCAGAAATGCGCTCCGGCCCAAGGGTACGGGGCACCCTCATCCGCAGGTACCTGCTTCGATGCGTTGAGAGGCCCTGATTGTCGGCACCACCAGGTACCCTCATCCGCCTCGCCAGGTATTTGCCAATTTCCCTGAATTTTCATCACATGATGTCAGTGAAAATCAGTATCCACCCCTTGATTTCGTGGCTGTGTGGGCTTTGCGCTCTTGGCCTTTGTTGTTCACCAGTTTGTTGGCCGCCCAAGGCCACAAAACTCTCCCCCCCCATCGCCGTTCTCTTTTCCCCTTTTCCGACCCGTTTCCCTTGCCAGCAGTCACCAGAACTCGTCCACCATCGATCCGCCAGCCGTCGTCTGCCTCCCTCACCTCGCCTCACCGCAGCCATGGATCGCGACCAGGTCTTGTCGCAGCAAGCCGTCGAGGCCATGATTGCCAACGGCCACACCATTGTTGTTTTCCAAGACTACATCTTGCGCCTCGACTCGTGGCTCGCCAAGCACCCTGGAGGCTCTCTGGCCATCCTGCACATGGTCGGCAGAGACGCGACCGACGAAATCACAGCGTAAATAGCCCACTCACTTCACATTATTCGTCGTCATCATCCCCCTGCCCGTCCGCCCTCCAAAAAAGGTAAGGGCCTAAGCACGGTCCGATCCGTCTTGTCTTGAGCTTAACTTGCAACGGCGTCAGACGTTTTCAGTAAAGCCTTGTGCAGCTATCCCCTGAAACATAGTGCATTCGACCAGTCAAGGGGGGCAACTAAAAAGCTGACACTTTATGCCTGTAGCTACCACTCAGCGGCCACATTGCGGACCATGAAGGCCTATCGGATCGGCCGGAAGCCGGCGGGCCTCTGGATCAACAAGACACCTCCAATCAGAGGAGGCATTTTCCACACCCCCGAGGACTCCACGCGCATTGTCGACGACGTGCCCGGTGACAGCTCCAGCGACGACACGTCCGATCACAGCTCGCCGACGCCGCCCACCTCTCGGTCGCCAAGCGTCAACGGCCTCGAGCTCAAGGATGACTTCGAGGGCGCTGTTCGACGACGCCTCATGGCCAAGGGCAGTGACGGCCCCGGCGAGCCATCTGCCACGAGTCCCGCCGAGTACGTGGATTGGGCAGTCCAGCAGGGCATCGAAGATGGCCTCCGCGACTATCCGTCCCTCGACCTCGCTGTGCAGCAAGACATTGTCGGCAAGTACCGAGAGCTGCATCAGAGGGTCGTCGACGAGGGGCTCTACGACTGCCCCTATCAAGAGTACGCCAAAGAAATGGGCCGATACTCGTGCTTATTCATTGGCTCTCTCGTCGCTCTCCACCATGAGTGGTACGTGACCTCGGCCGTCTTGTTGGGCCTGTTCTGGGTATGCTGTCCTGCCCTTGTCTGCTGTATGCGAAGCTCACATTGTCGCTCCAGCACCAGATCATGTTTACCGCGCATGACGCGGGCCATCGGGCCATCACCCACATCTTTGCCGTAGACACCCTCATTGGCATGTTCATTGCCGATTTTTGCTGTGGCCTGTCCATCGGATGGTGGAAAAGCAGCCACAATGTCCACCACCTTGTTACGAATCAACCAGTGCGTTCTCGCCATCCCGGCACCCCTGATGCAGATGAATCATGCGGCTAACCCACGCCTGCAGGAGCACGACCCGGATATCCAGAACCTCCCCCTCTTCGCCATAAGCCCTTCCTTTTTCAAATCCATCACCTCGACCTACTACGACAACTTTGTCATTGCCTGGGACGCCGCCGCCGACTTGCTGGTTCCGTACCAAAAGTACACCTACTACGTAGTCATGGCCATTGCCCGCTTCAACCTCTACGTCCTCTCTTGGCTGCATGTCTTCTCGCCCAAGGCGCCGTCGCTGGGGCACAGCAAGGCGTGGTGGATCCGCCCCACAGAGATCGCCTTCATGTGCTGTTACTGGTTCCTGTTCGGATACTGCCTGCTCTGGCGCACGCTGCCGACGTGGACAGTTCGCGTCGTCTTCGTGCTTGTGTCGCACATCGTCACCATGCCCTTGCACGTTCAGATCAACCTGTCGCACTGGGGCATGTCGACGTCTGATCTGGGCGAATCCGAGTCTTTTGCGCAGCGACAGCTGCGAACCACCATGGACGTCGACTGCCCCGCCTGGCTCGACTTCATCCATGGCGGCCTGCAGTTCCAGGCAGTTCACCACCTGTTTCCGCGAGTCCCGCGACACAACCTCCGGAGGGTCCAGACTCTGGTAAAGGAGTTTTGCCAGGGGACGGGGATCCCGTACTCCATCTTGGGCTTTGTAGATGGCAACCGCAAGGTCCTCGGCCGGCTGCAGGAGGTTAGCGACCAGCTGAAGATGCTCGTCGACTGCCAAAAGTCCATGGCTGAGAGTGGAGAGTGCAAACTACATTGAAGCTTTGTATTTTCGCCTGCGGCATAGAGCACTGGTTGCTTGTATATATATTTACCACGCCGTACATACCGAACAGTTTAGTGGCAAGCCCGTTTGCCAAACGCCGTGGAGAGCTCCATAAAGAGTTGGGCTCCATGTTCAAGTATATATTACATGTGTTTTAATTGCGTGTCTTGGCTTTGAAGCCGGTCTTCAAACCCTGGCTGCCTTTCACTCACTGTCAGAAGACCTTTCACCCCTTGTGCTGCTCGTGGCCCCGAGGCCTTTTTTAGAGGAATTTCCAGCTCACATCAGGCCCGATCGGCCGTACACGGTCTGCTTAGATGCCGCGGGAGGGAATCGCCCCATTTCCTTTCAAGCCTCATGCAGCTTTTCCCTCACAGCTCGTTGATATTCGGTCGCACCTTTCCCATCGTTCTGCAGTGGAATATCACGGCATGTTCCCTGCCGTGCATGGACCTGGCCAGCCGTATCATGCAGCGGACCCTGTGTGTCGGCGACAAGTGAAGAATCCCCTGACTCTCTAATAGGCGATAGAGTCTCTAGCTTCGTGTTTTTACTTCTCCATCGTAGTCTGTCTTGTTCTGTATGCTCTGCAAGTTGAATCGGTGCACTTGAAGAGTCGTGCAGCTTGGGCCCGCACGGTCTGGAAACGGCCTGCCGGTTCTTCTTGTTTCCATATCTATCTTACTCGGGCTTGTGTAATCCACATAGTACTGCAATTGCTCGAGAGTTCTGATTTTGCTGGATCGAGCGGCAAATCCCAGTTTGATAGTTACATTGCAGCCATTGCAGAAAACACAGGACGCTGAGATGAAATGTTGGTTAGCTTCTGATTAGGCGTCCGTGCTTTCTAGCTTTCTTGCCCGGTTTGTGCTTGACTTCTTTTCCCGAGATCAGATAAGCCCCGTGAAACCAGCCGGGTTTGGCGGGCCTGCTAATACTCATGTCACTGAGTTTCACCGTAGTAGCCAGTCTTGTCTAGTCTAGGTCTCGATGGTAAGTTCGGAATATTTCGTAAGTCGGTTTCATAACTAGATACGCTCGGACTTAGTTGTGAAAATGTACGTTATAATTAGATTCTGTAGCTTTCGTAGCGTCTAGTCCCTAGACAAGATAAAGGGACCTTTAAGCAATCCCCCGCCCTCGAAATAAAATAAGGAGGACACAAGGCCCACTAACTAGGGACAGGCTCGTCAGCTGGCAAGAGAAGAGGGATGCATTATACTGTTATAAACATGCCCTTGTCCCTTAATTCCGACGCTGCTTTTCTTTTTGCGAAACGTGTCGGTAGCAAGGAGCCCTTGCCTTTGGGTGAGTTTATATGAAAAACGAAGGACGGAAAGTGGGAAATGCGAGCGCGCGTGGCGATTACCTTGTTGTTCGAGACCAGCAGCAACCGGCAAGCCGGCTTGCACGTCGCTCTCGAGGTCCAAAACCCCGTCGTGCATTCAATGGGGAACGGCTAAGCGAGGAACAAGCCCTATTTTTACGGCCTAGCTAATAGTTCAAGAAGCAGGTCGCAACTTGAGAATTTCTCCACGGCAATTATGAGCGGAAAGCCTTTTTTTCTTCAGATTTCATGCATCACACCCTTTAAATACAGTCTATTTTTGCCACTATAAAACATCGCAGATTCCTGTCTAAGTTCCCTTTGCTAAAGCATTCAAAGGAGGTCATGAATGCTCCAACAGAGAGAGTGTTCTGTCAGAGGTGTCTTGCAGGTTAAAACACTCCCTGCACCCTTTTACTCCGCCACCTTATCATTAAGGTGTACTCTAACCCCAGGACGGACTTGAACTTTTGAGGTAACCAAGTGAATGCCCAACTATAAAGGCGAATCCTTTTCTAACAGTCGCCGATAATATCGGCCGTCTTAGTGGCGCCCGGCTCCAGCGGCCGCAGTTTTGAGCCACAATTCTTGTATTGACCAAGGTGGACGGACTTGCTTTCATAGTCGAAGACGGCATAGGCTGCGCGGAGGAATGGCGAGCCCAGTACATTGTCTAGTTTGGGAGTTATAAACGCGTTAATCATTGCCGTGTCGCAAGAAGGCGGTTGAAAGGTTGCATGCAAGGGACAAGAGGGACGGGGAGGAGAGGGTTGGTCGGGGAGAATCAGAACATGAAAGATATGCGCTTTATGCTAGAGATGCTCCATTTTCAGACTTGAATTAGGGTAAGACTTACATTTATTTGTTCCGATCGGGGTTTGCACAGCCACGGCGCACTTCTCACCGGGTAACCCCATCTTAAAGTCCCGGGCGGGAACGTTGATGGTTGTGTTGCCCAAAGTGAAGTCAATAGTGACTTGGGGGTCGCTGTTGCAGCTTATATAGTAGAAACCGCCCTCCTTACTGGCGTCTGGGAAGGCCGGCAAGATCTTATCAATCCAATCCTGGGGTAGGTAACAGGCCCGAGAGCCCGTGTCGATGACTACTGGCAAGCTCGAAGAGCCACTGTCGCTCGAGGGGGCGGCCTGCGGCTTTTCTGGTTGTGAGCCGTCTGCTGCCGTGTAGGAAAGCGAATCGAGACGAATAATCCAGCTTGACGTTGACGTTTCGACATGGTCAGCAGTGCACAAAGGAAGGGCAGAGCTGGGCGTATAGATCGCCAAACTCAAGAAGACGACACTGCTGCACACTGCTTGTGCACGGGGAAAAACAAACAGGTGAGCGTGTGAAGGGGATGGCCGGACTTACTGCCTGTTTTGGTTGGCTACTACATGTCCCGAATCGGGCGTTGAAGCTTGAACGGACGCCGGATCCGGAATGAGTTTTCCCTTCTCGATCACGAGATTCCGCGTATTCTCATCGATGTTTTCCCAAAAGTGCTTCCCCAGCATCATTGTTGGACCTTTTAGAAATCGCGTTAGCATGGGCTGCACTCGGTGCTGGGGGCGGGATCGAAGGATTTAGAGCTTGCTGGGACTGAAGTTGAGGATCCGCCATGCAGGTATCTTGCACTAACTTGTGGAATACTTTGCGGCTAGCCAGCAGCGGTCACCTCGTCGCGAGACAAAGTCTTGAAGCCGCATGGAGAGCAAGACGCTGTTGTTGCCATTGATGCCCGTAACCTCGGCCTCGAGACCGACTTTGGGCCCCATGGCGTCCACGTCCTCGCACTTGATTTGAGGCTCGTAGCCCTGGGTGAAACCCCCCACAATCCCGCCGAATTGGTTTGCCAGCTTCTCGACCGTGTCTTTGGGCAGGAACGAGACACGGCCTTCTGGGTTGATGGTGATCGGCGAGATGGGTGTGTCGAGAAAATCGATAGTCGTTTTTGCCGTCTCTGCCGTCTCGTTCCGCACCCGCAGATAGGAAATCGATTCAAACGTGTATCTGTTGCTTGGAGTGAGTATGCATACAGTTTTGGTGTCTTTTGTGTTTGCTTTTATTATTGCGGAGCGAGCCGAAACGCGCGCCATGATGCTTCATCAACATTTGCGGCTCAACTTTAACGGTTGAGGGGGACGCAGGAAAACCGGTTTTACTCAAAACCCGGAGAGCAGCACCAGAGAAGGAAGGGGCGGGAAGTAGGAGGAAACGACAGTAACTTGGAAACATAAGGGACCGCTATCTGTACTCACTTCGGGACATAGGGCTCTGGTTTAGGTGTGGGAGTCTTGTAGGAGTGGTCGACCAAGGGAAACTCTTCGAGCTTGCCCTGCAGCTGGCTGGTATCGACGCCACCAAAGGTGATGGAGCCGGTATTGTAGCGGAAGGGACTTAGAGAGATGCTCACGACTTTGGATCGACAGACTCCCTTGCTGATAAGGCGTTCTAGCACATCGAGAACGCCGCCTTGTGGTGAAAGACCCAATACGCCTCTGACGCTGCCGAGACGCACGTCTTTTCCGTTCTTATCCACTAGTCCCACGGGCACGGGACCAAGGTCGACAGCTGCGGCCAGATTTAGTTATTCTTTCAGAATGTGGCAGGTGGATGTCTCGATATAAAGTTGACTGAATCTTATGTCTGGAGACTTGCATCGAAAGACTACACCTAGCGCGATAAGAGGGATTTGGAGCACTTACGACCTAGGCTCATATTTTGCTCCGTCTTCACAAAGGTGACGCTCTCCCCGCCCGAGTACGATTGTTTGCCCACGGGGTCGGTCGGCTTGTTCTCGTCGGTCCAGAGGAAGAGCGCTGACCCGTTCTTCCAGTCTTTGGGATCGGTTACATAAGGCAGCCAGAAGGTTGGGGAGCCGGTATCAGGCTCGACGATGACCCTCTGAGGCGGTGTGCCTACGTGAATGCTGAACGTGTAGGCAATGTCAAGGTTCCCCCAGGGGCGAATGGCTTCGGGCACCTGGCGTCGGCTCAAGTCGTCGATCGCCGGTCCACGGCTGCTCACGTCCTCGGCCTCGACCTCGACCTCGAGTGGGAATTGTATCACGCCTTGCTCCTGTTTGGGCGCCGGTTCAGCACCGCTATCAGTCGGCGGCACCGTCGCGGCCAGGGCCGGCAGCGCCGCCGCCAACAGGCAAAGCGCCTTGCTGATGCTGGTGAAGGCCATGCTGATTTTTGTAACTGGCGAGCAACAAGATTCTCTTCCTCGAATGTAGTGTGGGAGGGCCAGGCGGTGCTCTATCTATGCAAAGAGCCAGGAGTTACGCAGATCAATATATATATATATACAACCTTATGGATGGCTGGGTGGCCTTGTCTTCATTCTCTGTGCGTTTTCTCTCTCCCACTTTCCTCTATATTCCCTCTATGCTATCCAACATGATTCAAGATCATGACTCAACTCAAGCATTCCTAGCTTGTACGTGGATTGTGTGAAAGGCCTCTAGTGAGTTGATACAACTAACTAGTCCCTATGCTGTTTACTATCAAGATAGAGAAGAAAGAAAGAAAGAAAGAGAATCTACTACATGAGAGCACAATAGCATTTTATAGCTTCGAGCCAATGGAAGGTTCTAGAAGCTAGGCGGCGCAGCCGCCGTTAAAGCAACTTGCCCGTTACATTACCTCCCTCCCTTCCAACGTTTCCTCTTCCGGGGTCGTGGCAATCTGTGGCAAGATGACTTGAGAAGGTGACACTCCTTTATGCTTCTTCCATTGCTTCCATGCATCGGTGTGTCGAATAGTAGTAAGGGGTTCCCACGTAGGCTGCGAGTAATCATGCCATTTTACGAGCACCTTCTTATGCGTACCTTCCATTCTTTCATCCAGAATTCTTTCAACAAGGTACATCTTTTCGCCGTCCACCAGCACCGGTGGGGCACTCTCTTGATCGAGTTTCTGCGAAGGCAATGGGTCTCCGGGGACTGGCCGGAGTAGGTCGACGTGAAAGACTGGATGGATGCGCCCAGGCACATCCAACCTGTAGGCATGTGGGCTAACTTCCGCGAGCACTTGATATTTGGCATGTAGCCAATCGAGCTTCTTGCAGGGTCGCGATGTTTTGACATTTCTCAAGTTGAGGTATACCCAATCCCCAGGCTCGTATCTCGGTGCGGCTGTCCTGTGCTTGTTGGCTTGCGCTTGCTGTATTTCCTGGGCCATAGCTATCGCTGCTTGCGCAAACTCCGTGGCGTCCTGTAGTCTCTGAATAAAATCCTCCGCTGTCGCTTCCCCCTGCGTCGTGTCTTCCGTTCTTCGATGCTCAACTAATTGGATTGGCTCGTTGTGGTAGCCGTGCATGAAGAAGAACGGACTCAGTCCGGTGGAGGTTGCTTCCCTCTCGTTAATAGTCGCCATCGCGATTGGAAGCAAGTCTAACCAGTTCTCCTGCAGATAATTCGTCCATATCCGAAGAATCCTCTCTACCTCTTGGTTCATTCGTTCTGTTGCACCGTCGGTTTGTGGATGGTACGCCGTCGACAACCGCTGCTCGATCCCTAGCATCTGACAGAAACTTTTCCACATACCACTGACAAACTGGGGACCCCGATCACTGGTTATAGCCGTTGGGATGCCATGGACAGGGTAGTGTCGTTCGAAGAGTCTTCTTGCAACCGCTTCTGTGGAAATATCGTTCAATCCTTCGAGTTCGACGCCTTTGGTGAGTCGGTCCGTGACCACCATGCAGTTCGTCGCGCCATCTTTCCCCGACGGTGGGAGGTCAGTAATAAAGTCAATGGTAATTTCGCTCCATATGCGTTGCGGAATAGGAGCGGCTTTAGGAGTCCTTTCTTTGTATCCCTCCAGATGGTGTTTCGTCCGCAAACCTCGCAGTTGCGCACAAACCGACGTACATCGCTAGCGGCACCCGGCCAGAAGAAGCGTCTCGACAGAGTCGAGTACGTGAGGTCCCTTCCAGGATGTCCGGTGATATGAGAGTCGTGAGTTTCCTGGATGATCTTTGTACGTAGCGGCTCCGAACCGGGTATCCAGACGCGTTCTCTAAAGCACAGCAGGCCTCTATTGTCTAATGAGCATTCTGAAATGCTGACAACCTTCTCCTTCTGTAAGTCTGTTGGCACACTCTTCGCTCCATCTGCTACCAGCTTCGTGAGTTCTTGATAAAGCTTGTCTTCTTGCCGTGCGGCGTGCCACAGCTGCTGTAACTCCTCATCTTCAAATATCCTGATCTCTTTTCCGAAGTTGATTTCCTGGGCACCCTCGGTGTTGGTAGACAATGTCGATATTGGGACCCTTCTAAGGTGATCATTTTGGAATAGCCTCATAATGCGTCCCTTTAGTCGTTCATCGGAGTAGTTGGCCGGCATATCCTGGTCCCGTCGAGAGAGTGCGTCAGGCAATCCGCCCTTGCGGCCCGGCCTCCATTCGAGCTCGAATTGGAACCTGGACAGGAACTCCGACCACCGCACTTGTCTCTCTGTCAACCTCCTTTCCGAGTAGAAGTACCTCAGGTTCTTGTGGTCCGTTAGGATCTTGAAGTGCTCTACTGCCCGTAGCTCTGGTTCCCACTGCTCCAAACATCTGAGAATGGCGAGTAGCTCCTTGTCATGGATAGCGTAGTTCGCTTCGGCTGCCGAATGTTTCTTCGAGAAGTATGCGACAGGTCGTACCAGTCCATCCTTATCATCTCTCTGCAAGAGCACGCCTCCCGACGCGAATCCTGAAGCGTCTGCTTCCACGATAGTCTCCCTTTCTGGATGGAAGTGTGCAAGGATCGGGGCCGTGATCAACAAGTCCTTGAGCTTCTCGAAGGCTTCTTCGCACAATTCATCCCAACGGAATGGCACGTCCTTCTTCGTTAGCCGCGTTAGCGCTCCGCTATCACCGAGAACTCTGGCATAAACATCCTGTAGAAGTTCGCGAATCCAATAAAACTCCTCACGGACTTAACATTCGTCGGGGTTGCCCATTCCTTCACAGCCTCAACCTTCTCAGGGTCGACTCGGATCCCACACTCCGCCTCGATGATAAACCCAAGGTATTTCACAGCCTTGACTTCGAATTCACTCTTGTTGATATCCAGTTGCAGCCCGGCGTCCATCAGTCGTTGGAGGACCTTGCCGACCTTGTCGCGGTGGTCTTGCAGGCTTCCAGAGGAGAAGATCAGGACATCGTCGATATATGCTGACACAAAATCGTCTAGGTAATCCTGGAGCGCGCTGTTAATGTACCGCTGAAAGGCTGCTGGTGCGCCTGTCAGGCCGAATGGAACTACCAGCCATTCGAAGGATCCATAGCGCGTTCTGAAAGTTGTCTTTTCCTCGTCGCCGGGGCGACCTGATCTTATGGAACGCTGCTATAACATCTACCTTGGTGAACCACCTTGCCTTGGCTATCGTTCGCAAGGTCTCGCTCAGTAAGGGCAAGGGATAGCGGTCCCTCTTCGTTATATGGTTCAAACCTCTGTAATCCACGCAGAAGCGGATGCCTCCGCCGGGCTTCTTCACCATAAGGACTGGTGCCGCGGCTGGCGAGCTGCTGACTCTAATAAATCCCTTGTCGAGTAGTTCTGTGAGAGTCTTCCGTAGTACCAATAGCTCCTCGCGGGACATGCTGTAAAGCGGTCCCCAGGGTAGGGGCTTCTCTCGGCCATGCTCGTCTTTCAGCACTTCGATCTTCAGGTCCACACCTGGCCGATGAGGGGGCAGCTGGTCGGCCAGTTGCTGAGAGAAAGCTCGAGACCACTTGTGGTACTGTGGTGGCAGCTTCTCCATTACGTCAGTCTTCGGTTTCGGTCTTAGGGCCTTGTCAATATCCGCCATCGTGACCGAGTGAACTCCAATGCCGCCTTTGCGTTTGTCACGGCGTGCTTCTGCTAAAAGGTTGCGGCCATGACATTAGAGACATCTAGCTGTGGAGGCTGGTAACGTCGTCGGTCTCGTACTTGAACTCCATTGGACCCGATCTCGAGATATCCTTCCTTCGCATGGATGTGAACATCCTGGTCTTCCATCCATCGTTTACCCAGGATCATATCCCAGTTCAGATCGTCGATGACGTACATGAAAACACGATGCTGCTGATGTCCATCGAGGTCGATCGACACATACGTGATCTTGTCGATTTTGACCTCCTTGCCGTCTCCGCTGCATTCTCCAAGATGCGCGGCTGGACGCGTATATGTGGCAACTGGAGAGAGTGAAATGTGCGCTTGCTAACCGCGCCGTAGCAGAGGCAGCCATAGTCGACAAGAGATGGCACGAAGTCTGTGCCGTTCACCCTGACGTCTGCTATGAACGGTTCTCCGTCCATTTTTGCTTTTCCGCTCACATCCCATTCTCTCACAGCCGCCGCGTGTCCTAGTCTGAATCTTCATCGTTATGAGAAGAAGTATCGTCTTCGGCGACCTCGGCTTTAGTGACCGCTGGTCGTGACGGGGTCACGGCATTGACCTGAGTGCGTCGGGTCGTGTTTGCGGGTCGGATAGGCGCAGCCAATGGACAGCGCTCGATTCTGCAGTTGTCTCTTCCACAACGGAGGCAACGCCCTTCACGGTAACGGGCGTCCATCTCGGCCTGGTCGACCCACTTGGCACGCTTGCCCAACAGCGCTTGGTCTTCTGGTCGCTTGGATTGGTAACCATATGTGTTCTTATCACTGCGGGTGCGCGCAGCGTTCACTTTCGCGGATGCTTGTAGAGTTGGTTCCCATTCCATCATATCCTCTCGTCTAACTTCGGTTTTCTGGCCAGGCTGTTTCTGGGCAGCCTGGCCTCCATGATTCTGGTGGTTGTCATAGTTGTCCGAACTCTTTGTGTTGCCTCGAGGCCTTTTCCACTGACCCAACAATTCCATCTGGCTGCTCAGCGAATCGCACCTCCTCGCCAGCCCAACATAGCTGCTGATGGCAGAGGGTCAGAGCCTATGAGGGCTGCTTTCATTTTATCGTTTAGTGCCTCCTGGAGGTAGGAAATCTTGCTGTCATCTGGCCAATACTCGGCGTTGGCATTGGCGATCTCCTCTCAAAGCGGGGTAAAAGGACGTGAACGGTTCATTCTCTCCTTGCTTAATCGAATGCAGGTTGCGTGTAGCTCTCTGCTTGCGATCCCTCTCCCCGTACAGCAATTCGAGGCGGTTGAGTAGTTCAGCAACATTGAACGTTTTCTTCTCGGTTTGCATCTCCACAAATGTGGTCACGTTGTCTTTAGCCTTGCCTTCTAGGCTCATGAAGATGTACATAAAGTGGCCTTCTGCATCTCCAAGGGCTTCTTTGTCGACTCGTAGCTTTCCTTCGGTTTCTAGTTTCCAGCTTCGCCACTGGGCCTTGTCGCCGCCGAATTTCGGTATGTCTCGTAATTTGGGGCGCTTGGTTGGGTGAGGGTTGTGAGTGGCGACCACACGAGTGTCCTCAATGGGGACAGCCGGGGTGACAGATGGCGTTGGCTCTAGGAGTTCAGACGAACGGGCTTGCTGGTGTTGTTGGAGTTCAGGGCAATAAAACGTTCTTCAAAC
This sequence comes from Hirsutella rhossiliensis, assembly GCF_020360975.1. Lineage (NCBI taxonomy): Eukaryota > Fungi > Ascomycota > Sordariomycetes > Hypocreales > Ophiocordycipitaceae > Hirsutella > Hirsutella rhossiliensis. The sequence continues at coordinate 3,354,015 of NW_025408670.1, forward strand.
TGGGTGTTTCTTCGGGAACTCTCTTCTCTCAGACTTCGTATCTCGGCAACCAGGGCGCTGAGGACGTCCGGCTGCATGTTGTTGTTATCTTCGGCCATCGCGACTTCGCTGAACGCTAATAGTTCGACGGGACTCAGTTTGGTGTCTTCAGTGTCTTCGGTGTCTTCGGTGTCTTCAGTGTCTTCGGTGTCTTCAGTGTCTTCAATGTCTTCAGTGATCTTGATAGTATGTGAAAGGCCTCTAGTGAGTTGATACAACTAACTAGTCCCTATGCTGTTTACTATCAAGATAGAGAAGAAAGAAAGAAAGAAAGAGAATCTACTACATGAGAGCACAATAGCATTTTATAGCTTCGAGCCAATGGAAGGTTCTAGAAGCTAGGCGGCGCAGCCGCCGTTAAAGCGGCTTGCCCGTTACAGTATCCTTATTCGAGCTACTCTGGGCAAGGTCGAGCACCGTCCACGGCCGCCCATGGGCTCATGCACCTCTGGTTAGAATCCAACCCCAATGGTCTACCATATCGTGATGGACAACGACCGAGGCTCCCTTCTTAGCAGCAGTCTACTACAGCACGAGCAGATAAGCGGTTGGCATCGATATCAGAGGACTGAAAGATCTTAATGTCTCTGTCAAAGGGAGGGAATCGAGGAGGTCTTGTGTAGCTAGAGAAATAGGGGTAAGAGGGAGCAAGTAGGTTATTAGGCTAAAGTCAGTCTACTAATATGCCAAAAGTCAGTTAGGCGAGTAGCTAGGAAAGGTCCAAAAGGCATACAAATACAAACTAGTAGCGCTAAAATAACATATGTGTAGAAGATTATGAGGAAGCACGAGATCATTCTCTATAGTCTCAGGGTGGATGCTCCCCAAATGCCATTCAACGTTTAAGCAAAAAGGGCAGCAGCATGCCAGCTCTTTCGACCTGACTGTATTTCGCCTTTGCTTGTCCCAGATTATCTTGCATGAAAACCTACGTTCGACGACAAGCATGTAGAGGGACTGACCGGCTTGTTCAAGCAGTGCGGTACTGCAAGAGATGGTGCAAACCAGCAGTCAATCTTACCTCTAAACCGTTCATGAGCATTATAGATTTTTGCGATGGCTGGCAACTATGAAGCCAAGATCGGACGGCTGTCGAGATTTATGAGTGTGTCATTGCAGCATCGTCTTAGGTCATAATTTTTTTATTTAAGGAACTTTCTGTAATAGTGACAAGCACCGACCATTCATCAGCACTGCGTTCGGCCCATGTTCGCCACAATCTAGCATGAGCGAACGCCTCCAACGTCTGCAGCTCCATCCGCCCCGTTCACCGGCCATAGGCTATGCGATCCGGTGATTCATTTGGTTAATTAGGCAATTCCAACCTCATCAGCTTTTTGGATCGCTCCGATGCATCATCTTTGATGCAGAAAAGCTCGAGTATCTGCGCTGTGATGACATATTTTGCAAGCGACACATACTTTGTGTTCAAGGTCTTAGACAGTAGTAGACACACCGAACAACTATCTCAGCGTACAATATCTTGCCGCGAGGAGAGTTTCGTGACATCGTCCTGATGAGGATTCACTCCCAATCGTCGGGATTCCACTGAAAGCGGGCTGTTGAGTGCTTCAATCAAAGCCTACGAGCTGCGATACGGCAGCGGCTTCCTCAGCCCCTGCCTATCGCTGCAGAGGCCGTCCAACCACGATGTCGCTTGTGGCAGAGCGTCCCCATCCGGAACGGGAACGACTTTATTGGGGTTAAAGTCTGGCGTCTCGCCGCGAGCAATGGCTGCCTGCACTTCCTCCAAATCGCTCGCCCTAGAAGTCTGCAAACTGGAGATCAAGATTGGCGTTTAGCAGAAGGTTATCGTGACAGATATTGCAGTGGATGATCCGTTTTAAGTGGGCATACGCCACTGCTTCGATGGCTTGCATATACCAGGCTAGACGTCGTTGTAGAGATGCCTCTGGGTGAGCGATGAAATAGTCGTGGAGATTACCGTTTGGCGCCAACTCCAGGAGAAGACCGTCCTTGACTGGGTCCTTACGCTGGACAATGCGAGGATGGCGTCCGAGGACACTTAGAATCTTGGCTTCGAGCCGACCCATTTCACCTCCCGAGCAGTATGTGGATATTTGAGTACTTTCGTCTCGCCGACTTTGCTAATCCCCGCCGCCGTGTGCCATGATCGGCTTGACGGAGACATCGACGAATCTCGACATTGCACCACCTGCCCTTGGGACATTGGATGCTCGCGAATTCAACCACCTGCTGATCGTGCGAGTTCAAGAGTTTACGCCCAACAAACAAAGCTGGACATATCCGTTAGAGAGGCAGAAAGTCCGTCGCCAAGCGGAAGCCTCCCACCTTAGGCGCCTGATATCTTAGGTGTTCACATCAAGATTAGTATCGTTAATTACAGCAACCTGAAGGTGGATGGGAAGTATCGCACCATTCACTCCATTCTTCAAGTCTTCTGCATCAGCCACAAGGTGGAGGAAGCCTCGAACTTTTCATCGGCGAGGGGATTTCTACCACGACTTCAAGCGCCCGCCTCGACATGCTTTCAAGTCATCACTATTCGGGCGATGGTTATTCAAGCCACCCTCCTTTTTTCTTTTTCAGCTTTCACCATGCGAAGCCGGTTGACTAATCTCGATTACTGCTACAGAACGACTTAAACATGGGAAGAAGAACCCAAATTACATTTTGCAATTCTTACTGTGACAGTATATATATGGGCTGTCGACATTGAAGCCAGATACGTTGAATACATGACCCGGTGATCCTCAAATCAGGCGCTCTACAAGCCAGCTCTTTCTTTACCTCAAAGCTGGCCTCGGACTCACAGCTTCGTTCTGGCTGCAATGAGCTGCCCGATGAGGTTCCTCTGCCACTTGGTGCCGTGTTCCTTGGAAAAATCTCTCATGTCCTTCAACAAGGCGTCCGTCTTTTTCCCGTTCTTGTCCACAATCGACGAGAGGCCCGAGACGAGGTCCTGGGAGCCCGACTGAATCGGCCCGGTGAGGGCGGCGCCTATCGCGAGGCCGCCGATGGCGTCGACGACGCCGAGCCCGGCAGCCATGCCGCCGGGGATGTCCCCCGTCACCACCGAGGCAACCAGGGCAAACGTCAAGGTCATGAGCGTGATTAGCTTCAGCGCGTCGAAGCCGTGGCTGACCTCCGGGAGCTTGCCTGTGCTGCTGATAAAGATCTGTTTGCCCTTCCAGTCCACCGTCATGAGCTTGTGGTCGCGCATCTGGCGTCCGTCGTACTCGAGCGGTCGGCCGTTCCACCCCGTGCCCCCAGCCGGCTTCTTGTCAAACGGCACTGCCTGCACCTGGAGTGGGTAGGGGGTTCACTTCGCTCACCAAGTCGCCCTTGACCTCAGCCATGGCTCGAATCGCTGAGATGTACTTTTCCGTGTCATCGCCGGCCTCCTTCCGGATGGCCAGGGCGGCCTTGGGGTTGAGTATGAACGGCTTCCCCCCCTCTGCGGATCTTGATGCCGTCGGTCGAGAAGTGGTTTTCCTCCCAGTCCGGGTATACTTGCTCCGAGGTCGTGAAGTTCATAAAGTTTGCGCTCTGCGTCTGGCTGTCATCTTTGGTGTAGAGCATGACGGCCCTAAGTCTATATTCGCCTTTGTACGGCGGCGACAGTTGAACGTGGGTAGCCTCGCTCTTGTCGACCTTGAAGAAGAGGTTGCAGCCGGTCGGCCAGTCGTGTCCATGCCATGTCTGTGGCCACATGACGCTGTTCAACATGAAGCGAAACCCTCTTCCGCCGATGCTGCCCGCAATCTGTGCGTCGGTGGACATGTCGTGGCGTTTAAAGTGAAAGTCCTCGATGAAGCTCCGGGGACAATTATCCGCATTGATGAACGAGTAGGGCTCGTAGGAATCGGTCACCGTCCCATCTTTACTCCAGATAACATCGCCCGTTTCTGGGTTCCTCTCCTCGAGCTGGAGGTCGACCTCAACTCGGCCCCCTTTTTGATTGTGCTTTGGCAGGACCGCTTGGGTACGCTGCTGTCCATAGTACACTGGCCAGACGTCCCCGTTGCGAGCCGCGTTGCCAGCCAGCATACAGTCGGTGTAGTTGACCTTGGGAACAGCCACCATATAGTCGTTGTCGATGAGGATGAAGGGATTATCCAGTGGTTGAACCATGTTTTGATGTTTCTCAAATTGAAGTGTGGTGCTGGAGCTCTGGGGAATGCAATGTAGCGATTGTGACTAGGGCTATGGATGTCGAATTTTAAAACTCCAAGCTCGTCCTGGGTTATCACCTCCCAGCCAGAGTCTTCTACTGCTACCAAGTCGAGCGGGACTCTGCTAGGACTAGTATTCAAAATTGCCATGAGTCCGGCTGCAGGTCCGGACAGTAGGAGTTGAGCGGGAAACCAAGGCTATGCGTTTGGTTCCTCTGTGTTGGAACACAGATCCATCGATGGGGTGCCTCGGCTTGTGCAGCTGACTGCATGATGCACGAACGACCAAGGATCGGCCGATTTGCCTTGCGATCCACGCTTGTACATGTTTATCGACGATGCATCGGATAGACCGAGTCCTTCCATTGATACCCCTTCCCTGGAATTATGCCCGCATTGATGGCGACTTACTGTGTGACCACAGACACTTGTCCTCGCTGCTCTGAAAGTCCGCCGAAGACGTTGCTGGCCGCCACTTGGATGAAAGAATGTTCGCACCTCCTGAACTTACATGCATCAGCTAGGGCGTTCCGCGGTCGAGTTGGACTGTGCCCTTCAATACCAAGGAGTGACTGTCGGTTTCCTCATATCACCTGATGTCTGTTGTCTCTGAGTATAAATAGAGACGCAGTCTCACTCTCTTTTCTTCCATTCTTCCTCATCGCTCTATTTCAACTCACAGTCCATCTTCGAAGCAACCCTAATCCCGCTAACATTCTTGAACATCGACGTTCCAACCTTCATAATCAAGACTTTAACCCACCATCATGCGTCTTCTTCGGCAAGAAATCCTTGCGGCCATGGTTGCCTGGATGGCCCTGGCAGTCCCCATTCAGGTACAGCTTCGAAACAGACAACTCGTGTGCTTCGCTGACAGTCAAACCATTCTTCAGCCTGTCGTTCATCATCGGAATGTCCCAGAGGCAAGATCTGCGATCAGCGTAGAGACTCTCCAACGTATGGGAGGTGCATCTAGTTTGGAGCCAGTACAGTCAGCCCGTGTGATTAAAAGGGGCTGAGACTCAACCAGCGCTGGGCCTATACTGAATGCGGGAAAGAAGAAGGGGAAGACGGATCGGTGAGGCATCGAACAGTCTTAGAGTGGGTTTTGTCCTTGGAGAGGTGTAGATAGGTTTCCCCACACTTTTAAATGCGAATGCAGAGACTAGGTCGTCGGGCCTCGATGCTTGCGACTCGCTAGGAAAGATAATAGTCCTTATGTCTCTATGACAACAATTAGGTGACTGTCAGGACAAGAAAGGGCCTATAATACGCGTTAGTAACACCTCTATCGGGGGTGCCCTTATTTTGCATAGTATAGCGGTATTTTACTAGCTTAATAGTTATAAGCTAGGTTGCGAGTCCCCGCTAAGCGAATGAGTAAGGGTTAAAAACCTATTCCGGAAGCTGCGCTAAGTTAGCACACCTAGCTTCCGGCACCCCCTACTTCTAGCACCTCCCTATATTACTATCGCGTTAACTACCTACTATATCGTGACCGCGTTTTCTTATATATCTCTTATTTAATAATTATAAAATAAATATTATTCGAATTAGCGATACCTTGTCTTTTTAAATATACTAAAAACTAGCTCTAAGAAGCGCTTAAAGCTATTAATAATAGTATAACTTAGCTCTAAGCTAGTCGTAAGTAGGGTATTCTAAGAATAACCCTTTAAACGCGTCTTAAAGGAGCCTTACCTATAAATAAGGTAAAAGAGGTATCTTAAAGGCTTAGTCGAGAGTAGGAAAAATACCTCTATAAATAGGTTCTTACTTAAGTTAGCTTTCCTACTTAGGGGCATACCTACTTAAGAGCACGTCTTATATAACTAAGATAGTATATTCTAATAGCAATTAAAGCCGCGTTTTTATATCGCGATACTTAATTATAGTGTTTTCCTACTATTCTAGCTACTAGCTTCTATATAGAGCTTTAAAATCCGCCTTCTAATTAGCTATTATAATAGTAAATAGCTTAAGGGCGCGTTAAAGCTATTTCCTCGTCTTAATAACTTATTTAATCCGTATAAACCGGCTATTTAGATCTTAGGCGATTTTTCGTTGCTTTTAAGGCTATAGACGATATAATTAATACTTAAGCTATTATATACGTAGCTATGCCGTTATAAGCTACGTATTCTAACGATTAAGGCTATAGCTAACTTTGCTAAAAAGTATACGGATCGTACGGTTAACTTAACCGCGATTTTCGAGCCCCTTAATAAGCCTACGGACTTCCTACGATCGTCTCGGTGTTTTAAGGGCATCGCTATTATCTATTAAGCTTAAATTCTTCTTCTTCTTTAGTAGTAATAGCGTTAACGGCGTAGGTAAGATAAAGCGGCTTATTAATAGCTTTACTATATTAACTAGCTAAAGTCCTATCCTTTACTACCCCCCTTTAATATTTTTCTTAGTTAGGCCGGCCTACCGGGCCTAATAATAGTAGGGAAGGAAAAGTACCTTGCTAATTAGTGCTATATCGTCGAGAGAAGCGATTTTTTAGAGTTAACGTTAGTAGGTAGCTTTAATTAGCGAAAAATTTAAGATATCGAGAAGTTAAAGAATATATAAGGTATATAAAGGTAGGAAAAGGAGATATATACTATATAGGAAGCATTCGTATATAAAATCGTTAGTCTAATAGCTTCTATAGCTATCTATAATTAAGAGGACGTTGCTTTATAGCTAGCTTCTTATTTATAAGATAAAGACCTACTTAAGCTATTAAATCGTAATAGAGTCGCTTATCTAGCCCTTTAGAGAGGCTATAAAGTCCTAATCCTTTAGAAAGTCGAGTTCTTTAAGGAACTATTAATATTAAAGGTCCTAACCTTTAAAGATTATAAGAGGAGTTAAGGCCCGGCTAGTAGTAGAGACGTATTCTACTATTATAGTCTAATAACGCGACCTAAGCCGCTTCTTAAGCGTCTCCTTTTTCTCTAAGCTCCCTAGCACGAGGCCGTTATAGCCGAGGCCTTTAAGGATACCTATCTCGTTTATATTAAAGCGTAATTCTAGGGGAATAGCCTATAAAGCTAGGAGCTTAAGTAACTAGAACTACTCCTTAATCCGGGCTATAGAAGCGCCGTTAATACGAGTAGAATCGAGAGCTTTACCTTTAATCGTGCTAACCTTTAGATTTTAGGCTAAAAAGCCTACTACCTAGTATTTTCTAAGTAGGCGGGTATCGCCTATAGCTATAATAATACGGCCGGCGAATTCCCTTAGCTAGAGATATATTAGGGGGAGCCTAAGGGCGGCTTAAGTAAGAACCTAATCTTAGAGGTATTTCTCTTACTCTTAGCTAAGCCTTTAATAGTATTTATATACCTCTCTCCTTAGTTAGGTGCTTTGACGGGGGCATCTGTACCCCAAGGAACACACAGCCCGCGCAGCAGAGTCCTTGGCAGGGTCCTTAGCAGGATCCTTGGCAGAGTCTCTGGCTAGCCCTCTTCTTGATCAGATGATCCCTTGGCCCCTGTTCGTCTAGGGAAGAAGGAGGAAAATTCGGTCTATAAAAGAGGTCTCTTTTCCTCCTTAGCTAGCAGACATCATCTTCTTCCATCATCATTATCTTCTTCTATATCCTCTTTTGCCAATATACCTTTTTGGCCCTCTTTGCCTTTGCCTTGCCCTGCCTAGTGCTTTCTCGTTTCCTTCGTCCCCCTTAGACCCCCTCGTCCTTCGGTATCTAGCTGCTGCTGTTGCCGTTGGCGTGGGTGTGTCTTTGGGTGTGTGCCGCAGTCACCGTCAAAGTGCCTTTAATGCGTTTCTAAAGTATTATCCTTAAAATACCTTACTTCCGACTAGCCTATACCTAACTTATACTAAATTTAATATTAGCTAGAGCGTTTTAAAGCTAATCTTTAATATATTTAAAAAGCTAAGATATTACTAATTTAAATAAAGTTCTTTTAATAATAATTAAGTATAAGATATATAAGAATTCGTAGTTATAATATATAAGTTAGTTAGCGCGTTAGTATTATAGAGACGTGCCCTTAAGTAGGTATACCCTTAAGTAAGTAAGCTAACTTAAGCGGCCCTTAAGCTACCTTTACTATATTATTAACTTAGGGAATTTGCTAGCTATATTATCGTAGCTAGTAGAGACCCCTACTTACTTAAAAAATACTAGGTTTTAAACTTTTTAGCCCGAAACCTAGAGATTAGTATAATTAAAGGTAAATCTCTTAATTCTACTTATATTAATAGCGCCTTTATTAGCGGGATTAAGGAATAGTTTTAATTGCTTAAGCTACTAGCTATATAGGCAATCCTACTAAAATCACGCTTTAATATAGATAAAATAAGCATCCTTAAGGGCCTTAGCTATAATAAGCTAGTACTAAGGAGCTTAGAAAAGAAGGAGGCTATTAAGAAGCGGCTTAGATTATATTATTAGACTATAATTATTAAATACGTCTTTATAATAGGCTAGGCCTTAACCCCCTTTATAATATTTAAGGGCTAGGACCTTTAATAGTAATAGTTCCTTAATAAACTTAATTTTCTAAAAGATTAAGACTTTATTACTTCCTTAAAGGGCTAGATAAGCGATTTTATTACTATTTAATAGCTTAAGTAGGTATTTATCCCTTAAATAAGGCGCTACTTATAAAGGAACGTTCTCCTTATTATTAATAGCTATAAGAGCTATTAAACCAATAATTTTAAATATAAATACTTTAAGAATCGTATTTATCTTCTTTTTTTATTAGTATACTCTTCCTATATCCTTTAACCTCTTAATATCTTAGTTTTCTCGCTAATTAAGGCTACCTACCGACGTTAATTTAAAAAGTTATATCTTTCGATAATATAGCGCTAATTAATAAGGCTACCTTCCTCTAAGTATATTATTAGGCCTAGTAGGCCGGTCTAACTAAAAAGAATATTAAGGGCGGGTAGCTTAGGTTAGGACTATAGCTAGTAAATATAGTAAAGCTCTTACTAAGCTGTTTTATCTTACTATAGCCGTTAACGCTATTAACGCCGTTAAAAAGAAAAAATTCTAGTACCCTAGCTATTTATAATGCCCTTAAAACGCTTAAATAATTATAAGAAGTCCGTCGCTTTATTATAAAGCTAGAAAACCGCGGTTAAGTTAACCGTACGATCTAACTACTCTTTAATAAGGTTAGCTATAGCCTTAATAAGTAAAATTAGTAGCTTATAGCCTCCTAGCTTTAAATATAGTAGCTAGAGTATTAATTATATCGTCTATAGCCTTAAAAATAAAAAAAGAGTCCTTTAGGACCTTAATAAGCGGTTTATATAGATTAAATAAGTTATAAAGATAAAGAAATAGCTCGAGTATACGCTTAAGCTAGCTACCGCTACTATAGCTAATTAGAATATAGGATTTAAAGCTCTTTATAATAGCTAGTAGCTAGAGTAGCTAGAAATACTAAATTTAATTATCGTAATATTAAAATATAGCTTTAATTACGTATAGAATATACTTACCTTAGTACTATAAAGGGTACTAAAAGTAAGGGGTGCTAGAAGCTAGGTATACTAACTTAGCTAGTTAGTTTATTATTTAACTCCTAGGGAGGTTATAATACGCTAAAGGTAGCTAATAGCTTAAATCTAAAGAGTTAAGGGGGTTACTTATACCTCCCTTTAAAGGTATATAAGTAATAGCGGAATTTTAAGAAATTAAGGGATTATATAGTACTATAAAATAGAGAAGAAGAAGGAGTATAAGGTAGGATTTTCAATATAATTTATTAGTAGTATATTAGTATATAAAAGAGGTATTAAAGTTAATAATTCTTTTTTTATTTATCGGCGGACGTTTAGTTTTTTATAAATAATTATAGCTAAATAATAGTACCTATTTAGACCGGACTTTAGCTTTTAGAAAGTCTTCTATCTAGCGGATTTAGTAATAACTTTTATATAACTATAAGTATCTTAGTTCTTATATTATTTATATTTAAAGGAGGCTTATTATATTAAGGATCTTAGTATATTTAAGCTTATTCCGCGCTAATCGTTATTTCTTCGATTCTTAATTAAATAATAACTAGTAGCCCGTTTAATATATAATAATATAAAATCTAATAAACTTTCTTTTCTCTATTAAATAGTAATTTTTCTATAGTTAATATACTATTATTAGCTTATATAATTAAGAGAGAATATTATAGCTACTTTATTTATAGTAGGAAAATACCTTTCCTTATACTCCTTAACTATATAAGAAATCCTATTTATTTACTAAATAAAGCCTTATTAGTCTTATAAGTAGCTTACTAGCTTTATTAAAGATATAGCTATTAACCTAAAAGGTATATTAAGATAAGAAAGGGCTTATAGTATATATTAGTAATAGGCCCTAACTAAAAAGTAAATATATATAGATAGGGAGTATATAAAATAAGTAAGGTAGTATAGTATAAGGGCTTTTACCCTATATAGGCCTAGACTAAGGTCTAGGCTAAGTTTATATATAAGCAGCCTCTACGCTTATATAAGCTAGGCCTATAATTCTATTTCTTTTCCCTCTTATAAATTATTAACCTTCTTTTAATAGACTATACCTAAGCCTATTATAACGACCGGTGTTATTCCTAAGGGATAAACCTATCGAGGGGTTTATATTAGTAAATATAATAAGGCGTGGTCTAAGTAAGGATAAGTATATTACGTTAGTAATAAGTCGGAGGTCATAGACCGTAGACTATAACTAGGTAATTAAGTAATCGGAATTAAAGATAAGATTGTAATAGAGATCGTAATAATTATATTAAAAGCTATCGAGCTATCTATCTAAAGGAGTAAAAGTAGGTAGCTATATATACCTATAAAGACTATCCTTAGATTATAGGCCTAGCTATAATCCTTAATATTAGATCGTATAGAGCGTAGTAATCTCGTTAATCTTAGATTACTTAGATCTCTACGATCCCCTCGATCCTATATCTATTAAATAGTTATACCGACTATTTATCTATTAGACCGTATTACGTGCTTAACGCGGTCGACCGTTAGCGGCCTAGTAGCTATAGTCGTAATATAATATCTCCCTTCCTTTTAGTCTTATCTATAAGACCTACTATAGCTACCTTAGCCGCTATATATAAATATACCCTTATTACGTTATATATAAGTATATCGTTCTTTATTTCTTTATCCTTTTAAGATATACTACTAATAGTATATTTAGTTATATATTAAAAAATCGTTCCTAAAAAGCCTCTAAGTACGCTTATCGCGTATACTATATGCGTTAATTGACGCTGTCGCTTGTATCTGACAGGCGGCCATATCTTTTTCGTGACAGTTATGAGCCCGGGCGGAGGGGTTACCCCTCCGGGAACTTCCCGGTGACTGCGCACGCACTTCTGGCTAGCCTAGCGCGCATTACCCGAAGGCCCGTGGTTCGAGTCCCGCCAGCGCAATTAAGCGCGGTTTCAGCATGGGGCCTGCCTATATAAAAATTCCCGCTATGGTCTAGGATATCTAGGTATCCCGGGACGAATTGACCCGATATCCCTAAGGGGGTGTGTCGCGTATACTATATGCGTTAATTGACGCTATCGCTTATATCTAATAGGCGGCTATATCTTTTTCGTGATAACGCTACTCTTACTAAATATATCGACTTAAGTAGAGATCCTACTAATATACTATATACTTAATACTTTAAGGTAAAGAAGATAAATTATTAAATAGCCGAAAATTCTTTACGCTATAATAATTATATTACTAATAGTCGTCCTTATTATAATAGTATTTTAATAGCCTCTTTTTATAAGTATCTTTTAATTCTTTTTATATATAGTAGCTAGTATATTTCTTTTAGTAACTAAATTATTAATAGAGTAGCGTAGGCTATATTTTAAAGAGGAGGAAGCTAGGGAAGCCTTATTAGAGCTTTAGGTATAGCTTATAAACCTTTAGTCGTAAATATCTATTACTATTAATCGTTTAGCTTATATCTAAAAGATTCGGAATTATATAAAGGAAAAGAGTTCTAAGTTATTTCGTTATAGTATCTAAGAAGTAGATACTAAGGATAGCGTTTTACTTACGCTTAATATATATAAATATTAGGTAGTAAATAACTTATAATCGTTAGGCGTTCCTAATAAGGCGAATTAGTCCTTATTTAGTATTAGTAAGGAGTTTATAGATCTTAGCCCTTTAATCCCTCCTAAACCTTCTAGTAAAATTATCGAAGTAAAGAGCTATAGTAAGTTAAGTGCTTAAGTAGTTCCTAAGTATTTTCCTCTAGTCTATATCCCTTTTACTTAATAAGGTATTCTTATTACTAACCTTATTTTCTTATATCTAGTATTTATTCTACTTTATATTCTTAATTATCGTTAACTTTAATTTTTTCCTATAGTTTAGCGTCTTATAGCGCTAGTTTTAATAATAAGATATAAAATATTAGGTATATCTATATTATTATTAGTAGTAAATATTTATAGTTAACTTTTAAAATAGTTTTCTTAACCTTAAACGGTCTAAGTTTCTTAAAATTTAATTTATTACTTAGTCGTTTTATTTTAATATTTCGTTATATAAGGTAGACTATATCTCCCTCTTAAAAGATTAGTCCCTATAATCTTTTCTAATTATAATAAGTAGATATTCATTCTCTAATAAATTAAAGTTCTTATTATATTTCTTTATATAATTTTTATAGCTAATCTATTTATAGTATTGCTCGTTTTACTTATAGTCTTTATTAAGTAACCTTAAATACTTCTAGGTTATATCTATAATTAGCGTATACTAGTAAGAGCTTAGTTATTTCTATAACTAAGCTATTATAAGCTAGTTATACTATTAGTAGCTATTTAACTTAATTATTTTATTTATAGCTAATATAATATCGTAAATATTATTTAAGCGTTTAGTTAAGTCGTTTTATTTATCTATTTATTTATAAGTAATAAGCTATATTAAGCTTATATTTCGTCCCTAATTATACTATAAGAGCTTACTAAAACTTAGCTATAAATATACTTCCTTTATTAAAGATAATCTTATTTAGTAGTCTATAATTACTAATAATTATTTATAGGAATATATATACTAGCTCTTCTATATTACTTACTTCTTTATATAGTAAGAAGTATCTATACTTTATTAGTTTATTAGTAATAACGAATATACTATTATACTTAACGTTAGTTATAAGTTCTTTTAATAGTAGTAGCTTTATAATATAGTTAAAAGCTATTAAATCCTATAGTTTTTCTAGTACTAGTAGTAGTTATAATTCTCTATATAGTTTATATTATTTAGCTTTACTTTATATATAAAGTTTATATTCTTTAATAACTTATTATACTTCTTCTTTAAGCTATAGGAAGTTATATTATCGTTTAATCTATTTTATTATTCTTTAGATTCCTTAGTATCTATATATTAAATATTTATATATATCTTATATAACTTTATCTTATAATTCTAATAGTATCTAGATTTTATTTTTATTCCTCTTTTATAGATTATTTTATAGTCGAATTCTAATAAGTATTTAGCCTATTAAATCTATTATCCGTTTAACTATTATATCGTTATAAAGTATAAGATATTTTTATAATTTATATAAACCTTAACTTTATACTTACTTTAAAGAAGGTAGTATCGAAATTCCTTAAAAGCTTAAATAATTATAAGGAATTCTTTATTATTAATAAGGTAATTAAGTTCTACGCTATATAGCTTCTTTAAATAAAATATAATTAGTTATAGTTTTTCTTTATTATCTTTTTATCCGATTTATACTCTTAGAGTAAAGTCTAATATATCGGTTTTAAGTTCGATTTATCGTTTTAGATTAAAGGTAGTTAAAACTAGTTCTTATATAATCGTAGTCTTAATATATTTAAAAGCTTTATTAGCTTTATTATCCTATATAAATCCTTTTTCCTTCTTTATTAAGTTATATAGTAATACTATAATCTTTTTAAAATCTTTAATAAATCGTTAGTAGTAATTTATAAATCCTAGGAAACTTTATACGTCCTTAACGTTCTTTAGCATTAGCTATTCTTTAACTAAGTTAATCTTATCTTATTATATTTATATCTCTCTTAGTAAGATAGTATATCTAAGAAAGTCTACTTACTATATATAGAACTTACTTTTCTTTAGTTTAACTAGTAACTTTATATTTTAAAGTATATAGAGTACCTTATAAATATATTCCTTATATTCTTCTAGGGTATCTAAGAAGATTAAGATATTATCTAAGTATACTACTATAAAGATATCTAAGTACTTACGTAGGATATTATTAATTATCCGTTAAAAGGTAGCTAGTATATTTATAAGTCTAAATAGTATTACTAGATATTTAAATAGTCTAAATTTCGTTTTAAAGGCTATTATCTATTTATATCCCTTTTTTATATATATTAAGTTATAGGCGCCTTTAAGGTTAAGGGCTATAAACTATTTTTTACTATATAGTCGATCTTATAGTTTTAATATAAGTAGTAATAGTATTCGGTCTTTTATTATAATATCGTTTAAGCGTCTATAGTTAATAACTAGTTATAGCTTACTATTTTTCTTTAAAATAAATATAACTAAGTAGCTTACTTTAGATATTAACGTTTATATATATCCCTTTTATAGATTCTTATTAAGGTAGTCGCGTAGCGTTTATAGTTGCTTTTCGTTTAAGTTATAGATCTTATAAAACGTCGGCGTTATTTTATCCTTAAGATAAATTTTATAGTCCTATTAGCTATATTTAAGTAACCTTATCTTAAGTTCTTCTTTAAAGAGTTTATTATATTTCTAGTATTCCTAGGAGATACTCTTTATTTTATTTTATAGGCTTTATTCTTTCTTTTAAGAGCTAGTTTCTTTTAACTTAAGCTCTTTATTAATTTATTTAAGGTCTTTCCTTAAAGTAGTAATAACTCTTTAGATCTTTATATTATATCCTTTATTTTATTTATATTAGATACTAGGTTATATAGCTATATTAGTTAGTATATAGGTTTTATTAGTCGATTTTATTATATTTATTAGTTTAGTTACTATTTTCGTTTATATTACTAAAGCCTATAATAATTTACTTAAACGGTTATCCCTTTTATCCTATTTAGTAGCTAAATTATTATAAAATTTTACTTTCTTTTAAATCTACTAGTCTTAGAAACTTATATCTTCGTTTTAATATAGCTAGCTAGTTCTCTAGTTAATTAATAGGTTGCTCTCCTATAGCTATAAAAGTCTTAATATAAAGTTATATTCTTTAATATCTATAATATTAAAGTTAATACGTTCGTTATAGCCCTAAATATTAATATTAAGGTAATTAATCTTTATATTAATAATTCCGTTATTATAGTTAAAGGCCTCTCTTTTAATATTTATAAGTTTATATAGATCTATATTATATCTTTATATAAGTCTATAACGATTAATAACTCTAAGTAAAACGTAATTACCTATCGCGCTATAGTCTAAAAGTATATATATATAATATCCTACGATTTAGATATTTAATACTATTTAGTTACTATAGCTTACCGTTACTATATATAAGGTCCTTAGATCTTATTATATTATACTAGTTTATAGCCCTTTTATAGATAGCGTACCTTATTTTTTACTTAGTCTTTATTTATTTTATTTAGGTATTCTTCTTTAATTTATTATTAATATTATTTCTTTATATTTTTATCGTATAATATTATATTAGGGCTTAAGAGACTAATTTCTTATAGCTAATTAAAGATTTCTTATTTCTTAACGCTATATCGTTTATATTATACTACTTTATAGTTAATTATATACTATACTTTATAATTCTATTTATTTTTATATTAAAGGTTAAGTTTTCGTTTTATATCTTTTTATTTTATATATAGTATTTCTATATTAATTCTTCCTTAGTTAAATATAGCTTATAGCCTTTATATATATTACTAATAATCTTTTAGTATACCGTTATATTATTTATACTATACTTATACTTTTTTATATTTATAAACTCTATAGTTTAAGTATATATATTCGTTATAATCCTCTTTATTATATTTAACTTATTATATAAGTCTTTAAAAGATTAAGGGTTCGGATACCTTAAAGTAAGTAGCGTTATACTATTCCTTTATTTTAGCGTATTTATAGATTTTATATATCTTTAAAAGATATCTTATTAATAAACTATAATTATTACGGTATTTAAGTAGCGTACTATAATTAAGTTCTAATAATATAACTTAGTCGTTTAGGTAGCGTTAATTAATTTTCTAGTAGTTTAGTTCTATACTTAGGTAGGGTTTTAGAAGTACTTATCCCTTAAACCTAACTAAGAAAGCGTTATATCGTGCTTTTATTTAGAAGTATATTATATAATCTAAGTAAAGGTATAATATCTATAAAATATACTTATTGTGGGAATGTAGCATATAGCTATAGTAGGATTGTAAGGGAGGTGCGCACACACGCACACGTGACCCTTAGCGTCACGTGTATGGACCTCGGGGATCCGTGTATAAAGGGCACGTAGTGTGCCCTCATTCCCTTTCCTCCCTTCCTAGCAAGACATCTTGAATACAACCCATTGCGTTACTGCAGTACAGACCTCCCGACACTGATCAGTGATCGATTTGGTCGATCACAGATTGGCAAGGAAGAAGAGATAGAACGCAACCTTCGAAAGCCCAACTACCATATTCCTAGCGATATTGCCCTGGTTGGACCTAGAGGAGGTTTCTATGCTAAGATCAAGGACTCTACGATTACCCGGACCCGGCAACCAACTAGCTCCCGGTAGGCCATTGATAGATCCTTCCAACTTCACTTAACGGTTACATTAAGTGTAAGTGCGTCCACAACGCCGATTCGACAACTACGTGACAGCCCTCACGATTCGACAACTACGTGACAACCCTCACGATGACAAGCACGACCCCAACCCCGAACCCCGCCTCTACGAGGAACGACGCCTTCCTCGACCAAGTAAGGAATTGGTCCAAAATCTCACGATCCCAAAGACCCAATATCAGGATATCGATCCGACCCGATGGGAGGATGAGATCACGCCCAAGAGGAAGATAGAATAGCTGTTATGACATATACCGCACGATTTATGTCAGAATGCGAGGAGAACGTACACCTTCATGGCACTAATATCCTTGAATTCTTCCAGGATCACTTCCAACAGTGGACCGAGGCAACGTGGAGAAAGATGCCAAAGGAATTTCGAAGGAGCTACGTTACCTTTTAAAGAGACGTGGTATCTATACAGGAGAAAAGGGTGACCACATCATCCCACAGCTCGTCTTCCTACAGACGATCGATAACCCACCAGCCTGGCCCGACAACGAATTCATGGTAACCCAATTCGATAAAGGAACGGAGGCCTATACAAGAAAAGAGAGACGACTAACGCAGAACCCTCCCACCTCCAACACGGCGGAGCCATCCATGCCGTTAGCCCCTATTCCGACGCTCCTGCTCCTCCCGCTACGACAATTGCGGAACCGCCCACAACGACTGCTACGCTTCCCCAACGAACAATACATCCTACAAGCTATCAGTTCCAGCAACAGAGCATCGTTCTAGCAGAACCCTCTTCTCCCACATCCCTCGAAGCGTACACAACGCTTCCCCCGGCCGACATCCCGAACGGCATCGTCGATGCCAACACACAACAGAAATTCACCAAGATCTGGGACAAAGAGAAGAACTATACGGGGGAACCCTATGACCTTCTCGATGATAAGCTACGCATCTTTATGAGTATCTGTTATAACATTCAGGTCAAGCCGGACCAATTCCACGCTCTTTTCCTCGAATCCTTACTGGCCGAGCCCAAACGTACTACATTGACCACATTAACTGGACCTCAACGTTCCGCAAGGCATACGATAGCATCAAGCAACATTTCGATACGGAAGTTAACCACGTTCACTACTATACTGAATGGACGACTATTTCCTTTAACAAGCTCCGTGCCGATAATGCTACGAAATCCCTACACGAGGTTCTTCAGCTACTCCTTGATAAGCTACAGTTATGCCAACGAGCTCTTGGCAACGCGTATGCAGGAAACGTTCCACTGCGTACAACGCTTATTAATGCATGCCGCGGTGTTCCTGAACTTGAATACGCTTTATTCAAGCCCGCCGAAGGAATCGAGCCCTTTTGCAGATCTTCGCTCTTCCGTTGAGACCCATCTTGCACGCGGAATAGCGCCTCGTTATCTTCAAGGAGGCCCTCAATACCATCAAGACCTCGAGGAACCATCTGATCATATGGATCCCAATGACCACTACTATCTCGATCGAAGATACAACAACAATCGCGGAAGATTTGGTCAGAAGGGGTATAGAAGGTATAGAGGCAACGCTCAACGAGGCAGCTACAACGCTCCACGGGGAAGCTTCAATAGTCAACGCTTTAACCGGCCACAAGGCCGTTACGGCCACAACCACCCGTGGAATAAGAAGTGCTTCGTCTGCAATAAGGAAGGATGTTGGTCTACAAAGCACACTGCCGAGGAACGTCAAAGATCCCGAGACCAATACGTCGCCCACTGTCACTTCATAGGGATTACCCCTCCCCAGGACCTTACAGCCTACGTTCTTGACTTTGAAGGTCACGAGATGGATGCCCACGATGATGCTAACGACCCTGGGACGAGGACGACAATGAAGATAATGACAACAACCCAGAACAGTGGCACACAAGCCAAATGCTCTGCCAGCAAGCCTTCAACCATCTGATCACAGGGGAAGACGTGTATAGCACCTCTCAAAACAACGCTACACCTGCTTCCCAATTCATGATAGAGGAGCGCTACTCAAGACTCCGATTCCAGGGCATCATAATTGACACAGGCGCCGCGAAGGTTTCCACAGCTGGCTACGACCAATGCATCGCTCTACAACGAGAAGACCCTGCTATAACGCTCGATAAGACTACAGCAGGCCAAGCTTCTATCAAATTCGGCAACGGCGAAGCCATTCTATCCCTCGGCTCTATCGCCCTTAAAACACCTCTCGGAAGGATCACATTCCATATCCTCAAGACCCCTACTCCTTCCTCCTCTCTCTCGCTGATATGGATCGCCTAGGCATCTATTTCAACAACCTTACAGACACCATTGTCGGACGAACAACCCTCCCGGTTATCCGCAAATGGGGACATCCTTGGTTCCTCCTACCTAAGACCAACGAGGCCGCTATCGCATTCCTCACGGAGAGCGAGATCCGCACTCTTCATCGTCGATTCGGGCACCCAGCGGTCCCAAGACTTCACAACCTCCTACGGCAAGCTGGCCACAACGATGTGACGATAGATATCCTAGAGAACATCTCGAGATTCTGTCATCACTGTCAAATGCACTCTCAAGCTCCAAGACGCTTCAAATTCACCCTAAAGGATGACCAGGAATTCAACTACGAAATCGTCGCTGATGTGCTCTACCTTGGAACCCCTCAACGCCCCGTCTTGCACGTGGTAGATACAGCAACAGCGTTCCAAGCAGCCAGGTTCCTCCTATCGATGTCAGCAAAGGATACGTGGGAAGCCCTCCGAGCCCTCTGGATAGACACATATCTCGGACCCCCTGATACTATCAAGCACGACGCAGGGACCAATTTTGCCTCCCTAGAGTTCCGTAACGAGGCAAAGCTTATGGGGATAACCTGCAAGCAAGTCCTGTGGAAGCACATTGGTCCGTTGGAAAGGTTGAAAGATATCATGCCCCTCTCCGCCGTGCGTTTGAGATCCTCCACGCAGAAATCGGGACCTTCACATCCCCGAATCGATCCTTCAAATGGCTATCAAAGCCATCAACGACACAACAGGGCCAAATGGCATTGTCCCTACGCTCCTAGTCTTTGGCGCCTACCCTCGAATGGCGTTAGATTCGCCCCTTCTGCTACGACCCTGAAAAGGGCTGCCGCAGCCCAGAAGGCGATGAAAATGCTTCGTCAGCTCTCAGCAGAGCGGCAAGTGCAGGGCGCCTTACACACAAAGAACGGACCATCATCAACAGGCGTTATACTATCGCTCCCACTGCAAAGCGAGGTCCGAGTGTGGAGAGAAAGCTCGGCTGGCAAGGCCCTTTTAAGATTAGTGCAATTGATGGCTCCAATGTCACAATTGATACTATCAACGGACCCCAGACCTTCCGTTCCACCCTTGTGCAGCCTTATTTCCGCGACGAGACGACGATCCCTGCCCCGCTGCTGCTGCTGCGGATGATTCTGACATTCCTGTTTCTGATCCTGCGAGCGATTCTGTTCCTGTTTCTGCCCCTGCCCCTGCCCCTGTTCCTGCTCCTAATCCCCCGGCGCCGCGCAAGCGAGGCCGCCCCCCTGGTTCGAAGAACAAGCCAAAGACGACGTTCCTAGTCAAGAAGGAAGAAGATGCCTACCAACTAGCCATCAAGCTACGGGACGAAGGCATTATCACAACGCCAGGCACCCCCTTTGAGGAATCCGATAGCACGGAGATCGATGATCTATTGGTACGAGGTGTTTAGCTTCGAACGCTACAATGAAGCAAAGCACGGGAACCATCATATCTTCCGCTCCCGCATGGTCCGCGAGGTTAAAGGCAAAGAAACCAAACCATACGAGAAGTCAAGGCTCGTGGTCCAAGGGCACAACGACCAAGAGAAACCACCCTATTGACGCAATCCCCGACAATTCAACGCGTCAGTCAACGGCTTATTTCTGCTATCTCCCCAGACCTCCTTTCTCACGGCATGACCCTCTCTTCGTGACATCACACAAGCGTATCCCCAGGCGCAGACCGAACTATTCCGCACCATTCTCACGCATCTTCCCGCCGAATTAGAAGGAAGATACCCGGAAGGAACAATCATTCGCGTTATTAAGCCCCTATACGGAATTGCGGAGGCCGGAGTCCATTGGTTTCGAACCTATCACGGGCATCATGTCGATAACCTCGACATGTCCACATCAACCTACGACCTATGCTTCCTAATTACGAATAAGGGACCTGATAACTTTGGGATTGTGGGAATGCAGACTGACGATACCCTTATGCTTGGCACACAACGTTTTTCCGCGCTAGAGGAAGCGGAACTCGTAAAGGCACAATTTCGGGCAAAGCCGAAGACAACGATGACCCGGGTACTAGCATTGACTTCAACGGTGCAAAGATAACCCTCCAAGACACCACTTTCCACAACGCTCTACTGCTTCAACAAAGGGTCAAGCAGCCAAGATCGAACCCATCGACATCAAGGCATACGATCGAGCCCAACAGTACGTGGAACAGCGTGCCCGTGGCGCGTATGTGGCTTCAATCTGTCAACCAGAGGCCTCATTCGACATCTCTATTGCTGCCCAGGTCCAAACCCTACGGAAGAGGATTGCACGACCCTCAACAAGCGGCTTCAATGGCAGAAAGACCACCAGCAGCGAGGCCTAACGTATATCCCTATTGACCTCGCCAATGCCAAGCTTATCATCTTTACCGACGGTTCCTTTGCGAACAATAAGGACCTATCGTCACAGCTAGGCTTCGTCATTGCCTAGTCAATGAGACCGAGACCGCACGTACCAAAGACCAATTCGGGATCAAGGGCAATGTCCTCCATTGGAGCTCAACGAAGTGTAAGAGGGTCACCCGAAGCGTGCTAGCATCAGAGATCTACGGCATGGTCAACGGATTCGATATTGGGATATCACTAGCAACGACGATACGGAAGATCACAGACCGCCTCAATCTTCCCCTATCCCTAATCGTTTGCACCGACTCTTTTTCCCTCTACGAGTGCCTCGTTAAGCTAGGCACAACGAAGGAGAAGCGATTGATGATAGATATCATGGCCCTACGTCAATCCTACGAAAGGCGTGAGATCACAGAAATCCGCTGGATTAACGGCGCAGACAACCCAGCAGATGCTATGACAAAGGCATCGCCTAACCGCGCCCTCGAACGCCTCGTCGATACGAATAGCCTTACGATTAGGATAGAAGGATCAGTCGAACGCCCTCCCCGCTAGCTGCCGCTCGAACCGTCACTCTTTTCGCACCCTTGCGGTTGCTGCTACGCTCCCGCACCTGCTGCTACTGCTGCGATTGCAGCGATAAAGAAGATTTGCCAGTGTGGGAATGTAGCATATAGCTATAGTAGGATTGTAAGGGAGGTGCGCACACGCACACGTGACCCTTAGCGTCACGTGTATGGACCTCGGGGATCCGTGTATAAAGGGCACGTAGTGTGCCCCCTCATTCCCTTTCCTCCCTTCCTAGCAAGACATCTTGAATACAACCCATTGCGTTACTGCAGTACAGACCTCCCGACACTTATAGTACTTATAAGTAAGTTATATTTATAAATTATTTTTAAATTCTCCTTATAGTTACTATTCTTATTATAAAGCTTTAAAGGTATTAACTATAATAATAGCTATAATATAGTCTCTTCTATATAGTACTAGTTAATACTAAATTAATATAGCTTATTAGTTTTCTATAAGAATTTAAGGTATTTATTAGGTTTTAATTTTAAGTATTTCTTTAAATTCTTTAAAGTATAAAGCGTATTCTTTAATTATAGTATTTTCCCTTAATAGTAAGGGTAGTAATATAAGTTTATTTTTATCTTTTATTTCTCTAGGTATTTCTTATTCTTTAGAGCTTATATTATTAATACTTTATTATTCCTCTTTAAGTTATTATCTAAGTTTTATAAGTATAAGGGCTATATTTATATCTTCTTTATTATATTATTTATAGACTACCTATCGTTATTATCGATTTTTATTTTATATATCTTCTTAGAATTGTTTACTATTCTTCTTAATCTAGTCTTAAGAGACTCTTTTAAGATAAGGGTATTTTAGTTCTATAAATTTAACTTATTTCTATTTTTTAGGATCCCTTTATTATATTATTATAAGGGTTTTCTTTAATAGCTTTAAGAACTATTTAGTATTATTTTTATCGCTTAAGTATACTATATATTCGTTATTATAATATATAGTCTAACTAAGGAGTTTATACTTTAGTTCCTATCTATTAATAGCGTTTAGGTATTTCTTACCTATTAAGGCTAGTACTTAGTAGGTTTTCTTCTCCTTATAAGGTTATCTATATTTTTTAAAGTAATATCTAAGTTTCCTATAGTTAAAATACTTTCCTTTACTTTTTTATATTATATCTAGGTCTATCTTACTTAAGTTAGTTATATAAGTATAGGTAATAAGAGTTTCGCGCTTCTTTTTATAGTTAGCGCGTTAGTTAAAGTTATTTTTATAAGAAGGGTTTTAGTTTCCTCTTTCTTATTTCTTTTCTTAGTATTACGTATACTATCTATGGTTAATTTATACTACTATAGTAATATAGTTTAAGAGATTATTAGGTCGATTTTCCTTATATAGCTCGTCCTTAACTTCTTTTTTAAGCTTATTATAAAATTATAATATAAGAGGTTCGTTATCTTAATTAAGCTTTAAGGTAACTTAACGGAACTTTATAGTATAATTTAATACTAAGATCCTTTATTAGAGTTCTTAAAGTTTTTATTTAGCTTTTTATTCCTTATTAGTTATTCTAAATACCTTTATAATAGCTTCTTTAAATCCTTAGAAACTAGTAAAGACTTTATCTATCTTATTATCTCGTCGCGCTAGTTAGTTATCGAGAAAATCCCTTATAATAGGTCTAAACTAACTAAGTGCCGTTCTAGATAATAATTTCCTATATAGAGTACCTTTTCGACTAGGTCTAAGAGTTTAGTAGGGTAAAACTAGTAATAGGCCTTAAGTTAGGTAAGAAAGTCTTAAAGCGTACTATAAGTACTATTAAATAGTCCTAGCTATTTTAGTTTAACTACTTCTCTAAGGTCCTTAACTTATTTATTACCTCCTCTATTCCTAAGTAACTATACTTTATATCGAAGGGTAATAATCTCGCGTATTATATCCTAAGGTAATATAGTAGCTCTAAAGTTAGTTAATCTAGCTTATTATATAGGTATATTAATAGTTATAATATTACTTAAAGTAATATAGTATTATATTAAATAAGAGCTTTTAACGTATAATAACTAGTATTATTCTTAAGGGATAAACCTACTAAGGGGTTTATATTAATAGATATAATAAGGTATAGTCTAAGTAATAATACGTATACTATATTAGTAATAAGTTAGAGGTTATAGACTATAGGCTATAACTAAGTAATTAAGTAATTAAAATTAAAGATAAGATTATAATAAAGATTATAATAATTATATTAAAAGCTATCGAGCTATCTATTTAAAGGAGTAAAAGTAAGTAGCTATATATACTTATAGAGACTATCCTTAGATTATAAGCCTAGCTATAATCCCTAACGTTAGATCGTATAGAGTATAGTAATCTCGTTAATCTTAGATTACTTAGATCTCTACGATCCCCTTAAGCCTATATCTATTAGATAGTCGTGCCGACTATTTATCCGTTAGACTATATTATATACTTAACGTAGTCGACCGTTAGCGGCTTAGTAGCTATAATCGTAATACCTACCTATTCTTATATCGCGGATATCTTTAAAACCGCTAGGCTAAAATAGGTAATAGAGTATCCGTTCTACTTATAATTAACTTATATATTTTATATATATTTTAATTTATTAAGATAAGCTTATCTTAACCTGCTTTTCCTAAAGGAAGGTATAGATATCTAGTAAAGGTCTTTATCTTTAAGGGTTATTCCCTTAGACTATATTATAGAGCCTCTTTTTACTAGCTTATTTTATAGAGGCTCCCTATACCTATTATTTCTTTATAATAGTAAAATAAGAATATAAAGGTATATTCTTATATACTCTTATAAGCTAACCTTAGTAAAGCGGAATTATACTATTTATAATAAGGAGATACTAGTAATTATTAGCTACCTTAAGTAATAGTAAGTAGAGCTCTAGAGCTATAAGAGCTTTAAAGTTCTTATAAACTATAAGAACCTTAAATACTTTATAACCCGCTAGTACCTTTTAGAGCGGTAAGCCTACTAAGTAAAGTACTTCTTATACTTTAACTTCTTAATTAAGTACCGCCTTAAGTAAGACTTTATAGTCTTAAACGTACTTTCTTAAAGGGATTAAGACCGGCTAATAAGAGTAGATATTAAGGCCTAGGATCTATAGCTTATCTTATAAGAAGTACTATAGACTTATATAGGAGCTTCCTTAGTAAAGGAAGGCGTAGTGCTAGCGGATAAGCTTCCCCCTATACCTTTACCTTAGTTTAGTAAGGAGGGATAAACGCGCGGTAAGAGTATTCTAAGATAAGGCCCTTTAACGCTTATAAGATAGGATAGCGGCTCTAGACTATACCTATAAGGGCGTACGCCGCGCTATAGAGTTTAGCGCTTAACGCTTAGATCTAAAGCTAAAGCTAAAGGTATAGGTAGCTAACTACTATATCGACCTATAAAGGCATCTATATTAGCGGGGGAGACTATAAGTACCGGGCGTACTATATACTATAAAAGCTAAGGAGAAGGATAAACCGCTAAAGCTAAATAAATAAAATAAGCGTTAAGGGAAGCTAGTTTAGCTCGTTTATAACTTTAGTATCGTAGGCTACTTAGGTCGGTAAGGTATAGTAGTAGGCCTTATAAGGGATTTTTACTAGCCCCTCTTATAATACTACGTTCGCCGCTTCCTCTATAACTATAATATTTATAGCTATACTAAGATTTAAAGGGTATAGCTTAAAGGGCTACTTAAGTAGCTTCCGGTACTTAACTAGTTCTATATATATATATATAGATAAACTTTATAATAGACCTTTTACTTATAAAAGAAAGCAACCGCTATATATAAGTAATTAAGGACTAGCTTAGTAAATTAATAGTATTAAAACTAATACCGTTTATAGATATAAAAGCTTATATAAAGCGCTTCCTTTAATACTAAGCCCGCTTATATAGCTAGCCGACCTTTATTATAAGTAATAAAGGATCGAACTAAACTAGCCGCTTTTAATAGTACTTATACTAGCTACTTTAAATTATATAGCTACTTAGCACGGCCTATTACTTATAGACTAATAGGGGACCTAAGAGGGTTAACTAAGAAGTATAGACGTACTTATAGGTAGTAGTAGCCTATAACTAAGCGGACTAAGACCGCTAGCTCCCTATAGCCTAGCTCGTATTAAATAGTAGACCTTAGACCTTTATTAAGATAGCCCCCTTCTTCGCTATATATAGCTTTAAGCCGCCCTCCTTAATCCTATTTACTATAGATATAGTAGTAAAGTAATATAGTAGTTTATTACTAAAGAGCTACGCCTTTATATTTATACGGAAGCTATAGGAAACTATAAAATACTACTAATCCGCGATAGCCGCCTTAGTATAAGATTAAGAGCAGCACGCTAATAAGACTAAGGCCTTAATAAATAGGTTTATAGTAAGAGATAAAGTATAGCTTAACCTTTATACTATAGGTTAGCGCGGCTAAAGAAAAAGCTAGACTAGCTATATATAAAGTTTATAGTATAGAGGGATATTAGCGTATAGGTAGTTAAGCTTAATAGTCTTTTAATAAGGGTCTATAATAAGATTAACGTTAACCTCCTTCGCTAAGCCTCCTTTAACCCGCTACTTAGATAAGAAGTAGTAGACGCTTAACCGCCCGTTATTAAGGTAGAGGGGGATAATAAATTTAAGGTTAAGGAGATATAAGCCGTATACTAAAAGAAGGTCGGCTAAGGGAATCGCTAAGAGGTCCTTATAAAGTAGCGTAGGTACCTTAACTTAATATAAGAACCTATATATAAGTTTATAGGAGCTATAGCCCTTAATAAGTTTAAGGCCTTATATAGACTAGTAAATAAGAATAATAAACTAATAGACTATTAATAGTAGCCTAAGCTAAGACTATAAAGTAAGTAAAATAAAGGGGGTAGTTATAGTAACGTAGGTATAATAGTATAAGCGGAGATAAAAATAGCGTTTATTATAAAGTAAAGCCCTTAAACTACCTAGGCCTATTCCTTATTATTATTATTACCTTTATTATTATTATTATTATTATCGTTATCCTTATTAGCCTTTTCTTACTTATTTATAGCGGCGGCGGCGCTCTCTAGCGCGCTAAGTCGGCCTTTTAGGCCTATAAGCTAGTCGGTAGCGGCGGCGGCTCTAAGGGTAAAGGGGCGGCGGCTAGCTCCGGCGGCGGTAGTAGGGGCGGTAGTAGCGGCGGCTACGGGCACGGCTAAGGGGACCGCCGATAAAGCGACGGAGGCGGTATCCTTAGTACTAAGAGAGTTAGTAGTAGAGGTAAGAGAGTAAAGGGGGAAGAACCTACTTAAGGATAAGCCCTTAGCGCTTTAAGGCACGGTGGTTATAGTAGGCGGCTACGGCGGCGGTAAGGCGCTTCTTAGTAGCCCCCTATACCTACCTATACGCGCTAGCCTTCTAAGCCGACGCTATAGTAAGTAGGCCTTATAGGCGCGGCCGGTACGCATATACTAATAATAACTACCGCCGTAGCGGCGCCCGACTTAGTCAGCGTAAGGGAGCTCCTATAATATATACTATATATAGGGGGCCGCGTAAGGGGCTCTAGCTTAGACCTAGCGCTTATACTTTAAGAGGTTAGTAGAAGATATCTATTATACTTACTTAACTATAGACTTATAGGGGTAGTAGAGATAGAGGTAGGGGCCGAGGGGCTAGGCGTTATAGGTAGCGGCGGGGATAGCGTCGTTACCTTAAAGGGCAACGTAAGAGCGGCTAGTATAGTAGAGGTATTAGTAGCGGCGGTAGGCGCGGTAGTAGGGGCGCGGGCGGGAGTAGCGGTAGCGGCGGAGCTATCGTCGGCCGCGCTTAGTATAGCGTCGATAAATAACTCTATATACTTTAAAAAAGAAAAGGTAGGGGAGGGGAAGGTAGATATATTTATCGCGGAAGTTAGTATTATAGATTATAGCCTCCCGCTCTATAAAGTAAGTAGCGTATTAGTTAAAGTTATTATTATTATTAAGGCTATTATTACTACTATTACTATTATTATAAATATATATTAATAGAGCGGCTTATATAGCTAAGAATAAACTAATACCTTAAGTAAAGTAAAACTTACTTATTACTACTATTACTATAGTTAAAGAAGGAAAAGAAAGAAGGGGAAGAGGAAAGGAGGTTACCGCTTTATATACCTCTTAGTAAAGGAGGCTACCTAAGGCTAAGGGAATAGGTAACCTAAGGCTTATATAGACCGGGCCGGCCGCTAGCTACCTAAGGGTATATATAATAGGTTACGCTTTTATTTAAGCGGCTAGCTAGCTAATAAGTATAGAGCTAGGTTATAGCTACCTAAGCTAATAGGCGTAGGGATAATAAGGCTAGTAAGGCTAGTACGATTAACGGGGAAACGGCTAAGTAGAGCTAGCGGTATAGGCTTAATAGTATAAAAGCTATTAATAAAGTAGCGCCGCGCCGCGCTTAAGAAAGGGTATTATATAAGAGTCTTTAACTATTATAGGTTATAGGCTTAGGCTATAGCCTAAGCCGCGTAGTTATATATAAAGGGCCGGATCCTATATATATATATATAGGCTAGCCGCGTATATAAGAGCTCTATATAGCTTATTAATATTATCCTATAAACGGTACCTATATATATACTTTTACTTACTTTATAATACTAACGATTTATTAAAGATTTCGGAAAGATTATAGTACTATTATATAACTTAATAAAAAAGGAAAAAGAATTTATATAGGACGATAAAGCTAATAAAGCTTTTAAAGGTATTAAAGCTATAATTATATAAGAACTAGTTTTAACTACCTTTAATTTAAAATAATAAATCGAACTTAAAACTAATATATTAGACTTAACTTTAATAGTATAAATTAAATAAAAAGATAATAAAGGAAGACTATAACTAATTATATTCTACTTAAAGAAGCTATATAGTATAGAACTTAATTACTCTATTTATAATAAAGAATTCCTTATAATTATTTAAGCTTTTAAGGAATTTTAATACTACCTTCTTAAAAGTAAATATAAAGTTAAGGTCTATATAAATTATAAGAATATCTTATACTTTATAATAATATAATAGTTAAACGGATAATAGATCTAATAGGCCGAATATCTATTAGAATTTAACTATAAAATAATCTATAAAAAAATAATAGAAAACGGTCGAGCTAATACCCTTAGTTAATAAAGTAATTATAATATAGGAGTACTTATAATAAAAGGATAGCTCTTAAAAATTAACGAAAATAAGAACTATTAGTAATAAGAGCTAAATATAATATTTAAAGTATAACTTAATAACTAAATATACTAAAAGATCCTAAAATAAATAAAAGAATATAAAGTACTAAATAGATATAATATAGAATATTTAAAACTTTTAATATATAAAAATAAATTCTAGATACTATTGAAATTATAATATAAAATTATATAAGATATATAAAAATATTTAATATATAGATACTAAGGAGTCTAAAAAATAATAAAATAGATTAAACGATAATATAACTTTTTATAGCTTAAAGAAGTAGTATAATAAGTTATTAAAGAATAAAAACTTTATATATAAAGTAAAGTTAAACGATATAAACTATATAGAGAATTATAACCGCTACTAATACTAGAGAAACTATAGGATTTAATAGCTTTTAACTATATTATAAAGCTACTACTATTAAAATAACCTTTAATTAATATTAAGTATAATAGTATATTTATTATTACTAATAAATTAACGAAGTATAGATACTTTTTACTATATAAAGAAGTAAGTAATATAAAAGAGCTAGTATATATATTCCTATAAATAATTATTAGTAATTATAGACTATTAAATAAGATTATTTTTAATAAAGAAAGTATATTTATAGCTAAGTTTTAATAAGCTTTTATAGTATAATTAAGGACGAAATATAAGCTTAGTATAGCTTATTACTTATAAATAAATAGATAAATATAACGACTTAATTAAACGCTTAAATAATATTTATTATACTATATTAGCTATAAATAAAACGATTAAGTTAAATAGCTATTAATAGTATAACTAGTATATAATATCTTAGTTATAGAAATAACTAAGCTCTTACTAGTATACGCTAATTATAGATATAACCTAGAAGTATTTAAGGTTACTTAATAAGAACTATAAGTAGAATAAGTAATACTATAAGTAGATTTATCGCGAAGTATAGCCTAATTTCGTAGTTCTTAGAGATATCTCTTAGCACGAGGGACTAAGGAAGCTAAAAACACTTAGTATAGAAGAAGGAAGAAGGAGCTAAAAAGAGGTATAGAAAGGAGGGTAGGGGCATAAAGGGAAGTAGAAGTAGCGAGAGCTTCCTATAGAGGTAGCGAGAGATAAGACGGATATACCGGCAACGGCTAGAAAGGAGGGGAAAAACCGGCAAAAAGCTTAGTAGTTAAAAGGATATTAGTAGCTTCTTTAAGTAGTATCTTCTTTATTAATTAAGATACTAGACGGGTATAAAGAGGGGCATTAGATAAAGGAAAAAAGGATAATTAAGGCAATATAACAATTACTCCCCTACCTTTATTACTGCCCCTATAAGAATTAAATCTCTCTGCCCTACCTATCTAACCCCTTACTTTTAATTTTACCTTTATATATTTTTATATACTTCTTATATCTCTCTTCGCGAGAGTTATAAGCCCGGGAGGAATAGAATTCCTATACCTTCCGGCTGCTATAAAAGGCACCTTTCTTATATCCCTTATAGCTTCCTTTTACCCCTCTTACTAGAAAAGCCGATTTTTACCCGACTTTTCTACCCTTCCCCGTAATAATAACGAAAACCGACTCCTTTACTATCCCTATAGTCCGTAGGACGATTCTTATAGAGCCCTAAGATTAGGATAAGTAGGTAAAGGAGCTACGGGCTCGTATAGATAGAACTATCTATAATTTAGTCTTCTCTAATAAGCAGGACCCTCTCGAGCCCCCTCTTTATCCTAGGGCAACGGAATTTATAGAAGGAGCTCCCCTCTTCTCCGAGCTAACCTCCGTATAATAGAGAGCTTTTTCTGCTGCCTTAGGTAACTACGAGAGTTACTATAAGGAATACCTTTACGAGACGAAGCTACTAACTACTATACGCACGGTAATAACGGAATCCGTTAGTGCCGCAAAGCTAATTACTCTTTAAGAGGAAGAGACTCCTAGGTAGTGGCTTTTAAAGCTCGAGACCTTAATAGCTCCCTTAAGGGGCTATATAACTAACCGTATTAGGAAGACCTATACGGTATATCTAGGAGCCTTCTCTACTAGAAACCTACTAGCTTCGTCGTAGCTAGCTACGTAGGAAGAAATCCTCGAGGAAGCTAACTAATATTTCCTTATAGAAGCTCTTTCCGGCTAGTAGCTATAGGATATATCTCTATTAATAAAGCCTATTAGTAACGGTTACTCGACTATCTTTTAAGAGGCTAGCCGGGAACTAGACGAAGAGGCTGCTAGAGTATAATAGTAAGCAGTCTTATTCCTTCGTAGCTAGCACTCGACCTAGACGGCTCGACCTGCTGCCCCTATAGCTGCTGCAGCCCCTATTGCTGCGGCTCCCGCTACTGCTGCTGCGGCTGTTGCTCCGTCGGCTCCTCTTCCCTCGAGAGCCTTAACGCCGTCGTTAACTGCAGCTACGGCCCCGGCCCTAGCTCCGTATCTTGCTCCGGGCCCGGCCCCGGTCCCGTTAGTTAGACCGGCCCGACTAGTCCCCTAATAGACCTTTTAATCTCTTAGTCGAAAAATTAGGGAACTAGTCGAAATCGAACCTCTTCGTTAAAATTAGTAATAAGGGGTAAAAAGGGGAGGTTTTTAAGCAGACCTTCTAGATCGGGACGAGGATTCCTTAAAGAAACGAAAGACTAAGCGAAACGGCTACCTAGCCTATAAATCCCTAGGCTATCGATTATTATAATACTAGTAGGTCTTTAAGGAAAACCGACCTAAAGGATTTAACCTTTTAAAGAGGCTATAAGAAACGATATAATAGTCTCTTAAGGAGGACCCCTCGCTATAGAAGAAGATAAACGAGATTCGGGTTACTAGGAAATAGTAATTAACGCCGCTACTATAAATTCGAGGAAAAATCGTTAGTATAGTAAATCCGGCCTTCGTCTTCCCTACGGATTAATAAGGCTAAAACTAACTATTAGGACCCTCTAACTATCCCCTACGAAAATTAGCTATCCTTAACTCTAGTACTTCCCTCGATATCTATAATATACTCTTACGATTCTAGTCCTTTAAGAAAGTACGGAGGGAATATCTTATTACCGGGGAATTAACTATATAGATAGAGGGATACGGAAGGGTAAATTTTACGATAAAATTACCTAATAGGTCTATATAAATTCTTTAACGAAAAAGGGTAGCCTTTTACCCTTAATTTTTAACGAGCCTAATTTCCTTCCGCCTTCTTTAAAAGGAAGGGATCTTCTAGGATACGACGTCTAAGCCTATAAGGCTAGTCTAGAAGAATTAGACTATCGGGCTTATCGAGGAAAAATTCGGTTAATTTATTCTCGAATTCCGACCTATCCTTAGGAAGGAATCTCTCGAGAAGTTAGCTTTCCCTACTTAAAGGAGGGTAGGTTTAAAGGACCCTCTTCCGGTAGCCTAAGGAGACGGTCTTCTTTAGCACGCACGACTTAGTTACCTAGGCCCCTTAGCTTTATATAAGCTAGGCTAATAATAGGGCGTACGAATAAGGGGCCTAAAGACCGTCGAATGCGAATACTATAGCTAAGGGAAGACTAAGAAACGAATTTCTAGACGGACCCTAATACGGCCGGACTAGCCGTATAAGGAAATTTAGGTCGACTAGACCGACGTCTCTAGGGACTAGGAAAGCTTCGTTAGGGTAATGTTTTTTATAAACGCTTTTTTAGGGATGGTTTTCCCCTATTTCTTACGGACCTACCTAAGTAAGTATAACTAGTCTGCCCTTTAGGACTTCGTTAACTAGATAAATTCCTACTTTAGCTACGAGGTAAAGAAGATACGGTCTAATAGAGAGCTATTTACGAAGGATATCTTAAATTAGCTTCGAAAAAGGGGTATTTTACCCCTCCCGTTAGCACCGAATACCTAGGCCTTGAATAGAGGGGCAGAAAGATTAGGGGGTGCTATAATAGAAAGGGCCTATATAATAAGACTTACTATAAAGCTTCTATATAACCTTTAGAGGGAAGTCGTTAAGACCGCCTATTACCTATGGAACCGGACCCCTAGGGACCCTAAGGACCCTAGGGAACTAAACTAAGGAATAAACTAGAAATCCCCCCTCGAGCTCTTTATAAAGAAGAGGGCCTCGCTAGCCTACCTTTATACCTACGGCTATAAGGCATACGCTATAACTACCGATATATAGCTAAAAAGGAAGAAGAAAAGAAAGCTTAACCTTAGAGCCTTTATTAGTTACCTCGTTAGTTATAATTCTACGAATATCTTCCGGATCTAGATTCCTCTTTTATAGAAGGTTATTTCGACTAGGGATATAATTTTCGACGAATCTAGCTTCTTCGATAGAAAGAGGGATTAATAGCCCCTCTTACTCTCTTAACGTTAGTTAATTTAGAAGATTTAAATCCCCCCTTCCTAATAGTTTTAAGAAGAGGTCTTAGACGAGGAAACGGAAGAAGAAACTAATATTAAAGTAGTCGAGGATAACGCCGACTTTAAAGAAGAGGAAAAAGAGGAAGCTGCTAGATTAGATAATCTAGATAAAGAAGGAGACTATAGGAAAGCGGTAGAGCTAGAATACGCCTGCCTCCCTACGCCTCCTCTTACGGAATAAGAAGAAGATCTAAAAGTAGCTTTTTCGGTTAGTCTTCCTATCTTAACCCTTAAGGGGGTAGGAAAGGCACCTCTCTTGAAGGATTACCTAGCTGCCTTTTTATCCCTGCTTTAAGAAGCAAAGGAAGGTATAGGGCCCGATATAGATACTAAAGAAGACTAATTACTCCCTTATTTCGATCGTTTTTCCGACTTCTATCTAACGCCTATAGAAGACGGTTCCTACGGAGCATTTATAGCAGGCCGGCTTTTTAAGCCTCTATTAGCAAGGAAGGTATATAAAAGAGACCTCCCGGACCTACTAGCAAACTAAAAGCAGCTAGAAAAACACCCCTTTAAAGACTAGTTTTTCTAGGCCTAGAAAGACCACCTAGCCTTATATAAGGAGATAGGGTCTTTTAAAGAGGTCCTTAAGGAAAAGGTAAGAGGAAAATAAGTCCTTAGCTATAAGTAGGTCTTTATCTATAAGACTAATAAATACGGCTTCCTTTAAAAGTATAAAGCCCGGCTAGTTATTTATAGGAATTAATAGGAAAAGGGGGATCTACCTACTAGGGCAACCACCCTAGCAGGGATATCTTTTCGGACCCTTATAGCTATAGTAGCAGAATTCGACCTCGAGCTTAATTAGATAGATATAGTTAACGCCTTCGTTAACTACCCTCTTAAGGAAGAAGAAGTTATCTATATACGACTTCCTCCTAGTTTCTAATAACTAGGAAAGGTTCTATAGCTTAGGAAAGCTCTATACGGACTACGAAGATCACCCCTTCTTTAGTAATAGCATTTAATAGGTTCCCTTAAAGCCCTAGGCTTTACGAAAGTCCCTTAGGAACCATATATAATATAGAAAGGTAAAATTATAGTCTTCTTCTACGTCGACGATATTATCTAGGCCTACCTAAAAGAGGAAGAGGCTACTACTAAGGAGGCTATATAAGGCCTATAATAAAGGTATAAGATAACTAGGCTAGGGGAGCTAAAGTAGTTCCTAGGGATATAAATCCTTTAGAATAGGTCCTAACGGACTATCTAGCTTACCTAGGACGCCTATATCGATAAGGTCGCTTATAAATTCCTCCTTAATTCCCTCGATAAGAAGCTTCCCTCTACGCCTACGTTAAATAAAGAGCTTTTACCTAATCTATCTTTTTAAGTAAGGGAGTAAGAGAAACACTAATATTAATAGAAGGTAGGCTCCCTGCTTTTTTTAGCTATTTCTACTAGACCGGATATCTCTTTTATAGTCTCCCGGCTAGCTAGGTATAACTAGAATCCTAGCCCTAGGCATTAAGAAGTAGTAGATAGAGCTATCCTTTATCTCTATTTAATAAGATTATACGGTCTGCGCCTAGGAGGGTAGGGAAGGAAACTAGCTGCCGAAATCTTCCTTTATTCGAGCGATTTATCCTTTATAGATAATTCCTTAGATAGAAAGAGCTTATAAGGGTATATTATATCCCTTTTTAGAGGAACTATTGCTTAGAGAGCTTTAAAGTAAGCTACCGTTATAACTTTAAGTACGGAGGCAGAGCTACTAGCTCTTTTAGAAGCGTTAAAAGAAGCGATTTTCCTTAGCTAGCTACTAATATCTTTACGACTATAAATTCCGTCCCCGTTAGCTATAGAATACGATAATTCGTAGACTATACGAATTCTTATAAAGGAAAATAGTAAGCTATTAACCCGGCTACGGTATATCGATATCTACTAGTATTAGTTACGCGAAGAAGTCTAAAGGGGACTAATTTCCGTCTATTAGGTTCTAACGGTATTAATAAAAGCCGACGGTCTTATAAAGCCCCTACTAAAGTAGAAGCTAGCTGTCTTTTTATAGTAAATTAGGCTAGAAGACGTTTAAGAGAAGCTGTCCTTAGAGGCCCGCCTTAAGAGTCTATAAGAGGAGCTAATAGCACGTAAGAGGAAGGAGACGTCTATAGCTAAAGAAAGGAATTAGGACTTATCTTAAAGGAGGGCCCCTAGCTTAATTAGGACTTATTCTTCTTAAAGGCCCCCTTTTGAGAAGCCCCTTTCTTATAGGACTTAATATCCTCCTTAAGGCCCCTTTTCCTAAAGTAGGTCTAAAAGAGCCTAGGGCTAAAACCCGGATTTCTTAAGTAGGGGATAAGTATAGACTAAGACCTCCTCTATACGCTTACCGGCCTAGGTATTTAGCTTTACCCTTTCTATAAGGGCAGGCTATAGCTAAGGGGGTATGTCGCGAAGCGTAGCTTAATTTCGTAGTTCTCGGAGATATCTCTTAGCACGAGGGACTAAGGAAGCTAAAAACACCCGGTATAAAAGAAGGAAGAAGGAGCTAAAAAGAGGTATAGAAAGGAGGGTAGGGGCATAAGGGGAAGTAGAAGTAGCGATAGCTTCCTATAGAGGTAGCGAGAGATAAGACGGATATACCGGTAACGGCTAGAAAGGAGGGGAAAAACTAATAAAAAGCTTAGTAGTTAAAAGGATATTAGTAGCTTCTTTAAGTAGGATCTTCTTTATTAATTAAGATACTAGACGGGTATAAAGAGGGGCGTTAGATAGAGGAAAGAAGGATAATTAAGGCAATATAATTATTACTCTCCTACCTTTATTACTGCCCCCGTAAGAATTAAATCTCTCTGCCCTGCCTATCCGACCCCTTACTTTTAATTTTACCTTTATATATTTTTATATACTTCTTATATCTCTCTTCGCGAGAAGATTAGCTATAAAAATTATATAAAGAAATATAATAAGAACTTTAATTTATTAAAGAATAAATATCTACTTATTATAATTAAAAAAGATTATAAGGACTAATCTTTTAAGAGGGAGATATAGTCTACCTTATATAATAAAATATTAAAATAAAATAACTAAGCAATAAATTTAAATTTAAGAAACTTAAACTATTTAAGGTTAAGAAAACTATTTTAAAAGTTAACTATAAACTTTCGCTATTAATAATAATATAGATATACTTAATATTTTATATCTTATTATTAAAACTAGTACTATAAAACGCTAAACTATAGGAAAACTTTAAAGTTAATAACGATTAAGAATATAAAGCTAAATAAATACTAAATATAAGAAAATAAGGTTAATAATAAGAATACCTTATTAAATAGAAAGGATATAGACTAAAGGAAAATACCTAGGAACTACTTAAGTACTTAACCTACTATAGTTCTATAAAAAGGTATAAGTAATAAGCGTAGAATCGGGTAATTAATAACGTAAGCGGAAGGATCGGTCGAAGGAGTATAGGGTAGGATTTCGTCCGGAATTTATAATAAGTATATAAGGGGCTAAATAATATATTAAAAGAATAGCGTTATAAAGGATACTTATAAACTTACTTATTCTATCTACTACTCCTAAGGAAATCCTTTGTCTTTTATAGACTATTACTTACTTACTAGTAGACTAATTAGTTAGCTTTCTAGTATATTCTATAGTACTTAAAAAGCTCTATTTATAGTATATCTTCCTAACTTAGTAGGTAGTCTAATTATAACGTAATAGTTAACGTAAGACTATAGGTTCTAGTATAAGTAGTAGATTTAACTAGAATATTCTATGCCCTACCTATTCTTATATCGCGGATATCTTTAGAACCGCTAGGCTAAAATAGGCAATAGGGTATCCGTTCTACTCGTAATTAACTTATGCATTTTATATATATATTATTTTATTAGGATAGGCTTATCTTAACCCGCTTTTCTTAAAGGAAGGTATTAATATTTAGTAGAGGTCTTTATCTTTAAGGGTTATTCCCTTAGACTATACTATAGAGCCTCTTTTTACTAGCTTATTCTTTAGAGCCTCCCTATACCTATTATTTCTTTATAGTAGTAAAATAGGAATATAAGGGTATATTCTTATAGCCTCCCTTAAAGAGTACTAGGTAAATAGTACTCTTTACTAGTTATTTCTTTTATAGTAGAATTATCCTTATTAAGAATAAGGTATATAATAGGAATATAAGGGAAAATTTTAAAACCCTTTCTAGGAAAAACCTTAGTAGGAAAAATCCTAGTTATAATTATAATTTTTTTCCTCTTTTTAAGTAAACCTTTATAAGGAAAAAGCCTTATAAAGTTATTATAGGAAACCTTTAATAAGGAAAAACCCCTATTTTTATAAGTTATTTTTATAAGGGCTTTTACCCTATATAGGCCTAGACTAAGGTCTAGGCTAAGTCTATATATAAGCGGCCTCTACGCCTATATAGGCTAGGCCTATACTTCTCTTCCTTTTCCCCCTTATAGATTATTAACCTTCTTTTAACGGACTATACCTAAGCTTATACCTCTACCTACTCTATAATAGTATAATCTACCCTTTATTTTACCCTCTTTATATCCCTATATATAGAATAGCTATTTTTAGCTACCTTTAAAGCCGACGTTTAATTACCTAGTTTAGTTAAACCGCCCGCGCCGGTATATACGCACGCGAAATATCCGTACTCCTATAGTCGTAAAATTAAGGCGAACGTAATACTTAGTTCGCCTAGGCAATTAAGAGCCTCTTATAATAGTAGGGCTCCGCACGACTAAGAGCGGTACTGCCGTACCTTAGTAAGTTCGACGGCTCCTCTATAGAGCTCGAGCTATAGCTACTTTATATAAAAGCGAAGCTCCGTACCGATAGCGCCGTAATAAGGGATATCCGCGCCTAATTCGACTATCTTTACGCGAGCCTATCCCTATGCCTATAAAGGCATCTCTTACCGTTTACGCGTACTAGTATAAACGGACTAGCCGACCTCCTCGTAAAGCTCTATACTAATTACGGCGAACCTAACGTAGTTTAACGGGGACGAGGGCATATACCTAAAGCACGCGTAGCACGTAGCTAAGGATTAGCAGAGTAATTAACTACGCAATTATCTAATTATCGGTCCTATATATAGCTCTAAGGGCCTTAGGTTATAGATATAAGTCTTAGAGATTTCTTTACTCTATGCCTCTTTATCTTTACTAGAGTCGCGTAACTAGCGGCCTTTACTTTAAAGGGGAAAAATAAAAATTTAAATTAACTATAATTAAGAAAGATACTTAATTAGATAATTAAGGTCTTTATAACGCCTTTAAGTATACTTAGAAGCAAGTTAGAAGGAGAGTACTAGGGGTCTTATCCCCCCCCCCTTAATAGGCTAATATTTATAGGGGTACGATCTTACCTATTAAAGTAGCTAAGTTAGTAGGCTAGGAGCTTATAACGCTCTATTAAAAGCAGAGTAAAGCTATTCTAGCCTACCTCGTACGGTTTAAAGAGGTGCTTTATCGAGTAAACGTATATAGCTAGCCTAACGCGGTAAAGTATAATTACCTCGTTATAAGCTTAAATTTAAATTAGCGCACCCGTTTAAGCGAAAGGTCTATACTACTAGATATATATACCGATCTCGTCCGCCTTCTTCGCGAGCTTAGTAGTAATAAGTTTCTTTTTTTATCTTCTTCTATAATATAAGAAGAGGATAACGCTAGTAATACTATAGATATCTCTATCTCTACCTCGAGGACCGAGGATAGAAAGAGGTAGCGATAGGAGGGTCGCTATATAGGCTACGGCAGTAAATCCTACTAGTTTTTAAAGTACCGCGCTAGGAGGCGCGGGTAAACGCAAGTAATGAGGCGCACGCTAGGACGGAAAGGAGGTTAGGTTCGACGATAGCGACTCTAGCGACGAGTAATCTTAGTAACGCCTTTACGGGCTTCGTCGGCGTCCCCTCGCGTACGGCAGCAGCTACTATATAGACGGGACATATACCTATAGCGACCGAAAGGGCGGCTAAGATATAGGAAGGCCGCTAATATAATATAACTATAGCGAAAAGGAGTGCCTATATAGCCCCGTGCGGGAGGGAGCAGAGCCTTATATACCGGAGTACCGTCCCCTACGTTATAGTACTAAGAGCTACTACCGTGCGCCGATATAGGGGGGGCGGGATACTATAAGCTTACTAAAGCTAGCTATACGCCGTTCTATATACCTCTACTCCTTAGCTAGAAGTGCTAAAGCCCGACTCCTAGGGCGCGGCCCCTACTAATAATATAGTCTATCTAAGAAGCTCGCTTAGGAGGGTATTATACGTTATTTACTAACGTTTTTTCCGCGACTAGGCGTACGTAGTCCGCGCGAGGGTTCCGTCCCCTTAAGCGCGGTATCGGGTATTATTTAGAGGCGCGCCTCTTTAAAAGCTAGGTAGGGGTATAATATAAGGGCTTTTGCCCTATATAGGCCTAGACTAAGGTCTAGGCTAAGTTTATATATAAGCGGCCTCTATGCCTATATAGGCTAGGCCCGTACTTTTCTTCCTTTTCCCCTTTATAGATTATTAACCTTCTTTTAACGGACCGTACTTAAGCCTATACCTCTACTTACTCCGTAATAGTTTTTTACTAATAAGAAACCTTTTTAAAGGAAAAAACCTATTAATTATATATAGAGGAAAAGCTAAGAAAGTAAAAGATAGCTAAAAAACCTTTATTAAAGGGATATAAGCTTTTCTTTTTAAGGCTCTTTTAATTCCCTAAGGGAAAGAAGCTCTTAGAACTTAAAGAATTTTTCTCTTCTTAGTTCCTTAGTAAATATATCGGCAATATTATCTTTAGATTTAATATAGAAAATCCGGATCTTCTTTTCCTTAATATTTTCTCGGCTATAGAAGTAAGTAATATCTATATACTTTATCTTTTTATAAAATTCTAGATTTTTAGCTAATTTAATAGCTACCTCGTTATCCGTTAAGATAGGAGGTATAGTATTAAGAATTCTAATAGATAAGCTATTATTTATCGAATAATATAGCCGATTTAGATATAAAGCTTCTTTATTAGCCTCCTTAAGGGCAATAAATTTAGCTTCGTAGGTTAATAGGGCTATAGATTTTTACTTTTAGCTAGCCTAACTTATAATATTTTTATAAATATAGAAATAGTATCTAGAAACGGATTTTCTATCTATAAGGTTAGACGCTTAGCTAGCGTCGGAATAACCTTTTATAAAATTATAAGTATAAGGGATATTATAGTAATAAATTATCCCTAAGTTAGGGTATTTATTTAAATATTTCTAGATAGTATTTAACGCTTTAAAATATATATTATTTAGTTTAGAAGTAAATCTAGCGTAGGAAATAACAGTATATAAAATGTCTAGCCTACTTATTATAGCTAGATATAATAGAGCCCTTATTTCCCTTTAGTAAATAAGGATTTCTTTTTATAAAGGCATTATAGTAGCCTTTTTAAGCTCTACTCCTACTATAGTAAGCGTATTAAAAGTCCCTAAGTCTTCTTTATTATATTCTCGTATTTTATTACGAGTATATTTTTCCTACGATATAAATATCTCCTTTCTACTCTAGTTTATAATTATATATATTCCTAAGAAGTCTTTTAGTTCGCCTAGAGGCTAAACCTTTATATAATCTACTACTCTTTTAAGTAGACTATTTATTATACCTTTATTAGGCCCTATTATTAAGAGGTTATCTATATAGATTATAATCGTAATTTTATATTGCGTATTTATAAATACCCCTTTATCTATAGGAAGGGCCGAAAATCCTATCTTAGCTAATATTAAGCTAAGATAGTTATACTAGAGCTTTAGGCTTTATTTAAGGCCGTATAATACTTTCTTTAATTTTGCTACTAGCCTTTTCTTTTTATATAGCTCTAGAAACTACGAATAGCTAATATTATACTTATACTAGTTTTTATTAAACTAGTCTTTAAGTATTAGCTCTTCGTAGCTTATAGGGAATTTTATATAAATATCTATATCTATTTCGGTATATATAAAGGCATTTTTTATATCGTATTATAGTAAAGTATAATTATTAGAAATAGCTATTATAAGTAGCATTCTAATAGATTCGGGTCTTACTATCGTAGAAAAGGTTTCTAAATAATCTAGGCCGTAGACCTAATTAAATCCTTATACTATATAGCGGGCTTTATATTTAATAATAATGTTATTATTATCCCGCTTTATTTTATAGACCTAACGGCCGCCTAGGGCCTCCCTATTACTAGGAAGAGGCTATAATTCCTAGGTATTTTAGTTTAAGAGCTCTTTTATTTCTAGAAATATAGCTCTTTTCTATTCTATAGCTTCTAAGCTATTTATAGCCTATTTAAATGTTTTAGGCTCTATAGGATCCTTATTTTCTAGTAAAGATAGAATAATCTCTTTACTTTTACTATTTAATATAATCCCTTTTCTAAAAGAGGATTATTTCCCTTTTTTATAAAAGGGTTATCTTCCTTCTCTATAAGAGGGTTATCTTCCTTCTTTATAGGAGGGTTATTTTCCTACTCTATAAGAAGTTTATCTTCCTTCTCTATAGGAGGGTTATTTTTCTCTTCTTCTAAAGAAGAGTTATTGCCTTCTTTATATATAGGTTCCCTTTATAAATAATTATCCGGGACCTTATTTATAAAAGGTAAGGTATTAAAATTAAAGTCCTTAAGGTCTTCTTCTTTTTTATTTTCTATAAATTTATTTTCTAGGATAATAATATCTCTAGAAATTATTACTTTTCTTTTTAAAAAGTTATATATTTTATAAGCATTTTTATTATAGCCTATAATAATACCCTTATAAGCTCTTATTTCTAGCTTATCTAAGGGGTCTTTATTTTTATAATAAATAGTACTTCCGAAGGTCTTAATTTTCTCTAAGTCTTCTAAGGCTAGAGATTTATTTTCCTTCTTCTCTATAAGAGTTTAGAAGCCTATTCGTAAGTAAGGGGTCCTATTATATAAATAGGCTGCTATTAGAATAGCTTCTCCCTATAGATATTTAGGCAGTTTTGCCGTAAATAAAATAGCTCGGACTTTATTTAAAATAGTCCTATTAATCCTCTCTATTACTCCGTTTAATTTAGGAGTCCTAGGAGGGCTAGTATAATATTTAATTCCCTTTCTTAAGCAGTAGGGTTTTATTTTATATAGGAATTCTTTTGCGTTATCCGAAAAGACTTCCTTTATAGTAATATTATCCCGGTTATTTTCAACCAAGGCTTTATATTCTAAGAATTTATCTAGGGCTTCTGCCTTAGATTTTATTAAAGATATTTCTAAATATCTTATCCCTATATCTAAAAAGGATATAAAGGAGGTGTATTTATTATAAGTAGGGGTTCTTATAGGGCCCTAAATATTAATAGTAACTCTATTAAGGTAATTATATACCTTACTAAATAGGGATTTATTCCTCTTATCGGTCGGCACACTATCTAATGCAAAGAACATAGATCCTCCTCTTGATGCCCCGTTCTGTCGAGGAACGCTATATGCTCGTCTTGCGTTACTCTTCACGGTTGATACACATCCCTAGTGCCGCTAACAGCGGACCACGCTCTCTTGCTGCATAAGCATTTTGCGGCGAGAGCAACCCAGGGTATTGCAGGTAGAAAGCCCGTGGGATACGGCATACTTTGGCATCATGGATGATGGATGGCCGGCAGTTAAGCGAGGATTTATAGACGGCTAGATGATTCTAGTTTGGATGAGAATGACCGTCAAATAAGGGGATTGAAAGAATATGGAGGTCTAAAGGGACAATGTGCAAGATGCGAAGGACGAATAACAAGTAAAAAATAAGCAATGCATTAAGGAGTGAGCAACGGGAGGTCATACTACACGTAATATTAGGTGACCCTGCTCCTACAGATCTGACACTTATGAATTTATGGTCAACG
Organism: Hirsutella rhossiliensis; assembly: GCF_020360975.1. Lineage (NCBI taxonomy): Eukaryota > Fungi > Ascomycota > Sordariomycetes > Hypocreales > Ophiocordycipitaceae > Hirsutella > Hirsutella rhossiliensis. The sequence goes on from NW_025408670.1 coordinate 3,397,716, forward strand.
GTCAGTCGCCTTTGATAACAGCAGATACGGAGCATTGTGCGGGGCTTGGGTAAGCCAAGCCAAGCGGCGGTTAGGGGCCTCGGTACAGGCATATATACGGTAACTTACAGCCTTAGGTAATCTCATCGCCGGGCAATGCGCACTGTACTTTACACGGTACCGAGAACTCAGAAAGCTCTTCAGTCTCATCCTCGCCATCTCTCGCAGCCCGCGTCCTCGAGTCGCGCTCCGCAAGCTTTCGACTGCAACCTTGTGCCTGCTCACAAGAGCGGCGGAGTGGGCCATTCTCCCAGAATAATCTGTGAAACCCGAGCTGCCGACCGCGCCAATGTCGGACGTCAAGGACATCACGCCCGATCTCGACAGGCTCGACGCGCAGCTCGACGACCTGGAAGAGGCGCTGGGGCCTTTGCTCGACAACCTCGAAGGAAAGGCCTCACAGCTCCCGCTCCTCGATAAGTCCAAGCTCTTTTCACTCTCTGCCTACGCCATCGAGTCGCTGCTTTTCTGTAGGAGCCCTCGCCCGCCGCCGCCATAGTATGGACAAACTGACGGACCAACCTGCCACAGCATATCTGCGCCTTCAGGGCGTCGACACCCAAGACCATGCCGTCATGACGGAGCTCAAGCGCGTGCAGCAGTACTTTGTCAAGATCAAGGCCGTCGAGGAGCCCGAGGCCAAGCGCACTCTGACGGTCAACCGCGAGGCGGCCGCGCGCATGCTCAAGGCCGACTTGGTACCCTTTGCCCCCCTCCCCCCCTCCTCCTCAAAGCTGCCTTTCTTTACAGAAAACAGTGCTGACCAGGTTTGCTCGTGCCTTTTCCCTTGCAGGCCGACAACAAGAGCCTCAGCAGCAAGCTTGCCGAGAAGATTGCCGAGGAGCGGGCCAAGGCGCTGCTCAAGTCCGTCGAAGGCAAGAAGCGGTCGGCGGACAACTCGGCGCCCTCTGCCGGTCCTGGCACCGAGGAACAGGCGAGAAGTAGGAAAAAGAAGCAGCAGAAGCCGCAGCATGACAAGAAGGAGAAGGCCAAGAAGCACTAATCATCCCGACAGAGGTTAAGAATTAGGAGTAAGTAATGCGGGAGCAGACATTGATGCTCTTGGGGTCGTGGATATTACCGAGTTGACGTGGATGGCTTGGGATGACCTCCTTTCGACTTGGGCTGGTTATCGATCGGACTGGGCGCTTTGAAACTGACTATTGCGTGTTGGGCGTTCGGCGTCCGGGCTGCTTCCCAGATTGGCACGATGAGAGGTGCCAAATACTTGACAGACACAAAAAGGAACGCAAGACCGCTTGCGATTTGAGGGGACGACCGGAGAAGAATGGTCCAGTAAGCTGCATAGCTTTACGAGAGGCTGGACAGGTACATGTTGGGTCCAGTCCAGAACTCTACGCCGGTCTATAAAGAACGAGAGAGAATACCACGATCCTCCTATACACGCTTTACTTGTTTCGCGCAACTCTATTGTCTCATTGGTGGCCCCCGCGTTCAGCAGACTTTGCCTCGGAAAGGCCTGATGGACGGCTGTTGCTTTGCTGGCTGAGCGGCGGAGCACCAAGAGTAAAGGCCGCGAGTCAAGCTTTACCATCTTGGTCGTCGGTTCCGAAGCCTTGAAAACCTAAGCACGTCGGAAATGCCTTAACGGTGGGGGCGACCAAGGCTGTCGTCGGTCCACAGCGTTGGCCGTTTCCACGCCTGGCAGCAGCGGCCTGCCCAAAAGCGCGGCGGTAGAGCACCGTAGCGAGATGCCCAGGAGGAGACTGGTGCTCGAATGACTCGATCACGAGCCTTTCTTCAGAGCCTTCGTATAGAAAACGAGCGTTGAAACACGCTCTCGTGTCCCGCCCGGGTTCCCCGGCGAGTAGGCGCGCACGGATTATGTCTCGACTGCCGGCAGGCCGCTTTGGACCCCCTTCAAACGCGGCTGCGTCTCAGGCTTCCCTCACTAAAAAGTCCCATGACTGCCCGGCATCAGCTATAAGAAACTGTCTTTTGCCTTATCCTGTGATTCCACCTCGATCGCACCCAGCGCCAATCATTTTCCTAGCCACCGTCTTTGCTCGCGTTGAGCTTCTTCGCAAGTCCGTCACTCGAACCGTTAATATCCCGAGATTCGTCTCCGCAGGCCGGCGTGTTTCCTCTTGCTGCGATATTGAACTCATCTGCGCCGTCTATCCACGGCCCCTCTTGCGTACGGTCGATCCCACGTCAGGCGGTGGCAGAAGTCGGCTGAGCATTGCCATCCCACCACTCTCCAACGCCTCGGGCAGCCGAGGTTTCGCCTCTATCATTGGCAGCAGCTGCCTACCCTTCGTCGCCATGGAGCCTATTTTCGCCTTCTTTCACCGCAAGCGCTCGGCCAGGGACAATCTTGCCGGGCTTGGCTCTAACTCCATGCCAAGCAGCCCTACGACCTTCTCCTTTCGGCGAAAGTCGCGCCGGTTCAGCATCGACAGCAGTAGCACTCTTTCGACAAACGAGAAACCTGTTACTCCGCCACCTCGGAAGCGATCCCTGGCATACCGAATATTCAAAAGGGGCCGGTCTCGGTCGTTTGTGCCGGCACGGCCGCCCCCCAAATCAGACTCAGACCGCAAGTGCCGTTGCCGTAGCACCTTGTTCAGCGCAGCGAGCTACTCCACGTGCTCAGACATAGCGCCAGCTTGTCCATGCGATACATCTTGAAGGCATACCAAGGACGACGAGACTTTCTTCCTCACCTGGGTGGCAACACCCGCCATACGAATAATCATAGCGACGTAGAAGCAACATCTCAGAAACAGCGCCACCTCATCAAGCACCAATGGAGGTTAATGAAGTGCACGGGCAGCCATTAGACCGCGCCCTGAAGCTGAAAGCGGCACAAAAATGCCGAAAATTTGGGCCCAAGCTGCCCGGAAGGTTTGGGGCTAGGTGTTAACACTGCAATCTTCTTTTTCTAGCGTAGCCACTAATATAATAATACTAAACGCGAAGCAGGACATGTAAACCCGTGACAATTCTCAGAGTACTACCAACGTACTGTTCTTTTGCTTTGGAGGGTAATTGTTGACACGGGCTCGTCTTTCGCAACCGCAGACTAGTAATTCGGACTTCAGACCCCCAATCCGCTGCTAGGAAGGCAAGAAGGCCTTGTGGGGAGGGTCTTGCATAGTCTGCCCCTGGAACATCCTTCCGGTCTCGTTGCCCGGTTCCGTGTATGTACTAATTACTCTGTCCATCTAACCCTAGTCCCTAAATCCGTCAGCGGGGTTAATCGTTATTGACTCCCCATCCGGATGCGTTATAATTATACGCACTGTTTGGCTCATCAGTAAGCTATCGATTTTACTGTCATTTGACTCCAGAAGTTAAATGGACGCATGCCGCCAACAACCTTATTCGTCAGTTGTATAGTTCTACGTCCTAACGCTCATTAATCTCCTAAATACTACGACGCTGCTGGAGATTGCAGTCATTGAGCATGGAAACCCCAACCGCCCCAATCAAGTTTGTACCGGTGAAGGCTGGCGAGACGCTCTCGCTTGGTACCGTTACCATCCGAATCTTGGAAGATGGGTCAAAAACGGGTAAGTTGGGATAGCCAACGGTTGAAATTCCGTATTATATCCATCACCGTCCTGTTTCTTTGCTACTTCCACAGCCACACATGGTATAGGAAGTCGTATAGATATGGCACGGGCTAACAGGAATCAGATAATAGAATCGGGTCTGCCGAGTTTATAGTGCCGCCGCATACAAATGGGTATGTAGGGCAACACATGGCTACTAGAGCTTCCACAATCGACACTCGGGCTAATCACTGTTGATGGTAGCCCGCCAGCACATTGGCATGAAATGGTATGTAGCCCGTATCAGACATCTAGGCTTCCGGTCCTAACAATTGTAAACTTGACAGCACGACGAGACGTTTCTTGTCCTCCAGGGCACACTGCGATTCCACGGGTTGCGCGGCGAGACAGTTGACGCGAAACAAGGAGACTATATCGTCGTCCCCCCGCGTTGCGCTCATACCTTTTCCAATCCATTCGACGAAGAAGCCAAATTCTTCAACACCTATACCCCCGCGTTTTATATCAACTATTTTAAGCTCTTGGCGACCATGGCGGAACAAGGCAAACCCATGGACCCGGAGTCGAACCGGCGAGCCATGGCGTACTTTGCCACGATTGGGGTTTCTGAGCAGGAAATGGGGGCTGGACGGCAGAATTAAGCAGCCGTTTTCAGGCCGTTTCGGTATACGGTCACGGCTAAAAATGGAGAAACAGCGAGGTTAGGAGCTGTCTATTCCTGCTACATGCGCCGGATCTGGACTTCGTTGGTGTAATCTTCCAGGTTAGAGTCCAAAGTGTCCCACCACTCAAAAAGCATGGATTTGCAGATGAGCGTGAACCAGGGCGTGAAGCTGAGGTTCGGGTCTTGAAACAGCTTTTTGAGCCCGTCGGAATTTACGTACTGCGTTGCCTTGACCTCATTGTCATTGACGTCGAGCTGAACCTGAGCCTTGATGAAGAGAACATAGTCGACTGCACAACTTAGCATCTGTGTCGCAGTCTTGCCACTGCCTGTCACTTACCCTCGTGCTCTCCCCACTCGCTGTCACTGGCAGACTTGTAATGGATGCGCGTCAAAAAGTGGAACTTTTCAATCGGAACCTGCGCTTTGTCGATTCCCAGCTCGTGATGAAGCTTTCGCTGCGCCGCACGTTTGACCCCCTCGATGGCAGCTTGAAGCATTGAGCCCGTCTCACCAGATACGGCCAAGGGGTGCGAGCAGCATGTATTAGTCCACATGCCGGGAAACGTAATCTTCTCTGGCGCCCGTTGTTGAAGGAGCAGCTCATTTTTATCGTTGAAGAGAAAGACGGAAAAAGCCCGGTGAAGAAGGCCTTTGTTGATGTTGCTCATGAGATGGCCTATTTGGGGTCAGTCATCCATGTCTAGAGCTTTGCTGCGTAGTTCGCACAAATCATCTTGCTCGCCTTGCCGATGGGCATGTCATTCTCGTCGGTGACGATGCACATTTCGTCCATTAACCTGATTTGCTCCTCGTCGTGGCCGGACAGGGCATCCGGTGTCGTGTCAATGTCGGGGAACAGCCGGGACAATGTCTCGGTCGTCAGGGGCTGGGCCGCCATGGCTATGTCGGTATGCGAGGGTTAACGCTCCAGCCTTTACCCTTGTTGTGCACTCGTGAGGGTCGAGGGCTGTTTCTATATGAGAGCTGACCGATGCCCTGAAGATGGGAAAATAGCCCGGGTGTTTGTTGATTCAAAGGAGTTGTGGTGGTTAGGTGTTTGAACTGGGGCCACCATAGACGCCGTGGCGTGATGGCTGCAATGACTCCGTGGCCGATTGCACGGACGGTGCGAGTCGGAAGCGTCAGGTCTCGTAAATCCCCTCATTCTCCACCTCTCGCAGGATTACACTTGAACACGGGCTTCCAGCCCGTCACTACATGTGGAAGGGAAGCTCATTGCCACATTTCGTTGTACTCGGTCGGAAAGACAAGTATCCGCCCCTTGATTAGAACCACCTGCACCTGAACCCGACGAGAAATTAAGATTCGTCCGGCGGTGCAGATCCGCCGAAACTGTTCCTGTTTCGATGTGGCAACGTCGTTCCGAGGGCAACGTGCCTCGGCTTGACCATTGGTGGCACAAGGCTAACGGGCCTGAGAGTAGCCTGCAAGAGACAGGCATTTCTCCCCTTCTCCCAGCAGTCATGGCAAATCCGAATGTCCCAACACGTGAAGGTCGCAATCGGACGCCTGACGGAAAATCTCAACTCGTCGACTGCACCTCCGTAACAATCGTTGAATTCCTTGTCCAACAATTGAGCATCCAGGTCTTGCATTGGCCTTTTCATACCAACCATGTCCAAGATTCTAACGGTTTTCGGAGCCACCGGCAACCAAGGCGGTTCCGTCGTGAGGGCTATCCTTGGCGATGCCGCCTTTTCCAGCCAGTTCAAGATCCGAGCCGTCACCCGCAATGCCACCAAGCCTGCGGCAAGGGCCTTGCAGGCCATGGGAGCAAAAGTCGTCGCAGTAAGATGATTCCCTTCCTTTGGAGAATCCAAGAGACGTATAAAAAACAAGACAAACATGAAAGATGGTTTACCGACCATCGTGCTGTAGGGCAACATGTCAACGTTCGAGTCGGTCGCTCCAGCGCTCCAAGGCGCTCACACCGTCTTTCTCGCCACCAACTTCTGGGAGTCTACCAATGCCGCCACCGAGATATCCCAGGGCAAAGCCGTTGCCGACGCCGCAAAGGCAGCGGGAGTAAAGCATCTTATCTTTTCGTCTCTCATAAATGCGACGGATGCCAGCAATGGCCGGCTCTCTCGCATCAGCCACTTCGATAGCAAAGCCAAGATCGAGCAATACATACGCGACAGCGGCATTCCAAGCACCTTTGTACTCCCTGGCTGGTATGCGTCCAATTTCTTCCAGGCCATCCAAAAGAGCGAGGATGGCTCGTACCTGCTGCCTGCGCCTGTTGATGTGGACAAGGCAAAGATTCCGATTCTCGATGTTGTCGCCGATACTGGTAAGTCACGTCAACCCTACAAGGAGTGAGAAAACAAAACCAAATCATTTCTCCGATTTCTCAAAACTAGCCAGTCCACTTACACAATGCTAGGGAAATTTGTCAAGGCTGCCATCAAGCACCACCCAAAGTACGTTGGCAAGCATATTTACGCCGCGACCAACTACTACAGTCCATCACAGCTCCTTGCCGAGTTCTCAGAGGTAATGGGTAAGCCGGCCAAGGCTGTGCAGATCCCCCAAGAAGCTTTCAAGGCGTACTTGCCGCCGCCTATAGCTCAGGAAATGCTAGAAAACTTTCTACTAACCGAGAACCCCGGTTACTATGGAGGTGCGGGCTTGAGTGAGAGCTTGAGTCTGCTGGATGAGACGCCTACGACTTGGAGAGAGTTTGTGGACAAGAATAAAGCTAAATGGCTTTGATAGTGGTGAGAAGAGTGGTCAACATGAGATTTCTCCTGCAAAATGCCTAGAGCAAACAGGGGCATTGGCGCTGTTTTTGTGATTGCCCGATGCATTACATGAAAGATGCCGTGGGTGTAGCGAGTGCTTGGTGCCACGACGGTAGCCCCATTTGCTAACTGCTTCGTGAGTTATTTATCGGCTAGTCAGGCCCTCTTGGCTTTAAGTACTATCGCATCTCTTTGGGCTCGGGCTCGATGTTCATGCTTCCTGCGTAGGGTTTCGTGGGTAAGCCCCTAGATACACTTGGAGTTTCTGCACGGGTAACCCATTAATACGACGTTAGCGTCATTGACCCCAATCTCAGCCAGAGTCTGATAGTTTTCGTCAAAATGCAGTCTCCCCACTGCTCCGGGTATGTTCTGCGGCGTTGAAATGCCTCTCGTGGGGATATTTGCGGTCTCGGGTTTCTCCCAATACTCTGGTTTCTCGAATAAACCTCCCCACCACCGTCACCGGAACCAAAGGTATCTTGTGAATGCCGTTCATGATGGCAGTTTCAACATCATTGCAAACTACTTTGTAGAAATATGAGTCCTTCGAGAAAACAGTATGACATGTCCGTACAGCAAGCAGAATTTCGGGGAAATACATATTAATGATAGAAAGCGCTGTTGAGGCCACCGAATCGGGTGGGAGGTGCCGCCGCTTTTGGTGGCCTCGACAATGAGGGGCCGGCACTGCCCGCAAAGCACAGTGTATCTGCGTTGGGTGCGCCAACATGCCAATTCAGCTGAGACGCAACTGGCCAGGGGCAATCCGCATGACAAACCAGCCCGGTGCCTTGCTCACCCTCTGGACGCTCGCCCCCTTCCTTCAACTTCCATCTTGGAAGCAGATGACAGGAGGCCGTTTCTTGACACCACCAAAATGGACGTCAACGGGGCCGATGAGCGCAACAGGCTAGTGTTAAAAGCCAGCCGCTCCGCTCGCCCCCTCCCAGCCTCCAACCAACCCCTATTCTCACATCACTGCCACCACCAGTTACCGCTACGTCCCACGCTTTGCCGAGGCCTTATCCGAGCCGACTACAGCCCGTACCTTCGTCGGTGCTAAGCAACGAAACAGCAGGTATACTCTATATTATGCTAACTTCCTCCGGAAAATCGCTCAACGCGAGAAAGACAAGCAGACGATTATAAAGCTAGCTCTCCTTAACGCTACATAATATAACACTATTAAGGAGAGTGGGCATAAGAGGCTATGGTTATGCCCAGTAGACCTAATAGTTATATATAAGAGAGCCTGCCTAACTAATATAACTCCCCTAGCGTAAGGATATAATATAGGCCTAACTTAGGTATAGGAATATCTTAATGCCCCCTTTTAGCTAGCTATATATAGTCACTATACCTATATAAGCCCCTCTCTTATCCTAATAGATAGACCAAGATATATATTACTAAATTCACCTTTCTATGCCCCTGTTTCTTCCACTATGCTCTTAAGCCCTTGCTTGAGAGGCACCAAAAGTAGAACGCGCGCTCCAACAAGTGGTGCGTAATTGATAGTTGTGGCACTTAGTCTGTGTGTGATACGTTATGGGCAAACTCGACTTCCCCTATTTATTTGCCTGAGCTATGGTATTATTGAAGAAGACCACCTGGATCGTTATATCATCTCTCCGGTTCCGGGAGTAGGGAGGGGTGAGAGCAAGCCTTCCAGCTATCAACTCGGAATGGTTCCCCCCAAGGGAGTTCCGCATCAAATGGACGGCAGCATTATCGTCTTGGATAGTTGTCCTTTCATCGACGAAGTCCGGGCTCACTCCTTTCCGGAAATCACCAAAGTCGAACGGTGCGTATGATGTTGGCTCCGATTTGCTGGATTCCATGTCCTCCCTTGGGGATCCGGAATCCAGCCATGCTGCCACGAGGTCAACAGCTTGCTGGTTCGACAAGCGATTCCACAAACCATCCGTCGCCAGGATCAGAAAGGAAGGCCCGCCCGACTTAATCGTGGTTGTCGTCACAACCGGCTCGGCAGTTATATACGGTGGTGTCTGGATGTTATATTTTGGTGGTAGGGCGCCGGGGCCGCAGAATCTCCTGCTAAAGCCCTTTGTTGCTTCCGATGGCCACTTCCATCTCCCGTCACCGAAGGCCCGTGAAACTGCAAGCCCTAGAACCCGGCCGTCTTGAGCTAGGCCTTCTTCGCTCGGGTGCTCCGTGTTCAACCTTGCAACTTCCGCCACATTGCTGCCAGTCTGATCGGTAGATAGCGGAATCGCTTCCCACTTGCCGTCTGGGCTCTGTCGTCCAAGAACCGCTCGTGAGTCGCCGGTACAAGCCACATGCAGTCTGCTGGTCATGGGGTCGTACAGTGACAACAGCGCACATGAGCCAGCAAAGGCAGGGGCAAATCTCCGCACCTTTTCTTGCAGAGGCTGATCGCTCTCAGCGGCATCTTCAGCTGTCTTGATGATCGAATTGTCAAGATCAACAAACGCTTTCATGATGGCACCATGGAGTGTTCGTTCGGGCGTAATTTCTCCGCCTGAAGGTGGCTTGATCTGACTTAGGCCGTGTCGCACCGAGGGTATCAGTTTCTTCTCCAGAAAGTCGGCTGTCTGCCAGCCTGCATGCCCGTCGAAAAGAGCCAGTGCAACCCATGGACTGCCGTTGTGCCAGGGTGAGACAAGGCCGTGGGTGAAGCGGTCTTCACACGGGCTGTTAGAAGCTAGCCGAGCACCGTCATATCTCTCGATACCGGCGGTGTGTCTGACATTAAAAGAATACGCCTCTTGCGAAAGTATCCGGGTCACTTCGGCTTTCGAGGGATCGGACTCGACGACGAGGTGTTGGCCTGGTCGGCTCTCCAGCAGTGGCGGAAGATCGGGTGTACCTATCGACCACCAAGCGGCAATCACAGCAATCGCACTAGCAGTCGCAGCGTATCCCGCAGCACCAATGCTAGCTGGAATGGACTGAGCTCCCTTCGTAAAGCGGCGGTGCGGCGCTTGCGCTTGGAAAGCGCGACCGAGAGGGATCCGTAGCCGTGGTGTGCGAAGCATCACGAGGGTGTATGTAGTTTAAGCTTGAAAAGCTTACGAGCGCTTTCAGTCAATATGGTGTAAGTTAGGTACGGCTTTTAAAAATTGATGAAATTAGCAAGGCGATATATTATCAGACTGAACAAACAGGAGGGGGGGGCGTGCGGCGCTTACGTCCTCCAGAAGCTCGGTCCTCTAGAGGACTCGAGAGGGACTTGTATTGCGTTTCTCTGATTGTGTTTGAGAAAGGGGGGGGGTTGTACGGCGCTTACAATCCTCCAGAGGATCGGTCCTCTAGAAGAGCGAAGGGAGACAAGTAATTAACCATGTAACGTATCGCTTCCCCGGATTGTCAGAAAGCCCTACTCAGCCCGGCCGGAAGTCGCTGTGGCGCAAAGTCGTGCCCTACCGGAAGGGGACAACAACGTGTTCTAGACTACAAGATATATATATGCCTGATGAACATCTCTCTCAAGCTGTAGTTAAATAGGCATGGATAGTGACACCGCCGTGCTTGTAAACTGGGACTACCGCGAATGGGCAGTACCCTCAACGAGCCAGAACTGGCCGTGAAGTAGCTGCAATGAATTACTAGTGCATGGTAACTTCACGAGGATCTGATGATATACAGGTTGGCCATCATTGAGAAAGGGCAGAGTCAAATCGAACGACGGAAGCAATCACATCTTCACATAGCGCAGTTCCATATCCCAAAATCTCCAGGAACGAGGTTAGTTGCAAATAACTACCTGGCCTGTATGGCCATGGAGCTAAAAACGTACGGAGCGCAGCGCAAGGTCAGTCAAAGCTCCCATGCTGCATGATTCCAACAACGGTGAACTTGGTTATGTGCGCAACAGTCATCAGCCCTTGGACTCGCAAGAGACGCAGGAAGTTCCAGGTCACGACTTTAACTATATTACATCCGGGGTCATACGTCTGCCACCATTTCCCGGATATGTACTGATCGGCTCTTCAGGTTCTCCCCTTGGTGGCTTCGACCCAGTCCCGATCAGCCTGCTTCCCCTGTGAAAGACCTGCCCCCCAGTCAGCGCGACTCCGACAAAGACGACGCGGATACGCCTCCGCCAAGCGGCCTCATTGGCGGAAGCGACAAAAGCCTACGCGACTGCATCAAAGTGACCAACGAGTGGCACAAGCAGCTGGAGCCAGCCGACTACGCCGTGACAGCTCTCTAGAAGCCGCTGCCTTCGGAGCCTGCAACAAGAGCGTCGAGAAGAGGAACCTGACACAAGGCAGGTAATGGGCGAGTGGTGGGACACGTACGAGCGCATCCTGCTCTCGTGGCTGCAGGGCCTGGGCGAGGTGACGTGCCAGAAAACGGCCAACGTGTCTCGTATGGGAGGCGGAAGCATTACGGGCCATGCCGAGGCGATTGCGTCACATAAGTATACCAAGATTGGCTGCGCAAAGTATGACAAGTACGTGACGCGCAATTTGCACTGATGCACGCCATGGACGCGATGACTTTTCAAGGCATACACCATATACCCGTATATAAGCATGATGGTGTCGGTGTACATAACATTGGCCTTGTCTAATTATAATAGGGGTCAAACAAATCGATACACGAATCTGCTGGCGAGCTTATAGCTGAGGCTAGAGCCCTGTGTCCCTGTACGAAAAGCCATTTCAGTGCTGCAAAATGGGAGCCTACAGTCTACGGAGTTGTGACGACGGTGGATTTTGAATAAACGAGAGGCTCTTAAAATAGTGTTGCATCCGCCGTATGCACGCAGGCATGTTGGCATTCACGTTCCATTAAAACGTATACGTAAAGTCCTTGAGACCTTCTAGAATCACCAGCCCCTGTTTCGCCCTCTTGTTCTGGTACCAGAACCACACCGACATGCCAGCCACACAGACCAGGATGCAAATGTTGCAGGCGATGGACGCGTAGATGCCGGGGAGATACTTGGGCGCATCCTGGCTGCGAAAGACGAGGGCCCCCGCGATGCCTCCGATGCCGCCCATGCCAATGAGCGAGGCGCTGCAAAACGCGCGCTTCCAGTGTCCGCGGATGTTGTTGGCTTGGTAGGTCAAGACGGGCGGCGTGTTGCCGCTGGCGCCCCCGACGATGAGGAAGACGCCAAAGTAGCGGACCGGATACGCCGGGTGGAAGCCCATGAGGGCAAGGCCAATGAGGGCCAGAACGGCGTTGAAGGCGATTATGGGACCGCGGAGACGGTACTTGTCGCCAAGCCAGGCTTGCCCGTACATGAGAAGGCCTGTAAAGATCCACGGGGGGACAATGAGGCATTGCGATGCGGCGACGCTAAAGCCTAAGGGAGGAATTAGACGAGAAGAGCGGTACAGATATTGGGGAGGATAGAACTTACCCATGCCGAGCAGAATCATAGGGAGGAAATAGTTGATCGAGTAGCCCACTGTCGTGACGCAAAAGAAGATGAACGCATAGACCCAGATTTTGAAGTCGGCGGCGGGCTTGAGAAACTCGACCAGGGAAAAAGGCTCAGTGATGGCGTCTCCCCGATCGCGGTTGACACGGCGTATGATGAAGTCGCACTCTTGCTTGCTGAGAAAGTTCCACGATCGATGGGCTTCTTCGGGGAACTCGACGAGGAAGAAGCAGGAGGCGATGGCACCAAGGCAAGATATGACGCCTTCAATGATGAAGATCCATCGCCAGCCTCGCAGGCCGGCCAGGCCGTTCATCTGCGAGAGGCCAAAAGCCAGGATGCCGCCGAGAGCACCGGCCACGCAGCCGACGCCGTAAAATACGGTGTAGCGCTTTTGCATGTCGAAGCGGGTGTACCATGTGCTCAGGAGATAGACGGCCCCCGGAAAGTAGCCGGCTTCAAAGACACTGCGCCATGTTAACATATCTTGTAGAAGTACTTGCTGTGTGTTCAGACTCACCCGACCAGGACTCGCAATCCTGCCAGGCTCTGCCACGAGTTAACAAAGCCGTTGCCAATCATGACCGCGCCCCAGGCCAGCGTGATGGAGCTGAGGAACCATCTCGGGCCAATCTTTCTGGTGAGCACTGTGCCGAGCGGCTGGAAGACGGTATAGGCCACGAAAAATGTTACAATGATGGTCGAGTAGCGAGTGCCGACTTGGAGCTGGAGGTCTTTGTTGAGTCCGGCAATGGCCGCGGTCGACACGTTGACACGGTCGACGAGGGATATGACGTAGAGACAGGCAAGTATGAGAACTAGCCGAAAGTCACTGCAGGACGATTAGCAATCGCAATGGTAGCCGGCGTCGAGAGCTCAAGGCAAAAGGCTCTTCGTTGAGCAGACATTTGCTTACACGCGACGAATGATTCTCTTCTGCTCCTCGTGGGAGTAAACCTCGTCCCGGTCGACGTCGTGCTGGACAGGCGGGGTTGCCGTGCCGGTTTCGTCGTCCGGATCATGACGCAGAGAAGATTTCTCAAACATTTCCTTTGAGTTGTTGTAGTTATCCGGCAGAGCCATGTTGATTCGTTTCCTCGAGAATCAGGAAGAGGCAATTGACACAAGACTCGACAAGAATCGAAGCTCAAGAGTAGACATGGCCATGTATGTATGGCGATGGCACGTATGGTAGTCGAACAGTCGACAGGTGGCTGACGAGCACGTTACTAAGTATACGGCACCGTACAAAGACATGCAGTCGAGGGATCAGGGCAAAGGTGCTTCGACGCACCCCAAGCTCAGCCCTCAGCCCCACAAACTCCCGACTTCCAGAAAAGCCCATCCGTACGGGACCCTAACCCGCTCAAGGGCTGATACCAGATCCTGTGGTTGAGCGGTATTGGGAGACTACAGAAGACGGCTGCCATTGGTGAGATGCTGTCCTGTAAAACACCATTGCAGGGGAGGCCATACGACAGGCAGGCCCGTTGCTCCCCTCCCCTGAAGGAAAGTGGCCGAGCCATGTTGGTGCCAAGACATGGAGCGGCACGCGGGAGCGGCTCGATTTTAGCGTTGCACGGCATGATGCGACCCCTGCCTAGCCATTCGGATGCGTGGCCATCCCATATAATAGAAACTCGAGAACGGAGTCACCTCCGAGCCCATGCGGAGGGCTTGGGCCGATATGCCAATCACACTGGGCCAAAGCCACACCACCCTTCCCCTTCGGCGGATCGTCTTTTGTCCGCTTACTCCCCCCCAATGACCTTCATTACTCGTGTCCTCCATTGCAGACCCAGGGTTGCCACCATATATCCAACCTGTAACAGCGGATTACAGTGATCATGTACAAAGTCATCTAAGAAGCAGAATCCATCTCTTTTCAGCTGCGTTTTTGGATCGTGTCGCGATTCCGCGTTGGTTCGTGTGTGTGGCAAGCCGGGATCAGGGTAGGAACCTGTCAACGGCTGAGTGCAGCGGAGGTGCATGTATGCTGCCCAAGGCACGTTGTAAAGGGCCTCCTTGAGACTCCATCTCTTTCCAGGTCTTTGCTTCTGCAGGGCTTTTTCGAGGTCCTGTATGATACTGATGAGGCTCTGTGCATCATCAGACCAGGCGGTGCGATTCTCCTCGTACGGATCCAGCAAAGTGTACGACAAAAGGTCGGACAGCTTCTTATGGGTGATCAAGTGACGAAAGAATTGAGGCGTGTGAATCCTCAAGTCGAACGCCTCAGGGTCATCCTCTTGCACAATCTTCAAATTCAGGAAAATGTAGTTTTGCAAACACTGTTCCCCGTTGCCCCCAATGGATCGTGTTGTGAGCCTGTACTTGTTTGACGCCACGTCAAGCAGGTGCTGGAGATATTGGAGAAAGATGGATGCTAGGAACGTCTCTGTCGATGATGAACGGCGTGGCAGAGTCGACTCTCTTGGTTCTGGGCGATACCAAATCTGTAGTTTATGAACTTGAGCCAGCACGATTGCCTGGAATACAATTTTCATGACTTTACAGCCGACTTAGCTCCAGTTCACGATTCGTAGTTTCATAGGCATTGGAGCACTTACATGTAGTCAGGACAGTCGACCCCCAGGAGATAAGGAGCCACAGAGACGCGAGTGTCGACAGGTCCGACGGATCCATCGCAGGCGCGTCAGACCACCAACGGGCGATAAGTTTAGGATGGCCCTTTGACGAGCGCAGGGTGATGGTGACTGAAACGTCGTCCTGCTCGGCCGGGCTTGTGGTAGAAAGCACATACGAGCCCTTCCTCGAACTAAACGGAGACACGTGAAAGTCCTTGTCCAGCGTCTGCCTAAACATGCCGACATCTTCAGCAGCCGGGAACAAGTACATGCGCCGCTCGTCAAACGTATTATTGACCTCTGCGACGACATACTTGAGCTTCCCGTCTGCCGTGTAGAGGTACCAAAACGACGCCGGCTTGAATACGTAGTTGACGAAGCGCGGTGAAGTGAGCAGATAGACGTGAGGAAAGTCAGCTGGGTTTAGCTCCTAGTTGCAAGAGCCGGTCAGCTGCCGGACCAGGATTCGACTGTTGGTATACACACCTGACGTTTCAGGTAGGCATCAATATTGTCAGACAGAGTGTCCCCGTCGCGACCCCGGTTCAAGTGGTCCTCGGGCGCAACATGAAGCCAGCCTCGTTTCCACCATGGAGCTGAGCTCACGGAGAGTAGCCAGTTTGAAGCTGGAGACCGCACGGGAATGCCGACGGATAAGTATGGATAGACGAACCCATGTTTCTTTGGAAACAGGCGACGGTGTGAGATGTTGCACTTGATTATTTGCGTCTTGTGAATGGAAATACCGTGCCGGCGTGCGCTTGGCTGTTTCTCTGGTACAGACCTTGGTAGGATCCTATACTGAGCAGAGTACATGTATATGCCCACTGCAGCCAGGAGCAAGAGATAGATGGCCAGTATCATCTCAGAAAGGGACGAAGCCAAGGAATCGAGAAGGTAGGATGGAGTCATGGCGAGTGCGCCTCATGGCTTCCCAGCACACGGTTAAGCTCAACTGCTTGAGCTGACAGGCCCACCCAGCTTCCTCTGTTCAACACGGGGGGGCGTTGGCCCATTATTCGGCCCGGCACAGTGTCCATGAAGCGATGCAGGGGTGGCATCGAGGCATGTGACGTGAGTCTCACCCACGCACAGAATACTCCGCACCGGACAGGCCAGGCGTGCAGGCGTGTTCCTTAGGGGTTCCACGGGGTCAAAGAGGGGCTGGGCTGGGGCTGGGATCTCCTGGTAACCAGCGTATTGCGTACGGTTACTTTGCCATGTGACTGGGTCGTACAACAGATGGATGTTGGTCGCGAGCAGCGAGCCGGATGCCCCTGCCGGCCGGTGGAAGGACTACCATGCGATCAAAAGCCTCATGGCGAAGCTGGACAAATCAATCAGCGCCTGTCTCGTCATTGAGCACTTGAGAACTCGGCCATGGCTTCCGAGAAGCTGTTCCGCGATATTCCCCCCTTTCCCGAAAATGTACCCACGATGCCAATGCACACCGTTTCGCTGGCCGGCTTGAACTCGAGAGATGAAAAGACGGCGCAGCAGGCACTGGATGCGTGCCAGGAGCTTGGCTTCTTCCTCGTCGACCTGCGCGGCGATGAATTGGGCGAGGCCGTCATGGAGGAGATTGACCACTTATTTGCGGTTGGCAAGGACATCATGGACCTCCCGCAGGACGTCAAGCGAGCGTTTTTACACGATATCCCAAGGAGCTTTCTAGGGTATGCGTCATTCAGAGAATTGTCTGTCCTTTTGCTCAACCTCTCGCAGGTTCAAGCCGCGTGGCCATGCCAAAACCGAGACGGAGGAGCCGGACCGCTTTGAGTGGTTCAATATCGGGCAAGACGGCCTCATGGGCACCACGCCGCTTCAACCACTGCCCGCGCTCGTGCACACTCACCTCGCCCTGTTCACCTCGTTCCTCAAGCACGCCCAGCGCATCGTCGCAACAGTCAGCGCCACGCTCGCAAGGCAGCTGTCCCTGCCAGAAGACACATTCTCCTCGCTGCAAACACCGACCAAGCCGTCCGGGACCGTCGTCCGGCTCATCAAGGCCTTTGCCAGTCCCGCGGCCCAGGACCTGCGGACGAGCATGATCCACCACACCGACTTTGGCACCGTCACGCTCCTCGCAAACGTGCTCGGCGGCCTGCAGATTCTCACTCCCGGCGGGTGTGCGGCCGACGAGGATGCATGGCGCTGGGTGCGGCCGCAGCCGGGGTGTCTGATTGTCAACCTCGGCGACGCCATGGTGCAGTGGACGGGCGGGCTCTTGCGCAGCAACGTCCATCGCATCCGGTACCCGCCGGGCGAGCAGCGCTTCGTCGACCGGTACAGCCTGGCGCTTCTCGTGCGGCCGGAGCGCGATGCGAGCATGAGGAGCAAGGTCGGCGCCGAGGCGGACGACGCAGAGGATGCCAACTTGACGGCGTGGGAGTGGGAGGTGAAAAAGGCCATGTCTTTGTCGAGAGGCGAGGCCGTCATGAAAAGCACAGGCGGGAAGCCAGTTGTCGTCTAGCATGAAGCTACAACGTGTGTGAGCACACGAGACTTGCCCTAGATGACCGGTAGATATAACCGCATCTGCTGCTCATTAACAACATGAACTCATGCAAGCTAGCCCTGGCATCACTCTTTCACTATTCATTTATACATTGGTCGACGTCTTGTCCCACGGCCGCACCAGCGCCCGCGTCCGCTGCTCCTGCTCATGCGCATCCGCCGTGTGCGCCTCGACATCGATACGCGTCTGCATGGTAATGATGCCATTCTCCTTGGCCCCAAGTGGCCCGTCCTTGAGGGGAATCTCATCCTCATGGTAGACCGACTCCTACAAGTTGCTATACTGGGCACCGCGCTTGGACGACGCCCGGGCATGAAAGCTCTTGTCGCCGGCCGAGTGGCCGCTCATGTTGGACACCTTGGTCGAGTTACGGGTGCCGCGCGACAGGAGCGTCTGCGTCTTCTTTTGCACGCCGCGCAGCAGGGTAAAGGAGGCAGGCAGGTCGGCAATGACCTCGGCCATGTTGCGCTCAATGACGGTGCATAGGTACACGCGGTAGAGGGCCCATGTAAAGTCGGGGTTGTAAAAGTCGCCATCGAAGGCGACGCGGATAATGGACGAGGCAAAGACAAACAGTCCTGATCCTGTCAGGCCGATGACGACCAGTCTTCTGGCTAGACTCATCTGCAGCCGGCCGAAGAAGTAGACGGGCGCGACGGCGTAGAACAGGTCCGTGAGGCTGTTGATGGCTGTCATGACAGTCAAGTTAACACTCAAGGCTCCGGAAAAGAACATGGAAGAGGTAGGCCTACCGGTAAAGGCAATGATGGAGTGCACCAGCGTGCTGATGCTCGCCACCTCGCCGGGAATGTCGGGCTCCCAGAGCTTGCGCAGCGGCTTGGCCTGCAGACCCCAGAGGATGCCCTGGCAGGTGCTCGCCGTCGTGGTAATGGCAATGAGGCCGTAGATGACCCATTTGGTGCGCCGGTGGACGTTTTGCACAATGGCCAGAATAAAGAAGCAAATGGAAATCTTGACGGCCCACAGCGAGATGTTGGCAAAGAGGATGTTGTACTGGCTGAGTCTCTTGAGCGTCAGCACGTGCGGCCGGTCGATGAATTGCAAATGGCGTCCGAAACCGTGCTGCACGGCCTGGATCTCGAGGATATTGGCCGTCAAGTTGAATGCCTATGGCGTGTGAGTTGTCGTCGCATCCCCTCTGAGAAGCGCAAGAGCTTACCAACGCGATGATGATAAAGTAGTCTGCAGTCCCGAGCCCGACTTTTGTGACGAGCTTCATGACGACTCGCGACCCGGTCGACAGGACAATGAGGATGGAGAAGACGGTGCACAGGATCAAGAGATCCTGGCCCCTGTCCTCGTCGACCAACGTCGGGTCGAACTTGATGAAGCCATTGGACATTTTCGGCAGATGCTGATGTAGAGAGAAAAGAGTGTGTTCCGGGCGCACTGCCTCGCGCCTCGCGATGACGTGCAAGGATGGAACTGGGCAGCTTTATGGATGGGCTGTGCTGACGGGCGTGTTAACTCTCCGATGACGGGACATGAGACAGGCGGGCAATCGAGGAGTCGGGCGAATGGTATAAGAGCCGGCGCAACATCCAGTCGAGGTCTGCCCGCCGATATAATTAGCAAGGCCGCGAATGAACCATTCCCAAGCCGACTCGCTTCACTGCATGTACTGTAGAGGGAATGACTCTGTTGCCTGTCTGCACCTGCGACCCCGTGTTAACCAGACCCCCCCCCGATGTTCCGCATGTCTCTTGACCGGTCACCTCCGGCTTCCACGATGTCACGGTTGCAGAGGGTGCTCTGATAGGACTGGTGCGGTCTGTACAGTGTACAGACTCTGCTCTATCCAAAATCACTGCTCCGTTCGTCCATGGAATCCAGCCACCTCCCATGCAGTCACATAGTAAGCGACCATAGCCGATAGGTAAACCAAGGAACAAAGGCCTCCCTCCTGCTGCAGCAGTACATACTGACGCTATTGAAGCGTCAGGATCTAGACCAATGATGTTGGCATATGCACATGGTGCGTGAGACTGCTGCAACCCGATGCATCCGACCCTTGAAAGCTGAGCCCGCCCCTTCTAGAGCGAAGACAAGGGAACTTTTGTATGCCGTCCCGGTTCGAGGCATAATCGCCCGCTTATCCGACGGGAGCGAGACACAAACGCCACGACAGGATGCTCTGCCGAGACTCTTTTGGCCCCCATGTTAACGGCGGGGCTTTGTCCAGGTCGTAGAACGCCGTCACCACAACGGCGCATCTGCATGGCAGGACCAGCAGCATCGCGGGTGAGCACTTGTTGGTCGGCACCTCAGCTGAGGCCTGGGACCTGCAGCGAAGGATTTTGACTTTGTACGGCATCGTCGGCTCCTGGGCTCGGTTGTGCTGTGTTGGGGTTCTACAGATGCCGTGATGCTTGTCGAGCTGCATCGTGTCGACAATGGGCTTGCCTGTTTCACTGTCGTCTCGGTTATCTCGAAATATCATGCGGTATTCATCTCCGAGGGCTACTCGGTAGACAAGTGTGCCTTTATAAACCTCACCGGGCTTTAAACTGGATAAACGGACCACTCTCCCAACCCGCAATCGAATAATGACTCTCAAACACAAGCTCCTTGTCCGCGCCCCTTTCCCCTCGGGCATTCGACCGGATATGAGACCTCGTCGAGCGCTGCATCTGCCCCCGCCGAAAGTCGTAGTTGACCAAGATGTATGCGTACGCAATGCTGCCAATCATGATGGCGACGTGGCTGCCCGCACAGTTGCGCGGCCCGATCAGAAACGGTCTAAACATGGTTTTTGCAAGCGAGTACTCCGTCTCGGGTATCGTGCCTGGGATCCAGCGCTCCGGCCAGAAGCGCACCGGGTCACGGAAGATGCGGCCGTCCCTGAAGAGCGAAAAGATGCTCATCCCCACGTCGCTGCCAACCGTCAGGGGCACCCCGTCTGGCCCGACTGTGACGCCGGGCCGCTCGCACTCGCGCCAGTGGACGCCGCAGGCTGGAGGCAGCAGGCGCATGACTTCGTTGATGACGGCGCGCAGGTAGACGTTGGACTCGAGCCTGGCGTCCCAAGGAATATCCTCGCCGGGCGTATACATGCTCCGCATCTCGGCCGCCAGTTTCTCGTACACGTACGGATACTGAGTCAGGTAATGGACGAACCCGGAGACCATGATGCCGTACGCATCGGCAGACGAAAAGGTGCTGAACGCGCCCTCGCCAATCATCTGCGCATAGTTGTGGCCCGGGTTCTTGAGGATGCCCAGGCCGCTCTGGATGACGGGGCCAAAGATGCCCCGGCTTGTGGACGCGTTGTCGGCAATGGCCTGGTCCAGCAGCGTCTTGTACCACTGGGCAAACTTGCGTGCTTCGGACGAGACGAGGAGAAAGGCAACGGCGACGATGTGTCCAATGCCCAGGGTGCTAAAGATGGGCAGCTGTTCCCACAGGCCCATCTTCTTCTCGTGCACGTACAGCGCGGGAAAGACGAATTCCCGGGCCGGGCTGCGCAAGAGGTCCGTCTTGATGCCGAGTCCGAAATCAGCCATGGTGTCGAAACCCAAGCAGAGATCTGGCATTGACAGTTAGCCATCTCCCCACTTACGCGAGTGTGTCATGGCCAGACATACTCCATTTCCTCATGTCGGCTGCAGCGCTCCAGCCATCTGCGTCCATTTCCCTTTGCAGCTGGCCAAAGTAGACCTTGAGGTTGCGCAGGATGGCTGGCTCAAAGCGCGCGAGGTAGTCTGCGCCGACGCCGGATCGAAAGACCCTGCGCAGGTTGTGGTGCAGAGTCTTGTCAATCGACGTCATGGTGCTCCAGCCGTCGGGGATGGGGATCATGGTCTTGTAGCCCTTGGCCTTTCGAAAGGGGGCGCCATGGCCATAGATGGCTGTTTTTGTCAACCTTGACTCTTTGACGAGGTATGATGATGAAGACACCGGGGTAATACTGACCAGCCATGTCTGGCGGATGCAAGGAGAGGACCTGGTTTGGCGCATATCGGATCAAGTCTCCTTCGATGGATGAGCATGTCTAAGCTAGCCACTCTGAAGAAAGGGCACGAACCGTAACGTTGATGGCATCGCTGCACATCGAGGTGCATCGTCCCTCGCCATGAGTGATAGGCCGAGTACAGGCTCGTTACTTTTGCTAGAAACGGACCGGGGACTTTGCTATATGGGTGGAAATGGCGCCTCTTGACTATAACGGCGACAATCTAATCCCATGAGCGACGACATCGACAGGGGAACGTGACGTGTAGAACTGAGACGTACAAAAGCGACGAGGGCTGCAGCTGCAAAGGCAGCATAGCGAGCGCCAAGGGATGCAAATACACTTGCCATGACGGGCAATCTGCTGTGGCCGCAAAAAGGGGGATGAGAGAAGAGGGTCGTACCCAGCACGCCCCGTATCTTCTATTTGATGTCTATACCGCTGGTCCAAGTACTCCGTACCACGCTTTTTCTGTTCCAGCTGCCTACAAGACGGGCATCGTAGCTGCTCATGTTTGCATATTGCCCTCCGTCAGACGCTTATGGCTTTTTCTCCGAAACGGCTGCCTTGCCGCGCTATTTTAAGTTCTTACGGCCCTTCGGCAAGTCAGGAGATATCTCAACTGGCACTGTAACCACATCAGACGGCTGTCATGGCAGGGCCGTCGACCACGGCGAGGCTTTCTCGGCACAGACCTTGTCGAGGGTCGAGACGAAAATATACCCGCATATAATAGCGCCTGTGCACATCATTCTTGGCTGGCCACTTGTACGCCGGTGCCAATTTCTCGCCACCACCACCTTCCCGTTCCAAGACTCCCGTTCAACTCTTTTTTTAAACGGGCTCGACGGCAAGACAGCTGGTTGGCTGGGTAGGATTACCAGTCTTACTCCCCCCTGTCGTCCTGCAAAGAAACACTGTCCGAGGCACTGTCCCGACGCCTGTAAGCTGGAGCCCGGTATCGGTCAGACGGCAGGGCTGCCGTGCCGCGCCGAGGTCTAGGCCCCGAAGTCTCGCCTCGTATAGGTGCAAGCAAGTCGTCGGTACGCGCGGACGGCCAGGGGCCAATACTTACACGTCGACTCGCCTGCCTTGCTCGACGAATAAAGACGGCTCCGGGAGGCGTTGGGATAACCTACATTTGCCGTCTGGTGTGCCGTAGGGCTTGACAGCGTCAGGCTGGCCAATGACCCCCCTTGTCTGCGCGAGGCCATGGCCTGTGAAGCCCTCGGCTTAGGTCTCCATGATTGCTGCCTGCTCGTCGACGATCCATCTTATCCGATACCAGTAGTTTAAAGGCCGCCGATTAGCTGTGCCTTCTCACCATGCCGCCCTTGCCGAAAGGTCCACCGATATCCCGCCGCTCGTCATGATGCCACCGCCGCCGCCTCCATCGCGGCGTGTCGCCATTGTCGGCGGAGGCATTGCCGGCATCGCGTGTTCATGGGAGCTGCGCAAGCACGACTGCAGCGTCGACATTTTCGAGGCCGACGACAAGCTCGGCGGCCATGCCAATTCGGTGTCGTTCAAGGGGAAACGCGGCAGCGTCAGTGTCGACACGGGCTTTATCGCGATAGACGAGGCGACATACCGTGAGTCGTAAAGCGTGTCCTCTGCTTTGACGGGCGTTGACGGGCCATGATGTAGCGCACTTTAATGCATTTCTCGGCGAGTTGGGCGTCGAGACGATGCCGACAGACATGTCGTTTGGCGTGTCCACGTCAGACGGCGCATTCGAATGGAGCAGCTACTCACTCTGGAGCTTCGTCGGCACCCTCACCAGGCTGCTGAGTCCTTGGTTCTGGCGGCTCATGTTTGACGTGGTGCGCTTCAGCCTGTTTGCGCAGGACGCGGTTCGCGAGGAGCCGTGTGTCGCCGAGCCCAGCCAGCGCCGGGGATCCGACGCCGACGCCGTGGAAGACGACCTGGGCGCAGCGCCCCTCGAGTCCATCGGGGAGTATCTACGGAGGCAGGGGTACTCGGAGCAGTTCATGGCCTATTTCCTGATTCCCATGGTGGCTGCGCCGTGGTGCATTGATCCCGACGAGTTTGCGGCGACTTTTCCCGCAAGGCCGCTGATCCAGTTCATGCAAGTCCCTTGGCCGTATGGGCGAGGATGAGCCTGTGCTGACTGGGGGAAAAGGCTTCGGCACGGTCTACTCGATACCGTCACACAAAGGCTGCAGTGGCGCACCTTTCGACACGGCTCGAGGACATATGTCGATGCCTTCCAGCGCCGTCTTCCGCCTCGGCACCGGTTGCACCTCAACACGCCGGTGCAGCGAGTAACTCGAGTCGGAGACGAGACGGTGGTCAGCCTCCACGACGGACCCTCCCGGACCTATGATGATGTTGTCCTCGCCGTCCACGCGAACCAAGCCCTGGCTCTGATGGGAGGCGACGCCACGGCACTGGAGCGCAGGATCCTCGGCAGCTTCAAGACGAGCAAAAACGTGTGCCACCTGCACTCTGACACGTCGGCGAGTGATGAGTCCCCGCGACAGTGTAGAGTCCTTTTTGTTGACTCGTTGCAGCACCTCCCACGGCGCCCATCCGCACGCGCAGCATGGAACTGTTTCGTCGAATCCGAAGCCTGGACTCCCCAAAATGCACTCGCAGGGAAGCCACGCTCAAGGAAAATAAGCATCACGTTTGACATGAACAAGCTCCAAGCAATCCCGTTTCCCGGGCAGGCCGGAAGCCCCGGCCGCGTGCTCGTCAGCATGAACCCGACGCGCACGCCGCGCGCGCTGCAGAGCAGCCACATCTATCACCACCCGCTGCTCAGCTCCGAGAGCATCCTCATGACGCGCCATCTGGACAAGATTAACGGCGTTTCGGGCCTAGCCTTTGCGGGCGCGTGGATGGGGTACGGGTTCCATGAGGATGGCTTTGTGGCGGGCGTGCATGCCGCGCGCCTCATTACACACGGCCGGGACAAGACGCGGCCGCTGGACCTGATGCAGGATGGCATGGATAATTTGTTGCCCAAAGGGGGGACCACGAGGATACTTCTCCGGCTGGGAGTTGGTCTGGTGCAATGGCTGCTGCGGCTGAGGGAATCCATGGTGGATGCATGGGCTTGGGCCGACGTCACAAGCCAGGAAAAGTCCAAGCTCTTGCTCCTGTGAGTTGTACGAATAGAATAGTCCAAAGGAGGCGACGCAAGTCATTGCTGCTGTCAATGGCCAACCAGGACAAAGCCGGTTGACAAGCTGAGCTCTAGTTGCGTTTCTCCATGTCCTCGTTGCAGCTGTGGCGCTGCCTGGCAGGGGTGCTCATCTGCCACCCCTTCCCTCTCGGCATGCTATGCTATAGCCGTCGCCCAACAAGTCTCGACTCAAATCTTCGAGTCCTCGCGCTTGGGAGGCTTGGGATGCTCGCAGTCCCACTTCTCCTTCAAGGCCCTCGCCCGCTCCGCCTTCTTGGTAAAGCCCTCAAACAAGGCCGGGAATCCGCCGCCCAGCGTGCGGATGTCGACCGGACGACCCGTCTTGACGTCCATGTACGTCGTCGAGCCCTTGACCTCGGCGACAATGGCCTGCTGCTTGAGCGAAAAGAGCACCGTGGTGCCGCTGTTGCGCGTGGGCTCAATCTTTTCCTGGCGGTACGCGGCAATGACCTAGACGACGATGAGCAACATGGCGCTGAAGAAGACTCCAGGGGACGGGGGCGACGGACCGCGTCGGGGTACTTGACCTGGCGGCGAATGTCGAGCTCGTACTTGCGCACGGCGGGGATGACCGTCTTTGCGTGAATCATGCCATCGCACTCTGCCTTGGTCAAAAACTCGTCGTAGCTCTCCATGATGCGCCAGAAGCAGGCGCCCAGGTAGCTCATGTACTGGGCGTGCATGACGTGGCCGTAGGGGTCCTGGTGCTCGGCCCAGAGCACGCCGTGCTCGACCATGGTCTTGGGGTCGAAGCCCATGGCCTCGAGCGTGGCCAGGGCCCGGGCGCGCAGAGGGGCGTAGGCGTCGCCGTTGGGGTGAGGCCCGGGGGCGCCCGCGCGCGAGTAGGGCGAGAGGTACGACGAGTCGGCGAGGCGCGCCGAGCTTGCGTGGTGGTTGGCAGAGTCGGCCATTGTTCGTCATCAACCGAGGGACTCCGGGTAGGTGGTAGGTAGTCGTCCAGGTGCACGGGCGACTACCGTATTGTGGCTTCGAGGGAGGGCAAGGTGAAGCCGCGGTCGGAAGCAGAGCCCGGCTGGCTGCTGCATGTGAGCAATCGGATCGACTCCGTCATTGGCCAGCCATTCGTCCTTGCCGGGCCATGAAACCACGACTTTTCTCGGCAAGGGCAGGCGAGCATCTGTCCGGATGAGACGATGTTGGGGGCGGGGTAGCGGACGGGGGGTCGCATGGGGAAGGAGATGACTGTGCGAATCCAGCCAACAGACACGGTGCTGCCACTCTGCCGAGACAAACACGTTCGCCGATGCCCCCGCATAGTAAACAGCTTACGGTGATAACGAAGCCTCGCCTGGAAGCAGCTCTGCACCCGTACGGAGTACTGTACTTGGCCAATGACAGTGCATAAGTTCCTCGGCAACTGTCTGACAACGCAGATCGCCCGCCAGCCCTGCACTCTAATAAAAACTGACAGGCCCGAGAAGCCTCACCACTGGTCCCGCCTCGGCCTCCAGTATCCATCGCAAAGGCACTCACTCTTTGCTGACTGCGTCATCATGGATGCCTGCAGCGCATGCACTCGCACCGGCCTGCTGATATTGCTATAATTAAGATGCCTCGACCCACTTTGAATGGCGGCGCAGCCCGTATTCTCCTTCGTCTTCCAATTTCACATCAGGCGTCCAGCTGGGGGGTTACTAGCGAGCCTTGACAGGCTGTGCCACGGTGTCCTGCCGTCGGCACCACGCGAGAGCCTGCATCTGGATTGGGCCTCGTCGTCGCATTCTGTCTGCACTGCAACCGCATATCAACCTGACGAGTCCATGGCCATCGGTGTAGATTTGTAACGACATGGCCCGTCTGTCCTCGTGTCGCCCCAACAAAGGCATCTCCCCCCGCCAACTCGAGTTGTCTATTTCGACGACATTTTGCTCCCCGACCCGGCTATCGTCTTGCCTTGAGCGAGACGAGACCTGAGATATATCATGGGCTCGCCGGCTTCTGAGCTAAAAGAGACTGTTTCGTCTCCCGAGACGGCCGACGAGCGCGCCGCCGCCGACGGTGCCCCACCCCGGCCCCACCCCGGCCACGCCGGCCGCGCCCAACGGCTTCAGATTCTAAGCACCTTCATCGTCTTTATGAACACCTGGTTCGCCTCTGCCTAGCCGTGTGTTTTACTGCCTGCGGGCCCATCGTGCTGACTGTTGGCCTCAGGGGCTTTCTCCTCACATCCGGTGCCTTTCAAGCATACTACGAGCTGACCCTGATTCGCGACCAGTCCAGCTCCAACATTTCGTGGATCTCAACAACATGCGCCTTTCTCGTCTTGTCTGCCGGTCTCGTGACTGGTCCTCTATATGACCGTGGATGGTACAGGACGCTGCTGCTGTTTGGCAGCCTGCTGCAAGTCTTTGGCCTCATGATGCTGAGCATTTCGACAAAGTACTACGAGCTGTTCCTCTGCCAGGCCATTTGCGTAGGCCTTGGCGCCGGCATCGTCTTCACGCCGAGCGTGTCGGCTGCAGCTGCGTGCTTGCCGAACCCCGCGACGCGTGCCAAAGCCATGGGCCTCATGGCCTGTGGCAGCTGCATAGGTGCGCAGTGACATACATGCCTTCTCCCCGGCCTGTGCGGCAGCTCTAACTCTTTGCTAGGAGGCATCGTCTTTCCCATCATGTTCCGCGCCCTCGTGCCGCAGATTGGCTTCCCCTGGACGATCCGCTGCATCGGGTTCCTCGTGCTTGCCTTGTATCTGCTGTCCTATCTGGTATTACTGGAAGGCTGGAACAAGAAGCCCGCCGCGCGCATGGTCCGCCGCTTCTTTGACACGTCGGCCCTCACCGACTTGCCATTTATGATGCTCTCCGTCGGAGGGCTGCTCAGCGCTACGGCGTTTTACCTCCCCCTTCTGTACTTGCCGCTCTTTACAAAGGTCCGCATCGCCAACATCAGCCCGGGTTTAGCTCTAGATCTCCTGGCTATACTGAACGGGGCGTCTGTGGTTGGACGCCTCCTAGCAGGCCTTGCTGCCGCCGTCTTTGGACCCACCGAGACAATTGGCGTCTCTCTGGTGGCGGGCTCGACCATGCTGTTTTGCTGGATGGCCGTCGACACCGTCGCCGGCACCATAGTCTGGGCCGTCTTTTGGGGCATGGTGTCGGGCATTCTCGTGACGCTGCCGGGGGCCTTATTACCCTTGTTCTGCCCATCCATGGCCGTCATTGGCACCCGCTCGGGCATGTACTGGAGCTGGGTCGGGTTGGGGATGCTGATAGGGAGCCCGATTGGGGGCGCCATTTACGATTTGAGATCAGCCGGCGCGGATTACTGGCATCTACAAGTATTTGCTGGCGTCTTTATGATGGGCGCCGCGCTTCTCACTGTTTATCCCATTCTGTACCTCCGGCGCAAGACACGGGCCTCGAGCGAGTAAAATGTCGTCTGGGGTGGAGGTGGTGCTGGGAACCGGAGCATAATGACGAAGTCGTAAGAGAAAGCATGAGCCGCAGGCAGAACTGCACCAGGACGGGGTGCCTAGCACCCCTTTGGCATCGAAGGAGCCAGCGCCCATGTCGTTTCGTTTACAAGGAAGTTGTCCAATCAGAATGCAGTCCTCCCGGTGGTACTTAAGCTCCCCAGTAAAGCTCACTATCAAAGATGTCTCGCCAGCCTCGTCGATGCTCGAGGCAGCGTGGTGTCTGTAGATTGCTTCGTTTCCGCTTTTTCAACTTTAATCCGCTTAGCAATGTGTAACCACATACTGTGGGCTCCGTGACCTGAGGGCTGCTCCTCCACTGCCAAAGAGATGGGATGGCGGGCGGGGAGCTTGACGGACTTAAGTCTCTCCAATCTGCCCGCAATTTCTTGGACCCTCGCAAGCCAACCTTGGTAGTCCTCGAGAAGGATGGATGTGACCAGACTGTGTTGAAGCCGCGTATTTATCGCGGTTTCTAGGAATACAATCTTCGCGTTGTCTGACGAGTCTGCTCCCCCGGCTTCGGCTAAGGCTTGCTCGAATCGGCGCAAGAAGGAAGCAAGAGACTGGTCGTCGCGCTGGCTCATGGTTCTCAGTGAAGCAGCAGCGCGAGATTGGATGTTGCTATCCTGGGAGGTTCGGTCGAGATATCGCATGAACTCCTGCGGGTCACAGGTACTCCCGGGGCCTCCCGCTGCGTAGAATGTGGCAATCACCTGTTGCGGTCGTTCATCCAGGCATGAGTTGACGAGGTACCAGAGTTCGCAGTTCTCGCTGTGGTAGTGTACGTCGAGTTCAAGAGCATAGCTCTTCCGCGAGCCATCGTACTTTGGAGGATTTGGCAATGGTTTCCGTGTTCCTATACTGCAGGCCTTGGAGAACGGGGTGTCAAAATTGGGCCTGCTCCCACCCAGGACTCGTGCCACTGGCGGCGATGGCAAGCCCTCAGCGTTCTGCGACTGAGCCCGGCCAAGTTTCTCTATCATTATGGTGAGTTGGTCTTGCAGAGGGCCGAGAGTCGCTTTGACCACTTCTTGGATCCGTTGGTTAATCCACTGCTGCTGGAGCCTTGGACTCTCACTCTGCTGGTCTATGCTAACGAGCAGTGTTCGGCTAGTGGTGCTTTTACGAGCCTTAGATACGTGAGAGGCTGGCCCGAAGTTAAAGGCAAGAGTTAATATATTTACTATCTTCTATCTAAAATAATAGTAAAAGAATTTCCTTCTTATAGTTATATATTTACCTTAAGGTAGTAATATCGCTAACTAAGCTATAACTAGACTTTAAAAGTAAGCGCCTATAGCTAATAAGGTCTTTTATAATTAAGGATTATAAGCTTAAGCTATAGCCTAAGCTATATAGTTATATATAGAGGGCCGGATATATATATATATATATATATATAGGATAGCTATATATAAAAGAGCTTTATATAGCTTATTAATATTATCTTATAGATATTAGCTATATATATATACCTTTACTTACTTTATAATAATACAAGCTATTAAACTAATTAATTTAATAGACGTCTTACTAAAAAAAGTACCGCTCTTTTAAAAGAGCACGCCGCCCCCCTCTAAGCTAATAAGAGGTATTATTCTCGCGAAGAGAGATACGAGAAGTGCATATAAAATAAATAAAGGTAAAATTAAAAGTAAGGGGTCGGATAGGCAGGGCAGAGATATTTAAATCTTACGGGGGCAGCAATTATAGTAGGGGAGTAATTATTATATTACCTTAATTATCCTTCTTTCCTCTATCTAACGCCCCTCTTTATACCTATATAGTATTTTAATTAATAAAAAAGATCTTACTTAAAGAAGCTACTAATATCCTTTTAACTACCGAGCTTTTTACTAGGTTTTCCCCTCCTTTCTAGCTATTGCCGGTATATCCGTCTTATCTCTCGCTACCTCTATAGGAAGCTATCGCTACTTCTGCTTCCCCTCTTACCCCTACCCTCCTCTCTATACCTCCTTTTAGCTCCTTCTTTAAAACCTGTTTTTTAGCTTCTTAGGTCCCTCGTGCTAAGAGATATCTCTAAGAACTACGAAATTAGGCCACGCTTCGCGATATACCCCCTTAGCTATAGCCTGCCCCTTAAGGGTAAAGCTAAATAATTAGGCCGGTAAGCGTATAGAGGAGGTCTTAGTCTATACTTATCCCTTACTCGAGAAATCCGGGTTTTAGCCCTAGGCTCTTTTAGTCCTACTTTAGGAAAAGGGGCCTAAGAAGGAAATTAAGTCCTATAAGAAAGGGGGTCTTTTTTAAGGATAAGTCCCTTAAAAAGGGGGCCTTTAGGAAGAATAAGTCTTAATTAAGCTAGGGGCCCTCCTTTAAGATAAGTCCTAGTTCCTCTCTTTAGCTATAGACGTCTCCTTCCTCTTACGTACTATTAGCTCTTCTTATAAACTCTTAAGGCGGGCTTCTAAGGATAGCTTCTCTTAAACGTCTTCTAGCCTAATTTACTATAAAAAGATAGCTAGCTTTTACTTTAGTAAGGGCTTTATAAGACCGTTAGCTTTTATTAATACTATTAGAACTTAATAGATAGAAATAAGTCCCTTTTAGACCTCTTAGCGTAACTAATATTAATAGATATTAATATACTATAGCTAGGTTAATAGCTTACTATTTTCCTCTATAAGAATTTATATAGTCTATATATTATTATATTCTATAGCTAATAGGGATAGAATTTATAGTTATAGAGATATTAATAGCCGGCTAAGGAAAATAGCTTCCTTTAAAGCTTCTAAAAAAGCTAGTAGCTTTACCTCCGTACTTAAAGTCGTAATAGTAGCTTACTTTAAAGCTCTCTAAGCAATAGTTCCTCTAAAAAGGGATATAATATACCCTTATAAGCTCTTTCTATCTAAGGAATTATCTATAATAGACGAATCGCTTAAATAGAGGAAGATTTCGGTAGCTAGTTTCCTTCCTTGCCCTCTTAGGCGTAGACTATATAATCTCGTTAAATAGAGATAAAGGATAGCTCGGTCTACTACTTCTTAGTACCTAGGGCTAGGATTCTAGTTATACTTAGCTAGCTAGAAGACTATAAAAGAGATATCCGGTCTAGTAGAAATAGCTAAAAAAAAGTAAGGAGCCTACCTTCTATTAATATTAGTATTTCTCTTACTCCCTAGCTTAAAAGGACGGATTAGGTAAAAGCTCTTTATCTAATATAAGTATAGAAGGAAGCTTATTATCGAGGGAATTAAGAAGGAATTTATAAGCGACCTTATCGATATAAGCGTCTTAGGTAAGCTAGATAGTCTATTAGTACCTATTTTAAAGGATTTAAATTACTAAGAACTACTTTAGCTCCCCTAGCTTAGTTATCTTATACCTTTATTATAGGCCTTTTATAGCCTTCTTAGTAGTTACTTCTTCCTCTTTTAGGTAGGCTTAAATAATATCGTTAACGTAGAAAAAGACTATAATTTTACCCTTCTATATTATATACGATTCTTAAGGGACTTTCTTAAAGCCTAAGGCTTTAAGGGAACCTATTAAATACTATTACTAAAGAAAGGGTAATCTTTATAGTTTATATAAAGCTTTCCTAAGCTATAGAACCTTTCTTAGTTATTAAAAACTAAGAGGAAGTTATATATAAATAACTTCTTCTTCCTTAAGGGGGCAGTTAACGAAGGCGTTAACTATATCTATCTAATTAAGTTTAAGGTCGAATTCTACTACTATAGCTATAAGGGTCTAAAAAGACATCCCTATTAAGGTAGTTACCTTAGTAGGAAGATCCCCCCTTTCCTACTAGTTCCTATAAATAACTAGCTAGACCTTATACTTTTAAAGGAAGCTATATTTATTAGTCTTATAGCTAAGGACCTATTTTCCTTTTACCTTTTCCTTAAGGACCTCTTTAAAAGACCCTATCTCCTTATATAAGGCTAGGTAGTCTTTCTAAGCCTAGAAAAACTAGTCTTTAAAGGGGTGTTTTTCTAGTTACTTTTAGTTAACTAGTAGGTCTAGGAGGTCTCTTTTATATACCTTCCTTACTAATAGCTATAGCTTAAAGAGCCGGCTTACTATAAATACTCTATAGGAACCGTCTTTTATAGGCGTTAGATAGA
Source organism: Hirsutella rhossiliensis (assembly GCF_020360975.1). NCBI lineage: Eukaryota > Fungi > Ascomycota > Sordariomycetes > Hypocreales > Ophiocordycipitaceae > Hirsutella > Hirsutella rhossiliensis. The sequence continues at coordinate 3,429,893 of NW_025408670.1, forward strand.
AGTTAGAAAAAGGATCGAAATAAGGGAGAAATTAATCTTCTTTTATATTAGGCCCTATACCTTCCTTTACTTCTTAAAGCAAGGATAAAAAGGTAGCTAGGTAATTATTATAGGACACCTTATAGTCGATAATCTAGGTACCTATAACAATATTTACTTCCCTTAAGGAAGTTACCCCTAACTCTTTAAGGCTCCCTATAAAAGAAGGAACCTAGAAGCTATAAAGTAAACTCTAGGAAATTACTTAGAAATCCTAGAAATAATAACTAAGTAGATTATATAGATATTTTATAGAGATTTCTCCTAAGGATATATTATATAGGGAATATACTACGATTTCCTAAGTAATAATAGCTCTTTTAGGATTATACTAATATTTCCCTAAGAAGTTACTATAAAAATATAGTCGGGAAATTATAGAGAAATACCTATGCCTACCTAAGGAAAATACTAAGAAATACCGCTAATACGCTATACTACTATTATACGATTATAAGGTTAAGATATTACTTAGTTAAAGCCCTAAGTAAGGTCTTACGCTTACTATAGTATATATAGAAGATAGAGAACCCGCTAAATCTTAAGCGGGTAGAGAAGAATATAGATAGTTATTACTACTCTTACTTTAACTTATAAGACTAGTAGCTAGTCTATATTTAACGCGCGTAATAATATATAGTAGCTAGTCTATATAATATATCTAATTATATATAGTAGCTAGTTTATTTAGTTACCTATTAGACCTATATTAGATCTAGGTAGATAGTAAGGTTAAAGTACCGGCCCTATACTAAGGGACTAGTATATAATAGTAATCCTTTAAGAGAGGTGCCTTTCTTACCCCCTTAAAGGTTAAGATAAGAAGACTTACTAAAAAAGCTACTTCTAGATTTTCTTTTTATATAGGAGGAAGTATAAGGAGGTAAGCGTATTCTAGCTCTACTACTTTCCTATAGTCTCTTTCTTTATCTAGATTATTTAATTTAATAGCTTCCTCTTCTTTAAAGTTAGCGTTATCCTTTACTACTTTAATATTAGTTTCTTTTTTTATTTCCTTATCTAAGACCTCTTTTTAAGACTATTAAAAAGGGGGGATTTAAATCTTTTAAATTAGCTAATATTATAAAAGTAAGAGGGACTATTAATCCCTCTTTCTATTAAAGAAGCTAGATTCGTAAAAATTTATATCTATAGTTAAAATAACCTTTTATAGAAGAGGAATTTAGATCTAGAAGATATTTATAGAATTATAGCTGATAAGGTAACTAATAAAGGCTCTAGGATTAAGCTTTCTTTTCTTCTTCCTTTTTAGCTATATATTAGTAGTTATAGCGTATACCTTATAGCTATAGGTATAAAGGTAGGCTAGTAAGGCCCTCTTCTTTAAAAAAAGCTTAAGGGGGGATTTTTAGTTTATTCCTTAGTTTAGTTCCCTAGGGTCCTTAGGGTTCCTAGGGGTTTAGTTTTAAAGGTAATAGGCGGTCTTAACGACTTCTCTTTAAAGGTTATAAGGAAGCTTTATAGTAAGTCTTATTATATAGGCCCTTTCTATTATAGCACCCTTTAATCTTTTTACCCCTTTATTCTAGGCCTAGGTATTTAGTGCTAACGGGAGGGGTAAAATGCCCTTTTTTTAAAGCTAATTTAAGATATCCTTTATAAATAGCTCTCTATTAAACTATATCTTCTTTACCTTATAGCTAAAGTAGGATTTTATTTAGTTAATAAAGTCTTAAAGGGTAAACTAATTATACTTACTTAGGTAGGTCTATAAGAAATAAGGGAAAACTATCCTTAAAAAAGCGTTTATAAAAAATATTACTTAACGAAGCTTTCTTAGTCCTTAGAGACGTTGGTTTAGTCGACTTAAATTTCCTTATACGGCTAGTCTAGACGTAAGGGATTCGTTTAGAAATTCGTCCCTTAGTCTTTCCTTAGCTATAGTATTTATATTTAACGGTCTTTAGGCCCCTTATTCGTACGCCCTATTATTAGCCTAGCTTATATAAAGCTAAGGGGCTTAGGTAACTAAGTCGTATATACTAAAGAAGGCCGTCTCCTTAGGCTGCTAGAAGAGGGTCCTTTATAGTAGACCTATTCCTCTTAGTAAGGAAAGCTAACTTCTTAAGAGATTCCTTTTTAAGGATAGGTCGGAATTTAAGAATAAATTAACCGAATTTCTCCTTAATAAGCTTAATCGTTTAATTCTTTTAGACTAGCCTTATAGGATTAAAGGTTATATCTTAAAAGATCCTTTTAAAGAAAGCGGAAGCTCGTTAAAAATCAAGGGTAAAATACTACCCTTTTTCGCTATAGAATTTATATAGTCCCGTTAAGTAATTTTATCGTAAAATTCACCCTTTTATACCCCTCTATCTATATAGTTAATTCCCTAGTAATAAGGTATTCCCTCTATACCTTCTTAAAGGACTAGAATTATAAGAGTATATTATAGATATTAAGGGAAGTACTAGAGTTAAGGATAGCTGGTTTTCGTAGGGGATAATCGGAGGGTCCTAATAGGCGGTCTTATTAATCTATAGGGAAGATAAAGGCTAGATTCGCTATACTAACGATTTTTTCTTAAATTTATAGCTTAAATAAAGGCAGCGGCGTTAATTACTATTTCTTAGTAACCTAAATCTCGTCTATCCTCTTCTATAATAAGGGGTCCTCCTTAAAAGACTATTATATTATTTCTTATAGCCTCTTTAAAAGGTTAAATCCTTTAAGTCGGTTTTCCTCGAAGACCTATTAATATTATAATAATAGATAGCCTAGGGACTTATAGGCTAGGTAGCCGTTTTATTTTCTAGTTTTTTATTTCTTTAAGGAATCCTTGTTTTAGTTTAGAAGGTTTACTAAAAAACCCCCTCTTTTTACCCTTTATTACTAATTTTAACGAAGAGGTTTAATTTAAACTAGTTCCTTAATTTTTCGACTAATAGACTAAAAGGTCTATTAAGGGACTAGTTAGGCTAGACTAACGAACGGGGCCGGGGCTGGGCCTAGAGTAAGATATATAGCTAGGGCTAGGGCAGTAGCTATAGTTAACGACGGCGTTAAGGCTCTTAAAGGAGGAGGAGCTAAAGGGGCAGTAGTAGTAGTAGTAGTAGTAGGGGCTATAGTAGGAGGGGCTATAGTAGCTATTAAGGTAGTAGGTCGAGCTATCTAGGTTAAGTGCTAGCTATAAAGGAATAAGACTACTTACTATTATACTTAAGTAGCTTCTTTATTTAGTTCCTAGCTAGCTTCTTAAAAGATAGTTAAGTAACCGTTACTAATAAGCTTTATTAATAGAGATATATCCTATAGCTATTAGCTAGAAAGAGTTTTTATTAAGAAGTATTAGTTAGCTTCCTTAAGGATTTCTTCTTACTTAGCTAGCTATAAAGAAGCTAGTAGGTTCCTAATAAAAAAGGCTCCTAGGTATACTATATAGGTCTTCTTAATACGGTTAGTTATATAGCCCCTTAAAGGAGCTATTAAGGTCTTAAGCTTTAAAAGCTACTACTTAAGAGTCTCTTCTTCTTAAAAAGAAATTAGCTTTACTATACTAATAGATTCCGTTATTACTATATAAGTAGTTATTAATAGCTTCGTTTTATAGAGGTATTTCTTATAGTAACTCTTATAGTTACCTAAGGTAGTAGAAAAAGCTCTCTACTATATAAAGGTTAGCTTAAAGAAGAAGGATACTCTCTTTATAAATTCTATTACCTTAAGATAAAGAGGGGGCTTAAGAGGGTCCTACTTATTAAAGAAGACTAAATTATAGATAGTTCTATTTATACGAGCCTATAGCTTCTTTACCTACTTATCTTAATCTTAGGGCTTTACTAGAATTGTCTTATAGACTATAAAGGCGGTAGAAGAGTTATTTTTCGATAGTATTTTATAAAAGAGGGGGTAGAAAAGTCGCTTAAAAATCGGCTTTTTTAGTAAGAGGGGTAAAAGGAAGCTATAAAGGATATAAGAAAGGTGCCTTTTATAGTAGCTAGAAGGTATAGGAATTTTATTCCTTCTAAGCTTAAGTTAGTATACTTAGCTTCTAGCACCCCTTACTTTTAGTACCTCCTTATATTACTATTACGTTAACTACCTACTATATTATTACTATATTTTCTTATATATATCTTATTTAATAATTATAAAATAAATATTATTTAAATTAGTAATACCTTATCTTTTTAAATATACTAAAAACTAGCTCTAAGAAGTACTTAAAGCTATTAATAATAGTATACCTTAGCTTTAAGCTAGTTATAAGTAAGGTATTTTAAGAATAACCCTTTAAACGTATCTTAAAGGAGCCCTACTTATAAAGGAGGTAAAAGAGGTATCTTAAAAGCTTAGTTAAGAGTAAGAAAAACACCTCTATAAATAGGTTCTTACCTAAGCGGCCCTTAGGCTGCCTCTAATATATTATTAACTTAGGGAATTCGCTAGCTATATTATCGTAGCTAGTAAAAACCCCCGCTTACTTAGAAAATACTAGGTTTTAAGCTTTTTAGCCTAAAACCTAAAGATTAGTACGATTAAACGTAAATCTCTTAATTCTACCTATATTAACGGCGCTTTTATTAATAGGATTAAAGAATAGTTTTAATTACTTAAGCTACTAGCTATATAGGTAATCTTATTAGAATTACGCTTTAATATAAATAAAATAAGTATCCTCGAGGGCCTTAGCTATAATAAGCTAGTACTAGGGAGCTTAGAAAAGAAAGAAGCTATTAAGAAGCGGCTTAAATTATATTATTAAACTATAATTAAATATTATTTAGGCGTTTAGTTAAGTTATTCTATTTATCTATCTATTTATAGGTAATAAGCTATACTAAGCTTATATTTCGTCCTTAATTATACTATAAGAGCTTATTAAAACTTAGCTATAAGCGTACTTTCTTTATTAAAAATAATCTCGTTTAGTAGTCTATAATTACTAATAATAGCTTATAAGAATATATATACTAGCTTTTTTATATTACTTACTTTTTTATATAGTAGGAAGTACTTGTACTTCGTTAGTTTATTAGTAATAATAAATATACTTTTATACTTAACGTTAGTTATAAGTTTTTTTAATAGTAATAGCTTTATAATATAATTAAAAGCTATTAAATCCTATAGTTTCTTTAGTCTTAATAATTGTTATAACTCTTTATATAGTTTATATTACTTAGCTTTACTTTATATATAAAGTTTATATTCTTTAATAACTTATTATACTACTTCCTTAAGCTATAAGAAGTTATATTATTATTTAATCCGTTTTATTATTCTTTAAATTCCTTAATATCTATATATTAAATATTTATATATATCTTATATAACTTTATCTTATAATTTTAAGAGTATATAGATTTTATTTTTATATATTAAAACTTTTAAATATTTTATATTATATCCGTTTAATACTTTATATTCTTTTATTTATTTTAGGATCTTTTAATATATTAAGTTATTAGGTTATACTTTAAATATTATATTTAGCTATCGTTACTAATAGTTCTTATTTTCGTTAATTTCTAAGAGCTATCCTTTTACTATAAGTACTTTTATATTATAGTTACTTTATTAATTAAGGGTATTAGCTCGACCGTTTTTTATTCCTTTTCTATAAATTACTTTATAGTCGAATTCTAATAAGTATTTAGCCTATTAGATCTATTATCCGTTTAACTATTATATTATTATAAAGTATAAGATATTCTTATAATCTATATAGACCTTAACTTTATATTTACTTCTAAGAAGGTAGTATTAAAATTCCTTAAAAGCTTAAATAATTATAAGGAATTCTTTATTATAGATAAGGTAATTAAGTTCTATACTATATAGCTTTTTTAAGTAAAATATAATTAGTCGTAGTCTTCCTTTATTATCTTTTTATCCGATTTATACTTTTAAAGTAAAGTCTAATATATTAGTTTTAAGTTCGATTTATTATTTTAGATTGAAGGTAGTTAAAACTAGTTCTTATATAATTATAGTCTTAATATAATCGAAAGCTTTATTAGCTTTATTATCCTATATAAATTCTTTTTCCTTCTTTATTAAGTTATATAGTAGTACTATAATCTTTTTAAAATCTTTAATAAATCGTTAGTAGTAATTTATAAATCCTAGGAAACTTTATATATCCTTAACGTTCTTTAGCGTTAGCTATTCCTTAACTAAGTTAATCTTATCTTATTATATTTATATCTTTCTTAGTAAGATTATATATCTAAGGAAGTTTACTTCTTATATATAAAACTTACTTTTCTTTAGTTTAACTAGTAACTTTATATTTTAAAGCATATAGAGCACCTTATAGATATATTCCTTATATTCTTTTAAGGTATCTAAGAAGATTAAGATATTATCTAAGTATAATATTATAAAGATATCTAAGTATTTATATAGGATATTATTAATTATCTATTAAAAGGTAGCTAGTATATTTATAAGTTTAAATAGTATTACTAGATATTTAAATAGTTTAAATTTCGTTTTAAAGGCTATTATCTATTTATATCCCTTTTTTATATATATTAAGTTATTAGCGCCTTTAAGGTTAAGGGCTATAAACTAATTTTTACTATATAGTTAATCTTATAGTTTTAATATAAGCGGTAATAGTATTTAGTCCTTTATTATAATATCGCTTAAGTATCTATAGTTAATAACTAATTATAGCTTATTATTTTTCTTTAAAATAAATATAACTAGGTAGCTTACTTTAGATATTAACGTTTATATATATCCCTTTTATAGATTCTTATTAAGGTAGTTATATAGCGTTTATAGTTACTTTTTATTTAAGTTATAGATCTTATAAAATATTAGCATTATTTTATCCTTAAGATAAATTTCGTAGTCTTATTAGCTATATTTAGGTAACCCTATCTTAAGTTCTTCCTTAAAGAGTTTATTATATTTCTAGTATTCTTAAGGGATATTCTTTATTTTATCTTATAGGCTTTAATTTTTTTTAAGAACTAGTTTCTCTTAACTTAAGCTCTTTATTAATTTTTTTAAGGTCTTTCTTTAAAGTAGTAATAACGCTTTAGATCTTTATATTATATCCTTTATTTTATTTATATTAAATACTAAGTTATATAGCTATATTAATTATTATATAGGTCTTATTAATTGATTTTATTATATCCGCTAGTTTAGTTACTATTTTTATTTATATTACTAAAGCCTATAATAATTTACTTAAACGGTTATCCCTTTTATCTTATTTAGTAGCTAAATTATTATAAAATTTTAATTTCTTTTAAATCTATTAGTCTTAGAAACTTATATCTTTATTTTAATATAGCTAGCTAGTTTTCTAGTTAATTAATAGGTTACTCTCTTATAGCTATAAAAGTCTTAATATAAGGTTATATTCTTTAATATCTATAATATTAAAGTTAACTTATTTATCGTAGCCCTAGATAATAATATTAAGGTAATTAAACTCTATATTAATAATTCTATTATTATAGTTAAAGGCCTTTCCTTTAATATTTATTAGTTTATATAAATCTTTCTTATATCTTTATATAAGTCGGTAATAGTTAATAACTCTAAGTAAAATATAACTACCTATTATACTATAGTTTAAAAGTATATATATATTATATCCTACGATTTAGATATCTAATATTATTTAGTTATTATAGCTTACTATTACTATATATAAGGTCCTTAGATCTTATTATATCGTGCTAGTTTATAGCCCTTTTATAAATAGTATACCTTATTTTTTACTTAGTACTTATTTATTTTATTTAAGTATTTTTCTTTAATTTATTATTAATATCGTTTCTTTATATTTTCGGTATATAGTATTATATTAGGGCTTAAAAGACTAATTTCTTATAGCTAATTAAAGATTTCTTATTTCTTAATACTATATTATTTATATTAAACTACTTTATAGTTAATTATATACTATACTTTATAATTTTATTTATTTTTATATTAAAAGTTAAGTTTTTATTTAGCGTCTTTTTATTTTTTATATAGTATTTTTATATTAATTCTTCCTTAGTTAAATATAGCTTATAGCCTTTATATATATTACTAATAATCTTTTAGTATACTATTATATTATTTATACTATACTTAAACTTTTTTATATTTATAAACTCTATAGTTTAGGTATATATATTTATTATAATCTTCTTTATTATATTTAACTTATTATATAAGTCTTTAAAAGATTAAGGGTTTAGATACCTTAAAGTAAGTAGCGTTATACTATTCTTCTATTTTTCTCGCGAAGAGAGATACGAGAAGTATATAAAAATGCACGAAGGTGAAATTAGAAGTAAGGGGTCAGATAGGCAGGGCAGAGGGATTTGATTCTTACGGGAGCAGCAATTGCGGTAGGGGAGTAATTATTATATTGCCTTGATTTTTCTTCTTTCCTCTATCTAACGCCCTTCTTTATACCCGTCTAGCATCTCAATTAACATAGAAGATCCTGCTTAAAGAAGCTACTAATGTCCTTTCGACTACCGAGCTTTTTGCCGGTTTTTCCCCTCTTTTCTAGCCGTTGCCGGCACATCCGTCTTATCTCTCGCTACCTCTATAGGAAGCTATCGCCACTTCTGCTTCCCCTCTTACCCCTACCCTCCTTTCTACACCTCCTTTTAGCTCCTTCCTTAAAACCTATTTTTTAGCTTCCTAGGTCCCTCGTACTAAGGGATATCTCCGAGAACTACGAAATCAGGCCACGCTTCGCGACACACCCCCTTAGCTATAGCCTGCCCTTATAGAAAGGGTAAAGCTAAATACCTAGGCCGGTAAGCGTATAGAGGAGGTCTTAGTCTATACTTATCCCCTACTCGAGAAATCCGGGTTTTAGCCCCGGGCTCTTTTAGACCTACTTTTAGGAAAAGGGGCCTTAAGGAGGAAATTAAGTCCTGCAAGAAAGGGGGGCTTCTCTAAGGACAAGTCCCTAAAAAGGGGGCCTTTAAGAAGAACAAGTCCTAATTAAGCTAGGGGCCCTCCTCTAGGACAATTCCTAATTCCTCTCTTCGGCTATAGACGTCTCCTTCCTCCTACGTGCTATTAGCTCCTCTCGTAGACTCTTAAGGCGGGCTTCTAAGGATAGCTTCTCTCGAACGTCTTCTAGCCTAATTTGCTATAAAAAGATAGCTAGCTTTTGCTTCGGCAGGGGCTTCGTAAGACTATCGGCTTTTATTAATGCCGTTAGAACCTAACGGACGGAAATAAGTCCCCTTTAGACCTCTTAGCGTAACCAATGCTAGTAGATATCGATATGCCGTAGCCGGGTCGACAGCTTGCTATTTTCCTCCGTAAGAATTCGTATAGTCTACGTATTATCGCATTCTATAGCTAACGGGGACGGAATTTGCAGTCGTAACGATATTAGTAGCCGGCTAAGGAAAATCGCTTCTTTTAACGCTTCTAAAAGAGCTAGTAGCTCTGCCTCTATGCTTAATATAGTGACGGTAGCTTATTTCGAAACTCTCTAAGCAATAGTTCCTCTAAAAAGGGATATAATATACCCCTGTGAGCTCTTTTTGTCTAAGGAATTGTCCGCAAAGGACGAATCGCTCGAACAAAGGAAGATTTCGGCAGCTTGTTTCCTTCCCTGCCCTCCTAGGCGCAGACCATATAATCTCGTTAAATAGAGATAAAGGATAGCTCTGTCTGCTGCTTCTTAATGCCTAGGGCTAGGATTCTGGTTATGCCTAGCTAGCCGGGAGACCGTAAAAGAGATATCCGGTCTAGTAGAAATAGCTGAAAAAAGCAGGGAGCCTACCTTCTGTTAATATTAGTGTTTCTCTTGCTCCCTAGCTTAAAAGGACGGATTAGGCAAAAGCTCTTCGTCTAATATAGGCGTAGAGGGGAAGCTTCTTATCGAGGGATTTAGGGAGGAATTTATAAGCGACCTTATCGATATAGGCGTCCTAGGTAAGCTAGATAGTCCGTTAGGACCTATTCCGAAGGATTCGTATCCCTAGGAACCACTTTAGCTCCCCTAGCCTTATTATCTTATACCTTTATTATAGGCCTCGTATAGCCTCCCTAGTAGTAGCTTCTTCCTCTTTCGGGTACGCCTAGATAATATCGTCGACGTAGAAGAAGACTGTGATTTTACCCTTCTATATTATACACGGTTCCTAAGGGACTTTCGTAAAGCCTAGGGCTTCGAGGGAACCTATTAAATGCTGTTGCTAAAGAAGGGGTGATCTTCGTAGTCCGTATAGAGCTTTCCTAAGCCGTAGAACCTTTCCTAGCTATTAGAAGCTTAGTAGAAGGCGTATATAGATAACTTCTTCTTCCTCGAGTAGGCAGTTAATAAAGGCGTTGACTATATCTATCTAATCGAGCTCGAGGTCGAATTCTACTACTATAGCTATAAGGGTCCGAAAAGACATCCCTGCTAGGGTAGTTGCCCTAGTAGGTAGATCCCCTTTTTCCTGCTAGTTCCCGTAGACAACTAGCCGGGCCTTGCACTTTTAAAGGAAGCTGTGTTTATTAGTCTTATAGATAAAGACCTACTTATAGCTAAGGACCTATTTTCCTCTTGCCTTTTCCTTAAGGACCTCTTCGAAAGACCCTATCTCTTCGTGTAAGGCTAGGTGGTCTTTCTAGGCCTGGAAAAACTAGTCTCTAAAGGGGTGTTTTTCTAGCTGCTTCTAGTTTGCTAGTAGGTCCGGGAGGTCTCTTTTATATACCTTCCTTGCTAATAGCTATGGCTTAAAGAGCCGGCCTACTATAAACGCTCCGTGGGAACCGTCTTCTATTGGCGTTAGGTAGAAGTCGGAAAAACGATCGAAATAGGGGAGAGGTTGGTCTTCTTTCGTATCGGGCCCTATACCTTCCTTTGCTTCTCGAAGCAGGGATAAAAAGGCAGCCGGGTAATCCTTCGAGAGAGGTGCCTTTCTCACCCCCTTAGGGGCCGAGACGGGAAGACTAACTAAGAAAGCTGCTTCTAGATCTTCTTCTTCCGTAAGAGGAGGCGTAGGTAGGCAGGCGTATTCTAGCTCTACCGCTTTCCTATAGTCTCCTTCTTCGTCTAGATCATCTGATCTAGCAGCTTCCTCTTCTTCTTCTTCCTCGAAGTCGGCGTTATCCTCTACTACTTCGACGTCGGTTTCTTCTTCCGTTTCCTCGTCTAGGGCCTCTTCTTAAGACTATTAGGAAGGGGGGATTTAGATCTTCTAAATTAGCTAACGTTGTAAGAGTAAGAGGGGCTATTGATCCCTCTTTCCGTCGAAGAAGCTAGATTCGTTGAAAATCACATCCCTAGTCGAAATAACCTTCCGTAGAAGAGGAATCTAGATCCGGAAGATATTCGTAGAATTATAACTAACGAGGTAACTAATAAAGGCTCTCGGATTAAGCTTTCTTTTCTTCTTCCTTTTTAGCTATACATCGGCAGTCATTGCGTATGCCTTATAGCCGTAGGCACGAAGGTAGGCTAGCGAGGCCCTCTTCTTCGTAAAGAGCTCGAGGGGGGATTTCTAGTCTATTCCTTGGTTTAGTCCCCTAGGGTCCTTTAGGTCCCTTAGGGTCCGGTTTCGTAGGTAATAGGCGGTCTCAACGACTTCCCTCTAAAGGTCGTGTAGAAGCCTTGTAGCAAGTCTTATCGTACGGGCCCTTTCTATTATAGCACCCCCTAATCTTTCTGCCCCTCCGTTCTAGGCCTAGGTATTCGGTGCTAACGGGAGGGGTAAAATGCCCCTTTTTCGAAGCTACTTTAAGATATCTTTCGTAAATAGCTCTCCGTTAGACCGTATCTTCTTTACCTTATAGCCAAAGTAGGATTTTATCTAGTTAACGAAGTCCCGGAGGGCAGACTAGTTATACTTACTTAGGTAGGTCTATAAGAAATAGGGGAAAACCATCCCTAAAAAAGCGTCTATAAAGAACATTACCCTAACGAAGCTTTCCTAATCCCTAGAGACGTCGGTCTAATCGACCTAAATTTCCTTATACGGCTGGTCCGGCCGTAAAGGCGTTCGTCTAGAAATTCGTCTCCTAGTCTTTCCTTGGCCGTAGTGTTCGCATTCGACGGTCTTTGGTCCCCTTATTCGTACGCCCTATTGTTGTCCTAGCTTATGTAAAGCTAAGGGGCCCGGGTGACCAAGTCGTGCGTGCTAAAGAATGCCGTCTCCTTAGGCTACTAGAAGAGGGTCCTTTATAGTAGACCTATTCCTCCTAGTAGGGAAAGCTAACTTCTCGAGAGGTTCCTTCCTAAGGATAGGTCGGAATTCGAGAATAAATTAACCGAATTTTTCCTCGATAAGCCTAATAGTCTGATTCTTCTAGACTAGCCTCGTAGGCTTAGACGTCGTATCCTAGAAGATTCCTTCCTCTCGAAGAAGACGGAAGGAAATCAGGCTCGTTAAAAATCGAGGGCAAAAAGCTACCCTTTTTCGTCGAAGAATTCGTATAGACCTATTAGGTAATTTCATCGTGAAATTCACCCTTCTATACCCCTCTATCCGTACGGTTAATTCCCCGGCAATAAGGTATTCCCTCCGTGCCTTCTTAAAGGACCGGAATCGTAAGAGTATATTATAGATGTCGAGGGAAGCACTAGAGTCAAGGATAGCTGATTTTCGTAGGGGATAATCGGAGGGCTCTAACGGTTGGTCTTAGCCTTATTAATCCGTAGGGAAGACGAAGGCCGGATTTGCTATACTAACGATTTTTCCTCGAATTTACGGCTCGAATAAGGGCAGCGGCGTTATTAGTTGCTATTTCTTAGTAACCCGAATCTCGTCTATTTTCTTCTACAACGAGGGATCCTCCTTAAGAGACTATTATATCGTTTCTTATAGCCTCTTTAAAGGGTTAAATCCTTTAGGTCGATTTTCCTCGAAGACCTGCTAGCATTATAATAATCGATGGCCTAGGGATTTATAGGCTAGGCAGCCGTTTCGTCTAGTCTTTCGTTTCTTCGAGGAATCCTCGTCCCGATCCGGAAGGTCTGCTTAAAAACCTCCCCTTTTTACCCCTTATTGCTGATGTTAACGAGGTTCGATTTCGACTAGTTCCCTGATTTTTCGACTAACGGACTAAAAGGTCTATTAGGGGACTAGTCGGGCCGGTCTAACTAACGGGACCGGGGCCGGGCCCGGAGCAAGAGGCGGAGCCGGGGCCGGGCCTAGGGCAGCCGTTGATGACGGTGTTAATGCTCTCGAGGGAGGAGGAGCCGAAGGAGCAACAGCCGCAGCTGCAGCAGCGGGAGCCGCAGTAACAGGGGCTGCAGCAGCTGCAGGGGCAGCAGATCGAGCCGTCTAGGTCGAGTGCTGGCCACGAAGGAATAAGACTACTTGCTGTTATACTCTAGCAGCCTCTTCGTCTAGTTCTCGGCTAGCTTCTCGAAAGATAGTCGAGTAACCGTTACTAATAGGCTTTATTAGCAGAGATATATCCCGTAGCTACTAGCCGGAAAGAGCTTCTATAAGGAAGTATTAGTTAGCTTCCTCGAGGATTTCTTCCTACTTAGCTAGCCACGAAGAAGCTAGTAGGTTCCTAGCAGAAAAGGCTCCTAGGTATGCCGTATAGGTCTTCCTAATACGGTTAGTTATATACCCTCTCGAGGGAGCTGTCGAGGTCTCGAGCTTTAAAAGCCACTGCCTAGGAGTCTCTTCTTCTCGAAGAGTGATTAGCTTTGCGGCACTAACGGATTCCGTTATCGCCGTGCGTATAGTAGTTAGTAACTTCGTCTCGTAAAGGTATTCCTTACGGTAACTCTCGTAGTTACCTAAGGCAGCAGAAAAAGCTCTCTGTTGTGCAGAGGTTAGCTCGGAGAAGAGGGTAGCTCCCTCTGCAAAGTCCGTTGCCCTAGGACGAAGAGGGGGCTTAAGAGGGTCCTGCTTATCAGAGAAGACCAAATTGTGGATGGTTCTGTCCACACGAGCCCGTAGCTCCTTTACCTACTTATCCTAATCTTAGGGCTCTGTAAGAATCGTCCTATAGACCGTAGGGACGGCAGAGGAGTCGATTTTCGTTATTATTGCGAAAGAAGAGGGGGGGCAGAAAAGTCGGTTAAAAATCGGCTTTTCTAGTAAGAGGGGTAAAATAAAGCCACGAGGGATGTAAGAAAGGTGCCTTTTATAGTAGCCGGAAGGTATAGGAATACTATTCCTCCCGGGCTTATAACTCTTACGAAGAGAGATGCGAGAAGTGCATAAAAATGCACGAAGGTAAAATTAGAAGTAAGGGGTTAGACAGGCAGGGCAGAGGGATTTAATTCTTACGGGAGCAGCAATTGCGGTAGGGGAGTAATTGTTATATTGCCTTGATTTTTCTTCTTTCCTCTATCTAACGCCCTTCTTTATACCCGTCTAGCATCTTAATTAACATAGAAGATCCTGCTTAAAGAAGCTACTAATGTCCTTTCGACTACCGAGCTTTTTGCCGGTTTTTCCCCTCTTTTCTAGCCGTTGCCGGCATATCCGTCTTATCTCTCGCTACCTCTATAGGAAGCTATCGCCACTTCTGCTTCCCCTCTTGCCCCTACCCTCCTTTCTATACCTCCTTTTAGCTCCTTCCTTAAAACCTGTTTTTCAGCTTCCTAGGTCCCTCGTACTAAGGGATATCTCTAAGAACTACGAAATCAGGCCACGCTTCGCGACAATTTTAGCGTATTTATATATTTTATATATCTCTAAAAGATATCTTATTAATAAACTATAATTATAGCGGTATTTAAGTAGTATACTATAATTAGGTTTTAATAATATAACTTAGTTATTTAAGTAGCGTTAATTAACTTTTTAATAGTTTGGTTCTATACTTAAGTAGGGTTTCGAAAGTACTTATCCTTTAAACCTAACTAAGAAAGTATTATATTATACTTTTATTTAGAAGTATATTATATAATCTAAGTAAATATATAATATCTATAAAATATACTTATAGTACTTATAAGTAAGTAGTATTTATAGATTATCTTTAAATTCTCCTTATAGTTACTATTCTTATTATAAAGCTATAAAGGTATTGACTATAGCAATAGCTATAGCGTAGTCTCCTTTATATAGTACCGGTTAATATTAAATTAATATAGCTTATTAGTTTTCTATAAGAATTTAAGGTATTTATTAGGTTTTAATTTTAAGTATTTCCTTAAATTCTTTAAAGTATAAAGCGTATTTTCTAATTATAGTATTTTCCCTTAGTAGTAAGGGTAGTAGTATAAGTTCGTTCTTATCTTCTATTTCTTTAGGTATTTCTTATTCTTTAAAGCTTATATTATTAATACTTTATTATTCCTCTTTAGGTTATTATCTAAGTTTTATAAGTATAAGGGCTATATCTATATCTTCTTTATTATATTATTTATAGACTACTTATTATTATTATTAATTTTTATTTTATATATCTTCTTAAAACTATTTACCGTTCTTTTTAATTTAGTTTTAAGAGACTCCTTTAAGATAAGGGTGTTTTAGTTTTATAAATTTAACTATTTTTATATTTTAAGATCCCTTTATTATATTATTATAAGAGTTTTCCTTAGTAGCTTTAAGAACTATTTAGTACCGTTCTTATTACTTAAGTATACTATATATTTATTATTATAGTATATAGTCTAACTAAGGAGTTTATACTTTAGTTCTTATTTATTAATAGCGTTTAAGTATTTCTTACCTTTTAAGGCTAGTATCTAATAGGTTTTCTTCTCCTTATAAGGTTATTTATATTCTTTAAAGTAATATCTAAGTTTCCTATAATTAAAATACTTTCCTTTACTTTTTTATATTATATCTAAATCTATCTTACCTAGGTTAGTTATATAAGTATAAGTAATAAGAGTTTCGCGCTTCTTTTTATAGTTTATATATTAGTTATAGTTATTTTTATAAAAAGGGTTTTAGTTTCCTCTTCCTTATTTCTTTTCTTAGTATTACGTATACTATCTATTATCGATTTATACTACTATAGTAAAATAGTCTAAGAGGTTATTAAGTCGATTTTCCTTATAAAGCTTATCCTTAACTTCTTCTTTAAGCCTATCGTAGAATTATAATATAAGAGGTTCGTTATCTTAATTAAGCTTTAAGGTAACTTAATAAAACTTTATAGTATAATTTAATACTAAGATCCTTTATTAAAGTTCTTAAAGTTTTTATTTAGCTTTTTATTCCTTATTAGTTATTTTAAATACCTTTATAATAGCTTATTTAAATCCTTAGAAGCTAGTAAAGACT
This sequence comes from Hirsutella rhossiliensis, assembly GCF_020360975.1. NCBI lineage: Eukaryota > Fungi > Ascomycota > Sordariomycetes > Hypocreales > Ophiocordycipitaceae > Hirsutella > Hirsutella rhossiliensis. Next base: position 3,446,080 of record NW_025408670.1, read on the forward strand.
TTATCTATCTTATTATCTTATTACGCTAGTTAGTTATCGAGAAAATCCCTTATAATAGGTTTAAACTAAGTAAGTACTATTTTAGATAAATAATTTCTTATATAAAGTACCTTTTTAACTAAGTCTAAGCGTTTTATAAGGTAAAACCGGTAGTAGGCCTTAAGTTAAGTAAGAAAGTCTTAAAGCGTACTATAAGTACTATCGAATAGTCCTAGCTATTTTAGTTTAACTACTTCTCTAAGGTCCCTAACTTATCTATTACCTCTTTTATTCCTAAATAACTATACCTTATATTAAAGGGTAATAATTTCGCGTATTATATCCTAAGGCGATATAGTAGCTTTAAAGTTAGTTAATCTAGCTTACTATATAGGTATATTAATAGTTATTATTCTCGCGAAGAGAGATACGAGAAGTATATATAAAATATATAAAGGTAAAAGTAAAAGTAAGGGGTTAGATAAGCAAGGCAGAGATATTTAATTCTTATAGGAGCAGTAATTATAGTAGGGGAGTAATTATTCTATTGCCTTAATTCTCCTTCTTTCCTCTATCTAACGCCCCTCTTTATACCCGTTTAGTATCTTAATTAATAAAGAAGATCCTACTTAAAGAAGCTACTAATATCCTTTTAACTACCGAGCTTTTTACCGGTTTTTTCCCCTCCTTTTTAGCCGTTACCGGTATATCCGTCTTATCTCTCGCTACCTCTATAAGAAGCTATCGCTACTTCTACTTCCCCTTATACCCTTACCCTCTTCTCTATACCTCTTTTTAGCTCCTTCTTTAAAACCTATTTTTTAGCTTCCTAGGTCCCTTATACTAAGAGATATCTCCGAGAACTACGAAATTAAGCCACGCTTCGCGATACACCCCCTTAGCTATAGCCTGCCCTTATAGAAAGGGTAAAGCTAAATACCTAGGCCGGTAAGCGTATAGAGGAGGTCTTAGTCTATACTTATCCCCTACTCGAGAAATCTAGGTTTTAGCCCCGGGCTCTTTTAGACCTACTTTAGGATAAGGGGCCTTAAGGAGGATATTAAGTCCTATAAGAAAAGGGGGCTTCTCTAAGGATAAGTCCTTAAAAAGGGGGCCTTTAAGAAGAATAAGTCCTAATTAAGCTAGGGGCCCTCCTTTAGGATAAGTCCTAATTCCTCTCTTTAGCTATAGACGTCTCCTTCCTCCTACGTCCTATTAGCTCTTCTCGTAGACTCTTAAGGCTAGCTTCTAAGGATAGCTTTTCTCGAACGTCTTCTAGCCTAATTTGCTATAAAAAGACAGCTAGCTTCTACTTCGGTAAGGGCTTCGTAAGACCGTCGGCTTTTATCGATACCGTTAGAACCTAACGGACGGAAATAAGTCCCCTTTAGACCTCTTAGCGTAACTAATACTAGTAGATATCGATATACTATAGCTAGGTCGATAGCTTACTATTTTCCTTCGTAAGAATCTATATAGTCTATGTATTATCGTATTCTATAGCTAATAGGGTCGGGATTTATAGTCGTAGAGATATTAGTAGCTAGCTAAGGAAAATCGCTTCCTTTAATGCTTCTAAAAGAGCTAGTAGCTCTGCCTCCGTGCTTAATATAGTAATAGTAGCTTACTTCGAAGCTCTCTAAGCAATAGTTCCTCTAAAAAGGGATATAATATACCCTTATAAGCTCTTTCTATCTAAGGAATTGTCTATAAAGGACGAATCGCTTAAATAAAGGAAGATTTCGGTAGCTAATTTCCTTCCCTACCCTCCTAGGCGTAGACTATATAACCTCGTTAAATAGAGATAAAGGATTGCTTAGTCTACTACTTCTTAGTACCTAGGGCTAGGATTCTAGTTATGCCTAGCTAGCTAGGAGACCGTAAAAGAGATATCTAGTTTAGTAGAAATAGCTAAAAAAAGCAAGGAGCCTACCTTTTATTAATATTAATATTTCTCTTACTCCCTAGCTTAAAAGGATAGTTTAGGTAAAAGCTCTTCGTTTAATATAGGCGTAGAGGGAAGCTACTTATCGAGGGAATTAAAAAGGAATTTATAAGCGACCTTATCGATATAGGCGTCTTAAGTAAGCTAGATAGTCCGTTAGGACCTATTTTAAAGGATTTATATCTCTAGGAACTACTTTAGCTCCCCTAGCCTTATTATCTTATACCTTTATTATAGGCCTTATATAGCCTCCCTAGTAGTAGCTTCTTCCTCTTTTAGGTAGGCCTAGATAATATCGTCGATATAAAAGAAGACCGTGATTTTACCCTTCTATATTATATATAGTTCCTAAGGGACTTTCGTAAAGCCTAGGGCTTTAAGGGAACCTATTAAATACTATTGCTAAAGAAGGGGTAATCTTCGTAGTCCGTATAGAGCTTTCCTAAGCTATAGAACCTTTCCTAGTTATTAGAAACTAAGAGAAAGTTATATATAGATAACTTCTTCTTCCTCGAGAGGGTAGTTAACGAAGGCGTTAACTATATCTATCTAATTAAGCTCGAGGTCGAATTCTGCTACTATAGCTATAAGGGTCCGAAAAGACATCCCTGCTAGGGTGGTTGCCCTAGTAAGTAGATCCCCCTTTTCCTATTAATTCTCGTAGATAACTAGCCGGGCTTTATACTTTTAAAGGAAGCTATATTTATTAGTCTTATAGATAAAGACCTACTTATAGCTAAGGACCTATTTTCCTCTTACCTTTTCCTTAAGGACCTCTTCGAAAGACCCTATCTCCTCGTATAAGGCTAGGTAGTCTTTCTAGGCCTAGAAAAACTAGTCTTTAAAGGGGTGTTTTTCTAGCTACTTCTAATTTACTAGTAGATCTAGGAGGTCTCTTTTATATACCTTCCTTACTAATAGAGGCTTAAAAAGCCGGCCTGCTATAAATGCTCCGTAGGAACTGTCTTTTATAGGCGTTAAATAGAAGTCGGAAAAACGATTAAAATAAGGGAGTAATTAGTCTTCTTTTATATCGGGCCCTATACCTTCCTTTGCTTCTCGAAGTAGGGATAAAAAGGCAGCTAGGTAATCCTTTAAGAGAGGTGCTTTTCCTACCCCCTTAGGGGTTAAGACGGGAAGACTAACCGAAAAAGCTACTTTTAGATCTTCTTCTTATTCTATAAGAGGAGGCGTAGGGAGGCAGGTATATTCTAGCTCTACCGCTTTCCTATAGTCTCCTTCTTTATCTAGATTATTTATTCTAGCAGCTTCCTCTTCTTCTTCGAAGTCGGCGTTATCCTCGACTACTTTAACGTCGGTTTCTTCCTTTATTTCCTTGTCTAGGACCTCTTCTTAAGACTATTAAGAAGGGGGGATTTAAATCTTCTATATTAGCTAACGTTATAAGAGTAAGAGGGGCTATTAATCCCTCTTTCCGTCGAAGAAGCTAGATTCGTCGAAAATTATATTCCTAGTCGAAATAACCTTCTATAAAAGAGGAATCTAGATCTAAAAGATATTCGTAGAATTATAACTAACGAGGTAACTAATAAAGGCTCTAGGATTAAGCTTTCTTTTCTTCTTCCTTTTTAGCTGCGTATTAGCAGTTATAGCGTATACCTTATAGCCGTAGGCACGAAGGTAGTCTAGCGAGGCCCTCTTCTTTATAAAGAGCTCGATAAGGGATTTCTAGTCTATTCCTTAGTTTAGTTCCCTAGGGTCCTTAGGGTCCCTAGGGGTCCGGTTCTATAGGTAATAGGCGGTCTTAACGACTTCCCTCTAAAGGTCGTATAGAAGCTTTATAGTAAGTCTTATTATACGGGCCCTTTCTATTATAGTACCCCTTAATCTTTCTGCCCCTCCGTTCTAGGCCTAGGTATTTAATGCTAACGGTAGGGGTAAAATGCCCCTTTTTCGAAGCTAATTTAAGATATCCTTTATAAATAGCTCTACGTTAGACTATATCTTCTTTACCTCGTAGCTAAAGTAGGAATTTATCTAGTTAACGAAGTCTTAGAAGGTAGACTAGTTATACTTACTTAGGTAGGTCCGTAAGAAATAAGGGAAAACTATCCCTAAAAAAGCGTCTAGAAAAAACATTACCCTAACGAAGCTTTCCTAGTCCCTAGAGACGTCGGTCTAGTCGACCTAAATTTCCTTATACGGCTGGTCCGGCTATATTAGGGTCCGTCTAGAAATTCGTCTCCTAGTCTTCCCTTAGCCGTAGTATTTATATTCGACGGTCTTTAGGCCCCTTATTCGTACGCCCTATTATTAGCCTAGCTTATATAAAGCTAGGGGGCCCGGGTAACTAGGTCGTGCGTGCTAAAGAAGACCGTTTCCTTAGGCTGCTAGAAGAGGGTCCTTTAAACCTACCCTCCTTCGAGTAAGGAAAGCTAACTTCTCGAGAGATTCCTTCCTAAGGATAGGTCGGAATTTAAGAATAAATTAACCGAATTTTTCCTCGATAAGCCCGATAGTTTAATTCTTTTAGACTAGCCTTATAGGCTTAGACGTTATATCTTAAAAGATCCCTTCCTTTTAAAGAAAGCGGAAGGAAATTAGGCTCGTTAAAAATCGAGGGTAAAAAGCTACCCTTTTTCGTCGAAGAATTTATATAGACCTATTAGGTAATTTTATCGTAAAATTTACCCTTCTATATCCCTCTATCTATACGGTTAATTCCCCGGCAATAAGATATTCCCTCTATACCTTCTTAAAGGACCGGAATCGTAAGAGTATATTATAGATATTAAGGGAAGCACTAGAGTTAAGGATAGCTGATTTTCGTAGGGGATAGTCGGAGGGTCCTAACGGTTAGTTTTAGCCTTATTAATCCGTAGGGAAGATAAAGGCCGGATTTACTATACTAACGATTTTTCCTTGAATTTATAGTAGCGGCGTTAATTACTATTTCCTAGTAGCCCGAATCTCGTCTATCTACTTCTATAGCGAGGGGTCCTCCTTAAAAGACTATTATATCGTTTCTTATAGCCTCTTTAAAGGGTTAAATCCTTTAGGTCGGTTTTCCTCGAAGACCTACTAGTATTATAATAATTAATAGCCTAGGGATTTATAGGCTAGGCAGCTGTTTTACTTAGTCTTTCGTTTCTTCGAGGAATCCTCGTCCTAATCTAGAAGGTCTACTTAAAAACCTCCCCTTTTTACCCCTTATTAATAATTTTAACGAAGAGGTTCGATTTCGACTAGTTCCTTAATTTTTCGACTAACGGACTAAAAGGTCTATTAGGGGACTAGTCGGTCCGGTCTAACTAACGGGACCGGGGCCGGGCCTAGAGTAAGAGGCGGAGCCGGGACCGGGGCAGCCGTTAAAGACGGGGTTAAGGCTCTCGAGGGAGGAGGAGCTAAAGGAGTAATAGCCGTAGCAGCAGCGGGAGCTATAGCAATAGGGGCTGCAGCAGCTATAGGGGCAGTAGGTCGAGCCGTCTAGGTCGAGTGCTATCTATAAAGGAATAAGACTGCTTACTATTATACTCTAGTAGCCTCTTTATTTAGTTCCCAGCTAGCTTCTCGAAAGATAGTTAAGTAACCGTTACTAATAGGCTTTATTAGCAGAGATATATCCTATAGCTACTAGCCGGAAAGAGCTTCTATAAGGAAGTATTAATTAGCTTCCTCGAGGATTTCTTCCTACGTAGCTAGCTACGACGAAGCTAGTAGGTTTCTAGCAGAGAAGGCTCCTAGATATACCGTATAGGTCTTCCTAATATAGTTAGTTATATAGCCCCTCGAGGGAGCTATCGAGGTCTCGAGCTTTAAAAGCTACTACCTAGGAGTCTCTTCCTCTTATAGAGAGATTAGCTTTATAGTACTAACGGATTCCGTTATTACTATACGAGCAGTAGTTAGTAGCTTTATCTTATAAAGGTATTCCTTTTAGTAACTCTTATAGTTACCTAAGGTAGTAGAAAAAGCTCTCTATTATATAGAGGTTAGCTCGGAGAAGAGGGAAGCTCCTTTTATAAATTCCGTTGCCCTAAGATAAAGAAAGGGCTTAAGAGGGTCCTACTTATTAAAGAAGACTAAAATATAGATAGTTCTATCTATACGAGCCTATAGCTCTTTTACCTACTTATCCTAATCTTAGGGCTCTATAAGAATCGTCCTATAGACTATAAGGATAGTAAAGGAGTCGGTTTTTATTATTATTACGGGGAAGGGTAGAAAAGTTAGGTAAAAATCGGCTTTTCTAGTAAGAGGGGTAAAAGGAAGCTACGAGGGATATAAGAAAGGTACTTTTTATAGCAGCTAGAAGGTATAGGAATTCTATTCCTCCTAAGCTTATAACTCTCGTAAAGAGAGAAATAAGAAGTATATATAAAATGCATAAAGGTAAAAGTAAAAGTAAGGGGTTAGATAGGTAGGGCAGAGATATTTAATTCTTATAGGAGTAGTAATTATAGTAGGGGAGTAATTATTCTATTACCTTAATTCTCCTTCTTTCCTTTATCTAACGCCCCTCTTTATACCCGTTTAGTATCTTAATTAATAAAGAAGATCCGGCTTAAAGAAGCTACTAATATCCTTTTAACTACCGAGCTTTTTACCGGTTTTTTCCCCTCCTTTCTAGCCGTTGCCGGTATATCCGTCTTATCTCTCGCTACCTCTATAGGAAGCTATCGCTACTTCTACTTCCCCTTATACCCCTACCCTCTTCTCTATACCTCTTTTTAGCTCCTTTTTTAAAACCTGTTTTTTAGCTTCCTAGGTCCCTTATACTAAGAGATATCTCCGAGAACTACGAAATTAAGCTACGATTTATAATAATTATATTACTTAAAGTAACGCGGTATTATATTAAATAAGAGCTTTTAATATATAACGACTAGTATTACTCCTAAGGGATAAACCTATTAAGGGGTTTATATTAGTAAATATAATAGGGCGTGGTCTAAGTAATAATATATATATTACGTTATTAATAAGTTAGAGGTTATAGACTATAGACTATAACTAGGTAATTAAAATTAAAGATAAAATTATAATAAAGATTACCCTTATAGTATAGTAGTTATATACCTAGGAAGCCTACTAGCTATAACGCTAGAGTTAGTTCGAATCTAGCTAAGGGTATAATCGATTTTTAGTCGGACTAGTAAACTACGCTAACCTACTTATTAATTAGCTAATTAGCGCTTTTAGAAGCGCTTATAAATATACTAGCAGTCTAGCCCTACTATAAGTAGGCTGGCCCGGACCTCGCCTACCTAGACCTAGCGACGAATTCGTTAGGACCTCCCCCTAACCCCGGTCCGGGCCCCCCGACTAGGAAAATAAAAACCTAGGGCCGATACTAGTAACTTAATAAGTACGGCGCGAAGCCGGTACAATAACCTAACTACCGGCCTAGCTAAAGGCCGGCATTAATAAAAATAGCCCGCTAAGCCTTATAGTAGAAAAATAAGGTAGAGCCTAGGAAGATATCGTTATAGGATAAGGTTAGAGATAATTATATAATTAACTATTAACCGTTAACTAAAAAAAACGCTTATACTACCGATTAATATTATATACCCCGCGTATATAAAGAAGTTACTTTCTAAGGTTACTTTATAGTAAGGCTAATATAATTCCGACTAACTATAACGATACCTAAGATAGCTAGCGTAAGATTCTTATATATTATAACCGCGACCTAGTATAAGGGCGGACTAGCTATAAAAGAAGGGAGGGTTTTCCTTTAAGTACTTTATTTTTTCCCTCTTATTTAACGTCGAAGTTCTAGATACCTTTAAATAGGTTACTTATATAATCTTAATAATAATAATAATAATCTATAAAAGGGAAAAGAAAAAGAAGTATAGGCCTAGCTTATATAAGCGTAGAGGCCGCTTATATATAGACTTAGCCTAGACCTTAGTCTAGGTATATAAGAGCGCTACTAAGAGGTATAGGCTAATAAAGTACTTAGGTACGTAGTACTAATATATTAGTAGGGTATTAGTAGGGAATCGTGCCTACCCTACTTATATATTATAGACCTCTTACTACTCTAACTAAAGAGGAAAAATCCCTCTTTTAGTAAGCTTTAGTCTTATAACGAGGAGAATATAATATATATAGCGTAGTACCTCTAGCTATCTCTACTACCTAACTAATTATACCGTAATACGTATTCCCTTATAATTTCTAAAGCTTCTCTTTTTAGTTACCTAGTAGAGATAGCTACTTAGAGAAGACTATCTAACGCTCCTATAGCGCGACGTAGTAGTTAACTAGTTAAGGCCTCTTTATTACGTATATTAAGTATCTACTTAGGAGATAAAGAACTAGAAGATATATCCTTAGAATAAACCCTTATTATAGACGATATTTTAACTATATCGAAGATATTACTACTTATAAGCGTAAGGCTATTAACTTATAAAGAAAAGCTTACGGCCCTATAAGCGCGTATTAAGGAGCTAAAGAAGATAAAACGCCTATAAGACCGCGTTATATAATTAAAGGAGGAAATTACTAAATATACTAGTGCTATCGCTATCTATTTAATAAAGCGTCGACGGTCCTACTCCCTTAAATTAGACGGTAGTCGCGGTAGCGAGGTTAAGATTAAAAACATCGCTTAATTATATTAACCTACTAATATATAAAAACGTTTAAACTAAACTTACGATCTAAAGGATGCCTTTAAGGCAGCGCTTAGACGCTTTTATCGCAATAAAATAAAGATCCTCTACGCGGTAGATTATATATATAGTGACTATAAAGTAAGATAGCGCTAATACCTTAAAGAATAAACGCTAATTAACTAAACTAAATATAGTATAGATTAAGTATACTTTAAGGAATAAATACTTATCTTAATTAAGGATACTATAAATAAGGAGATACTATTAGCGATATAATTAAAGGAGGCTTACTAATAAGAAGGCTAGTCCCCCTTAGAGTTTAGCTTATACCTTAACTCCTTAAAGAGGTATTTCGAACGCCTATTAAAAAAGGCGCGTACTCTTACGTTTTTCGCTAAGCTAAAGCTATAACTTTAAGACTAAATTAACCTGTATTTAATACTTATTTATACCTATTAATAGGAAGAGCTTATATAAGTCGCCTAATAATATTAAGATACTACTACTAATAAGAGGCAACGTACTAATATTACTTTTACCCTTAAAGGAACCGGGAATAGAAGTAGTACTATACCCTAAGGTAGTAGGTATAGGGGAAGGAATTAAAGAGGCCGATAAGCTAGGCTAAATCGTTAAGAAAATACTATCGATTCGACTAATAACTAGTAAGCTAGCGATATACTTACTAAGGGCTAAACTAAAAGACGTTATCGAGGAAGAGGATCTTTTACTTAATTAGGAATTATATATTTCTAATATAATAAGCTAGGATACCTATCTATAAAATATACTAATTCTTTAAAGGTAGAAACCTTAGTAAAGACTCTTAGACTTAATACTATAAAATAAGGAAAAGGTAAGATATTAGGGTAAACGCCTCTCCCTTAGTAAACTTAATACCTATAGAATAGTTACTTAAAACTCTTATAACGATATTAAGGTAAAACCCTATTAAAGTCCCTATATACTTAGATACTTATAGTACTATTAACCTTATAGACGTATACTTTACCTAATAATAAGGATTACTATAAGTAGCGCTATTATACCCTAAGTTATTAAGGCTTAGTAATAGTAAGGTAAAGGAGTATAGAGTATAGTTAGTACCGCTTTAAATAATAAATATAAGAGGCACTAAAAAGATAATTACTTATTTCTATATTAGTACCGATAAGTTAACGCTAAACGATTAAGTACTAATCCTTTTATTAGTTACTACCTTAGAGGATAAATATATCTATATTATCCTATAGAAATAATAGTAGTAGTTTAAGTATTAACTAAGTAGCGAAACCCTATAGAATCCTTATAGATTCCTTTAAGAATATAAGAATAAGGCAAGGGTATATATAATAGCGCTTAATCCTAAGCTAATCCCGCTACTAAATAAAGATAAGGATAAAGGGATTTTATAGGAAGAATAAGCTAAAATCCTACTAACTCTTTACTAGTTTAAAGATACTTTCTTAGCTAATAAATCTAATTTATTATTAGCTAAAAAGGGAACGGATTACTTAATTAATTTAATCCTTAATATAGAACCTTCTTATAGACCGATTTACCCTCTATTATAAAGGGAACTCTAAGTATTACGCGACTAGATCTAAGATATAATAAAAAGGAAAATAATCTAGGAATTAAAAAGCCTAGCTAGGGCGCCTATCCTTTTTATTTTAAAAAAGGATAGTACCTTATAGCTATATATAAACTACTAAGGACTTAACTAGGTTATATAAAAGAATCGGTACCCTTTACCCCTTATTTTAGAGATTATTATCCGCTATTAAGGAGCTAAGTATTTTTCTAAGATTAATATATAGAATATATATTAATATATTTAAATTTAGGAAGGAGATAAATAAAAAACCGCTTTCTAAATATATTATAGATATTTCGAATACCTAGTAATGCCCTTTAGACTTACTAACGTACTAGCTATATTTTAGAGCTATATTTATTAGGCGCTTAAGGGGCTTATAAATATAATCTATATAGTCTACCTTAACGATATCCTTATATACTTTAAGATAAAAGAAGAATATACTAAATACTTAAGATAAGTAATAGAAAGGCTAAGGGCTATAGAGCTCTATATAAAACTATTAAAGTATATCTTCTATTAATAGTTAGTTAAGTTCCTTAGGTTTATATTATCTATTAATAAGGTATCGATAGACCTTTAATAGGTAGAGGCAATAGCCTAATAGCCTAAACCTATAACCTACTATAATATTTAGGTTTTCCTTAGGTTTTATAATTTTTACCGACGATTTATATATAGGTACTTAGGAGTTATAGCGCCCTTAACTATATTACTAAAGGGGAGTAAGAATAGGAAGAAGCTAGGGAGTATAGAGCTAAACCTTACTAAAAGGGTAGCGTTTTAGGCTCTTAAGGATGCTTTTTAAGGAGCCCTACTCCTTTAATATTACGATCTAGAAAGACGTATTTATATTAAAATAGATATATCGTAATTCGCGATAATAAGGATTATCTCTTAACCTAATAATAAAGGGCGTTACTATCTAATCGTATTTTACTTAAGGAAGTTTACTAAAGCTAAACTTAATTATAGTATTCTAGACTAAGAACTCTTCGCTATCGTTAAGTTATTTAAATACTAGTAATATTATATTAAAGGGGTAGCGTATAAAGTAAAGGTATTATTAGACTATTATAACCTCTAGACGTTTATACGCTAGACCTCCTTAAATAAGAGGTAAGTAAGATAGTATATATATTTAATACTATTTAACTTTACGATTAAGTATCGTATAGGTAAATCTAACCTAGTAGACGCGCTATTAAGAATACCTAGATATAAAGGCGAGAACCCCCTATCTATAGAACTATTATTAAAGCTATAAGCGAAACTAGCTACTATTAATATTATATCTATATAAAGAAATAATAAGGCGTTTTTAAAGGTAAAGAGATACTTAACCTCTAGTTAATATAAGTATAGTAAAGTGCTTTTATATAAGGAAAATATATAAGCTTATCTATAGCGAAACTATAATAATTTAAGTACGAGTCCTAAATAATTAGCCGATTAAGCTAAAGAGAGAGCTAGTTATAAATAGTTACTCTTAAGGAAGACCGCTAAAGAAGCGGCCTACTATATAAAGGTTTATATAGTAAAAGTTCTAGAACCGTTACTAGAGTTATTAAAACGCACTTAGTTAGTTAACGTAGTAATTAGTAAGCTAAAGGAAACTAAAGACTTTTTAAAAGGGAAGGGTTTTTAGTTAGTACGCTTAGATAAACTACTACTATAAAAGGGTTATATCGTAGTGCCTTTAAAGGTAGCTTTATAATAAGAGCTAATATAGCTCTTTTATAACGATCTATTAATAAGATACTTTAGCTCTTAACGTACTAGCGAACTACTAGTAAGGAACTTCTACTAGGATAGAATAATAAAAGATATAAATAAATACGTTTAGTTATACTTAGTATATTAAGGTATAGTATCTAAGAGGCGTCGCTCTTATAATACTATATAATTATTACTATATCCTATATAACTATAGGAAGAATTATTAATAGACTTTACTATAGGTCTACCTAAAGTATAGTATAATAAATAAGACGTTAATACGATCTTAGTAATCGTAAACTAATATACTAAGTATTGCCTTTTCTTTCCTATCTCTAAGATAATAATAGCTCTAGAGCTAGTAAAATTATTTTATTACTAAGTTAAATTAGTATATAAACCTTAGAAAGGCATTATCTTAGATAAAAGGTCCTTATTTATAAGTAAGTTCTAGTTAAATATTTATTTTATCTTATAAGTAAAACGTAGGCTATTAACGGTATTTTACTTATAAACCGATAAGTAAATAGAACGAATAAACTAAGCCGTATAGTACTACTTAAGATACTTTACTAACTTAAAATAAACTAACTAAGCGTTACTCTTATATATTACTTAATTTATATATAATAATATAAAGAATATAATAACTAGGTTATTACTTAACGAAGCGTTAATAGGTTACTAACTAAACTTCTATATTAATATTAAGGACGATATTATTTAGAGGGGGGTACCTAAAGTAAGAGTAAGAGTTACTAGGCTATAAGAGCTATAAAAGAGGCTTAAGGAATACTAAAGAAAGGCTATTAAATCGTAAGCGAAATACTATAATTTAAGGTACTAACCGCTTATACTAAAAGTAAGAGACCTTATAGTATTATCGATAAAGAATTTATACTTTAAGGATAAAAAAAGAAAACTCTTACCTAAGTATATTAGACCGTTTTAGGTCCTATAAGCTATTAGAAAGTAAGTATATTATCTTATACTCCCTAAGAAGTACTTATACCTTTATAACGTTTTTTATATTAGTCTCTTAAAGCTATAAAAGGAGCGAAAAGGCACTTATAAAGATAGCGAAACCCTACTAATACTAGACTTAAAAGATAATAAAGGGGAATAGGAAGTCTAAGAGATTAAAGACTAAAAGAGATCTAAGGGCGATACCTTTTTCCTTATTAAATAAAAAGGATAGTTAGCTAAGTATAACTAATAAGTCGATGCTAAAAATATAGCGAATAGCTAAGACCTTATTAAAGAATATACTACTCGCTTAATTAGGAAAAAGAGGTATAAGACTAAGTAAGGTAGGGAAACCTACTAGCGTAAGGAGACGCTACTAAATCGGTAACGAATCCCTATTAAATCGCTACTAACTTATTAATATATCGGTATGCTTAAACGTCCTATAACTATATATAAAATAGTAAAATAAGAGAATAAGGGAAAACTATCTATACTACTTATTAAATATTATTAAGGAAAATAAAACTAAACTATAACTCTACTAAGACCTTAACGATAAAGGAGAGAAGGATAGTTATAGCTAAATAAAAGAAAGATAAGACTTATTTATTATATCCGACTACCCTTCTTCTTCGCTAGTATAGCGGGAACTAACTAAGGCGCCCCCTCCGCTATACTAAATACCTTTAGAAATACTAGAACTACCCTATCCTCCGCTCTTTTCTTATCCTCTACGTTAAGACCTATCTTTATTAGTACGGCACTTATATAACGACCGGTATTATTCCTAAGAGATAAACCTATCGAGGGGTTTATATTAGTAGATATAATAGGGCGTGGTCTAAGTAATAATAAGTATATTACGTTAGTAATAAGTTAGAGGTTATAGACTATAGACTATAACTAGGTAATTAGAGTTAGAGATAGAATCGTAATAAAGATTTATATTAAAAGCTAGAGAGCTATTTATTTAAAGGAGTAAAAGTCGGTAGCTATATATACCTATAGAGACTATCCTTAGATTATAGGCCTAGCTATAATCCCTAACGTTAGATTATATAGAGCGTAGTAATCTCGTTAATCCTAGATTACTTAGATCTCTACGATCCCCTCGATCCTATATCTATTAAGTAGTCGTGCCGACTATTTATCCGTAAGACTATATTATATACTTAACGTAGTCGACTATTAGCGGCCTAGTAACTATAGTCGTAATACAATATCTCCCTTCCTTTTAGTCTTATCTATAAGACCTACTATAGCTGCCTTAGCCGCTATATATAAATATACCTTTATTACGTTATACGTAAGTATATCGTTCCTTATTTCTTTTATCCTTTTAGGATATACTACTAATAGTATATCTAGTTATATACTAAAAAATCGTTCCTAAAAAGCCTTTAATCGCGCTACTCTTACCGAATATATTAACTTAAGTAGAGATCCTACCGATATACTATGCACTTAATACTTTAAGGTAAAGAAGACGAATTATTAGATAGCCGAAAATTCTTTGCGCTATAATAATTATATTACTAGTAGTTATCCCTATTATAATAGTGTTTTAGTAGCCTCTTCTTATAGGTGTCTTTTAATTCTTTCTATACGTAGTAGCTAATATATTTCTTTTAGTAACTAAATTATTAGCGGAGTAGTATAGGCTATATTTTAAAGAGGAGGAAGCTAGGGAAGCCTTATTAAAGCTTTAGGTATAGCTTACGAACCTTTAGTTATAAATATCTATCGCCGTTAATCGTTTAGCTTATATCTAAAAGATTCGGAATTATATAAAGGAAAAGAGTTCTAAGTTATTTTATTATAGTATCTAAGAAGTAATTACTAAGGATAGCGTTTTACCTACGCTTAATACGTATAAGTATTAAGTAGTAAATAACTTATAATCGTTAGGCGTCCTTAATAAGGCGAATTAGTCCTTATTAAGTATTAGTAAGGAGTTTATAGATCTTAGTCCTTTAATCCCTCTTAAACCTTTTAGTAAAATTATTAAAGTAAAGAACTATAGTAGGTTAAGTGCTTAAGTAGTTCCTAGGTATTTTCCTCTAGTCTATATCCCTTCTACTTAATAAGGTATTCTTATTACTAACCTTATTTTCTTATATTTAGTATTTATTCTATTTTATATTCTTAATCGTTATTAAGTTTAATTTTTCCTATAGTTTAGCGTTTTATAGCGCTAGTTTTAATAATAAGATATAAAATACTAGGTATATCTATATTATTATTAGTAGCGAAAGTTTATAGTTAACTTTTAAAATAGTTTTCTTAACCTTAAACGGTCTAAGTTTCTTAAAATCTAATTTATTACTTAGTCGTTTTATTTTAATATTTTATTATATAAGGTAGACTATATCTCCCTCTTAAAAGATTAGTCCTTATAATCTTTTCCGATTATAATAAGTAGATATTTATTCTCTAATAAATTAAAGTTCTTATTATATTTCTTTATATAATTTTTATAGCTAATCTACTTATAGTATCGCTCGTTCCGCTTATAGTCTTTATCGAGTAACCTTAAATACTTTTAGGTTATATCTATAATTAGTATATACTAATAAGAGCTTAGTTATTTCTATAACTAAGCTATTATAAGCTAGTTACGCTATTAGTAGCTATTTAACTTAATCGTTTTATTTATAGCTAATATAGTATTATAAATATTATTTAAGTATTTAGTTAAGTCGTTTTATTTATCTATCTATTTATAAGTAATAAGCTATACTAAGCTAATATTTCGTTCTTAATGATACTATAAGAGCTTACTAAAACTTAGCTATAAATATACTTCTTTTATTAGAGATAATCTCGTTTAGTAGTTTATAATTACTAATAATTATTTATAGAAATATATATACTAGCTCTTTTATATTACTTACTTCTTTATATAGTAAAAAGTATCTATACTTTATTAATCTATCGGTAATAACGAATATACTATTATACTTAACGTTAGTTATAGGTTCTTTTAATAGTAGTAGCTTTATAATATAGTCGAAAGCTATTAAATCTTATAGTTTCTTTAGTACTAGTAGCGGTTATAATTCTCTATATAGTTTATATTATTTAGCTTTACTTTATATATAAAGTTTATATTCTTTAATAACTTATTATACTACTTCTTTAAGCTATAAGAAGTTATATTATTATTTAATCCGTTTTATTATTCTTTAGATTCCTTAGTATCTATATATTAGATATTTATATATATCTTATATAACTTTATCTTATAATTCTAATAGTATCTAGATTTTATTTTTATATATTAAAACTTCTAAATATTCTATATTATATCCGTTTAATACTTTATCTTCTTTTATCTATTTTAAGATCTTTTAATATATCGAGTTATTAAGTTATACTTTAAATATTATATTTAGCTATTATTACTAGTAGTTCCTATTTTCGTTGATTTCTAGGAGCTATCCTTTCGCTATAGGTGCTCCTATATCGTAGTTACTTCGTCGACTAAGGGTATTAGCTCGACCGTTTTTTATTCCTTTTTTATAGATTATTTTATAGTTAAATTCCGATAAATATTCGGCCTATTAAATCTATCGTCCGTTTAACTATTATATTATTATAAAATATAAGATACTCTTATAATCTATATAGACCTTAACTTTATATTTACTTTTAAGAAGGTAGTATCGAAATTCCTTAAAAGCTTAAATAATTATAAGCAATTCTTTATTATAAATAAGGTAATTAAGTTCTATACTATATAGCTTTTTTAAGTAAAATATAATTAGTTATAGTCTTTCTTTATTATCTTTTTATCTAATTTATACTCTTAAAGTAAAGTTTAATATATTAGTTTTAAGTTTAATTTATTATTTTAAATTAAAGGTAGTTAAGACTAGTTCTTATATAATCGTAGTCTTAATATAATCGAAAGCTTCGTTAGCTTTATTATCCTATATAAATTCTTTTTCCTTTTTTATTAAGTTATATAGTAGTACTATAATCTTTCTAAAATCTTTAATAAATCGTTAGTAGTAATTTATAAATCCTAGGAAACTTTATACGTCCTTAATATTCTTTAGCGTTAGCTATTCTTTAACTAAGTTAATCTTATCTTATTATATTTATATCTCTTTTAGTAAGATCGTATATCTAAGGAAGTCTACTTCTTATATATAGAACTTACTTTTTTCTAGTTTAATTAGTAGTTTTATATTCTAAAGTACGCGGAGTACCTTATAAATATATTCCTTATATTCTTCTAAGGTATCTAAGAAGATTAAGATATTATCTAGGTATACTATTATAAAGATATTTAAGTATTCGCGTAGGATATTATTAATTATCTATTAAAAGGTAGCTAGTATATTTATAAGTCTAAATAGTATTACTAAATATTCGAATAGTTTAAATTTCGTTTTAAAGGCTATTATCTATTTATATCCTTTTTTTATATATATTAAGTTATAGGCGCCTTTAAGATTAAGGGCTATAAACTATTTTTTACTATATAGTCGATCTTATAGTTCTAATATAAGCGGTAATAGTATTCGGTCCTTTATTATAATATCGTTTAAGCGTCTATAGTCGATAACTAGTCGTAGCTTACCGTTTTTCTTTAAAATAAATATAACTAAGTAGCCTATTTTAAATATTAATATTTATATATATCCCTTTCGTAGATTCTCGTTAAGGTAGTCGTATAGCGTTTATAGTTACTTTTTATTTAGGTTATAAATCTTATAGAACGTCGGCGTTATTCTATCCTTAAGATAAATTTTATAGTCCTATTAGCTATATTTAGGTAACCTAATCTTAAGTTCTTCTTTAAAGAGTTTATTATATTTCCGGTATTCTTAGGGGATATTCTTTATTCTATCTTATAGGCTTTATTCTTTCTTTTAAGAGCTAGTTTCTCTTAACTTAAGCTCTTTATTACTTTATTTAAGGTCTTTCCTTAAAGTAGTAATAACTCTTTAGATCTTTATATTATATCCTTTATTCTATTTATATTAGATACTAGGTTATATAGCTATATTAGTTAGTATATAGGTCTTATTAATCGATTTTATTATATCTACTAGTTTAGTTATTATTTTCGTTTATATCGCTAAAGCCCGTAATAATTTATTTAAACTATTATCCCTCTTATCTTATTTAGTAGCTAAATTATCGTAAAATTTTACTTTCTTTTAAATCTACTAGTCCTAGAAACGTATATCTTTGTTTTAATATAGCTAGCTAGTTTTCTAGTTAATTAATAGGTTACTCTCCTATAGCTATAGAAGTCTTAATATAAGGTTATATTCTTTAATATCTATAATATCGAAGTTAACTTATTTATTATAGCCCTAGATATTAATATTAAGGTAATTAATCTCTATATTAATAATTCTATTATTATAGTTAAAAGCCTTTCCTTTAATATTTATAAGTTTATATAGATCTATCTTATATCTCTATATAAGTTAGTAACGATTAATAACTCTAAGTAAAATATAATTACTTATCGCGCTATAGTCTAAAAGTATATATATATAATATCCCGCGATTTAGATATCTAATACTATTTAGTCGCTATAGCTTACCGTTACTATATATAGGGTCCTTAGATCTTATTATATCGTACTAGTCTATAGCCCTTTTATAGATAGCGTACCTCGTTTTTTACTTAGTCCTTATTCGTTTTATTTAGGTATTCTTCTTTAATTTATTATTAATATCGTTTCTTTATATTTTTATTATATAGTATTATATCGGGGCTTAAGAGACTAATTTCTTATAGCTAATTAAAGATTTCTTATTTCTTAACGCTATATTATTTATATTATACTACTTTATACTTAATTATATACTATACTTTATAATTTTATTTGTTTTTATATTAAAGGTTAAGTTTTCGTTTTATATCTTTCTATTTTATATATAGTATTTCTATATCGATTCTTCCTTAGTTAAATATAGCTTATAGCCTTTATACGTATTACTAATAATCTTTTAATATACCGTTATATCGTTTATACTATACTTATACTTTTTTATATTTATAAACTTTATAGTTTAAGTATATATATTTATTATAATCTTCTTTATTATATTTAATTCGTTATATAAGTCTTTAAAAGATTAATAGTTTAGATACTTTAAAGTAAGTAGCGCTATACTATTTCTCTATTTTAGCGTATTTATAGATTTTATATATCTTTAAAAGATATCTTATTAATAAACTATAATTATCGCGGTATTTAAGTAGTATACTATAATTAGGTTTTAATAATATAACTTAGTCGTTTAAGTAGCGTTAATTAATTTTCTAGTAGTCTAGTTTTATACTTAGGTAGGGTTTCGAAAGTACTTATCCTTTAAATCTAACTAAGAAGGCGTTATATTATACCTTTATTTAAAAGTATATTATATAGTCTAAGTAGATATATAAGATCTATAAAATATACTTATACTCTTTATAACTAAGTACTATTCTTAGGTTATTTAAAAATTCTTCTTATATTTACTATTCTTATTATAGAGCTATAAAAGTATTAACTATAGCGATAGCTATAGTATAGTCTCCTCTACGTAGTACTAGTTAATACCGAATTAATATAGCTTATTAGTTTTCTATAAGAATTTAAGGTGTTTATTAGGTTCTAATTTTAAGTATTTCTTTAAATTCTTTAAAGTATAAAGCGTATTCTTTAATCGTAGTATTTTCCCTTAATAGCGAGGGTAGTAGTATAAGTTTATTCTTATCTTCCGTTTCTCTAGGTATTTCTTATTTTTTTAAAGCTTATATCGTCGATACTTTATTATTCCTCCTTACGTTATTATCTAAGTTTCGTAAGTATAAGGGCTATATCTATATCTTCCTTATTATATTATTTATAGACTACCTATTATTATTATTAATTTTTATTTTATATATCTTCTTAGAATTATTTACCGTTCTTCTTAATTTAGTCTTAAGAGACTCCTTTAAGATAGGGGTATTTTAGTTCTATAGATTTAACTTATTTCTATATTTTAAGATCCCTTTATTATATTATTATAAGGGTCTTCTTTAGTAGCTTTAAGAACTATCTAGTACTATTCTTATCGCTTAAGTATACTATATATTCGTCGTCGTAGTATATAGT
The DNA here is from genome assembly GCF_020360975.1 of Hirsutella rhossiliensis. NCBI lineage: Eukaryota > Fungi > Ascomycota > Sordariomycetes > Hypocreales > Ophiocordycipitaceae > Hirsutella > Hirsutella rhossiliensis. The sequence continues at coordinate 3,465,997 of NW_025408670.1, forward strand.
CTAACTAAGGAGTTTATACTTTAGTTCCTATCTATTAATAGCGTTTAAGTATTTCTTACCTTTTAAGGCTAGTACTTTAACGGGGGCATCTGTACCCCAAGGAACACACACAGCCCGCGCAGCAGAGTCTTTGGCAGGGTCCTTGGCAGGATCCTTGGCAGAGTCTCTGGCTAGCCCTCTTCTTGATCAGATGATCCCTTGGCCCCTGTTCGTCTAGGGAAGAAGGAGGAAAATTCGTTCTATAAAAGAGGTCTCTTTTCCTCCTTAGCTAGCAGACATCATCTTCTTCCATCAGCATCATCTTCTTCTATATCTTTTCTCCGCTAATATACCTTTTTTTGGCCCTCTTTGCCTTTGCCTTGCCCTGCCTAGTGCTTTCTCGTTTCCTTCGTTCCCCTTAGACCCCCTCGTCCTTCGGTATCTAGCTGCTGCTGTTGCCGTTGGCGTGGGTGTGTCTTTGGGTGTGTGCCGCAGCCACCGTCAAAACTGGTCTCTAGAGCGTGAAGCTTCTGTTTCCCTTTCCCGCTCCCTCTCTCCCTCTCTCTCTCGAGAAGAGGAAGAAGATGCGAAAAGGGCAGAGCTAAACGAACTGCGCCGGTGCTGCCGCACTTTTCCCGTCGAGATAAGCGCTAGGCAGGGAAAGATTTCACCGACTTTTTTTCTTTTCCCCCAGCCGTTGGCCCAGCCGTTGGCCTAGACCCTTGCCCCTGTCCCGGCCGAAGTCCCCTGCCCGGCCGAAGTCCCCTGCCCTAGCCGGAGTCCCTTACACTAGACGGAACTTTCTTTTTTCAACGAACCGAACTTTCCTCCTAGGCAGAGCTTTCTTTTTCGATAGAGCTCTCCGGCAGGCTCTATCTACGGCAGCTGCTTTAGTTGCAGACGGGGACGTCTGGTCTTTGTTGTAGAGGGAAGACACCTGCGCAAGCAGCAGCAGCGGACATTTTTCTGGTTTTTCTTTCTCTGCCAATACGACAACTTCTTTAGCAGCTTCCACGGGACCAACAGCTCTACGGGACCAATAGCTCTACGGGACTGGCAGTCTCTATAGTCTCGACAGCTCCTTCGGCCACAGCCCGACAGCTTCCTCGGCCACAGTCTCGACAGCTCCTTCGGCCACAGCCCGACAGCTTCCTTGGCTACAGTCTCGACAGCTCCTTCGGCCACAGTCCCAACAGCTTCCTTAGCTACGGTCTCGACAGCCCCTAGGCTACGGTCTTTTGCAAGCTCTTTCTGCAGCAGTCTTCTTTGGCAGTCTTCTTCTTCGGCAGTCTCTTTCTTCGGCAATCTTCGATAATTTCCTCGGCAGCGCCTCTAGCACGGCAGTCTTCGCCTCTAGCACGGCAGACTTCTTCGTCTAGCACGGCAGCTTCCTTTGATTTTATTCCTTCCCGCACGATTAGATGGTCCTAACGGCTCCTTCGGCACTAATGGCCCGGACCAACAGCTCCCTTTCGCACCAACGGCCCGGACCAACGGCTCCCCTTGGCACCTATTTTGACCATCCGATTACGCACTTAGAGACTGCAGGCACCTCTCTTTTGCCTTGTTTTCCCCCTTTTTACTAGATTTCCCGGCAGACAAATTCCTTTGCAGCAGACGGACCTTTCCCTAGCAGACAGCTTCTTCGGTAGACGAATTCCTCTATGGCAGACGAATTCCTCTACGGTAGATAGCTTGTTCCTCGATGGACCTTTTTCCTTGGCAGACGACTTCCGTGATAGACGACCTTTCCGACAGCAACAATAGCACGCAAGAGATCCTTCCTTCCGCCCTTCCCGGCACGGTCCGCAGCAGCCGACGCGGCAGGCACCTTTAAGCAGTCTTAACGAAAGTGTGAAAAATCCCCCCTTTTCGAAATACCTAAAATAAAGATAAGAGCAGCAATCTCCGGTATTCTCCTCCTAGGCATAGGTATTTGCCTAGGTAAAGCTGGCTAGACGCAAAAGTCGCCGGGGGAAAAGAGGGTATGATTTTTTGAATTTTGAATGATTTTACTAGGTATTTCTCTAGGGACTTTTTCCCCCTTTTTCTTTAAGATTTCTTTCCTCTGCCTTCCTCGTTAGCTTCTTCTTTCCTTTGCCTATAAGGATCTCTTTTTCTTCCCTCTATTGCTATTTCTTACCGTTGGTCTCTGGTTGGCCTATTGGCCCGCTGCTTGGTCTATTCCTTGGTCTCCCGTTGGGCTGTTTCTTGCCTGCTTGGCTGCTTGGCTGCTTGGCTGCTTGGCTGCTTAGCTGCTTGGCTGCTTGGCTGCTTGTCTGTTTCTTTATTCCTTGGCTGTTGCCTGCCTGCTTGCTTACCTAGCAGACGAGGGCGTCTGTTCTTTGTTGTGGAGGAGTTTGACGGGGGCATCTGTACCCCAAGGAACACACACAGCCCGCGCAGCAGAGTCTTTGGCAGGGTCCTTGGCAGGATCCTTGGCAGAGTCTCTGGCTAGCCCTCTTCTTGATCAGATGATCCCTTGGCCCCTGTTCGTCTAGGGAAGAAGGAGGAAAATTCGGTCTATAAAAGAGGTCTCTTTTCCTCCTTAGCTAGCAGACATCATCTTCTTCCATCAGCATCATCTTCTTCTATATCCTTTCTCCGCTAATATACCTTTTTTGGCCCTCTTTGCCTTTGCCTTGCCCTGCTTAGTGCTTTCTCGTTTCCTTCGTCCCCCTTAGACCCCCTCGTCCTTCGGTATCTAGCTACTGCTGTTGCCGTTGGCGTGGGTGTGTCTTTGGGTGTGTGCCGCAGTCACCGTTAAAGTACCTAGTAGGTTTTCTTCTCCTTATAAGGTTATCTATATTCTTTAAAGTAATATCTAAGTTTCCTATAGTTAAAATACTTTCCTTTACTTTTCTATATTATATTTAGATCTATCTTACCTAGGTTAGTTATATAGGCATAGGTAATAAGAGTTTCGCGCTTCTTTTTATAGTTAGCGCGTCGGTTAAAGTTATTCTTATAAGAAGGGTTCTAGTTTCCTTTTCTTTATTTCTTTTCTTAGCGTCGCGTATACTATTTATCGTTAGTTCGTACTACTATAGTAATATAGTCCGAGAGGTTATTAAGTCGATTTTCCTTATAAAGCTCGTCCTTAACTTCTTTTTTAAGCCCGTTATAGAATCGTAATATAAGAGGTTCGTCGTCCTAATTAAGCTTTAAGGTAACTTAATAGAACTTTATAGTATAATCTAATACTAAGATCCTTTATTAAAGTTCTTAAAGTTTTTATTTAGCTTCTTATTCCTCGTTAGTTATTCCGAATACCTTTATAATAGCTTCTTTAAATCTTTAAAAACTAGTAAAGACTTTATCTATTTCGTTATCTTATCGCGCTAGTTAGTTATTAAGAAAGTCCCTTATAATAGGTCTAAACTAAGTAAGTACCGTTTTAAATAAATAATTTCTTATATAGAGTACCTTTTCGACTAAGTCTAAAAGTTTAGTAAGGTAAAACCGGTAGTAGGCCTTAAGTTAGGTAAGAAAGTCTCGAAGCGTGCTATAAGTACTATCGAACAGTCTTAGCTATTTTAGTTTAACTACTTCTCTAAGGTCCCTAACTTATTCGTTACCTCCTCCGTTCCTAAGTAACTATACCTTATATTAAAAGGTAATAATCTCGCCTATTATATCCTAAGGCGATATAGTAGCTCTAGAGTTAATTAATCTAGCTTACTATATAGGTATATTAATAGTTATAATATTACTTAGAGTAACGCGGTATTATACTAAATAAGAGCTTTTAATATATAACGACTAGTATTATTCCTAAGGGATAAACCTATTAAAGGGTTTATATTAGTAGATATAATAGGGCGTGGTCTAAGTAATAATAAGTATATTATATTAGTAATAAGTTAGAGGTCGTAGACTATAGACTATAATTAAGTAATTAGAATTAAAGATAGAATTATAATAAAGATCTATATTAAAAGCTAGAGAGCTATCTATTTAAAGGAGTAAAAGTAAGTAGCTATATATACCTATAAAGACTATCCTTAGATTATAGGCCTAGCTATAATCCCTAATATTAGATTATATAGAGCATAGTAATCTCGTTAATCTTAGATTACTTAGATCTCTACGATCCCCTTAATCCTATATCTATTAGGTGGTCGTACCGACTATTTATCTATAAGACTATATTACGTATTTAACGCGGTCGACCGTTAGTAGCCTAGTAGCTATAGTTATAATAATTTACCTTAGCCTTAGTAAATAGTAAGGCGTATTACTATAAAGTATAGCCTATATCGCCGTCGATAAAGTAGAGTTTTAACTAGGATTCCTAGGCCTAGTACTTTAAGCTTATATAAGCGATATTAAATAAAGGCGTAGGGTTAAGGTAAATAATAAGCTTATAGTACTTATTAATTAGCGTATAATAGTTAGTATACTTAACTTAGTATATCGTTAGGCTATCGCTAATAAAAAGGTCAGATAAAACTTATAATAGTAGACTTCTATATACCTATAGTCCTAAAGGACTTATAATAGGCCGTCTCGGTAGCGTTAAAAGCCTTAGCTAAATACTATACTATAATAGCGAGATAGCGCTAATTAGCCTCCTTAAAAATAAGCACGCCCGCGTCCGAGCTATTATCCTTAGTATCCTTATTACCGGTCTTTAGGTTATTAAGCTTATATAGGTACTTAACGATAGCGACTATATCGGCCCGGTTACTAGATATAAAAGTAGTAGCCTTAAGAAGGATTAGCTTATTAATCGTAATATTTAAAGTTAAGGGGAAACTTACTTAGTTATAGGTCGCGGTATATCTATAGTACTACTTATAGCGCGTCGAGGAAACCCCTAAGAAAATATAGCTAATCGAGAGTACCTTAATAAGCTTAAGCTTAGTTATACTATACTCCTTAACGACCGTCCTAAAATAATATATATACTAGAGCTTATAAAGGATAACCTTATAAGCCCTAACCGGGCGGGCTTTAGCCTTATATCGGGTACGCTTCTTTATAAGAGCGCGACTACCTTATACCGCCGCCTAGGTGCCCTTATCTCTAGCGCTACCGTTCTTAGGTTCGTTAGTAAAAGGAGTCGGATCGCGGCCGTCTCTATTATTACTATTATCGTTATCTTAGCCCTTATTTAGCTAGGTATCGGGATAGTCTTAGCCCTTATTTAGCTAGGCCTCGTCGTTAATATCGGCCTACTTATTATAAGGAGCGGCCTAGGCAATAATCTCCTATTAGCTAGAGCCGCCCTATCGAGACGGAGTAGCTAGGTTATCGGTACTTACCTAAGAGCGCCTAGGTATAATCTCCTTACTAGTATTAGTATTATTAATAAGAGTAATAGACTTATAAGTTTCCTAGCCTATAAAGGTAAGCTTATTAGTAGTTAGAGTTAGAGTATTTAGCGGGGTAATAGGGGTATAACCCTTACTAACGTTAGGTCTTAAACTAGAAGTCTCTTAGGACTAGGATTCCCTTATACCTTTCTTAGCTTTCTTCGCTAAGGGGGAACTAGCGTTATTATAAGACTTCTAAGCTAATTACTTATACTTTAAGGGTAAACCTACTACTACCTACTCTTATATATAGTATAGGAAATCAGCGTTATAGTTCTTTATTTTCTTTAGCGTAGAAGGTATTATCGTTAATAAATCGTTAATAAAAAGTAATATAAAAAGGTATAAGAGATTAATAAAAAAAGGTATAAAACTTTATAGTAATCGTAAGCGGAAGAGTTAAAAAAGAAAAGAAAATAAAAGAAGTAGAAGATATATATATACGCTTTTTATATTATAGTTACGCGGCCGATATATAGGCGATACTATAACGGTTACTTAGCGGTAACCGCTAGTATAATAACTATTAACGTTATAAAGCGTAGACTAACGTATACTTATATAGGTATATACGCGCGATATATAACCGAAACTACCTCTCTTCCTAACTAAATATATATAGTATAGCGAAAGTAATATATATTAAAGATATAGCTAAGACGTCTATATAGGAAGGGAGATAATTATAAGAGCGCTACTAAGAGGTATAGGCTAATAAAGTACTTAGGTATATAGTATTAATATATTAGTAGGGTATTAGTAGGGAATCGTACCTACCCCGCTTATATATTATAGACCTCTTACTATTCTAACTAAAGAGGAAAAATCCCTCTTTTAATAAGCTTTAATCTTATAATAAGGAGAATATAATATATATAGTATAGTACCTCTAGCTATCTCTACTACCTAACTAATTATACCGTAATACGTATTCCCTTTTAAGGCCTATATAAGGTAAAAGCCTTTATATTATACCCTTACCTAGCTTTTAAAGAGGCGCGCCTTTAAATAATACTTAATACTATACTTAAGGGGAAGGAACCCTTATATAGACTATATACGCTTAGTCGCGGAAAAAACATTAGTAAATAATATATAATACCCTCCCTCCTAAGCAAGCTTCTTAGATAAACTATATTATTAATAGGGGCCGCGCCTTAAGAGTTAGGCTTTAGTACTTATAGCTAAGGAGTAAAAGTATATAAAACGGCGTATAGCTAGCTTTAGTAAGCTTATAGTATCCTACCCCCCTTATATCGGCGTATAGTAGTAGCTCTTAGTATTATAATATAAAGGATAGTACTTTAGTATATAAGGCTCCGCTCCTTTCTATATAGGGCTATATAGGTACTTCCTTTTACTATAGTTATATTATATTAGCGGCCTTCTTATATCTTAGCTACCTTTTTAGTCGCTATAAGTATACGTCCCGTTTATATAGTAGCTACTATAATATATAAGGGAACGCTAATAAAGCTTATAAAGGTATTACTAAGATTACTTATAGCTAGAGTCGCTATTATTAAACCTAACCTCCTTTCTATCTTAGCGTATACGCCCCTTTATTACTTAGAGTATATTTACTTATACCTATTAGCGCGGGCACTTTAAAAACTAATAGGATTTACTACTATAGCCTATATAGCGACCCTCTTATCGCTACCTCTTTCTATTCTTAGTCCTTAAAGTAGAGATAGAGATATCTATAATATTACTAGCGTTATCTTCTTTTTATATTATAAAAGAAGATAAAAAAAGAAACTTATTACTACTAAGCTTGCGAAAAAGGTATATAAGATCGGTATATATATTTAGTAGTATAGACCTTTCGCTTAAATAAGTACGCTAATTTATATTTAAGCTCGTAATAAGGTAATTATACTTTACCGCGTTAAGCTAGCTATATACGTTTACTTAATAAAGTACTTCTTTAAACTATATAAGGTAGGCTAAAATAGCTTTACTTTGCTTTTAATAGAGCGTTATAAGCTCCTAGCCTACTAACTTAGCTATATTAAGTTCGCTATAATTAGTATAAAGCTTTATAAAGAGGTCGGCTAGTCCGTTTATACCTATACGCGTAAACGGTAAGAGATACCTTTATAGGCGTAAGGATAGGCTTATATAAAGATAGTTAAATTAAGCGCGGATATCCCTTATTACGGCGCTATTAATATAAAGCTTTACTTTTATATAAAGTAGCTATAGCTCGAGCTCTATAAAAGAGCTATCGAACTTACTAAGGTATAGTAGTACCGCTCTTAGTCGTATAGAGCCTTACTATTATAAGAGGCTTTTAATTACTTAAGCGAACTAAGTATTACGTTCGCTTTAATTTTATAACTATAGGAGTATAGATATTTCGTATATATATATACCGGCGCGGGCGGTTTAACTAAACTAGGTAATTAAATATCGGCTTTAAAGGCAGCTAAAAATAGCTATTTTATATATAGGGATATATAAAGGGTAAAATAAAAGGTAGATTATACTATTATAAAGTAAGTAAAGGTATAAGCTTAGGTACGGTTTATTAAAAGAAGGTTAATAATCTATAAAGGGGAAAAGGAAAAAAGGTATAGGCCTAGCTTATATAAGCGTAGAGGCTACTTATATATAAACTTAGCTTAGACCTTAGTTTAAGCTTATATAAGGTAAAAGCCTTTATAGTATTAAAGCCTTTTAAAGCTATTACTAGTACTTAAAAGGACTTAGTTAAAGATCTTTATTAATATTATTATTAAGCTACTACTTATAAGATTAAACGGTTTTATAAACCTAATAATAATAACTAACTAACTCTTAAAGAGTATTATCCTAGAGCCCTTAGCTACTATTATAATATACGCTATAATAAAAGCTATACTACGATATTTTATATATTATTATATCTTACTAAAAGCTATAGTAACTAACTAAGGAGCGTAGTTTATAAGCTAGATATAAAATCGACTTTATAAACTAGTATATATAAAAATAAGGCTCTTAATAGCGTAGTACCTTAAAATAAATAGATCTATAAAGTAAGCGAACTAAGAAGTTAAGAGATATATTTAAATCTTTACTATATATACCTAAGATAACTAAGATAAATTTCTACTAGTAGCTATATTAGCCCTCAATAAGTAGGTTTCCTCTTATAAAAGATTTAGCCTATTTTTCCTTATATATAGATACTATATTAAGCTAGTTAAGATTAAAAAGAATCTTTATATATAAAAGAGCTCCCCCTTAATATAGGCCGAGGCCTTTATTAGTAAGCTTAAGGATACTACTAGTTAGGCCTAAGTAGCTATAGCTACTACTTAAGAACTATAAAAGAAGAACGCTAATATAAAGCGGTAAATATTTAATTAGTTTAAACTAAAATATAAGGTATAGCTACGCCTTAAGAATATATAGACTAATCGTCTTACTAAGAAATTTAACTAGCTTATAATAAAGTATATAGTAATAAAGACTATAGGATCTTATATATACTATTTAAATACTCCCCTTAGTATTTATAACGTCTTTTATATATCCTTACTTAAGTTAGTAGCTAGGGACTTACTTCCTTTATAAAGAGTTAATAACTAATAACTAGCTTTAATCTTAGTTAACGGTAAAAAAGAATAAGAGATAAAGGAAATCTTAAATATAAAGAAGGTAAGGAATATATAGTAAGTCTTAGTAAAGTAAATTAGTTAGGTAAAGCTTATATAAGAGCTAGTAAGTAAATTCTAAGATATAATAGCTCTAGCTTAGTAGAAAAAGGTATATAGTATAGTTAAGGACTATTATAAAAGCCTAAGGAATACCTTAAAGTATAAAAATACTTAATTATAACGATCTACCTTAAGAGGGGGGTATTATAATAAGCTAAGCTTATAAGAACCTTAACTTATACTCTTAAGATAACTTATTACGTTAGAACCCCTAAGTATATAAAAGAGTACTTTAGCTTATAGCTTTATATTTACTACCTTCTTTCTCTTTCTTCTTAGCTTTAAGATATTCGTTATACTTAAGTAGCTTATTATAAATAAACCTACTAAACTATTATACTAATAAATAAAAATAAGTCCCTTTTAAACCTCTTAGTATAACTAATACTAATAGATATTAATAACCCTTATAATATAGTAGTTATATACCTAGGAAGACTATTAGCTATAACGCTAAAGTCGGTTTAGATTTAGCTAAAGGTATAATTAATTTTTAATTAGACTAGTAAACTATACTAACCTATTTATTAATTAGCTAATTAGCGCTTTTAAAAGCGCTTATAAATATACTAGTAGTTTAGCCCCGCTATAAGTAGGCCGGCCTAGACCTTACTTACTTAGACTTAGTAATAAATCTATTAAGACCTCCCTTTAACCTTAGTCTAGGCCCCCCAACTAAGAAAATAAAACCCTAGGGCTAATATTAATAACTTAATAAGTATAGCGTAAAGCTAGTATAGGAACCTAACTACTAGCCCGGCTAAAGGCTAGTATTAATAAAAATAGCCTACTAAGCCTTATAATAAAAAAATAAGGTAAAGCTTAAAAAGATATTATTATAAGATAAGGTTAAGGATAATTATATAATTAACTATTAACTAAAAACGCTCGTACTACTAATTAATACTATATACCTTATATATATAAAGAGTTACTTTTTAATATTACTTTATAATAAGGCTAATATAATTCCGACTAACTAAAATAATACCTATAATAGCTAGTATAAGATTCTTATATATTATAACTACGACCTAGTATAAGGGCAGACTAGCTATAAAAAAAGGGAGGGTTTTCTTTTAAGTACTTTAGTTTTTCCCTTTTATTTAATACTAAAGTTTTAAATACCTTTAGATAAGTTACTAGTATAATTATCGCGAAGCATAGCCTGATTTCGTAGTTCTCGGAGATATCCCTTAGTATAAGGGACCTAGGAAGCTAAAAAACAGGTTTTAAGGAAGGAGCTAAAAGGAGGTATAGAAAGGAGGGTAGGGGTAAGAGGGGAATTAGAAGTAGCGATAGCTTCCTATAGAGGTAGCGAGAGATAAGACGGATATGCCGGCAACGGCTAGAAAAGAGGGGAAAAACCGGTAAAAAGCTCGGTAGTTAAAAGGACATTAGTAGCTTCTTTAAGCAGGATCTTCTTTATTAATTAAGATGCTAGACGGGTATAAAGAGGGGCGTTAGATAGAGGAAAGAAGGATAATTAAGGCAATATAATAATTACTCCCTTACCGTAATTACTACTCCCGTAAGAATTAAATCTCTCTGCCTTGCCTATCCGACCCCTTATATCTAATTTCACCTTTATATATTTTATATATACTTCTCGTATCTCTCTTTACGAGAGTTATAAGCCCGGGAGGAATAGAATTCCTATACCTTCTAGCTACTATAAAAGGCACCTTTCTTATATCCCTCGTAGCTTCCTTTTACCCCTCTTATTAGAAAAGCCGATTTTTACCTAACTTTTCTATCCCCCCTCTTCTATAATAATAACGAAAACCGACTCCTCTACCGTCCCTACGGTCTATAGGACGATTCTTATAGAGCCCTAAGATTAGGATAAGTAGGTAAAGGAGCTATAGGCTCGTATAGATAGAACTATCTATAATTTAGTCTTCTCTAATAAGCAGGACCCTCTCGAGCCCCCTCTTTATCCTAGGGCAACGGAATTTATAGAGGGAGCATCCCTCTTCTCCGAGCTAACCTCCGTATAGCAGAGAGCTTTTTCTACTACCTTAGGTAACTACGAGAGTTACCGTAAGAAATACCTTTACGAGACGAAGCTACTAACTACCGCACGTATAGTAATAACGGAATCCGTTAGTGCCGTAAAGCTAATTACTCTTCGAGAGGAAGAGACTCCTAGGCAGTAGCTTTTAAAGCTCGAGACCTTAATAGCTCCCTCGAGAGGTTATATAACTAACTATATTAGGAAGACCTATATAGCCTACCTAGGAGCTTTTTCTACTAGGAACCTACTAGCTTCTTCGTAGCTAGCTAAGTAGGAAGAAATCCTTAAGGAAGCTAACTAATACTTCCTTATAGAAGCTCTTTCTAGCTAGTAGCTATAGGATATATCTCTGCTAATAAAGCCTATTAGTAACGGTTACTTAACTATCTTTCGAGAAGCTAGCCGGGAACTAGACGAAGAGGCTACTAAAGTATAATAGTAAGTAGTCTTATTCCTTCGTAGCTAGCACTCGACCTAGACGGCTCGACCTATAGCTGCTGCAGCCCCTATTACTGCGGCCCCCGCTGCTGCTATTGCGGCTATTGCTCCTTTAGCTCCTCCTCCCTCGAGAGCCTTAACACTATTATTAACGGCTGCCCCGGTCCCGGCCCTAGCTCCGTATCTTGCTCCGGGCCCGGCCCCGGCCCCGTTAGTTAGACCGGCCCGACTAGTCCCCTAATAGACCTTTTAGTCCGTTAGTCGAAAAATTAAGGAACTAGTCGAAATCGAACCTCTTCGTTAAAATCAGCAATAAGGGGTAAAAAGGGGAGGTTTTTAAGCAGACCTTCTAGATCGGGACGAGGATTCCTCGAAGAAATAAAAGACTAGGCGAAACAGCTGCCTAGCCTATAAATCCCTAGGCTATCGATTATTATAATACTAGTAGGTCTTCGAGGAAAACCGACCTAAAGGATTTAACCCTTTAAAGAGGCTATAAGAAACGATATAATAGTCTCTTAAGGAGGATCCCTCGTTATAGAAGAAAATAGACGAGATTTAGGTTACTAAGAAATAGTAACTAACGCCGCTGCCCTTATTCGAGCCGTAAATTTAAGGAAATATCGTTAGTATAGTAAATCCGGCCTTTATCTTCCCTATAGATTAATAAGGCTAAGACTAACCGTTAGAACCCTCCGATTATCCCCTACGAAAATCAGCTATCCTTAACTCTAGTACTTCCCTCGATATCTATAATATACTCTTACGATTCCGGTCCTTTAAGAAGGCATAAAGGGAATATCTTATTGCTAGGGAATTAACTATATAGATAGAGGGATACGGAAGGGTGAATTTTATAATAAAATTACCTAACGGGACTATACGAATTCTTTAACGAAAAAGGGTAGCTTTTTACCCTCGATTTTTAACGAGCCTAATTTCCTTCTACCTTCTTCGAGAGGAAGGAATCTTCTAGGATACGACGTCTAAGCCTACGAGGCTAGTCTAGAAGAATTAGACTATTAGGCTTATCGAGGAGAAATTCGGTTAATTTATTCTCGAATTCCGACCTATCCTTAGGAAGGAATCTCTCGAGAAGTTAGCTTTCCCTGCTCGAAGGAGGGTAGGTTTAAAGGACCCTCTTCCGGCAGCCTAAGGAGACGGTCTTCTTTAGCACGCACGACTTAGTTACCTAGGCCCCCTAGCTTTGCATAAGCTAGGACAATAACAGGGCGTATAAATAAGGGGCCTAAAGACCGTCGAATGCGAATACTATAGCTAAGGAAAGACTAGGAAACGAATTTCTAGACGGACCCTAATACGGCCGGACTAGCCGTATAAGGAAATTTAGGTCGACTAGACCGACGTCTCTAGGATTAGGAAAGCTTTATTAGGGTAATGTTTTTTATAGACGCCTTTTTAAGGATAGTTTTCCCCTATTTCTTACGGACCTACCTAAGTAAGTATAACTAGTTTGCCCTCTAGGACTTCGTTAGCTAGATAAAATCCTACTTTAGCTACGAGGTAAAGAAGATACGGTCTAACGGAGAGCTATTTACGAAGGATATCTTAAATTAGCTTCGAAAAAGGGGCATTTTACCCCTCCCGTTAGCACCGAATACCTAGGCCTAGAACGGAGGGGCAGAAAGATTAGGGGGTGCTATAATAGAAAGGGCCTATACGATAAGACTTACTATAAGGCTTCTATACGACCTTTAGAGGGAAGTCGTTAAGACCGCCTATTACCTTCGGAACCGGACCCCTAGGGACCCTAAGGACCCTAGGGAACTAAACTAAGGAATAGACTAGAAATCCCCCCTTAAGCTCTTTACGAAGAAGAGGGCCTCGCTAGCCTACCTTCGTGCCTACGGCTATAAGGCATACGCAATAACTGCCGATATATAGCTAAAAAGGAAGAAGAAAAGAAAGCTTAATCCTAGAGCCTTTATTAGTTACCTCGTTAGTTATAATTCTATAAATATCTTCCGGATCTAGATTCCTCTTCTACGGAAGGTTATTTTAACTAGGGATATAATTTTCGACGAATCTAGCTTCTTTAATAGAAAGAGGGATTAATAGCCCCTCTTACTCTCTTAACGTTAGCTAATTTAGAAGATCTAAATTCCCCCTTCCTAATAGTCTTAAGAAGAGGTCCTAGATAAGGAAATAAAAGAAGAAACCGACGTCGAAGTAGTCGAGGATAACGCCGACTTCGAAGAAGAGGAAGCTACTAGATTAGATAATCTAGACGAAGAAGGAGACTATAGGAAAGCGGTAGAGCTAGAATACGCCTACCTCCCTACGCCTCCTCTTACGGAATAAGAAGAAGATCTAGAAGCAGCTTTTTTAGTTAGTCTTCCTATCTCGGCCCTTAAGGGGGTAGGAAAGGCACCTCTCTTAAAGGATTACCTAGCTACCTTTTTATCCCTGCTTCGAAAAGCAAAGGAAGGTATAGGGCCCGATACGAAAGAAGACTAACCTCTCCCTTATTTCGATTGTTTTTCTAACTTCTACCTAACGCTAATAAAAGACGGTTCCTACGGAGCGTTTATAGTAGGCCGGCTCTTTAAGCTATAGCTATTAGTAAGGAAGGTATATAAAAGAGACCTCCTAGACCTACTAGTAAACTAAAAGCAGCTAGAAAAACACCCCTTTAAAGACTAGTTTTTCTAGGCCTAGAAAGACTACCTAGCCTTATACGAGGAAATAGGGTCTTTCGAAGAGGTCCTTAAGGAAAAGGCAAGAGGAAAATAGGTCCTTAGCTATAAGTAGGTCTTTATCTATAAGACTAATAAATATAGCTTCCTTTAGAAGTATAAAGCCCGGCTAGTTATCTATAGGAATTAATAGGGAAAAGGGGATGTACCTACTAGGGCAACCACCCTAGTAGGGATATCTTTTCGGACCCTTATAGCTATAGTAGCAGAATTCGACCTCGAGCTCGATTAGATAGATATAGTTAACGCCTTCGTTAACTGCCCTTTCGAGGAAGAAGAAGTTATCTATATACGACTTCCTCTTAGTTTCTAATAACTAGGAAAGGTTCTACGGCTTAGGAAAGCTCTATACGGACTACGAAGATCACCCCTTCTTTAGCAATAGCATTTAATAGGTTCCCTCGAAGCCCTAGGCTTTACGAAAGTCCCTTAGGAACCGTGTATAATATAAAAGGGTAAAATCACGGTCTTCTTCTACGTCGACGATATTATCTAGGCCTACCTAAAAGAGGAAGAAGCTACTACTAGGGAGGCTATATAAAGCCTATAATAAAGGTATAAGATAACTAGGCTAGGGGAGCTAAAGTAGTTCCTAGGGATACGAATCTTTTAGAATAGGTCCTAATAGACTATCTAGCTTACCTAAGACGCCTATATTAATAAGGTCGCTTATAAATTCCTCCCTAATTCCCTTAATAAGAAGCTTCCCTTTACGCCTATATTAGATAAAGAGCTTTTACCTAATCCGTCCTTTTAAGCTAGGGAGTAAGAGAAACACTAATATTAATAGAAGGTAGGCTCCCTACTTTTTTTAGCTATTTCTACTAGACCGGATATCTCTTTTACGGTCTCCCGGCTAGCTAGGTATAACTAGAATCCTAGCCCTAGGCATTAAGAAGTAGTAGATAGAGCTATCCTTTATCTCTATTTAACGAGATTATATAGTCTACGCCTAAGAGGGTAGGGAAGGAAATCAGCTGCCGAAATCTTCCTTTATTCGAGCGATTCGTCCTTTACGGATAATTCCTTAGATAGAAAGAGCTTATAAGGGTATATTATATCCCTTTTTAGAGGAACTATTACTTAGAGAGCTTTAAAGCAAGCTACCGTTATAACTTTTAGTATAGAGGTAGAGCTATTAGCTCTTTTAAAAGCGTTAAAAGAAGCGATTTTCCTTAGCCGGCTACTAATATCTCTACGACTATAAATTCCGACCCTATTAGCTATAGAATACGATAATATATAGACTATATAAATTCTTATAGAAAATAGTAAGTTATCGACCTAGCTACGGTATATCGATATTTACTAGTATTAGTTACGCTAAGAGGTCTAAAAGGGACTTATTTCCGTCCGTTAGGTTCTAACGGTATTAATAAAAGCCGACGGTCTTATAAAGCCTATACTAAAGTAGAAGCTAGCTGTCTTTTTATAATAAATTAGGCTAGAAGACGTTCGAGAGAAGCTATCCTTAGAAGCCCGCCTTAAGAGTTTACGAGAGGAGCTAATAGTACGTAGGAGGAAAGAGACGTCTATAGCCGAAGAGAGGAATTAGGACTTATCCTAGAGGAGGGCCCCTAGCTTAACTAGGACTTATTCTTCTTAAAGGCCCCCTTTTTAGGGACTTATCCTTAGAGAAGCCCCCCTTTCTTATAGGACTTAATTTCCTCCTTAAGGCCCCTTTCCTAAAGTAGGTCTAAAAGAGCCTAGGGCTAAAACCCGGATTTCTCGAGTAAGGGATAAGTATAGACTAAGACCTCCTCTATACGCTTACCGGCCTAGGTATTTAGCTTTACCCTTTCTATAAGGGCAGGCTATAGCTAAGGGGGTGTGTCACGAAGCGTGGCCTAATTTCGTAGTTCTTAGAGATATCCCTTAGTATAAGGGACCTAGGAAGCTAAAAAACAGGTTTTAAGGAAGGAGCTAAAAGGAGGTATAGAAAGGAGGGTAGGGGTAAGAGGGGAATTAGAAGTAGCGATAGCTTCTTATAGAGGTAGCGAGAGATAAGACGGATATACCGGCAACGGCTAGAAAGGAGGGGAAAAACTAGTAAAAAGCTTAGTAGTCGAAAGGATATTAGTAGCTTCTTTAAGTAGGATCTTCTTTATTAATTAAGATGCTAGACGGGTATAAAGAGGGGCGTTAGATAGAGGAAAGAGGGATAATTAAGGCAATATAATAATTACTCCCCTACCGTAATTACTGCTCCTATAAGAATTAAATCTCTCTGCCCTGCCTATCCGACCCCTTATATCTAATTTTACCTTTATATATTTTATATATACTTCTTATATCTCTCTTCGCGAGAATAATCTTAATTAATAAATATTAATATATTATAGCTAGGTTAATAGCTTACTATTTTTCTTTATAAGAATCTATATAGTTTATATATTATTATATTTTATAGCTAATAAGGTTAGAATTTATAGTTATAAAAATATAAGTAGCTAGCTAAGGAAAATTACTTCTTTTAATGCTTTTAAAAGAGCTAGTAGCTCTACCTTTATACTTAAAGTTATAATAGTAGCTTATTTTAAAGCTCTTTAAGTAATAGTTCCTTTAAAAAGGGATATAATATAATCTTATAAGCTCTTTTTATCTAAGGAATTATCTATAAAGGACGAATCGCTTAAATAAAGGAAGGTTTTAGTAGCTAGTTTCGTTCCTTACCTTTATAGGCGTAAACTATATAATCTTATTAAATAAAGATAAAGAATAGCTTAGTTTACTACTTCTTAGTACTTAGGGCTAGGATTTTAGTTATACCTAGCTAGCTAAGAGACTATAAAAGAGATATTTAGTTTAATAGAAATAGCTAAAAAGGATTAAATAGCTTACCTTTTATTAATATCGGTATTTCTCTTACTCCCTAGCTTAAAAGAATAGATTAAGTAAAACCTCTTTATTTAATATATATATAAAGGGAAGCTTCTTTTAAGGGAATTAAGGAGTAATTTATAAGCGACCTTATTAATATAAGCGTCCTAAGTAAGCTAAATAGTCTATTAAGATTTATTTTAAAGGATTTATATCCTTAGGAACTACTTTAGCTCCCTTAGCTTAGTTATCTTATACTTTTATTATAGGCCTTTTATAGCCTCCTTAATAATTACTTTTTTTAAGAAGGCCTAGATAATATCGTTAATATAAGAGAAGACTATAATCTTACCCTTTTATATTATATATAGTTCTTAAGGGACTTTCTTTAAGCTTAGGGCTTTAAAGAAACCTATTAAATACTATTACTAAAGAAAGGGTAATCTTTATAGTCTATATAAAGCTTCCCTAAGCTATAGAATCTTTCCTAGCTATTAAAAACTAAGTAAAAGGTATATATAAATAACTTCTTCTTCCTTAAAGAGCTAGTTAATAAAGGTATTAATAGTATCTATTTAATTAAGTTCGAGGTCGAATATTACTACTATAGCTATAAGGGTCTAGGAAGATATCCTTATTAAGGTAGTTACTTTAATAAAAAGATCCTTATTTTCCTTTTAGTTCTTATAAATAACTAGCTAGGCTTTATACTTTTATAAGAAGCTATATTTATTAATCTTATAAATTAAGACCTACTTATATCTAAGGACCTATTTTCTCTTACCTTTTCCTTAAGGACCTCTTTAAAAGACCCTATCTCTTTATATAAAGCTAGGTAGTCTCTTTAGGCTTAAAAATCCTAGTCTTTAAAAGGGTATTTTTCTAGCTACTTTTAGTTTACTAGTAGGTCTAGGAGGTCTCTTTTATATACCTTCCTTACTAATAAAGGCTGAAAAAGCCGTCTTACTATAAATACTCTATAGGAACTATCTTCTATAAGCGTTAAATAAAAGTCGGAAAATTAATCGAAATAAAAGAGAGGTTAGTCTTCTTTAATAACTATATCGGGCCCTATACCTTACTTTACTTTTCGAAGTAAGGATAAAAAGGTAGCTAGGTAATCCTTTAAGAGAGGTGCCTTTCTTACCCCCTTAAGGGTTAAGATAGGAAGACTAACTAAAAAAGCTACTTTAGTAAGTAAGATCGTACCCTTATAAATATTATCCTATTAAAAGGATAAGACCCTTAGTACCCCTTATCTAACTTCCTTCTAAGTATACCTAAAGGCTTTATAAAGACCTTAATTATCTAATAAGGCATCTTTCTTAATTATAGTTAATTTAAATTTTTATTTTTCCCTTTTATAGTAAAGGCCGCTAGTTATATAACTCTAGTAAAGAGAAAGAGGTATAGAGTAAAGAAATCTATAAGACTTATATTAATAACTTAAGACCCTTAGAGATATATATAGGACTAATAATTAAATAATTATATAGTTAATTACTTTATTAATCCTTAGCTATATACTACACGTACTTTAGGTATATACCCTCGTCCCTATTAAAACTAGTCTCTAGGGTATAAACTTATTATTCTATTTTATTTATATAGCAAAGAGTAGCTTTATAAAGCTAAGAATACTTAGAGGACGACGGTACTATTTAGAAAAAATAAAATCTAGGGATTTAATAATTAAAGTAGTAACTACCTTAATAGCTAGAGTTAAGGACCTAATAAAGTAATAAGCTTACTAGGAAATAAATAATTAGATAATACCTTTACTAGTAGTAAAGGAAAAGTAATAAGCTAATACTAAAGACCCCTAAGCTCTTATTATTAGCCCTATAACCTTTAATACTAGCGACTTAGTTAAGAAACTATAATCCTTATATAATACTTTAAAAGATATAAATAATAATAATAGTATAATCTAAACTATTTTAGAACCTTACTAAGACCTCTTACTTATATATATACTAATAATACTAATATAAGTACTAATAAGGGATACCTTAATAACCTTAACCTTAGCTCTCCTTTATATAGTAGCTTATAGAGAACGCTTACCTCCCTTTAATAGATAAGAAAGTAAGTAATAAGATAATTATAATAAGATACCCTTTAACTCTAAAAACTCTAACTTTAAATTTCGTAACCTTATAATCTATAGGTATATTATATTTAGAAGTACTAGCTATTAAAAGGAATTATTTAATCCTACTACTAGTAATAAAAAAAGATTAAGGTAAATATTAATAAGATTACTAATAAAATTAGAGATATACTTATTAAAAGCTAAGATAACCTTATAGGAAGACTCTACTAACTATAACTCCTACTTATTAGTAAATTTAATAGTATAAATATAACTAAATTCCTTAAGAAGTTTAAATAAGAGATATATATTAAGTTAGTATACTTAGCTTCTAGTACTTATTACTTCCGATACCTCCTTATATTACTATTACGTTAACTACTTACTATATTATAACCGCGTTTTTTTATATATCTTTTATTTAATAATTATAAAATAAATATTATTTAAATTAGCGATACCTTATCTTTTTAAATATACCGAAAACTAGCTCTAAGAAGCGCTCGAAGCTAATAATAATAGTATACCTTAGCTATAAGCTAGTCGTAAGTAAGGTATTCTAAGAATAACCCTTTAAATATATCTTAAAAGAGCCCTACTTATAAAGGAGGTAAAAGAGGCATCTTAAAGGCTTAGTTAAGAGTAGGAAAAACACCTCTATAAATAGGTTCTTACTTAAGCGGCCCTTAGGCTGCTTCTAACGTATTATTAACTTAGGGAATTCGCTAGCCGTATTATTATAGCTAGTAGAGACCCCCGCCCGCTTAGAAAATACTAGGTTTTAAGCTTTTTAGCCCGAAATCTAGAGATTAGTATAATTAAAGGTAAATCTCTTAATTCTACCTATATTAATAGCGCCTCTATTAGCGGGATTAAGGAATAGTTTTAATTACTTAAGCTACTAGCTATATAGGCAATCCTATTAAAATTATACTTTAATATAAACGAAATAGGTATCCTTAAAGGGCTTAGCTATAATAGGCTAGTACTAAGGAGCTTAGAGAAGAAGGAGGCTATTAAAAAGCGGCTTAGATTACGTTATTAAACTATAATCGTTAAATACGTCTCTATAATAAGCTAGGCCTTAACCCCCCTTATAATCTTTAAGGGCTAGGACCTTTAATAGTAATAGTTTCTTAACGAACTTAATTTTCTAAAAGATTAAGACTTTATTACTTCCTTAAAGGGCTAGATAAGCGATTTTATTACTATTTTATAGCTTAAGTAAGTATTTATCCTTTAAATAAGGCGCTACCTATAAAAGAACGTTATCCTTATTATTAATAGCTATAGGAGCTATTAAACTAACGATTTTATATATAAATACTTTAAGAATTATATTTATCTTCTTTTTTTACTAGTATACTCCTCTTACGTCCTTTAACCTCTTAATATCTTAGTTTTCTCGCTAATTAAAGCTGCCTACTAACGTTAACTTAAAAGAATCGTATCTTTTAATAATATAGTACTAATTAGTAAGGCTACCCTCCTCTAAGTATATTATTAGGCCCGGTAGGCCGGTCTAACTAAAAAGAATATTAAGGGCGGGTAGTATAGGTTAAGACTATAGCTAGTTAATATAGTAAAGCGCTTACTAAGCCGGTTTATCTTACTATAGCTATTAACGCTATTAACGCCGTTAAAAAGAAAGAATTCTAGTACCCTAGCTATTTATAATGCCCTTAAAACGCTTAAACGATTATAAGAAGTCCGTCGCCTTATTATAGGGCTAGAAAACCGCGATTAAGTTAACCGTACGATCTAACTACTCTTTAGTAAGGTTAGCTATAGCCTTAATAAGTAAAATTAATAGCTTATAGCCTCCTAGCTTTAAATATAGTAGCTAGAGTATTAATTATATTATCTATAGCCTTAAAAATAGAAAAGGGTCCCTTAGGACCCTAATAAGCGGTTTATATAAGTTAAATAAGTTATAAAGATAAAGAAATAGCTTAAGCGTACGCTTAAGCCGGCTGCCGCTATTATAGCTAATTAGAACGTAGGATTTAAAGCTCTTTATAATAGCTAGTAGCTAGAATAGTAAGAAATACTAAATTTAATTATTATAATATTAAAATATAGCTTTAATTACGTTTAAAATATACTTACCTTAGTACTATAAAGGGTACTAAAAGTAAAGGGTGCTAAAAGATAGGTATACTAACTTAACTATATTTATAATAAGGGTAAAATAGACTAGCTTAAAGTCTATATCTCCTTTATATAAGCCCTTACTATTAAAATTCTTATAGATAGACTTACTTAAGAAGAAGTAAAAAAGAAACTCCTTTAATACTACTATATATATAATATTAAATAATTAAAAACTATTAATAACTACTTAGACTATTATAATACTAAAAAGCTTAAGACTATTATAAAAGTTATAGAATAGCTTAGTTTCTACTTATACCTATAGTATAAAGTATAACTTAATAGCTAGGAAGAATCTATAGTTTAGTTGTACTTTATTTACTATATAATATTAAAGGAACTTATTATTAACGTTATAAAGAGAAATAAAAAGATATTTAAAGTTATCTTAAAACTCCTATATAAAAGCCTTATTTATATAATTAATAACTACTTAGTACCTTATTAGGACGTTAAGCAATAAGATATAGTATTTAAAGTCTATAATTAAAAGCTTAAGAACCTAAAGAAAAACTAGCTCTTTAAGGAAATTAATAAAGTAATATAAGAAGCTAAATCTAATAAGGGCGAAGAAAAACTTTTTAAAGAGTTAAAGAGAATAAATAAGAAACCTAGATAGATTATAAAGGAGATCTTAGACTTAATAAAAGCCTTTAAAGATATAAAGATTAACCTTACTTACTAGTAAGAGTAGATATCTAACTAGCTTAATAAGGAATAAAAACGCATTAGTAGTAAAAGCTACTCTTTAAGTTATAGATAAGAAAGTAGTATAAATACTATCGGATTTTACTACCTATTTAATTAATATATATAGTTTTAGGTTAATACTTTTAACTAGCCTAAGAGATACTTTTATTATAGTAAAGAAGGATATTACCTTAATAAGTATAAGGTATACTCTTAAGACTATAAGATCGGATTTATAATATATAAAGTAGTAAATAAGACTCTTTACCTTAAAAGAAAAGATAATAAAAGTATAATTCCCTTAGTACTTATTAATAGGTTCTCTTAAATAGGTATATATATTTAAAGGCTTATTATATACTAAGTAGATATATCGCTAGACTTCTTTATATTACTACTTATAAAATAAGTTAAAGCTATAGTTATACTATCTTACTTAAATTAAGCGACTAGTAAAAGAGAATCTAGTTTCCTAAACTAGTTCTAGAAATATAAAAGCCTATATAAGTAAAAGCTAAGGAATCTAAAAGCAAGTAATATAAGAAAAAAGGTAAGAAGGATATTAGTTATTATAATTATAGATAATATATAATAAAGCGATATATATAATTAAATAATCTAAATAACTATAATAAGGATTAATACTTATAAAGGAAAAAGATAAAGAGTTAAAGAGGATATAAAGGAAATTAAGATAATAAGAATAGTAAAAACTAGCTTAAAGATTATCTTTATATACTATAGATATAAAGTAGATCTTAATAAGAAGTTTAATAGACTTATAAATAAAATCGTTAAAGAAATTATATATAAAAGAATCCTAATCCCTTTAAATTACCTAATTAACTTTATTCCTTAACTAAGTAAGAGACTTAGTATAAGATATATAAATATAGCCTAAGGTATAGAAAATACTAAATTCTAGATATTAAAGAAAGTAAAGAGTAATATAAGACTTTATAGAGCTATAATAATAGTTATAAAAGTAGTTAAAGATAATATAGAGAGTAGTTTACTCTTTTTTAAATATTTATAAGGAAAACTTATAGTAGCTTAAATATAAGTTAAAGAATAAGATAAAGAATACTAAGTCGAACTAATTAAGCTTACTTACTCTACTTATAAAGAATCGGATTATAAGTGCCTTAAAGTTTAATAAGTACTAAAGGAAGTTACGTTTATAACTAATATAATTAGCGTAATATAACTAGCCTAAGAGCTATTTAATTAATAAACTTTAAAGGTAATAAGACTAAGGAAAGACGAATTTATTATATAGGAAGTAGTACTCTTAATAAGATACTAAGAAATAACTTTAAAGGACCTTATAGCGATCCTTATAATATATATAAATATAGTCCTTATACCCTTCCGCTCGCTTAAGTATATATAAGACCTACCTTATATTTAAGTATAGCTTAGTAGCTAGAAAGCTAAAGTTCTAAGCGCTTTAATTAATACTAAGTTTAAAGGAAACCTTATTATTAAAAGATATAAAAACGTATATAGGCTTAAAATCCTATTAATAAAAGTATTAATAATAGTATATACTAGGTCCTTTATAAATATAGTTAAGGAAGTAAAGACTAATTATTATTTAAGTATAGCCTAAATACTAATCTATCTTTATATTATATTAAATAGAGCCTTAGTCCTTTTTATCTTAAGTATACTATTTATTAAAAACTTCTCGTAAAACTAATACACGCCTATAACGGGTATATATCGCGACTAAAACACTAACTAATACTAGGAATTAATTTAGTAGTATTAATTACCCTTAGTAACGATACTACGCCGAGGCTAAGGGGTAGGTAGACGTAGTAGCGGCCCTCGACGTACCGGGCTCGATCGGAGCGCGTAGCGCGAAGAGACGCCACCCGAATTTATATACCCTAATAGAGCGAGTTAATAAACCCGAAGCAGCGATACGATACCGGCCTAAGCGCCGAGCGACCCCATAGAAAAAGCAGTATACGACGAACTCGCGGGCTTTATCCTAAGCGTATAGTTCGGTAAGGTATAGGCAGTAGTCGAACGGCTCTCTAAGGCGAAGAGCCGCGCCGGCAGCGCGTCGTCGGCGGTGCTCCGCGCGGACGAGAGCTTTAAGACGATAATCCGGGATATAATTAAGGAGGCAGTTAAGGAAGAACTCCGCCTAAGCATCGCTTTAGGGGGGCCCTAAGCGAACCTAGGCCGCGGTCGTGGCCGAGACTAGGGGACCGACCCGATATAAAGCTACGGTAAAATAAGTCCTACCGCGCTATAAACGCGAGATTATCGTGGTCCCTACTAGGGCACTGCCTAAAATCCTAAGCCGCGAACCGAAGGATATAGTAAAGGCGGTAAATATAGCCCTAAAAGCTATAAGCGCTATAGCGGTAAGGCGCCTCTAAAGCGGAGATATCGCGGTTATATTTAATACCGCGGCGAGAGCCTATTAGAGGGACTAAGGCTAGGTTAAGGCTATGTTTAGACTAGAGGCTACGATCTCCCGCCGCGCGTATACGGTAGTCGCAAAGAACGTCCCCTCGGGGGTAGCGATAGTAGATAGGGAGCGATTGCTCTATAAGATTATAGAGGCGAATAAAGTCGAGGTCCTCTAGGCCTAGGCGCTACGCCCCCGATCTAAGATATCGACGGCGACGACTATACTTATTAGGGTCGGTAGCCTAAAGGAGGCTAATAGGCTCTACGACCTAGGCCTAGTCCTCGAAGTATAGATCTTTTAATATAAACCCTATAACGAGTCGGTCTAACTATAAAGGTGCTATAACTACTATAGATACGGCTATATCGCTAGGCGATATATATCGATATAACTCTATAGCTAATATAAGAGCATAGTATACGACGAAGGTAAGGACGAATATAAGGCTAAGAAGGGCGAAATCCCTTATAACTATATCTTATACTAAGGGGACTACCTATCGTAGACCTAGACCTACCCCGTAGCGAATAAAGCCTAGGGAAAAGTAAGGGAAAACTACCCGCGATAACCCTAACGGTTCGCGAATACCTAGACGTACGCCGAGCAATAGGTGCTCCCTACCGTCGAAACCTAAGGCGTTCCTAAATCGACCGTAGTCCGGAAGCGGGGACTAGGTAGACCGCGCCGGGATAAGAGGTCGAGCTCGAGACACCCGCTAGCTAGCAGGGCTAGGGAGGCCGAACCGAGTACGAACGATATTCGTAGGTATAGTAGATAGAGAAGCGCTAGGAGATAGAGCGCCTCCCTCCTTATATAGACGACCCCTTTTACCCTAACCTTACCTATATATAACTAAAAGTACTATTCTAGAATATATAGAAGAGATATAAGCTAGCTCGGTTAGCGCTTTACTACTAGGCCGGCTTCGACCTAATAGTACTATAGGAAGTAGAAGCTATACCGGGAGGCGGCCCCCCCCCCCTTAGAGCGGCGCCCTATAGCCTAGTCTATAGGGAGGGGAGGTACGCGCTATATATATATAAAAGGCTCGGGCTAGGGACTTAGTCGCCCTAGTCTAGACTAGACTAAAGCGAGGTGATTTTCGGGGATAGTACTAGACTACGGGCGATTTACTTACTACTAGGGGCCGCGAGGGTAAGAGCGCTACGCGACCTAAGCGTAATTAAACCAGAGTACCTTATAGTAATAGTAGGGGACTTTAATATCTATTACCCGCTCTAGGATAGATATAATAGAACCTCGGATAGCGCGATATAACTTATATAGGAGGCGATAAGGCTATAACTCGAACTTGCTACCCCGAGAGGGGAGTATATAAGATTCTTCTACGGCTAAAGGGATAGTACTATTAACCTAGCTTAGGCAACGCTAGAGACTAGAATATAGTATACCGGGCCCGACCTAGACCTAACTAGGTTAAACTATATCCCTTAAACTATTATACTATAGGTCGATACCTAGGCCTAGGTACCCGAACCGGCCCTAAGGTAGAAAGAAGCGGAAGTAAAGCTAGTTAAAGCTAAGACTACGTCCCGGCTAGGACTATACTAGCTAATACTCTAAACGCTTAAGGATATCGATAAGGACCTAGACTACGTCTTTACTACTCTAGCGTAGATCGCGATAGCTACGGTTCCGCGCTGGGGGTAAGTATTACCTAGGGGCAACGTATAGTTTACCCTAGAGGTAGGGAGGGCGACGAGGGAGGTAAAGAGGGCAAGGAGGAAGTATAGGCGGGAAAGAAATAAGGCGAACTAGGAAGACCTATATAAGGCGTCTATAGCTTAAAAGTAGACCGTCCGCGAGGCGAGGAGGGCCTACTAGCGCGAGTTCCTAGAGGAATTTAGCGCCGATAATACTAAGCTCTAGAACGTAGAGAGGTAGGTAAGACTCTATAGTAGGCTACTACCGGAACCGACTTATATCCTACCGCTAGTTAAGGAAGGCGAGGACTAACTAACGGAAACCTTCGAAGGGAAGGCCTAGCTACTAGCCGCTAAGTTCTTCCTACTAGAGGCTAGCACGACCTAAGGGCCACCCCGGCCTATAGCCGAGGCGACCCTTATAGTTAACTAATAGATCCGGCTAGCCGACGTTATAAGGGCGCTAGGTAAGATAGTAAGCTAGAAAGCGGCGGGTCTAGACGGCGTCCCCTTAAGGTTTATTAAGAAGTACGGCCTAGCCCTAGTCTAGCGACTAGCTACGATCTTTAACGCTTATACCTAACTCTTATATTTCCTAGGTCGGTTCTATAGCGCGAATATAGTAGTTATCCGGAAGCTAGGTAAGAGGCCGGACGCTTACTATATAGTAGGGGGTTAGAGACTAATCTCCCTCCTACCTATAGTAGGAAAAGTACTTAAGTAGATACTAGCCTAGAGGATCGCGGGAGTAGCGGAGGCGAACGGCATCCTACTAGACGGATAAATAGGGAATAGGAGGGAACGCTTTATAAAGGCGGCGATCCTACTAATAATAGAACTAGTACGCGCGACGTAGGCCTAGAAGGGCATCGTATTATTCCTATAGCTAGATATTAAGGGCGTATTTAATACGGTTAACTATAATAAGCTTATAAGGGAACTAAAGCTTAAGGGATACCCTAGGTAGCTTACGAGCCTAATATAGAGCTTCGTAAGCAATAGGAGATCGACCTTTTACTTCGATAAGAGGACCTTAGAGCTAACTTAAGTGCCGACGGGAGTCCTCTAGGGCTCCCCCTTATCCCCGATCTTATTTCTATACTATATAACCCCCCTATATAAAAAGCTTAGCACGATATATAGTATTTATACCGTTAGCTTCGCCGATAATATAAATATAGTTAGTATTAGACCCGACGAGGCTACTACGGTAGCACGCCTAGAGGAAGCCTAAAAGGTATATATAGAATAGGCGACTAAGTTCGCGGTTACTTTCGAACTATTAAAGAGCGAATTAATATACTTTATATAAAGGAGATAAGCGATAACGACGCTAGTACGCCTCGGGGCCGACGTGGTAACCCTGGTCTAAGAGGCCCGCCTACTAAGGGTTTAGGTATACCGGAAACTACGCTAGAAGGTATACCTAAAATAACTCTAAGTAAAGTTAAAGCGCTAGACTATAGCCCTAACCGGGCTTATAGCGTCTATATAGGGCTATACCCTACTACGCGCTAGGGAAGTCTATAGTAAGGTAATCCGGTCCTTAATCTCCTATGCTATAGTTATATTCTATAAGATAACGCCCGCGGGGGGGAAACTACGCGGAATCGCGTAGGACCTTACCTAGGACTAGTTAGCTTGCCTCCGGGTAGTAATAGGTGCCTACCGCGCGACCCTAGTCTACTAAGTCGAAGTAGAGGCATAGGTGCCCTTAATCGACCTCTACCTAAACTAAAGAATAACGGACACCCTCTAGAGGCTAGAAGACTTAGGGCTCCTAGGCTAAATCTAACGCGCGTCTAACGCGGTCGCGGGTATACTTAAAAGGAGGCGATACTAGAGAGAGGGCAGACCCCTAGCGGCACTACCTCTAGGCAGACCCCCCCTCGCGGAGGAGATAAGGGGGGTCCGGAGCTAGATAGGAATAGACGACCTCCTAGATAAAGCTAAGTCGCTCGAAAAGCTAAATAAGGAATAGGCTACCCGATAAAACGCTAGGGAAGACGTAATCTAATAATACCGGACTACCCTCTACCCCGCCGACTTCCCGCCTTAGTTTAATAAGGCGATAACGCTAGACCGTTATAAGGGCCTCCCTAAGTATATTAGCATAGTAATTACCTAGATATATATAGGAAAGATCGGGCTTAACGACTTCCTCTTCGACTAATAGGTCCCCGGCGTAGTTTCGCTAATATATACCTACGGATAAAGATAGGACACTATTTACTATACGATAATCGACTATCTACTAATAGTAGGGGCGAGGGAGTCCCTCCTAATACGGGCCCGGGACGTAGGTAACGTAAGAGCGGGCCTTTAAGGGAAAAGGACTACGGCGCCGCTAGCGCAATAGTTCCTCCGCTTAAGTAGGCTCCGTTAGTTCGACCTAGCTCGGAGGCTATACGTAGATATACCGGATAATAGAACTAGGGTCGCGCTAGGGACGGAGCGGCCCTAACTAGGACCACCCTAGCTAACTACCTCCCTTACTAGGGCGACCTAGAAAGGGAGAGGACTTACGATTATAAGACTATAACTTTAACCGAACTAGACCTAGACTAAGCGTAAACCTCGCTAATTAAACTATAGACTAAATAGAACTAATATAACCTAACTAAACCGACCTTAATAGCTATAGAATAAGACCTATTACTAAAAGACTATAACCGAATAAGACCTAACCTAGAACCGAACTAAGATAGAGCTAATAACTAGCCCCCCTTAAACCACGACCCTAGCCTAGCTCGTTAGTAGCAACGTCCGCTTTATTATCGCGGTAGGAATAATAAGACCCCCCTAGGGTAGTACGCGGAGCATAGGAGGGAGTAACCTAAGGCTTACGAGGAGTATAGGGACTACTACCGCTACGAGAACCCTAACGATAACCGAATAGACCTAACCCCGAACCTAAACTAAAGCTAGCCTAGACGGCTAGCTTATAAGATAGAGTAACGACCGGGGTCTCTACTAGGGTAGGACCTATACTAGCGGCGGTATAGAGGCGTTCGCTACGGCCTATACTATAACTATAGATCTAATCGAGGTTAAGACTAGTAATAATCTCGGCCGGGACCGAACCGCGATAGCTATAAAGACGCTACTAGATAAAGTCGGGAGCGTTAGTAGGATCGGTAGGCGACG
Organism: Hirsutella rhossiliensis; assembly: GCF_020360975.1. Classification (NCBI taxonomy): domain Eukaryota; kingdom Fungi; phylum Ascomycota; class Sordariomycetes; order Hypocreales; family Ophiocordycipitaceae; genus Hirsutella; species Hirsutella rhossiliensis. The sequence goes on from NW_025408670.1 coordinate 3,495,174, forward strand.
TAAGACGGGGACGCTTCGGGGCGGGCTCGGCGCTAGGAGAACTGCTAGGCTATAGCTCGGCGTCGGAGGGAGACGCGGTTAGCTCCTAAGCTAGCTCTATAATAGCCGCGGGCATAGATACCTTAGCCTTAGCCTTAGATAGGGCCTTAGACGCGGCTGCCGCCTTACCCTTACCTTTGCCCTTCCCTTTATCGATAGGGATTAGGGCTAGAATAGGCCTAATAAGACTAATAAGATTAAAGCCGCTATCCTCTACGTTAGGGCCGTCGCTAGTAATAAGATAGAAATAGTTAGCGAGATTATTAACCGCTATAAGAGTCTTCCGGGCGACTAAGAGCGACTTAGGCCCGACCTAGGCTAGGGTCTTAATAGCGTCGCTAAACTTACCTAGGTGCTTCTCTAAGGACTTATATATATAGCGGGTATTATCTATAAAATAAGTAAAGGCTAACGCGAGCGTCTCTATATTCTTAGCGACCGTAGCTAGACCGGGGGCGGACTTACCTAACGCGCCCTTACCCTTAGCGGCGGGGGCCTTCCGACTAGCGCGAATATAAGTTTCTAGAGTAGTATAATAAAGGCGCTCCTATACTAAACCCTTAATAAGGGAAGGGCTATCGACCTCGGACTATACTTAGTAGAGGGCACTAGCGGCCTCTTCGCTTTTAAAGGTAATCTAGAACTTAGATTAGCACCGAACTCGGATAGTACTATAGCGGGAAGGGGTTACTTACTTAGTAATAAGACTAGTTAGAGTCGGCGTAAGCGATATACGCTTTAGCCTTTATAGTAAAAAGTAAAAACCGACCTAGGATAAAGCCGGGATTAATATATATAAGACTAGTTCTAATAGCCGGCAAAGGACTTATAGGTAAGCTTACTAGTAAGACGCCCGATATACGTAAAATATAAGATAGAGCGCTCCGATCCCGCTACTATAGCGACTTTCTTACGAGGAGGGGGTTTTAGAGAAAGCGAGCCGCTACTACCTAAGTCGGCTTCTTAGTTAGATATTACGACGTAACGATAAGCGAACTAGATATAGTATTAAGGAGACCTAGAGTTATAGAAATAAGGCGGGCGAGGTAGTAGTTAGGCCTACGAAAGAGATAGATAATAGAGGGATAGGAGGAGGCACGTATAGAACTAGGGGGGGAGGGCAGGTATATATAGGCGCGAGCCGGGCGCGCGTAATTAGTAACTACGAGATAGAGGGTAAATATAGGCCGCCGCGCCCCCGATTAGGAAGTCGCGTAGCTAGACGGGAACCGATTTACGATTAGCGGAGCCGGCCGACCGAATTTCGATTAGCCGGCCCTACCTAGGAGCGACCTATACTAGCGCCCGGCCCGGCAACCGGATATTACCTGCCCTACTAACTAACGGACCGATAAGCCGACGTAACCGCGGCCACGCGGCTACGACGCGGGAGCTAGGGTAAATAGAGGCGCCCGCGAGTCGGGCCCCCGGAGAGAGACTACTGCCTATAACCCTAGGCCCGGGCTAGCGAGCCTAGGCCGCGGCCGCTCGGGATAGTAGCGGCCACGGCCCGAGAGGGCCCGCGCCGAGACGCGATTTCGCGGGAGGAGCCCGCGGCAGCCGGCGTAAATTTCCTACGTACTACTACCACGACCTCGTTTAAGGCGGACCCGCACTAAAAGAGGGGAGGGTTTTCCCCTAAGCACTTTAGTTTTTCCCTCCTATTTAACATTAAAGTTCTAGATACCTCTAGCTAGGTCCCTAGCGTAATCTTAATAATAATAATAATATACTATTTATTAAAGCTATATATATATTATTAAATTATTCCTTAAGGAATAGTAATATATAAGTTAAATATTAAATCGGTACTATCTAGGTAGTTATACTAGCGGTAGGAGCTATTAAATAAGAGCTTTTAAATAAAGTTAATATAATAAAATCCTTTTAAACTATAACCTTAATAGTTAATAAAGATATATATAGAAGACTAAAGCTTAAAGAGACTATATAAGAAATAGCTACCTAGCTCCTAAGAAAAGATTTTTAGGCTTTAGTAATAAAAGTTAAAGAAGATAACCTAGGAGCTACCTAATAATAATAAAGAAAACCCCTTATAGATACCTTAATAGCTAAGATTCTCTTACTAAGAGGTAAGATCCTTAGTTATAAATAGGGCGCTAACTAAGTCCTTAAACTAGCTTATACTAGTATAAATAAGCCTTTAATAGTACTAGTATAATAGTAATTAATTATAAATAAAGGAGATAAGGCGATTCTAGCTATTAGATCTAAAATAATAAAAGAGATTATTAAAGTTATAGTTATAAAGGCTATAAGAGAATTTAAGAAAAATATTATTAAAGCTAGAAAGAAGTTTAGAAAGATCTAGAAGGTTAAAGATAAGATAAGGAAGAAACGACTTATTAGATTATATAATCTAAGAGTTAATACTCTCTTTAAAAGAAAAGTAGATAAGATTAACCCTATTAATAATACTTTATTAAACGGCTTAATACTAAAAGGGGACCTTAACTAAAAAAAAACTAAATAAAATACCGTTAAAGATAAGATATAGCTTAGACCTTACTTAAAATACTTAATAGGAAAATTCTTAAGTATATAAAAAGGTAAGCGGCTAATATAAGAAAGACTTAAAGTAATTTACGAATAATTTAAGGGCTTTCTTATAAAGGTAGAAATCTAGATCTTTAATAGTATTTTATTTAATAAGAAAGTAGTATTATTTTAAGACTTTATAGAAAGAGGTAAAGTCGACCTAGCTATAGCCCCCTTATAGGTTATTAAGATAATAGAATATAAGGTATAGTAAGTAGCTTTAATTCCGATCTTAAAAGTAATAGAGTAGAAAGTTATCGATATCCTTAAAATTAAACTAGAAATAAGAGTCCTTAAAGAAGGGTATAAGCTTTATAAGAACCCCTTTTTCTTAGTAGTAAAGAAAGATAGAGGACTATACTTAATTAATTCCGCTATATATATAAATACCGTTATAATAAGAGATATAAACCTACCGCGAAATATAATTAAGTTTAGCGACTACTTCTTAATATATAAGATCCTTTCCCTCCTAAACCTTTTTTAAGCTATAATTAGATCCTTCTTAATATTAAAAGCTATAACTTACCGATATTCGCGATACTTATTAGCCTCTTATATATATATATACTCCCTTAAAGGGCTATAAACTTAGTTAGCTAATTTATAATAATAATATAAAGAATCTTATAAGACCTTATACTAAATATCTATAGGAATTTCCTTAATAATATAAGTATTAAGGTGCTTAATATAACGTATAATAATAAAGAGGTAGCGCTAAGAGTAAGGAGATTTATCTTTAAATACCTTATTAACCTTAATAAAGTCCTAGTTAACGCTAAACTCTTTAATTATAGGATTATAAGGGCTAAATTAAAATTATATTAGTAAGTAACTAAAGTTCTTAGTTATATTAATAGAATAAATAGAAGGTACCTTATAAAAGCTAAAGTTATTAAAATTAAGGAATAGATAAAATATATTAATATAACGTATATTAAAGCTTTCCTTAGTATTATAGGATACTATTAAATCTAGATTAAATAGTTTACTATCTTAGTAAAACCCTTTATAGACCTATTAAAGAAAGAAGTCTACTAAGAGTAAGGAGATAAATAAGTAAATATAATAGCTACCCTTAAAGAAGCTATTATTAATTTAGTCTTTTTAATATCTCTTAATATTAGCCTAAGAAAAGGAGATATTATTCTAATATATAATACTAGTTTACTTAGCTAGGGAGTAGTCTTAATATAAATACTTAATAGAAAGAGGCGCCTTATAAGGTTTAAGAGTAAATTATAGTTATTAATAGATACTAAATATAATATAATAAAGAGGGAGTATAAGGCTATATTAAGTATACTTATAAAACTAAGAATATACTTATATAGCGTATATTTTATCTTAGAAACTAATATATAGGTCTTAGTTAATTAATTAAAAGGTACCCTTAAAGAGATTCTTAGAGCTATAATAACTTATTAAATAAGCTATATTTTCCTCTTTAACTTTACTATATAATATATTAAAGGTAAGAAGAATAGCGAAGCTAATAGACTCTTAAGAAAACTTAAAGGACCTTTTAATATATTAAATAAGGAAATAGAAGGCGATATTAAAGAATTTATAGACTTTTACTTAAACGTAATATAAGGGACTAAGCTATAAGGGGACTACTTAAAGGAATCGAGGATAATTATAGACTTCCTTTAAACGTTAAAATAGCTAGAGGGCCTTTCTAAATAAGACTATAAGAAGCTACGCTTAAAGAGTTTAAATTTTTATATTAAAGATTAAAAGCTTTAGCGACTCCTTAAGAAAGAAGAAAGGAGACCTATACTAGTTATAGATAACCTAAAAAAATAAAAAAAGATTATTATAAAGTACTATATATAAATATAATATAAAGGATAATAAGTTATATATATATTTATAAAGAATAAGTATTAGTAAGCTAGCCTTTAAAACGATATTTATAGTATAATCTCTTTTTATAAAGAATACTAATACTTTATAACTAAGAGACCCTAGGAAGTTATAACTATAACCGCGCTTAGCTATACTATAAGTAAAATTTACTTTAATAGCTAGTATATACTATTTAATTATAGGTATTTATACCTTATAAAAGTATAAGATAACCTTATTAGATAAGTAAAAGTAACCTTAGTTAAAGAAATTATAGCGGGAGCTATAACTAAATTTATACTCTTTATTATTTATAGGTATAGTATAATACTATATACTATAATCGATAGAGGGCCTAAAATAAATAAAGACTTTAAGTATATCTTAAAGGATATAGGCGTTAAAGTTATTTAAACTTTAGTATATAATCTAAAGGTAAATATAATAGTAGAATAAAGGTACTAAAGGTTAATAATAATACTTATAAAAATAGTAAAGAAAAAGGGTAAGTAGATTAAATACCTTAACTAAGTAATCCTTATAAACTAAATAGTAGTTAGAAAGTCTTATAAAATATTAGCTTTCTACCTACTATATAAATAGGAACTAGTACTACCTCTTAAGGTAGAATACTTAACTTAGTAACTAATCGACTAAGACGAAGTAAAGATAAGAGAATAATTATTTAAAGTATAAGTATAAGTTTTAAAAAGGAAAAGAAAAGATATAAAAGAAGCTAAGAAAAGAGTAATAAGATATTAAAATCGATTAATAAAGAGGATAGATAAAGCTAATAAGTATATAATAAGAAAAGAAAGCCTATAACCTAAAGGCCTTATCTTACTATTTAATATAAGACGATTAAATAATCTAAGAAGGTAAGCTAAGTATTAAATAAGGTAGAATAGTCCTTTTTAAGTAGTATCGCGCTTAAAGTAGTCTAGGGTATATAGGATTAAGACTTTAAATAGAATTATACTTAATAAGATAATCTTAAGAGAGTATTTAAAGAAGTTTAAAAAGGATAAGAAAGGTTAGTAATACTTTACTAAGAATAACTAGTTACTTTAAGATAAGATTACTCTTAATAAAAAAAAGAGGGAAGAAATAATAAATAAAGTAAATAATTTACTACTCTTACTAAGTAAAGAAGCCTTAGATTAAATAGTACTATAGTTATAATAACTCCTTAATAAACCTTAGAAAGATTAAAGCTAAGAAGAGAAAGAAAAGTAACTATAAATACCTAAGAAAGGCCTAAGGTATATAATTAAGGTTTAGCTATTATAACTTAGTAAAGTAAAAAAAGATCTTTTTATAGGAGCCTTAAAGATACTAATTAAATAAGAAAAGAAAGAGGTAAAAAGGAGCTAAGGAGGAAAAGGTAGTAAAGATAAAAATCTATAACTATTATAAGAAGTATACTAAAACCTAACTAATAACTAAGGCACCGTTTAACTATCTAATTAAAGGATAACTATAATAGCTAAGATATTTATAAGCGCTTTACTTACTACCCTATCTTTTTAAATTTTCTACTTAAAGCTTCTTAAGTAAATAAAGATAATATTTCCTACCGTTCGTTAATAATAACTTACCTTTTATTACCTTAAAAAAGATAAATAAAGATATAATTAGATAATAAAGTAAGAAAATAAATATTCTTACTACTTACCTCCTTTAAGAATAAGACTTTTTACTTTATAAATAAGAATATTTATTTTTTATTATAAAGGGGGAGACCTACTATAGCGAAAATAAACGAGCTTATAAAATAAATTTTAATATATTTTTAACTTACTAAATTAAACGTTTATAACTTTAAGAGAAAAACTTTTACTACTAAAGATAGTAACTAAATAAAGCTACCTATTCTTAGTAAACCTACTATAGACTACTATAAAGTAAACTTAAAGACTATTTAATTATTACTTAAGAGAGAGCTTATTAAACCTATATAATCTCTTTTTAGGAGAAATAAGTATAAGGTTAATTTCCTCCCCTTTCTTTAAATCCTTAGTAAGACTAAGGGGATTAAGGATATTATAAAGAAGATAAAGGGCGGTCTTATTATTAATATACTTATTATAAAATTTATTAGTCTTAAGGTTAGTATAGAAATTATAACTATATATATAGTTAGCGAATTTATTAAGGTTATAAGTAGCCTTATAGTATCTAAGAAAGTACTACTATTAATAAATAGGCGCCTTAGTTAAATACTAAATATAGTTAATATAAGAGCTATTAATAGTACTTAAAAGAGAGATATACTTATAAAAAGGAAATATAATATACTTATAAGCGGAAGTTATAGTTATTTAATAAGTTTAAATATACCTTTAATAAAGGTAAAGGTTATAAGTTCTATATAAAGTAATTAAGACTACTTAAGAGTATTCTTACTACTTTAAACTAAGCTAGGAAAAATAGTATCTATATAGATAAGTAATTTTTATAAGGATATAGGTTACTAGCTAACGTTTATAATAAGTAGTATAGAAGATAATTTAATTATACTAACCTAGTAAACTTTTAAAAAAGTAAGAGAGAGGAGAGCGACCGCGTGCTTTAATCCTAATAATATTAAGAGCTTTTAATAAGACCTATAACTAAAAGGCAATTTCTATATAAATTAGAAACCCTTAGTAACCGATATTATTTTTACTATAGACCTAAGTTTTAAAGTAACTATAGATCTATAAAAGAAGATAGTTAAAATAAGTAAAGTAAGATTAAATAAGTTAGATAATTATTACTTAAAAGTACTTTATATAAAGAGGAAAGACCTTAGTACGATAATTTTAAGTAAGAAGAGTAATAGTAATAAGGGAAGGTTATAGAAAAGTAGTTAAAGAAAGGTTAATAATATTTAATAGCTCTTTAGTTTTAAGTTTAGCGGTTTTATAAGATATAATAAGGAAAAAGAAGTAGTTATAAAAAGAAAAGATAAAAGGTAGCGGTTTAAAGAAATAAAAAAAAATAAAGAAGAGAAAAAGAAAAAAAGGAATAAAAAGAGTAAAGAAGGGAAGAAAAAGGTAGAGATTAAATAGCTCTTTAATTAATAACTAGTAAAAGAAGCTATTTAAGTATAACCCTTAAATACGCCTAAGACCTTACTATTATAAAGGCTAGCTAAAGTAACTAATAACCGCGCGCTTTAATAACTATTTATTCCTTTCGCTATACCTTCCTTCTTCCTTTCTTTTTCTTCCTTTTATATATATATATATATACTTTATACGCTTCCTTACTTATAACGGTCCCCTTTATTAATATAACTCTTATATATATATATATAACCCTTTTAGCTTCTTAGCGTTATAACTTAAAACTACTTACCTTAACTATTTAATCTTAACTTCTCCCTCTCTTTTACTTACTCTACCCTTTCCTAAGATATAGTAGCGAACCTAAATAGTATCCTAGGCCTAGCTATAGACCTTCTTAAGAATACCGCTATTTTCTTTAGCGTACTATTATTTAAGAGTAAGAGCTTTATTTTACTTACTTACTATAGTAAAGTTAAAGTAAAAGGTAGTAAAGGGCGCTTTTATACTAATAATAAGGAAAAGTTTATAGACTAAAACTAATAAGACGTTTATAAGTAAAAGTAACCTCCTTAGTATATCTATAAAGATTATTAGTACTTAATACTAATAGGCCTTATTAAACGGTAGGATATTACCCTTAAAAACGCTCGGATAATATATAAGGGCGTTAAAAAGATAAATATATTTACTAAGAATAAGGCCTATTAAGAAGAGTATATTATCGATATATATATCTTTTTCTATAAAGCTATCGATAAATAATAAGCTATAAGCTTTAGCCTTAGTATAATAATTAAGATCTTAATAAAAGGTATTAAGAATATAGTATACTTTTTACCTTACTTATTATTAGGTTATACTAACTATTAAAGGGAACCTATTAAAGATATAAAAGATAGATATATAAAGTACTATAAATACTTAAATAATAAGGAATATTTAATTAAGTTTACCGCTCTTACCTTTAACCTTAGTTACTTTATATATAAATTAAAGTATATAACTAAAGTTATTAACTTTTTAGTAGGACTAAATAAAAAGGGACTTTATTAAGGAGCGTTCCTTTAAGACTATAAGGAAGGAAACTTAGTTATTTTTAATACTTAGAAAGAGGGATAGTATATTAAACTCTATACGTTCTTATAAGTATAGTAGTAGTTTCTTTATATCCTCTAAGTTCCTTATAACTTTATTTATACGCTAGTCCCTTATACTACTTAGTAAGAAAGGTAGGAATTTAGCTACTTAGCCTTAATAATAATTTAATATTAAGTTAAAGGTATAGTTAAGCTATACCTTAAGATAATTAAGTAGCGATACTTAAAGGTTAAAGTAATTCTAAAGTAAAGGTATAAGGTAATATAAGAAGCCCTATAAATAGATAAAATCTTATACTAAGACTAGTATTTCTTTAAGTTAAATAAAAAGATAAGTATAAAAAGCTATATCGATAGGCTAATATATAGAATCTAAGCTATTATAGTAAACGAACTTAATTATATATAAGCGATATTATAAGGTAGCGGAGTTTCTTAGTAGTTTAATAGTAGGGTTAAATAACTATAAAGGATATTATTTAATTAAGGTTTAATAACTTTTAATAAAGTCTTTCTTATAAGGATTCCTAAGTATAAATAGATTTACCGATATAACTATATTATTTTAAGAGATTAAGAAAGATAAGACCTTTAAAAAGTCTTAGAAGTAGTTAACCTTTAAGATAAGCTTAGTAGATAGAAACTACTACTTTAAAGAGATATAGAACTAGCTTATATAGTTGTCGCGTATACTATATGCGTTAATTAACGCTGTCGCTTATATCTAATAGGCGGCTATATCTTTTTCGTGATAGTTATAAGCCCGGGCGGAGGGGTTACCCCTCCGGGAACTTCCCGGTGACTGCGCACGCACTTCTAGCTAGCCTGGCGCGCATTACCCGAAGGCCCGTGGTTCGAGTCCCGCTAGCGCAATTAAGCGCGGTTTTAGCATAGGGCCTGCCTATATAAAAATTCCCGCTATAGTCTAGGATATCTAGGTATCCCGGGACGAATTAACCCGATATCCCTAAGGGGGTGTGTCGCGTATACTATATGCGTTAATTAACGCTGTCGCTTATATCTAATAGGCGGCTATATCTTTTTTATAATAATAGTAAGGAGAGCGAGAAAAGAGCTAACTATACTAGCTACTTTTATAGAGTAACTTAACCTAATTACTTAAGCTATATATAGTTTCTTTATAAAACTCCTCCCTAAAAAAACCCTTAACTATTTAATCGCGCTAATAAGAATTAAGAATAGGCCTAGACCTTTATTACCTTAAGCGTTAACTAAATTAAGCTCCTTATTTAAACTAAGTAGCTTTTCCTTAAGTAACCTTAAGATAGGATCCTTACCTTAAAGTTTATAAAGGAAAGAGCTAAGCGCCCTTACTAGTCCTTTTATTTATATAAAAACAATGCCTTTATTTTCCCCCTTAAATATATAGCTAATTAAGCTTACTCCTTACCCGCTATTAATAACTCCTTTAAATATATAAAAAAGTAAAAGACTTATAACTATACCCTTACTAATAACTTAATAAGAAGCTAGTAAGGAAGAAAGGTAGATAGCGCGGCTATTAACTTACCTTAGGACTCTAAAATTACTAGGCGCTTAGTTAATTACCCTAAGGCTAAAGACTTTAGTAACGCTTATAGCGCGCCTTAGTACTCCTTAGAAATAAAGTATAGTAATATCCTCTTTAGCTATAGTCCCTATAAGGTTTATACTAAGCTTTAAACCCTCTTAGGTTAAAGGAGTTAAAAACCTAAGAATATATTAAAACTACTACTAAGATATTAATAACTATAATTCTATACTTTTATATACGACTACTAGTAACGTAATAATAATTAGTCTATAAGACTCTATAGCTTATTTAATCTAGCTATACTTAAAGCTATAGACTAGTAAAAACGCTAACTATTTTATTTCCTTAACGCCCTTAAGAATAATAAGCGTAAATACTTAAGAGCGTATATAAGTAGTAGTAGATAGTTATTTAAAGAAAGAAGTATATAAGTAAAGATAAGAAAGAGCTAAATAAGTAGCTTATAGGTAAAGGGAGGAATAAATAATATAAAGGGAAGGGATTATAGTAAAAGAGAAAAGTTCTATTAACGGTTTATTTACTTACTTATATACTTAGGAAGAGAGCCTTACCTATTATTATCGCGCTATTTTTATTAGTATCTTAAGTTAGAAAGTCGCTAAGGAGGAGTTTAATAAGTAAGATTATACCTTTATAAATATTATCTTATTAAAGGGATAAGACCCTTAGTACTTACTATCTAACTTCCTTTTAAGTATACTTAAAGGCTTTATAAAGACCTTAATTATTTAATAAAGTATCTTCCTTAATTATAGTTAATTTAAATTTTTATTTTTCCCTTTTAAAGTAAAGGCTATTAGTTATATAACTTTAATAGAGATAAAGAGGTATTAAGTAAAGAAATCTCTAAGACTTATATTAATAACCTAAGACCCTTAAAGCTATATATAAAACCGATAATTAAATAATTATATAGTTAATTACTTTATTAATCCTTAGCTATATACTACGCGTACTTTAAGTATATACCTTTATCCCTATTAAACTACTTTTAGATCTTCTTCTTATTCTATAAGAGGAGGTATAGGAAGGTAAGCGTATTTTAGCTCTACCGCTTTCCTATAGTCTCCTTCTTTATTAAGATTATCTAATTTAATAGCTTCCTCTTCTTTTTCTTTAAAGTTAGCGTTATCCTTAACTACTTTAATATTAGTTTCTTCCTTCGTTTCCTTATCTAAGACCTCTTCTTAAGACTATTAAGAAGGGGGGATTTAGATCTTTTAAATTATCTAACGTTAAAAGAGTAAGAGGGGCTATTAATCCCTCTTTTTATTAAAGAAGCTAGATTTATCGAAAATTATATCCTTAGTTAAAGTAACCTTTTATAAAAGTAGAATCTAAATCTAAAAGATATTTATAAAGTTATAGCTAATAAGGTAATTAATAAAGGCTCTAAGATTAAGCTTTCTTTTCTTCTTCCTTTTTAGCTATATATTAGTAGTTATAGTATATACCTTATAGCTATAGGTATAAAGATAGGCTAGTAAGGCCCTCTTTATAAAAAGCTTAAGGGGGGATTTTTAGTTTATTCCTTAGTTTAATTCCCTAGGGTCCTTAAGGTCCTTAAGGGTCCGGTTCTAAAGGTAATAAGCAGTCTTAATAACTTCCTTTTAAAGGTTATATAAAAGCCTTATAATAAGTCTTATTATATAGGCCCTTTCTATTATAGTACCCCTTAATCCTTTTACCCCTTTATTTTAAGCTTAGGTATTTAGTGCTAATAGGAGCGGTAAAATACCCCTTTTTTAGAGCTAATTTAAGATATCCTTTATAAATAGCTCTCTATTAAACTATATCTTCTTTACCTTATAGCCGAAGTAGGATTTTATTTAGTTAATAAAGTCTTAGAGGGTAAACTAGTTATACTTACTTAGGTAGGTCTATAAGAAATAAGGGAAAACTATCTTTAAAAAAGCGTCTATAAAAAACATTACCTTAATAAAGCTTTCTTAGTCCTTAGAGATATCTATTTAGTCGACCTAAATTTCCTTATATAGCTAGTCTAGCTATAAAGGGGTTCGTTTAGAAATTTTTCTCTTTATTTTTCCTTAGCTATAGTATTTATATTTAATAGTCTTTAGGCCCCTTATTTATATGCCTTATTATTAGCCTAGCTTATATAAAGCTAGGGGGCCTAGTATAACGACTAGTGTTATTCCTAAGGGATAAACCTATCGGGGGGTTTATATTAGTAGATATAATAGGGAGTGGTCTAAGCAATAATATATATATTACGTTAGTAATAAGTCGGAGGTCGTAGACCGTAGACTATAACTAAGTAATTAGAATTAGAGATAGAATCGTAATAAAGATCTATATTAAAAGCTAGAGAGCTATCTATCTAAAGGAGTAAAAGTAGGTAGCTATATATACCTATAGAGACTATCCTTAGATCATAGTCCTAGCCGTGATCCCCTTCGTGGCTTACTATAGCTTACTCGTAAGCTATACTCTTAAGTAGTAATCTATCTATATAAGGCTTACTTAGCTTACGTACGCTCTAGGTAAGCTAAGCCTAAGTAACTTCTCGTCCCGACTATTATTCCGAGCCGCCTTATTATATGAACGTGGCCGGCTCTCCTACGACCTGCTGACCGTGGTCGTAATACGATATCTCCCCTCCTTTTAGTCTTATCCGTAAGACCTGCTGCTGCCTTAGCCGCCGTGTATAAATATACCCTTATCGCGCGTATATATATTCCCCGTTTCGTCCTTTCTATCCCTTAGGATATGCTGCTAATAGTATGTCTAGTCGCGTGTCGAAGGATCGTTCTCGTAAGACCCTTAAGCGTATTCGTTTAGCTAAGTCTATTAATCGTCTTAGTTTCGACGTTATGCCGTGTTCTTTCTATTTATCGCGCGGCTTCCGCTATAAAATACTAGAGAAATCTTCTAAGTGTGCCGAATATATATAGCGGGGTCGTTCCTACGATGCGTCGGGCGTAGCGATCAGCTCCCGTAGGTAACTTCGTTGTCCTACTTATTGTTTGCAGCTAACGTGTTTCCTAGTATCCCGAATAAATCTAGAGTCCGATCGATTAGATAAAGAAGAAGAAATTGCTAAGGAGCGAATGTTAAAAGCTTAAGCCGACCTAAACGAAGCCTTGGCCCGTTTAGCGCGACTTCGCCGTTAAAAGCGCTAGCTAAAGACAAAGGGCACCGAGATAGTCCGTCGGGGCCTTCGTTCCTTAGATAACCTTAACGAGGCTAAGCGCTAAGAATCTAAAGCGGTAGTCGATGTTTAGTCTATAGGTAGATTTAATATAATTAATTAGAATGCTATTAGTTCGTTAGGTGATTTTACGATACCTAGGGTAGATTTTACTAGTAGAACTATCGAAGTAGAGAACCGTAGTAGGTTAAGTGCTTAAGTAGTTCCTAGGTATTTTCTTCTAGTCTATATCCCTTCTACTTAATAAGGTATTCTTATTACTAACCTTGTTTTCTTATATCTAGTATTTATTCTACTTTATATTCTTAATCGCCGTCGACTTTAATTTTTTCTTATAGTTTAGCGTTTCGTAGTACTAGTTTTAATAATAAGATATAAAATATCGGGTATATCTATATTATCGTTAGTAGCGAAAGTTCGTAGTTAACTTTTAAAATAGCTTTCTTAACCTTAAACGGTTTAAGTTTCTTAAAATCTAATTTATTACTTAGTCGTTTTATTTTAATATTTCGTCGTATAAGGTAGACTATATCTCCCTCTTAAAAGATTAGTCCCTATAATCTTTTCCGATTATAGTAAGTAGATATTCGTTCTCTAACGAATTAAAGTTCTTATTATATTTCTTTATATAATTTTCGTAGCTAATCTACTTATAGTATCGCTCGTTCCGCTTATAGTCCTTTTTAAGTAACCTTAAATGCTTCTAGGTTATATTTATAATTAGCGTATACTAGTAAGAGCTTAGTTATTTCCGTAACTAAGCTATTATAAGCTAGTTACGCTATTAGTAGCTATTTAACTTAATCGTTTTATTTATAACTAATATAGTATCGTAAATATTATTTAAGCGTTTAGTTAAGTCGTTCCGTTTATCTATCTATTTATAGGTAATAAGCTATACTAAGCTTATATTTCGTCCCTAATTATACTATAAGAGCTTACTAAAATTTAGCTATAAACGTGCTTCCTCTATTAGAGATAATCTCGTTTAGTAGTCCGTAATTACTAATAATAGTTCGTAGGAATATATATACTAGCTCTTCTATATTACTTACTTCTTTATATAGTAAGAAGTATCCGTACTTCGTTAATCTATTAGTAATAACGAATATACTATCGTACTTAACGTTAGTTATAGGTTCTTTTAATAGTAGTAGCTTTATAATATAGTCGAAAGCTATCGAATCCTATAGTTTCTCTAGTACTAGTAGCGTTTATAATTCTCTATATAGTTTATATCGTTCGGCTTTACTTTATACGCAAAGTTTATATTTTTTAATAACTTATTATACTACTTCTTTAAGCTATAGGAAGTTATATTATCGTTTAATCTATTCTATTATTCTTTAGATTCCTTAGTATCTATATATTAGATATTCGTATATATCTTATATAACTTTATCTCGTAACGCTAGTAGTATCTAGATTTTATTCTTATATATTAGAACTTCCGAATATTCTATATCGTATCCTTTTAGTGCTTTATATTCTTTTATCTATTTTAGGATCTTTTAGTAAGTCGAGTTATCGGGTTATACTTTAAATATTATATTTAGCTATCGTTGCTAGTAGTTCCCGTTTTTATTAATTTCTAGGAGCTATCCTTTCGCTATAGGTGCTCCTATATTATAGTTACTTTGTCGACTAAGGGTATTAGCTCGACCGTTTTCTATTCCTTTTCTATAGATTATTTTATAGTCGAATTCTAATAAGTATTCGGCTTATTAGATCTATCGTCCGTTTAACTATTATATTATTGCAAAGTATAAGATATTCTTATAATCTATATAGACCTTAACTTTATATTTACTTTTAAGAAGGTAGTATCGAAATTCCTTAAAAGCTTAAATAATTATAAGGAATTCTTTATTATAGATAGGGTAATTAAGTTCTACGCTATATAGCTTCTTTAAATAGAATATAATCGGTTATAGTTTTCCTTTATTATCTTTTTATCCGATTTATACTCCTAGAGCAAAGTCTAATATATCGGTTTCGAGTTCGATTTATCGTTTTAAATCGAAGGTAGTTAAGACTAGTTCTTACGTAATCGTAGTCTTAATATATTCGAAAGCTTCGTTAGCTTTATCGTCCTATATAAATCCTTTTTCCTTCTTCGTTAAGTTATATAGTAGTACTATAATCTTTCCGAAATCTTTAATAAATCGTTAGTAGTAATTTATAAATCCTAGGAAACTTTATATATCCTTAACGTTCTTTAGCGTTAGCTATTCTTTAACTAAGTTAATCTTATCTTATTATATTCGTATCTCTCTTAGTAAGATCGTATATCTAAGGAAGTCTACTTCCTATATATAGAACTTACTTTTCTTTAGTTTAACTAGTAACTTCGCATTCTAAAGT
The DNA here is from genome assembly GCF_020360975.1 of Hirsutella rhossiliensis. Classification (NCBI taxonomy): domain Eukaryota; kingdom Fungi; phylum Ascomycota; class Sordariomycetes; order Hypocreales; family Ophiocordycipitaceae; genus Hirsutella; species Hirsutella rhossiliensis. The sequence continues at coordinate 3,510,867 of NW_025408670.1, forward strand.
ACGCGGAGTACCTTATAAACGTGTTCTTTATATTCTTCTAGGGTATCTAAGAAGATTAGGATATTATCTAGGTATACTACTATAAAGATATCTAAGTATTCGCGTAGGATATTATTAATTATCCGTTAGAAGGTAGCTAGTATATTTATAAGTCTAAATAGTATTACTAGATATTCGAATAGTCTAAATTTCGTTTTAAAGGCTATTATCTATTTATATCCCTTTTTTATACGTATTAAGTTATAGGCGCCTTTAAGATCGAGGGCTATAAACTATGTTTTACTATATAGTCGATCTTATAGTTCTAATATAAGCGGTAATAGTATTCGGTCCTTTATTATAATATCGTTTAGGCGTCTATAGTCGATAACTAGTTATAGCTTACCGTTTTTCTTTAGAATAAATATAACTAGGTAGCCTACTTCGGATATTAATATTCGTATATATCCCTTTTATAGATTCTCGTCGAGGTAGTCGCGTAGCGTTTATTGTTGCTTTTCGTTTAAGTTATAGATCTTATAGAAAGTCGGCGTTATTCTATCCTTAAGACAAATTTCGTGGTCCTATTAGCTATATTCGGGTAACCCTATCTTAAGTTTTTCCTTAAAGAGTTTATTATATTTCCGGTATTCCTAGGGGATGTTCTTTATTCTATCTTATAGGCTTTATTCTTTCTTTTAAGAGCTAGTTTCTCTTAACTTAAGCTCTTTATTAATTTATTTAAGGTCTTTCCTTAGAGTAGCAATAACTCTTTAGATCTTTATATTATATCCTTTATTCTATTTATATCGGATGCTAGGTTATATAGCCGTGTTAGTTAGTACGTAGGTCTTATTAGTCGATTTTATTATATCTACCGGTTCGGTTACTATTTTCGTTCGTATCGCTAAAGCCCGTAATAATTTACTTAAACGGTTATCCCTTTTATCCTATTTAGTAGCTAAATTATCGTAAAATTTACTTTCTCCTAAATCTACTAGTCCTAGAAACTTACGTCTTCGTTCTAATATAGCTAGCTAGTTTTCTAGTTAATTAGTAGGTTGCTCTCCTATAGCTATAGAAGCCTTAATATAAGGTCGTGTTCTCTAATATCTATAATATCGAAGTTAACTTATTTATCGTAGCCCTAGATATTAATATCGAGGTAATTAATCTCTATATTAATAATTCTATTATTATAGTTAAAGGCCTCTCCTTTAATATTCGTAAGTTTATATAGATCCTTCTTATATCTCTATATAAGTCGGTAACTATTAACGACTCTAGGTAAAACGTAATTGCCTATCGCGCTATAGTTTAAAAGTATACGCGCGTAATATCCCGCGATTTAGATATCTAATACTATTTAGTTGCTATAGCTTGCCGTTGCTATATATAGGGTCCTTAGATCTTATTATATCGTGCTAGTCTATAGCCCTTTTATAGATAGCGTACCTCGTTTTTTACCTAGTCCTTATTTATTTCGTCTATATATTCTTCTTCGATTTATTGCTAGTATTATTTCTTTATTCTTTCGTCGCGTTAAGTTATTATTTAACTTGAGAGGCTAACTTCTTATAACTAGTTAAAGATTTCTTATTTCTCGACGCTATATCGTTTATACTAAGTCGCTTCGTAGTTAATTACGTAGTTTATATCGTAATTCTATTTGTTTTCGTACTAAAGGTTAAGTTTTCGTTCTATATCTTTCTATTTTTCGTGTAGTATTTCTATATCGATTTTTCCTTAGTCGAATACGGCCTATAGCCTTCGTACGTATTGCTAATAATCTTTTAGTGCACTATTATATCGTTTATACTATACTTATACTTTTTCGTATTTATAAACTCTATAGTTCGGGTATACGTATTCGTTATAATCTTCTTTATCGTATTTAATTCGTTGCGTAAGTCTTTAGAAGATTAATAGTTCGGGTGCCTTAGAGCGAGTAGCGCTATACTATTCTTCTATTTTAGCGTGTTTATAGATTTTATATATCTCTAAAAGACATCTCGTTAATAAACCGTAATTATCGCGGTATTTAAGTAGTATACCGTAATTAGGTTCTAATAATATAACTTAGTCGTTTAGGTAGCGTTAATCGATTTTCTAGTAGTCTAGTTTTATACTTAAGTAGGGTTTCGAAAGTACTTATCCCTCGAATCTAACTAGGAAGGCATTATATTATACCTTTATCTAGAAGTATATTATATAGTCTAAGTAGACGTATAAGGTCTATAAAATATACTTATGCTCTTCGTAACTAAGTACTATTCTTAGGTTATCTAAAAATTCTCCTCGTAGCTACTATTCTCGTTATAGAGCTATAAAAGTATCGACCGTGGCAATAGCTATAGCGTAGTCTTCTCCGTATAGTGCCGGTTTATATCGAACTATTATAGCTTATTAATTTTCCGTGAGAATTTAAGGTATTTATTAAGTTCTAATTTTAAGTATTTCTTCGAATTCTTCGAAGTATAGAGCGTGTTCTCCGATCGTAGCGTTTTCCCTTAGTAGTAAGGGTAGTAGTATAAGTTCGTTCTCGTCTTCCGTTTCTTTAGGTATTTCTTATTTTTTAGAGCTTATATCGTTAATACTTCGTTATTCCTCCTTAGGTTATTATCCGAGTTTTATAAGTATAAGGGCTGCGTTTATATCTTCTTTATTATATTATTTATAGACTACCTATTATTATTATCGATTTTTATTTCGTATATCTTCCTAGAATCGTTTGCCGTTCTTCTTAATCTAGTCTTAGGAGACTCCTTTAAGATAGGGGTATTCCGGTTCTATAAATTTAACTTATTTCTATATTTTAGGATCCCTTCGTTATATTATTATAAGGGTCTTCTTTAGTAGCTTTAGGAACTATCCGGTACCGTTCTTATCGCTTAAGTATACCGTGCATTCGTCGTCGTAGTATATAGTCTAACTAAGGAGTTTATACTTTAGTTCCTATCTATTAGTAGCGTTTAGGTGTTTCTTACCTTTTAGGGCTAGTGCTTAGTAGGTTTTCTTCTCCTTATAAGGTTATCTATATTCTTTAAAGTAATGTCTAAGTTTCCCGTAGTTAAAACACTTTCCTTTACTTTTCTATATTACGTTTAGGTCTATCCTACCTAGGTTAGTTATATAGGCGTAGGCAATAGGGGTTTCGCGCTTCTTTTTATAGTTAGCGTATCGGTTAAAGTTATTCCTATAAGAAGGGTTCTAGTTTCCTCTTCCTTATTTCTTTTCTTAGCGTCGCGTATACTATCTATTATCGATTCGTACAACTATAGCAATATAGTCCGAGAGGTTATTAGGTCGATTTTCCTTATAGAGCTCGTCCTTAACTTCTTCTTTAAGCCTATCGTAGAATTATAATATAAGAGGTTCGTCGTCCTAATTAAGCTTTAAGGTAACTTAACGGAACTTCGTAGTATAATCTAATACTAAGATCCATTATTAGAGTTCTCGAAGTTTCTATTTAGCTTCTCGTTCCTCGTTAGTTATTCTAAATACCTTTATAATAGCTTCTTTAAATCCTTAGAAACTAGCAAAGACTTTATCTATCTCGTTATCTTATCGCGCTAGTTAGTTATCGAGAAAATCCCTTATAATAAGTCTAAACTAAGCGAGTGCCGTTCTAGATAAACAATTTCCTACGTAGAGTACCTTTTCGACTAGGTCCGAGAGTTTAGTAGGGTAAAACCGGTAGTAGGCCTTAAGTTAGGTAAGAAAGTCTCGAAGCGTGCTATAAGTACCGTTAAATAGTCCTAGCTGTTTTAGTTTAACTGCTTCTCTAAGGTCCCTAACTTATCCGTTGCCTCCTCCGTTCTTAAGTAACTATACCTTATATCGAAGGGTAATAATCTCGCGTATTATATCCTAAGGCGATATAGTAGCTCTAGAGTTAGTTAATCTAGCTTGCTATATAGGCATATTAATAGTTGCGATATTGCTTAGAGTAACGCGGTATTATACTAAATAAGAGCTTTTAACGTATAATAACTAGTATTATTCCTAAGGGATAAACCTATCGGGGGGTTTATATTAGTAGATATAATAGGGCGTGGTCTAAGTAATAATATATATATTACGTTAGTAATAAGTCGGAGGTCGTAGACTATAGACTATAACTAAGTAATTAGAATTAGAGATAGAATCGTAATAAAGATCTATATTAAAAGCTAGAGAGCTATCTATCTAAAGGAGTAAAAGTAGGTAGCTATATATACCCGTAGAGACTATCCTTAGATTATAGTCCTAGCCGTGATCCCCTTCGTAGCTTACTATGGCTTACTTATAAGCTATGCTCTTAAGTAGTAATCTATCTATATAAGGCTTACTTAGCTTACGTATGCTCTAGGTAAGCTAAGCCTAAGTAACTTCTCATCCTAACTATTGTTCCGAGCCGCCTTGTTACGTAAACGTGGCCGGCTCTCCTACGACCTGCTAACCGTGGTCGTAATACCTAGGTAACTAAGTTATATATACTAAAGAACGCCGTCTCCTTAGGCTACTAAAAGAGGGTCCTTAGAACCTACCCTCCTTTAAGTAAGGAAAGCTAACTTCTTAAGAGATTCCTTTTTAAGGATAGGTTAGAATTTAAGAATAAATTAACTATATTTCTCCTTAATAAGCTTAATCGTTTAATTCTTTTAAACTAGCCTCGTAGGCTTAGAAGTTATATCTTAGAAGATTCCTTCCTCTTAAAGAAAGTAAAAGGAAATTAGCCTCGTTAAAAATTAAAGGTAAAAAGCTACCCTTTTTCGTTAAAGAATTTATATAGTCCTATTAAGTAATTTCATCGTAAAATTCACCCTTCTATACCCCTCTATCTATATAGTTAATTCCCCGGTAATAAGGTATTCCCTCTATACCTTCTTAAAGGACCTAAATCGTAAGAGTATATTATAGATATTAAGGGAAGTACTAGAGTTAAGGATAGCTAATTTTTATAGGGGATAATTAAAGGGCTCTAACGGTTAGTCTAAGCTTTATTAATCTATAGGTAAGACGAAAGCTAGATTTACTATACTAACGATTTTTCCTTAAATTTATAGCTTAAATAAAGGCAGCGGCGTTATTAGTTATTATTTCTTAGCAACCTAAATCTCGTCTATCTTCTTCTATAATAAAGGGTCCTCCTTAAGAGACTATTATATTATTTCTTATAGCATTTTTAAAGGGTTAAATCCTTTAGGTTAGTTTTCCTTAAAGACCTATTAGTATTATAATAACTAATAGCCTAGGGATTTATAGGCTAGGTAGCCGTTTCGTTTTTTAGTTTTCTATTTCTTCGAGGAATCCTCGTCCCGGTCCGGAAGGTCTACTTAAAAACCCCCCCTTTTTACCCCTTATTACTAATTTTAACGAAGAGGTTCGATTTCGACTAGTTCCCTAATTTTTCGACTAACGAAATAAAAGGTCTATTAGGGGACTAGTCGGGCCGGACGGACTAACGGGGCCGGGCCCAGAGTAGTAGGCGGAGCTAGGGCCGGGACTAGGGCAGCCGTTAAAGATAGGGTTAAGGCTCTCGAAGGAGGTAGAGCTAGAGGGGCAATAGCCGTAGTAGCGGGGGCCGTAGTAAGAGGGGCTATAGTAGCTATAAGGGCAGTAGGTCGAGCTATCTAGGTCGAGTGCTAGCTACGAAGGAATAAGACTACTTATTATTATACTTTAATAGCTATAAGGAACGGTGTTCCTACTATAAATAAAGCAGCTATAATATACTCTCCCGATTATATAAGCTAATAAGTAGTATATTAATTATAGATAAAATCCTATCCTATAGAGCAAGAATCGCTCGTTATTTTGCATGTTATTATATATTAGACGGGTTGCCCCGGTTATCGTACAATCGGGAATCGAAGGAACAGAGCTAACTTAGAATGCTAGCTAAGACCTCTTAAGAATACCGGCACGACCAACCTCCTTTAAACACGAATATCAGTGGAACCAAGACACTTCTAGATTCACTCGAGGTATCACGGAATTCCTTAGTCTTAGGGCTATACGGCAGCCTAAATCTGGTCCCGAAAGGTTCTTCCGTTTAGCTATAATTGTCTATATAAGACAGCATGTCCGCTAGTAGATAGAGAGAGAATCATTAACTTAAACACCTCTTCTACATACTAATACACTACTAATAAATTCCGTTGAAAATCCTATCTTATACTCCTTCTTCCCCTCTATTACGTAGTCTTACGTGATTCCTTAATTTCCTAAAATTCCGCTTTTGCTTATATACCTTAAGAATAGCCTCTTTATTTAGTTCCCGGCTAGCTTCTTAAAAGATAGTCGAGTAACCGTTACTAATAGGTTTTATTAGTAGAGATATATCCTATAGCTACTAGCTAGAAAGAGTTTCTATTAAAAAGTATTAGTTAGCTTCCTCGAGGATCTCTTCTTACTTAGCTAGCTATAAAGAAGCTAGTAGGCTCCTAGTAGAAAAGGCTCCTAGGTATACTATATAGGTCTTCTTAATATAGTTAGTTATATAGCCCCTTAAGGGAGCTATTAAGGTCTTAAGCTTTTAAAGCTACTACTTAGGGGTCTCTTCTTCTTAAAGAGAGATTAGCTTTATAGTACTAACAGATTCTATTATTACTATATATATAGTAGTTAGCAGCTTTATCTTATAGAGGTATTCCTTATAGTAACTCTTATAGTTACCTAAGGTAGTAGAAAAAGCTCTTTACTATATAGAGGTTAGCTTAGAGAAGAGGGAAGCTCCCTCTATAAATTCCGTTGCCCTAGGATAAAGAGGGGGCTTAAGAGGGTCCTACTTATTAGAGAAGACTAAATTATAGATAGTTCTATCTATACGAGCCTATAGCTCCTTTACCTACTTATCTTAATCTTAAGGCTTTATAAGAATCGTCTTATAGATAATAAGGGCGGCTAAGGAATCGTTTTTCGATATTACTATAAGGGAAGGGTAGAAAAGTTAGTTAAAAATCGGCTTTTCTAGTATAAGAGGTAAAAGGAAGCTACGAGGGATATAAGAAAGGTGCCTTTTATAGTAGCGGGAAGGTATAGGAACTCTATTCCTCCCGGGTTTTTAACTATCGTATAAAGAGATATAAGAAGTATATAAAAAATATATAAAGGTAAAAGTAAAAGTAAGGGGTTAGATAGAAAGGGCAAAGTCATTTAATTCTTATAAGGGCAGTAATTATAGTAAGGGAGTAATTATTATATTACCTTAATTATCCTTCTTTCTTCTATCTAACGCCCCTCTTTATACCTATCTAGTATCTTAATTAATAAAGAAGATCTTACTTAAAGAAGCTATTAATATCCTCTTAACTACCGAGCTTTTTGCCGGGTTTTCCCCTCTATTCTAGCCGTTACCGGCTTATCCGTCTTATCTCTCGCTACCTCTATAAGAGGCTATCGCCACTTCTGCTTTCCCTTATGCCCCTACCCTCTTCTCTGCACCTCCTTTTAGCTCCTTCTTCTAAACCGGTTTTTCAGCTTCCTAGGTCCCTCTTGCCACGGGATATCTCCGAGAACTGCGAAATCAGGCCACGCTTCGCGACAACTGTCGCCCCAAAAACAAGAGCCGATGACTCCTACGAACACCCCAGGAGCTAGAGAAGCGCTCCTCCGGCAAGCCCCACGCGAGCACCTTCCGAATTGCAGGTGCGAAGATGCGCACAGCAACCGGACGACCCTCCAATTCGGCTCCACGAGCAGCGACAGCGCCGACATCGACTAAGGAGATGCTATAATAGGAGACGCAGCATATGAAACCAATACCGATAAACTGGACGACCTGCCTAACGCTGAAGGCCTAGTAGCAACGGTTGCCCACGCGGCAGAGAGCCTTATCGCCAGCTAGATAGAATCATAACAGGCAAAGCTGGCCGTCTTCCGCGCATTCTGCACCGCCTTCGACTAGACGGCTACTTAGTTTACCTCGGGCCACGCGCTTACCTTCGCGAAGGACTTCTCGCGCGACTTTATAAGCTACTAGGACAGCGCGCTTAACGGCGTGCCTACACGCGCCGGTAAGAACGTAGCTAACACGACCGCACCGACCTGCGCCGATATGGCCTATAAGAGTATGGCGCAGACAGGAGGCCCCATCCGCCAGCCTCGACCCACGGCACCGGGAGGCCCCTCTGGTCTAGCCGCCTAAGGATGACTAGCGTGTCCTCTTGTGGCTCGACGACAAGTCCCCGCAGAGCACGGAAGGGAAGGTGTGCCGGGTGTGCGGAGAGACGGCCGGGGTTCTAAGGTGCAGCCGATGCTAGGCGGTGGCGTACTACGGCAGGGAACACCAAAAACAGGACTAGAAGACGCATAAAAAGGGATGCAAGCTAAAGGCTAGCTAGGCAGAAGCTACACGGGTACCGATATACTTAGAAAGAAGAGGAGAAGAAGGCAAATAGGAAGAGCATAAAGAACACTAAGAAGCACTATAAGAATTGCGGGTCGAACTCCGGTAGGCTAAGATCGATAGCGATAAGCAAAACATAATAATGCGAGAAACGAAGGCTGACCTGCAGTGGTGGAACTGTGATCTTTAAGCTCTGGTACGGGATTTAGTTGGCAATAGTAACGGCTAGCAATAGCTCGGTGCTGTGTTAGATATCTTAGGGTGCTCGATCGATCTAATTAGTTGACCCCGAGATAGCTGCTACGGAACGGGGACTGCCCCTTAGTATACCCGCAATATTACGAATTTCGCAATAGAGCACTATTTTCGCAGTGTTAATGTTTGTGCGGGCTTTAAGAATAAGAGCATTAATCTACTTATAGTAGAACTTATCTAGTCTAGACGGTATTCGGCGTTAAGTATTGTTAAAAGATTCTGGATATGCCTAGTGAAAGTGGAACATGCGGGGAAAAGGATTTAAGAGAACGGCAGTGGGACGCTGCTCTACCCCTGCAAGGTAAGCTGCGTCTAACTTCCGGGTAGCGTCGCGGCCTGAGGCAGAAGACGCCCTACGTTAAGGTTAAGCCAAGTACGCGTCCGGTAATTAGAGCACGTAAAGCACACGGCGTCAGCTATAGCTGTGCTATAGATGTCGGCTGGTGCTCCGGTACGAAAATTGGGGCATTCCTTTTAGCAATAGTAGCTTTAACCCTTAAACCCACTTATTGGCGAAATAAATCTTGTTTTTTTATCCCTAAAAAAGATTATATAAAGTGCTTATGTGACTATGTAGCGATAGCGCAATACTAAAGGCTGAAGTTCTGGCAACTACATTCGAGCCCTCGCAATATCTACCAACACTGCGGGGTGCTCGGCTGACTGCATACGACATACCCTAACCCGATGCATATCTCTCCGCTAATAGATACCAAGGTTACCCGGCGGGGCGAAAAACACGCTGTCGCTCCCCGTGCCCTTTTGCCTACTGCTGGACCGGCGGTGTTTTTCTTACACTGGATGCTGTGCCAGACGACAATGGTGGCTTGAAAGTCGTTGTCACGGGGATCGGACGACTAATATTCTAAATAGGCTTAGCGCATTATACTAATCAGCAAACCCTTTTGAAGTGTTCCTCCGGGGTCGCCGATGGTCTACATCATGTGTCATGTGATGGTCTCAGCCACAGCGCTACGGCCCACATAGACAAAAAAGACCACGCCCCCTTGGCAAAGTGGCATTTTATTTCTCCAAACGCTACCCTCTAAACGTTATGTGAGTCTCCGTTGGCTGACGCATCGTGATCTATTTGCATTTTTCACACTCGATAATTGAATATGGAACCCGTCAGTCGGCATTTGCAAACGATCAAACAAAATGCCGAAGATTTCCAATCGAGATTCCCTCTAGTTGACAGGTTTCGGCCTTCGTTCGCACCGGCTCACGGGGCTGAGATCGCAACACTTATCAGCCCAACCATCTCCTACTACTATACGACAAAGGTTTTCGTCAAAAGGCAGCCTCACCAAGATGAGCTCGGTCTAGACGTCTACGGTAACCCGATGATCAATCCCTATATCGCGGACCGTCTACGAAACGAGGCCGCCGCGCTTCAATTCATCGCCAAGCATACTACGATTCCCGTGCCAGAATTTCTCGATCTGTGGGAGGACAACGGACTCGTATATTTGAAGACCGCTCTTGTTGGAAATGGTGTCGAGCTGCAACATGTGGACGAGACTCTACTCTCTACGGCCACCAAGAGTGTTACGGCCCAGCTCGAATCGGACATTCTTCCTCAGCTCAGGCGTCTAAGGCGGAATTTCATGGGCAGTCCCAACCCAGAGCTGCCAGTGATACCCCCACGTCGACTTTGGGACTGGAAAGAGAAGCGAGTTTGGCCATTAATGACAAAGGATACGGATGAATACGTCTTCTGCCATACGGATCTGGACCGACAAAATATCCTAGTGGACCCGAACACTTTCAAGATTTTGTGCATCTTGGACTGGGAGACGGCTGGCTTTTTCCCTCAAGAATGGGACCTTCCTTACTGGACGGCGAATGGACCGCGGGAGAAACACCAGATGTCCATGGAAGCTAAACGCTGGGAAATCACCTCCTTCGATTTCCCAGGCACTATTCCAAATGGTGCTCTTAGTCCCGCGAGCATTCAAGTGTAGCTCAGTTGAAGACAACTAGTCGTTTCACTACGTTCTTCGTTCGGCATAGGGTATAAGTTCTGTCACGCGTAGAAGCAGATCGCCAAGACAATTCGGAAGTAGATTGAGGGAAAACGGAGGGTTTCGGTGTAGTAAATAATCATTTCCTCTCAAGAATCATCAGGCCCCCACTCCTCTCAAGTTGATTTTGTCCTTGTGCAGAAACGAATGTATATCTAGCGAGCGGCAAGCTTGTATCGCTGACGCTCTTTCACGCCTCTCGAACATCCGGCAACCCAATTCATTCCATCCGGGAGCAATCAAGCTGAGAATTTTGAGCCTTGAATCATTTACAAAGGTGATTTTCATCTGCAGTGGAAAGTTAATATTTTCCTTCGCATCACGTCTATTGTACTTACTTCGGCTGGTGTTTAACAGGCGGGAGCTTCCCGCAATTGGCATGGGAGCATGAAGTCCATGGATGGAATCCGCAAGCCAGGCATTTCTCAGTTGAGCTGGAAGGAATGGCTGCTTGGCAATGCATGCACTCCTTGACAGCCATGTTTGGGTCAATTTCGATATTTGTGGCGTGACGGGTGAATACGATGCAATCTCAAATCTGATACGATGCAATCTCAAATCTGTGTGGGACAGCGGAGGTAGAAAGCAGCAACTGAGCTGAAGTATGGAGTAGAGGGTTCTTATATTCCTTTGGACCTACTTTTAAGAAGAGTTTTCAACATGGACGGGACATGCGGATGCCACAAATGCAGGATGAATCACAGATGGGCAACCAAAGAGTGAGGTGGTGATGATGATGATGTTTATTTCGCCATTGACGATAGTCAGAGGCACTGCGTCAGACTCGCTAAGCCTATTCTAGAGTTGTCCAATACTCGGTTCCGAGCCCAAGGAATTCGTCCCGATCGAATGCCTAAATTTCTCTTACATCCTTCAATCCGTCTCTTGCTCATTTGACCTGTGCCTTTCCAATTCTGGAGCCTGTCTGATGAGGTACAGACCACTCTCCTCCGCCGCATTTGACGAAGAGTCCACCTGCCTTTAGCCGTCCGGTGTAGCTAACCTACCAGCTGTGGGGCAACCACAGGTATAGGTAGAGGGTTTGTGCTGAAAAGAAAAGGTTAAGACAGAGGATGTATGTTAGTAGGGCGACGGTCGTAACTTGGCGAGTTCCCGGCGATATACCGGGCACCCAGGATCTGTAGCCTTGTGTGCTCCTTTTCCACCGCACGCTGCACACTTAAAAACGTTCGAGGTGCAAGTCGACGCAGAATGGCCCGGTTGGGCGCACTGTCCACAGATCGGAGCTGGGGCCTTGCAGCGATAATGCAAGTGTCCGTAGAGGTGGCAACGGTAGCATCTCGCTGGTTGAAGTCCCTGAACGAATGGTCGCGTGTATGCACACTCGCCATTCGCCATCTCAACCGTTCGTTTTGCAAGCAACCTGTCCACCTCCTCTTTCTTATCCAGGTGTACCACCAGAGAGCGGTATTCCTTGTCGACAGACGCTGTCCCGAGCCATCGCATCTTGTGCACTTCCACCCCGTTCATCCGCCCAAACACGGCGCATCCGATATCATCCGTCGCAACCCCACGATGGGCTCTATCAACCCGTAGAGGTACCACTGCTCCCCATATAGCGTTCCCTTGTCGAAATGTGTCCTCATCCAGGTGTCGTTCTGCCGTACTTTATCGACGTCCGTCTCTCGAAAGAGAAGCCGAAAACGCCCGTTTCCTTTAGAATTGACGCCAAGACAGGTCACACCCAAATTCTCAAGGGCAGCGTTCGCGCGCCGACGAATAGTGCCGGCATTGCCTTCCCTTATGTCGCTATCTAGGACCCGACTCACGTCCAACCCAATGCCTGGCAGTGGTCCTGGGACTGGAGAGGGTGGTGGCGAAGGTGGCAGGTGCTGTTGCTGTTGCTGATGAGGCGCATTTGGAGTGGCGGACTCCGGAGGGCTAGCGACGCGTGGGAAGAGCTCGTTTCGAATGAACTCTTCCAAGGACTCGACGCGTTTCTCCGCCCTTTCGGCCCGCTCCTCGACGCGTTTCAGGAGAGTTTCGATTCGTGCCAATGAATCCTCGTTGGCACCGGGTCGGCATTCGTCGATTTCGCTTTCGGGACGGCGGATTTCTTTCGTGATGGGCGCGGTTCTGGGTCGAATTGCAGTGTCGGTTTCAGAGGGCGACCGCGAGCGCTGGTCCTTGTCGCGTCGGCCGCGCTTGTCGAATTGGCCACAATGATGCTACAGGCCACATTGTCGTTCGTACCGTCATCCTCGTCATCGAGCAACTCGAATTGGTTCGAGTTGCGCTTGGTGCTGTTCTTGCTTTTCCGCGGCATATCTTCCTCCCAAGTCACATCTGAGGTGGTGATTCTGGTAGTGCGGCAAGATTCTGGTAGTGCGGCAAGAGGTCCCATGAGAAGTGGAGACCAAGTGCGGAGGCTAAACCTGACCCAAACGCCATGACTCTCGGCCAATCAAAGACGCCCACGTCATGTGCCCGGGTTGCATACTAAATAAGTCTGGTCTGGTCTGGTCTTGTCTGGTCTGGTCTGTTTGGTCTGGTCTCGTTCCATCCAGCTTGACTGTTCCAACATCCAACCTCATCTTTTGTTCGAACTCTCGGCTTCATCACAGATAATTCACTCATCCGTCATGTCTCGTGGTGTTGATGAATTGATTAAACGCCTTGATGTGGAACTTGCGTCTTTCGACGATGACGTCAGGCCGCTGCTCTCTCCCCAGTTGATCTCGTTTGTTGCAATTTCTAAGTTGCTGAAAGATAGCGAGGCACCCGGCCTGTCAAAACAACGCCGCAGCGAAAAGTGCCGAGCTCGTGACCTCTTGACCGATGTCTTCTTGGTCTTAGGGGCCGAGGTTTTCATGTTGTGCAGTTTTGCAATACCGCTTACGAAGCTGAGCACCACCAAACAGAAAGATCTCATACCAAGACTTCGGGCATGGTGGACGGCGTCACCACGGCCTCGAGGCTTGACAACAATGGCTGCAACTATGGGCCAGTCGATTAACGATATTATATCTTCCTCCAGAAAACGAAAGTTCTCGGAGATTGGCATAAATGGTTTGAATCTCCACCAAAAACGATCATAAAATTTTGCTGATGTTTTTCCAAGGTTACGCGGATACCTGTATGCACCCAGTTGCATTTCATTTAGGTCTAAGCTAATGATTAGATTTGACACCATATTGTACAAGCTTGCGAGTCACCGACCTTCAGTCTTTCTTGGAAAAGAGTAAAGGGAAATACAGTGCATTGACGTTGAGGGTACAAGAGGGGGAAGGTAGACTGCCCTGTATCGAGATCTCAGAGAGTATGTGCCAGGATCTGATCATGCATGCTATACAGAATGAAGATGCAAGGGTCAAGGGTCAAGGGTCAAGGGCGAACCATCAATCAGATAGCGGGTAAATGAATATCACCGTCGGATACCCATACAGCATACATGATTGTCCCTCGGACACACTCGCGAAATTGGCTTCTTTCTTTCCACGACCCGTGTAGATCCTCACAATCTCACCCCCCTCCTCACCTGATACTTGCACGAAGCCACGCTCGCTGCCTTGGTCCACTACAACGCCAACAATTTCGGGCCATCGTTTGTACGTGAAGTTATTATCGCCGGTTGTTTCGTTGTCCGCAAGTTGTAAATTAGGTTTTCCGCCTATCTGAAAGACATCAGTTACGTTTGAATTGAAGTGACGCAGTATGTTGTACCAATCTTTCGGCCTCATCTCGTAATCTTTTCTTGTCTTCACTATTCCTTGCCATAAATTCGATCGACAACGAACTGTAGCCCGGTCGTCTGAGCGATGTTGATGGAGAAAGCCGGAGAGCTACGTATTAAGGAACTCAGGTTTTTGCTGAAGAGAACGGATATATCCTTACCGTCAAGTCGCCCTGTGCCTGGGAAGAGGAGGTTCAAGGATTGATGCCAGAATGCCCGACGACCAAGAGTAGAGTAGTTACCCCACTATGAGCTAGTTTGTGCGATATCGGAACCGGAATATCAAAGATCCGGTTATCGAGAACGGAAGGGGTCAGTGCACGGCATTGCTTGCCTTCGAGAACCTTCTTTCAGGTCTCGCATGCTAAAGCTCAGGCTTCAATTAGTAATTGCTATCAAATCCCGCAGCCAATCTGCGGCCGACGGAAACGTACCGAATCTATCTGCGACTATGCCTAAGCCAACTAGTAATTACACAGACAACACCAGACCGACCAGACCACATCGGACCAACAGATCGCACACCAGACCACACCAGACCACACCAGACCACACCAGACCACACCAGACCACACCAGACCACATGGACCACACCAGACCGACCAGATCATACCGGACCAACAGACCGCACCGGACCAGCAGATCACACCAGATTATAGAAAGCTTCAGCTAATTCTTTTTAAATTTTACTTAGTACATCCCCTAATAGTATCTGTCAAGCTGGTAAAATACCGCTACACTATGCAAAATGAGGGCACCCTCGATAGAGGTATTACTAACGCGTATTATAGGCCCTAGTCTTGACACACCCCCTAGGTTGATGGCTGCAAATTCTATGGAGCTAGCAAGCTACCCGTAGGACTAATAGGGCCTTGTCTGGCAAATAGATAGGATTTCCTATGTAGTTGAGGAGGCACAGGCAACCCCCCTGACTCTTTGGATTTAGGCTGTCAGCTACCCGCAGCGCATCATAACCACCCTATGAGTCGAATAATAGACCAACCAGCTAGCGCAGCTTCCGGAATAGGTTTCCAACCCTCGCTAATTCGCCTAGCGGGGACCCGCAACCGGGCTCATAACTCTTAAGCAGGGGCTTAAGAGCATAGTAGAAGAAATAGGGGTATAGAAAGGTAAATTTAGTGATATATGTCTTAGTCTATCTATTAAGATAAGGGAGGGGCTTATATAGGTATAGTAACTATATATAGCTAGCTAAAAGAGGGTATTAGGATATTCCTATACCTAAGTTAGGCCTATATAATATCCTTAGGCTAGGGGAGTTATATTAGTTAAGTAGGCTTCCTTTATATATAACTATTAAGTCTACTAGGTATAACTATAGCCTCTTATACCTACTCTCCTTAATTTACCCCCTTACTACCCTAGCTTTTAGATAGTAGGGTAATAGGTAGAGGAGCGTTTAGTCTAATAAATATAAGGCTATTCCGATATTAAATTTAGCTACTTTATTATCTATTTAAGGAGGTTATCTAAAAAATAAGGGAGGCTCCTAATTATATCCTATAAAAAGGGGAGGTAAATATAGTAAAAAGTAAAAGCTAGGACCTAAGAGGATAGGATATAAGGAGAAACCCCTTCCTTATATCCTATCTCCTTAGGCCCTTAAGTTCGTTAACCGCGCCCCTCCTAAGGCGTAGTTATATAACCTACTCTTCCGCCTTAAGGGGAGTCGAACTTACGATTAATAGGGTTATATAACTTACTATTACCGTTTAACTAGTAGTTATAAGAGTCTTTAACTATTATAAGTAATAAGCTTAGGCTATAGCCTAAGCTATATAGTTATATATAGAGGGCTAGATCCTATATATATAAGGGCGGGCTAGCTATATATAGAAGAGCTCTATATAGCTTATTAATATTATCCTATAGACGGCACCTACGTATACGCTTTTACCTACTCTATAATAGTATAAGCTATTAACTAATAGATCTAATAGATATCTCCCTAGAAAGGGTGCCGCTTCCCTAAGGGAGCACCCCGCTACCCCCTAAGCGGATAGGAAGTATTATAGCTATCCTAGAAGCGATTAAAAGCGCGACGGCTAGCGAGAAGAATAAGGTTCTCGCTATACTAAGGGAGCCGTCTATAAGACTAGCGTTAACCCCTATAAGCTTAGTAATACTAGTTATAGTAGCGGTACTATTAATATAGAAGCCGCTTCCCTAGCTAACTTAGGACGGTAAGCTTAAGTCCTTTTACTTCTTCCTTAGCTAGCTATAAATAAAGTTTATAATAAACGAGAAATAGGGCCTAAACGGCTATCGTAATATAGCGTAGTATTCGCTCTTCTATATACTACTAGAGCCCTAGATATAGCGGATCTCTAGATTCTAAGATAAGGGCGGCCCTAGAGGTAAACGCGACCTATAAGACTTCTTTTAATACCTTATATATACGTTCGGCAATATATAGGAGCGGGAGAAGGTATAGGATAGGCTATAGACCCTTAAGTAAAGGGATAGGTAAACCTTTAGCGAATTCCTCCCTAACTTTAAAAAGACGCTCTTATAAGCGGTAGGAACTATAATATAAGAAGATAGCGTAAAGCTTATATAGTTACGGAACTTAATTACGCTAGCCTTATAAGAGCTACTTATCCCTATAAATATACCTACTAACTATAGCGAGTATATAAGCCGGTTAATAAAGGTAGTATAGGGCTATAAGTAAACGCTATATTTTTAGAAGCTTTATAAGCGTACGCTATATAGCGGTAACGGGATTACCGCCCCTTTATAAAAGGAATAGCTAACTATCGATACTAATAAAGATACCTTAATATCGGCTACTTATATAGACCGAGCTAAACGTAGTAGGAAGTCGTTATCGAATATCCTTTATACTATCCCGCTCTTTAAGTAGTAGGCGAAGTAAGTAACGAGCGAGGAAATTAGGAAAAGAAAAGCTAACGGCCGCTACCTACGTTATAGCGCGTCTATATACTTTATATTAAAATACCCCTTCCTTTTAGCTAAGCGGCCTATAGTAGTTTAAGTAGCGAAGATAGAACCGCTCCTTACCTTAAATAATAAAAAGGACTCCGCTCCCTTAGGCCTAGAGGAAAAAGAGTAGCTCTAGAGTAAAGACAGGCTTTAAAGCCCTAATTACTAGCACTAGTAAAGGAAAAAGAAGAATTATCCGCCTATATAAAAGAGGAGCCTACTTTAATATAGGTTATAGTTAATAACTCCTTACCTATCGCCGCTCTTATAGATAAGGGCTATTAGTACTACGCTATAGTTAACGAGGCGCTTATATAAAAGATATAAGTACTAATAGAAAAGATCGCCTTAAGGTAAGTAAAGGGCGCCTTAAGCGCGATAGAGGGTATAATAATTAAGGGTATTATATAGCTAGCTATAGAGGTTAACGGTTACTATAAGCTTATTATAGCTTATATAATCCCTTAACTAAAGTTTCCCTTAATCCTTAGGAAACCTTAGTTATTATATATAGAGTTATACTTAGTTTTATACTAAAAGAAGCTATAGTTTAGGCCTATATAACGGTAGGTCCGCTATAATAATAGTTCTATAAGTATAGGACTAAGCGTATAAGCTTTATACTTAATATAAGAAGTCCTTGCCTCTATCTTTATAAGAACTATATAACGGTTAAAGTAAGAGGAAGGCTAGGTAGCGGCTAATATAGCGGTCTATATAGTTAGCTTAGCGGATATTAATAAGGCCCTTTAGGTAAAGAAGCTAAAGTCGCCCTCTAAGCTATAGTAGTAGATACTAGAGCGCTTTTATAACCTCTTACCGCTATTTAAGTCCTAGGAAGTAAATAAGCTTAACCTATATAAGCTAGGGGTAGACTATAAGATTATACTCTATACTAATAAAAAGGGGTAGGAACTGCCTATACTATTTAGACCGCTATATAGTATATTATACGCGGAGCTACTAGTACTAAAGAAGACGCTAAGGGACCTCTTAAATAAGGGTTTTATTTAAGTAAGTAGCTTTAAAGTAAGAGCGCCGGTCCTATTTATATATTAACTAAGGGGCGGGATATAGTTTTATTATAACTATAGGGCTCTAAATATAATTATAAGGCTAGACCGCTACCTTTTACCCTTAATCTTAGATACGCTCTATAACCTTTTAAAGGTAAAGTAGTTTATAAAGCTAGATATAAAATAGGCGTTCTATAAAGTATAGATCTTAAAGGGTAATAAGTAGAAGATAGCGTTCTATATATACTATAGCTTATTTACGTAGCTTATAACGCCCTTTAGCCTCTTAGGAGCGCCCGCTACCTTTTAGCGTTATATTAATAATATACTTTAGGACTTCCTTAATAAGTTCGCCTCTATATATATAGATAATATCCTTATTTATATAAGCAGCTCTTATAAGAACTATATATAGAAAGTATAAAGGGTCTTAAAGCGCCTTTAACCTTATAAGCTCTACCTTAACCTAAATAAGTATAAATTTAAGGTTAAAAGAGTTAAGTACCTAGGCTTTATTATCTATATAGGTATAAGTATATAGGCGGATCTTATAAAGATCTAGGCGATTTAGGACTAAGCTGCCCTAACTATATAGATAGGTATATAGAGCTTCCTTAGATTCGCAAACTATTATAGGATATTTATTAAGGCCTTCTTCTATATTATAATGCCCTTAAATAAGATTACTAGGAAGTAAACCGCCTTTTACTAGGGGCCTATATAGGAAGGAGCGTTTTATACGCTTAAGGACCTATTCTCTTAAGCCTTAGTACTACTTTAATAGAACTTCGACCGGTCTATATTAATTAAAGTAAACTATAGCGGCTAGGTACTTAAAAGAACGCTTTTTTAGAAAGTAAATAAACGGAAGTAACTAGTAGTATTTTACTCTTATAAGCTAACCTTAGTAAAGCGGAATTATACTATTTACGATAAAGAGATACTAGCGATTATTAGCTACCTTAAGTAATAGTAAGCGGAGCTCTAAAGCTATAAGAGCTTTAAGGTTCTTATAGACTATAAGAACCTTAAGTACTTTATAACTCGCTAGTACTTCTTAGAGCGGTAAGCCTACTAAGCGGAGTATCTCTTATACTTTAACTTCTTAATTAAGTACCGCCTTAAGTAGGACTCCGCGGTCTTAAACGCGCTTTCTTAAAGGGATTAAGACCGGCTAATAGGAGTAGATATTAAGGCCTAAGATCTATAGCTTATCTTATAGGAAGTATTATAGACTTATATAGGAGCTTCCTTAATAGAGGAAGATATAGTACTAGCGAATAAGCTTCCCCTTATACCCTTACCTTAGTTTAGCGAGGAGGGATAGACCGGCCTAAGGGCGCGCGTAGCGAGAGTATTTTAAGATAAGGCCCTTTAACGCTTATAGGATAAGATAGTAGCTTTAAACTATACTTATAAGGGCGTATGCCGCGCTATTAAGTCTACCGCTCGATGCTTAAATCTAAAGCTAAAGCTAAAAGTATAGGTAGCTAACTACTATATCGACTTATAAGGGCATCTACGCTAGCGGGGGAGACTATAGGTACTAGGCATACTATATACTATAGAAGCTAAGGAGAAAGAGGGACCGCCGGAGCTAGATAAATAGAACGAGCTCTAAGGGAGGCTAGTCTAACTTATTTATAACTCTAGTATCGTAGGTTACCTAGGTAGATAGGGTATAGCGGTAGGCCTTATAAAAGACTTTTACTAGCCCCTCCTATAGTACTATATTTATTACTTCCTTTATAACTATAATATCTATAGCTATATAAAGATCTAAAGGGTATAGCTTAAGGGGCTACTAAAGTAGCATTTAATACTAAACCGGTTTTATATATATATATAGATAGACTTTATAATAGACCTCCCGCTTATAGAGGGCGGCAACTACTATATATAGGTAATTAAGGACTAACTTAGTAAATTAGTAGTATTAAAGCTAATACTATTTATAAATATAGAAGCTTATATAAAGCGCTTCCTTTAATACTAAGCCCGCTTATATAGCTAGCCGGCCTCTATTATAAGCGATAGAAGGTCGAACTAAACTAGCCGCTTTTAATAGTACTTATACTAGCTACTTTAGATTATATAGCTACTTAGTATAGCTTATTACTTATAGACTAATAGGGGACTTAAGAGGGTTAACTAAGAAGTATAAGTATACTTATAGGTAGTTATAGCCTATAACTAAGTAAACTAAGACCGCTAGCTCCCTACTACCTAGCTCGCGCTAAATAGTAGACCGTAAACCTCTATTAAGATAGCCCCCTTCTTTATAACGTATAGCTTTAAGCCGCCCTCCTTAATCCTATTTACCGTAAATATAGTAGTAAAGTAGTATAATAGTATATTACTAGAAAGCTATACTTTTATATTTATATAAAAGCTATAAGAAACTATAAAATACTATTAATCTATAATAGCCGCTATAGTATAGGATTAAGAGTAGTATATTAATAAGACTAAAGTACTAGTAAATAAGTTTATAGTAAGAGATAAAGTATAGCTCGACCTTTATAACTATAAGTTAGCACGACTAAAGAAGAAGCTAGACTAGCTATATATAAAGTTTATAGTATAAAGGGTTATTAGCCTATAGGTAGTTAAGCTTAATAGTCTTTTAATAGGGGTCTATAATAAGGTTAACGTTAATCTTCTTTACTAAGCCTCCTTTAACCCGCTACCTAGATAAGAAGTAGCGGACGCTTAACCGCCTATATTTAAAGTAAAAGGGGACGATAAATTTAAAGTTAAAGAGGTATAGGCTATATACTAAAAAAGGGTAGGCTAGGGGAAACGCTAAGAGGTTCTCGTTAAGTAGCGCGGGTACCTTAACCTTATATAAGAACCTATATATAAGTTTATAAGAGCTATAGCCCTTAATAAGTTTAAGGCTTTATATAGACTAATAAATAAGAATAATAAACTAATAAACTACTAATAGCGGCTTAGGCTAGGACTATAAAGAAGGTAAAGTAAAAGGGGTAGTTATAATAATATAAGTAATATAAGTATAATAGTATAAGTAAAGATAAAAATAGCGTTTATTATAAGGTAAAGCCCTTAAACTACCTAGGCTTATTCCTTATTATTATTATTACCCTTATTATTATCTTTATTATTATTATCTTTATTAGCCTCTTTCTTTTTATTAGTAGCGGCGGCGGTCTCTAAGGCGCTAAAGCGGCCCTCTAAGCCTATAAGCTAGTTAGCGGCGGCGGTAGCTTTAAAGGTAAAGGGGCGGCGGCTAGCGGCGGTAGTAAGGGCAGCGGCGGTAGTAGAGGCAAGCACGGCTAAAAGGACCAGCGATAGGGTAATAGAGGTAGTATCCCTAGCGCTAGGTATATTAAAGGCGGAAGTAAGGGAGCGGAGGAGTAAGGACCTACTTAGGTATAAGGCCCTATCGCTTAAGGGCATAAAGGTTATAATAAGTAGCGGCGGCAGCGGTAAGGCGCTTCTTAGTAGCCCCTTACGCTTACCTATATAAGCTAGCCTTTTAAGCTAACGCTATAGCGAGTAAGATAGGAGGCGCCGCCTTATAAACGCGGCCGGCGCGCGCGTACTAGTAGTAGCTACCGCTATAGCGGCGCCTAGCTTAGTTAAAGTAGTTAAGCTCCTATAATATATAACGTATATAAGGGGCTAAGTAAGCGGCGCCGGCCTATACTTAGCGCTTATACTATAGGAGGTTAGCGGATAATATCTTTTATACTTACCTAACTATAGACTTATAAGGGTAGTAGAGATAAAGGCGGGGGCTAAGGGGCTAGGCGTTATAGGTAGTAGTAGGGATAGCGTCGTTACCCTAAGGGGCGATATAAGGGCGAATAGCGTAGTAGAAGCGGCGGCGGTAGCGGTAGGAGCGGTAGTAGCGGCGCGGGTAGGAGTAGCGGTAGTAGCGGAGTTATCGTCGGCCGCGGCTAGTATAGCGTCGATAAATAACTCTATACGCTCTAAGAAAGAGGAAGTAAGAGAGGGAGAGGTAAATATATCTATTATAGAAGTTAGTATAATAGAATATAGCCTCTTACTTAATAGGGCGCGGAACTTATTAGTTAAAGTTATTATTATTATTAAGGCCGTTATTACTACTATTACTATTACTATAAGTATATATTAATAGAGCGGCTTATATAGCTAAGAATAGACTAACGCCTTAAGTAAAGTAGAACTTACCTATTAATACTATTACTATAGTTAAAGAAAGGGAAAAAAAAGGGAAAGGGAAAAAGGGGGATACCGCTTTATATACCCTTTAATAAAGGATATTACTTAAGGTAAAGGGGATAGGTAACCTAAGGCTTATATAGGTCTAGACCGTCTACTAGCTACCTAAGGGCGTATATAATAAGTTTCGCCTTTATTTAAACGGCTAGCTAGCTAATAAGTATAGAGGTAGGTTCTAGCTACTTAGGCTAATAGGTATAGGGATAATAAGGCTAGTAGGGCTAGCTTAATTAATAGGAAAGAGTAAGGAAGAGCTAGTAGTATAGGCCTAATTATATAAAAGCCGTTAATAAGGCAGCCCTACGCCGCGCTTAAAAGAGGGCATTATATAAGAGTCTTTAACTATTATAGGTAATAGGCTTAGGCTATAGCCTAAGCTATATAGTTACGTATAGAGGGCTAGATCTTATATATATAAGGGCGGGCTAGCTATATATAAAAGAGCTCTATATAGCTTATTAATATTATCTTATAGATAGCACCTATATATACGCCTCTACCTACTTTATAATAGTAGTTATAAGTTATATTTATAACCTTCCTTATAAGGAAAGGTATAGTAAGGCATCCTTTTAAGTAGTCTAGGTACTATAGTACCTTTACTAGCTATATTATCTTTTTAAGATAAAAGTAATCTTGAAGGTAGGCTTTTTAATAATATATTTCTTATATTAATTAGTTTTAATTTAGTAAAGCTATCGCGATTATTATAAGTTCGCGCGCTATAGTATTATACTATTTAAGGGGTAGTCTAGTAATAGCTTTACTTCTTAGTAGTAAATAAAGCTAACCTTTACCCCTTAAATCTTTATAGTTTCTTAACTAAATTAAGATCTAACTATACTATTAAAATCCCTTTATCTTAGTATATATAGTTCTTATAGAAAGAGATATAAGAAGTATATATAAAATATATAAAGGTAAAAGTAAAAGTAAGGGGTCGGATAGGTAAGGTAGAGATATTTAAATCTTATAGGGGCAGTAATTATAGTAAGGGAGTAATTATTATATTACCTTAATTATCCTTCTTTCCTTTATTTAACGTTCTTTTTTATACCTATTTAGTATCTTAATTAATAAAGAAGATCCTACTTAAAGAAGCTATTAATATCCTCTTAACTACTAAGCTTTTTACTAGTTTTTCCCTTCCTTTTTAGCCGTTACTAGTAAATCCGTCTTATTTCTCGCTACCTTAATAGGAAGCTATTACTACTTTTACTTCCCCTCTTACCCTTACCCTCCTCCTTTTAGCTCCTTTTTTAAAACCTATATTTTTTAGCTTCCTTAGTCCCTTTTACTATAGGATATCTCTAAGAACTATAAAATTAAGCTATGCTTTATAATACACCCCCTTAGCTATAGCCTGCCCTTATAGAAAGGGTAAAGCTAAATACTTAGGCCGGTAAGTATATAAAGGAGGTCTTAGTCTATACTTATCCCTTACTTAAGAAATCCGGGTTTTAGCCCTAGGCTCTTTTAGTCTTACTTTTTAAGAAAAAGGGGCCTAAGAAGGAAATTAAGTCCTATAAAAAAGGGGGTCTTCTCTAAGAATAAGTCCCTTAAAAAAGGGGCCTTTAAGAAGAATAAGTCTTAATTAAGCTAGGGGCCCTCCTTTAAGATAAGTCTTAGTTCCTTTTTTTAGCTATAGACGTCTCCTTCCTCTTATATACTATTAGCTCCTTTTATAGACTCTTAAGGCGGGCTTTTAAGGATAGCTTCTCTTAAACGTCTTTTAGCCTAATTTACTATAAAAGGATAGCTAGCTTTTACTTTACTAATAGCTTTATAAGACCGTTAGCTTTTATTAATACCGTTAAAACCTAATAGATAGAAATAAGTTCCTTTTAGACCTCTTAGCGTAACTAATACTACTAGATATTAATATACTAATATAAGTATAAAGGGAAGCTTTTTATTAAGGGAATTAAGGAGGAATTTATAAGCGACCTTATTAATATAAGCGTCTTAGGTAAGCTAGATAGTTTATTAAGACCTATTTTAAAGGATTTAAATCCCTAGGAACTACTTTAGCTCCCTTAGCTTAGTTATCTTATACCTTTATTATAGGCCTTATATAGCCTCCTTAGTAATTACTTCTTCTTCTTTTAAGTAAGCATAGATAATATTATCGACGTAAGAAAAGACTATAATTTTACCTTTTTATATTATATATAGTTCTTAAGGGACCTTCTTAAAGCCTAGGGCTTTAAGGGAACCTATTAAATACTATTACTAAAAAAAGGGTAATCTTTATAGTCGATATAGAGCTTTCCTAAGCTTTAAAACCTTTCCTAGCTATTAAAAGCCTACTAAAAGGTATATATAGATAACTTCTTCTTCCTTAAGTAGGTAGTTAATAAAAGCGTTAATAGTATTTTAATAGGTAAGATTATACCCTTATAAATATTAGCCTATTAAAGGGATAAGACCCTTAGTACTCCTTATCTAACTTTCTCTTAAGTATACTTAAAGGCTTTATAAGGACCTTAATTATCTAATAAGGCATCCTCCTTAATTATAGTTAATTTAAATTTTTATTTTTCCCTTTTAAAGTAAAGGTCGCTAGTTATAAGACTTTAATAGAGATAAAGAGGTATAAAGTAAAGAAATCTCTAAGACTTATATTAATAACCTAAGACCCTTAAAGCTATATATAAGATAGATAATTAGATAATTATATAGTTAATTACTTTACTAATCCTTAGCTATATACTACGCGTACTTAAGGTATATACCCTTATCCTTATTAAAACTAGTCTCTTAAGTATAAACTCGTTATTCCGTTTTATTTATATAGCGATAAGTAGCTTTACGAAGCTAAGAATACTTAGAGGACGATAGTACTATTTAGAAAAAATAAAATCTAAGGATTTAATAATTAAAGTAATAGCTACCTTAATAGCTAGAGTTAAGGACCTAATAAAGCAATAGGCTTACTAGGAAATAAATAATTAGATAATACCTTCGAACCCTCGTAGTATAGTAGTTATATACCTAAGAAGCCTACTAGCTATAATACTAAAGTCGGTTTAAATCTAGCTAAGGGCACGATTAATTTTTAGTTAAACTAGTAAACTACGCTAACCTACTTATTAATTAGCTAATTAGCGCTTCTAGAAGCGCTTATAAATATACTAGTAGTCTAGCCCTACTATAAGTAGGCCGGCCTAGACCTCGCCTACTTAGACCTAGCGACGAATTTATTAGGACCTCCCCCTAACCCTAGTCCGGGCCCCTTAACTAGGAAAATAAAAACCTAGGGCCGATACTAGTAACTTAATAAGTATAGCGCGAAGCCGGCAGAGCCTAGGAAGATATCGTTATAAGATAAGGTCGGAGATAATTATATAATTAACTATTAACCGTTAACTAAAAACGCTTATACTACCGATTAACGCTATATACCCCGCGTATATAAAGGAGTTACTTTCTAAGGTTACTTTATAGCGGGGCTAATACGATTCCGACTAACTATAATAATACCTAAGATAGCCGGTATAAGATTCCTATATATTATAACCACGACCTAGTATAAGGGCGGACTAGCTATAAAAGAGGGGAGGGTTTTCCTCTAAGCACTTTAGTTTTTCCCTCCTATTTAACGTCGAAGTTCTAGATACCTCTAAATAAGTTACTAGTATAATCTTAATAATAATAATAATACTTTTACTAGTAATAAAGGAAAAGTAATAAGCTAATACTAAAAACCCTTAAGCTCTTATTATTAGCCTTATAACCTTTAATACTAGCGACTTAGTTAAGAAACTACGATCTATATATAATACTTTAAAAGATATAAATAATAACGATAGTATAATCTAAACTATTCTAAAACCCTACTAAGACCTCTTACTTATATACGTACTAATAATACTAATATAAGTACTAATAAGGGATACTTTAATAACCTTAACCTTAGCTCTCCTTTATATAGTAGCTTATAAAGAACGCTTACCTCCCTTTAATAGGTAAGAAAGTAAGTAATAAGATAGTTATAATAAGATATCCTTTAACTTTAAAAGCTCTAACTCTAAATTTTATAACCTCGTAATCTATAAGTATATTATATCTAAAAACGCTAGCTATTAAGAGGGATTATCTAATCTTACTACTAGTAATATAAAAGAAATTAAGGTAGATATTAATAAGATTACTAATAGACTTAGAGATATACTAACTAAAAGCTAGGATAACTTTATAAGAAGACTCCGCTAACTATAACTCCTACTTATTAGTAAATTTAATAGTAAAAATATAACTAAATTCCTTAAGAAGTTTAAATAAAAGATATACGTTAACTATATCTAAGATAAGGATAAAATAAACTAGCTTAAAGTCTATATCTCCTCTATATAAGCCCTTACTATTAAAATTCTTATAGATAGACTTACTTAAGAAGAAGTAAAGAAAAGACTCCTTTAATACTATTATATATATAATATTAAATAACTAGAAACTATTAATAACCGCTTAAACTATTATAATACTAAAAGCCTAAGACTATTATAAAAGTTATAATATAGCTTAGTCTTTACTTATACTTATAGCGTAAGGTATAACTTAATAGCTAGGAAGAATCTATAGTTTAATTATACTTTATCTACTATATAATACTAATAGAACTTATTATTAATATTATAAAGAGAAATAAAAAGATATTTAAAGTTATCTTAAAACTCCTATATAAAAGCTTTATCTATATAATTAATAACTATTTAGTACCTTACTAAGACGTTAAGTAATAAGATATAGTATTTAAAGTCTATAATTAAAAGCTTAAGAACTTAAAGAAAGACTAGCTTTTTAAGGAAATTAATAAAGTAATAAAAGAAGCTAAATTTAATAAAGGTAAAGAAAAACCTCTTAAAGATTTAAAGAAAATAGATAAGAAACCTAGATAGCCTATAAAGGAGATCTTAGACCTAATAAAAGCTTTTAAAGATATAAAGATTAACCTTACTTACTAGTAAAAGTAGATATTTAACTAGCTTAATAAGGAATAAAAACGCGTTAATAATAAAAGCTACTCTTTAAGTTATAGATAAAAAGGTAGCGTAAATACTATTAGATTTAACTACCTATTTAATTAATATATATAGTTTTAGGTTAATACTTTTAACCGGCCTAAGAGATACTTTTATTATAGTAAAGAAGGATATTACCTTAATAAGTATAAGGTATACTCTTAAGACTATAAGATCGGATTTATAATATATAAAGTAGTAAATAAGACTCTTTACCTTAAAAGAAAAGATAATAAAAGTATAATTCCCTTAGTACTTATTAATATATTCTCTTAAATAGGTATATATATTTAAAGGCTTATTATATACTAAGTAGATATATAGCTAGACTCCTTTATATTACTACTTATAAAATAAGTTAAAGCTATAGTTATACTATCTTACTTAAACTAAGCTATTAGTAAAGGAGAATCTAGTTTCTTAGACTAGTTTTAAAGATATAAAAGCTTATATAAGTAAAAGCTAAGGAATTTAAAAGTAAGCGATATAAGAAAAAAAGTAAGAAGGATATTAGTTATTATAATTATAAATAATACGCGATAAAGTAATATATATAATTAGATAATTTATATAACTATAATAGGGATTAATACTTATAAGAGGAAAAGATAAAGAGTTAAAAAAGATATAAAGGAAATTAAAATAATACGAATAGTAAAAACTAGCTTAAAGATTATTCCTATATATTATAGATATAAAGTAGATCTAAATAAGACGTTTAATAGACTTATAGATAAAATTATTAGAGAAATTATATATAAAAGAATCCTAATCCCTTTAAATTACTTAATTAACTTTATTCCTTAACTAAGTAAGAGACTTAGTATAAGATATATAGATATAGCCGAAGGTATAAAAGATATTAAATTCTAGACCTTAGAGAAAGTAAAAAGTAATATAAAACCCTATAAAGCTATAATAATAATTATAAAAGTAGCTAAAAATAATATAAAAAGTAGTTTACTTTTCCTTAAATATCTATAAAGAAAACTTATAGTAGCTTTAATATAAGTTAAAGAATAAGATAAAGAATACTAAGTTAAACTAATTAAGCTTACTTACCTTACTTATAAAGAATCGGATTATAAGTACCTCGAAGTTTAATAAGTACTAAAGGAAGTTAAGTTTATAACTAATATAATTAGCGTAATATAACTAGCTTAAGGACTATTTAATTAATAAACTTTAAAGGTAATAAAACTAAGGAAGGATAAATTTATTATATAGAAAGTAGTACTCTTAATAAGATATTAAGAGATACCTTTAAAGGACCTTATAGCGATTCCTATAATATATATAAATATAGTCCTTATACCCTTTTACTTACTTAAGTATATATAAGACTTACCTTATATTTACGTATAGCTTAGTAGCTAGAAAGCTAAAGTTCTAAACGCCTTAATTAATACTAAGTTTAAAGGAAACCTTATTACTAAAAGATATATAAACGTATATAGGCTTAAAATCCTACTAATAAAAGTATTAACGATAGTATATACTAGGTCCCTTATAAATATAGTTAGGGAGGTAAAGACTAACCTCTATCTATATATAGCCTAGATATTAATCTATCTTTATATTATATTAAACGGAGTCTTAGTCCCTTTTATCCTAAGTATACTATTTATTAGAGCTACGCGTATATTATTTAATTATTCCTTAAGGAACGGCGATATATAGGTTAAATATTAGATCGGTACTATCTAAGTAGTTATACTAGCGGTAGGAGCTATTAAATAAGAGCTTTTAAATAAGGTTAATATAGTAAAGTCCTTTTAAACTATAACCTTAATAGTTAATAAAGATATATATAAAAGACTAAAGCTTAAGGAGACTATATAAGAAATAGCTACCTAGCTCCTAAGAAAATTCTTTTAGGCTTTAGTAATAGAAGTTAAAGAAGATAACTTAGGAGCTACCTAATAATTATAGAGAAACCCCTTTTTAGATACCTTAATAGCTAAGATTCTCTTATTAAAAGGTAAGATCCTTAGTTATAAAGGGGGCGCTAACTAAGTCCTTAACCTAGCCTATACTAGCGTAAATAAGCCCTTAATAATATTAGTATAATAGTAATTAATTATAGATAAAGAAGATAAAGCGATTCTAGCTATTAAATCTAAAATAGTAAAAGAGATTATTAAAGTTATAGTTATAAATGCTAAAAGGGAATTTAAGAAAAATATTATTAAAGCTAGAAAGAAGTTTAAGAAGATCTAGAAGGTTAAAGTTAAGATAGGGAGGAAACGACCTATTAAATTATATAATCTAACAGTTAATACTCTCTTTAAAAGAAAAGTAAATAAGATTAACCTTATTAACGATACTCTATTAAATAGCTTAACGCTAAAAGAAGACCTAAACTAAAAAAAGACTAAATAAAATACTATTAAAAATAAGATATAGCCTAGACCCTACTTAAAATACTTAATAGGAAAATTCTAAAGTATATAAGAAGGAAAGCGGCTAATATATAAGAGACTTAAAGTAATTTACGAATAATTTAAAGGCTTTCTTATAAAGGTAGAAATCTAGATCTTCGATAGTATTTTATTTAATAAGGAAGTAGCGTTATCCTAGGACTTTATAGAAAGAGGTAAAGTCGACCTAGCTATAGCCCCCTTATAAGTTATTAAGATAATAGAATATAAAGCATAGTAAGTAGCCTTAATCTAATCTTAAAAGCGATAAAGTAGAAAGTTATTAATATCCTTAAAATTAAACTAAAAATAAGAGTCCTTAAAGAAAGGTATAGGGCTTATAGGAACCCTTTTTTCCTTATAGTAAAGAAAGATAAAAGGCTATACTTAATTAATTCTACTATATATATAAATACTATTATAGTAAGAAACGTAAACTTACTATTAAATATAAATAAGTTTAGCGACTACTTCTTAATATATAAGATCCTTTTCCTCTTAGACCTTTTTTTAGGCTATAATTAGATTCTTTTTAATATTAAAACCTATAACTTAATAATATTTATAATACCTATTAGCCTTTTATATATATATATACTCCCTTAAGGGGCTATAAACTTAGTCGGCTAATTTATAAGGATAATATAAAGAATCTTATAAGACTTTATACTAAATATCTATAGGAATTTCCTTAATAATATAGGTATTAAGGGACTTAATATAATATATAATAATAAAGAGATAGCGCTAAGAGTAAGGAGATTTATCTTTAAATACCTTATTAACCTTAATAAAGTCTTAGTTAATATTAAACTCTTTAGTTATACGATTATAAGGGCTAAATCGAAATTCTACTAGTAAGTAACTAAAGTTATTAGTTATATCTATAAAATAAATAAAAGGTGCCTTATAAAAGCTAAAGTTATTAAGATTAAGGAATAAATAAGATACTTTAATATAACGTATATTAAAGCTTTCCTTAGTATTATAAGATACTATTAAATTTAAATTAAATAGTTTACTATCTTAGTAAAACCCCTTATAGACCTATTAAAGAAAGAAGTCTACTAAGAGTAAGGAGATAAATAAGTAAAAGCGATAATTACCCTTAAAGAAGCTATTATTAATTTAGTCTTTTTAGTATCTCTCGACGTTAGCTTAAGAAGAAGGGATATTATTTTAATATATAATATTAGTTTACTTAGCTAAGGAGTAGTCTTAATATAAATCGTTAATAAAAAGAAGCGCCTTATAAGGTTTAAAAGTAAAATATAGTTACTAATAGAAACTAAATATAATATAATAAAGAGGAAGTATAAGGCTATATTAAGTACGCTTAAGAGACTAAGAATATACTTATATAACGTATATTTTATCTTAGAAACTAACGTACAAGTCTTAGTCGATTAATTAAAAGGTACCCTTAAAGACGTCCTTAAGGCTATAGTAACTCGTTAAATAAGCTATATTTTCCTCTTTAACTTTACTATATAATATATCGAAGGTAAAAAGAATAGTATAGCTAATAGACTCTTAAGAAAGCCTAAAAGACCTTTTAATATATTAGATAAGGAAGTAAAAGGCAATATTAAAGAGTTTATAAACTTTTACTTAAACGTAGTATAAAGGACTAAGCTATAAGGGGACTACTTAAAGGAATTAAGGATAATTATAGACTTCCTTTAAACGTTAAAATAGCTAGAGATCTTTTTTAAATAAGACTAAAGGAAGCTACGCCTAAAAAGTTTAAATTTTTACGTTAAAGATTAAAAGCTTTAGCGACTCCTTAAAAAGGAAGAAAGGGGACCTATACTAGTTATAGACGACCTAAAAGAATAGAAAAGGATTATTATAAAGTACTACGCGTAAATAGGATATAAAGGATAATAAGTTATATATATATTTATAAAGAATAGGTATTAGTAAGCTAGCCTTTAAAATAATATTTATAGTATAATCTCTTTTTATAAAGAATACTAATACTTTATAACTAAGAGACCCTAGGAAGTTATAACCGCGACTATACCTAGCTACCCTATAAGTAAAATTTACTTTAATAGCTAGTATATACTATTTAATTATAAGTATTTATACCTTATAAAAGTATAAGATAACCTTATTAAATAAGTAGAAGTTATTACGAAAAAGATATAGCCGCCTATTAAATATAAGTAATAGCGTTAATTAATATATATAGAGTACGCGATATACCCCCTTAAAGATATTAGGTTAATTTATCTTAAGATACCTAGATATCCTAGACTATAGTAGGAATTTTTATATAGGTAGTATAAAAGTCTTTAACTATTATAGGTAATAGGCTTAGGCTATAGCCTAAGCTATATAGTTATATATAGAGGGCCGGATCCTATATATATAGGGGCGGGCTAGCCGCGTATAAAAGAGCTTTATATAGCTTATTAATATTATCCTATAGATAGTACCTATATATACTCCTTTGCTTACTCTATAATAATATAAGCTATTAACTAATAGATCTAATAAATATCTCCTTAGAAAAGGTACCGCTTCCCTAAAGGAGCACCCCGCTACCTTTTAAGCGGATAGAAAGTATTATAGCTATCCTAGAAGCGATTAAAAGCGCGACGGCTAGCGAGAAGAACGAGGTTCTCGCTATACTAAGGGAGCTATTTATAAGACTAGCGTTAACCCCTATAACCTTAATAATACCGGTTACGGCGGCGGCACTATTAATATAGAAGCCGCTTCCCTAGCCGACTTAAGATAGTAAGCCTAAGTCCTTTTACTTTTTCCTTAGCTAGCTATAGATAAAGTTTATAATAGATACGAAATAAGGCCTAAATAGCTATTATAATATAGCGTAGTATTTACTTCTCTATACGCTACTAGAGCCTTAAATATAGCGGATCTTTAGATTCTAGGATAAGGGCGGCCTAGGAGGTAGACGCGACCTATAGGACTTCTTTTAATACCTTATATATATATTCGGCAACGTATAAGAGCGGGAGAAGGAATAGGATAGGCTATAGACCCTTAAGTAAAGGGATAAGTAGACCTTTAGTAAATTCCTCCCTAACTTTAAAGAGACGCTCTTATAAGCGGCGGGAACTATAGTATAGGAAGATAGCACGAAGCTTATATAGTTATAGAACTCGATTACGCTAGCCCTACGGGAGCTACTTATCCCTATAATTATACCTACTAACTATAGTATAAGGAACGGTGTTCCTACTATAAATAAAGTAGCTATAATATACTCTCCCGATTATATAAGCTAATAAGTAGTATATTAATTATAGATAAAATCTCATCCTATAGAGCAAGAATCGCTCGTTATTTTGCATGTTATTATGCATTAAACGGGTTGCCGGTTATCGTATAATCGGGAATCGAAGGAATAGAGCTAGCTTAGAATGCTAGCTAAGACCTCTTAAGAACACCGGCACGACTAACCTCCTCTAAACACGAATATTAGTGGAACTAAGACACTTCTAGATTTACTCGAGGTATCACGGAATTCCCTAGTCTTAGGGCTATACGGCAGCCTAAATCTAGTCCCGAAAGGTTCTTCCGTTTAGCTATAATTGTCTATATAAGACAGTATATCCGCTGGTAGATAGAGAGAGAATAATTAACTTAAACACCTCTTCTATATACTAATACACTACTAATAAATTCCGTTGAAAATCCTACCTTATACTCCTTCTTCCCCTCTATTACGTAGTCTTACGTAATTCCTTAATTTCCTAAAATTCCGCTTTTACTTATATACCTTAAGATATAGCTAGTACGTAAGCCGGTTAATAAAGGTAGTATAGGGCTATAAGTAAACGCTATGTTTCTAAAAGCTTTATAAGCGTACGCTATATAGTAGTAATAGGATTACCGCCCCTCTATAAAAGGAATAGCTAACTATTAATACTAATAAAGATACCTTAATATTAGCTACTTATATAGACTAAGCTAAACGCGGTAGGAAGTTATTATCGAATATCCCTTATACTATCTTACTCTTTAAGTAGCGGGCGAAGTAGGTAATAAGCGAGGAAATCGGAAAAAGGAAGGCTAACGGCCGCTGCCTATATTATAGCGCGTTTATATACTTTATATTAAAATACCCCTTCCTTTTAGCTAAGCGGCCTATAGTAGTTAAAGTAGTAAAGATAGAACCGCTCCTTACCTTAGATAACGAAAAGGACTCCGCTCCCTTAGGCCTAGAGGAAAAAGAGTAGCTCTAGAGTAAAGATAGGCTCTAGAGCCTTAATTACTAGTACTAGTAAAGGAGAAGGAGGAATTATCCGCCTATATAAAAGAGGAGCCTACTTTAATATAGGTTATAGTTAATAACTCCTTACCTATCGCCGCCCTTATAGATAAGGGCTATTAATACTACGCCGTAGTTAATAAGGCGCTTATATAAGAGATATAAGTACTAGTAGAAAAGATCGCCCTAAGGTAAGTAAAGGGCGCCTTAAGCGCGATAGAGGGTATAGTAATTAAGGGTATTATATAGCTAGCTATAGAGGTTAATAGTTACTATAAGCTTATTATAGCCTATATAATCCCTTAACTAGAGTTTCCCTTAATCCTTAGGAAACCTTAGTTATTATATATAGAGTTATACTCGGTTCTATACTAAAAGAAGCTATAGTTTAGGCTTATATAATAGTAGGTCTACTACGATAATAGTTTTATCGGTATAGTACTAAACGTACGAGCTTTATACTTAGTATAAGAAGTCCTTACCTTTATTTTTATAGGAACTATATAATAGTTAGAGCGGGAGGAAGGCTAGGCAGCGGCTAATATAGCGGTCTATATAGTTAGCTTAACGGATATCGATAAGGCCCTTTAAGTAAAGAAGCTAAAGTCGCCTTCTAAGCTATAGTAGTAGATATTAAAGCGCTTTTATAACCTCCTACTACTATTTAAGTCCTAGGAAGTAAATAAGCTTAACTTATATAAGCTAAGGGTAGACTATAAGATCGTACTTTATACTAATAAGAAGGGGTAGGAATTACCTATACTATTTAGACCGCTATATAATATATTATATAACGAAGAGGGGGCTCGAGAGGGTCCTACTTATTAGAGAAGACTAAATTATAGATAGTTCTATCTATACGAGCCCGTAGCTCCTTTACCTACTTATCCTAATCTTAGGGCTCTGCTAGAATCGTCCTACGGACCGTAGGGACGGTAGAGGAGTCGTTTTTCGATATTATTATAAGGAAGGGTAGAAATGTTAGGTAAAAATCGGCTTTTCTAGTAAGAGGGGTAAAAGGGAGCTACGAGGGATATAAGAAAGGTGCCTTTTATAGTAGCCGGAAGGTATAGGAATTCTATTCCTCCCGGGCTTATAACTCTCGCGAAGAGAGATATAAGAAGTATATAAAAATATATAAAGGTAAAACTAGAAGTAAGGGGTCGGATAGGCAGGGCAGAGAGATTTAATTCTTACGGGGGCAGTAATAAAGGTAGGGGAGTAATTGCTATATTGCCTTAATTATCCTTCTTTCCTCTATTTAACGCCCCCTTTTATACCTATCTAGCACCTTAATTAATAAAAAAGATCCTACTTAAAGAAGCTACTAATATCCTTTTAACTACCGAGCTTTTTACTAGGTTTTCCCTTCTTTTCTAGCCGTTGCCGGTATATCCGTCTTATCTTTCGCTACTACTATAGGAAGCTATCGCTACTTCTACTTCCCCTTATACCCCTACCCTCCTTTCTATACCTCTTTTTAGCTCCTTCTTCCTTCTTTTATACTAGGTGTTTTTAGCTTCCTAGGTCCCTCGTGCTAAGAGATATCTCTAAGAACTACGAAATTAGGCTATACTTCGCGATAACTTTCCTTTACTTCTTAAAGTAAGGATAAAAAAGTAGCTAGGTAATCCTTTAAGAGAGGTACCTTTCCTACCCTTTTAAAGGTTAAGATAAGAAGACTAATAGAAAAAGCTACTTTTAGATCTTCTTTTTATTTTATAAGAGGAAGTATAGGAAGGTAAGCGTATTTTAGCTCTATTACTTTCTTATAGTCTCTTTTTTTATTTAGATTATTTAATTTAATAGCTTCCTTTTCTTTTTCTTTAAAGTTAGCGTTATCCTTAACTACTTTAATATTAGTTTCTTCTTTTATTTCTTTATTTAAGACCTCTTCTTAAAACTATTAAAAAAAGGGATTTAGATCTTTTAAATTAGCTAATATTAAGAGAATAAGAAGGGCTATTAATCCCTCTTTCTATTAAAGAAGCTAGATTTATTAAAAATTATATTCTTAGTTAAAATAACCTTTTATAAAATAAGAATCTAGATCTAAAAGATATTTATATAATTATACTTAATAAGGTAACTAATAAAGACTCTAGGATTAAGCTTTCTTTTCTTCTTTCTTTTTAGCTATATATTAATAGTTATAGCGTATACCTTATAGCTATAGGTATAAAGTAGGCTAGTAAGGCCCTCTTTTTTATAAAGAGCTTAAAGGGGGATTTCTAGTTTATTCCTTAGGTAGTCCCTTTAAGGGTCTAGTTCTATAAGTAATAAGCGGTCTTAATAACTTCCCTTTAAAGGTTATAAGGAAGCCTTATAGTAAGTCTTATTATATAGGCCGTTTTTATTATAGTACCCCTTAATCTTTCTACCCCTCTATTCTAGGCCTAGGTACTTAATATTAATAAGAGGGGTAAAATACCTTTTTTTTAAAGCTAATTTAAGATATCCTTTTTAAATAGCTCTCTATTAAACTATATCTTCTCTACCTTATAGCTTAAGTAGGATTTTATTTAGTTAATAAAGTCCTAGAAGGTAAACTAGTTTTACTTAGGTAGGTTTATAAAAAATAAGGGAAAACTATTTATAAAAAAGTATCTATAAAAATATTACCTTAATAAAGC
Organism: Hirsutella rhossiliensis; assembly: GCF_020360975.1. Lineage (NCBI taxonomy): Eukaryota > Fungi > Ascomycota > Sordariomycetes > Hypocreales > Ophiocordycipitaceae > Hirsutella > Hirsutella rhossiliensis. The sequence continues at coordinate 3,547,690 of NW_025408670.1, forward strand.
TTTCTTAGTCCTTAAAAATATTAGTTTAGTTAACTTAAATTTCCTTATATAGCTAGTATAGCTATAAAGGGGTTTATTTAAAATTTTATTTCTTAGTTTTTCCTTAAGTATAGTATTTATATTTAATAGTCTTTAGGCCTCTTATTTATACGCCTTATTATTAGCCTAGCTTATATAAAGCTAGGGGGCTTAGGTAACTAAGTTATATATATTAAAGAAGGTTATTTCCTTAAGCTATTAAAAGAGGGTCCTTAGAACCTACTTTCTTTTAAGAAAGGAAAGCTAACTTCTTAAGTAGTTCCTTCCTAAGGATAGGTTAGAACTTAAGAATATATTAACCGAATTTCTCCTCGATAAGCTTAATCGTTTAATTCTTTTAAACTAGCCTTATAAGCTTAAAAGATTTATCTAAGAAGATTCCTTCTTTTTATAGAAAGTAAAAGGAAATTAAGCTTATTAAGAATTAAAGGTAAAAAGCTACCCCTTTTTATTAAAGATTTTATATAGACTTATTAAGTAATTTTATTATAAAATTTACCCTTTTATACCCCTTTATTAATATAGTTAACTCCCTAGTAATTAAGTATTCCCTCTATACCTTCTTAAAAGACTAGAATTATAAGAGGGTATTATAAATATTAAAGGAAGTATTAAAGTTAAAGATAGCTAATATTTATAAGGGATAATTAATAGGTCTTAATAGGCGGTCTTATTAATTTATAAGGAAGATAAATACTAAATTTACTATATTAATAAGTTTTCCTTAAATTTATAGCTTAAATAAAAGTAGCGGCGTTAATTATTATTTCTTAGTAACTTAAATCTTATATATCTTCTTTTATAATAAGGGGTCTGCTTTAAAAGACTATTATATTATTTCTTTTTTTTCTTTTTATATTATTAGTTATATATAGCTTCTAGGGCTATTATAAGGCTAGTAAGAGCCTAGGCCCTTATTAGTAGTCCTAGCTAGCTATAAAGCTTAGGGGCTTATAACTAATTAAGGAAAGGGTAGCTATAAAAGTAATAATAAAGGAAAGGTTAGTTTAGTTCCTTTTATATAGTAAATTTCCTTCTTAAGGGCCCTAGGGCCCTTAGGTTACTCCTTTTTAAGCTACTTAGCTATCCCTATCTTTACCTTAGCTAAGAAGGTTAAAAGGGCTTCCCTTCCTTCCTTAAAGCTATTAAGAATAGGTAGGCTAAGGGCCCCCTTCTATTTATTAAAGGTTTAATAAAGGACCTCTCTTTCTCTCTTATAGTTTAAGTACCTTAGGATAAGGTACTTAGCTATATACCTTCTTTAGCTATAATAGTAGTTATCTTAGTTTACTTTATTAGTCCTTTTTAAGAAGGAAAATAAGAAGCTAGCCTTAAAAAAAAGCTAGTAAAAGGCTAAGAAGGTTAGCCTAAGCCTCTTTATAAGGTCCTTTTCTAAGCTAAGGGCTAAGCGGGGGGTCTTTTAAAGAGATATATAGTACTTACCTAGGCCCTTAGCCCTTAAGCCTTTAGCCGCCTTAATAGCTTAGAGTCCTTTTTAATAATCCTTAGTAGCTTACTAGACCTTTCTTTATAAGTAGCTAATAAAGACTAAGGGGGTCTCTTAAGTAAAGGCTCTTATACCTTTTTTAGCTAGCTAGTTAGCTAGCTTATTACTAAAGATCCCTAGGTAGCTAAGGTACTAGTATAGCTATATATTATAAAAGGCTTTTAAGCTAAATAAGAGCCTTTTAATATATATAGCTAGGTCTAAGAAACCTATAACCTTCCTTATAATAGCTTAGCTATTTATAAAGATATAAGTGTTTTAATAAGGATAAAGGTATAAGTTAGTACCCCTAGCTTCTAGCACCCCCTACTTCCGGTACCTCCCTATATTACTATCGCGTTAACTACCTACTATATCGTAACCGCGTTTTCTTATATATCTCTTATTTAATAATTATAAAATAAATATTATTCGAATTAGCGATACCTTATCTTTCTAAATATACCGAAAACTAGCTCTAAGAAGCGCTCGAAGCTATTAATAATAGTATACCTTAGCTCTAAGCTAGTCGTAAGTAAGGTATTCTAAGAATAACCCTTTAAACGCGTCTTAAAGGAGCCCTACCTATAAAGGAGGTAAAAGAAGCATCTTAAAGGCTTAGTCGAGAGTAGGAAAAACATATCTATAAATAGGTTCTTACTTAAGCGGCCCTTAGGCTGCCTCTAACGTATTATTAACTTAGGGAATTCGCCGGCCGTATTATCGTAGCTAGTAGAGACCCCCGCCTACTTAGAAAATACTAGGTTTTAAGCTTTTTAGCCCGAAACCTAGAGATTAGCACGATTAAAGGTAAATCTCTTAATTCTACCTATATTAACGGCGCCTCTATTAGCGGGATTAAGGAATAGTTCTAATTACTTAAGCTGCCGGCTATATAGGCAATCCTACTTAAATCACGCTTTAATATAGACGAAATAGGCATCCTCGAAGGCCTTAGCTATAACGGGCTAGTACTAAGGAGCTTAGAGAAGAAGGAGGCTATTAAAAAGCGGCTTAGATCGCGTTATTAGACTATAATTATCGAATACGTCTCTATAACGGGCTAGGCCTTAACCCCCCTTATAATCTTTAAGGGCTAGGACCTTTAATAGTAATAGTTCCTTAACGAACTCGATTTTCTAAAGGATTAGGACTTCGTTACTTCCTTAAAAGGCTAGATAAGCGATTCTATCGCTATTTAATAGCTTAAGTAGGTGTTTATCCCCTAAATAAGGCGCTACCTATAAGGGAACGTTCTCCTTATTATTAATAGCTATAGGAGCTATTAGACCGACGATTTTATATATAAATGCTTTAAGAATCGTATTTATCTTCTTTTTCTACTAGTATACTCCTCCTACGTCCTCTAACCTCTTAATATCTCGGTTTTCTCGCTAATTAAGGCTGCCTACTAACGTTAACTTAAAAAAATCGTATCTTTCGACGATATAGCGCTAATTAGTAAGGCTACCTTCCTCTAAGTATATTATTAGGCCCGGTAGGCCGGTCTAACCGAAAAGAATATTAAGGGCGGGTAGCGTAGGTTAGGACTATAGCTAGTTAATATAGTAAAGCCCTTACTAAGCCGGTTTATCTTACAGTAGCCGTTAACGCTATTAACGCCGTTAAAAAGAAAGAATTCTAGTACCCTAGCTATTTACAATGCCCTTAAAACGCCTAAACGATTATAAGAAGTCCGTCGCCTTATTATAGGGCTAGAAAACCGCGGTTAAGTTAACCGTACGATCTAACTACTCTTTAGTAAGGTTAGCCGTAGCCTTAATAAGCAAAATTAGCAGCTTATAGCCTCCTAACTTTAAATATAGTAGCTAGAGTATTAATTATATTGTCTATAGCCTTAAAAATAGAAAAAGGTCCCTTAGGACCTTAATAGGCGGTTCGTATAAATTAAATAAGTTATAAAGACAAAGAAATAGCTTAAGTATACGCTTAAGCTAGCAGCCGCCGCTATAGCTAATTAGAACGTAGGATTTAAAGCTTTTTATAATAGCTAGTAGCTAGAGTAGCTAGGAATACTAAATTTAATTATTATAATATTAAAATACGGCTTTAATTACGTTTAGAATATACCTACTTTAGTACTATAAAGGGTGCCGGAAGTAAAGGGTGCTAAAAGCTAGGGGTACTAACTTATACTTAAAGTATATATAGTATATAGCTAAGGATTAATAAAGTAATTAACTATATAATTATTTAATTATCGGTCCTATATATAGCTCTAAGGGTCTTAGGTTATTAATATAAGTCTTAGAGATTTTTTTACTCTATACCTCTTTATATTTACTAAAGTTATATAACTAGCGGCCTTTACTTTAAAAGGGAAAAATAAAAATTTAAATTAACTATATTTAAATAAGATATCTTATTAAATAATTAAGGTCTTTATAAAGCCTTTAAGTATACTTAAAAGTAAGTTAAATAAGAAGTACTAAGAGTATTATCCCTTTAATAAGCTAATATCTATAAAGGTATAATCTTACTTATTAAACTCTTCCTTAGTGACTTTTTAACCTAAGATACTAATAAAAAGGGCGTAATAATAATAAGTAAAGCTTTCTTCTTAAGTATATAAGTAAGTAAATAAACTATTAATAGATCTTTTCTCCTTTACTATAATCCCTTCCCTTTATATTATTTATTCCTCCCTTTACCTATAAGCTACTTATTTAGCTCTTTCTTATCTTTATTTATATACTTCCTTTTTTAGATAATTATCTATTACCCTTTATATATACTCTTAAGTATTCGCGGTTATTATTCTTAAGGGCGTTAAGGAAATAAAGTAGTTAGTATCTTTACTAGTCTATAGCTTTAAGTATAGCTAGATTAAATAAGTTATAGAGTCTTATAGACTAATCCTTATTATATTATTAGCAGTCTTATATAAATATATAGAATTATAATTATTAATATCTTAGCGGTAGTTTTAATATATTCTTAGGTTTTTAACTCCTTTAACTTAAGAAGGTTTAAAGCTTAATATAAACCTTATAAGGACTATAGCTAGAAAGGCTATTACTATACTTTATTTTTAAGGAGTAATAGGGCGCGCTATAAGCATTACTAAAGTCTTTAGCCTTAGGGTAATTAACTAATCCCTTAGTAATTTTAAAGTCTTAAGGTAAGTTAGTAGCCGCGCTATTTACCTTTCTTCCTTACTAGCTTCTTATTAGGTTATCGGTAAGGGTATAATTATAAGTCTTTTACTCCTTTATATATTTAAAAGAGTTATTAGTAGTAAGTAAAGAGTAAGCTTAATTAGCTATATACTTAAGTAGGAATATAAAAGCGTTGTTTTAGTATAGATAAAAGGACTAGTAAGGGCGCTTAGCTCTCTCCTTTATAGACTTTAAAGTAAGGATCCTATCTTAAGGTTACTTAAAGAAAAGCTACTTAGTTTAAATAAGGAGCTTATTTTAATTAACGCTTAAGGTAATAAAGGTCTAGGCTTATTCTTAATTCTTATTAGCGCGATTAAATAGTTAAGGGTCTTTTTAAAGATAAGTTTTATAAAGAAACCGCTTATAGCTTAAGTAATTAAGTTAGGTTACTTTATAAAGGTAGCTAGTATAGTTAGCTCTTTTCTTACTCTCCTTACTATATAAGCTAGTTTTATATCTCTTTAAAGTAGTAGTTTTTATTTACTAGGCCTATCTTAAAAGTTAATTACCTTTAAGACTTCTTAGAGGTCTTATTCTTTTTAATCTTTTAAGATAATATAGTTATATTAATAAATCTATTTATACCTAGGAATCCTTAGAAGAAAGACTTTACTAAAAGTTATTAAACCCTAATTAAATAGTATCCTTTATAGTTATCTAACCGTACTATTAAACTACTAAGAAACTCTACTACCCTATAATATCGCTTATATATAATTAGGTTTATTTACTATAATAGCTTAGATTTTATATATTAGCCTATTAATATAGCCTTTTATACTTATCCTTTTATTTAGCTTAAAGAAATACTAGTCTTAGTATAAGATTTTATTTATTTATAGGGCTTTTTATATTACCTTATACCTTTACTTTAAAATTACTTTAACCTTTAAGTATTACTACTTAATTATCTTAAGGTATAGCTTAAAAAAAAACTTTTTACGAAACCGATATATACCTATAGCGGGTATATATCGCGACTAAAATACTAACTAATACTAGAAATTAATTTAGCGGTATTAATTACCTTAAGTAACGATACTATACTAAGGCTAAGAGGTAGGTAGACGTAGTAGCGGCCCTTAATATACCGGGCTTAATTAAAGCGCGTAGCGTAAGGAGACGCTACTTAAATTTATATACCTTAATAGGGCGAGATAATAAACTTAAAGTAGCAATATAATACCTACCTAAGCGCCGAGCGGCGCTATAGAAAAAGCAGTATATAATAAACTCGCGGGCTTTATCCTAAGCGTATAGTTTAGTAGGGTATAAGTAGTAGTCGAATAGCTCTCTAAGGCAAAGAGCTACGCTAGTAGCGCGTTATTAGCGGTACTCTATATAGATAAGAACTTTAAGATAATAATCTAGGAAGTAATTAAGGAGGCTATTAAGGAAGAACTCCGCCTAGGCGTTACTTTAGGCCTAGAGGGCCTAAAGCGAACCTAGGCCGCGGTCGTAGCTAAGACTAAGGGACCGACTTAATATAAAGCCGCGGTAAAATAAGTCCTACCGCGCTATAAACGCGAAATTATTATAGTCCCTACTAGGGCACCGCCCGAAATCCTAGGCCGCGAACCGAAGGATATAGTAAAGGCAGTAAACACGGCCTTAAAGACTACGAGCGCTATAGTAGCGAGGCGCCCCTAAAGCGGAGATATCGCGGTTATATTTAATACCTTAGTAAGAGCCTACTAAAGGGACTAAGGCTAGGTTAAGGCCGCGTTTAAACTAAAGGCTATAATTACTTACCGCGAGTATACGGTAGTCGCTAAGAATATCCCCTTAAGGGTAGTAATAGTAGATAAGGAGCGACTACTCTATAAGATTATAGAGGCGAATAAAGTTAAGGTCCTCTAGGCCTAGGCACTACGCCCTTAATTTAAGATATCGATAGCGATAACTATACTTATTAAGGTTAGTAGCTTAAAAGAGGCTAATAAGCTTTATAACCTAAGCTTAGTCCTTAAAGTATAAATCTTTTAATATAAACCCTATAATAAGTCGGTCTAACTATAGAGGTACTATAATTACTATAGGTAACGCTATATTACTAAGTAGTATATATCGATATAACTCTATAGCTAATATAAAAGTATAATATTTTAATAGGTAAGATCGTACCCTTATAGATATTAGCCCGTTAAAAGGATAAGACCCTTAGTACTCCCCTTTTAACTTACTTCTAAGTATACTTAAAGGCATTATAAAGACCTCGATTATCTAATTAAGTATCTTTCTTAATTATAGTTAATTTAAATTTTTATTTTTCCCCTTTAAAGTAGATACCGCTAGTTACGCGACTCTAGTAAATATAAAGAGGTATAGAGTAAAGAAATCTCTAAGACTTATATTTATAACCTAAGGCCCTTAGAGCTATATACTAGACCGATAATTAGATAATTACGTAGTTAATTACTTTATTAATCCTTAGCTATATACTATACGTGCTTTAAGTATATACCCTTATCCCTATTAAAACTAGTCTTTAAGGCGTAAACTTATTATTCTAATCTATTTATATAGCGACGAGTAGCTTTATAAAGCTAAGAATACTTAGAGGACGACGGTACTATTTAGAAAAAATAAAATCTAAGGATTTAATAATTAAAGTAATAACTACCTTAATAGCTAGAGTTAGGGACCTAATAAGGTAATAAACTTACTAGGAAATAAATAATTAAATAATGCCTTCGTTAGTAGTAAAGGAAAAGTAATAAGCTAATACTAAAAATCCCTAAGCTCTTATTATTAGCCCTACGACCCTTAATACTAGCGACTTAGTTAAGAAACTATAATCCTTATATAATACTTTAATAGATATAAATAACGATAATAGTATAATCTAAACCGTTCTAAAACCCTACTAAGACCTCTTACTTATATATACACTAATAATACTAATATAGGTACTAATAAGGGATACCTTAATAACCTTAACCTTAGCTCTTCTTTATATAGTAGCTTATAGAGAACGCTTACCTCCTACTAATAAATAAGAAAGTAAGTAATAAGATAGTTATAATAAGATATCCTTTAACTCTAAAAACTCTAACTTTAAATTTCGTAACCTTATAATTTATAGGCATACTATATCTAGAAACGCTAGCCGTTAAGAGGGATTATCTAATCCTACTACTAGTAATATACAGAAATTTAAGGTAGATATTAATAAGATTACTAATAAACTTAGAGATATACTTACTAAAAGCTAAGATAACATTATAGGAAGACTCCGCTAACTATAACTCCTACTTATTAGTAAATTTAATAGTAAAAATATAACTAAACTCCTTAAGAAGTTTAAATAAGAGATATATATTAACTATATCTATAATAAAGATAAAATAAACTAGCTCGAAGTCTATATCTCCTTTATATAAGCCCCTACTATTAAAATTCTTATAGACGGACTTACCTAAGAAGAAGTAAAGAAGAGACTCCTTTAATACTACTATATATATAATATTAAATAACTAAAAACTATTAACGACCGCTTAGACTATTATAATATTAAAAAGCCTAAGACTATTATAGAAGTTATAGAATAGCTTAGTTTTTACTTATACTTATAGCGTAAAGTATAACTTAATAGCTAGGAAGGATCTATAGTTTAGTTATACTTTATCTACTATATAATACTAAAGGAGCTTATTATTAACGTTATAAAGAGAAATAAGAAGATATCTAAAGTTATCTTAAAACTCTTATATAAAAGCCTTATCTATATAATTAATAACTACGTAGTACCTCGCTAGGACGTTAAGCGACGAGATATAGTATTTAAAGTCTATAATTAAAAGCTTAAGAACTTAAAGAAAAACTAGCTCTTTAGGGAAATTAATAAAGTAATAAAGAAAGCTAAATCTAATAAAGGTAAAGAAAAACTTCCTAAGGATTTAAAGAAAATAGATAAGAAACCTAGATAACCTATAAAGGAGATCTTAGACTTAATAAAAGCCTTTAAAGATATAAAGATTAACCTTACTCGCTAGTAAGAGTAGATATTTAACTAGCTTAATAGGGAATAAAAACGCGTTAGTAGTAAAGGCTACTTTTTAAGTTATAGATAAGGAGGTAGCGTAAATACTATCGGATTTTACTACCTATTTAATTAATATATATAGTTTTAGGTTAATGCTTTTAACTAGCCTAAGAGATACTTTTATTATAGTAAAGAAAGATATTACCCTAATAAGTATAAGGTATACTCTTAAGACTATAAGATTAGATTTATAATATATAAAGTAGTAAATAGGACTCTTTACCTTAAAAGAAAAAATAATAGAAGCGTAATTCCCTTAGTACTTACTAATAGGTTTTTTTAAATAAGTATATATATTTAAAGGCTTATTATATACTAGGTAGATATATAGCTAGACTCTTTTATATTACTACTTATAAAATAAGTTAAAGCTATAGTTATACTATCTTACTTAAATTAAGCTACTAGTAAAAGAGAATCCGGTTTCCTAAACTAGTTCTAGAGATATAGATACCTATATAAGTAAAAGCTAAGGAATCTAAAAGTAAGCGATATAAAAAAAGAAGTAAGAAGGATATTAATTATTATAATTATAGATAATATATAATAAAACGATATATATAATTAGATAATCTATATAACTATAATAGGGATTAATACTTATAAGCGGAAAAGATAAAGAGTTAAAGAGGATATAGAAGAAATTAAGATAATAAGAATAGTAAAAACTAGCTTAAAGATTATCCTTATATACTATAGATATAAAGTAGATCTAAATAAAAAGTTTAATAGACTTATAGATAAAATTATTAGAGAAATTATATATAAAAGAATCCTAATTCCTTTAAATTACCTAATTGACTTTATTCCTTAACTAAGCGAGAGACTTAGTATAAGATATATAGATATAGCCTAAGGTATAGAAAACACTAAATTCTAGACCTTAGAGAAAGTAAAGAGTAATATAAGACCCTATAAAGCTATAATAATAGTTATAAAAGTAGCTAAAGATAATATAGAGAGAAGTTTACTCCTCCTTAAATATCTATAAGGAAAACTTATAGTAGCTTTAGTATAAGTCGAAGAATAAGATAAAAAATACTAGGTTAAACCGATTAAGCTTACTTACCTTACTTATAAAGAATCGGATTATAAGTACCTTAAAGTCTAATAAGTACTAAAGGAAGTTAGGTTTATAACTAATATAATTAGCGTAACGTAACTAGCCTAAGGACTATTTAATTAATAAACTTTAAAGGTAATAAGACTAAAGAAAGATAAATTTATTATATAGGAAGTAGTACTCTTAATAAGATACTAAGAGATAACTTTAAAAGACCTTATAGCGATTCCTATAATATATATAAATATAGTCTTTATACCTTTCCGCTCGCTTAAGTATATATAAGACCTACCCTATATTTAAGTATAGCTTCGTAACTAGAAAGCTAAAGTTCTAAGCGCCCTAATTAATACTAAGTTTAAAGGAAACCTTATTACTAAAAGATATATAAATATATATAGGCTTAAAATCCTACTAATAAGAGTATTAATAACGGTATATACTAGGTCCCTTATAGATATAGTTAGGGAGGTAGAGACTAATCTTTATCTAGGTATAGCTTAGATACTAATCTATCTTTATATTATACTAAATAAAGTCTTAGTCCCCTTTATCCTAGGTATATTATTTATTAGAGCTATATATTACTTAATTATTCCTTAAAGAACGGTAATATATAGGTTAAATATTAAATCGGTACTATCTAGGTAGTTACGCTAGTAGTAGGAGCTATTAAATAAGAGCTTTTAAACGAGGTCGATATAGTAAAATCCTTTTAGGCTACGACCTTAATAGTTAATAAAGATATATATAAAAGACTAAAGCTTAAGGAGGCTATATAGGAAATAGCTACCTAGCTTTAAAGAAAAAAAATTTAAGCTTTAGTAATAGAAGTTAAAGAAGATAACCTAAGAGCTACCTAATAATTATAGAGAGAACCCCTTATAAATACCCCGATAGCCGAGATTCTCTTACTAGGACGTAAGATCCTTAGTTATAGAGGGGGTACTAACTAAGTCCCTAACTTAGCCTATACTAGCGTAAACGAGCCCTTAATAGTATTAGTATAATAATAATTAATTATAAACGAAGGAGATAAGGCGATTCTAGCTATTAGATTTAAGATAGTAAAAGAGATTATTAAAGTTATAGTTATAGAGGCTATAAGAGAATTTAAGAAAATTATTATTAAAGCTAGAAAGAAGTTTAGAAAGATTTAGAAGGTTAAAGTTAAGATAGGGAGGAAACGACCTATTAGATTATATAATCTAAGAGTTAATACTCTCTTTAAAAGAAAAGTAAATAAGATCAACCCTATTAATAATAGTCTATTAAACGGCTTAACGCTAAAAGGGGACCTTAACTAAAAGAAGACTAAATAAAATACCGTTAAAGATAAGATATAGCCTAGACCTTACCTAGAATACTTAATAGGAAAATCCTTAAGTATATAAAAAGGAAAGCAGCTAATATAAGAAAGACTTAAAGTAATTTATAAATAATTTAAGGGCTTTCTTATAAAGGTAGAAATCTAGATCTTTAATAGTATTTTATTTAATAAGAAAGTAGCGTTATCCTAGGACTTTATAGAAAGAGGTAAAGTCGACCTAGCTATAGCCCTACTATAAGTTATTAAGATAATAAAATATAAGGTATAGTAAGTAGCCTTAATCCTAATCTTAAAAGTAATAGAGTAGAAGGTTATCGATATCCTTAAAATTAAACTAGAAATAGGAGTCTTTAAAGAAGGGTATAGGCCTTATAGGAACCCTTTTTTCCTAGTAGTAAAGAAAGATAGAAGACTACGCTTAATTAATTCCGCTATATATATAAATACTATTATAATAAGAGATATAAACCTACTATTAAATATAAACGAGTTTAGCGACTACTTCTCGATATATAAGATCCTTTCCCTCCTAGACCTTTTTTTAGGCTATAATTAGATCCTCTTAATATTAAAAGCTAGAACTTAATAATATTCGCGATACTTATTAGCCTCTTATATATATATATACTCCCTTAAAGGGCTATAAACTTAGTCGGCTAATTTATAAGGATAATATAAAGAATCCTATAAGACCTTATACTAAATATCTATAGGAATTTCCTTAATAATATAGGTATTAAGGGGCCCGATATAACATATAATAATAAAGAGGTAGCGCTAAGAGCAAGGAGATTTATCTTTAAATACCTTATTAACCTCGATAAAGTCCTAGTTAATATCGAACTCTTTAGTTATATAATTATAAGAGCTAAATCGAAATTCTATTAGTAAGTAACTAAAGTTATTAGTTATATTTATAAAATAAATAGAAGGCACCCTATAAAAGCTAAAGTTATTAAAATTAAGGAATAAATAAGATACCTTAATATAATATATATTAGAGCTTTCCTTAGTATTATAGGATACTATCGAATCTAGATTAAATAGTTCGCTATCTTAGTAAAACCCCTTATAGACCTACTAAAAAAAGAAGTCTATTAAGAATAAGGAGACGAATAAATAAAAGCGATAGCTGCCCTTAAGGAAGCTATTACTAATCTAGTCTTTTTAGTATCCCTCGACGTCGGCCTAGGAAGAGGAGATATTATTCTAATATATAATACTAGTCTACTTAGCTAAGGGGTAGTCTTAATATAAATCGTCGATAGAAAGAGGCGCCCTATAAGGTTCGAAAGTAAAATATAGTTATTAGTAGAAACTAAATATAATATAATAAAAAGGGAGTATAAGGCTATATTAAGTGCGCTTAGGAGACTAAGAATATACCTATATAGCGTATATTTTATCTTAGAAACTAACGTATAGGTCTTAGTCGATTTACTAAAAGGTGCCCTTAAAGACGTCCTTAAAGCTATAGTAACTTACTAAATAAGCTATATTTTCCTCTTTAACTTTACTATATAATACGTTAAAGGTAAGAAAAATAATATAGCTAATAGACTCTTAAGAAAGCTTAAAGGACCTTTTAATATGTTAGATAAGGAAATAAAAGGCGATATTAAAGAATTTATAGACTTCTACTTAAACGTAGTATAAGGGACTAAGCTATAAGGGGACTACTTAAAGGAATAGAGGATAATTATAGACTTCCTTTAAACGTTAAAACAGCCGAAGGGCCTTTTTAAATAAGTCTATAAGAAGCTATATCTAAAGAGTTTAAATTTCTACGTTAAAGATTAAAAGCTTTAGTAACTCCCTAGGAAGGAAGAAAGGGGACCTATACTAGTTATAGATAACCTAAATAAATAGAAAAGGATTATTATAAAGTACTATATATATATAGGATATAAAGGACGATAAGTTATATATACGTTCGTAAAGAATAAGTATTAGTAGGCTAGCTTTTAAAACGATATTTATAGCGTAATCTCTTCCTATAAAAAATACTAATACTTTACGACTAAGAGACCTTAGAAAGTTATAACTATAACCGCGCCTAGCTACCTTATAAGTAAGATTTACTTTAATAGCTAGTATATACTATCTAATTATAGGTATTTATACCTTATAAAGGTATAAGACGACCTTACTAGATTAGTAGAAGTAACCTTAGTTAAAGAAATTACTATAGGAGCTATAACTAAATTTATACTCTTTATTATTTATAGGTACGGCGTAATACTATACGGTATAATTAATAAAAGGCCTAAAATAAAGAAAGACTTAAAGTATATCCTAGAGGATATAGGCGTTAAAGTTATTTAAACTTTAGTATATAATCTAAAAGTAAACGTAGTTATAGAATAAGGGTATTAATGGTTAATAATAGTACTTATAGAAATAGTAAAGAAAAAGGGTAAGTAGATTAAATACCTTAACTAAGTAATCCTTATAACCTAAATAGTAATTAAAGAGTCTTATAAAATATTAGCTTTCTACCCACTATATAGATAGGAACCGGTACTACCTCTTAAGGTAAAATACCTAACTTAGCGACTAATCGATTAAGATAAAGTAAAGATAAAAGAAGAATTATTTAAAGTATAAGTATAAGTTTTAGAAAGGAAAGAAAAAGATATAAAAGAAGCTAAAAAAAGAGTAATAAGATATTAAAATTAATTAATAAAGAGGATAGATAAAGCTAATAAGTATATAATAAGGAAAGAAATCTTATAACTTAAAGACCTTATCTTACTATTTAATATAAGACGATTAAATAATCTAAGGAGGTAAGCTAAGTATTAAATAAGGTAGAACGGTCCCTTTTAAGTAATATTATACTTAGAGTAGTCTAAGGTATATAAGATTAAGACTTTAGATAGAATTATACTTAATAAGATAATTATAAGAGAGTATTTAAAGAAGTTTAAAAAGGATAAGGAAGGTTAGTAGTACTCTACTAAGGATAACTAGTTACTTTAAGATAAGATTACTCTCGATAAAAGGAGGAAAGAAAAAATAATAAATAAAGTAGATAATTTACTACTCTTACTAAGTAGAGAAGCCTCAGATTAGATAGTACTATAGTTATAACGACTCCTTAATAAACCTTAAAAGGATTAAAGCTAGAAAGAGGAAGAAGAGTAACTATAGATACCTAAGAAAGGCCTAAGGTATATAATCGAGGTTTAGCTACTATAACTTAGTAAAGTAAAAAAGGACCTTTATATAAGAGCCTTAAAAATACTAATCTAATAAGAAAAGGAGGAGGTAAAAAGGAGCTAAGGAGGAAAAGGTAGTAAAGATAAAAATCTATAACTATTATAAGAAGTATACTAGAACCTAACTAATAACTAAAGTACTATTTAACTATTTAATCGAAGGATAACTATAATAGCTAAGATATTTATAAGCGCTTTACTAACTACCTTATCGTATTGAATTTTCTACTTAAAGCTCCCTAAGTAAATAAAGATAATATTTCCTACCCTTCCTTAATAATAACTTACCTTTTACTACCTTAAAGAAGATAAATAGAGATATAATTAAATAATAAAGTAAGAAAACAAATATTCTTACTACCTACCTCCTTTAAGAATAGGAATTTTTACTTTATAGATAGGGATATCTATTCTTTATTATAAAAGGGGAGACCCGCTATAGTAAAAATAAACGCGCTTATAAGATAAATTTTAATATATTTTTAACTTATTAAATTAAACGTATATAACTTTAAAAGAAAAACTTTTACCGCTAAAGATAGCGACTAAGTAAGACTACCTACTCTTAGTAAACTTATTATAGACTACTATAAAGCGAACTTAAAGACTATTTAATTATTACTTAAGGGAGAGCTCGTTAAACTTATATAATCTCTTTCTAGGTAAAATAAGTATAAGGTTAATTTCCTCCCCTTCCTTTAAATCCTTAGTAGGACTAAAGGGATTAAGGATATTATAAAGAAGATAAAGAGCGGTCTTATTATTAATATACTTATTATAAAATTTATTAGTCTTAAGGTTAGTATAGAAATTATAACTATATATATAGTTAGCGAATCTATTAAGGTTATAAGTAGCCTTATCGTATTTAAGGAAGTGCCGCTATTTATAAATAAGCGCTTTAGTCGAATCTTAGATATAGTTAGCGTAAGAGCTACTAATAGTACTTAAAAGAGAGATATACTTATAAAAAGGAAATATAATATACTTATAAGTAGAAGTTATAGTTATTTAATAAGTTCGAATATACCCTTAATAAAAGCGAGGATTATAAGTTCTATATAAAGTAATTAAGACTACTTAAGAGTATTCTTACCGCCTTAAACTAAGCTAAGAAAAGAAGTATCTATATAGATAAGCGATTTTTATAGGGATATAGGTTACTAGCTAACGTCTATAATAAAGAGTATAGAAGATAATTTAATTATACTAACTTAGTATACTCTTAAGAAAGTAAGAGAGAGGAGAGTAACTATGCGCTTTAATCCTAATAATATTAAGAGCTTTTAATAAAACCTATAACTAAAATATAGTTTCTATATAAATTAAAAACCCTTAGTAACCGATATTATTTTTACTATAAACCTAGGTCTCGAAGTAACTATAGATCTATAAAAGAAGATAGTTAGAACGAGCTAAGTAAGATTAAATAAGTTAAATAGTTATTACTTAAAAGTACTTTATATAAAGAGAAAAGACCTTAGTATAATAATTTTAAGTAAGAAGAGTAGTAGTAATAAGGGAAGGTTATAAAAGAGTAGTTAAAGAGAGGTTAATAATATTTAATAGCTCTTTAGTTTTAAGTTTAGCGGTCTTATAAGATATAATAAGGAAGAAGAGGTAGTTATAAAAGGAGAAGATAAGAGGTAGCGGTCTAGAGAAATAAAGAAGATAGAGGAGAGAAGAGGAAGAAGAGGAATAGAAAAAGTAAAAAAGAAAAGAAAAGGGCGAAGATTAAATAGCTCCTTAATCGATAACCGGTAAAAGAAGCTATTTAAGCGTAACCCTTAAATACGCTTAAGACCTTACCGCTATAAAGGCAGGCTAAAGTAACTAATAACCGCGCGCTTCTATAACTATTTATTCCTCTTACTATACCCTCCTTCTTCCTTCCTTTTTCTTCCTTCTATATATATATATATACTTTATACGCTTCCTTACTTATAACGATCCCCTCTATTAATATAACTCCTATATATATATATAATACCCTCTTAGCTTTTTAGCGTTATAACTTAAAACTACTTACCTTAACTATTTAATCTTAGCTTCTCCCTTTCTTTTACTTACTCTACCCTTTCCTAAGATATAGTAGCGAACCTAAATAGTATCCTAGGCCTAGCTATAGACCTCCCTAAGAATACTACTATCTTCTTTAGTATATTACTATTTAGGAGTAAGAGCTCTATTTTACCTACTTACTATAGTAAAGTTAAAGTAAAAGGCAGCGAAAGGCGCTTTTACGCTAATAATAAGGAAAGGTTTATAAACTAAGACCGATAAGACGTTTATAGGCAGAAGTAACCTCCTTAGTACGTTTATAGAGATCGTTAGTGCCCGATACTAATAGGCCCTATTAAGCGGCGGGATATTACCCTCGAAAACGCTTAGATAATATATAAGGGCGTTAAAAAAATAAATAGATTTACTAGGAATAAGGCCCGCTAGGAAGAGTATATCGTCGATATATATAACTTTCTCTATAGAGCTATTAATAAATAATACGCTATAAGCTTTAGCCTTAGCACGATAATTAAAATCTTAATAAAAGGTATTAAGAACGCGGTATACCCCTTACTTTACCTACTATTAGTTTATACTAACTATTAAGGGGAACCTATTAAAGATATAGAAGATAGATATAAGAAGTACTATAAATACCTAAATAATAGGGAGTATTTAATTAAGTTTACCGCTCCTACCTTTAACCTTAGTCGCTTTACGTATAAATAAAAGTATATAACTAAAGTTATTAACTTTTTAGTAGGTATAAATAAAGGGGGACTCTACTAAGGGGCGTTCCTCTAAGACTATAGAGAAGGAAACTTAGTCGTTTTAATACTTAGAAAGAGGGATAATATACTAAACTCTATATATTCTTATAAGTATAGTAATAGTTTCTTTATATCCTCTAAGTTCCTTATAACTTTACCTATACGCTAGTCCCTTATATCGCTTAGTAAGAAGGGTAGGAATATAGCTACTTAGCCTTAATAATACTCTAATATTAGGTTAAAGGTATAGTTAGGCTATACTTTAAGATAATTAAATAGTAATACCTAAAAGTTAAAGTAATTCTAGAGTAAAGGTATAAGGTAATATAAGAAGCCCTATAAATAGATAAGATCTTATACTAAAACTAGTATTTCTTTAAGCTAGATAAGAGGATAATTATAAAAGGCTATATTAATAGGCTAATATATAGAATCTAAGCTATTATAGCGAACGAGCTTAATTATATATAAGCGATATTATAGGGTAGTAGAGTTTCTTAGTAGTTTAATAGTAGGGTTAGACGACTATAAAGGATACTATTTAATTAAGGTCTAACGACCTTTAATAAAGTCTTTCCTATAAGGATTCTTAGGAGCGAGCGGATTTACTAATATAACTATATTATCTTAAGAGACCTAGAAGAATAAGACTTCTAGGAAGTCCTAAAGGTAGTTAACCTCTTAGATAGGCCTACTAAATAAAGACTACCGCTCTAAAGAGATATAGAACTAGCTTATATAGTAAGGAAAGCGAGAAAGGAGCTATCTATACTAACTACCCTTATAGAGTAACCTAACCCGATCGCTTAAGCTATACGCGGTTTCTTTATAAAACTCCTCCTTAAAAAGACCCCTAACTATTTAATTACGCCGATAGGAATTAAGAATAGACCTAGTCCTTTATTACCTTAAGCGTTAACTAAATTAAGCTCTTTATTTAAACTAAGTAGCCTTTCCTTAAGTAACCTTAAGATAGGATCCTTACCTTAGAGCCTATAAAAGAGAGAGCTAAGCGCCCCTATTAGTCCCTTTATTTATATAAAAACAATGCCTTTATTCTCCCCTTTTAATATATAGCTAATTAAGCCTACTCTTTACCTACTACTAATAACTCCTTTAAATATATAAAGGAGTAAAAGACTTATAACTATACCCCTACCGATAACCTAATAAGGAGCTTATAAGGAAGAAAGGTAGATAGCCTAACTACTAACTCGCCCTAGGACTCCGAAATTACTAGGCGCTTAGTTAATTACCCTAAGGCTAAAGACTTTAGTAACGCCTATAGTACGCCCTATTACTCCCTAAAAATAAAGTATAGTAATAGCCTTTCTAGCTATAGTCCTTATAAGGTTTATACTAGGTTTTAAACCCTCCTAGGTTAAAGGAGTTAAAAACCTAGGAATATATTAAAACTACCGCTAGGATATTAATAACTATAATCCTATATATTTATATAAGACTATTAATAATATAATAACGATTAGTTTATTAGACTCTATAGCTTATTTAATCTAGCTATACTTAAAGCTATAGACTAGTAAAGACGCTAATTACTTTATTTCCTTAACGCTTTTAGGAATAATAAGCGTAAATACTTAAGAGCGTATATAGGGGGTAGTAGATAATTATCTAAAGAAGGAAGTACGCGAGTAAAAATAAGAAAGAGCTAAATAAGTAGCTTATAAGTAAAGGGAGGAATAAAGAACGTAAAGGGAAAGGATTATAGTAAAGGAGAAAAGTTCTATTAATAGTTTATTTACTTACTTATATACTTAGGAAGAGAGCCTTACTTATTATTATCGCGCCCTTTCTATTAGTATCTTAGGTCGGAAAGTTACTAAGGAGGAGTTTAATAGGTAAGATCGTACCCTTATAGATATTAGCCTATTAAAAGAATAAGACCCTTAGTACTCCCCTTTTAACTTACTTCTAAGTATACTTAAAGGCGTTATAAAGACCTCGATTATCTAATTAAGTATTTTCCTTAATTATAGTTAATTTAAATTTTTATTTATCCCCTTTAAAGTAAATACTACTAGTTACGCGACTTTAATAGAGATAAAGAGGTATAAAGTAAAGAAATCTCTAAGACTTATATTTATAACCTAAGGCCCTTAAAGCTATATACTAAACTAATAATTAGATAATTATATAGTTAATTACTCTACTAATCCTTAGCTATATACTACGCGTGCTTTAAATATATACCCTTATCCCTATTAAAGTATATAATAAAGGCAAGGATAAATATAAGGCTAAGAAAAGCGAAATCCTTTATAACTATATCTTATATTAAGGGGACTACCTATCGTAGACCTTAACTTACCTTATAGCGAATAAAGCCTAGGAAAAAGTAAGGGAAAACTACCCGCGATAACCTTAATAGTTCGCGAACTCTTAGACTTATACTAAGTAATAGGTACTACTTACTATCGAAACCTAAGGCGTTCCTAAGCTAACTATAGTCCGGAAGTAAGGACTAAGTAGACCGCGCTAAAATAAGAGGTTAAGCTTAAGATACTTACTAGCTAGTAGGACTAAGGAGGCCGAACTAAGTATAAACGATATTTATAGGTATAGTAGATAAAAAAGCGCTAAGAGATAGAGCGCCTCCCTCCCTATATAGATAAACCCTTTTACCCCGACCCCTCCTATATATAACTAAAAGTACTATTCTAGAATATATAAAAGAGATATAAGCTAGCTTAGTTAGCGCTTTACTATTAAGCTAGCTTTAACTTAATAGTACTATAGGAAGTAGAAGCTACGCTAGGAGGCGGGGCCCTACCCCTTAGAGCGGCGCCTTATAGCTTAGTTTATAAGGAGGGGAGGTACGCGCTATATATATATAAAAGGCTTAGGCTAAGGACTTAGTCGCCCTAGTTTAGACTAAACTAAAGCGAGGTAAATTTTAGGGATAGTACTAAACTAATAGCGATTTACTTACTACTAAGGGCCGCGAGAGCTAGAGCGTTACGAGACCTAAGTATAGTTAAACTAGAGCACCTTATAGTAATAGTAAGGGACTTTAATATCTATTACCCGCTCTAAGATAGATATAATAGAACCTTAGATAGGGCGATATAACTTATATAAGAGGTAATAAGACTATAACTTAAACTCGTTACCTTAAGAGGGGAGTATATAAGAATTTTCTATAGCTAAAGAGATAGTATTATTAACTTAGCTTAGGTAATACTAAAGACTAAGATATAGTATACTAGGCCTAACTTAGACCTAACTAGGTTAAATTATATCCCCTAGACTATTATATTATAGGTTAATACTTAGGCTTAAGCGCTTAAACCGGCCTTAAGGTAGAAAGAAGTAAAAGTAAAGCTAGTTAAAGCCGAGACTATATCCTAGCTAGGGCTATACTAGCTAACGCTTTAAACGCCTAAGAATATTAACTAAGACCTAGACTATATCTTTACTACCTTAGTATAGATCGCGAAAGCTATAGTTTTATATTAAGGGCGAGTATTACTTAAGGGCAATATATAGTTTACCTTAAAGGTAAGAAGGGCAATAAGGGAGGCTAAGAGGGTAAGGAGGAAGTATAAGTAGGAAAGGAGTAAGGTAAACTAAGAAGACCTATATAAAGTAACTATAGCTTAAAAGTAAACTATCTATAAGGTAAGGAAGGCCTATTAGCGCGAGTTCCTAAAGGAATTTAGCGCCGATAATACTAAGCTTTAAAATATAAAGAGGTAGGCTAGACTCTATAGTAAGCTACTACTAGAACCGACTTATATCCCGCCGCTAGTTAAGGAGGGCGAGGACTAACTAATAAAAACCTTTAAAGGGAAGGCCTAGATACTAGCCGCTAAGTTCTTCCTACTAAAGGCTAGTATAACTTAAGGGCTACCTTAGCCTATAGCTAAGGCGACCTTTATAGTCGACTAATAGATCTAACTAGCTAATATCGTAGTAGCGCTAAGTAAGATAGTAAGCTAAAACGCGGCGGGTCTAAATAGTATCCCCTTAAGGTTTATTAAGAAGTATAGACTAGCCTTAGTTTAGCGACTAGCTATAATCTTTAACGCCTATACCTAACTTTTATATTTCCTAGGCTAGTTTTATAGCGCGAATATAGTAGTAATTTAAAAGCTAGGTAAGAGGCTAGAAGCCTATTATATAGTAGGGGGATAGAGACCTATTTCCCTCCTACTTATAGTAGGGAAAGTACTTAAGTAGATACTAGCTTAGAAGATCGCGGGAGTAGTAAAAGCGAACGGTATCCTACTAAATAGATAAATAGGAAATAAGAGGGAACGCTTTATAAAGGCGGCGATCCTATTAGTAACGGAACTAGTATACGCGACCTAGGCCTATAAAGGCATTATATTATTCCTATAGCTAAATATTAAAAGCGTATTTAATATAGTTAACTATAATAAGCTTATAAGGGAACTAAAGCTTAAGGGATACCTTAGATAGCTTACGAGCTTAATATAGAGCTTTATAAGTAATAGAAAATCAACCCTTTACTTTAATAAAAGGACCTTAAAACTAACTTAGGTGCTAGTAAGAGTCCCTTAAGGCTCCCCCTTATCCTTAATCCTATTTTTATACTATATAACCCCTTTATATAAAAGGCTTAGTATAATATATAGTATTTATACTATTAGCTTCGCCGATAATATAAATATAGTTAGTATTAGACCTAATAAGGCTAGTATAGTAGCGCGCTTAAAGAAGGCCTAGAAAGTATACGCGGAGTAAGCGACTAAGTTTATAGTTACTTTTAGACTATTAAAGAGCGAGTTAATATACTTTATATAGAGGAGATAAGCGATAATAACGCTAGTTAGCCTTAAAGCTAACGTAGTAATACTAGTCTAAGAAGCCTACTGACTAAGGGTTTAAGTATACCGGAAATTACGTTAAAAGGTATACTTAAAATAGCTCTAAGTAAAGATAAAGCGATAGACTATAGCCTTAACTAAGCTCGCAGCGTCTATATAGGGCTATACCTTACTAGGCGCTAAGGAAGTCTATAGTAAGGTAATCTAGTCCTTAATCTCTTACGCTATAGTTATATTTTATAAGATAACGCTTATAAAAGGGAAACTATATAAGATCGCGCGGGACCTAGTATAAGACTAGTTAGCTTACCTCTAGGTAGTAATAAGTACCTATCGCGCGACCTTAGTTTACTAAGTAGAAGTAGATATATAGGTGCCCTTAATCGACCTTTACTTAAACTAAAGAATAACGGATACCCTTTAAAGGTTAAAAGACTTAGGGCTCTTAAGCTAAATTTAACGCGCGTTTAATACGGTCGCGGATATACTTAAAAGGAGGCGACGCTAGAGGGAGAATAGGCTATTAGCAGCGCTATTACCTAGTAGGCCCCCCCTTATAAAAGAGATAAGGGGGGTCTAGAGCTAGATAAGATCGGACGACCTCTTAGATAAAGTTAAGTCGCTTAAAAGGCTAAATAAGGAATAGGCCGCTTAGTAGAACGCTAAGGAAGACGCGATTTAATAATACTAAACTACCCTTTACCTTATTAACTTCCTATTATAATTTAATAAAGCGATAACGCTAAACTACTATAAGGGCCTCCCTAAGTATATTAGCATAGTAATTACTTAAATATATATAGGAAAGATTAGGCTTAATAACTTCCTCTTTAATTAATAGGTCCTTAGTATAGTCTCGCTAATATATACCTATAGATAAAAGTAAGATACTATCTACTATATAATAATTAACTACTTACTAATAGTAAAGGTAAGGGAGTTCCTTTTAATATAGGCCTAGGATATAAGTAATATAAGAGCGGGCCTTTAAAGAAAAAAGATAGTAGCGCCGCTAGTATAATAGTTCCTTTACTTAAGTAGGCTCCGCTAGTTCGACTTAGCTTAGAAGCTATATATAGATAAGCCGGATAATAGGACTAGGGTCGTACTAAAGATAAAGCGGCCCTAACTAAGACTACCTTAGCTAACTACTTCCCTTACTAAGGCGACCTAGGAAAAAGAAAGGACTTATAATAATAAAACTATATTATTAGCTAAACTAAACCTAAACTAAGTATAAACCTCGCGGCTTAAACTATAGACTAAATAAAACTAATAAGACCTAACTAAGCTAGCCTTAATAGCTATAGAATAAGACCTACTACTAAAAGACTATAACTAAATAAGACTTAACCTAGAACTAAACTAAGATAGAGCTAATAACTAGCCCTTAAACTACGACCTTAGCTTAACTTATTAGTAGTAACGTCTGCCTTACTATCGCGGCGGGAACGATAGGACCCCCTTAAGGTAGTACGCGGGGTATAAGAGGGAGTAACCTAAGACTTATAAGGAGTATAGGGACTACTACTACTATAAGAAGCTTAATAATAGCTAGCTAAGCTTAACCTTAAACTTAAACTAAAGCTAGCCTAGACGGCTAGCTTATAAGATAGAGTAACGACTAGGGTCTATATTAAGGTAGGACCTACTTTAGCGGCGGCGTAAAAGCGTTTACTATAGCCTATACTATAACTATAGATTTAATCGATATTAAGACTAGTAATTATCTTAGCTAAGACTAAACCGCGATAACTATAAATACGCTACTAAACGAAGTTAAGAGCGTTAGTAGGGTCGCTAAGCGATATAAAATAAGGATACTTTAAGGCGGGCTCGGCGATAAGAGAACTACTAAGCTATAGCTCGGCGTTAGAGCTAATAGCGGGTAATAAGGCGGGATCTTATACCGGCCTTAGGGCGACTATAGGTATAAGGATAGCGGCGGACTCCCTAGCCTTAGCCTTAAATAGAGCCTTAGACGTAATAGCTACCTTACCCTTACCTTTACCCTTACCCTTCCCTTTATCGGAAGGGGCTAGGGCTAGACTAGGCCTAAGAAGATTAAAACTACTATTATCCTTACTACTATAGTTATCGCCGGCGATAGGATAGAAATAGTTAGTAAGATCGTTAACCGCTATAAGAGTCTTTTAAGTAACTAAGAGCGACTTAGGCCTAACCTAAGCTAAGGTCTTAATAGTATCGCTAAACTTACTTAAGTGCTTTTTTAAGGACTTATATATATAGCGGGTATTATCTATAAAATAGGTAAAAGCTAAGGCGAGCGTCTTAATATTCTTAGTAACTATAGCTAGACTAAGGGCGGACTTACTTAACGCGCCCTTACCCTTAGCGGTAAGGGCCTTCTAACTAGCGTAAATATAAGTTTTTAAAGTAGCGCGGTAAAAGCGCTCTTATACCGAGCCCTTAATAAGGGAGGGGCGGTCGACCTTAAACTAAGCTTAGTAGAGGGTATAAGCGGCCTCCTTACCCTTAAAGGTAATCTAGAATATAAATTAGTACTAAACTTAGACTATACTATAGTAGGACGGGGTTATTTACCTAGTAATAGGACTAGTTAAATTTAGTATAAGTAATATTATCGCGAAGCGTAGCTTAATTTCGTAGTTCTCGGAGATATCCCTTAGTACGAGGGACTAAGGAAGCTAAAAACACCCGGTATAGAAGAAGGAAGAAGGAGCTAAAAAGAGGTATAGAAAGGAGGGTAGGGGGTATAAGGGGAAGTAGAAGTAGCGATAGCTTCTTATAGAGGTAGCGAAAGATAAGACGGATATACCGGTAACGGCTAGAAAAGAAGGGAAAAAACTAGTAAAAAGCTCGGTAGTTAAAAGGATATTAATAGCTTCTTTAAGTAGGATCTTCTTTATTAATTAAGATGCTAGATAGGTATAAAGAGGGGCGTTAGATAGAGGAAAGAAGGAAAATTAAGGTAATATAATAATCACCCCCCTACTATAATTACTACTCCTATAAGAATTAAATCTCTCTATATAACGACCGGTATTATTCCTAAGGGATAAACCTATTAAGGAGTTTATATTAGTAGATATAATAGGGCGTAGTCTAAGCAATAATATATATATTATATTAGTAATAAGTTAGAGGTCGTAGACCGTAGACTATAACTAGGTAATTAGAATTAAAGATAGAATCGTAATAAAGATCTATATTAAAAGCTAGAGAGCTATCTATGTAAAGGAGTAAAAGTAGGTAGCTATATATACCCGTAGAGACTGTCCTTAGATTATAGGCCTAGCTATGATCCCTAACGTTGGATTGTATAGAGCGCAGTAATCTCGTTAATCCTAGATTACTTAGATCTCTGCGATCCCCTCGATCCTATATCTATTAGATAGTCGTGCCGACTATTTATCCGTTAGACCGTGTTACGTGCTTAACGCGGTCGACCGTTAGCGGCCTAGTAGCCGTGGTCGTAATACGATATCTCCCCTCCTTTTAGTCTTATCCGTAAGACCTGCTATAGCTGCCTTAGCCGCCGTATATAAATATACCCTTATCGCGTCGTGCGTAAGTATATCGTTCCTTATTTCTTTATCCTTTCGGGATATACTGCTAATAGTATATTTAGTCGTATACTAAAAAAATCGTTCCCGAAAAGCCTCCGAGCGCGCTACTCTTACCGAATATATCGACTTAAGTAAAGATCCTACCGATATACTATGCACTCGATGCTTTAAGGCGAAGAAGACGAATTATCGGATAGCCGAAAATTCTTCGCGCTATAATAATTATATTGCTAGTAGTCGTCCCTATTATAATAGTATTTTAGTGGCCTCTTCTTATAGGTATCTTCTAATTCTTTCTACGCGTAGTAGCTAACGTATTTCTTCTAGTAACTAAATTATTAGCGGAGTAGCGTAGGCTATATTCCGAAGAGGAGGAAGCTAGGGAAGCCTTATTAGAGCTTTAAGCATAGCTTGCGAACCTTTAGTCGTAAATATCTATCGCCGTTAATCGTTTAGCTTATATCCGGAAGATTCGGAATCGTATAAAGGAAAAGAGTTCTAAGTTATTTCGTCGTAGTATCTAAGAAGTAGATGCCGAGGATAGCGTTTTGCCTACGCTCGATGCGTATAAGCATTAGGTAGCAAATAACTTATAATCGTTAGGCGTTCCTAATAAGGCGAATTAGTCCTTATTCGGTATTAGCAAGGAGTTTATAGATCTTAGTCCTTTAATCCCTCTTAAACCTTCTAGTAAAATTATCGAAGTAGAGAACTATAGTAGGTTAAGTGCTTAAGTAGTTCCTAGGTATTTTCTTCTAGTCTATATCCCTTCTACTTAATAAGGTATTCCTATTACTAACCTTGTTTTCTTATATTTAGTATTTATTTAGCTTTATATTCCTAATTATCGTCGACTTCGATTTTTTCCTATAGTTTAGCGTTTCGTAGCGCTAGTTCTAATAATAAGATATAAAATATTAGGTATATCTATATTATTATTAGTAGCGAAAGTTCGTAGTTAACTTTTAAAATAGTTTTCTTAACCTTAAACGGTCTAAGTTTCTTAAAATCTAATTTATTGCTTAGTTATTTTATTTTAATATTTCGTCGTACGAGGTAGACTATATCTCCCTCTCGAAAGATTAGTCCCTATAATCTTTTCCGATTATAGTAAGTAGATATTCGTTCTCTAATAAATTAAAGTTCTTATTATATTTCTTTATATAATTTTCGTAGCTAATCTACTTATAGTATCGCTCGTTCTGCTTATAGTCCTTATCGAGTAACCTTAAATACTTCTAGGTTATATCTATAATTAGCGTATGCTAGTAAGAGCTTAGTTATTTTTATAACTAAGCTATTATAAGCTAGTTACGCTATTAGTAGCTATTTAACCTAATCGTTTTATTCGTAGCTAATATAGCATCGTAAATATTATTTAAGCGTTTAGTTAAGTCGTTCCGTTTATCTATCTATTTATAAGTAATAAGCTATGCTAAGCTTATATTTCGTCCCTAATTATACTATAAGAGCTTGCTAAAACTTAGCTATAAACGTACTTCCTCTATTAAAGACAATCTCGTTCGGTAGTCTATAATTACTAATAATAGTTCGTAGGAATATATATACTAGCTCTTCTATACTACTTACTTCTTTATACGGTAAGAAGTACCCGTACTTCGTTTGTTTATCGGTAATAACGAATATACTATCGTATTTAACGTTAGTTATAGGTTCTTTTAATAGTAGTAGCTTTATAATATAGTTAAAGGCTATCGAATCCTATGGTTTTTTTAGTACTAGTAGCGGTTGCAATTCTCTATATAGTTTATATCGTTTAGCCTTACTTCGTACGTAAAGTTTATATTCTTTAATAACTTATTATACTACTTTTTTAAGCTATAGGAAGTTATATTATTATTTAATCCGTTCTATTATTCTTTGGATTCCTTAGTATCTATATATTAGATATTCGTATATATTTTATATAACTTTATCTCGTAATTCTAGTAGTATCTAGATTTTATTTTTATATATTAGGACTTCTAAATATCCTATATCGTATCCGTTTAGTGCTTTATATTCTTTTATCTATTTTAGGATCTTTTAGTAAGTCGAGTCGTTAGGTTATACTTTAAATATTATATTTAGCTATTATTGCTAGTAGTTCCCGTTTTCGTTGATTTCTAGGAGCTATCCTTTCGCTATAGGTGCCCTTATATTATAGTTACTTCGTCGACTAAGGGCATTAGCTCGACCGTTTTCTATTCCTTTTCTATAGATTATTTCGTAGTCGAATTCTAATAAGTATTCGGCCTATCGGATCTATCGTCCGTTTAACTATTATATCGTTATAAAATATAAGATATTCTTATAGTCTATATAGACCTTAACTTTATATTTACTTCCGAGAAGGTAATATCGAAATTCCTTAAAAGCTTAAATAATTATAAGGAATTCTTTATCGTAGATAGGGTAATTAAGTTCTACGCTATATAGCTTCTTTAAGTAAAATATAATTAGTCGTAGTCTTCCTTTATTATCTTTTTATCCGATTTATACTCTTAAAGTAAAGTCTAATATATTAGTTTTAAGTTCGATTTATTATTTTAGATCGAAGGTAGTTAAGACTAGTTCTTATATAATCGTAGTCTTAATATATTCGAAAGCTTTATTAGCTTTATCGTCCTATATAAATCCTTTTTCCTTCTTCGTTAAGTTATATAGTAGTGCTATAATTTTTCCGAAATCTTTAATAAATTATTAGTAGTAATTTATAAATCCTAGGAAACTTTATACGTCCTTAACATTCTTTAGCGTTAGCTATTCTTTAACTAAGTTAATCTTATCTTATTATATCTATATCTCTCCTAGCGAGATCGTATATCTAAAGAAGTCTACTTCCTATATATAGAACTTACTTTTCTTTAGTTTAACTAGTAACTTTATATTCTAAAGTGCGCGGAGTACCTTATAAACGTATTCCTTATATTCTTCTAGGGTATCTAAGAAGATTAGGATATTATCTAGGTATACTACTATAAAGATATCTAAGTATTCGCGTAGGATATTATTAATTATCCGTTAGAAGGTAGCTAGTATATTTATAAGTCTAAATAGTATTACTAGATATTCGAATAGTCCGAATTTCGTTTTAAAGGCTATTATCTATTTATATCCCTTCTTTATACGTGTTAAGTTATAGGCGCCTTTAAGATTAAGGGCTATAAACTATTTTTTGCTATATAGTCGATCTTATAGTTTTAATATAAGCGGTAATAGTATTCGGTCCTTTATTATAATATTATTTAAGCGTCTATAGTCGATAACTAGTCGTAGCTTGCTGTTTTTCTTTAGAATAAATATAACTAGATAGCCTACTTCGGATATTAATATTCGTATATACTTCCTTAAAGAGTTTATTATATTTCCGGTATTCTTAGGGGATATTCTTTATTCTATCTTATAGGCTTTATTCTTTCTTTTAAGAGCTGGTTTCTCTTAACTCGAGCTCTTTATTAATTTATTTAAGGTCTTTCCTTAGAGTAGTAATAACTCTTTAGATCTTTATATTATATCTTTTATTCTATTTATATCGGATGCTAGGTTATATAGCCGTGTTAGTTAGTACGTAGGTCTTATTAGTCGATTTTATTATATCCGCTAGTTTAGTTGCTATTTTCGTTTATATCGCTAAAGCCCGTAATAATTTGCTTAAACGGTTATCCCTTTTATCCTATTTAGTAGCTAAATTATGGTAAAATTTTACTTTCTCTTAAATCTACTAGTCTTAGAAACTTATATCTTTATTTTAACGTAGCTAGCTAGTTTTCTAGTTAATTGATAGGTTGCTCTCCTATAGCTATAAAAGCCCTAATATAAGGTCGTGTTCTTTAATATCTATAATATCGAAGTTAACTTATTCGTCGTAGCCCTAGATATTAATATCGAGGTAATTAATCTCTATATTAATAATTCCGTTATTATAGTTAAAGGCCTCTCCTTTAATATTCGTAAGTTTATATAAATCTATCTTATATCTCTATATAAGTTGGTAACGATTAACGACTTTAAGTAAAACGTAATTGCCTATTACGCTATAGTCTAAAAGTATACGCGCGTAATATCCCGCGATTTAGATATCTAATACTATTTAGTTACTATAGCTTACCGTTGCTATATATAGGGTCCTTAAATCTTATCGTGTCGTACTAGTCTATAGCTCTTTTATAGATAGCGTACCTCGTTTTTTGCCTAGTCCTTATTCGTTTTATTTAGGTATTCTTCTTCGATTTATTATTAATATCGTTTCTTTATATTTTCGTTGTATAGTATTATATTAGGGCTTAAGAGACTAATTTCTTATAGCTAATCGAAGATTTCTTATTTCTTAACGCTATATTATTTATATTATACTACTTCGTAGTTAATTACGTACTATACTTCGCAATTCTATTCGTTTTCATACTAAAGGTTAAGTTTTCGTTTAGCGTCTTTCTATTTTTCGCGTAGCGTTTTTATATCGATTTTTCCTTAGTCGAATATAGCTTATAGCCTTTATATATATCGCTAATAATCTTTTAGTATACCGTTATATCGTTTATACTATACTCGTGCTTTTTTATATTTATAAACTCTATAGTTTAGGTATATATATTCGTTATAATCTTCTTCGTTATATTTAACTTATTATATAAGTTTTTAGAAGATTAAGGGTTCGGATATCTTAGAGCGAGTAGCGTTATACCATTCTTCTATTTTAGCGTATTTATAGATTTTATATATCTCCGAAAGACATCTCGTTAATAAACTATAATTATCGTAGTATTTAAGTAGCGTGCCGTAATCGGGTTCTAATAATATAACTTAGTCGTTCGGGTAGCGTTAATCGATTTTCTAGTAGTTTAGTTCTATACTTAGGTAGGGTTTTAAAAGTACTTATCCTTTAAACTTAACCGGGAAGGTATTATATCGTGCCTTTATCTAGAAGTATATTATATAATCTAGGTAGATATATAATATCTATAAAATATACTTATAGTGCTTATAAGTAAGTAGTATTTATAGATCGTCTTTAAATTCTCCTTATAGTTACTATTCTCGTTATAGAGCTATAAAGGTATCGACTATAGTGATAGCTATAGCGTAGTCTCCTCCGCGTAGTACCGGTTAATATCGAATTAATATAGCTTATTAGTTTTCTATAAGAATTTAAGGCGTTTATTAGGTTCTAATTTTAAGTATTTCTTTAAATTCTTTAAAGTATAGAGCGTATTCTTTAATCGTAGTATTCTCCCTTAGTAGTAAGGGTAGTAGTACGAGTTCGTTCTCGTCTTTTATTTCTCTAGGTATTTCTTATTCTTTAGAGCTTATATCGTCGATACTTTATTATTCCTCTTTAGGTAGTTATCCGAGTTTCGTAAGTATAAGGGCTATATCTATATCTTCTTTATTATATTGCTTATAGACTGCCCGTCGTTATTATCGATCTTTATTTTATATATCCTCTTAGAATCGTTTGCCGTTCTTCCTAATCTAGTCTTAGGAGACTCCTTTAAGATAGGGGTGTTCTAGTTCTACGAATTTAACTTATTTCTATGTTTTAGGGTCCCTTTATTATATTATTATAAGGGTTTTCTTTAATAGCTTTAGGAACTATCTAGTACCGTTCTTATCGCTTAAGTATACTATATATTTATTATCGTAGTATATAGTCTAACTAAGGGGTTTATACTTTAGTTCCTATCTATTAGTAGCGTTTAGGTATTTCTTACCTTTTAAGGCTAGTACCTAGTAGGTTTTCTTCTCCTTACGAGGTTATCTATATTCTTTAGAGTAATATCTAAGTTTCCCATAGTTAAAATACTTTCCTTTGCTTTTTTATATTATATTTAGATCTATCTTACCTAGGTTAGTTATATAGGTATAAGGAATAAGAGTTTCGCGCTTCTTTTTATAGTTAGCGCGTCGGTTAAAGTTATTCTTATAGGAAGGGTTCTAGTTTCCTCTTCCTTATTTCTTTTCTTAGCGTCGCGTATACTATCTATCGTCGATTCGTACTACTATAGTAATATAGTCCGAGAGGTTATTAGGTCGATTTTCCTTATAGAGCTCGTCCTTAACTTCTTCTTTAAGCCCGTCGTAGAATCGTAATATAAGAGGTTCGTCGTCCTAATTAAGCTTTAAGGTAACTTAACGGAACCTCGTAGTATAATCCGATACTAAGATCCTTTATCGGAGTTCTTAAAGTTTCTATTTAGCTTCTCGTTCCTCGTCGGTTGTTCCGAATACCTTTATAATAGCTTCTTCGAATCCTTAGAAACTAGCAAAGACTTCGTCTATCTCGTTATCTTATCGCGCTAGTTAGTTATCGAGAAAGTCCCTTATAATAGGTCTAAACTAAGTAAGTGCCGTTTTAGATAAATAATTTCCTATATAAAGTACCTTTTCGACTAGGTCCGAGAGTTTAGTAGGGTAAAACCGGTAGTAGGCCTTAAGTTAGGTAAGAAAGTCTCGAAGCGTGCTATAAGTACCGTCGAATAGTCCTAGCTATTTTAGTTTAACTACTTCTCCGAGGTCCCTAACTTATCCGTTGCCTCCTCTATTCCTAAGTAACTATACCTTATATCGAAGGGTAATAATCTCGCGCATTATATCCTAAGGCGATATAGTAGCTCTAGAGTTAGTTAATCTAGCTTACTATATAGGCATATTAATAGTTGCGATATTACTTAGAGTAACGCGGTATTATACTAAATAAGAGCTTTTAACGTATAACGACTAGTATTATTCCTAAGGGATAAACCTATTAAGGGGTTTATATTAGTAGATATAATATGGTCTAAGTAATAATATATATATATTACCTTAGTAAGTTAAGTTATAGACCGTAGACTATAACTAGGTAATTAGAATTAAAGATAGAATCGTAATAAAGATCTATATTAAAAGCTAGAGAGCTATCTATCTAAAGGAGTAAAAGTAAGTAGCTATATATACCTATAGAGACTATCCTTAGATTATAGGCCTAGCTATAATCCCTAACGTTAGATCGTATAGAGCGTAGTAATCTCGTTAATCCTAGATTACTTAGATCTCTACGATCCCCTCGATCCTATATCTATTAGATAGTCGTGCCGACTATTTATCCGTTAGACCGTGTTACGTGCTTAACGCGGTCGACCGTTAGCGGCCTAGTAGCTATAGTCGTAACACTCTGCCCTACCTATCCGACCCCTTACTTTTAATTTTACCTTTATATATTTTATATATACTTCTTATATCTCTTTACGCGAGAAATATATACTTTAGCTTTTATAGCTAGTAAAGTTAGTAAAAAGAAAAAGGGGGGGGTATTAAAAGTAAGACTAGCCTAGGAAAGGACCGGGACTAATACTTATAGGACTAGTTCTAATAGCTAGTAAAGGACTTATAAGTAAGCTTATTAGTAAGGCGCCTAATATATATAAAATATAGGATAGAGCGCTCCGATCCCGCTATAGTAGCGACTTTCTTATAAGGAGGGGGTTTTATAAGAGGCGAACCGCTACTATTTAAGTCGGCTTCTTAGTTAGATATTATAATATATTTATAAAGGAACTTAATACGGTGCTAGAGAGACCTAAGATATAGAGATAAGGTAAGTAAGGAATTAAGGCCTATAAAAGAGATAGTAAAAGGAGAGGTAAGGGGAGGTAAGAACGAAACTAAGGGGAGAGGGTAGGTATATATATACGCGAGCTAGGCGCGCGTAATTAGTAACTATACGCTAAACGGTAAATATAAGCCGCCGCGCCCTTAATAGGAAAGTCGCGTAGCCGGACGGGAACCGATTTTCGATTAGCGGAGTTAGCTAACCGAATTTTAATTAGCCGGCCCTACCTAGGAGCGACCTATACTAGCGCCCGGCCCGGTAACCGGATATTACCTGCCCTACTAACTAACTAATAGACTAATAGGCCGACATAGGAGCTATAGAAAATAAAGGCGCCTGCGAGTTAAGCCCTTAAAGAGAGACTACTACCTATAACCCTAGCCTAAGCTAGCGAGCCCGGGCCGCGGCCGCTTAAGATAGTAGCGGCTATAGCCTAAGAGGGCCTACGCTAAAGTATAAATATATAAGAGAAGCCGGCGGTAGCTAGCGTAAATTTTATATATACTACTATTATAACCTCGTTTAAAGTAAACCTATACCGAAAGAAGGGAGGGTTTTCCCTTAAGCACTTTAGTTTTTCCCTCCTATTTACTACCGAAGTTCTAGATACCTTTAGCTAGGTCCCTAGTATAATCTTAATAATAATAATAAGGTATAGCTTAACTATACCTTTAACTTAGTATTAGATTATTATTAAAGCTAAGTAGCTATATTCCTACCTTTCTTACTAAGCGGTATAAGGGACTAGTATATAAGTAAAGTTATAAGGAACTTAAAGGATATAAAGAAACTATTATTATACTTATAAGAATATATAAAGTCTAGTATACCGTCCCTCTTTTTAAGTATTAAAAATAACTAAGTTTCTTTCTTTATAGTCTTAAAGGAACGCTCTTTAATAGAGTCCCCTTTTATTTAGTCCTACTAAAAAGTTAATAACTTTAGTTATATACCTTTATTTATATATAAAGCGACTAAGGTTAAAGGTAAGAGTAGTAAATATAATTAAATACTCCTTATTATTTAAGTATTTATAGTACTTTATATATCTATCTTCTATATCTTTAATAGGTTCCTCTTAGTAGTTAGTATAAACTAATAGTAAGTAAGGTTATTATAGAGTAGGTAGAGGCATATACGTAGGTGCCGTCTATAGGATAATATTAATAAGCTATATAGAGCTCTTCTATACGCGGCTAGCCCGCCCCTATACTTACGGGATCTAGCCGTTTAAATAAGGGCGTAACCTATTATATACGCCCCTAGGTAGCCGGCGGCTAGTCCGGACCTACGTAAGCCTTAGGTTGCCCGTTCCCTCTACCTTAGGTATATCCTCTACTAAGGGGTATATAAAGCGGCATCCCCCCCTTCCCCCTTCCCTTCCTTCTCTCCTTTCTTTAACCGTAGTAGTAGTATTAATAGGTAAGTTCCGCTCTACCTAGGGCGTTAGTCCGTTCCTAGCTATATAGGCCGCTCTATTAACGTATACTTATAGTAGTAGCGGTAGTAGTAATAATAGCCCTAATAATAATAATAACTCTAACTAGTAAGTTCTACGCCTTATAGAGTAAGAGGCCGTATTCTATTATACTAACTTCCGCGATAGATATATCTACCTCTCCCTCTCTTACCTCCTCCTTCTTAGAGCGTGCGGAGTCGTTCGTCGACGCCGTGCTAGCTACGGCCGACGACGACTCCGCCGCTGCCGCCGCTCCTGCCCGCGCCGCTACCACCGCTCCTACCGCCGCCGCCGCCGCCTCTACTACGCTATTCGCTCTTACGTCGCCCCTTAGGGTAATAACGCCGTCCCCGCCGCTACCCGTAACGCCCGGCCCCTCGGCCCCCGCCTCTATCTCCGCTACCCCTATAAGTCCGTAGTTAGGTAAGTATAATAGATATTATCCGCTAACCTCCTATAGTATAAGCGCTAAGTATAGGCCGGCGCCGCCCGCTCGGCCCCTTATATGCGTTATACGTCGTAGGAGCTCGACTACTCCGACTAGGCCGGGCGCCGCCGCGGCGGTAGCTACTACTAGTGCGCGCGAGCCGGCCGCGCCTATAAGGCGGCGCCTCCCGTCTTACTCGCTACGGCGTTAGCTTAAAAGGCCGGCTCGCACGGGCAGGCGTAGGGGCTACAAGCGCCTACCGCCGCCGCCGCTACCGTAACTCCCTTATTTCCGCCTTTAACGCACCCGGCGCTAGGGATACTACCTCCGTCGCCCTATCGGCGGTCCCCCTAGCCGTGCCCGCCCCCCCCACCCCCGCTGCCCCCACCGCCGCCGCTGGCCGCCGCCCCTTTGCCCCTAGAGCCGCCGCCGCCGCCGACTAGCTTACGGGCTTAGAGGGCCGCCTTAGCGCCCTAGAGACCGCCGCCGCCGCTAATAAGAAGGAGGAGGCCGATAAGGACGACGATAATAAAGATAATAATAATAATAACGATAAGGAATAGGCCTAGGTAGTCTAGGGGCTCCGCCCTATAATAAACGCTATTTTTATCTCCGCCTATATTATTGCGCTTATATTACCTATATTACTATAACTACCCCCTCCGCTATACCTACTTTATAGTCCTAGCCCGGGCTACTATTAATAGTCCGCTAGTCTATCGTTCTTATCTACTATTCTAAATAAGGCTTTAAACTTATCGAGGGCTATAGTTCCCGTAAACTTACGTATAGGTTCCTACGTAGGGTTAAGATACCTACGCTACTTAATAAGGACCTCCCGGCGTTTCCCCCTACCGACCTTTTTCTAGCGCGTGGCCTATATCTCTTTAACTTTAAACTTATCCTTTCTCTTTACCTCGATTATAGGCGGTTAGGCGTCCGCTACTTCTTATCTAGGCAGCGGGTTAAAGGAGGCTCTATAAAGGAGGTCTACGTTAATCTTATTATAGACCCCTATTAGGAGACTATCGAGCTCTATAACCTATAAAGGATAACCTCTATATCGTAAACTTCGCGTATAGCTAGTTGCTTTTTCTTAGCCGTGCCGACCTATAGTTACGGAGGTCTAGCTATACCATCTCCTACCGTAAACCTATCTACTAGGCCCTAGTCTTATTAGCATACCGCTCCTAATCTTACGCCGCGGCTATCGCGGATTAGCAATAATCTATAGTCTCTTATAGCTTTTATATAAACGCGGAGGCGCGGCCCTCCGGTAACGAATTACTATACTACTCCGCTACTACGCCTACGGTAAAGGGAACTAATAAAGGTAGTTCGAAGCTATACGTTATAAAGAAAGGGGCTATCTTAATAGAGGTATATAGTTTACTATTTAACGTAAGTTAGGCCGCGGGGAGCTAACGGTCTTAGTCTACTTAGTTACGGGCTACGATAGCCCGTAGGTAAGCCTATACCTCCTAGTTAACCCTCTTAGGCCCTCCGTCGGTCTATAGGTAATATACCGTGCTAAGTAGCTACGTAATCTAAAGTAGCTAGTATAGGTACTACTAAAAGCGGCTAGTTTAATTCGATCCCTTATCGCTTATAATAAAGGCTAGCTAGCTATATAAGCGGGCCTAGTACTATAAGAAGCGCTCTAAGGTTGCCGCCTCTATAAGTAGGAGGTCCGTTATAAAGTCTATCTATATATATATAGAACCGGTCGGGCACCGGAAGCTACTTAAGTAGCTCTGCTACGCCCTTTAAATCTTAGTACGGCCGTAGATATCGTAGTTATAGAGGAAGCGGCGAACGTAGTACTATAGGAGGGGCTAGTAGAAATCCCTCGCGAGGCCTACTACTATACCCTGCCTACCTAGGTAGCCTACGATACTAAAGTTATAGACGAGCTAGACTAGCTTCCCTTAAAGCTCGTTCCGTTTATCTAGCTCCGGCGGTCTATCCTTCTCCCTAGCTTCTATAGTATACGGCGCGCCTAGTACCTATAGTCTCCCCCGCTAACGTAGGTGCCCCCGTAGGTCGATATAATAGTCGGCTACTTATACCTTTAGCTTTAGCTTCGGATCGAGGCGTTAAGCGCCAGACTTAACGGCGCGGCGCACGCTCTCGTAGGTATAGTCTAGAGACGATATCCTATCTTATAAGCGCTAGAGGACCTTATCTTAGAATACCCGCGCCGCACGCGCCCCTAGGCCGGTCTATCCCTCCTCGCCGGGCCGAGGCGAAGGTATAGGGGAAGGCTTATCCGTTAGCGCCGCGCCTTCCTCTACTAAGGAAGCTCCTATATAAGTCTATAGCGCTTCTTACGGGATAAGCTATAGATCCCGGGCCTCGATGTCCGCTCCTATCGGCCGGTCCTAATCCCTCTAGGAAAGCGTATCTAGGACTACGGAGTCCCGCCCTAGCTAGTACTTAATCGAGAAGTTAAAGCGTAAGAGATACTCCGCCTAGCGGGCTTACCGCTCTAAGAGGTACTAGCGGGTTATAAAGTACTCGAGGTTCCTATAGTCTATAAGAACCTCGAAGCTCTTATAGCTCTAGAGCTCCGCTTACTATTACTCGAGGTAGCTAATAATCGCTAGTATCTCCTTATCGTAAATAGCGTAATTCCGCTCTACTAGGGTTAGCTTATAGGAGTTAGCGAAAGGCGGTCTGCTTCTAGGTAATCTCGTTTAAGGGCATTATAATACGGGAGAAGCCCCTAATAAACATCCTATAATAGTTCGCGAACCTAAGGAAGCTCCGTACGCCTATCTACGTAGTTAGGGCAGCTTAGTCCTAAATCGCCTAGATCTTTATAGGATCCGCCTATATACCTACGCCGGCGTAGATAATAAAGCCTAGGTACTTAACCCTCTTAACCCCGAATTCGCACTTATCTAGGTCGAGGTAGAGCCTATAAAGTTAGAGGCGCTCTAGGACCCTCTATACTTTCAATATTATAAGGAACGGTGTTTCTACTATAAATAAAGCAGCTATAATATACTCTCCCGATTATATAAGCCAATAAGTAGTATATTAATTATAGACAAAATCTTATCTTATAGAGCAAGAATCGCTCGTTATTTTGCATGTCATTATGCATTAAACGGGTTGCCGGTTATCGTACAATCGGGAATCGAAGGAACAGAGCTAGCTTAGAATGCTAGCTAAGACCTCTTAAGAACACCGGCACGACCAACCTCCTTTAAACACGAATATCAGTGGAACCAAGACACTTCTAGATTCACTCGAGGTATCACGGAATTCCTTAGTCTCAGGGCTATATAGCAGCCTAAATCTAGTCCCGAAAGGTTCTTCCGTTCAGCTACAATTGTCTATATAAGACAGCATGTCCGCTAGTAGATAGATAGAGAATTATTAACTTTAACACCTCTTCTACACACTAATATACTACTAATAAATTCCGTTGAAAATCCTACCTTATACTCCTTCTTCCCCTCTATCACGTAGTCTTACGTGATTCCTTGATTTCCTAAAATTCCGCTTTTGCTTATATACCTTTGGAGGTTATGAGCCCGGCTTACTCCTTTTAAGCCGGGAAATCAACTACTTATACCTTTGAAATTCCTCGTCGAAATATTCAATCAAAATTCCTTTCGAAATTCCCCCTGACTTCTTTTACCTTCCTACGCTCTTAAACTCCCGCCTAGACTTCTCGATCCCTACGAACGAAATAATACCGAATTTATATAAAATGGGTGGATAGAAAGAATATAAATTCTCTAGACTTAAGGGAAATTTAAATTATACTCTTTAGACTACGAGGATGAGAGCTATCCTTACTAAGGAAAAGCTTATCGCTACCTTAGAGCAAGAAAATCATATAAAGACTGCAGAAGCTTTATCCTAGATTTTTCTTTAAGTCAAAGATAGCCCTTTAATGCAAATTAAGCATTTAACAAATGCTAAAGCTGCTTAGGATGAGCTTATAAAGCTATATAATCCGTCGAATTTCTCGTCGAATTATTTGCTTATAAAGCAGCTCTTTAATCTTAGTCCCTCGGGCTCTAATTTAGAGAAATACCTTTATAAGGTAAAGGAAATCTACGAGGATTTAAAATCCCGTAATATAGAAATTCTAGAAGTTATCCTTATAGCATGGATTCTTAATTGCCTTAATAAGGAATTTAGAAGCTATATTATAAATATTACGTAGAGCCTTAAGCATGATTCTACGGCGTTTACCCTCGAATCCCTAACAGCTAGTCTTTTAGACGAAGCTAGAAGAATAGAGGATATGGATGAATCTTCGGAGAAAGCCTTCCTAACACGAAGGTAGCCTTAGAAATCCCATAGAAATTCTACGGATACTCCTTATTATAAGGAATGCAAAAAACCAGGGCATTTTATAGCAAATTACTATAAATTACACCCGAATAAGGCTCCCGCTTATTGGGTATTAAATAAAGGAAAAAGGGACGATAGGACTCGAATTTCTAAGAAGAGAAAATCTTCTTCTTCTTCTTCCTCTAGGAAGAAATCCCCTTCTAGTAGCATTTCTACTACTAATAAAAGAAGGAAGGCTCGAACTACCGAGCTAGAGTCCGATTTAGAAGATAGTAATAAGGTCTTAAATATAGCTTCGTAAGAAAATATAGACCTAGATATCGACCTTATAGACCTTCTAGGCTCCGACCCTATGCAAACGTCTAAGGATTTAGAGGTAATTTTAACCTCTATAAATACCCCTATAGCAGAAGCTAATAAAGACTCTCTTTTAGGACCTCTAGAAGCCTTGATTCCTAGAATAAAGGAATTAGTCTTAAAGGCAAGAGAAGGAGGATTTCCTAGTTATAAGAATAAAAGGATCTTTGATTTTATATATAATACCGGAGCTACTAGGCATATAGTATCTAATAAGAATTTCCTTATTAACTATAAAGAAATTAAGTCTAAAGTTTAGAAAAGCCTTTATATTAGTAAAAGGAAAGGGGACTTAGTATTTAAGTTCCGCATAGTAAAAAGGTATATCCTTGAGACTGCTTTTATATACCTGAATTAGGGTAAATATACTATCCCAATCTTATTTTAATAATACCTATGCCTTAATAGGAGGAAATAAAGTCCTTTTATTAGATAATAAGGCTAAGGTCCTTACTAAAGGATTTCTTAGAAATAAATTATATTATATTCCTATAGAACCTTATTAGAAAGCTAATCGATCCTTATTACGTCTTTAAAAGCAAAGGATATAGATTTTTATACTTAGCACTTACGCTTAGGGCATATAAATAGTAGGGCTATTTTAGAAATATTAAAAGATATAATAAGGATATAAAAATGCTAGAAGAGGAAAATAAAATAAGGCAATGCGAAATATATTAGAGCTAAAGCAACGAATAAGGTTAATAAACAACCTTCGTATAAGTCTTATTCTTATTTAGAAAAATAGTATTAGATATTTAGGGGCTAATTAAAGTGCCTACTTATAATAAATATCACTATTATATTTCTTTCCTAGACGTAGGAACCCGATATCTAGAAATATACCTTCTTCGAAAAAGGAGAAGTTCTAGATAGGTTCCTAGAATTTAAAAATAGGTAGAAAATAACCCTAAAAATACTAGGATTAGAGAAGCATTTTCTGATAATGCTAAAGAATTTATATATAAAATAAAGCTCTATTGAAAAAGAAGGAATTACCTTTAATTCTAGTCCTCCTAGGACGCCGGAATCTAACGGTAGAATAGAAA
The DNA here is from genome assembly GCF_020360975.1 of Hirsutella rhossiliensis. Taxonomy (NCBI): domain Eukaryota; kingdom Fungi; phylum Ascomycota; class Sordariomycetes; order Hypocreales; family Ophiocordycipitaceae; genus Hirsutella; species Hirsutella rhossiliensis. The sequence goes on from NW_025408670.1 coordinate 3,588,392, forward strand.
GAATAAATCGTACTATATTAGAAAAGTACGAGCTCTTTATTTACTGCTAGGCTTCCTAAATATCTATAGGGAGAAGCTGTTTTAACAGCCACCTATTTATATAATAGATCACCGCATTCTGCGATAGGATTTAAAAGTCCTATAGAAAAGAGGGATAATATAATACTACCCTTCGAGACCTTAAATAAAATTAAGACCTTCGGAAGCCTTATATATTATAAGAATAAAGACCCTAAAGATAAGCTAGATAATAGAGCTTTTAAGGGAATAATAGTAGGCTATTTAGAAAATGCATATAAAATCTAGGATTTTTCTAAGAGAAAGATTACTATCTCTAGAGATATTACTATACTAGAAAATAAATTTATAAAAAATCTAGAAATCTCTAGTAGTAATAATACCTTTGATTTTAATTATATTCCGAATAAAGATAAGCTAGAAAGCTATATCCCTATAGAGGAAGCTACTAGAGAACCTAGAGATAAAAGTCCTCGCCCTCTATAGAAGAAGAGTCTCTAAATAACGATCCTATTCCTACTACTAGTAAAATAGTAGTAGAATTACCTAAGAAGCCGGAAGGGTTCGATTCTAACTATATCGAAAACCCTAACGTTAATTTATTTCTAAACTGCGATTTTATAGAGTTAATTCTAGCTAGTATAGAAAATCAGGATCTAAAAATTCCAAAGACCTATAAACAGGCAATAAATAGCCCTGAAATAGCATTTTAGAAAGATGCTATGATTAAGGAGATTATCTAGCTAATTAAATATAAAACTTAGGAATTTTCCTACCTCCCTAGGGATAGGGAGGCTATAGGAGGCCGCTAGGTCTATACTATTAAGAAGGATAGTTAAAATAATATAATAAAATATAAAGCCCGTTTCGTAATATAGGGATTTAAGCAGATCTATAGCTTAGATTTCCTAGATACCTTCTCGACTACGGCTAGACCTAAATCTATTAGAATTCTGCTTATTTTAGCTATTATCTATAAATTCGAAGCTTTGCAAATAGATATAATAAATGCATTCGTACATGCCGATATAGATAGCGAAGTATATATCGATCTTCCTATAGGCTACGAAGAATACGCTCTTAAAGAATATTATTTAAAATATAGATTAGCTTATAGAGCTAAAGGAATTAAATTAACTAAATTCCTAGACCTATATAAAACCGGTCAAATTAAAGCAAAGCTAAAGAAAGCATTATATAGCCTAAAACAAAGTCCTAAGCTCTAGTATAATCATTTAAAAATTATACTAAATAATCTCGGATTTCTTCCTCTTTTAATAGACAAAGGAGTATTTATAAATAAGGACTATAGTATAGCCTTAGCAATTTACGTCGACGACTTTCTTATAGTAGGCCCTCTAAATCTATAATAGAAGAAAGATTATTTAAAGAATTATCTAAATTCCTAGATTTTACTATCTTAGGAGATATAAAAGACTTCTTAGGTCTAAATATTATAATAAACCGAGAAAATAAAGAGCTATATATATCCTAAGAAAATTATACCTTAAATAAATTAAGGGAATTTAATAAAGAAGGTTTAGGAACTTTGAATTTACCCGCTATAGTAGGCTTTAAGCTTATAAAAGCAAAGGAATTACCTTCTAAGGAAGATATATTGCAATTTCAGAAAGAAATAGGATCTCTATTATACTTAGCCTTATTTACTAGGCCAGATATCTTATATTCTGTAATTTCCTGCGCTAGATTCGCGGCTAAGCCCGACCAGACGCATTTTAAGGCTTTAAATATAATTTAGAAATATTTAAATAAACTCCCTAGCCTAAAGATTAAATATAATTGCAATATCCCTTTTACCTATCTATATATAAAGGGTTTTACCGACTCTAGCTGGGCGTCGGATTTAACGGACGGAAAATCCTTTTCCGGTTACTGTTTTTATATATATAATAATATAATAAGCTAGGCTTGCTCTAAGCAGAAAGCAGTTGCCCTTTCTACCTGCGAAGCAGAGTATATTGGCCTTAGGGAGGCAAATAAAGAAGCTGTTTATTTAAATATGCTTTTTAAAAATATTACTAAGGATCTATCTATTAAGATTCCTAATACTATACCTCCTATTTTAACGGATAATACTACTGCTATTAAATTAGCAGAAAATCCGGAATTTCATAAAAGGTCTAAGCATATAAGATTAGCCTATTACTATACTAGAACTAGTATAAGAGAAGGGGAAATTAGAGTTTTTTATATTAAATTAGAAGATAATATAGCTGATATTTTTATAAAGGAATTAAGACCTAAATTACTCTATAAATTTAGAGACGGTCTATCCTTAATATAAGTTCCTAAGCAATTAAAAGGGGTTTTTAGATATTTCTTATACTTTCTATATCTTTCCCCTACTAGGTTTTTCCTTTTAGGTTTCCTAGAGAAATATTTACTAGGTTTTTATCTATTAAGATTTTCCTAGCAATAATAGGTTTTACCTTATATAAGGTTATCCTATAAATAATTATTATAACTATAGATTTTTCCTACTATAGGTTTTTCTATTAGTATATACCTAAGGATTTTTTTCCTAAGAATAGGTTTTTATATATCCTATTAAGGTATAAGAATGGTTTTCCTAAATTAGGTTTTTACCCTATATATATACTACTATAAATAAATCAGTAAAGAGTATATAAATCTACTCTTTAAGGGAGGCTATAAGGAACGGTGTTCCTACTATAAATAAAGCAGCTATAATATACTCTCCCGATTATATAAGCCAATAAGTAGTATATTAATTATAGACAAAATCTTATCTTATAGAGCAAGAATCGCTCGTTATTTTGCATGTCATTATGCATTAAACGGGTTGCCGGTTATCGTATAATCGGGAATCGAAGGAACAGAGCTAGCTTGGAATGCTAGCTAAGACCTCTTAAGAACACCGGCACGACCAACCTCCTTTAAACACGAATATCAGTGGAACCAAGACACTTCTAGATTCACTCGAGGTATCACGGAATTCCTCAGTCTCAGGGCTATACGGCAGCCTAAATCTGGTCCCGAAAGGTTCTTCCGTTCAGCTACAATTGTCTATATAAGACAGCATGTCCGCTGGTAGATAGATAGAGAATTATTAACTTTAACACCTCTTCTACACACTAATATACTACCAATAAATTCCGTTGAAAACCCTACCTTATACTCCTTCTTCCCCTCTATCACGTAGTCTTACGTGATTCCTTGATTTCCTAAAATTCCGCTTTTGCTCATATACCTTTAGATATATATAGTCCTTATAGGAGCCGCTTATATAGATAAGGATATTATCTACGTATATAAAGGCGAACTTATCGAGGAAGTCCTAAAGTACGTTATTAATATAACGCTAAAAGGTAGCGGGCGCTCCTAAGAGGCCGAAGGGCGTTATAAGCTACTCGAATAAGCTATAGCGTATATAGAACGCTGTCTTCTACTCGTTACCCTCCGAGATCTATACCTTATAGAACGCCTATTTTATATCTAGCTTCGTAAACTACTTCGCCTTTAAAAGGTTACGGAGCGTATCCGAGATTAGGGGCAAGGGGTAGCGGTCTAGCCTTATAATTGCGTTTAGAGCCCTATAGTCGTAATAGAACTATATCCCGCCCCTTAGTTTACGTATAAATAGGACCGGCGCTCCTACTTTAGAGCTGCTTACTTAAATAAAACCCTTATCTAAGAGGTCCCTTAGCGTCTTCTTTAGTACTAGTAGTTCCGCGTATAATATACTATATAGCGGTCCGAACGGTGCGGGTAGTTCCTGCCCCTTCTTATCGGTATAGAGTACGATCTTATAGTCTACCCCCGGCTTATACGGGTTAAGCTTATCCGCTTCCTAGGACTTAAATAGCGGTAGGAGGTCGTAAAAGCGCTCCGGTATCTACTACTATAGCTTAAAGGGCGACTTTAGCTTCTTTGCCTAGAGGGCCTTATCGATATCCGCTAGGCTAACTATATAGACCGCTACGTTAGCCGCTGCCCGGCCTTCCTCCTACTCTAACCGTCGTATAGTTCCTATAAAGATAGAGGCAAGGACTTCTTATGCTAAGTATAAAGCTCGCACGCCTAGTCCTACGCCTATAGAACCGTCGTCGTAGTAGACCTACCGTTACGTAGGCCTAAACTATAGCTTCTTCTAGTACGGAACTAAGTATAACTCCGTATATAATAACTAGGGTTTCCCGAGGATTAAGGGAAACTCTAGTTAGGGGATTATATAGGCTACGATAAGCTTACGGCAACCGTCGACCTCTATAGCTAGCTACGTAATACCCTTAATTACCGCACCCTCTATCGCGCCTAAGGCGCCCTTTACTCGCCTTAAGGCGATCTTTTCTACTAGCACTTATATCTCTCGTATAAGCGCCTCGTTAACTACGGCGTAGCACTAGCAGCCCTTATCTATAAGGGCGGCGATAGGTAAGGAGTTATTAACTATAACCTATATTAAAGTAGGCTCCTCTTCTATATAGGCGGATAATTCCTCCTTCTCCTTTACTAGTGCTAGCAATTAGGGCTCCGGAGCCTATCTTTACTCTAGAGCTACTCTTTTTCCTCCGGGCCTAAGGGAGCAGAGTCCTCTTCGTCGTCTAAGGCAAGGAGCGGTTCTATCTTCGCTACTTAAACTACTATAGGCCGCTTAGCTAAAAGGAAGGGGCATTTTAATATAAAGTATATAGACGCGCCGTAACGTAGGTAGCGGCCGTTAGCCTTCCTTTTCCCGATTTCCTCGCTTATTACCTACTTCGCCCGCTACTTAGATAGCGGGATAGTATAGGGGATATTTAAAGACGACTTCTTACTACGTTTAGCTTAGTCTATATAGGTAGCTAATATTAGGGTATCTCCGTTAGTATCGATAGTCGGCTATTCTTCTTATAAAGGGGCGGTGATCCTATTACCGCTATACGGCGTACGCTTATAAAGCTTCTAGAAACGCGGCGTCTACTTATAGCCCTATACTACCTTTATTAACCGGCTTACGTACTCGCCGTAGTTAGTAGGTATAATTACGGGGATAAGTAGCTCCTATAGGGCCGGCGTAATCGAGTTCCGTAACTATATAAGCTTCGCGCTATCTTCCTATACCGTGGTTCCCGCTACTTATAAGAGCGTCTCTTCGAAGTCGGGGAGGAATTCGCTAAAGGTCTACCTATCCCTTTACTTAAGGGTCTATAGCCTATCCTACGCCTTCTCCTGCTCCTATACGTTGCCGAACGTATATATAAGGTATTAGAAGAAGTCCTATAGGTCGCGTCTGCCTCTAGGGCCGCCCTTATCCTAGAATCCGGAGATCCACCGTATCTAGGGCTCCGGCAGCGTATAGAGGAGCGAATACCACGCTATATCACGACAGCCGTTTAGGCCCTATTTCTCGTTTATTATAAACTTCGTCTATAGCCGGCTAAGGAAGAAGTAGAAGTACTTAGGCTTACCGTCCTAAGTCGGCTAGGGAAGCGGCTTCTATATCGGTAGTGCCGCCGCCGTAACTAGTATTGCTAAGGTTATAGGGGTTAACGCTGGTCTCGTAGACGGCTCCCCTAGTATAGCGAGAACCTCGTTCTTCTCGCTAGCCGTCGCGCTTTTAATCGCTTCTAGGATAGCTATAATACTTCCTATCCGCCTAAGGGGTAGCGGGGTGCTCCCTTAGGGAAGCGGCACCCTTTCTAGGGAGATATCTATTAGATCTATTAGTTAATAGCTTATACTATCACGGAGTAGGCAGAGGCGTATATATAGGTGCCGTCCGTAGGATAATATTAATAAGCTATATAGAGCTCTTCTATGCGCGGCTGGCCCGCCCCTATACTTACGGGATCCGGCCCTCCGCACGTAACTATACGGCTTAGGCCGCGGCCTAAGCCTATTACCTATAATAGTTAAAGACTCTTATAAAGGTAAAGGGTATACTATATTCTTAATACCTTTTATTAAGATCTTAATTATCGCGCTAAAGTTAAAGCTTATAGCTTATTATTTATTAATAGCTTTATAAGGAAAGTTATATATATTAATAATATACTTATCTTAGTAGGCCTTATTCCTAGTAAATATATTTATCTTTTTAACGCCCTTATATATTATCTAAGCGTCTTTAAGGGTAATATCTTATTATTTAATAAGGCCTATTAATATTAAGTACTAATAATCTTTATAAACGTATTAAAGAGGTTACCTTTACTTATAAACATTTTATTAGTCTTAGTTTATAAACCTTTCCTTATTATTAGTATAAAAGCGCCCTTTACTACTTTTTACTTTAACTTTATTATAGTAAGTAAGTAAAATAAAGCTCTTACTCTTAAATAGTAGTATACTAAAGAAAATAGCGGTATTCTTAAAGAGGTCTATAGCTAGGCCTAGGATATTATTTAGGTTCGCTACTATATCTTAAGAAAGGGTAGAGTAAGTAAAAGAAAGAAAGAAGTTAAGATTAAATAGTTAAGGTTATTATAGAGTAGACCTAAGAGGGCATAGGCTATAGTCGCGCTACTACCCCCCTCTGCTACGTACGGCGTATTACACGCACGCGATAAAAGGTAACGAATTAACTAAGCTGCCTAGCTTATTAATTAACCACACTTATTAACTATCTAGGCAACGCCTAGACTCTTATATATGGTTTCTTCCCGCGCTCTCTTCCGTTACTCCCTTAGTTAATAGGCCATTACCCCTAGGTGCCGTACCACCTATTAGCCTAGGTTAAGATCCCCCGCTGCCTACGCTATGCACACGCCTCTAGGCTGCGGCGCCCGTATACATGCGCGCCTATCTAGCCTTACGCACGGGGACTCGAACCTACGACCAGTAGGTAGCTTAGTTAATATGTTATAGAGTAGACCTAAGAGGGCACAGGCTATAGTCGCGCCACTACCCCCCTCTGCCACGTACGGCGTATTACACGCACGCGATAAAAGGTAACGAATTAACTAAGCTGCCTAGCTTATTAATTAACTACACTTATTAACTATCTAGGCAATGCCTAGACTCTTATAAAGGTAAGTAGTTTTAAGTTATAACGCTAAGAGGCTAAGAGGGTTATATATATATATATAAGAGTTATATTAATAAAAGGGATTATTATAAGTAAGGAAGTATATAGAGTATATATATATATATATAAAAGGAAGAAGAAGGAAGAAAGAAGGAGGGTATAGTAAAAGAAATAAATAGTTATTAAAGCGCGCGGTTATTAGTTACTTTAGCCGGCCTTTATAGCGGTAAGGTCTTAGGTATATTTAGGGGTTACGCTTAAATAGCTTCTTTTACTAGTTATCGATTAAGGAGCTATTTAATCTTTATGCTTTTCTTCCTTTCTTTACTTTTTCTATTTTCTTTTTCTTCCTTTTCTTTTCTCTATCTTCTTTATTTCTTTAAACCGCTACTTTTTATCTTCTCTTTTTATAACTACCTTTTCTTCTTTATTATATTTTATAAGACTATTAAACTTAAAACTAAAGAGCTATTAAATATTATTAACCTCTTTTTAACTACTCTTTTATAACCTTCTCTTATTACTACTACTCTTCTTACTTAAAATTATTATACTAAGGTCTTTCCTCTTTATATAAGGTACTTTTAAGTAACGATTATCTAACTTATTTAATCTCGCTTAGCTTATTTTAAATATCTTCTTTTATAGATCTATAGTTACTTTAAGAATTAAGTCTATAATAAAAATAATATTAGTTACTAAGGGTTTCTAATTTATATAGAAATTACCTTTTAGTTATAGGTCTTATTAAAAGCTCTTAATATCGTTAGGATTAAAGTATATAGTCGCTCTCTTTTCTCTTACTTTCTTAAGAGTATACTAAGTTAGTATAATTAAATCGTCTTTTATACTTTTTATTATAAACGTTAGCTAGTAACTTATATCCTTATAAAAACTACTTATTTATATAAATACTTTTTTTCTTAGCTTAGTTTAAAGCGGTAAGAATAGTCTTAAATAGTCCTAATTACTTTATATAAAACCTATAACCCTTACCTTTATTAAAGGTATATTTAAACTTATTAAATAACTATAACTTCTACTTATAAGTATATTATATTTCCTTTTTATAAGTATATCTCTCTTTTAAGTACTATTAACGGCTCTTATACTAACTATATCTAAGATTCGATTAAAGCGCTTATTTATAGATAGTAGTACTTTCCTAAATACTATAAGGCTACTTATAACCTTAATAGATTTACTAACTATATATATAGTTATAATTTCTATACTAACCTTATCTTAAGGTATATAAGTAAAAGCGGAATTTTAGGAAATTAAGGAATTATATAAGACTACGTAATAAAGGGGAAGAAGGAGTATAAGGTAGGATTTTCAACGGAATTAATTAGTAGTATATTAGTATATAGAAGAGGTATTAAAGTTAATAATTCTCTCTCTATTTACTAGCGGACATACTGTCTTATATAGATAAATATAGCTAAACGGAAGAATATTTCGGGACTAGATTTAAGCTGCCGTATAGCCCTAAGACTAAGGAATTCCGTGATACCTCGAGTAAATCTAGAAGTATCTTGGTTCTACTAATATTTATGTTTAAAGGAGGTTAGTCGTGCCGGTGTTCTTAAGAGGTCTTAGCTAGTATTCTAAGCTAGCTCTATTCCTTCGATTCCCGATTATACGATAACCGGCAGCCCGTTTAGTATATAATAATATATAAAATAACGAGCGATTCTTACTCTATAGGATAGGACTTTATCTATAATTAATATACTACTTATTAGCTTATATAATTAGGAGAGTATATTATAGCTACTTTATTTATAGTAGGAACACCGTTCCTTATACCTTAAGACTAATAAATTTTATAATAAGTATATTAATAATAAGACCGCCTTTTATCTTCTTTATAATATCCTTAATCCCTTTAATCCTACTAAGGATTTAAAAGAAAGAGAGGAAATTAACCTTATACTTATTTCTCTTAAAAAGAGATTATATAGGTTTAACGAGCTCTCTTTTAAGTAATAATTAGATAGTTTTTAAGTTTACTTTATAGTAGTCTATAATAAGTTTACTAAGAGTAGGTAGCTTTATTTAGTCGCTATCTTTAATAGTAAAGGTTTTTCTCTTAAGGTTATATATATTTAATTTAGTAAGTTAAAAATATATAAAGATTTATTTTATAAGCGCGTTTATTTTCGCTATAATAGGTCTCTCCCTTTATAATAAAGAATAAACGTCCCTATCTATAAAGTAAAAAGTCTTATTTTTAAAAAAGGTAAGTAATAAGAATATTTATTTTCTTACTTTATTATTTAATTATATTTTTATTTATTTTCTTTAAAGTAATAAAGGGTAAGTTATTATTAAGGAAGGGTAGGAAATATTATCTTTATTTACTTAGGGAGCTTTAAGTAGAAAATTTAAAAAAGATAAGGTAATAAGTAAAGCGCTTATAAATATCTTAGCTATTATAGTTATCCTTTAATTAAATAGTTAAATAGTACCTTAGTTATTAGTTAGGTCTTAGTATACTTTTTATAATAGTTATAGATTTTAATTTTTATTACCTTTTTATCTTTAGCTCCTTTTTACCTCCTTCTTTTCTTATTAAATTAGCGTCTTTAAGGCTCTTATATAAAGATCCTTTTTTACTTTACTAAGTTATAGTAGCTAAACCTCGATTATATACCTTAGGCCTTTCTTAGGTATCTATAATTACTCTTTTTCTTCTTCTTAGCTTTAATCCTTCTAAGGTTTATTAAGGAGTTATTATAACTATAATACTATTTAATCTAAGGCTTTTTTACTTAGTAAGAGTAGTAAAATATTTACTTTATTTATTATTTCTTCCTTCCTCCTCTTATTAAGAGTAATCTTATCTTAAAGTAACTAATTATTCTTAATAAAGTACTATTAACCTTCTTTATCTTTTTTAAACTTCTTTAAATACTCTCTTAAGATTATCTTATTATATATAATTCTATTTAAAGTCTTAATCTTTTATACCTTAGACTACTCTAAGCATAATACTACTTAAAAGAGACCGTTTTACTTTATCTAATACTTAGCTTACCTCCTTAGATTATTTAATTATCTTATATTAAATTATAAGATAAGGTCTTTAAGTTATAAGCTTTCTTTCTTTATTATATACTTATTAGCTTTATCTATCCTTTTTACTAATCGATTTTAATATCTTATTAATCTTTTTTTAGCTTCTTTTATATCTTTTTCTTTCCTTTTTAAAACTTATACTTATACTTTAAAAAACTCTTTTCTTATCTTTACTTTATCTTAGTTAATTAGGTATAAAGTTAAGAATTTTACCTTAAGAGGTAGTATTAGTTCCTATTTATATAGTAAGTAAAAAGCTAATATTTTATAAGACTTTCTAACTACTATTTAGTTTATAAGGATTACTTAGTTAAGGTATTTAATTTACTTACCTTTTTTCTTTACTATTTTTATAAGTACTATTATTAACTTTTAGTACCTTTATTTTACTACTACGTTTACTTTTAAATTATATATTAAAGTTTAAATAACTTTTATACTTATATCCTCTAAGATATACTTAAAGTCTTTCTTTATTTTAGGCCTTTTATTAATTATAGCGTATAGTATTATACTATACCTATAAATAATAAAGAGTAGAAATTTAGTTATAGCTCTTATAGTAATTTCTTTAACTAAGGTTACTTTTACTTATTTTATAAGGTTATCTTATACTTTTATAAGGTATAAATACCTATAATTAAATAGTATATACTAGCTATTAAAGTAAATTTTACTTATAAGGTAGCTAGGCGCGGTTATAGTTATAACTTCCTAAGGTCTCTTAGTTATAAAGTATTAGTATTCTTTATAAGAAGAGATTATACTATAAATATTACTTTAAAGGCTAGCTTATTAATACCTATTCTTTATAAACGTATATATAACTTATTATCCTTTATATCCTATTTACGCGTAGTACTTTATAATAATCCTTTTCTCTTCTTTTAGGTTATCTATAACTAGTATAGGTCCCCTTTCTTCCTTCCTAAGAAGTCGCTAAAGCTTTTAATCTTTAATATAGAAATTTAAACTCTTTAAGCGTAGCTTCCTATAGTCTTATTTTAAAAGGCCCTTTAGCTATTTTAATATTTAAAGGAAGTCTATAATTATCCTTAATTCCTTTAAGTAGTCCCCTTATAGCTTAGTCCTTTATACTTCGTTTAAGTAAAGGTTTATAAACTCTTTAATATCGCCTTTTACTTCCTTATTTAATATATTAAAAGGTCTTTTAGGCTTTCTTAAGAGTTTATTAGCTATACTATTCTTTTTACCTTCGATATATTATATAGTAAAGTTAAAGAGGAAAATATAGCTTATTTAGCGAATTACTATAGCTCTAAGGATATCTTTAAGGGTACCTTTTAGTTAATTAACTAAGACCTATATATTAGTTTCTAGGATAAAATATATACTATATAGGTATATTCTTAATCTTCTAAGAGTACTTAATATAGCCCTATACTCCCTTTTTATTATATTATATTTAGTTTCTACTAGTAACTATATTTTACTTTTAAACCTTATAAAGCAGCTCTTTTTATTAACTATTTATATTAAGACTACTCCCTAGCTAAGTAAACTAGTATTATAAAAAAAGATATCTCTTCTTCTTAAGCTAATATTAAAGGATACTAAAAAGACTAGATTAATAATAGCTTCCTTAAGGGTAGCTATTACGTTTACTTATTTATCTCTCTACTCTTAATAGACTTCTTTCTTTAGTAGGTTTATAAGGGGTTTTACTAAAATAGTAAACTATTTAATTTAAATTTAATAGTATCCTATAATACTAAGGAAAGCTTTAATATATATTATATTAAAGTATCTTATTTATTCCTTAATTTTAATAACTTTAGCTTTTATAGGGCACCTTTTATTAATTTTTTTAGATATAACTAATAACTTTAGTTACTTATTAATAGAATTTTAATTTAGCCCTTATAATTATATAACTAAAGAGTTTAGCGTTAACTAGGACTTTATTAAGGTTAATAAGGTATTTAAAGATAAATCTCCTTACTCTTAGTACTACCTCTTTATTACTATATATTATATTAGGCCCTTTAATACTTATATTATTAAGGAAATTCCTATAAATATTTAGTATAAGGTCTTATAAGATTCTTTATATTATCCTTATAAATTAGCCGACTAAGTTTATAGCCCTTTAAAGGAGTATATATATATATAAGAGGCTAATAAGTATCGCGAATATTATTAAGTTATAGCTTTTAATATTAAGAGGGATTTAATTATAGCCTAAAAAAAGGTCTAAGAGGGAAAGGATCTTATATATTAAGAAGTAGTCGCTAAACTCGTTTATATTTAATAGTAGGTTTATATCTCTTATTATAATAGTATTTATATATATAGCGGAATTAATTAAGCGTAGTCCTCTATCCTTTTTTACTACTAAGAAAAAGGGGTTTTTATAAGGCCTATACCTTTCTTTAAGGACTCTTATTTTTAGTTTAATTTTAAGGATATTAATAACTTTCTACTTTATTACTTTTAAGATCGGAATTAAGGCTACTTACTATACTTTATATTTTATTATCTTAATAACTTATAAAGGGGCTATAGCTAAGTTAACTTTGCCTCTTTTTATAAAGGCCTAAGATAACGCTACTTCCCTATTAAATAAAATACTATTAAAGATCTAGATTTCTACCTTTATAAGAAAGCCCTTAAGTTATTTATAAATTACTTTAAGTCTCTCTTATATTAGCCGCTTTCCTTTCTATATACTTAAGAATTTTTCTATTAAGTATTCTAGGTAAGGTCTAGGCTATATCTTATCTTTAATAGTATTCTATTTAGTCTTCGTTTAGTTAGGGTCCCCTTTTAGCGTCGAGCTATTTAATAGAGTATTATTAATAAGGTTAATCTTATTTACTTTTCTTTTAAAAAGAGTATTAACTCTTAGATTATATAATCTAATAGGTTATTTCCTCCTTATCTTAACTTTAACCTTTTAAGTTTTTTTAAACTTCTTTCTAGCTTTAATAATATTTTTCTTAAATTCTCTTATAGCCTCTATAACTATAACTTTAATAATCTCTTTTACTATTTTAAATCTAATAGCTAGAATCGCTTTATCTCCTTTATTTATAATTAATTACTATTATACTAGTACTATTAAAGGCTTATTTACGCTAGTATAGGCTAGGTTAAGGACTTAGTTAGCGCCCCCTTTATAACTAAGGATCTTACCTCTTAGTAAGAGAATCTTAGCTATTAGGGTATCTTTAAAGGGTTTTCTCTATAATTATTAGGTAGCTCCTAGGTTATCTTCTTTATCTTTTATTATTAAAGCCTAAAAGAAATTTCTTAGGAGCTAGGTAGCTATTTCTTATATAGTCTCCTTAAGCTTTAGTCTTTTATATACGTTTCTATTAACTATTAAGGTTATAGTCTAAAAGGATTTTACTATATTAACCTTATTTAAAAGCTCTTATTTAATAGCTCCTACCGCTAATATAACTACTTAGATAGTACTAATTTAATATTTAACTTATATCTTACTATTCCTTAAGGAATAATTAAATAATATATACGCTGCTTTAATAAATAGTATACCTAGGATAAAGGGGACTAAGACTCTATTTAATATAGTATAAAGATAGATTAGTATCTAAGCTATACCTAGATAAAGATTAGTCTCTACCTCCTTAATTATATTATAAGAATATACCTTTATATTCCTATATTACTATTATAAAGAAATAATAAGTATAGGGCGGCTCTATAAAATAAGCTAGTAAAAAAAGGCTCTATAATATAGTTTAAGGGAATAACCCTTAAAAATAAAGACCTTTACTAGACTTCTATACCTTCCTTTAAGAAAAGCGGGTTAAGATAAGCTTATCTTAATAAATAAAAAGATATATAAAATATATAAGTTAATTATAAGTTAAATAGATACCTTATTACCTATTTTAGCCTAGCGGTTCTAAAGATATCCGCGATATAAAAATAGGTAGGGCATAGAATATTCTAGTTAAATCTACTACTTATACTAAAACCTATAGTCTTATATTAACTATTACGTTATAATTAAACTACCTACTAAGTTAAGAAGATATATTATAGATAGAGCTTTTTAAGTACTATAGAATATACTAGAAAGCTAACTAATTAGTCTATTAATAGGCGAGTAATAGTCTATAAAAGATAAAGGATTTCCCTAGGAGTAGTAGATAAAATAAGTAAGTTTATAAGTATCTTTTATAGCGCTATTCTTTTAATATATTATTTATCCCTTTATATACTTATTATAAATTCTAAATAAAATCCTACCTTATACTCCTTAAACTAATCTTTCCGCTTATATTATTAATTACCTAATCCTATACTTATTACTTATACCTTCTTATATATATTTATAAGGGACCTAGTATATACTATCGTTAATATTTTTATTAATAGGATTTTAAGCCTATATATATTTATATATCTTTTAGTAATAAGGTTTCCTTTAAACCTAGTATTAATTAAGGCACTTAAAACTTTAGCTTTCTAGCTACTAAGCTATACTTAAATATAAAGTAGGTCTTATATATACTTAAGTAAGCGGAAGGGTATAAGGACTATATTTATATATATTATAAGAATTACTATAAGGTCTTTTAAAGTTATCTCTTAGTATCTTATTAAGAGTACTACTTCCTATAAAATAAACTTTTCTTTCCTTAGTCTTATTACTTTTAGAGTTCATTAATTAAATAGTCCTTAGGCTAGTTATATTATACTAATTATATTAGTTATAAACCTAACTTTTTTTAGTACTTATTAGACTTTAAGGTACTTATAATCCGATTCTTTATAAGTAAGGTAAGTAAGCTTAATTAGTTTAACTTAGTATTCTTTATCTTATTCTTTAACTTATACTAAAGCTACTATAAGTTCTCCTTATAAATATTTAAGGAAGAGTAAACTACTCTTTATATTATTTTAGCTACTTTTATAACTATTATTATAGCTTTATAAAGTCTTATATTACTCTTTACTTTCTCTAAGGTCTAGAATTTAGTATTTTCTATACCTTAGGCTATATCTATATATCTTATACTAAGTCTCTTACTTAGTTAAGGAATAAAGTTAATTAAGTAATTTTAAGGGATTAAGATTCTTTTATATATAATTTCTTTAACGATTTTATTTATAAGTCTATTAAACTTCTTATTAAGATCTACTTTATATCTATAATATATAAAGATAATCTTTAACTTAGTTTTTACTATTCTTATTATCTTAATTTCCTTTATATCCTCTTTAACTCTTTATCTTTTCCCTTTATAAGTATTAATCCTTATTATAGTTATATAGATTATTTAACTATATATATCGCTTTATTATATATTATCTATAATTATAATAACTAATATCCTTCTTACTTTTTTTCTTATATCGCTTACTTTTAGATTCCTTAGCTTTTACTTATATAGGCTTTTATATTTCTAAAACTAGTCTAGGAAACCGGATTCTCTTTTACTAGTCGCTTAATTTAAGTAAGATAGTATAACTATAGCTTTAACTTATTTTATAAGTAGTAATATAAAGAAGTCTAGCTATATATCTACTTAGTATATAATAAGCCTTTAAATATATATACCTATTTAAGAGAACCTATTAGTAAGTACTAAGGGAATTATACTTTTATTATCTTTTCTTTTAAGGTAAAGAGTCTTATTTACTACTTTATATATTATAAATCTAATCTTATAATCTTAAGAGTATACCTTATACTTATTAAGGTAGTATCTTTCTTTACTATAATAAAAGTATCTCTTAGGTAGGTTAAAAGTATTAACCTAAAACTATATATATTAACTAAATAAGTAGTAAAATTTAATAGTATTTATACTACTTTCTTATTTATAATTTAAAGAGTAGCCTTTACTATTAATACGTTTTTATTCCCTATTAAGCTAGTTAAATATCTACTCTTACTAGTAAGTAAGGTTAATCTTTATATCTTTAAAGGCTTTTATTAAGTCTAAGATCTCTTTTATAGGCTATCTAAGTTTCTTATTTATTTTCTTTAACTCTTTAAGAAGTTTTTCTTTACCTTTATTAGATTTAGCTTCCTTTATTATTTCGTTAATTTCCTTAAAGAGCTAGTCTTTCTTTAAGTTCTTAAGCTTTTAATTATAGACTTTAAATACTATATATTATTACTTAATATCCTAGCGAGGTACTAAATAGTTATTAATTATATAGATAAGGCTTTTATATAAGAGTTTAAAGATAACTTTAAATATTTTCTTATTTCTCTTAATAATATTAATAATAAGTTCCTTTAGTATTATATAGTAAATAAAGTATAACTAAACTATAGATTCTTTCTAGCTATTAAGTTATACCTAATACTATAAGTATAACTTATACTATAAGTATAACTTATACTATAAGTATAACTTATACTATAAGTATAACTTATACTATAAGTATAAGTAAAAACTAAGCTATTTTATAACTTTTATAATAGTCTTAGGCTTTTTAGTATTATAATAGTTTAAGCGGTTATTAGTAGTTTCTAGTTATTTAATATTATATATATAATAGTATTAAAAGAGTTTCTTTTTTACTTTTTCTTAAGTAAGTCTATTTATAAGAATTTTAATAGTAAGGGCTTATATAAAGGAGATATAGACTTTAAGCTAGTTTATTTTATCCTTATTATAAATATAGTTAATATATTTCTTTTATTTAAACTTCTTAAGGAATTTAGTTATATTTTTACCGTTAAATTTACTAATAAGTAAGAGTTATAGTTAATAAAGTCTTCTTATAAAGTTATCTTAGCTTTTAGTAAGTATATCTCTAAGTCTATTAATAATCTTATTAATATCTACCTTAATTCTTTTTATATTACTAGTAGTATAATTAAGTAATCCCTTTTAACGGCTAGCGTTTTTAGATATAGTATACTTAAAGATTATAAGGTTATAAAATTTAAAGTTAGAGCTTTTAAAGGTAAAGGATATCTTATTATAACTATCTTATTACTTACTTTCTTATCTATTAAAGGGAAGTAAGTATTCTCTATAAGCTACTATATAAAGGAAAGCTAAGTTTAAGGTTATTAAGGTATCCCTTATTAGTACCTATATTAATATTATTAATACGTATATAAGTAAGAGGTCTTAATAGGGTTTTAAAATAGTTTAGATTATACTATTATTATTATTTATATCTTTTAAAGTATTATATAAAGATTATAGTTTCTTAACTAAGTCGCTAGTATTAAAGGTTATAAGGCTAATAATAAGAGCTTAGGGTTTTTTAGTATTAGCTTATTACTTTTCCTTTACTACTAGTAAAGATATTATCTAATTATTTATTTCCTAGTAAGCTTATTACTTTATTAGGTCCTTAACTCTAGCTATTAAGGTAGTTACTACTTTAATTATTAAATCCCTAGAATTTATTTTTTAAATAGTACTATTATCCTCTAAGTATTCTTAGCTTTATAAAGCTACTTATCGCTATATAAATAAAATAGAATAATAAGTTTATGCCTTAAAGACTAGTTTTAATAAGGATAAAGGTATATGCTTAAAGTATATATAGTATATAGCTAAGGATTAGTAAAGTAATTAACTATATAATTATCTAATTATCGGTCTTATATATAGCTTTAAGGGTCTTAGGTTATTAATATAAGTCTTAGAGATTTCTTTACTTTATACCCTTTTATCTTTATTAAAGTTATATAATAAGTAGCTTTTACTTTAAAAGGGAAAAATAAAAATTTAAATTAATTATAATTAAGAAAGATACTTTATTAGATAATTAAGGTCTTTATAAAGCCTTTAAGTATACTTAAAAGGAAGTTAAATAAGGAGTACTAAGGGTCTTATCCCTTTAATAAGCTAATATTTATAAGGGTATAATCTTACTTATTAAAGTATCTATAAAGGGGTTAAGAGGGCTAAGCTTTAAGGGCTAAGGCTTTATAGCTAGGTCTTTTAAGACCCTTAGTATCGTAAATAGCTTTATATTAGTTACTTTAATTAAGGGCCTTAGGGTCTTATAGTACGCCTTAATAGGCTTATTTTCTAGGCCTATTTTATAAAAGAAGTAAGTATTAGGTTTTATAAGGGACCCCTTAAGGTACCCCTTAAAGCTATTAGTATAAAAGGCTAAGGGCTATAACCTAAAGTCTTTTAGGCTAGCTAAGTTAGCTAAAAGGCCTTAGTATTACTTCTTAGCTAAAGGCTTAGGGGCCTTTATTATTATAATAAAAGCCTTAGGCTTTAAGGCCTATAAAGGCTCCTAGCTAGCTTTCCTTCTTTCTAAGTTATAATTAAGTCTTATAAAAGCTACTAAGAGTTTAAGGAGGCGGAAGAGTTATATATATAGCTTAATATAGCTTAAGGCCCTTAGGTTAAAGCCTAAGTTAGTAAGGTTATCCTATATAGCTAGGTTATAAGCTTACCTTATAAGGTAACTAAGTAAGAAGTATAAGGTCTAAAGGGCGTAAGAAAGGTATACCTTTTAAAATTATACCTTTAGTAGTAGTAGGGCTACTTTAGCTTTTAAAGCCTTAATAAGGGATCCTTTAAAGGCCCTTAAGACCTTTAAAAGAGCTTAGTTTTAGAGCCTTTAAAAAAGCTTTATAAGGCTCTTAGGATCTTAAGGTATATAAGTAATAGCGGAATTTTAGGATATTAAGGAATTATATAAGACTATATAGTAAAAGGAACGAAAGAGTATAAGATAGGATTTTTAACGGAATTTATTAGTAGTATATTATTATATAAAAGAGGTATTAAAGATAATAATTTTATCTTTATTTATTAGTAGATATACTACCTTATATAGATAATTATAGTTAAATAAAAGAACTTTCTAAAACTAGAATTAAGCTACTATATAGCCCTAAGACTAAGGAATTTAATAATACCTTAAGTATAGCTAGAAGTATCTTAGTTTTACTAATATTTATATTTAAAGGAGGTTAGTTATACTAGTATTCTTAAGAGGTTTTAACTAGTATTCTAAGCGAGCTCTATTCCTATAATTCCCGATTATACGATAACTAGCCACCTATTTAATATATAATAATATATAAAATAACGAGCGATTCTTACTTTATAAGATAGGATTTTATTTATAATTAATATACTACTTATTAGCTTATATAATTAAGAGAGTATATTATAGCTACTTTATTTATAATAGGAAAACACCGTTCCTTAATTAAGGGTCTTAGGCCCCCTATATTAAAGCTAGGCCTTATAGTTTACTATAAAGGCTATATAGGCCTAGTAGAGCTATCTAGAAGCTTTAAATAATAAGCCTTTTTATATAGAAGTTAAGTAAGATAGTCTTTTAAAGGCAGCTTATATAGAAGCTACCTTCTTCTTAATATATTATTTAAATAAGAGCCTAGAATTAAAGAAGACCCTTAGCTACTATATTAAGGGCTTTACCTCGAAAAATAAGCCTCCTATTATTATACCCTTTAAAATAATCTACTATTACTTACTAAAGTAAATAAGTTTTATCTTTAAAAGGTTAAAGTAAACCCCTTAGTTTTTAGCTTATTTAAATAAGTTAGTAGCTATTACTTCTAGCTACTAAACGTTCTTCTTAGCTAAGGTCGACGTTATAAAGATACTAAAGTTATCTATATAAGATAGCTAGTATCCCTTAGCTACTAGTATCCCCTTTATATATAAGAGGAATAAAATAAGGCTAATAAGGGACCCTTAAAGTACCCTTATTACTAGCTCTATAAGGGGCTAGACTTACCCTTTAAAGGCTAGCTAGATCTTCCTTTTAGTAAGGAAGTAGTCTACCTAGCTTATAAGGGCCTTAGGGAGGTTTACGTCCCTTAGGACCCTTATAAGCTATTCCTTTAATATAAAATTAAAGGCGCCCTTTATATTTAATAAGAAGGTACTAGTAATAGCCTTTTTATTAAACTCCTGCTTCTTTTAAATATAGTATAAAAGGAGGACGGCTATATTTATAGCTAACTATTATTTTCGTCCCCTTAGCTATATAGGGTTTAAAAGCCTAGCTATATTAGCTAAATAGCGTAGCTAGATAGTATATAGCTTTTTAAGGACCTTTCCTAAGTAGTTAAGTAGACTTATAACCTTATAGGCCTTAAGGATAGTATAGTCTAGCTTATTTTACTTAGGAAGTATAATTCTTATAGCTTCCTTTTATACTTTAAGGTAGTATCCTTAGTTAAATAAAGCTTTATAGGCCCTATTAAAGACTATAAGGATAGCCTTATATATATATTAAATAAGGAGGAAACTAAGGGAGTTTAAGCTAAGGGCTTTCTTATTAAAAGAGCTAAAAATAGCCCTCTTAATCTTAGGGTCCTTTAGCTCTAGCTAGTCTTACTTAATTATACCCTTACTACCTATATAGCCTAGAGGCTCTTCTTTTTCTAGGCTTTAAAGGGGGCTAAAGGGGGGGCTAGGGCTAGGGTCTAAGGTTAGAAAAAGGGTTATTAAAAAGGCCTTATATTTTTCTATAAAGGTATTAGCTTTTACCTTTATCCCTTCTTTTATATATAAGATACTAAGAAGGGTAAG
The DNA here is from genome assembly GCF_020360975.1 of Hirsutella rhossiliensis. Lineage (NCBI taxonomy): Eukaryota > Fungi > Ascomycota > Sordariomycetes > Hypocreales > Ophiocordycipitaceae > Hirsutella > Hirsutella rhossiliensis. The sequence goes on from NW_025408670.1 coordinate 3,608,990, forward strand.
GTTAGCTCTAGCCTTAGTATAGGAAAAGGCTATAAAGATATCCTTTCTTACTATTTTTATTAAGAAACTCTCTTAGTATTACTTTTTAATAGCCTTAATAGTATACTTAAAGCTATTTTAGCCCTTTATAAAGCTCTTTTAGCTCTCCTTATCTTAAGCTAGCCTATAAGCTTATTAGGCTAAGCTTAGGGCTTTTTAAAGGTAGGTTAGCTTATTAGTTTACTAAGGCTTAAATCCTTTATAAGACTTTTTTTTTAGTATCGCTATGTTTAAGGCCTTTATAAAGGTTCTTATTAAAAGGGAAGCTATCCCTTTTAAGTCGTCTTTTTATAGCCCTTTTTATAGCTATAAGGAGGTCTTATTCCTTCTTAGCTAAGTATTTTAAAAATACCTTTTAGTTTACTTTCCTATAATTATAAGTAGTAGGCCTAGCTAGTAAGGGCCTATTAAAGCCCCTTAAGCTAGCTTTAAAGGCTATAAGCTTATAATCTAAGCTTATAGCCTCTAGGAGGTAAAAGTTAGCTTAGGTTAGCTATTTAAAAGGGCTATAGAAAGTAAGGTCTATAACTAAGGCCCCTTTTAAGCTTTTCCTTTAATAAGTACTTTTTATAGCTACCTTAAGGTCTATTAGTAAGGAAGCTTTATAGCGGTTAAGCTAGCTAATAAGCGCTTCTACCTTATAGGCCTTAAAGGGTTTTATAAAAGGGTTTTAATAACGGTAGTATAAGTTAAAGTCCCTTATTAATAGGAAGGGCTACTATAAGAGTTAGGCTATTAATAGTAGCCTTTTTATTATAAAGGGCCCTTACTAGCCTTAGCTAGCTAGGGCCCCTTTAACCTCTTTTTCGTTATATAGGTTAATAAGGGTAAATAGCTTAGCGCCTTTTACCTTTATAGCCTATATATTAAGATTATAAAAGAGGTTAAAGCTAAAGCTAGCTTTTATTTAAGCTTCCTTCCTCTTATAAGCTATAACCCTAGGCCTCTTAGCGAGCTTAGAAAAGTTAGTAAAAGGGATAGGAGTTATAATATAATAAGCTAGATACTATATAAGGATATAGCTATTATTAATCTTATAAAGGTAAGGCTCTTATAATAAGATAAGGTTTACTTTTATTTTTAAGGCCTACTTTAAGATCGATAGGTTAGCTATTTCCTACCTATTAGTATTATACTATATAATACTAATAAGGTTATAGTTAAGCTTAAAGGGCTTAAAGGGCTTTAGGGGCCCTATAAGTATAAGGGGGCTAAGGCTATTAAGTATTAGTTATTCCCTTATAAACTTTATATTATACCTTATTAGTTATAAGGTACTCTCCTTTATAGTTATAGTATTAGACCTTAAAGTAAGAGTAGCCTTAGTTAGTATTATAGCTAGGGTAGTTATAGTCCTTCGTTAAGTACTTTTCTAAGTAAAAAGTATACTTAATAGGCTATTAGTAGGTCTAAGGGTTATAGCTAAAAGAAAGGCACCTATAGTACTATATATATATAGTATATTTCTTATAAGCCTTAACTTAAATCTATAAACCTATTATATAAAGGCTTTTTTTTTAGTATTTAGCCTTTATAGCTTTTAAAGGGACTATAAAGATAATAGATCCTACCTTTTATATTAGGCCTAAGGTACCTAGCTACCTAAGCTACCTTAGGATATCGATCCTACTAAAGGTTTTAGCTTTTATAGTAAAGATATTAAGGATAGGGGTCTCTAAGAGGTTAGAGACTATTATATACTAGTCCCTTAGTATAAGGCTAGTACTTTAACCTAGTAGTCTACTTAGATTTAGTATAGGTCTAATAAGTAACTAAACGGACTAGCTACTATATATAATTAAACGTATTATATAAACTAGCTACTATATATTATTACGCGCGTTAAATATAGACTAGCTATTAGTCTTATAAGTTAAAGTAAGAGTAATAATAACTATCTATATTTATCTCTACCCGCCTTAAATCTAGCGGGTTCTCTATCTTCTATATATACTATAGCGAGCGTAAGACCTTATTTAGGGCTTTAACTAAGTAATATCTTAACCTTATAATCGTACGATAGTAGTATAGCGTATTAGCGGTATTTCTTAGTATTTTCCCTAGGTAGGCGTAGGTATTTCTCTATAATTTCCCTGCTATATTCTTATAGTAACTTCTTAGGGAAATATTAGTATAATCCTTAAGGAGCTATTATTACTTAGGAAATCGTAGTATATTCCCTATATAATATATCCTTAAGGGAAATCTCTATAAAATATCTATATAATCCGCTTAGTTATTGTTTCTAGGATTTCTAGGTAATTTCCTAGAGTTTACTTAGTAGCTTCTAAGTTCCTTCTTTTATAGGGAGCCTTAAGGAGTTAGGGATAACTTCCTTAAAGAAAGTAGATATCGTTATAGGTACCTAGATTATCGACTATAGGGTATCTTATAATAGGGACGCTCTAAGCTACTAGCTTAGTCTAGCTAGTAGGAAGGTCGGCCGATTTAATAGGTAGCTCCTTAAGGTATAGGGACTACTTCTCTCGCTACTCTAAAAGCTTCTTTACTATATATAGGGCCTTTATCGTTATAACTATATTCCCTTTATTTAAAGTTAATAAAGCTAATATAGCTAGTTCCCTTATAGCCTTATTAAGCTTATTATAAAGAGTAATAGGGTTAATAGTTAGCGTTAGTAATTCCTTTTTTAGCTTTAAGATAAGTTAAAAGTCCTCTTTTATATTCCTTTTAGCTAAGGCCTTAGTTAGGGCTTTAGCTAGGGCTTTTACTAGAGCCTTAGCTAAGGCCTTAGCCGGGGCCTTAGGCGCTATCTTTATAGTAACCTTAGCCTATAAGCTTACTTTAAAGTTTCCTTAAGTAGCCTTAAGCTACTAAGCGGCCTTAGGCTAGTATAAGAGCTATTATAAGGGCTATTAATAGTCTAGGGTCCTTATAGCTGCCTTCTTAAGCCCTTTTATAAGGGTCTTATAAAAGGGTTTAATTTTTTTAGGCTTCCTTAAGGGCCTAGAGGGCCTACTAAAGGAAGCCCTAAGCCTAGTCCCTAGGGAAAGGGTACTAGGGCTAGGGCTAGGTTTACTATAAGTATTAAAATATAAGTTAAATAGGTATAGAGCTAATAGGGCTACTAAAGGTAGCTCTCTTTTACCCTTTTACTTACTTTAAGGGCTAGTTAAGCTAAAAGTAGCTAGCTTAAGGTAGGGCTAGGCTAGGCCTAAAGAGGCTAGTCTTTAGTATAAGCTATATATTATCTTCTATCTTAATATCCTTTAGGTCTTAGTCTTAGGTCCTAGGCTTTTCTTCTAAGGTCCTTAGTAAGCGTTAGCTTTCTAGAGCTTCTTTTAAGTAGGCCCTAGCCTCTAAGGTACTTATTTCGACCCTTAGGTTAAGGGGATAAAGTTAAAGGCGCCCTCCTTATATCTAGGCTAGGGTCTTAAGTTAGGTCTAGGCTAGGTCCCGTTAACGGGGGGTATATACCCTTAGTTAGCGAGGGTAGGGAAGAGTTTTCTACTTATATAAGGGAGAACCTTACTTAATTTATAATCTTTAGTAGTATATTATATACCCGCTAGTAGCTATATAAGGCTATACTTAGGGGGGCGTAATACGCTATTCGCGGTAGTTCTAAGTATATACTTTTTTTATATTTTAAGCTTAGTTTCGAAAGGTTAGCTAAGAAGATATAATAATATATAAGCGTTTTTTTTTACTCTTAACTTAGCTTTTAAGATACTTCTTTTACCTTCTTTATAAGTAAGGCTCCTTTAAAACGCGTTTAAAGAGTTATTCTTAAAATACCTTACTTATACTTAGCTTAGAGCTAAGGTATACTATTATTAAAAGCTTTAAGCGCTTCTTAGTATTATAAAGTAGACTTAATAAGGTATATAGTCGCGCTATTACCCCCCTCTACTATATAATAAAAGGTAATAAATTAATTAACTAAGCTACCTAGCTTATTAATTAACTATACTTATTAACTATCTAAGTAGTACCTAGACTCTTATACTTAGAGCTAGTTTTTAGTATATTTAGAAAGATAAGGTATTATTAATTTAAGTAATATTTATTTTATAATTATTAAATAAAAGATATATAAGAAAACGCGGTTATATTACGACCACGGTCTAGTAAACCGCGGGGACTAATATATATTACGAGGATACGTAACGTAGGGAGCAAGGAATATTAAATAGACCGACGGGCTAATTAAGTTTAGAGCGATAGGTTACTTTAGCGCTCTAACGCTCTATAGCTAAGATCGTAAGATCGCTCTAGCGCTCTAGCGCTCTTAGGCTATAGGATTACTTAGTGCTCTCGGCGATTTAAGGAAGCTCTTAAGATATATAAGGAAGGAATAAAATACTCCTTTAAATAGATAGCTCGATAGCTTTTAATATATTATAGATCTTTATTATAATTCTACTTTTAATTCTAATTACCTAGTTATAGTTATCGCGAAGACCATTGCGCTACGTAGGCAAAAGTGGAACGCGCGCTCCGATAGGTGCGCTGCAATTGACACATATGACTAACAACCGCGTTTTTCCGACATGTCACGAAAAAAGATGTGGCCGCCTGTTAGATATAAGCGACAGCGTCAATTGACGCATGTGGTATACGCGACACACCCCCTCAGGGATATCGGGTCAATTCGTCCCGGGATACCTGGATATCCTAGACCACAGCGGGAATTTTTATATAGGCAGGCCCCATACTGAAACCGCGCTCAATTGCGCTGGCGGGACTCGAACCACGGGCCTTCGGGTAATGCGCGCCAGGCTAGCCAGAAGTGCGTGCGCAGTCACCGGGAAGTTCCCGGAGGGGTAACCCCTCCGCCCGGGCTTATAACTATCACGAAAAAAGATATGGCCGCCTGTTAGATATAAGCGACAGCGTCAATTAACGTATATAGTATACGCGATAATAGTCTATAGTCTATAACCTTTAACTTATTACTAACGTAATATATATATTATTATTTAGACTATGCCTTATTATATCTATTAATATAAACCCCTAGATAGGTTTATCCCTTAGAAATAATACTAGTCGTTATACGTTAAAAGCTCTTATTTAGTATAATACCGCGTTACTCTAAGTAATATCGTAACTATTAATATACCTATATAGTAAGCTAGATTAACTAACTCTAAAGCTACTATATTCCCTTAGGATATAATACGCGAAATTATTGCCCTTCGATATAAGGTATAGTTACTTAAGAACGGAGGAGGTAATAGATAAGTTAAGGACCTCGGAAAAGTAGTTAAACTAAAATAGCTAGGACTATTCGACGGTACTTATAGTACGCTTTAAGACTTTCTTACCTAACTTAAAGCCTACTACCGGTTTTACCCTACTAAACTCTTAGACCTAGTCGAAAAGGTACTCTATATAGGGAATTATTTATCTAGAATAGTACTCGCTTAGTTTAGACCTATTATAAGGGACTTTCTCGATAACTAACTAGCGCGATAAGATAATAAGATAAATAAAGTCTTTACTAGTTTCTAAGGATTTAAAGAAGCTATTATAAAGGTATTTAGAATAACTAATAAGGAACGAGAAGCTAAATAGAAACTTTAAGAACTCCGATAAAGGATCTTAGTATCGGATTATACTATAAAGTTCTATTAAGTTACCTTAAAGCTTAATTAAGATAACGAACCTTTTATATTACGATTCTACGATAGGCTTAAAGAAAAAGTTAAGGACGAGCTCTATAAGGAAAATTAACCTAATAACCTCTTAGACTATATTACTATAATAGTACGAATCGATAATAGATAGTATACGTAACGCTAAGAAAAGAAATAAAGAAGAGGAAACTAGAACCCTTCTTATAAGAATAACTTTAACCGACGCGCTAACTATAAAAAGAAGCGCGAAACTCCTATTACCTACGCCTATATAACTAACCTAAGTAGGATAGATCTAAATATAATATAGAAAAGCAAAGGAAAGTATTTTAACTATAGGAAACCTAGATATTACTCTAAAAAATATAGATAACCTTATAAGGAAAAGAAAACCTACTAGGTACTAGCCCTAGAAAGTAAGAAATACCTAAACGCTACTAATAAATAGGAACTAAAGTATAAACTCCTTAGTTAAACTATATATTATAACGACGAATATATAGTATACTTAAGTAATAAGAATAGTACTAGATAGTTCCTAAAGCTATTAAAGAAGACCCTTATAATAATATAATAAAGGGATCCTAAAATATAGAAATAAGTTAAATTTATAGAACTAAAATACCCCTATCTTATAAGAGTCTCTTAAGACTAAATTAAGAAGAACGGTAAACGATTCTAAGAAGATATATAAAATAAAAATCGATAATAATAATAGGTAGTTTATAAATAATATAATAAAGAAGATATAAATATAGCCCTTATACTTACGAAACTTCGATAATAACCTAAGGAGGAATAACGAAGTATTAACGATATAAGCTTTAAAGAATAAGAAATACCTAGAGAAATAGAAGATAAGAACGAACTTATACTACTACCCTTATTACTAAGGGAAAATACTACGATTAAAGAATACGCTCTATACTTCGAAGAATTTAAAGAAATACTTAAAATTAAAACCTAATAAATACCTTAAATTCTTATAGAAAACTAATAAGCTATATTAATTCGATATTAACTAGCACTACGTAAAGGAGACTATACTATAGCTATTGCTATAGTCGATACCTTTATAGCTTTATAATAAGAATAGTAACTATAAGGAGAATTTAAAAACGATCTATAAATACTACTTACTTATAAGTACTATAAGTATATTTTATAGATATTATATATCTACTTAGATTATATAATATACTTCTAGATAAAGGTATAATACGATGCCTTCTTAGTTAGGTTTAAGGGATAAGTACTTTTAAAACCCTACCTAAGTATAGAACTAGACTACTAGAAAATCGATTAACGCTACCTAAACGACTAAGTTATATTATTAGAACCTAATTATAGTACGCTACTTAAATACCGCGATAATTATAGTTTATTAACGAGATACCTTTCGGAGATATATAAAATCTATAAATACGCTAAAATAAAGGAATAGTATAACGCTACTTACTTTAAGGTATCCGAACTATTAATCTTTTAAAGACTTATATAATAAGTTAAATATAATAAAGAAGATTATAATAAATATATATACTTAAACTATAGAGTTTATAAATATAAAAAGGCATAAGTATAGTATAAACGATATAATAGTATATTAAAAGATTATTAGTAATACGTATAAAGGCTATAAGCCGTATTTAACTAAGGAAAAATCGATATAGAAATACTATATAAAAAATAGAAAGACGCTAAATAAAAACTTAACCTTTAATATAAAAATAAATAGAATTACGAAGTATAGTACGCAATTAACTATAAAGTAGTATAATATAAACGATATAGCGTCGAGAAATAAGAAATCTTCGATTAGCTATAAGAAATTAGTCTCTTAAGCCCTAATATAATACTACGCGATAAAAACTTAAAGAAACGATATTAATAATAAATCGAAGAAGAATACCTAAATAAAATAAATAAGGACTAAGCAAAAAACGAGGTACGCTATCTATAAAAGGGCTATAGACTAGCACGATATAATAAGATCTAAGGACCCTATATATAGCAACGGTAAGCTATAGCGACTAAATAATATTAGATATTTAAATCGCGGGATATTACGTATATATACTTTTAGACTACGGCGCGATAAGCAATTACGTTTTACCTAGAGTCGTTAATCGTTACCGACTTATATAAAGATATAAGATAGATCTATATAAACTTATAAATATCGAAGGAGAGGCCTTTAACTATAATAATAGAATTATTAATATAGAGATTAATTACCTCGATATTAATATCTAGGGCTACGACGAATAAGTTAACTTTAATATTATAGATATTAAAGAATACGACCTTATATTAAGGCTTCTATAGTTATAGGAGAGCAACCTATTAATTAACTAGAAAACTAGCTAGCTATATTAGAACGAGGATATAAGTTTCTAGGACTAGTAGATTTAAAAGAAAGTAAAATTTTACGATAATTTAGCTACTAAATAAGATAAAAGGGATAACCGTTTAAGTAAATTATTATAGGCTTTAGTAATATAAACGAAAATAGTAACCGAACTAGCGGATATAAAATCGACTAATAAGACCTATATACTAACTAATATAGCTATATAACCTAGCATCCGATATAAATAGAATAAAGGATATAATATAAAGATCTAAAGAGTTATTACTACTTTAAGGAAAAACCTTAAATAAATTAATAAAGAGCTTAAGTTAAGAGAAACTAGCTCTTAAGAGAAAGAATAAAGCCTATAAGATAGAATAAAGAATATCCCTTAAGAATACTAGAAATATAATAAACTCTTTAAGGAAGAACTTAAGATAGGGTTACCTAAATATAGCTAATAAGACTACGAAATTTATCTTAAGGATAGAATAACGCTAACGTTCCATAAAATTTATAACTTAAACGAAAAGTAACTATAAACGCTACGCGACTACCTTAACGAGAATCTACGAAAGGGATATATATAAATATTAATATCTAAAGTAAGCTATCTAGTTATATTTATTTTAAAGAAAAATAGTAAGCTACGACTAGTTATCGACTATAGACGCTTAAACGATATTATAATAAAAGACCGAATACTATTACCGCTTATATTAAAACTATAAGATCGACTATATAGTAAAAAATAGTTTATAGCCCTTAACCTTAAAGGCGCTTATAACTTAATATATATAAAAAAGGGATATAAATAGATAATAGCCTTTAAAACGAAATTCGGACTATTTAAATATCTAGTAATACTATTTAGACTTATAAATATACTAGCTACCTTTTAATAGATAATTAATAATATCCTATATAAATACTTAGATATTTTTATAGTAGTATACCTAGATAATATCCTAATCTTCTTAGATACCTTAGAAGAATATAAGGAACACGTCTATAAGGTACTCCGCGTACTTTAAAATATAAAGTTACTAGTTAAACTAAAGAAAAGTAAGTTCTATATATAGGAAGTAAACTTCCTTAGATATATAATCTTATTAAGAGAGATATAGATATAATAAGATAAGATTAACTTAGTTAAAGAATAGCTAACGCTAAAGAACGTTAAGAATATATAAAGTTTCCTAGGATTTACTAATTACTACTAACGATTTATTAAAAATTTTAAAAAGATTATAGTACTACTATATAACTTAATAAAGACGGAAAAAGAATTTATATAAGACGATAAAGTTAATAAAGCTTTTAAATATATTAAGACTACGATTATATAAGAACTAGTCTTAACTACCTTTAATCTAGAATAATAAATTAAACTTAAAACTAATATATTAGACTTTACTTTAAGAGTATAAATCGGATAGAAAGATAATAAAAGAAGACTATAACTAATTATATTCTACTTAAAAAAGCTATATAGCGTAGAACTTAATTACCTTATCTACGATAAAGAATTCCTTATAATTATTTAAGCTTTTAAGGAATTTCGATACTACTTTCTTAGAAGTAAATATAAAGTTAAGGTCTATATAAACTATAAGAATATCTTATATTTTATAATAACGTAATAGTTAAACGGACGATAGATCTAATAGGCCGAATACTTATTAGAATTCGACTACGAAATAATCTATAGAAAAGGAATAGAAAACGGTCGAGCTAATACCCTTAGTCGACGAAGTAACTATAATATAAGGGCACCTATAGCGAAAGGATAGCTCCTAGAAATTAACGAAAACGGGAACTACTAGCAACGATAGCTAAATCTAGAAGATCCTAAAATAAATAAAAGAATATAAAGTACTAAACGGATATAATATAGAATATTTAGAAGTTCTAATATATAAAAATAAAATCTAGATACTACTAAAATTATAAGATAAAGTTATATAAGATATATACGAATATCTAATATATAGATACTAAGGAATCTAAAGAATAATAAAACGGATTAAACGATAATATAACTTCCTATAGCTTAAGGAAGTAGTATAATAAGTTATTAAAGAATATGAACTTTATATATAAAGTAAAGCTAAACGATATAAACTATATAGAGAATTATAACCGCTACTAGTACTAGAGAAACTATAGGATTCGATAGCTTTCGACTATATTATAAAGCTACTACTATTAAAAGAACCTATAACTAACGTTAAGTATAATAGTATATTCGTTATTACTAATAGACTAACGAAGTATAGGTACTTCTTACTATATAAAGAAGTAAGTAATATAGAAGAGCTAGTATATATATTCCTATAAACTATTATTAGTAATTATAGACTACTAAACGAGATTATCTTTAATAAAGGAAGTACGTTTATAGCTAAGTTTTAGTAAGCTCTTATAGTATAATTAGGGACGAAATATAAGCTTAGTATAGCTTATTACTTATAAACGGATAGATAAATAGAACGACTTAACTAAACGCTTAAATAATATTTACGATACTATATTAGCTATAAATAAAACGATTAAGTTAAATAGCTATTAATAGCGTAACTAGCTTATAATAGCTTAATTATAGAAATAACTAAGCTCTTACTAGTATACGCTAATTATAGATATAACCTAGAAGTATTTAAGGTTACTTAATAAAGACTATAAGTAGAACGGGCAATACTATAAGTAGATTAGCTATAAAAATTATATAAAGAAATATAATAAGAACTTTAATTTATTAGAGAACGAATATCTACTTACTATAATCGGAAAAGATTATAGGGACTAATCTTTTAAGAGGGAGATATAGTCTACCTTATATAACGAAATATTAAAATAAAACGACTAAGTAATAAATTAGATTTTAAGAAACTTAGACCGTTTAAGGTTAAGAAAACTATTTTAAAAGTTAACTATAAACTTTCGCTACTAATAATAATACGGATATACCCGATATTTTATATCTTATTATTAAAACTAGCGCTACGAAACGCTAAACTATAGGAAAAAATCGAAGTTAATAACGATTAAGAATATAAAGTAGAATAAATACTAAATATAAGAAAATAAGGTTAATAATAAGAATACCTTATTAAGTAAAAGGGATATAGACTAAAGGAAAATACCTAGGAACTACTTAAGTACTTAACCTACTATAGTTCTTTACTTTAATAGTTTTACTAAGTAAACCCTTACTCGGAAATATAGGGTTACTAAGAATAGTATCTTAGTCTAATACGTCTAAGGCACTAAACGATTAAACCTCGCTAATAGTAATAGTTTCCTTATTCGATAAACGAACCGATTTATCTTAAGAAGAACGTATTATACTATCTTCTTTATTAATAGCTTATATACCCCGCTAAAATAACTTACTACCTTAGTCCTTTAAGAAACGCTTTTATTTCTTAATCCGAGCTAGGCGAGCTATCGCTTCCTTTAACGCTTCTTTTACTTTCCGTTCGTCTAAATTAATCTTTTGCTATTAATTTATAATATAATAAACTAGAAAAGAAGGAATATTAGTAAAAAGAATAATAAGGAAGGAAAGGGATAAAACGAATAAGCGGACGCTATATTATAACTATTATAAGAACGGCCTATAGAGGTATATTTAAAACACTAATTAAAACGCTCGCCGACCTTATAAGTTAAGCCTAACCGAAAATAACGGGAGCAAGGTATAATTTTAATACCGTAGATCTCGGTCTAGGACGCTAGCTCCGATCGTTAACGCGATTTATCGGAATTACGAGAATAGGATTTTTAAATATAACTAGATATACTATTAGTAGTATATCCCGAAAAGATAAAGGAATAAGGAACGCTATACTTATATATAACGCGATAAGGGTATATTTATATACGGCGGCTAAGGTAGTAGGTCTTAAGGGCAAGACTAAAAGGAGGGGAGGCATCCTATTACGACTATAGTCTAGCGAACCGCGGGGACTAGTATATATTACGAGGATACGTAACGTAGGGAGCAAGGAATATTAGACGGACCGACGGGCTAATTAAGTTTAGAGCGACGGGTTACTCTAGCGCTCTAACGCTCTACGGCTAGGATCGTAGGATCGCTCTAGCGCTCTAGCGCTCCTAGGCCACGGGATCACCTAGTGCTCTCGGCGATCTAGGGAAGCTCTCGAGATATATAAGGAAGGAATAGAATACTCCTTTAGATAGATAGCTCGATAGCTTTTAATATATTATAGATCTTTATTACGATTCTACCTCTAATTTTAATTACCTAGTTATAGTCTACGGTCTATAACCTCTAACTTATTATTAACGTAATATATATATTATTGCTTAGACTATGCCCTATTATATCTACTAATATAAACCCCTAGATAGGTTTATCCCTTAGGAATAACACCGGTCGTTATAGGTTACTATATAGTAGGTAGTTAACGCGATAGTAATATAAGGAGGTACCGGAAGTAGGGGGTACCGGAAGTTAAGTATACTAACTTATAAAACCTCTTTTAATTAGCTAACTTATCTAGCCTATACTTAACTAACTTATATATAAATTAGTCGGCCGTTAATAATACTATAAAAAGAAAAGTAGCGGTCTCTACTAAGTAAGATTTTAAGTATAGTATATAAGAAAGGCCTAGAACTAGGCTATTTAAGCGAGCGATTAATAGATTTTATAAGCACTAGCTCTAACCCTAGCCCTTGCTAGGGACTGCCTTCTAAGGTTAATTGCTGTCTCCTTTATCTCTAATAGGAACGGCAAAGTAGACATAGTTAGATAAATGTTCACGGAGGCGAAACGCATAGTATGCATTAAATAAAGGTTATCTAGCCTCTTTCGATAGAAATAAGCGTTGTCTATCATCGTTATCATTATAGGAGGCAATGGATTAAACTAATTCACTTTTAGAAGTTCTTTTTAGACAGATTAATGTGCGTTGAGCTTACAAACTCAGGCCCATAAGAACTTACCACGAAGCCAACACGGAGACAAGTCCGAGCTACCAAGATGGATTCTCGGGCGTGAAAGGATCACTTGATGGGCCTGGAAGGATATGACGAGCAAACGTACAAGCTTATCGAGTGTATCTGCTGCAAGTTGACATTTATACCCGCCTACCCGAGTAGAAAGAAATGGCTTCCGTTTCAGAGTATTAAAATATTAAATAACTTCATCTATCTAGCTATAATGAATCCATGTACGAGCTGTGCGCACTGGATACGTGGCAATATCATCAGGCATCATTCCTCTCGTTAAACGCAATGCATAATGCGATGATTAACGCTACGTCGACCCCAGGCGCGACGCGCAGTGCGCAAGGCTGCTTGCCTGGAACTTCGCCGCTCTTAGCCGGCCTGTGATCGATGCGTGCGACTAAAGCTCCTGTTCTCGTGCACATAATTTCAGCCGATGTACTCAGCCAATTACCTCGTATTGTCAACTTTTCAGTTTGACCTAAGTAGGACTGAAACTCTGCAGTGGCTTTACTACCCATGACTATTTGCAAAGCTCCTCACCCGTCGTTAGCAATTGCTCGGGCCTGATAAGTTGAGGCTGACGTGCAATGATGGGGTGAAACGTACACTTTAATAAAGAATTTCTGATACTAAAAAGATTATTCCCTTGCGGTCCTTGGATGACATAGGTGTCGTGCATGTGCAGCTTCTCCTTTACAACATCGAATATATGGTTGCCGCTTGTGTCGAGGACGGATTTGCGGCCCGGGGTAGCCAAATGCTGGCCCTGGACAAGAAAGAGTGGCTGACCATTGGCCAGTTTAATATCGAAGCTATCCCCCGATAGAGACAGGAAGGTGTCCCGAAGAACAAGTGTCTCGGATTTCGATGCTATAAAGTTGTTGAAGATACCGATTTGGCGCGAGACAGGTTGAAGCTGGGTCATTGTAGCCGTTCCAGGTTGGTCACGATGGTAATAACGGTATACCATGAGTAAGGACTCTACTTATATTCTTGGATTGTGTCGTTCTTAAACACATACACATTGGCACGCCCCCTGACCGGCACAGACAAGTTTCTTTGAACACGGGCGAATGTGATACTCTACCAAGGGGTAATCCTTTGACAGATAGGGGCAGATTAATTGTCACCTGATGGTCTAAGCGCGGCTTTAAGAATTTTCGGATCGCTCTAGCGCGTCGGTTACGCCCAAGCCAATGTCTGACGACTTATTAGAAACACACTCGGGTCTCAAAACGACGGGTCCGTGCAATCCCAAATATCGCCACCCATCTATTAATGAGACATGTTTTTGAAGCTCCCATAATTCCCCCTCTAAGTCAACCTACGCTGTGATGACTGAAGGCATGCCTCCACTGCGGCACGTAGGTAGGAAGGAAAAACTCCATACATAGGGGTGCGGAGAGGGAGGGACTTGGGAGGCGGAGTAAAGTCCATTCCATACGGCTGGAAAGCTGGGTTAAAAAGCGGCCGGCTTAGATCGTACTTCCGCCTCTTGAGCACAACGCAGTGTATACACCAATAATGATTTCGGCAGGGGCCAGGCCTTTGACATTTGACCAAGTCAAGCTTATGCCCGGTCTGACTGCTCTGCAGCCAAGTGAAAAAAGCGAACATTGGGTCCTCGATTAGGTGAAATTAAGTTTTGTCTCCAGTGCCGAAGGATCGATCTAGGGTGCTACGAAAGGGTGGCTTTGCGGACTCCTGCCAAATCTTATGACCTAAGATAAAGAACCATTGGCCATGAGAAATATAGTCTGCGCCTGGCATGACTCGTCGATAGACCCGGGCTCGTGCTTGCCATTTTTTTTATATCATTACTCGCATGCAGCCTCTAGGGCCATGGCGAGGCTAATAGGGGCCTAGGCCCCTATTAACAGTCCTAGCTAGCTATAGAGCCCGGGGGCTTATAACTAATTAGGGAAAGGGTAGCTATAAAGGCAAAGACAAAGGAAAGGTTAATCTGGTTCCTCCCACGCGGTGTTTTTCCCCCCTAAGGGCCCTAGGGCCCCTAGGTTACTCCTTTTCGAGCTACTTAGCTGTCCCTATCTCTGTCTTAGCTAAGAAGGTTAGAAGGGCTTCCCTTCCTTCCTTAGAGCTATAGAGAAGAGGTAGGCTAAGGGCCCCCTTCTATCTCTTAGAGGTCCGGTAAAGGACCTCTCTTTCCCTTCTATAGTTCGGGCACCTTAGGATAAGGTGCCTAGCCGTATGCCTTCCTTAGCCGCAGCGGCAATCGTCTCGGTCTACCCTATTAGTCCTTTTTAGGAAGGAAAGTAGGAAGCCGGCCCCGAAGAGGAGCTAGTAGAAGGCCGAGAGGGTCGGCCTAGGCCTCCCTATAAGGTCCTTTTCTAGGCTAAGGGCTAGGCGGGGGGTCTTTCGAATAGACGTATAGTGCTTACCTAGGCCCTTAGCCCTAGGGCCTTTAGCTGCCTCGGTAGCCCAGAGGCCCTTCCAGTAGTCTTTAGTAGCCTGACGGACCTTTCTTTGTAAGTAGCTAATAGAGACTAAAGGGGTCCCTCGGGTAGGGGCTCGTGCTTGCCATTACTGCCCTGCTCCTAGAACTCATCGTGTTCACCTCTCTAAAGCCGCGCTGGTCTGCAGCCGATGCGAAGACAACTGCCCCGCGCACTCGGGTTGTCCCGTGAAATGAGACTCATATGCCGGTGTGGGCTCGTGACGGTGGCGGGCTTCGATTATGTTGCATGTGCGCCTTCACAAGGTGGCCGGCGGCCAGGGCACTGCATAGAGATAGCTCGCCAGCCAGAACGGCAGCGCCAATAATGCGGGCAAGTCGGCGAGCGTTTTCACCAGGGCTCGCGTGATCCGCGCCCCGGACTCCAAGGACATCGAGCATGGCGCCCTGGGGTTCGAGTATAGTACCGCCGCCGAGGGTGCCTACCTCGAGCGAGGGCATTGAGACGGATATCTGGAGCGAGCCGCGGAAACTAGCAGAGTTGGAAAAGCAGTGTAAGTCAAGCGACGCACGACTATAAGACGGTAGAGAGGGACCAACTTTTTCATAGTGGTGATGCAGTTTGCGCTTTCAACCACTTGCGCGGGATCTTGCCCCGTAGCCAGGAAAATAGCGGCAACAATATTAGCTGCGTGAGCGTTGAAGCCACCGATAGAACCTGCCATGGCCGATCCAATTAGGTTTTTTGAAGTATTTAGCTCGACCAAGGAGTCAACGTCGGTTTTGAGGACGCTCATCACGACTTTGGCCGGGATAATAGCCTCAGCCACGATGCTTTTACCGCGTCCTTCGATCCAATTAAGAGCAGACGACTTCTTATCGCTGCAAAAGTTGCCCGAGAGGGAAATGATGGTCATATCGTCAAAACCACCCTCCAACGCCATGGCCTTGAGCGCGTGTTCAACGCCCTTGGATATCATATTCATGCCCATGGCGTCGCCCGTGGCTGCCTTGAACCGGATGTAGATGTATGTCCCGGCCATGGCCGTTTTTATCGTCTGAAGGCGCGCAAAACTGCTTGTTGAGTTGAATGCCGTCCGCATTATCGTCTGTCCGGCTTTAGATTCTAGCCACGACTTGGCAGCACCAGCTCTCGTCAGAGTCTGGAAGCTAATACAGGGGCCACGCGTCATGCCGTCTGCCGTCACGACTGTAACAGCGCCGCCGCCTGAATTAATCGCTTTGCAGCCCCTGCTTGTGCTGGCAACTAGCACCCCCTCGGTGGTGGCCATTGGAATAACGTAGCTCTTGCCATCAATAACGAGGGGGCCGGCGACGCCCACGGGTAGGGGGACATAGCCTATTACGTTTTCGCAACAAGCTCCAAACACGCGACTCCAGTTGTAGTTGTCGTACGGCAGGTTTGATTCATGCAGATTATGTGCTGGACCTATAGTTGCTTGGTTGATCTGCGAGATGACCATGCGCCTAACCCTAATGGCGCGGGTGAAGTCATTGTTGAGTGTCTTTTCTAGGGCGTGCCCAGGGATTTTGCCCCTAATCGCCATGGTGACAATTTCCTTGTCCGTCATTTCGCAAGCTCGCTTCTCCACAAGCAGCTTCTCGAGATCCTCGTGTGAGCGATGTTCGGAAAGAATGGGGGGTTCATGCTTTGTCGCTGAGAGCACATGTCCCTTGTCGTCGGTCATAGCAGGAACAGGCGCGGTCTGTTGCAAAGTCGTACATGTGTATTCGTCAACAGGCACCGCGGTCGAACCTGGCTCCTTCTTTTTCCAGAAGCGAGCAGAGTCTTTGTCGTCGATTTCGAGATTGTGCTCCTTGGTGGCCGATGCTGCACCCTTGAAAAGATAGCCGTGGAAGCCAACGGTGAGAGCCAGGACGACGAAGATCCATCTGGACCAGAGGGGATTCTTCAATCCGTCGAAAAATCTAGTAATGAATCTGACGAAGACACTGCTGTCCAGACTACCAGCCTGAGACTGAATCCTCGATGGAGAGTCGGCGCGGGCGCTGACTTGAGCGGCCTTGATAACCCATCTTTCCCTCTGGCCATCGTACCCAGACCCCGTCTCCTTGTCTTCGTCTTGCGACATCTCCTGGACGGCGGCTACAAAGTCGGGCGCCTGCCAGGAGGAGAGGACTTGTGAAGGCGGGCAGGTCGTTAATGGGGCGTCGTTGGATGCCAGGATTGCGACAGAGAAATTGTCGTGGGCCGGGACGCTGCAGGGTCGCAGAGCTGTGTTGGAGAGGGCTTCGGGGAGAACCAGTGTCACGAGGGCGAGTTGACGGGCGTTGGCGACTGCGGCTGTGTCACGCTCGAGGCTCTGGCTTTTCCACATGTTGTCGTGGCTGGCAGTCATGACGCTTGTCGCACTCCCAAACACAGAGTCTTGGACTAAATTAAGCAAAGAGGTGCTTAGGACGACTAGGAGGAAGGTGTGAATCGGAAGCCGGGACGCCAAACGGGACAGAAGCTGGAGGAGCCGTGGCGTCTTGAGACTCTGGCCGCGGGAGCGCCATGAAGGAAAATATGTAAATGTCATGATAATGGACAAGATGTAGATGTCATGGAGACGGAAGATTTGACGACTCTTTCTGCATTCCCAGACCTTGGGCGAATCTCGGCAGCTTGGACTAGCAGCAACGGCTGTAAGAACCAAGAAGGGGCCGTCAACAGGCCTTGAGCAGTCAAATGTGATGCAACCGTAAAGAGAGAACGGCAGAAAGACAACGGCTGTTACTTATTAAAGTTGGGTGCACTTCGGTCCTTTACATCATCGTTTTCGAGGAACCATCACTATCTTATGGCTGCCCAACAAGCAAAAACAGTTGTCGAATAATCCGTGTTGGCCGGTTTCATGCTATGCGTCCATCACGATGTCACCGGGTAGTACAACCCTGTGTCGCAGCTCCCGCGTCAGAGAGTTCATTACTGTCGCCGCCCCGGTGAAACGCGGCAGTGAGCAGCGCAAACTAAGCAGGGACTAGCTTGGCAGCGACTCTCAAATAGAGGGAAGCAGTACAATGCTAGAGTAATAGCGCTGTCAGAAACAGGGTTGAAACCCGTTGTGAGGAGAACGCCGGAAAGCACCCGGAGCCGGGCGCACAACAGTGGCGAGGCCGTACTGGACCCGGAGGTCCCGAGACAGGCCAGGGGTCTCTACAATCGCCCGATTGGCTGCTCCAGCTTGCGAGTCACGTAGCCGCTTGCGCCCCAGATTTGCAATACATGCCGGCCGTTTCCCGGGAACTCTCCGAGGACTTGATCGAGAGCCGCATCAACTCAAGGTGGGCCGCGGCAAGTACAAGCTGGGAAAATGGGAGAGCGAATAATATAAATCGCGAATTTATTTTTAGTAGGGTATTTTCCCATGGCCTCCCTCATGCAGTTCATGTCCACATGAACAAAGGTTCACGTGTCTATCATTAACTCGTTTATAATATCCCGAAGGGCTTTCGGACTGTATCGTTCATTGGTTTAGCTTGCAAAAGGGCCCGAATTGATGAGCGACAGCAGCTCCATAGGCTCATCAAACAGGTTGCCGTCGAAGTTTCGGAAACCCGCACAAGTAAGTTAGGATCACAGAATGTAACCAGTGTATGTAGATCAGCCGCAAGTGTTTAATTTGGGTGATCTGCATGGCAGCACAACTCTTTCGCCAGCAGTGGCTCGAGAACAAACAACGGAAACGCTGGCTGCTTGTGCAAGCAGTAACAGTGAGAATGTCTCAGTGCCAGTCAAGAGTAAAGGACCGGGCTGAGGGTATCAAGGGCTCGGCCTTTCGCGTCGTTGGGATGGGGGAAGGAAGCACCGTGAGAGAGGGCGAATATGTTATTGGAAGGCGAATACAAAGCATTGGCGAATATAAGGTCTAGGCCGCCACGAGAAGGCGGTGGCGTAGAAGTGTAGTCTCGTTCATCGTCTCTCGGCCTTGGTTGTTTGTTTGATGCTATTTCCGTTCCATCTTGAACTCTTTTCGCGGACAGAATAATGTAGATGCATCACATCTACCGACTCTATTGTGCGGCATCTCCACAACTCCAAGCTCGGTTGATCCACGTTGACTCCAGTGTACGAGGCATCTTCAGGTTACTTGGGCACGGGTCGGATGTAGAAAAGTGTCTTATGGCACTCTCGGCTTTACCGCTATACTGGCTGGCCGAGCGAAATGCTCTCGCAGTCACATATGCTGGCCTGGGAACCGCTGTGCTAACTAACGACAGGCCGCCTGCCCCAGACAGCCATGAAGACTGATCCAGGCGTGGGTGACCGAAGCTACCCAGACCTCGCGCATCTGATCCGAAACCCGTGCGGACAAAGGCTTCATGGCGATTGGCGTCTTTGCTTTCGGAGTGATACGTCCTATAGGTCGTATGCCCTGCGGCGAGCGCGCTTTGTTGCACCGGGCTCGTACTTGCCACTGTTTGAACTCGAGACCTGGAATCACCGCGAAGTGCGCGTGAAACTCAATGGCCCACTCGAGGATAAGTTTGGATACGAGGGTTCGACCCACCGAACTATAACAATCGCTCAAAGGTTTAGCATCAATAGATTTCGGTATCCGATGCGAGAGGAGCAGCCTGGACAATGGAGTATCGTCTCCGCGTGGCGGAGCGGGCTCGGATACCTCGGCCTCGGTTTCAAGTGCACGTTCTGCTTGAAGCTCTCGCAGCTTCGGGCCTCGCACGGCCTTGCCGCTTGGCGTGGAATCCGTCCGCGCAAGAGGCCATTGCGCGCTACTTCGATTTTATTTAAGATGACATCGGAGCTCTCGCATCCCAGCTCCAGCAACTCAAGCACATCACTCGACGATACATCTTGATCACTCTACCAAACCTCCCCCCACCTCTAGAGAAGCATTCCAGCGCGAGTCCCAAGATTATCTATCCAATGTCGGCCATCAAGGAGCAAGCTTACACCCTTTCGGGCAAGGTGGCCCTAGTCACCGGAGCCGGTCGAGGCATCGGACGTGGCATCGCCGTCGAACTAGGTCTGCGCGGAGCCTCGGTCGTTATCAACTACTGCAAAGCCGACAAGGCAGCCCAAGAGGTTGTCGCCGAGATTGAAAAAGCCGGCAGCAAAGCCGTGGCCATCAAGGCCGACATTTCCAAGACGCCAGAGGTCACGAGGCTATTCCAGGAAGCCATCAAGCACTTTGGCCACCTCGACTTCGTCGTGTCAAATTCTGGCACCGAGGTCTTCAAGCCAGAGGACCAGGTGACAGAGGAGGACTATGACCGCGTCTTCAACCTCAACACGCGGGCGCAGTTTTTTGTTGCCCAGCATGCCTACAAGCACATCCGAAATGGTGGCCGAATCATCTTTACATCTTCTGTTGCAGCGGCCATGTCGGGCATCCCCAATCATGCACTCTACGCTGGTAGCAAGGCGGCCGTTGAGGGCTTCACCCGCAGCTTCGCCGTCGATTGCGGCCATAGGCAAATCACGGTGAACGCTATTGCTCCCGGAGGTGTCAAGACTGACATGTACGACGAGTGAGTATTTTGCCTCTGATGTCTGTGGTCCAAGATTGGAGAGGGGCTTACACGACATAGAAACGCCTGGCATTACGCGCCCGGGGCGAACCCTTCGTCGTCGATAGCAGAGATTGACAAGGGCTTGGCCAACTATTGCCCTCTCAAGAGGGTGGCCGTGCCCAAAGATATCGCAAAGGTGGTCGCTTTCCTCTGCCATGGTGATAGCGAATGGATCAACGGTATGCTTCCTGGGTGCATGTTTCTGGCTGTGTCGCGTCACTAACACTTTGCAGGCCAGGTGGTGCTCCTCACTGGGGGTTCCTTTACCTAAACAGGAGGCTGAATTGTTGGCTATAGCTTGAGAGTCGAGTAATTGCCGTCGTAATCTAGAGTACAATGATAATTAAAAGTGCCTCTTCAAAATCCCGGCATATCGCTCAAGCGCCAAGTGAAATATTGTCCAGATTACACTGTTTAACCCGCTCCCCTTTGATATAAGCGTGTGGTGTACCATGAGTGCATCCGATGTTGCCTAGGCAGGTCAGCCAACCTCGACACCCCTTTGCCATTCCCCTTTGCCTGCCATTATTGGATTGGTAGGTAGAGATGAATCAGGTCTTGCTGGGCGACCAAGTAGCCTGGCATCGTGTTCAAGTCGACGCGCAACAAGCCGCGAAGAACCTAACCGACATGTCAACAAGCCAAATCGAGGCGGCTAGCTTCTTTGACTCGAGTGAGGTATGCAGAGCCGCCAAAATATGGTGTCTATAGTTTAGATGATGGCAAAAAGAAGCGGCTCGCGGCTCGCGATAGAGCTAAGCCTGCCAGATCATTGACCGTGGCAGGCTTACCGGGCTTGCTGCGAACGGGCAAGACATGTTGAGGGAAACTTGATACAACTAAAAGAGTAAAATTATCTCTCCCAGAATTTGCCCCGTGTGCTTCTCTCGACTTCCGTGCAGCCACCAAGCTGCTGTCCCTGCGCAAGCATAGTAGGCGCGGGTCAACATGGTCGCTGGCTTCATGGCCCACATTACGAAACGGAAAGCTCCTGCTCTCTCTTTTAGCGTACTGTACGAAGCACCGAGTGTGTGTCGCCTGTCATCGGTCGTCGCAGATCCGTGCTCG
Organism: Hirsutella rhossiliensis; assembly: GCF_020360975.1. Classification (NCBI taxonomy): domain Eukaryota; kingdom Fungi; phylum Ascomycota; class Sordariomycetes; order Hypocreales; family Ophiocordycipitaceae; genus Hirsutella; species Hirsutella rhossiliensis. Next base: position 3,631,005 of record NW_025408670.1, read on the forward strand.
TGCACGTGTACGCAATGGCCAACCCTTGTTTCCTCTTGGTACGCCAAGCAGCTTCTCCGTATCTTCCAAACATGCCCTTAGACCTCTTGAAAGAACCATGCTACGCTTTGGCCAATCGCAGGAGTCAACGATGCTCGTCTCGAGAACCGATCCATTGTCAGTTGTAGGCGTGCGCTTCCCCGTATCTCGAACCACTGTCAGGTGGATTAAAGTACATGGGTGACGGAAAGCCTATGGTCGAGAGAAGGTGACAGAACCACAGCTCTACAGAGGCAAACAAGGGAAGCGCATTTCCCCGCCGCATAAGCTACCCTTGACAGAAACTAGAGTCTCCAGAACCAACCCCCGTCTATCTCCCGTCAAAGTCCTCCACGGCCAAGGGCCATTAGCGTTTGGCCACGGCAATGGAGGTTCTGCGCACAGACGGGGAGTTCCTCGAGGTTTCTTTAACTCCCGGTCCCTCTGTTACGGAATAAACTGGAACGTGATAGCATGATGGCACGGCAGGGATCCTCGGGGCTTGGGTCCGGCCCGTCTGTCAGCACGGATGAATAATTAATAAATTGGATCCCTTGGGGGCCAGATATTGGCATCGTGTGTTTGGCCGGCCTCTGCCGCCTTCGGCAGCGGAGACGCTTTTCATTAAATTATTCACCCCACCCGCTGCTAGTTGTCGTAGCACCATTGTTATATAAAAGGTAGATAAGGTTATAAAACATATGCTATCATGAGCGATTTCCGCATTTTATATTAGTCTATTTTACGTACTATTCTCTACTTACATATATCATATGAAGTAAAAGGCATTCATTTTCTCAAAAGGAAAGTGCCTTAAAGGAGGGTTTGCCTCCCCAAGAATATATTCATATATTATATGTAATAAGCTTATATTCGTTCCGTAATTATCTACCAGCCATCGCCACGTCTTCGCGTGGCCCTCCTAGGTATAACGAGTTTCTTCGAGGGCAAATCACTCCCTGGAGCAGAACATTCCGGTGCTAAATATGAAGTAATGTCGAGCTCCCCATTCCCCTTGAATGCGCAGCGGAGATAGGCTTGCATCCCCTTGCTCTCGTTGAGCCGTCGTTGCGGAGACAGACTCTCAAGCATAGATAGATAGCCCTTACAGTATTGACTCCTGTCGTGGCTCTCCATCCAGTTGGTGATGGCGTGGGCCAAGGTGAGGTCATCGCGTCCGTAGTGCCGTGCTATGATGTAGAGCTGGACATCGGGTAGGGCAGCGTCCGGGGCAATATCAAAAGAGTATACAAAGCCAGAAAGAAGGGCGGGTACTTTGGCAAATGCGTCTTTATATATATAATCGTATTCGGGTGCGAGGGGCATTTCGGTTTGTTTAGGCAAGCTGGACTCCAAGCCTGCAACGGCGGCAATTAGACTCTGCAGTTCCTGGAACTGGATCTCTGAAATAGGAATGCGCCCGCCTAGGGTTATAATCTCGCGTGCCGACGAGAAAGTCGTGCTCGGCGTTTGGAAGTAGAACTTTAGTCGCGACTGTGCCGGTGTTGCGTGATCGATGCCCAACATGCTGCCTGATTTCTCAAGTTAGCTGCGGTAAAAACTGGATAAAACCGGGGGGTATGACATACAAAGGGCTTAACAATTTTCCTTCGGGATTGGTCTCGATGAAATCCGACACCGCGGCCCGGGATTTGTTGTCAGGGCTTAGTCGCGATAGTCCTTCGTCCCATGTCGACATAGGGTTCACGTAGGAAACGTCGATGGAGGGCATTGCGGCTTGAAGGCGACGCAGGAGCTCTCGCGAGGCATCTTGGTTAAACGGGTCCATCTTAGTGCCACTAAAGCGGTTGGAGGCCTCCATAGTGCAGCGGACCTCTGGCTGAGTCGTAGCTGTATTCCATTTCCATGAATAGTCGAGCGGCTCAACGCCAAAGATGGAAGACCACTGACGGTTAACATCCGGCCTTGGTGCATAGCTCAAATATGGTATCTGGATGTCATGTCAGATGAGCCTGATAACACTGTTTGGGGAAAATAGTCCAACGAAGTTTCTTACAGTCCAATGATAGTGGGACAAGAGCGCGTCGTACTGGCTCTCTAGGGACTGCCCAGCTGCGTCCATCATTATGGCAAGTTGTGTCCCCGTTACCTTCCACCAGTGATCGATTTCGGTATTATGAGACGGCAGCCATTGTGACAGTGCCGCCCATGCCTTGGGAGGTTGTTGGGGGTTTTGGGTCAAATTCTTATTGGCGAGGCAAGTCATTGTTAGTACGGGACCAAGGATCAGTTTCGTTGCGCGGCACGTTGATGTGAGTCGTGGACTTGCAGCAGGGCGCAAGGGCTGAAGAACATGGTCATCAGAGGTAGATTTCCGCAGATGAGCAATCCTACTTATCAAAGCCATGGGGCGTGACCGGCGCCTTCTTACACGCCAAACGGGAGCCAATAGAGGCGCGGACCCCCGCGCCTTTAAAGTCGGCGCGGACGTCCGCGCCTGTTATGTAAGCCTGGCAGGCCATTTGGGCCGCCGCCAACTGCGCTCGCAGTCGGCCTCACCGATACAGCATGCTTGCTGCATACATATAGCTTCAATTAATTGCAAAGGAGGATATCCCTTAGGGTTCGAACCCATAGCCTTCCCTATTTGGTAGATTGACGTGACGCAAAGGGCGCCGCTGTTGCGTGGCAAGGAGGGTGCGCGGAAGTTCACCGCCTTAAAATTGGCCAGCTACAGTGCTACACGCCGGTGCATGTCGGTGATCTCACGATCTGCCTCACATTTTCGCATCGCCGGCATCATCACCACTTATATATGTGAATAAAATGCCTGCTGTTCCTCTGAGTCTCTCTCGCAGTCAGCCCATATACCTGCAGTACCTCTTTCTCGTGAGAAAGGCTGCACCTGAATTTCCTCGGCCACCCGGGCATCTAATCGCTCTTCTTCTGCCTTATCCCAATCAAGGTATGCCATCATCTCTACCTTGGTCCATTGCCTCGAGCCGCAGCTCCTTGACATTTGCTTCCAGTCGAGGCACCAGTCATATTCAGTCTTGCTGTAGCGCAATGGCAAGCCCATTGCCTTTCGGTATGCCTGGTTGGTCTTGAGACTGCCGCGAGGCTGTGCTCTATACCAAGAGTCTCTTTCCCTGACATACCTCTGATAGATGGCTCGTGGGTCATCATATAATAGATTCTCTGTAGTCTCTGTAGTCTCTGCAATTGCTGTAGAGACTGTAGAGACCGTAGTGACTGCAACTGTCATTTTCTCCATGACTGCTGCAGTCTGCGCAGTCTCTGGAACTGCTACCGTCTGTACAGTCTGTGCAGTCTGTGCAGTCCCTGCAATTGCTGCAGTCTCTGCAGTCTGTGCCGCCCGTGCCTCTGCCCGCTGCAGTATGTCGCTATAGCGTAAAGGACAATTGCGAGATGTCATGATGTGCCCTTGCTGGTGGCATTTGCTGCATGTAGGCGGCGCCTTTGGCCGTAGATCTGACTCTATGGCTTCAAATGCACTTGGCTCGCGCTGTGTGGATGACTGTGATATCCTTGATGCGGCGACAAGTTGGTCTAGTCGCCGACGAGGCTCTATGAGGACCTGACCAATCTCTTTGTTATCCCGTCGAAGGCGCCAATGTGTATGAAAATGTTGTAGCCGGAGGGGCAGATCTTCCACTATGAGAGACTGTAATGCGTGCGCACAAGGAGACCGCGAGACTTGGTGAAGCTGCCTGTGCAAGATGGGGTGTTTTTCTCGTTGAGGCGCTTGTGTTGCTTTGCAACCTGTCGCAAGGCTTCGTGTGATACCCAGCCACGTACCGTGCTATATACGGTTCCAGAGAGCTCAATTGGCATCCGTATATGCTGCCTGGCTTGGTTGGCTTGTAGCTCGGCCAGTTGGTTGAGGAGAGCTTGCTTGATTGCCCTCGTTGCCTCGAAGAGGTCTAATGTTGACTTCTTAAGGTGACTCTTCAATAATGCGTGGATGCCTTCCACCCGGGAAGTAGCCACATTGCCGAAGTGAGCATATTGATCGACCCAGGCCTTGACGAGCTTTTCCTTATACGGGTCCAACCAGGTTTCCCGTATGTAGCTAACCTCCTTGACGTATCGTGGCACAAAGCGCTTCTCGAGCTCTTCAACTTGTTGATCAAATGTCTCCTCATCTTTCGAGCCCACGATTGAGTGCCAATACCCAAAGAACTCAGCCCACCTCTCATCACTATTAGAGTCCTCATCGTCACGGTCGAAAGCTGGTTTGCAATAGCTAAGCACCGCCTTATTCGCATGCCAGATGCAAAGCAGAGACTTGGACGCAGGAAAGCACCGGGAAATTGCGTTTATGCAGGCGAGGCAGCGATCTGTCAGGATAACCGATGGCTGGCGAATGTCATATAACTCGTATATCGATTGGAGTTGGTCCAGTGCCCAGATATAGTCATTTTCGTCTTCACCACTGAGGAAGGCAAAGGCAATACAGAATGACCGCTGACAGGCATCAACGCCGATCATATCGAGCAGTGGCATCTTATATTTGTTCGTCTTGTATGTGCAGTCTAGCAGTAGTAATTCTGGGTATGCGTTGAGGTATCCTAGAGACGCTGGGTGTGCGAATAAGACTGCTGTGACTCGGCCATCATGATCAAGCTGTATGCGGCTCTGGAACCCCTCGTTGTCAAGCTCATTGGCAAGGGCATGCATTGTGCTCTGGCCAGCAAGGAGCTCTCGTCTGCGCTGTGCGATACAGTTATATATGTCTTGCTGTGTCGCTCCTTGGGCAGTCTGAGAGCTCTGGCGCATATATGTCCGGATATCCTTTGGTGCTATGCCAGCGCTTGAGAGGTTCCCAATAGCTGACTGGTCAGTTGAGGAGAGGGCACGATGAGCTGGATGTGCTGTAATATGCAGACTGGGCTCATGGTTGTGGACCGACTTCTCCTCGCCTGGGCGATGCCTGACATACCAGTACGACTTATCAAGGCTCTCTTTCGCATTGATGGAAAACTGGCATCCAGTGATACGGGAGCTTGTAGACCGTTGCCGATCAGCTGGCTTCTGGTCCTTGCTTGTATGAGCCCCAAGTCTACCTCCACGATCGCAGGCAAATATGACTGTGCGTCTTCCGGACCGCGGGTCTCTCGTGGACTTGCCTGTGGTGAAGGCATAGCCTCTGGAGCCGCCCACGCATTAATTGAGGCAAGAAGAGACTCGCGAGTCGAACTGGCCCTCAGGAGGAAGGCAATCGTCAGGAATTCAGTAAGCCCCATATTGGAATTATCTTGAAGAGCTAGCTGTAGTGCACGACAGTGAGCAGCTCTTTATACACAAAGGAAAGGAAACTCCTGCTTTGTGGACGTGGTGCAGAACCCTTGTAACCGAGGCCGCCTGCGAGGTTTAATGCAGCCTGCGTTTGAGCTTTGGCCTCAATGGGGTCCAAGCACCACGCATGCAGGCGCTCGACCTTAATATGCGGATTATAGCATCGCTTCCGCGGACAACTACTCTGAGCGCAGATGGTATGCTATATGAGGCTGGCTCTCTGTGCGACAGTTTGCCACATGCAATAGAAAAGGAGAGTACAGGTCAGGGGGCGGCCCGACTATCTTCCGCCTGGGCTTACATAACAGGCGCGGACGTCCGCGCCGACTTTAAAGGCGCGGGGGTCCGCGCCTCTATTGGCTCCCCACGCCAAACTTGTGGTTGACTAAACCTATGTGCGGATCAACCCGAGACACATTCAACAACCGGAATTCGCAAATCCGGGGGCCTAGGGGCTTGCCGTCATTCAAGTGGACGGTCCAGCCACGTCTGTGCGCTGTTTCACCCCCAGGTAGCTTGTAGATCAGCCAGGTGAACTCAAACACCGATGCTACGGCCGGCGCCTGAATTAGCAATGTTGCTTACCGCGCGGTGGTTTCTTGGTACCCCATATTCGTTTTTGGGCTTTATATCCCCGACGAAACAAGGACACCCGGAAGGCGTCCTCAGATGCTGGAGCTGTTTTTGAACGGGCTTTACGACTGGCTGCGTATCCGGCAAGATGAGCACCCGTCCCAACCCGTCTTCAAACCCGTTTGGGGGCGGCCTCGTTGCGAAACAAATCGCCATGTGCTTCAATTCTTACACTTATGTCTGTCCAACATGACTCAGAAAGCCTTGACCTATTGCTCACCTTTTCCTCTTCGTCTCGAGACTTGATTCATGGAGTGGCTGCTGCTCTTCGTAGAGGCAAACGTCTACTCATACCAATGCTCCCCACCGGTTTCCCCGCTGGGTCAAGGCACGCCCGCGCTGGATATAGTGGTACCATCGTCTGGTTTCATTTTGATATTCTCAAGCTCGAGAGGGGCAGCATTGACTGGGGCTTTGGGATCGACCTGACGGCTCATTTGACCCGCGGCTCCCAGTGCCTTGCGACCGCCAATTCGTCAGCTACGGATGGAAAAAGAACGGAACAGTTACATAAGCCTACGGATTCCATACGCAGAAGCATAGGCAGTTGATTAGATAAACCAACTTCGTCCGGTGTTTGCCGACTGATAGATCTGGACACGTGCGATTTCGCAAAGCAGCACCCAATAACTCGCGGATGAGCTTCCTTGATTGCAACGCACCGGAGACGGATGGATATTCCGTCGCTATCTCTGGATTTCACATATCCAAGATATATGCGCATTATTCGGACACCAGTGCACGCTTCTACGGGGACTTGAGCGACGATGCGGCTTCCAAGCTGTGGGTGTACATACTGTCAACAAGGAAGAATACTTGGCGCAGATGTTATTTGGCCTGCCTAGTTAATACAGCCTATGCCACCCCATATAATGTATATGCTAATGCATAGGCAAGAGTGAAATCCTTATAGATTGTGCCCATATTGCAATAGCCGCTTTAAAAAAGGGTCTCGAAAGACAAACGAAGCCGCTCTTTTGCAAAACATGTTAAGTATGCATCCCAATTATATGTATCTAACTTATCCCTCGCTGCTATTAGTGGCCAAGTATACACGTATGTTTTATGTGGTGAAAGACCCTTTGAACACCTTTTCGAAATCATGTTCGTTCCATCTCACCAGCGGGGCCAGGCCTGCGAACTTCCACACTCCGTCAACCTTTGTATAAAAGTGCTTGTTGGTGGCATGGCTGTGGCCTTTTAGTTTGACAGTTTTCAAGCTTGCGTCCGTGTAAACCTGGTGGGCAGCCCTGAGCTGGTGATGTCCGATGACTTGAGTCTCCGATACCCGCTCCCACCGAGTCGCGCCAAGCAAGTGCTGCGTTTTGACGCAGGGATCGCCGAGGAAACCGTCATCGGCCACCATGGCCATGAAGTCGTCTGCCGACATTGCTTCCCATACGCCCTTGCCAATTTTAGTGTAGTCGACGTAGAGAGATGGTGCAATGATGCCGCGTAGTCGATCCCAGTCCTAGCGAAAAGTCAGACAAGGAAAACGGTGCCAGCATTTTCATACTCTGGCCGCCCACCTTTGCGTCGTAGCTATCTCCCCAATCAAAGAGTAATGCTGAGAGATCGAGATAATCTATCATGGTTAGTTATTGACTCCGGAAGAATCATGAAAATTAGGTGCTTACCCTGAAAGGACAAGCTATCAGTTGGGTTCCCCATGGCGTTCAGGTACGCGGACAGATCCGTTGATTCGAGATACGAGCGTTGAATGTAGAATGCAGATGGATACCACCAGCGCCCGATAAAAGCAAAATAGCAGAGGCTTTTATAATAGTTTGCATACCGTCTGCGGTTAAAAGACTAGGATACGCTTCCCCACTGACCCGTTGGAAAATCCGCTCGCTTCGATCTGTGCACAGCGTGCACATGCCTCGGGTTTAGAAATGACGGACACCAAGGCACACGGGGAAAGCGGAACTATCCTAAGCCGATTGTGCATTTGGATTAGTGTCAAACTCGGATCACGGTTGGTTACCGAATCCCTACGGACTCTCGTCTCAACCCACTTGGACATCTTGATCCAGGCTAAGCTACATCTCTACTGTCGCCACGAGAAGAAAATGAGCGGGGTGCCTCGACCAAGTTCATCTCTCTCAGGGACAGGTGCTTGATGGCCACCGTGAGCTTCGTTTCGTTCCCGAGGTTTACAATGCCCTTGGAGCAGATCCACCTGTTGCTCGTGGGGCTACTTGAAACAAGTGCTCAGTCGATACATTTGGCACCTCAGGTTATTTCTATTCATTGAGAGCACTCTGTGGGCCTTTCCGGCAAATCCATGATGAAGCGCTTTGATATCGTATAACCTTGTTCTCTCTCCGCTACGAAGTAGACGCTTGTACTCATAGGTTAAGTAGCTCCGCCTGCCAAATCATCGTACTGAGTGAACTCAAGTGCCACCAGCGAGACTTGGCGGATTTCCGGCTCACGTTTCGGTGATTTACGTCCACTGCGCCATTTTAATTGGATTGACCCCTTTGTTAACCGCGATTGGCGAAAGAGCCCCAGGTCCATCTTTGCCCGAGGTCAGTGCACTCATGCTACTCTACTGGTTTACAATCTCACGGTTCAAGCAGAAGTATCCCGAGGCAGGTACGAAAGCTCCTCCGAAAGTATTTACGAAATATCAATACTAAACAATCTACCACTAGGGCTAAATGGGGATACACTGTAGTTTAGACGCTCGAGTTGAGCTTCTGCGGACTTTTCCAGTGCGATTTGCGTAATGTCTCTGCGCGGCCGGTCTAAGAACTGTCCGACCCGATGGCGAAGTCGTGATTGTTTCTCATCTCGCTTTTTATATGTACTCTTCGTATTGATCTTTCGCCTCCGATTCTCTGGCGGTTCTTCCCTCGGAACGACGGGTTGATATGTCTCATATTGGGATATAAAGAACTCAGAAACCAGTAAAGGCAATCGGAGACTCGCCTTGTTAAAGATGCATTAGCTATATTGCATCGCCCAAGTATACTGATACAGCTACAATTAAACATTACAACGCCCCTCCAGGCAACTTAGGGGTGAGATAAGACGTTATATCAAGCTCCCCAGTTCGCTTTATCAAGCAGCTAAGATAAAGCTGCAAATCATTTCCACCATCAAGTCGACGATGCTGAGTGAGATACTCCAGCACCGACTTCCAACTCTGGCAAAACTGGCCTCTGCCATGGTTCTCCATCCAACTCATGACGCCGTTGGCCATGGAAGCATCATCTTGACCGAGATATCGCTGTTGAATGTAGAGCTTAATGTCAGGGAGTGTACCGCCGGGCGCAATGTCGAAATAGTAGATGAATCCAGATAGAATCGCAGGCAGATCGGAAGAAATTCCTTTGGAACCGGAACCTTGTCCAGGCGTTGGCCGCACCTCGGAATTGTCATCAAAGTCGGGGTTCAGACAAGCCACGGCGGCAACCAAGCTTTTCAGTTCCTGCATCTTGGTTTCCGGAAAGGCAATGCGACCGCCCAAAGTCATGACTTCCCGGACAGAGGCGAAGCTCGTGTGCGGCGTGCGAAAGTACATTTTAATACGCGACTTGGATGGAGTGACATTATCAACGCCAAGCATGCTGTATCGCCTAGTTAGCCCCTGTCAAGTGTATGCTTGAAGTGCAATGCGAAGAATTTCGTCCTCTCTCGCTTGACGAGGTGCACCTCTGAAGCTTGAAAATTGATTGCAACTTCCGGTGCCATGATGGCCAACTCGGGTAGATCAAAGAACGCTTACAAGGGGCTGAGCATTTTCCCCTCGGACGAGGTCTTTATAAAGTCATATACCGCGGCTCGAGCGGCGTTTGCAGGATCCAACTGCGCGAGGCTCTGTTCCCAAAGCTCCATGGGGATCTTGCCATGGTCATAGCCCAGCTTACGGGGTATAAACCACGTCTTCATGGTCAAGCCCTTGTGTGCAAACTCGGCAGACACCAATGTGGTCGACGCAAGCTTGGCCCCCGAAACAGCTTCCAGAGTGTACTTTTGTCGATCGTCGTCGTAGAGAGTTGAGAGGAAATGGTCCATCCATGTGAGATCGAGAGAAGGCAGCACAGATCGAAGGCGGCGCAGGAGCTCGTTTGTCGGATCCTGGTTTAGTGGATCCATTTCGCTGCCGCTCAGTAGGTTGGTCGCCTCGAGAGTGTAGCGGACCTCGGGCTTCGCAGTAGGCGTATTCCATTTCCACGAGTACGTCATGGGCATGCCGTTGAGCTTGCTGAACATGGATGGCCATTTGAGCTTGCCGTCTACTGATGGCGCTGGGCCCATGTAGGGTATCTTGGTGTTTTCAGTTAGTCAGAGACTCGGAGTACTCCCGTGGTTGGTCGACGAGAAAGCTTACAATCCAGTGGTAGTGGAAGACAAGGGCCTCGAACTGCTTCTCGGCGGAATATCCGGCTGCTTCCATCAATGTAGCCAGACAGGGCCCCGACAGCTTCCACCAGTAGTCGCTATCCGTGTGGAGGGGGGGCATCAAGGGTTGCAGGGCCGCCCATGCTTTTGGCGTACCGCGGCCTCCGGTGAGTGCGTTTTCCGCCATGCTCCCTTTCCGCAGAGTAACAGCGCCGGCCTTTGAACAGGGGTGATGGCAGCCCAGAGGAACCTTCAAACTTATAAATTTCAGTCGATTATTGAAGTGTTGAAGTGTAGCCAACAAGTGTGCGGATCGTCAGCCAGAAGGTGGTACGAAAGAGCAACGTAGAAAGAAGCAAAGGTCCAGGATAAAATAAAAATACCAGGTCGGTCGGAGAGCTCCAGACTTCAAACGTCCCGGGGTATTTGCCGTGAACCACTAACAGTTCGGAGTGGACTCCCGCTAACAAGGTCAAACCGCTTGAGCCTCGGAGAGCAACAGGAAGGTTCCCCGAAACATTACTCTCAGACAGCAGGGCGCAAGCCCGTGCGTTCACTTCAAGTCGGCATTCAAGATGAAGGATTGTTTCATACGTCGCACATTTCTCAGGCCTGGAACCCCGTGGACGACTTCTCGGAGCGACGGGAACAAACGCTCCTACTGAATTCGAAACCCACCCCAGTAAAACGTAGCTCGTCGCTACCCTTTTTCTTTATAAATTTTGCTGCCAAGTCGCTTCTAGCATACGTTTCACTATTGAGCATTTCTTATTTCATCACCCAGCATTTTGTCAAGCTGGAATCGCTTATTGGAGCATCGAGTACTTTTAACCCAAGTGGCACATAACTTCCTCGCCATTTCTCAATGCTGCACGCCCCTGTAGCGAATTACTTAAGCTTCTGCCTTGGCCTCGATTTATCCGATGTTCCGCTTATAGTAGGGAAGGGGTTTAGCTCCTTAAACTAACTTGAAATTCACTACCTTTTCTGTAGGCATTCTTAAGTTAAGAAAGCTAGATAAATTGAGTAGTATCCTAGTTGGTGATATGATAGAAATACAGTTTGAGGCAGTATAGAGCTAACAATTCTACGGCTATGGTATTATTCTACTTCTTGCTTTATATATAGAGTGTCGTTTCAATAACGAAACCATTTGGGAATATAATTCAACTTAAAGGGAAGAAAGTGTCAGAGCAGAGAATGATTTATAATATATGATATAACGATATATATATATATATATCGTTGATTGGGGTGAGTGCCCCTATTTCGCCTGATGTAGCGGTACTTTACCAGCATCAGAGAAAGCTACTACGTTGTATTTACCTGAGAAATCAATGAGATCGACTCATTAGAACTCGAATATATAGTAGGCTAATGCCATGAACAGGAAAATAAAGTAGTTGGTATGTAATTAAAGTACTAGACATTTTGGATTATTCTATCCAAAGACGTAATTGGCCTTCATAGGCTGAAAGAAGCTTTGATAAAAGGTCGATTGTAAATGCTAACCAAGTTCTAAGTATATAGTAAACTGGTCTAGCCAGTAGCAAAACATAAGCTGCAGTCGCAGAAGGAATCGCAAAAAGTAACAAGGTGCCAAAAGAGAAATCCCACATTTTAGCATAGAAATGTAAACGCCCATTAACATGCAACAAAATGCTCCGTCAACACGAGAAATGTACATGCTCCATAAACAACTAACCACGTAGCTCTTTTTAGGTACTGATCCTCACTGCCCTAGAATGCCGCGTCGAACGAATTCGCGCATCTCCTCCATGTGCGACCCCTCGTTCATCATGGTAAAGTGGTTGACATTGTCCAGCACTTGAACACTGATCTTGCCAGCCCCAATCAACGAGGCCCAGCCCGCAGCGGAAAAGTCGGTCCTGTCGCGTAGGAGCCAGAGCATCTCACGCGGATCATCCGGGGCAGTCTGGATATGCGGCACACTCGGGTCCTTGCAGATGCCGTCCCGTGCGTAGATGACGGTCGTTGGCGGCGCGTTGGCCAGAGGTCTTGGGACGTAGCCGTCGAGCATGTTGACGACCGAGTCGAAGTGGTGGCGCAGCCAGCTGGGCACCGCCTTGTGACCGCTCATGTTGCCGAATACTCCTGCGCTCTCAAAGAAGTCGAACATTCGGGACGGCGGATTCTCGAGACCAATAGGGTTTGGTGCGTCGATGAGCAGCAGCCTCTCAACCACCTCGCCCGCTGCCATGAGCTTGCGAGCCGCCTCAAAGGCAAATATGCCACCGGCCGACCAGCCTCCCAAGAGGTAGGGACCGTGGGGTTGGATCCGTTGGATCTCGGCGGTGAACTTGGAAACCACCTGATCCGTCGTCACCCCCAGCTGCGTCATCTCGTGTGGATTCGTCCGCCACGGGCAGTTTAGTCCGTAGACGGCGGTATGGGGATCTAGTCGAGCGAGCGACCCATAAGAAGCAGCCGAACCAGATCCGTCGGGGAGCAGAAACACGGCACGACTAGGGCCCTGGGTCGTCTTGGCGCGCCGAAGCACGATGGAGGTTGCGTGCGGGGCGCTCGATACGATATCGTTGTTGACGGCATCTGGCTGAGGGAGGGATATGGCGACGGGAGCCGGGTCGGCGAGTTTGGTGGTGACGCTTGGGGCCAGGACCTTTTTCAGACAGGCCTCAATTTCTTCCAAAGTCCCGTTCTCCAACAGCAGGGTGCTGGATACCTCGGCGCCCAGGGCTTCCGAGAGGCAGTCGGCAATTGTCAGGCCGAGGAGCGAGTCGATCCCAATGTCAGCCAGGCAAGTCGTGGGCGTGAGCTCCTCGGCTGGTGTTCCCGTCTCATCGGCAATAGTCTGGCGGATGACGACCTTGAAGTCCACGTCCGCATGGACGCTCGAGGCCGCCGTCAGACTGCTGCTCGACGACTCATAGTCGGTGTTGGACGCGGATGTGAGCGATGGAGTGTCCCTGGGCACATTATACTCGGGATCGAGGAGAGACTGCAGGTCCTTGACCGTCGGGTATGCGGCAAAGAACGTAGAGGGCAGGTCCATGCCAGTTTCGTCGTGGATGCGCTCGGCGGCGGTCAAGGCGAGCAGCGAGTCGAGCCCAAAGTCGGCAAAGAGGCTATCGGGCTGCAGCTCTGCCAGCTCTATGCCCACCTCTTCGGCAATGATGCTCAAGACGTGGCCAAAGTCGCCCGAAGCCTTTGGCACGGCGGCCGGTGGGGGCGGGGCGGCGGAGCGAACCGGGGCCTGGGCCGGCGTTGGAGCAACAGGGGCGGCCTTGGCGCCGGCAGGCGCCTTTGTCGTCGCCTTTCCGGGCAAAAGGTTGTCCAGAACCTTGCGAGGGACGCCCTGGAACTATAAAGAGGGTTAGAAAAAGTCGTGAAAAAGGACAGACTGTTGTCTAGGCTTACCGCGACTTTGTCAAAGACGCCAACGATGCGGTCCCCATCCAGAATGTACGTGTCGCCGGCATACAGCTTGCCCTCTACAAGCTGCATCCTGTTGTAGGTTGTATAGACTTTGCCCTTCTCGGGGGTCTCGGCGAATCGCAGCCGGTTCCAACCGTGGTTGATGAAGACTTGCTTGTCCGACTGCACGTGCTCGTTGCCATTCATGATGAAGCCAGCCAGATGCCCCAGGCTGTCGATCCACTGCGGGTTCACGACGAAGCCTTGGTCGTCTACACGAAACGACACCTTCGCCGTCGCCTCGAGCTCCTCGCTGTCGAGGATGACTTCCTGCATGCCCTGGTATCCATCGCTGTAGTCAACGAGGGAGCCGAAGAGCTTGTAGACCATGGCGCGCTTCAAGCGGTGACAGTTACCACTGATGACTCCACGCTCGAGGGAAGCAATCCTGCCATTAATCAGGTACGCCATGGGCTTCCACTCGTTGAGCCACGCGGCCTTGTCAGTCGACAGCCGGACGTTGACCGAGGCGTGGCTCATCGTCATGGTGCCGGAAGCGCCGACGCTGTAGATGGACAGCGAGATGATCTGCGATGTCCAGTCGGCCGTGGCGGAAACACGGAACAGGTGCGACGTTTCCGACGGAAGGGCAATGAGCGGTCGATCAATCTTCATGTCGCACACATCAAAGCCGGTGAAGCTGGCTGCGGCGTTGCCTTGGACGAGGGTTTTGGCTACGGTCAGGGCAACGTCACCGTACAAGCTCTGCGCTTCGTTAGTCCTGTTTACATATACCTACGAACAAGGGGACCAGCAACTTACCGAAGGGCACAGGGAGGCGCCGTTGACCATGTGGCCGCGGAGGATGTGCGCCAGCCTACCGTCGAAGAGGTCTGACTCGGCAAGCAGCGTGGACCGTGTGGCGCTCTGCGTTTCTTCCAGTACGCGCTGGACAGAGGGTGAAATGTATCGAAACACGGGAGCCTCGATGGCCGGCAGGCTCTGGGGCGCCGCGGTTCCCACTCCCTTGGTCAGCAGCCAGTCGTTCTTATACTCGATCCAGTGGTTCTTGAGGTCCCAGCTATAGCGAGGGAGATCGACGACGTGGTGAGACGCGGCAAAGTCCCGGTGGTAGTTGTTCCAGTCGATGGGCAGGCCGCGGACGTACATGGACTCGAGGGCAGAAACTATGCACTTCCACGGCGGCGTCGATTTGCGGAGAGAGGTCAGAGTGGTCGGCTCGGAGCCCAATGTGCCCTTGATCATGGCAGAGCAGGCCGGGTGAGGGCCCAGCTCGAGCCAGATGGTGCGAGGACCAACCAGCGAAGCGGCCGAAGCCGCCTCCAGTGCCCCCTGGAAGTTAACCACGCCACGGCACGCCCTGGCCAGATACTGGGCGTTAAAGACCGGCTCGTCTCGCACGACACGCTCGAGCAGTGGAGACAGGACCGGCACCTCGGGTGTGTGGTACTGGACACCCTGCGCCGCCTTCTCAAAGTCGCCAAGGATGGGATCGACCTGGGCCGTGTGGAAGGAAAAGGGAATGGCGAGCAAGACGGACTCGCTGCCCAGAGACTTGACCTTTGCAGCGAGCTTGTCGATGTTCTCCTTTGGTCCGCCGACAACGGTGCCCAGGGGTTGGTTGACGCATGTCACCTCGCAGCCCGACTCGGCGAGGAACGGCCGGACAACGTCGACGGCCTCCTTGATGGCCAGCATGGCGTGGGTGCCGGGGGTGCACGACTTTGCTAGGAGCGTTGCCCGTGTGCCCACGAGGAAGATGGCATCACTGGCACTGATGACCTTGGCACAGTAGAGCGCCGCGTATTCACCCAGGCTGTGGCCCGTGACCATGCTCGGGCGAATATTCCACGAGCTCCAGAGGCGACAGAGGGCCATTTGCACAGAAGTCAGCGCCAGGTGGCTCGCACACGTATCCACGCCGTCGAGGCTCGAGGCGGATCCGTCGACGAGGGACAAAAACGACGGGAAGCCAAGCTGCTGCGCTATGGCATCGAAGCGCACCACATCATCGCGGAACCCCGGCACCGACTGGAAGAGCTCCTGGCCTACCCCTGCGTACAAGCCTCCCTGTCCGGTAAAGACAAAGGCAACGCCTGGCACATCCACCGGGCCAGGGACGGGCTTGGGTGCCTCGGACTGGGCCCGCTGGGCGAGCTCGCGCACAATGGCGTCGACCGAGGCACCGGAGCAGGCCACCCTATAGCCGTGATGCAGCCGCCGGGCCGTGGTCGTGTAGGCGAGCGACGGCAGGGAGACGGACGGGTTCGCCTCGAGATACGACAGCATACTGCGTATGTTGGCGGCCAGCGCCGTGGCCGACTTGGCCGTGACGGTCACCAGGTGCGTGCCGCGCGGATCAAGCCCCGTGGCCTGGTCAAGCAGCGGAGCGTCTTCGAGGAGGATGGCGGTGTTGCCACCAGCTGCACTGAAGTTGTTCAGAAACACCCGTCTCGTCGCGCCAACAGAGTCCTCTCGACGCCATGGGGTAGGCTCAAGGGCAATGCGGACGTTGCGGTCGGCAAGGTCGCTGGGATAGTTTCTGTTGATGCGCGTCTTGATGCCACAATGCGGCGGAATCTCGTTGTTCTTCATCATGAGCAGCACCTTGATCATGGACACGACGCCAGACGCCGACTCGCTGTGTCCAATGTTTGCCTTGGCCGAGCCGAGATAGAGAGGCTGCGTGGTAGGGCGCTTCTTGTCCGGCAGAAAGACGGACAGCACGGAGCGCATCTCGGTGGCATCGCCGGCCTGGGTGCCGGTGCCGTGCATCTCAACGTAGCTGATGTGGTTGGGGTCGACGCCCTGATAGCGCATGACGCGTTTGAAGACGGACACCTGGTCGCCCTCGTGCGGGCGCGTAATCGACTCCGACTGGCCGCAGTGGTTGGTGTTGGCTCCCGCAATGACACCGTAGACGGGGTCTCCGTCCTCGAGGGCGTCTTCGAGACGCTTGAGGATGACGGCGCCGACGGCTTCGGCCCGGCAGTACCCGGAAGCCTCGTCGTCAAAGGTGTTGCAGTTGCCCGACTTGGCCAGGAAGTGGCCGCGGTCGAGGCCGGTGAAGATGTCGGGGTTGGTCAGGACGTTTGTGCCGCCGGCGACGGCCGTGTCGCACTCGCCCCGTAGGAGATAGCCACACGCCGACTGTATGGCGGCAAAGCTGGACGAGCACGCCGTGTCAATGCAGAGACTGGGGCCCGAGAAGCGGAAGAAGTAGCTGATGCGCCCCGGCATAAAGGCCCGCACTCCGCCCGGGATGAAATAGGTGTCGACATTCTGGCTGCTATTCACCTCTCGCCAGTCGTCGCTCGTGACGCCAAAGAAGACGCCGATGCGGTCCTGTTGCGTCGAGGGCGTCCGGTTGGGCACCATGCCGGCCATCTCCATTGCCTCGTACGTGGCGGTAATGGCCAGCCTGTGTGCCGGGTCGGTGCTGTCTGCCTCGCGGGGCGACATGTTGAAGAAGCGGGTGTCGAACAGGCCCGGCTCGTTGATGAAGCAGCCATGCTTGACGCGGTTGGTGTTCCGCCCCTTGCCCGTGGGATCATGGTACGTTTCCCAGTTGAAGCGCTCCTTGGGAATCTCGCGGTGCACGTCTCGGCCAGCCCGGAGGAGGTTCCAGAGCTCGTCGTTGGACGGCGCCTCGGGATATCGACCAGAGAAGCCGACAATGGCAATTTTGGACTGGTCAAACCGCCCCGTGGGCCCCTGGGGCTGCTGCTTCGGCGTCGAAATCATGTTTTGCACAGCCACCTCGAAGCTCGTCTCGTGGGCCAGGTACGAAGACAGCTGCGTCGTGGCATTGCAGTAGAAGGGGCAGATGACGCATCGGTCCACCTGCAGCTCACCCAGCGCTGCGGCGGTTGCGGCGAGGACCTCTTCCCACTTGACCACCTGTTGCAGCACACCCATGCTGGCTACCCGGAGCAAGCCTTGCAAGTCGGTCGCCTCGACAGCTTCACCGCTGGAGCCGGACAGAAGGGGCATCTGTGGTTTGGTCCACTGAAGCGCAGCCTCTGGATACCCAGCCAGCGTAAAGTCGACATCGCCGTCGCTGAAGAGGTGGGCGGCGTGAAACGGCGACTCGATGGACAGCCGGTGAGACTGGAGGCTGTTTTCCTCGAGGAACTGGTCCAGGACATCAGGTGGGCCACTGATGGTCGTGTTAGTCGGTGAGGTGGCGCTGATGTATATCCTAGACGGGCCGCCACGGGAGAGCTTTTGTTGCGTCAGTCGTGCCCTTGATAATGGGGGGGGGAATTGGATAACCAACCTTCTTCTCCTTGGCACTGTTGACCAGCTGCTCCACTGGCTTGTTCCGCAAGACGACGGCGGACCAAGACTTGTCACCTGTCGTGGTGATGATGCTCCGTTGCAGCAAGGAGCGGAGCGCGGTCCGAAACGCGACCCTAGTGGCCTCGACTCCTGCGAGAACGACCTCGGACATAGATCGCGAGACGCAAATGGCGGAGGCGGCAAACGAGCCGGTGCAGCTGCCCAGTAGCAATGTGTTTTCAGACCGAGGAAACGGCCTGTCCTTTGCGAAGCTTGGGGCAAAGAAGTGTTAGGTCTGGCTTGCATGTATCAGGCGCAGCGTCCACAACTTACTGGATAAATTTCGCCAATTGACAGACAGTCATGAGACAAAACTGGAGGACCGGTGCCCCCTCGGTTTCGCCGAGCCGGGCCACTAGGTCGATGAGAGTGGTGAAGCGGGGGAACATATCTTGGACGGCCGACGAGTGCCGTCCCAGTTCCTCTCGCAGGCTAAAAGCCACCCTCTCGAAAAAGGATGTCAAGGCCTCATCTTGACTGACGTGGAGCAGCCGGTTGAGGTCGGCCTCGAAGCTGGCTGTGAGGTCTCCAAAGAGCAACAACTCGGCCGTCTTACTCGTCTCGTTGGTGTTAGTGGTGGGCGCCATTGTATGATTTTTCCTCATTAAGAATAAGGCGATCTAAACGATCACCGGTACCTGATGCCGAGAAGACGGTGTTTCTAAAAGATGACTCAGGGCCTGATGCTGAGATGAGAATGGAAAGGCTGTTCGGAAAAGGGAGCCCGAAGTGAGTGAAAGGATGTCGTGGATTAGGAGGATGCGGTCATTAAGTGGTTTGGCAGTTTCCCAAGACTTGACTTGCAAGATGTCGAATGTAAAGACGGCGAGGCGGCATACTTCTTTTAACCTCATCTCACGGAGCCGAGGCAGCATACGCCCTCTACAGCCGTTCGCACGAAGCGATAGAGTGGCCTTGGAATATTCCCGAGGTTTGTCAAAACGGCATGCCGAGAACAATGCAACGTCTCGAGATTGTTTCAGTCTTCGCATGGCCCGGATGTGAATCGGTGCCCTCTACACCTAGAGGATTTTCAATCAGACAGATCGAGGCCTCGCCCGCGCTGCGCCGACCTGTGGGCGTTTTGCGGGTTTCATCAGTGTCGCCGCGACCCTCTCGCAAGATGTCAACGCGATTGGTCGAGAGTACTCTATCAAGCTTGTTTCAAATTCCCTTCAGGGGACGGCAGATATCGAGAGCCGAGATTTAGTGCGAACGGCCAGACCAGTTCGAGGGTGGGTCTACCGTTCAATGCGCACGGCTTGACCACATGTGTAATGCTCCGTTTATATTATGCGGAATCCATACGAACAACGATTGCGGGTGACGACGTATCTCCTGGCGGTGACACCCTCGCAGTTGCAGCTACGGTCCAGCCATGACAGAAGCTATTCAGATGCAACTTCCAACCTCGGGGTTTCGGTGGACATGTGGGATGATGGTGTGGAATCTGCGGATGGCTACTCCTTGATCTACGAGCGGATTGCCGCCACTATTCCCCATTTGCCCCTGGCATCTCCACAGGGCCATCTAAAGTTAGTTCGCTTGGGTAGTTTGACGACGTGCCGCATGCCAATCGGCGCTGCCAGGCGGTGGCTGACAGGTGGGCGGCCGATGGGACTCCCGAGCAACGAACCCAATGCTTAGGCAATCTTCTTGCCCGCGGAGCCCTTCGCGATCTCCAACCAAACGGGCAAACATAGGGCAGTGCAGCCAATCGCAACCAAGTACGGAGATCAATCATAGCTTACACAGGTGACAGGCCCAAGACGGGGCGGACACGGAGCAATCCAGACGCCGCTCAACGCCACTCTTGCCCCCAAAAGTATGGCATTCGGGCATTTACCTAGAAAGGTAACGTGGTTGCGAGAAACTGCAAGACTTGTCACGCAACCGAGGACTCACGCTCCCATTACTTAGCCCAAGGCGGGCCACAACGTCAATCAGTGCAGCACGGCGAGCTGACGAAATACTGCGGCACGAGGCTCACATCAAGTTTTTGGTATTTGGCCCAGGTCTGCTGATTACAATGCCTTGTGCCTAGTTGATTTCATGCCAAACCCCCCTAAATGGTGCAGGCATCGTAGCCTCGCGAGGCTCGGAGACGATGCCGAAGAGACAACAGACCAAGGCATCGTAGCCTCGCCCACATTACGCCTCCCCGTTATCAGGCTCCCAGTTTCAACACTCTTTGCAGCCCCTTTATTCCCAAATAATTTGAAACGCTCACGTCCGCGTCCTTGGCAC
Source organism: Hirsutella rhossiliensis (assembly GCF_020360975.1). Lineage (NCBI taxonomy): Eukaryota > Fungi > Ascomycota > Sordariomycetes > Hypocreales > Ophiocordycipitaceae > Hirsutella > Hirsutella rhossiliensis. The sequence continues at coordinate 3,651,294 of NW_025408670.1, forward strand.
GCCAGGGTGGGTGTTTAGTGTGCTCGTTTTGAAATCTCGGCAAAAGACGTTGCCACGGAAGCAGCGATTCCAATGGGAAAAGAGTATATAATCCCGCCTCTGACGTGCGGGTTTAGGGTGAAACAACAAAGGGGGTGCTAAATACGATCAGCTTTGACATGGCCGCTTTGCCTCGCCTTTCTACACCCTCTGACACATCCCAGTCTCGAAAACTATCGGCCTGACAGGCACTTCTAGAATATAGCCTGAAACCGTCGGCACAGAGGATTGGTATGTATGCCGGCGCACCGTCAGAGGAAAGTTTCGTCCAGGATGACAACTAGCTGGCTATGACGGAGCCGAGAAGCGGCATGCATTGATCCGACTCCTCCTGTGACGTGTTCGGCATTGTGATTGTAGAGGTAGTGGTTGGCTCGCCTTTTGAGTAGACAGCCAATCGCTTCTTGAGTCATCCAGCCAAGTGTCCGTGGTTAATATTATAACACTCTACCCGGGTCCTGGATAGCAGCTGCTCTTGCTCCTGTCACAACAATCCAGATTTGCCAACACGCCACCACAGGGCGACGACATGAAGCGTGATGGCAGCATGGCGTCGAGATGGAATATGCACATTCGACGCAACGAATCTTCGCCGGGGCGGCCAAGCGCCGAGCCGCCCTCGGCCGTCGCCCAAGTCGACGTCTTCATGTGTCTGCCGGCCGACACAGTGAAGGGGGCTTCGCTAGTCGACGACGTTTCCTTTATACTACCCATCACGTCGACCATCGGCCAGGCTCGCCAGCCACAAACCATCACGTTATCAAGAGCCACGCCATCTAATACCCGGCAACCATCGTCAACGCCCATGGCGGACATGGTGGCGGCAAGCATGACGCCGGCCATGGTCGACTCAGGGGCGAACGCGCAAAATCAAGCCAATGCCGGCATGGGAGCGCCAGCGGCTGCCACCATGATGCCTGCCGCCGCTTCCATGGCTTCGAACTCTCGAGCAGCAAGCTCGATGCAACAGGCGGGGCAGGTTGGAGCGGCCGTCGCCCCGATGGAGCCCATGATGATCGATCCGGCAAACGGACCGTTCCTGGGAGGAACTCCTACTTCCACGGACGACGTGCTCCTCACGGTCATCTTCCTCATTCTCTTTGCCCTGGGCGCTTTCACGCACATTTCCATCTACCGCGCAAACGCCAAGCGCGGCCATAAGTTTCTGCTGTCGGATCTCGTCTTCGATTTCTGCATGGTCCGAGCGGTGACCTGCATATTCCGCATCATCTGGGCCTTTTTCAGTCCGCGCGGCATAATACTGGTGGCGTTAATCTTTGAAAACGGCGGGTAAGTTCTCCATCTGCCCAAGCGCGGCACGAGCCCATCGTTAACGCATCACAGCGCCGTTGTCGTCTTTGCCGTCAACTTATTCTTCGCCCAGCGCATCGTCCGGGCCATGCATCCGCGCATCGGCTGGCACCCGGCGTTTGGATACTTTTCCCTCTTCCTCATCTTTTCCGTTCCAGCCATCGTCGTCATGAACATTGCCGTCATTTCCGTCAGCTTCTTTAGTGTCGGCAAGATGGCCCGGCTACAGGCTACCGAGGAAGCACTCAAGTTCGGGGCCTCATGGAACCTGATGTTGAGCGTCATGCCCCTTGTTCTAGTCTTCCTCGCCGCTGCCATGCCGGGACCACCGCCCGAGAACTTTGGCAGCGGCGAATTGCGGTGCAAGTCTACCGTGCTAGTTTTCAGTGCCGTGACCCTGGCGGTCGGGGCGGCTGTGCGGCTCGCAGCCTTGACGAATCCCGAGGCTGGGTTGGCAATGTCGCCGTTGTTCAGCAAAGCCGTATTTTACGCCACTGGCTTCATGCTCGAGATTTTGACCGTCGTCGCATACGCCTACTTTCGCGTCGATTTACTCTTTCATATCCCCAACGGAGCCAGCAGACCTGGGGACTATTCGGCCGGCTCAGGGGATAAAATTCTTGGGGCCCAGTCGTGGTCTGCACGTGAGATTGAGAACGAATTTGCCAGGCTCGGAATCCGCTACGAGCGTCTAAGGGGCTCCGGGGGATCCCAAAACAACGAGTTCATTGCTATATTCTATCCGGCTTCCAACCAACCAGACATGTCAGGTGGCCTACCAGGTTCGCGAGGAACCGACTTTCAGTACGGGGATGCAGAGTTGTCGCCGAGAAACGTCACGAGAGTAGGCCGAAGGCAGACCATTATGGAATCTGTCAGGCCGCCGCGACCGCAGAGACCGACCAGTGAGACTTTCTACATGACTGAAAAGTTACCTCCCAGTCAGTTTGACGACTGAAGCTACCGGTATTGATGGGTGGTTGGTTGCGTCCGACGTTTACGGGTAGCAATAACGAAACACCAACATATCCGTGTCTTCATTTTATGGTAGACCACATATGGCTGGTAAAAACAAGCCATTTCTATTAATTAAGGCATAAATTTGTAATCTTGAGCTGAGCTCTAGTATAGCATATCTATAAAAAGCACTTTATACGTCGAGTCGTTGCCCTGACTAAACATGAGCAGCATATTACTACTTGCTCCCAGGAGGCGGGTGTAATAGCTTCCAGACAACACGGTGCTTAACCTATTAGAGTTGATTTTCACCACAACTTCCCAAGCAACCCAAAGATTCCCGAGTAAAGGTTTCCTCTAGAGGCTTCCTGATCGAAAGCGTCATCTGCCAAAGTGCAACCTGCTTTCATTCGGTTTCATCCTATGCTGGATTTGGCGAGGGAACCTTATTACGCCCAGTGCATTGCCCGGTCACAGGCGGCTAGCCAAACAGAGGGTAGTCTAAGCTTCGGAGGCGGTACTGCCTCGCCTGCTACCAGTCGGGGGCTAACTTTGATGGATCAACCTGTCACACAGCGCGTGAGAGGCGCTCGGGACGAAGATTTCTAGCGAATCGGCAATGCCTAATCCCAGAAGCCCGGTACTAGCTGCCGGACCAATCGTGATTGCGTAGCGTCATCGCCCTCGTTCGCACTATTTCTTGGCAGGGGGATTTGCCGGCGGAGCGGATCCTCGGAGAACCTGAAACTACGAGGACCACATTATCTGTCACCCCCGCGGACCCCTTACCGGGGTTTCTACCACTTTTGGTGACTGGTACGATGGAAATAGGCCTGAAAGGACCGTGCCATCGAGTCCTGAAGATACCGAGGCGGGGACGGACCCGGATATCGACGTTGCCGCTGAATGAGAAGCGCTGCGAACATTGTTGAAACTCGAAAAGCAGGCGTAGAGCGGGGTAACAATGGTGAGATTGCACCAAGATATTTGCTTGGACCTTTTGCTATGGGATTCTTCAGGCCTGTGTAGGTGTGCCCTGAAGCCCCCCAGGCTCTCTTGGTGATTGTACCGAATTATACCCTGAATTCCTCTATTCCTCGGAGGGGTCGAGCCGCATTTTTGAAAGGATCCTCCCTGTCTGGATTTTCATGTATTCCATTGCATCTCCACATGCCGCGGCTTGTTATTATTTTATATCCTTCCTCGCGGGAAGGCGCCAGGGGGGGGGGGGTTTTTGGGGCAAGGGGGTCAGAGGCGTCCGGATGTTTATGCCATTCGAGCAAGCAATTGAGGCTGACAAAATAGAGAGATTCAGGCTTGAAAGTCCGAGTCGTTTGTATCGCCGCCAGTGGTATCGACAGCCCTAGTAACAATTCCCGCTGCGACCCAAAAGTCATCGGTGGCCCTGCCCTCGTATGCGGCAAGCTGCAATTGGCCTGAGTCTCGTCTCAGTGTTTGATTTTCATCCTCGACCATCTCTTCCCGAAGACGCAGATATCTTGCTCTATTCTAGTCAAGATTTCGTCCTATCTATATCAGGGTGGTTTTCCATACATGGAAAGGCCTGCAATCGATAATCGGTATCGGCCCCACATTTATTGCAAGTATTGCAATACACCTTTCCATACTTGGTCCGTGCACGACGACAAAATGTCACTGAAGACACCTTCGACAAGATGGACAAATTCACACCATATGGTGAATTAAAAATACGAAGTAATTGATTGAGCTCAATGATAATGTCCAAAAAGAGAGGGTAGGCAAATCTTACGTGTTTTGTTCCAAGACGAGGAGGAAATCAGACGGGAATTTGCACGAATTCTCACGCCACGGTCACGCCACCGCCCCTTCCCTCTTCAAGACATTGTTCTTCACCCAATGCTTCAACCAATTCTCCTTTTCAATTTGGTCCGCATCCAATTGTGCCCTTTCCCAGGAGATCGTACGACGAGCCTGAAAACACCCGTTCCGGCTCGTCGCTCATCGCTGGCATTGATAGGATGTCTATTGCCATTCGTGATAACTTCGGCCGTCGGTTCCTATGTCGCTCTTGAAGCCACCATGATAAAGCAGTTGTTGGCGCAATCTCATATGGATCACCTGAGATGTAATCTTCATACTCGTCTTGACTTGTAGGTCGAGCACAATTCTGCAGATTTCTTGAAATACGATCAAATGCATCAAGGCCATTGTCTTCTTCTTCGTCCAGTACATGATACGAAATTGTACCGTCGTTTGTATTTCGGTAAGAGTAGCAAAGGTCTTTGACCCGTTTGAAAGCAGTTTTATGCCACTTCTTCTAATTTGAGTGGATGTACGTCGTGCGATAGCTTGGATGAAGGACCAAAGAAGCGGCGTAATAGGGCGAATTCTCTTTATTGATAATTTCTTGGTCAAGGTAGCCTTTGAAGACACGGCCCAGATCCCACGCTTGCCCGTAGAGTTGATCAAATCCTTCGATGATGGACGGTTGAAGAGGAGATAAATTCTCTGCGACGTTGATGACATACTTTCTTGCCCTCAGGGTGTTTTCGAAAGCTGGCGGTGACAGAAGTACTGTAGGGATCATTCTGGGGACAATAAAGATAATATATGAGGCGGTTCCTGCCTTTGAACTCCGCTTCCCCTAACCCTTTTACTACCGGTACATTACTGCCAGATGAGCATGTTTTCATGATCCAAAAGCAGGTTTTCTCTTGTCTTGGGAGATATAGACGCGAATGAATCCGAAGCAATGGATTCAGAATCGAAGAAACATAACTAACACAGGCTCAGAATCCATTGTCGCCAGGTGATAATGGTATGCTGTGGGTTGGTGGTGAGGCTGATTTTGTGGATGTGCGGATTTGTAGCGGGGGTTCCAGGCCCACAGCCCCTGTAGGTAGCCCCCTGTAGGAACCCTTGTTAGTGGCGTGGTTCAGCCAATAGTATGGAAATACATGGATCCATATCCATACCTATTCCATGCCATTCATGGAAGGCCCCCTTTCCGCTCCCTGTGCCCGATTTTTAGTCTCCCTGTGCACCTTACCGTATTAGGTAGAAGCATCGCGAATCGGCCAAGACTTGCATTTGTGTGTGCAACACACCAATTACTGTAGAAGGTGGTCACGGATTGTAGAGTCTTTGCGTTGAACATTATGAATTTGAAGCTATTCGCACATTTCCTCCATATCTTCTAGCCGCATTACAAGCTCATACGGCTGCCGCATTGCGTGGCCTCTTTTCCGCCGTGGTGAGCGTTCCCCCCTTTCCTCTAACTGTAGCGTTACTTATCTGCGAAGCCGGGAGCGGCATAAATCCTCCTTCCACTGATGTAAGGGTGCTAGAAAGAGGGGTCGAGGACCCAAGGGTAAAGAGACGAGGGCGCTCGCGATGCCCCCGTTGAGACCCTCCTTGACGCGGCGGCCGCGGCGGCTCGTGATATTCGAAGGCCGAGGGGTAGCCGCCGCATAAGTTGGGTGGCAGACTCTGAGCGCCGGAAAGTCTGCGGTTGCTGGTATGAGGTCGGCTGTGTAGGCGTTTGACGGATCACGATGTCGGCTTGTGGTGTTGACGCTGCTTGTGGTGTTGACACCGACCACGAAGCTATAGCCGGCCCAATGCCAAGGTAGTTGCCAATAGCCTCAAGCCGCGCAAGCACTGTCTGCAAGACTGGCTGCCGCTGTTGCTGTTGCCCGCGAGGCTGTGACTGTTGCGAAGCTGGTGAGGTAGCTGCTGCTGCCGCTGCTGACGAGGCCACAGGTGCAGTTACAGCGGCTGTTGCAACGGCTGCAGTCGTGGCCACAGGTGCGAAGGCTATGGCTCTGGCTGGTCTGCGGCGCCGGGCAATGACTCGAGGATCGCGAATTCGTCTGTATGGGTCTGTGACAGCAAGATCCTGCCGTAGAAGCCAGTGGTTGTCCCACAAGTTCAAGGGCAAGGGTCTTGTAGCTATAACTTTGCGGCTAGTCCCCTCCCCTTGGACCTGGAGGTACGAGGCGATAATATGCTTGCAGGGCAGCCCGTATTGGGCAGTGAAGCTATTCCCACATTCCCAAGTGGCCGCTCTTGTGGTTTGAGGAGGCCGGCCGAGGCGGCTAGTGCCTGTTTCTGTACAAGCTCGAGAGACGGATATGACGCCTTCTCGACGGCTTCCTCATATAATGGTAGCCGGAACAGGTCGCGAGTCCGTCGTGATTCGCGCTCAACGGTCCGATCATGGTGTTCTCGTGAGGTTGAGGCTTGTAGTTGCAAGGCATGATATAATTCAAGCAGGTTCGACTGGCCGTTGCGAAGGAAGGTGCGAGAGCTTGAGTGAAGGGATTCACAAGGCGAGGTCGTTGTGTGGCCCCAGTTGCGGTAACGGCAGACCCAAGCGCGCGCCCATTGCGTTCGTACAGGCATCCAGACCTCTTCCACATACCTAAGAATAATGTGCTGGTCTGAGAAGGCGCCTTGACGATGCCCCAGCGGCTGTTGAACTCGTCCTCGGTCGGGGCATACACTACGGACCGGAAGGCTGTTGTGAAGGCACAGGGCCTCTTTTTCCGGCAGTGGCTCCGGTAGCTGCAGAGCGCCCGGGGTCTTCATCGTCTTGGGGCTCTTGCGGCGGGTCAAATGGGTCGTCATCGTCATAGTCGCCAAGCCAGCGCTTCTTCGCGTTTGTAGTGATGTTCTTCATGATATGCCACGTACAGACCTGTAGCTGTGAGTCCGGGAAGGTAGCCGTCAATGCAGCGCGCAGCAGCGTCATAGTCAGTGATGATAACGTGTGGGATAAAGGCATTGCCGTCAGCCTCGCCTCTTAGCCTTGCCTTTGACTGTAACCACTCGCGAAGCTGTATAAAACACCAGGTAAATGCGTTTGTGTCTTCGGAAGGACTAAACAGAAAGCCACAGGAAGATAGAGCCCAAGGCAGTGATTCCATTGATCTCTAGCAGCTTGAGGCCATATCTATTCGTGTTGTTCGTTACGTCGGCCATCATAAGGTGTGAATGTTGTGCCCAAAGCCGCAAGGCAGGGTCAAGGCCCACAATCTGGTAGAAGAAGCGATCCTCATCGTCAAGTAGCTCTTTATGGAAGGCACCTTCCTCGTCGAGCCTGGCAATAAGCGCTTGTGTGGATGTATGTGCCCCAAGCTCCCGGAGACGAAGCCGGGCACAGATATTCGCGATGTCTTGCTCTGTTGCAGTAGCCGCGGGCTCTTAGCCCGAAGAGCAAGAAGGATCTGCCGCGCCGTTAAGCCAGCATCGCGAGATAAGTCTTTAACCTGCTGGAGTTGATGTGGATGAAGGCGCCGGTATTCTGGGAAGGCGCCGGCCCTATTGGCCTCATGGTTGTGCCTTGGGCACATCACAGAGATCCGCCAGAGGTCTCCCTCTAGCTTCAGGCGCACAACCTTGACTCTAAACGGGCAGGAAGTCCGCCTGGTGCCAGTCTTCCGGAGTCCTAACGAGGCTGACTTGTATTCACGGCCGCCGCATGCGCATACGATGTCGTAACGGCGTGGAGCCCATGTTCGTAGTTGCTTGGCTTGAACTTAACTATGGCGTAGCCTTGGCAGCGCGCATGCCGCTGGAGCTCGTCAAACGCATCGTCAAAGGTCTCAAAGAGTGGCATATTGTTTGGCGGGGGCTGGAGAAGCATCTTGGAGAAAGAACGGGTTGATTAGCTGCTTTGTGGCGGTTGTGTGCCTCTGGAAACTTAGCTACGCAGACGCGATGTGGTATTGCGAGGTGGGTGGTTATCACGAGTTATTTTGGCTTGCGGTGTTGTACCAGGAGGCACTGCTTGCCGCGACGCCAATTGTGTGTATTATGTGTGTTACGCGTCTACGTGTGGAGTCTTGCCAAGTACGGTAAGGTGCACAGGGAGACTAAAAATCGGGCACAGGGAGCGGAAAGGGGGCCTTCATGGAAAGGGTATTTCCATATTTAGATATGGAAAACCACCCTGATCTATATCAACCCAATCTTTTCGATCGTCTCAAGCCTTGAGCTTGCCTTCGGCATCCCCTGCGCAGATATGAATACAATCCTTACGGCAACCAGACGGTCCTCACAAACGCGTTTCCCTACAATATCCATTGGGATAAATACATTCAGATGTGGTCGGTTGTCATCCTGCGCTTTCCCTTTGAGAGTGTCTTGTTGGTGCCCCTGGCTCCGGTTCATCATCAGGTCGGTATAAAACAGAGCGAGGGCCAGACTCGCTCGGCGATGGGGACGGCACATGCCCGTACGTACACCAATCAAGACAAAGGAGGCGCCATGACCGTGAGAGCCGGGGACCCACCCGGACGGACCTGGCGGCACTGGCCGAGATGGAGTGTAACAGCTCAGGGGGCCGGCCATCTTGCATCCGAATTCCCACTTTTGTAGGAACTCTTCTTTCCAAAGGCACCGGCGGGCCTCCTTGATAGTGTTAGACGAGTGGGGACAAAATGATGGGTCAAGACGTCATCACTCCAAGCCTCTTAACAGCACCTACTCACTACCTTGACATCGAGAGCGAGCATAGCCAACAGGGGGGCAACGTCATGGCGGAACCAGGGTCAGATGGGTCCCGGTGCTTGATCTTGATGTCGGGTAAATGATGCAGCAGGGACGCGTGGTTCCCCAGTCGCTATATTTGCAATTGTCTGATTTTCCCTTCAATCCTACACATCTGGATGCTTGTACGCTTATATGGTTTTGTGACTCTGTGGGTAATAAGCGATGTGTAGACCCAGTTTCTCCCGACCGTAATGTTTCCGTTGGGACACTTTTCTGTACATGCCGCCACGGATAGACATTTGGATGCGAATGGGTCAACAGACGCGCATCAATTACTGCTCTCGTAATCGACTCTTAGTATCCCTTGAATCATCTCTGCTACGATCTCGGCCTTCGAATCTACAGCGGCGAGATCCTAAGCTTTCGACTCTTTGGAAAATCCTTCACTCTTGAGCCCCCATCTAGAAACCTTGGATTAAAATTAGCATCCATTACCGCGCTCTTCTAATATATACTTCATCTCTCCCCAATTAAGCATCTTCAGGGTCGATCCTCCGGGCGTTGAGCAATTGCCCTGGAAAAAACGTCTGTAATGCCCAGGGAAAATCGGTTGCTGGGGTGCAGAGTGCTACAGGTGTTCCTAGCAGTTTGCTTGGGAGGGGTGATTTGCGAGATATCCAGATGCTCCAGCGATCTGCACAGGTATAGAAACAGAGATATATATCTCCAGCCGTCGAGTCCAAGTTTGTTCTTCTTGAGCACAACGCGCTCCACCACGCCTTGCACCTCGGGAGTCTGTTTCCGCTTCTCGCACCACGAGCCAGGCGATCGTTTGACAGCCAAGAGGCCCGCAAGAATAATTCGCAATCCTTCGTCACTCAATCCGCAGTTTTCAAGAACGATCTCCGTAACGGGAAATATTGCAAGATAGTCGCCCAACGTAACGATATCCGGCAGCTGTAGCCAGCAATCGGTCAAATCCAGTCTCTTCACGGCGCCCGTCGTCGGGCATAAATTTGCGCCATTTGTAAGCTGCGCAGTAATCTTCTTGAGAATGGATGTTTCGCGTAACTTGCAACATCGGCGGTATATCCTTACCGCGTCCGTGATAGGTCGTGACGTTGTGTTGCCAGCTTGAGGCGTTCCGGTATAGCCGTGATTCTCGGTGGACGAGTTGCTGATGTTATTATAGACCTCAACGGGGACCAAACCATGTTCCTCGGCAACTCGACGGTGCCTTTTTCGCCTCTCCTCTCTCTTCTCTCTCCTATAGATGATGTCTTTGTCGTACTTGGCGGGCTCGCTCAGGCTGCCATCGGTTCCCTGTACCACACCAGGGCCTTCTGGTGCTTCTCCAACGTCGTTAACCATAAGGTTCTTAGGTTTCTGAGCGGTTTTTGCGTCGGCGTACACCGGCATTGGCGCAATCTCAACATCGACGCAAAACGACACTCGTTTTAGCCGAGTTTTGTCGAATCCCGGAACGAGACATCCATTCCTGCCTTCGTTGACATTTAGCGCCCTGAGCTCAACAAGACCATGACTTTGTTTTCGACTCGTGAGGCTGCTGCTTCTCAGTGTCGACAGCCGTCTAAAGACGTCGGATATATAGGCGTGGCTTGACTTGGATGATGATAGTGTAGATCTCTTTCGGCCTTGAGACATGTCATGGGAGGGCATTCTATCCCACAGAGATTGGGCGGTGATTTACTCCCTGGACTAGGATTGCGGCGGCAACAGATGATGGGTAGAGCCTGCGTCTCCTTATGCTGAGCGAACAGAGGTAGCTCCTCCTCCTAATGGTCAAGAGGGCGATTAGAGTGGTGGTGTGACCGCGAATCGCCAAGGGGAAACTCAAGGAGCTTAAGACTTTTGTCGAGTCATTCAAGATCTTTGAGTCTGGCCGCCGAGGTAACGACCCTTAAAGAAGAATTTGCTAACAACGACAGATTATACGACTGTCTGAGCGTTCTTCAGGGTCCATCGGAGAATGGAAATGCGGGGCTAGGCCCAGGTAGCTTAGATACGAAGAATCTGTCTAAAGTTTGGCGTTACGGACGGAGTCCTTCATTTCAGACAGAAGCCGACAAGTTTGAGGATATCGCTTTCCCCGTTCCTTTGCTAAGTCTAGTTCCCGTATCAAAGCTAGCCTCTTTCTTATTTACTCGTGCTCGCGTTAGTTGTAATAGATACGTAAAAACAGTTCCTTAAAAGCTGTCAAGAAGTGAGACCTGAGTGGGCACAGGTTGTGGTCGCGCCATCGACCCCCCTCGGCCACGCACGGCGCTGGTGCACGTACGCGACAAAAGGTAACGAATTGACTAAGCCGCCCGCTTGTCAATTAACCACACTTATCAACAGGCTAGGCTTTGCCTAGCCCCTTACAAAAGCTATAAAAACCAAGAGGACGGCGGCCGGGGAACGAATCGACCGTATTGCAAAACCAGTTACGCGGAGGCTACAGCGAAATTTGCGTGCAGGGGCCAAGAATAGAGTGTTTGAAAGGCAAAATCGGAAACCCCTTTAGTCTCTAAGTATAACGTCGGCATTTAATATTACACAAGGCGCCCGAGCGCGCCCCACGTATAACAGTACGCTTCTGGTTTGGCCCGTGCCACATACACTCTAACAATACAGAGGAGCAATATTCCCGTTTGGGACGGTTCGTCTCCGGCGTCATTGTCTCCCTAAGTTTAAGTGGTCGTGCGCAAGGGGCTCCTATCCCCCAAGACGGAACCGTATGCGGCCGAGTTTATAGAGAGGGGTGGATATGCTCTAGCGAACTTGCGATTGGCGAGCTGGCCATCGGAGGTCGGATACGGAGTAGTAACGCCCGAGGCACGGCTGGATGGCTCAATAAACTGGAAAGTAAAGGAACAGTAGCACCCGAAGTGCCACCAGAATAACATTGTTTAAGGCGAAAAAAAGTCATCCGCCAGGGCCGAAGAAGTGCTGACCGCAGCAATGATATCTAGTAGCAGTAGATAGAAAACGCTCCTCCTAGCCCGGAAAGTGCTCCACGAATCCCATGCCGACATTTTCAGAGTAAAAGTAGTTTTAATAGAATAACGGGAGGCATTAATAACTGGAGAAAGGTATATAACACGCAATTTATTTAGCATAAAAATCCACGACTCTAACAGATGAAGAAATAAAGGCTACGTAGAAACCAGTAGACGTAACGAGGCCGGTAAAGGGGAGCTTAATGCTGTCGTCAGGAGCCGGTTTGGCACCTTTAACTACGAATAGACGAGCCCCCTTCCGTAGCTTTCCCGCCGTTACTTGAGATCTACAGTACATTAGTGTTATGCATGGCTGGGTACCTGTTATGCGGTTTTAGGAGTCTGGCAGATCATAGGTATTCTTGTAGCTCGACCTCGTAGTATTTCTCTCTCTGCCATAGTCGCCTTTTTAAAGCCCAGCTCGGTGAACTACGTAGTTTATGGAGGGTGAAAATGAACCCAGGACGTACGTTTGCTCTGGAACTTCGTAACAAAGGATGTCGCGAGCACCTATAACTTAAAACCCGCGCACGGTTGACAGCCTAGGGAGACTTGATCCTATCGCCAGATATGGCGCATCGAGAAGATAGAGAAGGAGTTGGGCCAGACCAAGGGGGTAAGATGCTACTTGAAGATTGTGGCAAGAAGCGGTTTCACCGCACAGCCACTAGATAACTATAGTTCTCGGCGAGTCGATTATCCGATCGCAACTGCTGCTACCACAGAGTGTGATTGTCAAGCCCGCGGAGTTATCAAAGGTCTTTTTTTGGGTATCCGAAGTTATAATGCTTGATAAGTACAAGTGATGCCCTACTTTTTTACGTCTTCTCTTCTGAACACATTATAATCTCTATCATTCCATATCCAGTCAGCAGTAAGCTCTCGCATCTTTATACAGGCTCTTATAGCCCTTTTAATTACTTCCTGTTATTCATAAAGACAGATATCCTCACCCGCCCAAATTACCAAACATAAAAAAAATGAAAACTACTGGATCCGTTGGACTTTTTCTTGCTCTCGCAGCCACACTTGTCGCCTCGGCACCAACTGGGCTCCACGCTCGAGGTACGATCAGTCCTCCTCTCCCCGTCTGCATGTCTTCAAGTTACTATGTGTGCTAATCTGCTCGTACTGTAGTTGCTAAGAAGGATGGAGGTGGTGGCGGCGGCGCCGAACTAGCCATGGGCATTATCTCGGGTGATCCCGCGGCAATTGTAAAAGGTTCCCAAGACATACAAGCCGAAAAGCAGGGCAAGAAGCAGAGTCAAGCCCAGCAGCAAGCTGGTACTGCGGCCCCTCCTGCCGCCGCCGCTTCTCCGGCTGCTGCTCCTCCGGCCGCTGCTCCTCCTCCTCCTGCTGCTGCTGCTGCTGCTGCTCCTCTTGCCGCCGCTGCTCCTCTTGCTGCCGCTGCTCCTGCCGCCGCCGCTCCTCCTGCTTCCGCCCCTCTCGCCGTCGCTCCTCCCGCCGTCGCCGCTCCTGCCGCCGCTCCTCTTGCCGCCGCTCTTCCGGCTGCTGCTGCTCCTCCGGCTGCTCCTCCTGCCGCCGCCGCTGCTCCTGCTGCCGCTGCTCTCGCTGCTGCTGCCGCTCCTCTTGCTGCCGGCGCTCCTGCTGCTCCTGCTGCTGCCGCTCCTGCCACGGGTAAACCTGCTGCTTAGTATAGCGACCAAGAGGCTGTCATAACGGACTGCCAGGCTGGTCCTGTCTATTCAGGTGATTTAGAGTACCGAGGTAGATCAAATCGGATTATAAGGATAATTAGTTTTTTTAAGATGAGCTTTATATATAAAAGCTGTGCCTAAAGGTTACTAATATCCCGTATTAGTCTCTTAGACTACCTATTCCTATACTAATTTAATTTGGCATACCATATTAGCGAGCCGTTACTTTTAAACGTAATAATATTGTCGTGAAGCGTGGCCTGATTTCGCAGCTCTCGGAGATATCCCTAGGCAAGAGGGATCAAGGAAGCTGAAAACAACCGGTATAGAAAAAGGAAGAAGGAGCTGAAAAGAGGTGCAGAAAGGAGGGTGGGGGAGAGAGGGGAAGCAGAAGTGGCGATAGCTTCCTATAGAGGTAGCGAGAGATAAGACGGATATGCCGACAACGGGCTGGAAAAGAGGGGGAAAACCCCAGCAAAAGGCTCGGTATTTAGTCAGACACCAAGGGCTCCTTTGAGCAGGATTTCCTTTGTTAATTGGGATGCTAGAAGGATATAAAGAGAGGCGTTAGATAGAGGAAAGAAGGACAATCAAGGGAATATAACAATCACTCCCCTATCACAATTATTGCCCTCTAAAGATTCAAAACAGCTTTGCCCTGCCGGTCTTACCCCTTTCTGCTAATTTTACCTTCGTGCATTTTATATGTACTCCTCGCATCTCTATTCGCGAGATTAATCGGATATTAAGGACTTAGCTAAAAAGGATTTTCTTTATTAATTAGGATATTAAAGGGATATAAAGTCGAGGGTTAGATAGAAGAAAAAAAGAAGGTTAAAGCAATATAATAATTTATTCTCTATCGCTATTATTATCCTTAAAATATTTAAATAACTTTACCTTTCCTATCTAACCCCTTATTATTAATTTTACTTTAATAAATTTTATATATACTTTTTATATCTCTCTTTATAAGAGTTATAAGCCTAAAAGGAATAGAATTCTTATACCTTTTACTGCTATAGAAAGTATATTTCCTTTTTCTTTTTTTTATTCTTTCTTTTAAAACCTTATTTTTCTACCTTTCTTATATAATAATATTAAGAACTAACTTCTATTTTACCTCTTATAGTACTTCCGTCTAGTTTCTTTTTTAGCGGAGGCACTTTATCGCTTATAGTATCGCTTCTAGACTTAAGGTGATTACTTAGCTGCTCGCTAAATATTTTTTTCCGCGCTACGAAATCGTTGTAATGCGATTTTTTCCGCTTCCTAATACTGTCGTGATACTCCTTAGACGCCTCTCAAGCCCTTCGCTCTAGATCCGGGATTACCCGGTTTCCTCACTGCTGTCTTGCCTGGTTCCTCCAACACGAGTATATCTGCCGGAGCTATATTAGGTCCGTTGTCCACTATCGCTTCGCATACGGCGATGGCCTCGCTCGAGGCGTAGTCATATAACTTCTAGACTAGCAACTAAGCATAAAAAGAATAGTAACTTCCCTTTAATGCGAGTGCTTTAACCCATACGTCCTGAGATAGCCCTGACCGCCGCAGTTTAACGAGTTATCACCATAGCATGCTTTTACTAAACAATGCTTTTCGTCAACCTTTTTAGCCCGGACACGATCAATGGTTTTTTGACTGCCACACCAGCACTCGGCACCAGTTTGTACTCCTGCGCGCGTGAAGCCCTCTCTTTGACACATTTCCACACATGTCTCGGGCGTCATGTCGTAAAAGTGATATGCATACTTGACAAAAGGTAGGGTCCGATGGGCCCTATAGTCCTCGTAGCATCCTAGATTCTCCCAGTTACCAACTCTGGGTAGGACGCTTCCCGGATCACCGGTATCCGCGGCAGCGGCCGTAATAAAGGACAGAAAGGTAGTAACAACTGGAACGTCGGTCCTCATATTATCATAGGATAGAGGTATAAAGATAAAGGTTAAGTAAAAGGAAGGCGGGATCGATAAGTTAAGCAGGATAGATCGCAGAGAGCTCGCAATTTTATAAGATACGAAGACATTAGAAGTAAGATATCTACACTGGTGGTTATAAGGGAATCTATAGCATTCCACGACTTATAAAAGGCTAATCAGAATCGGGCTGCCATCGATTGCACCGTGTCCTTGAGAAATAACTAGTAGCGTGTTATAAAATTAAATTCCTGGTCTATCTTTGATACATTCCTCGCTTTAAGAGGCTAGGAAGTTGACTTGTCTGTGGGCTGAACAGTGACGTCAGTTTCTTTAACAGGCAGCCAAGTCAATTCTGCGCCTTTTATCTTAGGAATTAACGTCGTTAACAGTCGCATAAACACCCTATGTGAAGCCTAACGGCAGTTTAGACGGCCTATAGAAGCGCAGACTGGCTTGTGGCTGTTAGACCATAGGAGCGTGCCACTCGCCCGACCGCTGCTATGGCTAGGTCCTGCCCGCCGAATTAATGCCAGCAGAGGCTTATTAACGACGGCCTCTTTCGACCTCTAAACTATAAGAGAACTCCGCAGCGGCGAAGATATCATCACAGCCGGCAGCTAATAGAGCATTCATTCCCGCTCTATTTTCGTAAAGAATTACAATTATAACGAAGAACGTTGTATAACTTTAATAACGTCTAATAATTTTCTCCTAATCGTTATAAAGTGGTTTATAACTCCCTCAACATAGCGGGATGGCAGTACCATAAAGTCAGAGCTAGTATGGACATCATTTAGGTCACGGCCATGAGCCCACACTCACAGTAAGTGCACCACACAGCATATAACCACCTGTAAGAAGTCCAACAGATCAAGGATATATAATTCGTTGCGTCCCTTTTAAACTCCGGAGGCAGCACATCCTATTCTTAACAACACACCCATTTATTGTTCTCCTATCGTTCCTATCCTCATAGCCTCAACTCAATACACACGTCTCACTTGTTTTAATACATTTTCCCTCGCACCACATCTTCCCCTTAGGGCAACAATCCTCCTTCTTCGGACTGCAAATACCGTTGCACAACTTCTTATTCTTAGGGCAACACTGGGAGTGACGAGCTATGCAATCTCCGTAGCATTGTACCTTGCCTGAGGGGCAACACGCTTCACCCACCCAGATACACTTCCCACTACATTTCTTTTGCCCGTTTAAACATTTCCCTCCACAAAGCTTGTCGGAGCCAACGCATTTGCCTTTGCAAGCCTTTTGGCCTAGGCCGTTACATTTATTGCTTTTATTTTTCTTCTTAGCGTGTCCTATACATAGAGTAATATTAGGGCTATTGGCGCCTTACCTGGAGCCATCACCACCGTCATCGCCGGCGCCGAGGCCTCGTGCAACTAAATTGGACTGCTGTTGATAAACCTGAGCGGCGTTGAAAATTCCGGCTGCTAAGACCGTTACTCCGGAGGTAATGGTAAAACCACAGACGAAGGCGTTATAAAATCTCATCTTCGCATAGTCGACCAGAAAACCGAAATCTAAGAAGAATGATAGAATCAAGCCTTAATAAACAAAGTAGGTGCGAAAGTTATATACTATACTGCCTTACTAGGAGAAACGATAGCAGAGACTAGTCCGGAATTTCTTATTAGAATAAATTAGCATTACTGGAATGATATAGAAAAATAGATACCTAAGACTCTTTTAAGACGTATGCTACCATGCCCCACCCCCCTTTCGGTAACACCCACCTTTCGGTAGCGCATTAGAAAATATCCCCACCAAAAACCATCAATTTCACTTACACGGATTCCAGCCAGCTTTGAAGATATTCACAAGCCGTCACTTGGAGTAGATAGTGGATTGATTGAATTCTACTTTTCGATGGTTGAATGTTTGTACAGGGTCTGCGGCCTGTGCGTACCTTGCACGCGAAATTACCATCCAACCCCTAATCTCCTTCCGCCTCCTGACGATGATTCTTCTCGTTATTCCTCCACCACATGACCAAAATGACCTTAAAGCGGCCTCGGAGTATTTATACGGAGGATATTATGGCTAATGCGATAATTGATGTCACAAAACGGCTTGTCGCAGTACCGCGCCGCCCAAAAGTATGACATACCTCAGCAGTCTATTTCCGACAGACTCAAAGGCCAGGTAGCCCTGGCTGATCAGATCCAGCCTCGTCAACTCTTGAGTAAGTCTCAGGAAGCTCGCTTGGTTTCTTGGATCCTCCGCCAAGAGTCTCTCGGCTATGCTCCCTCCCACAGTCAGATCCGCGCATGTGTGGAGGCTCTTATAAAGCAACTGAACAACGAGCGGACAGTGGGGCGCAACTGGGTCTCTAAATTCATCAATCGCCATCCGGACATCAAGAACAAGCGTGGGAGACGTCAGGAAGCTAACCGATTTAATGCTTTTACGCCTCGGGCGGTTCACTGGTTCTTCGATATCAGGAAAAGGAGTATGGATGGATTAAACCAGAAAATACCGTGAATGTTGACGAAGGCGGTATTATGTCTGGCTTTGGTGAGTATTTGGCTTGTCTTTCATTACTTTTACTAACCAGACTCTTTTTGCCAGGTTTGGATAGTCTTGTGGTTGGGAGTGCAGACCCAAAACGGAAGGCCCTTCTGAAAGGGCCACAGTCCCGCAACTGGACCTCATTTATTGAAGCTATCACCGCGGACGGCCGTGTCCTTACCCTGGCATTATCTTTAAGGGCAAAGAGCTTCAGAAACAGTGGTTCTTGACGGAATTCGGCAAAATAGCCGACTGGCATTACATAACGTCGCCCAACGGATGGACGGACAACCATATCGCTATTGAGTGGCTTGAGAGGGTCTATTTGCCCCAGACGCGACCAGCCGATGCCTCAGATGCTAGACTGATCATATTAGATGGACATGGAAGTCATGCAACGGTGCGTTTCTTTATCCACCTCTGTAGGAATTACTGTTAACCGAGACCAGGATGCATGGATGGCCACATGCTTTTGAACAACGTTTATTGCTGTTACCTTCCTGCCCACTGCTCTCATGGCCTCCAGCCGTTAGATAACGGTGTATTCAATGCCTCCAAGGCAGCTTACCGGAAAGAACTTCAGAAATTGACCTGTTTGACCGATTCTGCGCCTGTTCATAAGGTCAATTTTATACGGCATATGCTAAAGCGCGCGAGGTTGGAATGACGGCAAAGAATATATTGTCCGGCTGGAGGGTCACTGGGAATTGGCCGATCTCACGATCCAAGGCATTGCGGCATCCAGAAATTCACGCGGACATTGTAGAGACGTCTCCAAAGTCCGCGCCATTTTTGGGTTCTGATGATACGCCAAGAAACAGCCGCCAGATTCGCGATTTCGGAAAGAACAAGACTCCTGGCACCCGGAGACGATACGCCGTGATAGCTAGAGGCTTTGAAGCCCAAGAACAGACGCTTGCCGAGCACAGCAACAGAATCGCGAAGCTAGAGGAAGAAGTGGCCCGGCTGCAGAGAGGCAAGAAGAGGAGAGCAATTCCGAACCCGAACAGACGGTTCATGACTCTCAGTGAAGCTTTGGTGGCTGAGGAAGCCATTCCCCAAATTAAAAGCCAAGAGATAGCCGTTGTGCTGAATTCTGACACAGAGGAGGAGGCGGTCTCAGAGGTGGAGACAGCTTCAGTGATTGAAGTCAAGGTGGCACCCGAAGCCCTTCCAGTCACCACCAGATCCGGGCGAATGGTAAAAAAGCGCCGGTACATATAAGAGCGTCCATTTCTCTACGGAATGATATATTTTTGTGTTTATAATGTTAAGTTCTGATCATATTTCATGTAGTTCAAATGGTAGACTTTTGGTGGAGAATTTTTCAATTGCGCTACCGAAAGGTGGGTGTTACCGAAAGGGGGGTGGGGCATGGTACCTGCTGAGTGATGTCTCTAAGTAGTGAAATTATATATTAGTTTTCATACCTAAACGTTAGTAATGTTTTAGCAGGAAGATCGCAGTTGTTCACTACTATACTAAGGGTGCGTGGTAATTATTTCATTAAAATACATAGGAACTGGTTCGTGCACGATGTTAAGTCCTGCTACTAACAGGGGTTAGACTGCGTTGAAGACTGGAGGATCTAAGGAGTTTACGCAAATGATAAGAAAAGATACACTTAGCTATTATACGAGGAACATTAGAGTTATAGGATTTAAAATATATATATATCTCCATGTAACGGCAGTTTAGGGGGAGTATTACCGTATAAGATAACGAGTAAGGGATTTCCCAGTAATCTGCGGGATCTAGTAATACGCCGGGTCACCACTATTTCGGCGGGATACCATACCATACCATTTCGGCGAAACGAACGCTGCCGGGGGCGACGAAAAACGATCTTGAATCCTTATCATTTCCTCATCCGAAAAGGTTATATTGTTGTAGGCTAGTCGTCATCATGATCCTGGTGGTGAGTGCGGGGCCCTCGGTGGGACCGCGGCCGCTTGTCGTCGCCGATAGGGGGCCGAGTCGTGAAGCGAAAGTTGCTAGATAAGTCGGCGAAGGAGCCGAATAAAAGCAGCCGATATATAATAAGAGCGACAACGAAAGGGATAATAGATAAAATTAACTAAATAACGGAATTAAGACATAAAACAATAATAATAGTTATAAAAGAATAGCGATACTTTAAAGGGTTTTAAAGCTATTAATTAAGTATCGCGCGGAGTTCTAAGGATTAAAGGAAACGCTTAAGGAGTAAAATAAGATTATCTCTAATTAGTAAGAGACGATCTAAAAGTTAAATAGAGTAGCTAAGAACCAGCAGGTAACTATCCGAGAATTAAGCTAGAATTTAAAAGACACTAAGTATCAGGTAAGCGACAACTAAAGCGAGTCTTTAAGCAACTTAAAGCTATCGCCGTAAGCGTAGCCGCTACCCCGCCGAGCACTTTCGCGCGTTCGTCGCCGCCACCCCAATGGACTAATATCTAAGCGCTCTTATCCGGCAGTACTACGGGATCTACTTCTAAGCATAAGCTTTATTGTATAATCGATACGTCGCGAGTTAAAGAATGGGATAGAGACCGAGCATAGGTAGGCGCCATTCGGCAAACCATCGAATGTAAGTTAAGGGCAAAAGAAGGCCAGGCGACCTAGAGATATATGGCAGTTATAAGAAGTGCCCGGAACGCAGAGTTTAATCCGGATCATTAATTAGCTTTCTTTATAACCTCGGAAACGGGTTAGACGAACGATAAACTTAGCAAAGAAGGGCTTATTAGTGTTTTCGACCGGTTTCACTAAAGCAAAGGCCCGTAACGGCCGGGATTATCGCCTCCTGATCACCGATGGACACTTTATTCATGTTAATATGGACTTTCTAGAGTGGTTTGATCAGCACCGGAAAATCGTTGCGGGCAAAGGACAGTAATGGATTGATCAGACTCCCCCTTGAGTTAAAAGAACTAACAGCTTTAGTCTTTCGATCCGGATGCCTGCTGCTCGTCCCCAGCGTTCACTAGCCACACATAATTTATCCACTATCAGCGGATAATACAATCTGTTCTGTGAACTTATAGCCCTCGAAAGCCTTTGATAGGAAACCTGAGATTGACATGATGCGTCTCAGGCATCAACCCTTTTGCAGTCGCATATAAAGACTTGTCCGCCGCCTCGCTCTTATCAGTTCCATCCCAGCCGACTAACGCCACGAACTGAAGTCCATCATGAGAGAAGCCGCTAGCGACGCCCGTACATCCTGGCAAAGAGTTGGCGTTCTCGACGGAGGCGCGCATTTCATTTTCAGTGACAGTACAGTTGTGGTAGGTAAGTACTTCAACAATGGCGGCATCGATAACCTTGGGCGCGAAGGGAACGAAGCAAAAGAAGCGGCTGGAGATTTCCCCTTGCAGGACAGTCTTCATTGTGGCCATTACTGTGGCATAATCCGAAGAGGCTTTCCACGCATTCGAGGCCTCAACGTTCTCCCATCCTGTCGCCTTGTTAGCACTTGAGGAGACAGACGTTCATCTAAGAGATCTGACGTACCGATGCTTAGCACAAGGCGCTGCATGTTCTCGTTGCAGGGCCCCCATCTAGTACGGAGGTATCCGTCCTGTTTCTTAAGCGTCTGGAGAAGCAGCTTCAGCTGTTCTTTCCAGTCCTCAACACCGCCCTTAACGGGAATAATGTTAAACTCGGTAACAGGCATTTTAAGAGGGTAATATCAAAGTTGAATGGTAGAGTTTAGTATAAAAGTTAAGATTAAGAAGCAGTATCAATAAGAACCCTTTCACGAGGAATAGGAGTTAGTATTTATATATTAAGGGAGACAGATATTGCTGTACCTTTAACGCCCTCGTTGGCAAGTAATCAGGAACGATTTGCGATTGAATTCCGACCGTTCCGCTATATTTGCCGGTGCAGCACGGACTCCCTAGATTGTCCCTCGGACGGCCCGCGCGTATACTTGACATCTACGTCCAAAATGTAGGAGAACTAAAGCCTTTCCCAAACCCGATTCTGTTACAGACCGGGAATGCAGGAGGTCTAAGGGCCTGAGCACTGGTTTTTTGGGCTTGTACGTATAGGAGAATCTGTACATGTAATTAGATACGATCCAGGTGCACGGGCGCCCTGGATCCTAGACGAAACACGCCACACAATAGACCTTGAACCGACCGCAGCAACACACGCATCCACCTCGCAAGGGCCGGTTTTATGTCGAGATCCAAGAGCAATATTCGGAGAAGAAACGGAACTTCTGGGTGCCGTCCGCCCACAGTGTAGAACCGACTCCAAGCGGATATACCCATCCGCTTCAAATTGCCGTGCCCTCATTCTGGGAGGGCGCGGGCGGGGGGAGGGCGCGGGAGGGGGCTGCATCTCCTAGCAGACACGTGCAGAGTGCCTACTGGGATCATGTTAACACAAGCACTTTCCGGCCATCTTTGCGTGCTTCTTTATGAAGACTTCTATTCTAAGTCTCTTTCAAGCAGACACAGTACTTCGCGCAGTTGAACGTTAGAACTTTGGAAAGTAGGCACGCATAAAGACTAGGCATGCGATATAACGAAAACGAAGGCCTTGTCAGCATCTTCACTGTTCGCAGACCGACTTAAATGATTCATGCTCGTTCGGGTATGACTTGTTTGTTAGCCTCCAACATTCGCCCTGCTAGAGGTGCCGCACAAGGAACGACTGCTCACTGAACCTCCCGGGATTTTTCCTTCCCCGCCACTATATGATAATGATAAGCAAATGAAACTACTTCAGAAGCTAGAAACTAAGCTTTGCTCCCTTTATCGGCCTTTGCTTTGCCCTTTCTCGGCCTTCTCTTTCTCTTTGTTTTGCCTTGGGATGCACCTTCGCCTGCCTCTACCTGCGTGGCCTCTTCTTTATGGGATGCGGCGTTTTCGTAGTATTCGTAGTACTCGTCGCCCAGATAATAAGGAAGAGGGGTTTGGTTGGCATCGTATAGAATCACAGGGGCAGCTGAACTGTCGAACTCGAACTCTTCGGGATGGAGAAGTCGCCACGGCAAGCCATTCTCATCCAGAGTAATATAAAGATGGCCTTCAAAGTCAAAATCTTCACTTAAGCTCCCTCCTGGTTCCACGTCCGCAAAGACGGTAATATGCATATCGTCGCGAACGTCCGCGCCACCAAGAGACGTGGTATCGTGGGCAAGACTCCTGCGTTGTTGGATTTAGCGTTAATTGTTTCCTCAAACACAGGCGTCGATAACTATAAGCAATAAACAATAACATAACTGACATACCAAACCCCCATTCCTGTTGTCTTGGCTGCGTCGCGAATCATTTGCTCATACATCTCTCCCACCCCTTTCCTCGGGCGGCCGATGTACCAAGCAATCTTCAAGTGTCAGTTCTTAGGGTTCCCTTAGAGAAGGCGCGGTGTAGAACTCACCGAGGGATCTTCGGCGGTCCCTGCGCCGGCCGTTGTCACTATTGAGGTATATGTTCCGCGGGATCGTGAGCTTCTAGATTTAGAGGCTTTCTGTTTTCCCTTATCTTTGCGCTTCTTCCCGTCTTTACTTCCACGTTCACTGCTGCGAGAATTGCTCATGATTTATAGATGCTTATTTCTTCAAATATATCGCAGTCCTTGATAGGATCCGACTAGAGATACGGAGACAAAATGACAGCTTACGGGCTAGGAAGGCTTCTTTCTATACTATTCAGCCAAAGACGACTAAATTCAGGCAGGCTTCTCCGCTTATGACTCATAAGTAGTGCATGGAGCTCCTATCTGCTGAGGAACACTTGATGCTAGACGCCTGTTAACGCTGGACGGCATGTGAAGCACACTAATGTACTGCAGCATGTTTGGTCATGCATGAATGTGTTCACGCGACCTCAGCTAAGCCCGCCCTGGATTCGTGAAGAGCCTCACACATGGGAGACCATCCGCGGCACTTCCTGAGACATCAGTGCAACGTGAGCATTTTGCGCTGGAAGCGAGCATCGGAGCGCTTGGAACCCTTGGTACTTGAACCGAAGGTATTGTAAGCCTGGTCAATCATCATACTTCGATATAGATACATCTCAGTATTTAATTGGGGCCTTCATTAAATCATCTTCCCACCGCATGGCGACTGATGGTACCTAATTACATTCATCTCGGACGCGGAGACACGGGAAGCAGTCCCTACGTGCAAACGGCTGGTGCAAACGGCTGGCTATTACGAATGCTTTCGTCAGTGGCCCACCACCTCACGAAAGGGAATGGATGGTGCTTATTTTAACGAATCGTATAAACTAGAAGTAATTCCTATCATCTCTCAGCTGAGAGATCTGCAGGTAAAAGCCTAGATTTATTATGCAATTTGGATTTTTCAGGTGGTCGGATAGACCGAGTATTGTGGCTTCGACTAACGCAACCGTAGTGAACTAGGTTGCACACAAGGAAATGGCTTAGCATATGGTACGCCGAGTACATATTGAAGGGAAGTGGTTATTTGGGGTGCTATTTCATCGTCAAGTCTCAGTTTCGCTTCAATAATATCCAAAAAAATAATTTTAAGATAGTGTAGGAGGTACCGCTTAATGGCATCTTACCCAGAGGTGACGCGATTCGGAAAACGTTCAAGTGCACCGGCTATCTGCTAAACTGCGTCATGCAGGCACGGCTGCGTTGAAAAGGCCTTGAAAGGTGAGAAGCAGTCAATTCTAGCAGTTTAGTTCTATATACCTGGAGCTCAGATAATATCGGTTTCGTCGACTTTGTCCATATAGCACTCCAAGACTCGCTTTGCTTGCAAAACCTTCAATTCAGATAATAAATCAAGGTTTGATCCTCCTATCGGTATTGTGTGTGAAACCAAGCATGCTTTAACACGTCCTGCGCGCCGAGCCGTTCTTCCGGCCGGTATCTCAACAGTTTCTCCAGCAAATCCGCCAGGGTTGCGGCCTCGGCTTCTGAAATAAGCTGGAACCGTGGATGGGCGCATTTCTCCCCGGCACAGTCGTGGCAACTGGCGAGTTTCTCTTGAATGGAGCGGGCATGTTGCACTTGCGGTTCGACATATATATCTTCATTTTCGGGGGAGGCCGGATTAGATGGACTCGTGCAGGTGTCAGAGCTGTCGTCCGATTCGTAGTACTCTGCCCACGGCTCTGGAGGTTCCCCCAGGAGACAGGCAATCTCATCCACATAATCCTCCTTGCGGAGGCCGGCCAGCTGAAACACGTCAAATAATCGCCGACCGAGCCGTACTTCGTATAGGGTACAGCCCAGAGACCAAAGATCCATGGCCGTGTTGCCTAGACTATCGATAACGACTTCTGGTGCCGCGTAGTTGGCCGGAATGCCAAAGGCGGCAGGCGGCGGCTGCTGAGACGTATCGAATGATTGGCCAAAGTCGATAAGCCGTGAGCGTGATGATATGGCCGAGGGGTTAACATTGGAAAAGTCAGGCGGATAGACGAGATATTTAGGAGCGTAAGGTATCTCCGGGGTGGGATGAGAGTCCTTGCGAACGTGGACGTCTGTTATTTCTGGCTCCCCGAGAAGTGACATCACCTGCTCCTCGCTTAGGCCATCCAACCCTTGTAGCTCTAGAAGAATATTTGAAGGTCGGAGATCTGCGAAATATATTTAGTTTCTAGAGTATAGAGGCGCGAATTTATACCTGGCATACCTCCGTGGCAAATGCCTCGGCTATGAAGTGCGGCTAAAGCCCCGACCGCCTGTCGGGACACCTCTTGGGCAATATGCATCGCACTCTCTTCCCCGTCGAATATATCGACGGCGTCCCGTATCACCGGCCCAAGCACGGGGAAAACAAGACAGATATGTGTTCCGTTCGGGCTATGGCTCATAAACTGCCCTAGAGGGAGACAAAGGCGCTGCCCGAAGGGGACCTTGTCTATGCTTTGTCTTTGAAGGTCGGCAGCTAGCAGGAGCTCACGGCTCTTATTTTCAGTCTGGCTGCCGACAAGAATCTTAACGGCGACGTACGACGGCGTAACAACATGTTGGTCCCGGCAGAGCCATACGGTCGCGTACCCGCCATGGCCGAGCTTATGAATAACGCGGTACTGACCGCCGTGAAGCTCGTCTTGCAGATGGACGGGGTGGTATCCACCAGGGCGATAGCCATGAAGTTTCTCCAGGTCGTCGTCCACTCCGCGAACATAGAGCCTCCTCCATAGCTGATCAGCGGCATGGGGTAAGTCTGGGCCGAATCGTGGCGGGCCAGTTACCCTAATAGGGGGTTTCTTTGGGCTCATCTAGCACCTCGAAACTGACACATAGGTGTGTCTTTCTTGAAAATTTTTGTGTGTTGAGGATCGAGAGGGAAGTGGTTATCGCAAGCAGAGCCCGCAAAGGCGAACGTTGGCCTCTCCAAGTCACGTGACCGAGCCTGGCGGACTAGCATCCCGCCACGAATCATCGTCAACTTCTTCGACGCCTTCACACCCACTTCCTCCTCCCATCACCTCCTCTCCCACATCTCGTCCTCGCCACCACCCAAGATGCCTCGCAACCGCTCCGCCGCCCGTCCCGCCCCCTCGCGGCCGATGGCCCCCGCCCGCGCCCCCCAGCCGCAGCAGCAGCGGCCCGCGACCACGATGGCTGCTCCCTCGCAGCAGCACGCTCCTCAGCAGATGGCCCCGCCGGCGGCCGCGCAGTCCCAAGGCCCCGGCCTATTTGGGCAGATGGCCAGCACTGCTGCGTAGGTTTTCTCCCCGATGCTTTGCCCTCATTTTTACTTGGCTTTCGTTTGTGCGCTGCTCTCGCGGACGGCTGTGAGAATCACGCACGCCAACTTGGAACCCCCTTCGCCAGCATAGCGACTCCCTCCTTATCTCAGACGCAATCCGCTACTTGCCATGAGAAAAAATTACCCCAGGCTGACTCCGACCCCTCAGCGGTGTCGCCATCGGCTCTTCCGTCGGCCACGCCATCGGCGGCCTCTTCTCTGGCGGCTCCTCGGCCCCCGAGGCCGCGCCTCAACAAGCCGTCCAGACGCAGGCCCAGAATACGCAGCAGCACGAGTTTGGTAACAACTGCCAGTCGGCCGCGCTGCAGTTCAACAAGTGCATGGATGAGCAGGGCGGTAACATGCAGGTCTGCAACTGGTACCTCGAGCAGCTCAAGGCCTGCCAGGCCGCCGCCAGCCAGTACTAAGGGCTGGAGGGGGGTTATCAACTGACGAGCAATGTGCCAGAGGTACTTTGTATAGAATCGATTTGAGGGGGGAAATGGCACGAATGAAAGACACTCTGACTGCGAGGTGTTGGCAAGGAGCGAGTCTTCCATGGAGCATGGTGGAACACGCATGCAGTTGGGCTACCCGAGCCGCGTTCTTGAATTGTACAATACAGCATAGCAGTCCCGCTCTTCGTCAATCATCCTTGGCGCCGACTCCCGTCTCTCTATGCCTCGTCCTCATCGGGTCGCGGCTCAAAGTTCAACTGTGATGGGCATGTTAGTTGACCCTGGGCCAGGCGTCTCTCCGCTCGTC
Organism: Hirsutella rhossiliensis; assembly: GCF_020360975.1. Taxonomy (NCBI): domain Eukaryota; kingdom Fungi; phylum Ascomycota; class Sordariomycetes; order Hypocreales; family Ophiocordycipitaceae; genus Hirsutella; species Hirsutella rhossiliensis. The sequence goes on from NW_025408670.1 coordinate 3,678,634, forward strand.
CGTGCACTCACCGAGTTGCCGTTGTAGAGCTGGTGATCCCTACGGGCATCCGTTGGATTGTCGAACCCCCTGATCCGGCGCTCGTCAGCCCGGCCCGCCTCCCTCGCCGAGCTTTCCGGGGCCGTCGCCACAGCCGCCCTCCCTCTGCTGCCGGGACCGAGGCCAGCCAGCCCCATGAGCCAGGTGAACCAGGCCAAGATGGCGGCGACGGCAGCTGACAAAAAGGTCTGCGGGCCGGCAGCCTCGTACGCCGACGCGTAGCTGTGGACAGGGACGAGGACCAGGGTCGACGACGGGGCCAGGCCCAGCTCGCCCAGCGTCTTGCCCTCCTCCTCGGTCTCGTCGATGGCGCGGTTGGGCCTGGGCGTGAGCAGCTGACGAAAGGTGTACGGCGCCGCGCCATCGGTTCTATTGGCGTCGACCCAGGCGCGCACCTCGCCAAACGACGCCGCCGTGCGAAACCGCGACCGCACCGTCGACCCGTCAAACAGACGCACCTGCAGCGAGGCCATGTCTCCAACCCGCGTTGTCGACGGCATCTTCGTCTCGGGCGCGCTCACCAGCGACGCCGCTACGTCGCCCGTCTGGAGCGAGTCAACCCGCCGCTGCTCGCGCTCGGCCGCGCGCTGGCGCCGCTCCGCGCGGTCGTCCTCGATGCGCTTGAGGATGCGCCGGCGCTCGTCCGTCTCTTGCTGCTTCTTCCTACGCACCAGCTCGGCTTGCCGGTGCGTACGCGCCGCGTCCGTGTCGCGCCCGGCGTCGGCGTCGGCCTTGGCTTTTTCCTGGGCCTTAGCCCGCTCTTCCTTGGCCTGGCGCTCGCCCTCTTCCTTCTTGGCCTGGAGCCGGGCTGCCCTCTCGGCCAGGACACGGCTGACACTCTCGGACCTCTCGGCCTCCGGGGAGGAGGGAAGCGAGGATTCCGCTTGTTGGGGGGTGGCGGCGGCAGTCTGCTCGCTAGCTTGTCGAGGCGGCGCGTTGAAAGCGCTTTGCACGCGGCGGATAAATTCGTCCTTGCCAGTCCCCGGAGCAATGTACTCTTTCAGCTCGCCGTGCTTCATGATGACGATGGTGGGGGTCTGCGGCAAGGGAAAGATCTGGGCAAGATAGCCTGCCGAGTCGGAGCCAGCCTCGAGGCGCAAGGCGACAGCTTGTCCCAGCAGCAGTTCCTTCAACTACCCCCCGTGAAAGAAAGAAGAATGAGAGTCAGCATTAGAACCGGCAGGAGACGCAGGCGGGGCACGTACAGAGCTGTCCTGAAGGAAATCATCTTCCCACGTCCGGCTCTCTTCGTTGTCGTCTGGACAGCAAACAATTGTCAGCGATGCCAGCGAACGAGCAGCATGTGATGGCGGCGGCGGCGATGACTTGCTCGTGACGAAGCAAAAGACCATCTTCTGCTGCCCCACAGCCGTGGAGATTCCCTCCTGCAGCGAGCCTTTGTAGAACATGGCGAGTGCGGGACGAGATGTGGTCGATCTCGCGGTAGAATTTCACCCGGGGGTCCGTCCGTTGACGCTCAAGTTGCGCCGTTGTGCGTCAAAATCTCGATCCAGGGTCGTTGGGACCTCGCATTACCAGACGAACACACAAGAGATAATGATGGGCTTGAGTTGGGGGGATGCAAGGCCATGAGCGCCGGCCAGTGAAAACAGAGCGGCGACATCTGTATCCTCGACTCTGGAGAGCTACGCCCCAGCTTGCTCAGCACCGCCTCATCCGGCAGGCGGTCAAGCCACAGGTCCCGCCATAATCGGCAGCGGACATGGCCGGGGAAGCTCTCTTGTCATCGACTTTATTCGGGCACATGCAGCCAATCTCATCACCACCAGAGCCATTGGCCAATTCTAGTTCCACCAACTGGCTCAGCTATACGTCCAGCCTCGACCAAGAAACCGAAGGCTTCAAATATCCGGGGGGCAATGGCTCCCTCGCGCCAATGGCTGCGCAGCCTCCGGGCAACAAGCATCCACCCTTGTCCCAGGAGCCTCACCCTGTCCAGAGCAGCAAAAGCGTCGCTCCCCCGTGGGCCCCGGGCAAACCTGTCGACGTCTCGGCCCCGCGCAAACAAGCAGCCCGTAGACGACCCCGAGTTCGTCTCCATACTCGACGCGCCTCCCCAGATCGTCCGCGCCGGCCGCAGACACGGCCCAGGAATCATCCTGCTCGGTCCGTCGACGCCGCTCCCTCTCGCCTATCAAGCGCCCCAACACTTGCTCTGCTGACGCCGGTTGTTTCCATCGCAGCCCTCATCCCCATCACCGCCTTCGCCCTCGGCTCGTGGCAAGTCCAGCGCCTCGGCTGGAAGACAGAGTTGGTCGCAAAGCTCGAGAACCGCCTCGTCCGTGACCCCCTTCCCCTCCCGCCCCGCGTCGATCCGGCCGTTATTCACGACTTCAACTACCGCCGCGTCTTGGCCACCGGTCGCTTTCGACACGACCAGGAGATGCTTATTGGACCGCGCATGCGCGACGGTCAGGACGGCTACATGGTCGTGACGCCGCTGGAGCGCGACGGCGCGTCCACCATCCTGGTCAACCGCGGTTGGATCAACAAGGCACATCGCAACCAGAGTACGCGCCCGGATTCGCTGCCGCGGGGCCAGGTTACCGTTGAGGGGCTTTTACGCGAGCCGTGGAAGAAGAACATGTTTACGCCGCACAACAGGCCCGAAAAGGGCGAGTTTTATTTTCCCGACGTGGAGCAGATGGCTGCTCTGACTGGCAGTCAACCTGTCTGGGTCGAAGCCACCATGGGTATCTTTCTCCTCGCTCCCTCCAACGCCCTTGACATGCCCCAGTTTCGTATGTGGAGCTGACAGAATGACAGAGCCCGAGTTCATGAGAATGATGGACTATGCAGCCCGCGGCATTCCCTTTGGACGAGCCGCCGAGGTGAATCTGAGGAACAACCATGCACAGTACATCTTCACATGGTGCGTTTTTTGGCCCTTTCCCCGTCTTCTCTCCTTGCCTTGAGGCATTCAGCTCACATCGTCAAGGTATGGCCTGTGCTTGGCCACGTCCATCATGCTGTACATGGTCGTCAAGAAGCCTGCCTCGGGCATCGTCCGCCGCGTGCAGGCTAGCAAAAGTAGCTAGAGACAGAAGTGCACATCATCACGTCACCTCGGTTCCATGCTCGTCGTCGTCGCCGCTATGCGGGCGCTTGCCACGGCGTTTCCTAGTGGGCTGAGGCACGGGCATTCTCAGGTCCTGAAGCAGTTCTCTCGACAGATGTCTCTGCGCGAGCGAGAACATTGTAGCATCGGACCCGACTTGGCGTTGCCTGTACGATTATTAGAGCCTTGAAAGCGCAGAGGCCGCGGAGAAACCGACCTGCGCATCAGAGTGACGACATCACTCTCCTCGACTGTCTTGCGCTTCGCATGCTTGGCGTAGGCCCCAAGATCGTCACCAAGCTGTTCGAAAAACCAGTCCGACGCCTGTGTCAGGGCCGCCAGGGTATCGGCCGAGATGCGCGGGTTGCTGAGACCAGAGGAGTTGAGTGCCGTTTGCGCAACCTTTTTGACAAAAGAGGGCGGCAGGGGTGGATACTCGACACCGTGCTTCGATATTCTCTTTTGGCGTTTACGCGCTCTGGGAGCTGGCCCAGCTGGTTCAGAGGTCCTATCTTGGACTAGGGAGACGTCAAGGGCGTCGTCGTCCGAGTCTGCCATGCCGGCGTCTGGAGCTAGCGATACGTCGGGCAGTCCGTCGGCACCTTCTGCTGCTGCTGCTTCGGCGAGGGAGTGGTCTACCACGGGAGAGCCTGGATCCGGTCCCGCAGAGGGCTCGGAAAGTAGAAACGTCGTTTGGTCATCCAGACCGGCCGGCAGCTGCAAGCCAAAGTCGCTGTCGCGTCCCATTGTCGTGCGTCGTGCTGGGTCTGCGTCGATGCTAGAGTGCCGTGTTAGAAGTAGGTGATAGGAAAGCCACAGTTGGTGCCCCGCTTACCGGTTCAGTGTCAAATCGCCCGCGTCGGCTTGGAGATGCTCGAGAAAGCCTGGGAAGAAATCTGAGTGCCGGGGGGCGTCGAGTGTTGGGTCGTTGTTGATTTGGTCGAAGAAGTCGCTGATTCTGTCATCGCCGAAGCTGCCACGAGACAGCCTGAGCCCGGGTTGCTCACTCAAAGCCCGTCGGGGCAGCTCAATCGATTGCAGTGTATAGTTTTCCTCCTCAAGACCAGACGAGCGCGGGGGCTGCAGGTCGGAATCTTGGTCGTCCTGGTCGAGGGGCAGAGAGAGGCGTGGTCTATCGATGGACAACTCGTCGTCGTCGTCTTCCTCTTCGGGGATTGGCGCAATGCTCGAGGGCTGATCAAGAGGGGATGAGGACGTGGCAACAGGCCTGCTCTTGGTGGCCAGAGCCCTACTCAAATTGCGCAGAACGCCCATAGGAGTCTCGCGCTGTTCCATCAAACTGCGTCGGCGATTTTTGCCGGGGGTGAACAAGGCATTGCGCCGCTGGTTGAGGGCCAGGCGGGCGGCTTTGGCATGAGGCGTCGGGGCGTTGTTGTTGATTCGACGACCGCCGGAGGCCGAGGTGCCGCGACGGATCGAGGCAAGGAGGTTTCGCGAGGCGCTGCGATCGAGGGGTGTACGGAGTGAAGGGCGAGAGGAAGGCGGCTCGTCGCTCAAGGCGCGACGGGAAGGAGTGAGGGTGGCCGGGGCAGTGGGCGAAGCAGCAGCAGCGGCTCGTCCATGTTTAGCCTTGGTGTTTGCTCCTGGTGTCTTGGGAGTGGACGCCATGCCGGCAGTCGCTCAAGGCGGTCGTCGGCTGCGCGTACGTCGGCTGCAGGGGGTGGGCGAGGACGGGGGTTGCGCTGAGGAGGAAGCGAAGGGGTCCAGACGCGAGGCGACGTGATGGTTGTTATCGAGCATCTGGGCGGCCGCAATGCCTCGGTCGAGATATCTTGGTCGCAGGAAAACAAACAGAGTAGAGCTGTGAGACAGGGCAATAACTAAAGGAGGTCTGACGTATCAGATGCAGGACGGAGAATTGAGGGTTGCTGGCCGTTGTTGTCGCAGCTGACGAGCGACGTTGGCGCACGCGAGCGAGAGGTGTTGGGCGGATGCATGGGTGCGTGTGCACGGCACAAACAGTACAGTGTTCATGGCACATATTGCACAGTGTGCACTGTGCCGATACCTTTTGTTCTTGAATAGGCGGAGCGGGGCGAGAAGCGGAGTCGGCAGAGAAGTGGATTCTCACCCGAACCTCAAGATGCGGACTACATACTGTGCTGGACGAGAGACAGAGGGCACGACAGCCCGTGCCTTTGCTTGCCTACACGTCAGGCGGACTGTCAGGCACCGCAAGGCGCACGTGGTGTTGCACAGACGGCTTGTTTGTGCAAAGCAAGATGCGCTGCAGCTTGAGCGAATTCCGGCTCGGGGAGACATGGCCTGCATCTCGTCACGCCACAGAGCACATCGCGGCCCTGAAGAAGCTGCCGGCACAGTGCTTCTCCCATGCACTCGGTTGGGACAAACATTCTCCTCAGTCCCCTTTGGGCGCCTGGGCCTTGCGGTGTCTCGTGCGTCGGCTTCAGCCTCACCCTGCAGCTTCATGCGATTCCCCCCTACGTACAGTCTTCAACACTTGCTGACCGCTCGAGACAGACACATCCAAGCATCGACGAGAAGCTGCTTCCTCCTCTTTGGTCGGGCTGCAGTAGCCGTTTAGTGAGCAGGCCATGTCCATGCCAAATCCCTCCCGCGCTTGTTGGTGCAGCCATGCGGCACCGGCAAGACAGGACTCACCAACACCAGCCGGGGTCGACTGATGCAGCATGGCGCGCCGAGCTCCATGGGGGCCAAATCTCGTACACGGCATGCCGCCTCGAGTCGAGCGAGCAAGCAAACACGCACTAGCATACATCTGTACACTGTGACGCTCGCACACTCTCCCTCCCTCAAAGGGGCACCGCACACGACGGCCACGGCGCCGCTCCGCCGCCCAAGACACTGTGAGCGGTGCCGCCATGGATCATGGGCGATGATGCCCTCGGCGGGAGCTCGCATGGCACCCATGGCCGGCTTCGTTTTGCAGTCTGTGTCACCCCGTAGACGCACCTGAGCGCAGGGTTGGCATTGTCAAGCCAGAACATCATCACGCTGCCCTTGTTTATGTTGTGTGCGTCAACTCGCCGTGAGTTAGTTCGGCACGCCATTGCTGCCATTTCTGCGTATGTTGGCGGACCGCGTGCCTCTTTTGGAGAATATTGCATCTCTTGTTAACTAGACTCTTGCCCTTTCTTCTCCAGCCTATGCTCCCACTTCCTCGGCTACTGTCCATCTCTCTCTTTTTGCCTGCACCGCCTTCTCCTTTTCTCCTCTCCCGTTCCCTGAACTTGCCCTGCCCCTCCTCCGTCCCACCAGCGGCAGCGAACGGGAAAAGACTGAAGAAACCACTCGAAGCCTCCAATTTGCCGCCATCGCCAGCATGTGCTTTACCACCGACCAGTTCCCGGAGCAGGCTTCCGACCTTCTCCTCGTCAACAAAATCAACCACTCCCTCGGCTTGGAGAAGGAGCGTCTCTACGTGGGCCTCTATGTCCGCGGCAGCGCCCCAAAAATGCCCCGAGGAGAAGACGAGTCAGCCTGCCCCCCCGGTGTTTTCCCACAGCGCACGCAACGAGCAGCTTTCAGCTAACAAGGATGCCAAAAATCAACCACAGGTACCACTGGGCCTTTCTTGCCGGCCCCAAGCAGCATCCCAAATCTGGAAGCAGGCACATCATGTACCACGCAAAGGAAAGGTTGGTCATGTCGGGCAACCCGCCGCAGCTCAGGCCGGAATGGCAGTACGTCAACGACTCGGACCGAGCAGCCATGCTCCTCGTCCGCATCGTCGTGGGCAAAATCATGGATCGCGACCACCTCGAGCAAATCTTGCGCAATGTCCCGCTGCGAACAGACGACCCGGACTGGAACTGCGTGCTCTGGATGGAGGATGCTTTCCAAAGGGTCTTGGACGACGGCCAGGCCCTTGCCTCGAGTGTCAGGGATTGGGAATCTGTCCGTTGCAAGGCCATGTGGTACGTCAGTCACAAGAAAGCGGCTCACCGGTTTGACGGCAAAGACAGCAACATTGTCTTGGACCCCATGAAACCGGCGACGTGGGACATGCTCCGAAACATGGAGGTGACACCATAGTCACCTTTTGGTCTCCGGCGAGGCGAGCAAAACTCGCTCCATGTCCTCGCTTCCCGGGGACTCGCTAGGCAGGCAATTGACCTTGATGGGCCGTCGAGCGCCTGCAGCTCGCGAGACAGTGTTCGGCAGTTGAGAAGAGATGGGCAAGCAAGCTGGGCCGAGCCTGGCTCCCGCTGACGTTGACCGAAGCCTGTGTGGCCATCGTCTCCGGCCGATTATGTACCGCTGTGCCTTGCTTACCGCCAAGGCTAGCTGCCAGCCTCTCGCGCAGCACAACAGGCGGCCCAGTCGACACGCCTTCTCCGTCTCTGGCAGTTGTGGCGCGTTTTTTGTGCCCAACCCCGGGCCCATGTACCTGTCCGTCGGTTCGCTGCATGAGAGGATGCAGCTTGTCATTGGCGCCCCTGAGTCCTGAGCAAGGCTGCGAGGGTGTGCTGTACCTAGTCCCAACTGTCCATTTTGAGTCGATTCTGCAACCCCTCCAAAACTAGGTTCGAGTCGGACAGCAGGCCCAGATGGAAGAAGAAGGCGAAACGCGTCGGCTCGTACGACAGCTTGGAGTGCCCAGATGTTCTCATGCGGTGCTTGCATCTTGATAACACGCGATGCCGCCCATGGCTCGAGCCGAGCGCCCCGGGCTGTCCGCATATGCGCCTTCTAGGGAATATGGCAAGGTCAAGGGGGTCGTTGTCTGCTCGCTATGGGTGTACTTTGGCCATCTACCCCTTGCAAGCTTTACTGAGGAAGAGCGGACCTCGTATCCATAAATAGTTCGCCTACCGGATTTGCGTTCTTATATGATATCGGCGCCGCCGAGGTTGAAGGTTTCTCATCAGTGCTTATACTTTGTACCAAGAATAATCTGTCGTTTTGGTTCTGTGCTTGTAACACCAAAGCCCTTTCTCCTTTCTAGACGAAGTACATGGACTACGAATGTCGAAAATTCGAGCGTATATTGTGGCGCTACCCGACCCCTGACGGTCAAGGTATGGATATGCGAGACAACAGCGGTTGTTTCCGAAGTGCCTTGCGAGCTATTTCCTACAGGACGAGGACTACGTTCAGAAAACCAGGACCCGAAGTATCTGATGAGTTACCGAGAGCGAGGCGAATCGCCATCGGCAGGATGCATTCTAAAACGACCAGGTAGCATCATTCGACACGACTTTGCAGCACATACTCAGTAAGCGTTCATTCTCGCAGAGCACAGGCGCCGGGGGAGGACCAAACTATCCATGCTGGTTCCCGTTGAGACAAGGCCGTTGGGCTTCTCTGAAAGCTCCGAACGCTGAAGCTGTTCACGATGGTGTGTCGGCAGCTTCTCCAGGGTGCCGTCACCATGATTGACCGGGTCGGAGCAAGCTCACTGACCTGGCTCTTGGTCATGAGGCCCCTCTCGCAGGCCATTGTCCCGCTCCAGTCGACATACTACGTTACGTGATGAGCATGGCGTGCGTTCTTTGGCGCTCGATTTCCGTGGATAAGCGCTGGTCGAGCAAGGACGTGTGATTCGGGATGATATCACAACAGTCGGGGCACTGGAACGACACAGGCCGTACGTTACATGATCCAAGCCCTGGACCCCATGTTCAGGCAGAGGCAGCTCGTTGCAACAGCAGACATTTGACGGCGCAGGGCGGCCGAGGTCGAGTGGGCTGACAGCAGCGGAGGAGAGGGTTAGGCGCACAGAGGCCACCGCTTAGGCTTCGGATTGGCGCCGTGATTCGGCCGCTGAGGGCGCTTGGTGCGGGCCGAGGAGGACGAGTGCTTGGCCGCTGCGAGGAGGCGAGGTAAGGGCGTGGATGAGTTTTGCGTGCGGCCCGCTCGAACGGCCCTGTATTCCCCTTCTGTCAGGATCATGAGATTGGTGCTGTTGGACGGCGTTGATAGCTCGACGGCTAACGGTAGGTGGCATGTGTTCTATTCTCTCGGCGCCGAATGGTGCTTGAGGCCCGTCGGTAGGGAAAAGTAGATCACTTGCATATGTGGTGAGGCGGCGCGTTCGCCACGTGGCAGTCGTCTGGTTCGTTTCAGAAGCCCAGAGAGGAAGAAAGTGCGTCAAAGTCAGTGGCCGCCACGCACGCCACGCCCCTCTGGCAGGCCCTCTTGCAGGCCCTCTTGCAGGCTCTCTTGCAGGCTCTCTTGCAGGCCCTCTTGCAGGGGACTTTGCAGGCCAAGGGCTCTCTGTAGGCTCGACGGGATTTGGACATGACCAGCAGCAGATGGCCATTTCCGGGCCGATGGAGTCGCATCATCGCCACCGGTCGCCGAGTTGGCTGGTTCAATCGACGCGGAACAGACTAGCGGGGCGCCGAGGTGGTCAACCGTGATGAGAGAGGCGTCAAATCGACGGTTGGGGTGTCGGAGCGCCCGGTCCGAGCAGACGAGCTGAGGATGCTGCTTCGTCAGAGTTGACAGAAGGCAAAAGCGGACTGAAGAGGGATAGATGCGACGGCTACCTGATTGGCCGAAAGTCAGTAGGAAGTAGGAAGGGGCAACCGTCCGTCAAGCTTGGCTCTTTTGCAGCATCACAGCTCCAAGGGCCCAATCGAACCACGTCTGTCGTGGCGAAACTGGCGGCTGTGGACGGCCCGTTCTCGCGGCGACTCTGCGCCTTGCTTATAAGCCCGCGCATGGCTCGCCGTGGATGCGAAACGGAAGCCCGAGGCGCCCTCGTCGTCTCTTCTTCGGCCCCCCGTGAAGACAGCCCGAATCGACGCGCAACAAGAGACGGACAAGGCAGGCGACGATTCTGTGAGCAGCGAACAGAAATGCGAAGGCGCAAATACGCCATCCAAAGCCTACACGAGCGCTCGCCTCTTAAGCTACTCAATCTCTCCATCCCTTTGTTCCCGACTGGCTTGAACCAAGATCGACCCAACCCCAGCCAGGACCATGGCCGCAAAATCTCGCGAGCCACCGTCTGGCGCTTCTACCACCACCAGCAAGAGGCGCGCGCGACTTGCTTCCGCCATGGACGACTTGTTCGGCGACGCGGCGGTCGAGGACACGGCACAGGCAAAGCCAGCCGGTTTTATGGAATGTGCTGATCTGCCCGACCCGGGTGCTTGAAACGCGGCACGGTAGCGAGTCCATGTTCTAGGTTCGCGTTCTTGACTGTGCGCCACGGCTCTCAGACTGGTGGCCCAGAACTGCTGCTTCGTACTGCGCGAGGCGCGGCGATGATGCCGGCTGGCAGTCGACGAAGAGGAGCGAACACCATGGACCCCTACGGCGCCAACTCGTGGCATTCGGCGGCCGGAATGCAAAAGAGGGCCCGTGCCATCGACTTGTTTCAACTTTTTGTCGTGCTGCGTCTCGCCCATTGTCTTTGTCATAACCCAATTCTCTCATTCCGGGGGCGTCGCTTTTGTCTCGCTCCTTGCCGTCTCTTCTTGTCTCGACTCACTAGGGACAAAAGGGGGGAGAAGTGGTTTTAATCCGACCACCTCCGCACCAGCACGCCGGAAACATGGACTCCATGCTAAACCTACCCACCCAACCCTCCCTTTTTTTGTCTTCCTCGCTCTGCCCCTTGTTTGGGACCTCTGGCCCAGGCTTTTTCCCCTTGTCCCGCTCGTTCCCAAAGCTGCTTTGTTTCGGCTTTTGCTGACTCGCTCCACCGGCGGCCTTGTCATGTTTCTTTTCTCTTCCTCGTCCATCGGGTTGCCCATGTGTGTCGTCAAAGAAGGGCGGCCGTAGATATCACTAAGCGCACAGATAAATCGCCTTCCATTATCACCATGTCTAGCACCGGCGGGTAAAAAAAAAAAAGGTCACCGGGCGACGCCCCATCCGCCAGCTAGCGTCTGGTCCGCTCAGCTCTCCCGGCGCATCAAAGTGCCGCCGGAAACAAGTAGCGGCACAAGGCCACTCGGGCTCGGACACCTGGCCCAGCCCGCCGTAGATTACCCACCCGCCGCGCAGCCGCCAACGCCCTTATCATCCGCCGCGCTTCCCAAAGTAGACGGGTCTCCACGCCACGTCCCCGGTACCCTCAGCGCCTGTTCAGCGGACCGGCCAGCCCCGACCAGGCCAGCACCTCCTGCGGCTCTTTAGCACCTGTTTCCGACCTTTAATGCGGCCTTGAAACCCACTCCACGCAACACCACCTTGGACCACCGCCTCCCTCTGCACCTCCTGGCCCCTCGTCATCGTCGTCGTCGCTGGCTGGTCCATCTTCGTCTTCCAGAATCCCATCACCTGCTCCCACGCTCAACTCATATCTTGCCCTGTTCTCTCCTCTTCCTCTGCCTCGGCCGCTTCCCCAACCCCCTCCTCGTTCTAGTCTTCCCGCTGCCGGCCACCTTGGGCGACCCTTGCCAGTCTCGCACGCCTCCATCCTCGCCCGCTGCCCCGACCCATCGCCCTGCTTCGGAGCCCTACCGCAGACATGGCTCAGCCTGGTGTTCAATCGTTAAAGGTTCGTCGCCCCTCCGCCTGCGTGCAACCAAGCTGACCATTTGCATAGTGTGTCGTGACCGGCGACGGTGCCGTTGGCAAGGTTGCTTTTCCCCAAAGCCGCCCGAGCCGCTGAGCCCCCGAGGCTGACCGACTCTTCCACAGACATGCCTGCTCATTTCCTACACGACCAATGCCTTTCCCGGCGAATACATCCCCACAGTGTTTGTCCTCCCTTTCGGCCATGTCCACGACACCGCTTCGAGCTGACCCGTGCGAAATTAAAGCTTCGACAACTACTCGGCGAGCGTAATGGTCGATGGCAAGCCCATCAGCTTGGGCCTTTGGGATACTGCCGGACAGGAGGACTACGATCGCCTGCGGCCGCTGTCATACCCCCAAACCGACGTCTTCCTCATCTGCTTCTCCATCGTCAGCCCGCCCTCGTTTGACAACGTCAAGGCCAAGGTACGCGTTGCCGCTGCTGTCAGCTGCCAAAATGCCCGCCAGCTGACCCATTCATCTTCTTCGCAGTGGTACCCCGAGATCGACCACCACGCCCCCAACATCCCCATCATCCTGGTTGGCACCAAGCTCGATCTCCGAGAGGATGCTGCGACGCTCGACTCTCTGCGGCAGAAGCGCATGGAACCCGTCTCCTATGAGCAGGCCCTGGTGTGCGCCCGCGAAATTCGAGCATACAAGTATCTCGAGTGCTCCGCCCTCACTCAGCGCAACCTCAAGAGCGTCTTTGACGAGGCCATCCGGTGAGTCCTCGCTATTATCTACAAGCCGTGCATGCCGTACATGCTGCCGTGAGCCCTCGTCATTGACCATATGGCCACAGCGCGGTCCTGAGCCCCCGTCCCCAACCGTCCAAGACCAAGAAGTCCAAGTGCTCGATTCTGTAAGCCCTTGGTCAACAGAGAGGGTCCTCCTCGATTCGGCATGCTTTCCTCGACGACCTCTTCACGCCAACTTCCTGGACGCGGGGTGCTGCGACTGGTGCCTCGCTGGCTCGGGGCGTCTTTGCCGACCCTTGCCAGCGTGCAGAGAGGTCCGGCTCCCGACCATTTCGAACGACGTTTCTCGCGGATGCGGCGACAGGTGGAATACATCTGGCTTCGGCATCTGCAGCTGGACACTCCATTGGGTCTCGACTCTCTCCGCCACCGCGCCGCCACGAGGGCCCATGATGTGATTTCTGCCGAGGGGTTTGTGAGGACGAGGCGCCTAGATTCTAGCCTCTGGTAATTTGGAGCTGTGGTTGTTTTGTGTCATGAGCTTGTTGCCGGTTTCTGGAGGCACTTGCTGGACGTTGGAAGACGAGTTGCTACATGATGAGGAGTCTGGCACTTGATTTTTGCATGTTACATTTCCCCCTCACCCCTTCCCTCCCTCTCTCTTGGCTCCTTGCCCAAAGGATATCCTAGCAGGCTGTTTTTTTTTCTATTTTGATGATCTGTAAATAGCACACTCACACATGAAAGGCGCCAGTTAACGAAGCACTTGGCACAAAGTGTACCAACAAATTATTGCGCCCGTTGTGCCTCGCTCCCGCAGTCGGCGGCTTCGGTGCAAGCCAGACGCCGTGCCTGGTCGGGATCCCAAGCGAAAAGGTAGGGTCAAAAGTGATACCGTCGGGGATGGTCATCTTTGTCGGTCAAGTTCAGCAAGGCATGTAAAGGCGCGCGGGCCTTGTGTCAAGAGACGTGCAGCTCCGGCGGAAAAGGTAGACATGTCCAGTCGCGAGCCGCGGCTCTCTCTCTCTCTCTCCCTCCCTCTCGACAACAGAGGGTATCGACGGGATCAATGGCCCAGACCCGGGTTCCTAGCCAGGCGGCTGGGGTGGATGATATCGCCCATGCCCTGCGGCTGGTCCTCGTGCTGCTGCTGCTGCTTCTTGCCGCCGCCCTCGTCCTTCGCCGCCTTCTCGCGCTCGATGCGCTTGGCGCGGTTGTCATCGAGCTTCTCGTTCTTGGCGCGGATCTTGTCGGTGCGGTGCTTGGTCTTGCCGCCGCCGCCGGCACTGGTGTTCCCCCAAGACTCGCGCGTCAGCTCTCTGCAGCAAAAACACGCACGACGGATGGACGGGTGAGAATAGAGAGAGGGAAAAGGGAGGAAACACTCACGTCAGCTCGACGTTGATCTTGCGCGCCGGCGACTTGCCATCGTCAAAGAGCGAGTGGTGGAAGCGATCCAGGCACGTGCGCTGCGCCCACACGTCGGCAAACTCGACAAACGCGATGCCGCGGCACGCACCGCCCTCCTTGCCCTTGCCCTTGCCCTTGTCGTCGCCGTCGCGCTTGGTCAGGCACCGCACCGACGCCGGGTTGAGCGACGCAAAGTGCGCCGTGATGGACTCCGCCGTTGCCGTGTACGGCAGGTTGCCGACGAAGACGATGTGCCGGTCGGCTTTCTCTGCTGCGGCTGCTGCCTCTTCGGAGGTGGTGGTGGTGGTGTTGGCGGCGTCGGGGGCGGTGTCTGCTTGGCCGGCCTTGCCCTTGCCGTCTTTCTTGTCCTTTTTGTCTTTCTTGTCCTTTTTCTCCTTCTTCTTCTCCTTCTTCTCCTTTTTCTTGTCGCCGTCGGCGTCGTCCTTGGTGGCCTCGTCTTGCTGCTCCGCCTTGGTCTCGCCATTCACCTTTTCCTTCTTGTCCTTCTTGTCCTTCTTCGTATTCTTCTTCACCTCCGCCTCCCCGTCTTGCTTGCCATCCCCATTCGCTTCCACGACATGCTTCGCCTTCTTCGCCTTCTTCTTCTTCTCCTTGTCATCATCCACCTCGGCCGCAGGCGCAGCAGCAGCTTCGTCGACCGCCATGGCGTCGGCCTCGTCTTCCTCGGGCAGGTCCTGGATGTCCTTCCTCTTGTCCTTTCTCTCCTTGCGGCTCTCCTTCTTGTCCTTCTTGTCCTTCTTGGCCTTCTTGGCCGCCTTCACGTCGCCGTCGCTCTTGCGCTTCTTGGCCGGCGGCTCCTCTGCTGCCGCGCTGACCGCATGCCTGTCCTCCTCGGCCGACACGGCGGCTTCTCGGGCGCGCTTGCTCTTCATTTCGTCTGGGCGATTGTCGGCGGCTTTGAATTGTGTTGCGAGCGGATAGCAAGTCGAAAGCAAGTCGAAAACAAGTCGGCTCGGCCGCCGACTTTTTTATTTTTTCCCTCCGTTTTAACTGGAGCAAAGCTCTGACGGGAAATTCAGCGGGGCTCCCACCACCCCATGCAGGGTCCCCCCACTTTGCCGATTGAGCCTCCAATGCAAGTTACTCCGTACCTCTCCGGATGGAACACGCCGTACCCTCCGGACCCCCGGCCGCTTCTCCATCTCGGCGCCCATCAACGTGTAAACGGCTCCCGCAGCAAGACCAAGAGCCTTGAATCAGTCGAGAACAGGCTTTATTGTTCTACCAATGCCTTCCTTGAACGCCCAATACCCTCCATTCCTCTAATTGTCTACACTGCAATTAACCCTCATGGTAACAATGGCCGTACTCTCGAGTCCATCAAATCCCCCCATAATCGAAATTACGAATACATATTCCCGTGACAAAAGAAACCACTCTCCGCCATGCCACTGTATTCCTACTTGCCTCAACGTCTGCCCACCTGTTCCTCGCCGCCTTCACCTTCCAGTCGTCCCCACGGCCACCAATGCCAGTGCCACCGCGGCCCAGACGAGAGCCAGTGTGGGAGCCAGAGCCCTGCCGCCAGAGGTAGTGAGCGGTGTTGTCATGTTCATCCCGCTCGCAACGTGGTCAGGCTTGGCAACAGTCGGCGTTGCGTCGAATCCTGAAGACTTGGCTGCAGTGGTCGGTCTTGGCTTGTCCGCATCTAACCAGTCATTTGCGCGTTTTTCTTCGTCACGGCGAGTCAAGTCTTGGAACTTTGCGGCCTTGTCCGAAAGAAGGTGACCATTGTCCGCCGTGTGGACGGGAAGCGAGGTGTGCAATGGAGAAGAGCTGAGCTGAGGCCCCTGACCATACGAAATAGGGTACGAGCCCGAGAGTGTTGACACAGCGTCACTAGTCGTCATGGTATCATGAGCGCCCATGATGCCCGCGGATCCGAAGCCCACCGTCGGCGTGGAGGGGCTCTGCGTGACAAACGAAGAGCTGAGTGTACTGACGCCGGGGGTTCCATACTCCGCAAGGGGGCTGTTGTAAGAGTACGCCGCCAGTGGAGAGAAGTAGGCCGGGGGTTCCGGCAGCTCAGGTGCGCTGTACGTCGGTGGTGCAGTCGTGGGATTAACTGGCGCCGACAATGATGTGGAGCCTGCCACTGTTGTGAGGGTGACCGAGATCGTCGGCAGCGAGGCCCGTGAGGAAACTGCTGTGGTCACATTGGCAGGCGCTTGACGAAGGGATGCAGACGCTTGACGAAGAGATGCCGACACTTGAGCAAGGGCTGCGCTTGAGCCAGAATCCTGAACAGGCGATGTGCTGGTGCTGCCGTCTGAAGAGCAGCTGGTCGTCTCGCGACCGGGAGCAACCGGGCCAGCGCGTGTAGCAGAACTGAATCCAGTGAGATCATCCGCGTGCGATGAAAAGCCTGCCACTGACAGGCTCCAGCTGGCACTCGCAGTGGCGGCAGATGTCGTGTGAATCGAGGACGAGTTGGAGCAAAGGCCTTCTGCTGCAAGGGATCCAGTGGAAGCCGGGCCAGCTGTCCTCGTGCCAAACGTAGACAAGGGCGTCAAGCTCGGCTCATTCAACGTTCGGGGAGGAGCATTCTCGGACCCGGCCACAGATCCGAAACAGTCGCTTGATTCTCCGGGCCTCGAGCTTTGGGTTGCAGCGGCGAGGGACAACGACAGATGAGCTCGGCTAGGAGTAGACGCGGTGGTGTTGGTCAGCGTACTTGTCTTGTCGCAGTTTTCACTTTGCGTGCCGGTCGTGGGACCGGGCAGCCGAGTGGTGACAAGAGAAGAGGAGGGTGAGAGCATGGATGTAGTCTGCTGCTCAGCGGGACCTTGGAGCAGAGATGCAGACATGAGTTGCGGGCTGGGAGAGGAGGAAGAGTCTTGGCCATGGCAAGGACAGGCCGTGCTCTGTGCGGGAGCCAAAGTTTTTGAGATGACCAGAGACGTTGGTGCACCCGACGAGGTGCATGCAGTAGTACCGTTCCTGCCGACTGAACCTCCAAGAGGAGAGCCGAGTGGTTGCGTTGCCGGATCCTTGGAGTCAGCACTACTGCCAGTGCCATGAGCTTCTGCCGTTCCCAGGTTTCCACTGTCAGGGCCCGGGGGCGGCGTTGCGCCAGGGTCCGGGACATCGACAGACAGGGTGAGAAGGCCATCAGCACCAGCCCTGCATTCGAGGCCCATTGAAAGGCGATGGTTGAACGCGAGAGTCTGAGTGCTGTACAGCGTAGAGGGGCCTGGCAACACTGGGCCCGGCTGTGTGGGAACGACTTGTCGCTTGGCATGAGTGGCGTAGAGAACCTCGACGGGATGCAGCGGGCTGATGTCGACGCCCAGGTCCGAACAGGCAGAGACGACGTGCCCGAGGGCAGGGCCGTACGTGTGCGCGTGGCACCCGTTGACCAAGCACTGAAAGAGAGCCTGTCGAGACGCGCGTCAGATCAAGCGTCCATCAGGGGCAAAGGCAGGTAGAGTGGAAGTGAGGGCATATGCTTCCAAGGGGCCACCCGTTGCAACCTACCCGCTGACTGGTCGCGCCGTCACAGAGGGTTTGCATCCTCTCGGCCGGAGAGAAATGCTTCGCCAAGGTATTGGTGCAGTCAACCACGCATGCTGGCAGAGTGTTAGCCGGCCATCCAGAGTCCTCAGATGGGGAAAGAGGACACTCACAGGGCGTGGCAGCGGCTGCGTCGGCTTGCCCACCGGCCAGCCCCAAGAGGAGCAGACTGCCGAGAGAAAGGAGCATCATGTCGTCACGCGTTGATGGAGAATAGCTGTGGAAATGGCTGGTCGTAATTAACGATAGTCACCAAAATGAGCGAATGAATGGAGGGCGGATCCAAAAACGAGGGAGAGGGGAAGTCGTGCAGCGAGAGCTTGAGGGAATTTCTGGATGATGATGAAGAGGAGAGAAGAAGAGGAGGGGAAGAGGAGGATGACGGGAGTTGAAGTAGGTCAAGCGTGGCGAGGACGAGGCAGGAGGCTCCTGACTGCACTGCCGAGCCTGCCACCGAGGCCAAAGGCAGCAAGCGACGAGGGCAGCAAAACAGACGCCTTCCCTTTGGCCATGTCACGGCAAAGAGGCAGGGCTCGCTTGGGTGTCTCGGCTGGAGGACGAGGTACAGCACATGCAGTGAGCCAAGTATTGATAGGAAGCGGAAGGAGATGGGGATGCAGGGCCAGCGGCCTCTCGAGTGCAGCCGCAGAGATGCTCCGTGCAATTCGAATGCCAAAACGGCAAGCATTTGGAGAGCACGATTGCCTAGTAAAACAGCAGGGCCAGCGGCTTCTTCTCGTCGCCGTATCTGCTCTTGAGCTCCTCCCTCGTCAAGAAGCGGGCAAGAGGCATCATGGTGTCCTTCATATCCAAGACGCCTCGCTTCTTCTGGTCGATGTGCGAGGCATCCACGACAAGACGCTGCAGCTTGTCCAGGGAGAGCGCGCCTGGCAGACAACGTGCACGGTCAGCATGCCGCTTGCGGGCGTCTCGTGGGGGCAAGCCTTGCTCACCATTGTCCATCAGCTCCATCAGGCGCGCCGGCGTGCCGACGCCGATGCCCGTCTTCCTGCTCGTGAGGAAGGCGACTTGCTCGTCGACCTTGATGTGCTTGGCAAACTAGATGCGCGGGAGAAGGCGAGGTCAGCAAGCGATGGGGTCCAGCCGCAGCGGGCTTGACTTACCAACTTGGCGACTGCGTTGTCCTTGCTGGAGAACTTGCGAACCGCCCTTTGTGTGCCTGGTCAGCGCGACTGCTCGCCCGAGACAGCCGTGCCGTGCTTACCTGACGATGTCGGCTGCCCTCAGCCCAGCCCCAGCGACGATGAGCGTGTGAGGCGAGCCATTCTTTTTAGGCGCCTTCTTCAGGCTTTCGGCATCTTGCGCAAAGGCCTCCAAGAAGGAGGGGAGGTGCTCGAGGGTCCTGTTCCCCTGCCAGGATGACGTGTCCCGTATACAGCTCGCTGAGGGGACGACGGGTGAGCTCGCGGTCAAGGAAATGGCAATGAGGCGTCTCACCTGGCACGGTCAGGTCGGACAGCTCGACGGAGCTCAGATCGCCCCCGAAACGAGTCGTCTTTTGCGCCAAGTGATCGGCCAGCAGCTGGTTGTCCATGCGGGCCACAAGGGTGTTGATTCCGAGGTCGGTGTCGAGAGCTTCGTCGTCTCGGCTGCTCTTTGTCTTTCTCTTCTTGTTCTTCTTGGGCGGAGGCGCAGACTCGGCCCCCCGTTTCTTGGGGTTCGACATGTCTGAGGAATCGACGAAATTTCACGATGCGATTGGTGGCTGGAGGTATCAGGCAGTCGTTGCCGAGGGCGCTTTTACTGGAATCCGGTACCACCTCACTGTATAGTTTGTTCTCTTCTTCGCCTTTTGTTATCACTTCTTCTTCATCCGAGGAACAACAGGTCGTCTTGGTGATCTGAAAATTCGTCCGCAAGCCGTCGCAGCCTTGCAAGGTCTTGGTATTTTTCTAGGGTCGCCGGTTGGTGGGGCCTCAGTACGCTACTAACTTTGTAGTTAGCGGGCCAACGGAGGGCGCGGCGACGTCTCTACTGATTCCCCCTCCAGGACCCTTGCTGACGATGACCGCCAACAGACAGTCCTGAACATAAGTTATTAACCGCCTTTCCGATAGGCACTGATTGTTGCATTCTGTCATCATGGGCATATCCCAAAACGTGGAATTGCTCGCCGTGATGCCCACTCACGAGTACCAGAAAATATTAACATGCCCCAGAAGCCTAAACGCCAGCCCTCTTGCGGTAAACCATCAAGCATCTTCCTCTTTGTGTCACCAAGTCCATCTCAGAAAATGCTGTTCACAATGTTGCCTCCAATCGTGGCGCCCGCGCCGAAAATGGCCGCATTGCCCAGCTTCTTGCCAAACTTCTTGCCCATCCCGCCAACCTTGCTGTCGCCGCCGCCGCCGCCACCCTGCGCCGGCTGGCCCCCGTCAGCAACGGCCATGGGCGGCACGCTCGCGTTGTACGGATTCTGCTGCTGCGGCGGCGGATATCCGTATTGAGGCTGCGCGTAGGGAGCGGGGGGCGGCACGCCCTTTTGATCGGCCTCCTCGAGGACGTAGGTGCGCGGGAAGATGCCTTCCTGGCCGGTGCGCTGGTTCTGCCCCAGCCACCAGTCCTGGTTGAGGCGCTCGTGCACGGCAATCCGGTCGTCCTTTTCAAATGACAGATCGCGCCCGTCCGAGGCCACGTACGGGTACAGCGCGCGCGCGTGCACCAGGACGGGCTTGGCGTTGTTGCGCTGCGGCACGTTTGGCGGCGGCGTGTCCTCGTAGCACGGCGGCGCGGGCGAGGCCGACTTGGCGCTGTCGGCGTGCACGGCCAGGTTCTGGAATGCCTGCGTCGGCGGCTGCTGCTGCTGCTCGGCCGTGGCTGTTGCCGCGTTCTGCGCCGGGCTGCTCGCGGCGTTGCTGGCGCCCGTCGCGGTGCGGAGGGGGCCTGAGAGAGGGGATTCTTGGGGCAGGGCGGCGTGGATGTTGTCGAAGACGGCTTCGTCGATGACACCCTTTTCGAGGAGATTTTCCAGCTCCTAGCACGGCACCGACTGTCAGCATCCTCACTCGCACATCACGAGACGAGGCCGGGTGTTGTTTCGGGTCCTACCGTCTTGATGTTGCGGAGCGATCGGTTCGTCTCCATGATGATCTGGCGGTCGGCGGACACCATCTTGGCGGGAAGTGCGGCCTCGTAAGTCGACAGTAGGCGTCACTCGATGCGGTAGAGAGCCTTCTCGTCTCTTCGAGCGTCGGAAAAGCCGAGGGGAAGAAGACACAAAGAAAGCGAACGTGTGAAGCAAGGGCGTCGTCGTAGAGTGGGCGGGCGGTTAGAGGAATGGGTGCCTCGCCGATGCGGCACGCCATCGGTACGGGGTCACGGAGTTGAGTTGGGGCTGTGCGCACTCGCCCCCACTCGCCCCACGACGGCCCTTTCGCAACTCCGACGAATATAGGGTAGGCCGAGCCTCTGGAGGTGAACCCAACAGATAGACGTGCTGCATCATGGCACAGGTTTCAGTACTTTATTCCGAGAAAGTGCCAATCCCGGAAACAAAGGGCAAATCCGCAGTTCCCAATACCAACCATCTACGAGGCCATGATGATCCGTAAAATAGTTAACACCCTCTGGCCCTATGTGGTCGATGCCCACCTTTACATCCGAGGCCCGGCAGACTGCCGATCCAGCTTCCAAGTCTACTCTGTAAGTGGGTGGGGAAATGCAGCAACGATCGATACGAGGGAGACGTTGGGTTGACAACATTCACCGTCGCATCTTGTGCAATCAAAGGCGAACTGCTCATTGGGCGGCCGGCCATGCGATTAAACCCAAACAGCCAACGTCAATCCGCGGGTACAGTTCCAAAATCCACGGCCGTCTGTGCACTAGAAACACGGGCATCCAGACTTGGCCCCTCTCTTCCCGAGACAGCTTACAGAAACTTGCTCTGCTTGACCGTGTACAAGTCGACGTACTCGTCCACGGACATGGAGTCGAGCTTCTTGCTGTTCTGGCTGAGCTCGACGAGCTCCTTGACCCTACTCTCGGCCAGGTGCGGGCCCAGGTGACGCTTGTACTTGGCCAGGATGACGGGCTTGGCCTCGTCGCGGCGCAGACGGTGGCCTAGGGGCGCCTCAACGGCCACCTCGTCCAGGACGGTGCCGTCGTTGAGCTCGACGGTCAGGGCGTTGGAGATGGTCCGGAGCTTGGGGTCGTGGTAGTCCTTGGTGTACTGCGGGTCTTCGACGCACTTGATCTTCTTGCGCAGGGACTCGACGAGCTCAGAGGTGGCAGCCTCGCCGCCGTCGGTGTAGTCGGTGGCCTCGAGGCGGCCGAAGACGAGCATGACGGAGCACATGTACTGGATGCAGTGGTCGCGATCGGCAAAGTTGTCCATGGGCTTGAACTGCTTGTCGATGATGCGGACGCAGGCCTCGTGGGTGCGGCAGGTGACGGCCTTGATGTCCGCGGCCGACTTGCCCATGGCCTTGAGCTGGTGGTGAATCTTTTCCGAGGCCTCGACGGCCGTCTGCGAGTGGAACTCGGCTGTTGCGCGCAGGTTAGTCATTGACACGCAGCTGGACGCGATTCTTTGGTGGGCTTACCAGGGTAGGAGACCTTGAAGAGGACATTCTCCATGACGTAGCTGCCGTAGGGACGCTGAAACTCAAACTTGTTGCCCTTGAAGAGGACGTCGTAGAAGCCCCAGACGGGCGCGGATAAGACGGTGGGGACGCCCTGCTCGCCCTTCATGACCTTGAGGGTCAGGTTGACGGCGCGCTGGCAGGCATCGCCGGCGGCCCACGACTTGCGGGACATTGTGTTTGGGGTGTGGCGGTAGGTGCGCAGGCTCTGTCCGTCGACCCAGGCCTGGGTGACGGCGTCTGCGATTTGCCTCTCGCCGAGGCCGAGCATCTTGGAGACGACAGCGGTGCTGGCGACTTTTACAAGGACGACGTGGTCGAGGCCGACCCTGTTGAACGAGTTGAGCAGGGCCAGGCAGCCCTGGATCTCGTGCGCCTTGATCATGGCCTCGAGGACGTCCTTGACGGTGAAGAGCTTGCCGCCGGCCAGGTTGCCGCCGGCCTTGTTGGTGCGGTTGACCCAGTCGGCGACGGCGAGGATGGCGCCGAGGTTGTCCGAGGGATGGCCCCACTCAGCGGCGAGCCAGCAGTCGTTGAAGTCGAGCCAGCGGATCATGGCGCCGATGTTGAAGGCGCCGTTGACCGGGTCCAGCACGAAGGGGGTGCCGGGCACCCTTGTGCCGTTGGGGACGACGGTGCCGGGGACGACAGGGCCGAGGAGCTTGGCGCACTCCTTGAACCTCAGGCCCTCGAGGCCGCAGCCGAGCGTGTCGAGGAGGATCCATCGCGCCGTGTCGAACTATGCGGTGATGGGTGGCTCAGTCAGCGCTTGTTGTTGGGGGATGATGCTTTTGAAGATTGCGGACAAGGCGGGGTAGCTCCGCCCAACACCCACGATCAAGCACCAGGGGAGGGGAAAAACGTACCGCGAGCTCAGAGTCGATGGGCTTGTTGGCGACATAGTCGGCAATGTCCTTGATCTCGGGGTCGTATTCTCGCGAAGCCATGGCGGACGGCGGCGCACCCGAGTGTCGTGCAGCAGAGGTGCAAAAAGTGCTGGCACAAGAAGGCCGTGGATTTCTTATAGCCGCAACGGAGCGAGTGGCGCCGAGGGAGACCGAGCGGGCCGCGGCGAGGCGAGACGGCGTTGCTGTCTGGCGCAGCTGCCTCGACGCCGTCCGCAAGCTTCGGTTGACGGCAGACATGGCGTGTGCGTGTGCGTGTGCTCTGAGCGCTCCAATTGAAGGGTCCGCGGCCTCTGCTTTCTGGAGCAAGGGTGGGCAATGGGATCAAAGGGGCAGAGGGAAGCTTGAACGAGAGGAAGCTTGTCTCGGCTCAAGGGACCCTTTGATGCCGTAAGCTACGGGCTTCGACTACTCCGTACTGTAGGTGCTTTTTTCTCAACCGATGCATGCCGTCTGCGCGCTTTTCCTCGGCCAAGGGAGCCATTATGTAAGTACGTGCTCTGGTACTCCATGTACTAGGTACTCCATGTAACGGACGAGCGGTAGTTATCAGGTATTACCGGAATCTTGGCCGTCACCGTTTGTCGCCGCGACTTGAAAAAGCTGCGAATAGCTTCATCGTCATATGCGTCCGCGGCTCTATTCACGAGTACATGCGGATCAAACACGCCGGGGCAACGAATTTCAAGAAAGCTTTGGGCGTCGCTAGCGGCCCAGTGTGTCTACTGATCCCAACTGAGCGGATTGATAGGTCATTGTTCGAGGTTACAACCAGTGCAACTCCAACCGCTTCTCAACTTTGGAGATCCGGCAGCCGGCACGTTGCAGCGAGGCTCAAGAATGACTCGAATGAGATACCACCCTCGGCCCCATTGGTCGTGCCCAGGTTGGGTCCAAGAGACGATACCACCAACCGCTCCGCAACCGGCCATGACGGCATTCCCAACCTCGTCAGAAAAGGCTCGGCTCTCGTCCAAGGTCCCGACAGTGTGACGCACCACTCCGGCGTCGTCCATGTAAGCCAGCCACTATCAATCAATCATGATGCCCCCGTGTCCAGCCAGAGATTGCCGTCAATCACGATCCACGTCGCGGCCAGCGTCTCGAGCGCGGTCAGGCCAAGCGCACTCGCACTTTGAGCCAATCGCTCCCTTGCGCCGGCCAGTCGTGGCCAGTCGTTGCCAGTCGAGGCCAGAGCTCGGCCAAGATGCATGGGTTTCGGGGCGCGAGACGCTTTGTTGGGCGCCATGTGCTTGCGACCACAGTACGGCGCACAAGCAGCCAGCACTGCCGCCCGGTGGAACGTTCGTTGTTAGTGCCACGAGAGCAAGACGTTGCGGCCACGTTCTCGAGGCTTTGCCGCGAATCAATGTTCGTCCGTGTCAAGTATGCCGCCCGTCGTTGGCTACCGGTCCCTGGAATCGTGGCTAACCGTCAGGCCGCCCAATCAGGACGCAAAACCCTCCTCGTAGGACTGGCACCGGGCCTAGACCAACGCGTCTCACAAAGCTCTGGGTTAGATGCGCAGCGACTCCATGGTCCCGCAACCGGATCCCTTTGTCCTGTTCAAATTCCGTCGTTGGAGCATCTGAGCATTCATCGGCGCGTACATGGCAGTCATCTCCGTGGAAACGCGTCCGGCCCCCGAACCTTTCCGGTCAGTGCCGGAGGGATGCGCGAGCCTACTGGCGGATCAGCGCCTGTCAACCTTGCCGTGTAGCTCAACGCAGGGGGTTCTCGAGTCCCGTCGAGACGTGGGAGAAACGTCCACTGCCGCGTGTAACTTGGTCCATGGGGCCCTGGTATACAGAGAGCGAGCCTCGCCTCGGACCGTCGACGCCCAACAGCGACTGCACGCGCCTGTTGGGAAGCCGGCACTTGCTTTCGGCCCGCCGCCTCTCGCGCCTGGGGTGCCGGAGGGCGACGGCGCGAGGGGCGAGAGAGCGTCAGCGCAGCGAAAACAAGGTGTGAGACGGGCGCTGGTCGTCGGCGCACGCCTGAAATGGCGGGCCATTGTGCAACCAACGTTCCGTGGCCTCTCGGGGGGCGAAGCCTTGAACAGAGTCGGCGCGGCCCCGTCGCAGTCAGGCCGGAAGGGCTACGTGCATGTATATATAGGCCCCAGCCAAGGCCCCTTCTCCAGAAACTCGCTCACCATCAGTGCCACTGTCCAACCAGAACTTGCTCAATCCTTCTCCTCGACTTACCGGATACCCAAAGCCGTCAATCGTCTGATCCACACACGCCACCTCGAGATACCCATCGACCCCCCCAAGTGCCTACCCGCCATGCAGTATACCACCCTCAAGCTTGCCGTCCTGTCGCTGCTGGCGGCCAACGCCGCAGCCAAGACAATCCGTGTGGACATCAACGGCAAGACCTTCTCGCCAGACAACGTCAAAGCCGACCGGGGAGACATGGTCGAGTTCCACTTCTCCAAATCCAAGCACAGCGTCGTCGCTGGTAACTACGACAAGGCCTGCTCCCCCGTCGGCTCCGGCGGCTTCTACTCGGGCACCGTCCAGGCTAAGGGTGATGAGGTGAGTCGGACCTGACACGGTGGATGCAGGGACCCGATCGGTTGGTGCTAACTCGTCCAAATCAGCCGAGCGTCTTCCGGGTCAACGTAACCACGACCGACCCCATCTTCTTCTACTGCTCCGTCGGCAACCACTGCAAGGATGGCATGGTCGGCGCCGTGAACCCCAGTTCGGACAAGACTGTCGACAAGTTCCGGAGCGCGGCCAAGTCGGCTGGCGGCAACATCAGCCCCGATGCCGCATTTGGCGGCACCCTGGTCAAGCCCAGCGAGGGCACGGCCCCTACCCCGAGCCCCGGCGTGACCGGCGCGGCTGGGCACCTGACGACTTCATTTGGTGCCCTCGGAGCTGCTGCCGCCGCCGCCGCCGCTTTCCTTGCATAATCCATCGCGACGACCAGTAGATGCGCTGCTGGCGCCCAATGTTGAGACCAGCCAAGGACAGCGGCGAAATGTGCATTGGTGTTTCCTGTTTTGACCGGCAATGGTCTGCATCACGGTGGAACTCGCATAAAGTTTGGGATAGTGCGTGGCCCCACGGCAAGATGATTTGTTGATAGAGAGTGTAACAACAAGCGAAGGCATCGAATATTTTGACTGCGAGAATGTGTCCTGCAGGCAATCAGTGCCCCGAATCATTCCGAGCCGCGGTTCGTGACTGTGACGCATCGACGTGTCCGGCTACGGATATTCTAGCACTCGTTGTCGGGCCGCGACGGCGAAGATGCTTCGATTGGCCTCTACTTTCCCTGCCCAACACTGGCAGGCTGGATGATCGGGGTCTGTTGTGCTGGTAAGGAAGGTGGTGCCGCGTCCATGTAGGCCGGGGAGGGGTTGGAGAGAGGTTGAGCACGTGGTGCCGGTGGCCGCGACATGCGCAAATAGAGAAGATGAGCGTAGGCGTCGAGGCCCGTCATGTCTGCGGCGAAGCGATGGACAAGGGGCGGAGGGTGACCATTCATCGAACCATGACAACGAGCCGCGCATCGGGCTCTTGAGTGAGGCAGTGGTTGGGGCGGTTGAGGCGGCAGACGACGAGCACTTGCGCAGGGGACGAGATGCTAGCTGCGATTTGTTACTATGACCAGCACAACGGGCCTCGCAATCGGGACGATGCCGGAGCAGGGGAAGCGAGTCACTAGCAGGCGGGCAAGGACGGAGTCGGCGGCGATAACGAGCAGGCGGGCGGGAGTGATGGGTTTCGGTACATGGCGCATTTCCGGGGCGCAAATATAAGACCGTCTGTCGTCAAGAGTCGGGGAAGTTGGGCGATGCGCAACGCGGGCGAGAGGCAGGCTGATCGACGATGACGGAAGGCCGCTGCAGCTCGGGAGGATCTGAAGAGAAGGAAAAGAGGTCATGCCCTCCCTGATGCCGTGGCGGTGGGACATGAGGCAAAAAGGGGGTCCTGGCGGGGCAAGGGACTTTGTACTCTCAGGCGGTTGCGGCATATGCGAGGTACATGCGCACCTGCCTCCAAAGGCGCCGAGTGCGACGGGATTTTTGGGCGCCTCTGCCGGGCTTGGTGACGTGCAGGGATTCGGGGATGTTGGTGGGCGCGAGGCTGACGATGGCGGCACATGGGCACTCCGTGCGGATACAGGACATTGGGTTGGACACGGACGAGGGTCAAGGGCGAGACGAGGTTGAAAGCCGAGCCAAGAGCCCTGCTTGCACTCATGATTGGCTTGCGTTGCAAATACGGAGTAACCGCCTCGGTATAGCACAGGGCGAGCAGCGGGCTTCCAGAACTGAGCGGTTGGGCGTCTATGTGGTACAGTACACCCACCGTACCAAGCATCGGGTGCCCTTTTTCCCGTCACGCACGCACCGGCATGTCTGGGAGCCCGATGGCCTGAATGGGTGTGGTACTTCGTACTGCGGCTGCACAAGGAAATCACCGACCGAGATGCTACAATACCCGCACGTTCTGCACGATGCCGGGCCATGAGGCAGCAGCAGGAGTCCGAGTTGGTCTGTTTTAGCTCAACGCCTGTTTCCGAGCAAAGTTCCATCCATCCCTGTGGTACTATCCGTAGTACGTACATACTGTAGTGCGTCACTTAAGTAGGTAATTAGCCAGTCAGACGCCGCCAAGCAAGTAGATACCTACGTACCTCAGCTTGCCAGAACATTAGGTAAGGTATCTAAGTAGGTATCTTTTACCACCTACCCGACAGAAGGAACGAGGAAAAGAATCAAGAGGTGGATTAAGGTCTCCGTTCAACTCCCCTCCTCTCGTCCCAAAAGACGGTCCTTTTGTACCCCTCCTTTCCCTTGCTGGCCCCTTGCTGCTGTAATGGTCCTTCTTGCTCCATCACTTACCTACGGATACCTAGTACTAAGGTAGGTATGATACCGGTACTCCGTATAGACTTTGCCAAGGGACCGCGGGAGAGCCAGTAATACCGTACGTACCGAGCTGCGGTACCTCGGTACCGGGCCGAGGCGGTCGAGGCTTCGCCAATCCCTTGTCCCGAACCCTGCTCCCGGTCGCGGATGCCACGTTGGGAAAAGGCTCGGTTGCCAAGCCCTGCCGAAAAGCGGGTCCGATCTCGAGGTCGATGTAGGGATCTTCCGCATCGGTCACATCGTCATCCCCAAATCCCATGTACTTTGTATCCATCTTTGACCTCTGGCCACGCAGACTGGCTCTCGCCGTGTCGTATCATATCGGCGCGCGCAAATTCAAACACGCAGCGCCCTCGACGCGAGCCCGCTAGTGTGGGCCAAAGTTGACAGATAGCAAAATGCTAATGCATTTGCTGGCCGGTCAGCCAGGGGCCCCAGGCCGCCGCCCCCTTTGCGGCCCTGATATGTAGAGCGCTTCGGCCCTCGGGTGGCATTCGCAGCTAGGTACACAGGTGCGAGTTCTGTCAGAGGGCGTCGAAAAGTCTTTGGTGGCACAAGCCCAGCCGTGCCCGCTGCTATATCGACTCGAGCCCTCCTCGCCGTTGACTGGAGTTACTGGAGCCTCGCGCAGCAACACTTTTCTCCACTGCCCAGTAGCCTCCTCTTGGCAATTTTCCTGCTGCCGCCGCCGCCGTGGCTGCCGCTTGTTGTTGTTGTTGTTGTTGTTGCTGCTGCTGTTGCTGCTGTTGCTGCTGCTGCTGCTGCTGCTGTCGTCGTCGTCATCGTCGTCGTCGTCGTTGCCGCTGCCGCTGCCGCTGCCGCTGCCGCTGCCGCTGCCGCTGCCGCCGCCACGACGTCTCATTCTTGATCCCCGTTCCCCAGGAGGCGGGCGGGCTGCTGCAGCAACTGCCACTCCTGCCGCAGCTGCCACCACTCCTGCCGCAACTGCCACTCCTGTTGCAACTGCGAGTACAGTACCTGCTCCTGCCGCAACTCCCCTGCGGCTGCTGGGCGCCAACGGGACGGACGGGCTGCATATAGCGTGTGTGGGACGGACCAGCCAGGCCCTTGTCTCGCTGTTGACGGGATTTTGATGAGACATCGAGAGAAAGCGAGAAACTGGATCCACGTTTCAAATCATCCTCGACAATCCGCCACGGTTCTCGACGCCACGATTTCGATTCGGCCGACGCACCCACACGCCGGGAATCGTTCTCTTGACCCGCACCCGTACCTTTCCACCCCCTATTCTCACCACCCCCGTGCCGCACAGCACTTGGACGCACGTGCGGCCCGGTCCACTGGCCCTGTCCACTGGCCCTGTCCACGGGCCCTAGCTAGGCACGGCTCTTGATCTGACTTGGCCGTTTGGCCTGAATATCAGGGTCCTCTGGCCAGCCTCGAGGAGCCAGCTTCGATCCAGCCAGCCTCGAGCCAGCACCGCTGACGACATCGACTTTTTGCTTGTTAGGCCGGCTGGCCCACCCCCAATACCATTTTTTCCCGCCCTGCTACACACTACACAGGCTTGGCTGGGGGAGAAACAGCCACCATTTCGATTTTGGTGGGCGACTCGGTAGCCTCTGTAGCCTTCGCAGAACCTGTCGTGGCTCCTCACTCTCGCTGCACCCTCGCTGCCCATAGTTGAAGAGTCAAAAGGCCCTCGCCCAAGATTAAGATCCCTCGTCTCCCGGTGGTCGAGCGTGAACAAGGCTGCGCCAATCACCCCGTACGACACATCACTCATGGCTGCGGGCAAGCTGCTCGTGTACCTGCTGAGGCGCGATCTCAGGGTCTCGGACAACCCCATCCTGCACCACCTGGCCGCGTCTCCGGACCACGGCTACACCCACCTCCTCCCCATCTACGTATTCCCCTCGCGCCAGGTCGAAGTCTCGGGCTTCCTCAAGGATGGCCAGCAATCGCCATACCCCCAGGCCCGGAGCCGGGTCGGCGGGTACTGGCGATGCGGCCCCCACCGGGCCAAGTTCGTTGCCCAGTCCGTCTGGGACCTAAAGGACAGCCTGCAACAGCTCGATAGCGACCTCGTCATCCGAGTTGGAGACACCCGGGATGTCCTCAGCCATCTCATGCAGGGCTTACAGGACCAGTCGCCCAAGCTCGCTGCCGTGTGGATGACGGAGGAGCTGCCGTGGGAGGAAAAGGAGGAGCACGAGGCCGTTGCCGCCCTGTGTTCGGAAAACGACGTTGATTTCAAGCTCTGGCCCGACGAGAAGTACTACATAGACGAGTGAGTATCCCCTGCGGCGGCCCCAGCGGTCCTGGTGACGCTAATCCGGCCTCAGTCGCGATACGGGCTTGGCCAAGCCCGCCGACCTGCCCGATGTATTTACGACGTATCGCAAATCCCAGGAGCCCCTGCGCGAGCGACCTCGAAAGGCACTACCGGCCCCCGCCAAAGCTTTGCTGCCTCCGATGCCGGACGAGTCGGCCATACCGCCCCAGCACGGCCCCTTCGAAATCCCCGCGTCTCTCGATGGGCTCGAGGCGCGCCTGCTGCAGCCGCTCGACATCGGCTTGTCCAATCCGCCCAAGGCCTGTGGCGATGCGCAGTCTGGACACACCTTCCAGGGGGGCGAGCGTAGTGCCCACGAGCGCATCTGCCACCTGCTCCGGTCTGGAGCGGTGTCGTCATACAAGGAGACGCGCAACGGGCTCTTGGGAGCCGACTACAGCACCAAGCTGTCGGCCTACCTCGCCCTCGGGTGCATTTCCGCGAGACAGGTGCACGAGGAGCTGCTGAAATTCGAAGACGGCAAGGCAGAGGCGTACCGGGAGGCGGCCGGATACGCCAAAGGGGAGAATGCAGGAACGGCAGGGATACGCTTCGAGCTGCTGTGGCGCGACTACATGCGGTTGTGCACCGCCAAATTCGGCCGCAAGCTGTTCAAGCTGTCGGGCTTCACGCAGGACAAGAGCTACGACACGAAATGGAAGACGGCCGACAAGGCGGTGGCGGTGCGCGGCCAACAGCCCTCGCCAGACAAGGTGTCGCGGCTCATCGAGAGATTCAACGAGGGCACGACGGGCATGGGGCTCATCGACGCCACGCAGCGCGAGCTCTTCCTCACGGGCTACACGTCGAACCGCGCGCGGCAGAACGCGGCCAGCTTCCTCTCCAAGCACCTGAACATTGACTGGCGCTACGGCGCCGAGTGGTACGAGATGCTACTTGTCGACTACGACACGTCGTCCAACTGGGCCAACTGGCAGTACGTGGCCGGCGTTGGCAACGACCCGCGCGGTGATGCACGCATCTTCAACCCTGTCAAGCAGGCCTTTGACTATGACAAGGACGGCGCCTATGTTCGCACGTGGGTGCCGGAGCTCAAGGACTTGGAGAAGCCCGAGAATGTCTTCCAAGCCTGGACCACGAGCAAGGCCGACCTGGAAACGTGCGGCCTCGTCGAGAACGTCATGGTGACAAACCCTCTCAAGCGCATCGACTTCAAGCTGGACCGGAAGCCTCGGAGCACACGCCGGCCGTTCCCGCGCAATCGCGGCCGAGGCGGCGGCGGCAGCAGTGGCGGCCGTCGAGGTGGCAACGGGAGAGGGCAGGGGCCCGGCCAGCCAGACAACTCGACCGAGGAAAGCTTGGATGATGCGGGGCCCAAGGCTAATTCGGAGTCCAAGGACAAGATTCAACATGGCAATGGGGCCGTGGCACCTCCTCACCAGCCCCGGCCCCCAACAGGCCCCAGAGGCAAGTACAGCAACGGTCCGCATGGATACGTCGCCAACGGCGGCTACAATGGCGGCTACACCGGCGGTTACAATGGCGGCTACACCGGCGGTTACAACGGCGGCTGGTACCCAAACTATGGCATGCGGGGACGAGGAGGACAGTACGGATACGGCCGCGGTGCCGGTCGATGGCACGGCCCAAGGACGGGGTATGGATTCAGGGGACATCAACAGCCGTGGCAGCCCATGTACGGGTCAGCCCCGGCCTGCCCCCCGCTCCCGAGTGTACACCCCAGCGCGCATGGATGACCGGGCAGGCCGTGGGAACATGTTTCCGGTTTCAGCGCTGATGAGGCGAGCTTGATTGGGTAAAGTAGCGGTGCGGAGATTGTTGTTGCGATGAAAAGGGAAGAGGGGGGACCCAAATTGAGGAGCGATGATTTGCGAGTTGCACCAGGTTCCTGGCAAGCGCAGTGGTTTGGATATGGACAGACTGAGGGCTATTTGCTTGTTTTCAAATCTGCATGTATTACGGACGCGCCACGGAATCACTTGGGTAGGACGTGAACGGGGGGGTTGGGAGGCAGCATCAGAGGTAGGCTGCACCATGAACACGGGCCTGTATACTTTAGGCGAGTGCAATAATCATGTCACTGTTTACCATGAGGGAGGGAGTCGTACTCGGATTGGTTGGTGGTGATGAGGCGACGAGTGGCGATGCCAAGGCAAGACGCGTGCATAACTGGTGGTATTGCGAGGCCTAATGTAAAGTACATTGCGCATCCGGCGGCTCAGAAGCCGACCTTCTTCTCCTTGTCCTTGATGGGGAAATCACTGCCGGTAAACTTCTTGTATTGGTCGCGGATGCCGTCGGAGATCATTTCGTCCTTGGCCTGCTCGGCGGCCGATTCGTTGCTCTGGTCGCCCTGGCCGAGCACCTTTTCCTGGAACATATCGACGGCTTTTACCGGCGTTAGCGTCTTTCGATGCCTTGCTGTGAGAAGTCGGGGGCAGAAGGGGGGAGGGCGATACCTTTGTCGAGGCCGTCTTCGTCCCTCTCGCCCTGCGCGCCACCGCCGGCGGCGCCGTTGAGCTTGTCCATGAAGCCGCCGCCGGCGGATGATTGGCCGGCTTGATTGTTGTCCTTGTTGTCGCTGCTGCCGCCGCCGGTTGCCTTCTTGAGGAAGTCCATGACGATGCCGTGGGTTCTCGAGTGCTTTCTAGGGCTGGGACTTTGTGTGGAGGTGCTGGAGGCGAGGAAGAAGCGTGCTTGTAAAACAATTGAGGGCAAATGGAGGGGTAGGAGAGGCTGTTTGTTCGCTCGACAGGGATATATGATAGGATTGACGTATTTCGGTAGTGCAAGGACGCTCCTGTCTTGTAACAGGAGTCTGGACTCGGGCAATGATGCAAGGACAGTGCAGCCAAGCAGGAGGGGAGGGTGGGGCGCGGTATTTCTTGGTTGAAACGGCAGCACCTTATCTTCAGTCCTGGTCTTGGACTCTTGGTGCTCCTCTCCACCCGGCTTGAGGAGAACGAGATGGAGCTTAGACATGGCTTCTACACCCAGCATGGGGAAGCGGAGGGGCACAAGTCTTGGAAGCCAGCTGAACGGACGGACTCTCTCCCTCTCAGTAGGCAAGACAACCTGGGTCTCTGTCTTCTTGGACGAGCCAGACAGGCGGTGCTTGGAGGGAGCTGAAATCCCCCCCGCTTTCCCCCTTCCTTTCAGCTGGCGAGGGGTCGAGCCCCTATGACGTCGGGCTGCTCACTCCGTACTCTTTAGTGTTTATTATACGTACAAGCAAGAGGTTGGTTTTGCGGGGCTCTCGGCCAGATCGGGAGATCTAAGACCGTGGGGTTCCGGGGGCGGAGCGGCCGGAGCGGCGAAGCTGCGTCAAGGGTCCAGTTTATGTTCGTCTTTTCACCCTTTTTGCTTGTGATTACTCCGTGTTTGAAAAATGGCGAGATTTTGAAATATCATCTGGCTTGGACCGGTGTACATGTCGGATTGGCACTTCTCTGCATCCCACAGACTACCATGCTCCTCGAGCCAGTCTCAAGACTTGGTTCGGCCAAAACCTGCCTCGGATCCGCCCGCATGACGTACATGGGTGTTGCACTTTGCCTGGGACACTGATTAAACGTGGGATGGGTTGGAGTGGCCTGTCATGCAGCCGCGTTTCTCACATGTCCTACGACACTGACTCCCGCTCACCTGATACCCTACCGCCATGTTGAATATCGATTTCAGTTTGCCTACTAGGACGAATCAAGGGAGCCGAGTAGACACAAAGCCACTCTCCTCTCGAATCATCGTGCTCTTCCATCCTCTCCCTCCTTCATCTCCATCCCTCTCATCCCCCATTTCCCCCCTGCCCCAATCCGCCCCCTTCCACATACACCCACTCTCCCCGCGGCTTCAGGATGGGTGGTGATACAGCATGCGACTTACACACATCATTCGCCTTCCTCCCGTGGCGACGAGAGGGGGAAGAGGAGGAGGTATGACCAAGGCAACGCTCTCTGGCCCCCCTGTCGGGCCAAGGATCTTTGAGCGGCCAGCTTGTGCGGATACTGGAGCTGGGGCAAGCCATCTTTGCGTCCCAGGGCCCAGCAAGTCGCGAGTGGCTGCTTGCAGTGTCGACCTCCCCGGTTGTGAGTTCACATCGGAACGCGGCCGAGCAGGACAACGAAGCTGGGTGGCAAATCGTTGACGTGTTGAGATGGGGGCTTGTGCAGATGGGCAAGCTGGGTCATAGGGGAAAAGCTCTCCATCACCGGCCGTATCGAGCTGCGACGTAGCGACACGGGGACTGCTGCTGGTGCAACCCAAAGTTTCAAATCTACCGCCCGAAGCCTTGCTCTTAGACATGTTGACCGCTGCTGCCTCACCACCTTGAGCAGCGCAGCAGCAGCAACAACACCCATGACTCCCGTCATCAGATCTGCACCGTCGATAGTCGGCTTGGCCCAGTGGCGGTCGCAGGCTCACCCTCAGCGGCATCAACAAGGGAGTGTCAGTACCGACCCGTCACTTTACCCCGGAGCCAGCAGACGCTACAACAAGATGAAGGCCTTGAGGGGAGCAGCGTCGAGGCACTCGCCAGAGATACGACACGTCCTCATCCCCCCTTTGTGACGGCGGCAGGGGCACCTCGTCCCCTCGACTGGTGCTGTCCGTGTACGTACTGACTGGCACACGCTGGCATGGATTCTTTCAGTCACTCGCTCTCATACCCGCTGCGGCCTATATCGCCTGGCAGAGGTATTCAACTACTGCCAGTCCTACCTATCAAGAGCGCCGGCCCCTGTGCCGTCTCGGCCGGCCCTGTAAAACCATGACGCCATGTCCATCCAAGTATTCCCACGTGAAGAGAGCCTAAGAGGACGGAAGCAGAGGAAAGAGATGGAGGAATAGCATGGCGAAAAGCCAAGCTCTACATGGGCATGGGCATGGGCATGGAAGGCGGCGCCCAGGGCCGTCACTGGCTCCTGATGCTCCGCTCACCCGAAGCTGCCACTGCGACGTGGCATCACACTGTAGCTGCGCCGTGGAGGAGCATCTGCAACAGCCTGGACTACGCGCTCGACATCAGTGCCGACCGCCCCTTTGACGCACCGGAGGTTGTCGAGCGCCACCGTGTTGCCGCCGGGCTGGACGCGGCCGCGGCCGAGGAACTCGGCACGGCTGTCCGGAGCGTGGAGCCCCGGTCCTGCCGCGGCTGGGCGGTCGAGGTCTTGAGGAAGCTTCAGGATAGGCTCCTGGTCCTCGACGTCTGGGTTGAGCGGCGAGGCCATGGCTGGACCGGCGATGGCGGCCTGGAAGAGATCTCGGCGCCCAACACCCCTTTTCCCGGATGAGGAGGAGAGATGAAGCGGAGCTATCTCGAGTCCCGGGCCTCCCTCCGCGCACGTGAAAGCACTCGACCGATCCCCCCTCCCAGTTGCTTGGCAGACAAGCGGGAGGGCAACGAGGGGAAGACGCGGGACGGGAGAAGGCCCACCGAGACCCAAGCGAGGACCCAGAGAGAGGAGAGGAGAGGCTCGCGGGATTTAAGCAGGCCCCGATGCCCCGGCGGGAGGGCTAAAGGGGGAAGCAAGCGTGCAGGCGTCTTGTATGTAGCAGGACATGGTTGATTGGGGGCAGACGCAATGCCATGCCGCCTATATGGCCTGTGCTTTTTCCCACGTTTCACTGCGCGAACTGGGTTTTTGTTTGCTGCTCCGTCTTCCCTCTCCTCCACCCAGCCTCGTCCTGTCACCACCACGCCCTATGGACGATACGCCTCTGTCCTGTCCAGGCGTCCAATCATTTATTCGGGAACCCAAGGCTTGTTGCGGCTACTTGCAACGAGGCACCGGCAGCCCCGAGGCCTCCCAGCTCTCTCGTCTCTCTCTCTACGCGGCCGCCTTCAACCGGACCAGGCTTTTGGTGCCAGATCGAACCGCCATTTGGCCTTGATCGGTGGCTTTCAAGCTCTACCCTGCTCGCCTGCCTGCCTCCCTACCCTTGTTGTTGGCCGCCGTTCCTCTCCCTCCCCCCTCCCTCTATAGATGGCGACTTGCGAAGCAGCTTCCAGGCACCATCATGAACAGCACCGCGTCCCGCGGCAAAACCGAGACTGACGACGCACCGCTCCGGGCGCCATGGCGACGCCGGCCTGCAACCGCGATCCGCACCTGTCGGGCGAGCAGCCGGCCTATGTCGTCAAGCCAAGCGCGCGCCACACGCACACCGTCATCCTGCTGCACGACGTGGCCTCGAGCGGCAACATGTTTGGCCGCGACCTGCTGAGGGCCGGCCGGACCTCGTCGGGCAAGACGCTCGACCACCTCTTCCCGGGCGTCCGCTTCGTCTTCCCCACCGCCCAGCGCCGCCCCTGCTGCGCCCTCGGCCAGCTCAAGGTCGGCCTGTGGTTTGACATGGCCCGCTTCCAGGAGCCGAGCTTCCGCCAGGATCTGCAGCGCGAGAGCCTCTGCGTCTCTGCCCGCCAGATTGTCGTCCTCTTGCGCTGGGAGATGAGGCTGGTGCCCGCCACCAACATCCTCATCGGCGGCCTGGGCCAGGGCTGTGCCATGTCGCTCGTTGTCCTCCTGAGCCTGGGCTTCCGGCTCGGCGGCGTCATCGGTATGAGCGGCTACCTGCCTTTTCAGTTTGAGCTGCAGATGAACACGGCCGAGGACTCTTCGACTGACGACGACGACGACGACGACGACTACGATGACGAAGACGACGACGACGACTATTATGACGACGACGACGACGACGACGAAGAGTATGAAGATGACGATGGCCGCGAGAATGGCAGCAACGGCGCCCTGGAGCCGCAGGACCCCGTTGTGCGAGCCCAGATCTTCGAGAGGACGCTGCTGCAAATCAAAAACGCAGACTCCCCGACCAAAGAAAAGACCTCATGCGGCACGCCCATCTTCCTGGGCCACGGCGCCGACGACACGGCCGTCCCGTGCGAGCTGGGCGAGCAGGCTGCCGGGGCCATGAGGTCCGTCGAATACCAGGTGGAGTGGAGGTGTTACCCCGGGCTTGGGCACGGATACCACGTCCCGGGCGAGATGGACGATATTGTCGACTTTGTGCGGTCCAAGGTTGGGCTGGAGCCACGCGCCTAGCATCAGGGGAGGTCGTCTCCTACAGCATGCAGGCGTTGGCACGACGCTGCATGCTAGGATTTCTCCCATGTATTGCATCGGCCGGATAATTGGAAGAAGAATGGAGGAGCGGGGGTCTCTAGGTTGAAACTTCCGTCAGTATACACATGGTTCATGGCAGAGCACATTTCGGGAACCCCCTCGTCGCTCCTTTACACCGCCAAGCACCTCGGCTCGGGGAGGCTGCGCGTCAGCACCTCGAGATGTTCCTGGGTTTCAGGATTGCTCATGATGCAGATATCTCGCGCCTGCACAAGGCATTGGAGTCGTGGACCGCGGTCAAGTTTGCCACCGCCTTTGCGGAAAGTTACTGGGCCGAGTCGCAGGCCACCAGGGGCTTGAATCGACGGGGCTCTGAGCCCACGGTATCTCTCTTGTCCTAGAAGAATGAGATCACTTGCCAGCAGCTTCACTCGAAGGTTTTCAAACGCTGGAATTGCCGTCGGTCTGCAGGGGCGAGGATGACGTGCCATGCTAACAAGTTTCATCACATGCCGTGGTGCCGAGGTCGGTCGTGGCACAAGTGATGCCAACAAGCATCAGCCCCGGCCCCCAAGTGACCTCGGCTGGGTGTTATGATGTCGGCATGAAAGAAGTATCAGGAGAGATTGTGTTGGGCTCGTTTTTCAGTAGCCCCACGAAATGAATGGCATGAAGCCATTCGCGAGCCGAGATTGACCAGAGCGGTGGCAGCCCTCGTCATCAGCAGGTTTTCGTCTTCCTTGTGTGCTTCACAGCTTCGTCGAGCATGCCTGATAAGAGCGTGTGATGCGTACGGCCGAGGTTCTTTGCAACGCGTAGCGAAGAATCCCGGCACGAAGCAACACTTTGCTGTCGTTGGGACCGGAACGGGGATGCTAGATATCTAGAGGTCAGGCCATATGCAATGTGCGCCGCAGAGAAACGGGTTTTCATTCCCTCGTACCGCCCTATCCGCGGCAAAACCTGACCTGCTTGGGCCTCGACGGCCCGTCGCGCCGTGGCCCAACGGCAAGCAGCCGGTAGTCTCATAGGTCGCTGTGCCAAGCATGACGAGACCATTTGTGCGACGCTCCCTTGATGCACCGGCTCGGGCTCGCCGGAGTCTCCGTCTCCCTGCACTGCGGGTTTCCTGGCCGCCCCGCTTCCTTGGCCATTCCCATGGCTTCGTCGGCGTTGGTTCTGCCATGAGGTGATGGCGAGCGCTCGCTTCCATGTCTGCCGGTAAGCACGAGTCCCCGGCTGGTCTCCTTGGACACGAGGTTCCGCAAACAAACTTTGTCGCATCGGGGTTGACGGAAATGACCAACAGCGGGCAACATGCTGCGAGCATCGATCATTCTGATATGGAGAGCGAAGTGAATAGCAATCCGAAACAAACTGGTGTGTCTACGTAACATGATCGCACCATCGACGAGCCTTGTCCGATAGATTGTAGTTGATCCCACCCGGATCCTCTAATCATGTTGAAATGGCCACTTCGTACCCTAACTAGTTGCTTAGCTACTAGCGACATTCTACGGAAGCTCCCCATTCGCTCAAGATATAAGAGCTAGAAGATGGGCTGCAAGGCCCTTGCGGTGGTCCCTCCCTCCCCGACTGATTGGGCCTAAAGCGGCGGCGTGGGTTATGGTAAAGGTGCCTGTGGATTGACTCGAGGCGTCTATAATCAAGCCATCTATATACAATCAAGTCGGCAGACGTGCCATGTCTCCTAGATTTATGACTGAAAGAAGGAGCGCCAAAAGTCGATTGCGGAGGGTATCAAGAAGCAGTCGCTGTTAGCCGGGTTATCATGTTCATGATAACAAAGGCAGATAGAATGTTTGCCAGGTAAATGTATATAGACTCATTATCGTCAGTTGTAGACAGTGTGAAAGGCCTCTAGTGAGTTGATACAACTAACTAGTCCCTATGCTGTTTACTATCAAGATAGAGAAGAAAGAAAGAAAGAAAGAGAATCTACTACATGAGAGCACAATAGCATTTTATAGCTTCGAGCCAATGGAAGGTTCTAGAAGCTAGGCGGCGCAGCCGCCGTTAAAGCGGCTTGCCCGTTACATTACCTCCTCCCTTCCAACGTTTCCTCTTCCGGGGTCGTGGCAATCTGTGGCAAGATGACTTGAGAAGGTGACACTCCTTTATGCTTCTTCCATTGCTTCCATGCATCGGTGTGTCGAATAGTAGTAAGGGGTTCCCACGTAGGCTGCGAGTAATCATGCCATTTTACGAGCACCTTCTTATGCGTACCTTCCATTCTTTCATCCAGAATTCTTTCAACAAGGTACATCTTTTCGCCGTCCACCAGCACCGGTGGGGCACTCTCTTGATCGAGTTTCTGCGAAGGCAATGGGTCTCCGGGGACTGGCCGGAGTAGGTCGACGTGAAAGACTGGATGGATGCGCCCAGGCACATCCAACCTGTAGGCATGTGGGCTAACTTCCGCGAGCACTTGATATTTGGCATGTAGCCAATCGAGCTTCTTGCAGGGTCGCGATGTTTTGACATTTCTCAAGTTGAGGTATACCCAATCCCCAGGCTCGTATCTCGGTGCGGCTGTCCTGTGCTTGTTGGCTTGCGCTTGCTGTATTTCCTGGGCCATAGCTATCGCTGCTTGCGCAAACTCCGTGGCGTCCTGTAGTCTCTGAATAAAATCCTCCGCTGTCGCTTCCCCCTGCGTCGTGTCTTCCGTTCTTCGATGCTCAACTAATTGGATTGGCTCGTTGTGGTAGCCGTGCATGAAGAAGAACGGACTCAGTCCGGTGGAGGTTGCTTCCTCTCGTTAATAGTCGCCATCGCGATTGGAAGCAAGTCTAACCAGTTCTCCTGCAGATAATTCGTCCATATCCGAAGAATCCTCTCTACCTCTTGGTTCATTCGTTCTGTTGCACCGTCGGTTTGTGGATGGTACGCCGTCGACAACCGCTGCTCGATCCCTAGCATCTGACAGAAACTTTTCCACATACCACTGACAAACTGGGGACCCCGATCACTGGTTATAGCCGTTGGGATGCCATGGACAGGGTAGTGTCGTTCGAAGAGTCTTCTTGCAACCGCTTCTGTGGAAATATCGTTCAATCCTTCGAGTTCGACGCCTTTGGTGAGTCGGTCCGTGACCACCATGCAGTTCGTCGCGCCATCTTTCCCCGACGGTGGGAGGTCAGTAATAAAGTCAATGGTAATTTCGCTCCATATGCGTTGCGGAATAGGGAGCGGCTTTAGGAGTCCTTTCTTTGTATCCCTCCAGATGGTGTTTCGTCCGCAAACCTCGCAGTTGCGCACAAACCGACGTACATCGCTAGCGGCACCCGGCCAGAAGAAGCGTCTCGACAGAGTCGAGTACGTGAGGTCCCTTCCAGGATGTCCGGTGATATGAGAGTCGTGAGTTTCCTGGATGATCTTTGTACGTAGCGGCTCCGAACCGGGTATCCAGACGCGTTCTCTAAAGCACAGCAGGCCTCTATTGTCTAATGAGCATTCTGAAATGCTGACAACCTTCTCCTTCTGTAAGTCTGTTGGCACACTCTTCGCTCCATCTGCTACCAGCTTCGTGAGTTCTTGATAAAGCTTGTCTTCTTGCCGTGCGGCGTGCCACAGCTGCTGTAACTCCTCATCTTCAAATATCCTGATCTCTTTTCCGAAGTTGATTTCCTGGGCACCCTCGGTGTTGGTAGACAATGTCGATATTGGGACCCTTCTAAGGTGATCATTTTGGAATAGCCTCATAATGCGTCCCTTTAGTCGTTCATCGGAGTAGTTGGCCGGCATATCCTGGTCCCGTCGAGAGAGTGCGTCAGGCAATCCGCCCTTGCGGCCCGGCCTCCATTCGAGCTCGAATTGGAACCTGGACAGGAACTCCGACCACCGCACTTGTCTCTCTGTCAACCTCCTTTCCGAGTAGAAGTACCTCAGGTTCTTGTGGTCCGTTAGGATCTTGAAGTGCTCTACTGCCCGTAGCTCTGGTTCCCACTGCTCCAAACATCTGAGAATGGCGAGTAGCTCCTTGTCATGGATAGCGTAGTTCGCTTCGGCTGCCGAATGTTTCTTCGAGAAGTATGCGACAGGTCGTACCAGTCCATCCTTATCATCTCTCTGCAAGAGCACGCCTCCCGACGCGAATCCTGAAGCGTCTGCTTCCACGATAGTCTCCCTTTCTGGATGGAAGTGTGCAAGGATCGGGGCCGTGATCAACAAGTCCTTGAGCTTCTCGAAGGCTTCTTCGCACAATTCATCCCAACGGAATGGCACGTCCTTCTTCGTTAGCCGCGTTAGCGGCTCCGCTATCACCGAGAACTCTGGCATAAACATCCTGTAGAAGTTCGCGAATCCAATAAAACTCCTCACGGACTTAACATTCGTCGGGTTGCCCATTCCTTCACAGCCTCAACCTTCTCAGGGTCGACTCGGATCCCACACTCCGCCTCGATGATAAACCCAAGGTATTTCACAGCCTTGACTTCGAATTCACTCTTGTTGATATCCAGTTGCAGCCCGGCGTCCATCAGTCGTTGGAGGACCTTGCCGACCTTGTCGCGGTGGTCTTGCAGGCTTCCAGAGGAGAAGATCAGGACATCGTCGATATATGCTGACACAAAATCGTCTAGGTAATCCTGGAGCGCGCTGTTAATGTACCGCTGAAAGGCTGCTGGTGCGCCTGTCAGGCCGAATGGAACTACCAGCCATTCGAAGGATCCATAGCGCGTTCTGAAAGTTGTCTTTTCCTCGTCGCCGGGGGCGACCCTGATCTTATGGAACGCTGCTATAACATCTACCTTGGTGAACCACCTTGCCTTGGCTATCGTTCGCAAGGTCTCGCTCAGTAAGGGCAAGGGATAGCGGTCCTCTTCGTTATATGGTTCAAACCTCTGTAATCCACGCAGAAGCGGATGCCTCCGCCGGGCTTCTTCACCATAAGGACTGGTGCCGCGGCTGGCGAGCTGCTGACTCTAATAAATCCCTTGTCGAGTAGTTCTGTGAGAGTCTTCCGTAGTACCAATAGCTCCTCGCGGGACATGCTGTAAAGCGGTCCCCAGGGTAGGGCTTCTCTCGGCCATGCTCGTCTTTCAGCACTTCGATCTTCAGGTCCACACCTGGCCGATGAGGGGGCAGCTGGTCGGCCAGTTGCTGAGAGAAAGCTCGAGACCACTTGTGGTACTGTGGTGGCAGCTTCTCCATTACGTCAGTCTTCGGTTTCGGTCTTAGGGCCTTGTCAATATCCGCCATCGTGACCGAGTGAACTCCAATGCCGCCTTTGCGTTTGTCACGGCGTGCTTCTGCTAAAAGGTTGCGGCCATGACATTAGAGACATCTAGCTGTGGAGGCTGGTAACGTCGTCGGTCTCGTACTTGAACTCCATTGGACCCGATCTCGAGATATCCTTCCTTCGCATGGATGTGAACATCCTGGTCTTCCATCCATCGTTTACCCAGGATCATATCCCAGTTCAGATCGTCGATGACGTACATGAAAACACGATGCTGCTGATGTCCATCGAGGTCGATCGACACATACGTGATCTTGTCGATTTTGACCTCCTTGCCGTCTCCCGCTGCATTCTCCAAGATGCGCGGCTGGACGCGTATATGTGGCAACTGGAGAGAGTGAAATGTGCGCTTGCTAACCGCGCCGTAGCAGAGGCAGCCATAGTCGACAAGAGATGGCACGAAGTCTGTGCCGTTCACCCTGACGTCTGCTATGAACGGTTCTCCGTCCATTTTGCTTTTCCGCTCACATCCCATTCTCTCACAGCCGCCGCGTGTCCCTAGTCTGAATCTTCATCGTTATGAGAAGAAGTATCGTCTTCGGCGACCTCGGCTTTAGTGACCGCTGGTCGTGACGGGGTCACGGCATTGACCTGAGTGCGTCGGGTCGTGTTTGCGGGTCGGATAGGCGCAGCCAATGGACAGCGCTCGATTCTGCAGTTGTCTCTTCCACAACGGAGGCAACGCCCTTCACGGTAACGGGCGTCCATCTCGGCCTGGTCGACCCACTTGGCACGCTTGCCCAACAGCGCTTGGTCTTCTGGTCGCTTGGATTGGTAACCATATGTGTTCTTATCACTGCGGGTGCGCGCAGCGTTCACTTTCGCGGATGCTTGTAGAGTTGGTTCCCATTCCATCATATCCTCTCGTCTAACTTCGGTTTTCTGGCCAGGCTGTTTCTGGGCAGCCTGGCCTCCATGATTCTGGTGGTTGTCATAGTTGTCCGAACTCTTTGTGTTGCCTCGAGGCCTTTTCCACTGACCCAACAATTCCATCTGGCTGCTCAGCGAATCGCACCTCCTCGCCAGCCCAACATAGCTGCTGATGGCAGAGGGTCAGAGCCTATGAGGGCTGCTTTCATTTTATCGTTTAGTGCCTCCTGGAGGTAGGAAATCTTGCTGTCATCTGGCCAATACTTGGCGTTGGCATTGGCGATCTCCTCTCAAAGCGGGGTAAAAGGACGTGAACGGTTCATTCTCTCCTTGCTTAATCGAATGCAGGTTGCGTGTAGCTCTCTGCTTGCGATCCCTCTCCCGTACAGCAATTCGAGGCGGTTGAGTAGTTCAGCAACATTGAACGTTTTCTTCTCGGTTTGCATCTCCACAAATGTGGTCACGTTGTCTTTAGCCTTGCCTTCTAGGCTCATGAAGATGTACATAAAGTGGCCTTCTGCATCTCCAAGGGCTTCTTTGTCGACTCGTAGCTTTCCTTCGGTTTCTAGTTTCCAGCTTCGCCACTGGGCCTTGTCGCCGCCGAATTTCGGTATGTCTCGTAATTTGGGGCGCTTGGTTGGGTGAGGGTTGTGAGTGGCGACCACACGAGTGTCCTCAATGGGGACAGCCGGGGTGACAGATGGCGTTGGCTCTAGGAGTTCAGACGAACGGGCTTGCTGGTGTTGTTGGAGTTCCAGGGCAATAAAACGTTCTTCAAACTGGGTGTTTCTTCGGGAACTCTCTTCTCTCAGACTTCGTATCTCGGCAACCAGGGCGCTGAGGACGTCCGGCTGCATGTTGTTGTTATCTTCGGCCATCGCGACTTCGCTGAACGCTAATAGTTCGACGGGACTCAGTTTGGTGTCTTCAGTGTCTTCGGTGTCTTCGGTGTCTTCAGTGTCTTCGGTGTCTTCAGTGTCTTCAATGTCTTCAGTGATCTTGATAGTATGTGAAAGGCCTCTAGTGAGTTGATACAACTAACTAGTCCCTATGCTGTTTACTATCAAGATAGAGAAGAAAGAAAGAAAGAAAGAGAATCTACTACATGAGAGCACAATAGCATTTTATAGCTTCGAGCCAATGGAAGGTTCTAGAAGCTAGGCGGCGCAGCCGCCGTTAAAGCGGCTTGCCCGTTACAGACAGCACCTTAGGCTAGAGATGCATATATTGTCCACAGGTCAAAAGAAGCAATATAAAGACCAAGGGACGACGTACGATGACGCCATATGCCTGCTCTATACTTTTCCGCTCCACGAACCACCACTATGCTTGGGCAAGGGCAATTAAGAGCGCTACTGGGT
Source organism: Hirsutella rhossiliensis (assembly GCF_020360975.1). NCBI lineage: Eukaryota > Fungi > Ascomycota > Sordariomycetes > Hypocreales > Ophiocordycipitaceae > Hirsutella > Hirsutella rhossiliensis. Next base: position 3,723,126 of record NW_025408670.1, read on the forward strand.
ACTGTAGGGCTCGTGCAGTGGCTCATCGGTCGTAAACTTCTTGAACCTGACTCTCGCTAGAGTTGAGCCTGGTTGGTGCCATCAGTGGCCAATGCATATATATAATCGATATATTCAGTAACAGGAGGAGTAGCGTAGCGCCACTGCCACATCTTCATTTGTTTCAGAGATAAAGGGATAAGCAGGGAAGCAGAACTCTACGACATCCTCCCAAGCAGAAGTATAGACTACGGTTTTTTAAGGAGCATTAGGCAAGATAGTAGCCTCCTGATAACAGGGCAGGCGACTCTGAAAAGAACCCTCAAAGAGTCGCTAACGTTGCTTACTGGCAGGGTCATCAAGCTTCGCGATAACAGACGGCATAGGGCAAGGGAAGAAACTCCGCCTCATTGAGTCAACAGCAAAGTCATGTGAGTCTCACTCCCTACAGGCAAGTCGGCCAAAGCTAAGAGGGGTAGACAGACAGTGACGCATGCATATGATCGGTCCTGTCGCCCTCCAAGTGCTTCAAGGAACCCCAGCGAATATTAACAACCCGAGGGATAGGCTATAACTTGTCGTATTGGCCAAAGAGTCGGCAGACAGAGCCTCTTGGGCTATGAGACATGACCCGGACAAAAGATTCGCATCTCAGGACTAGGAACCTAGTCTTAGGTTGGTCCGCCCTTCTGCAGTCTTAACCTTCTTGCCGGGCCGTTTACCATGGGACAACTAAGCACGGCTGTCCTAATACAGAAACTCCACAGGGCGAGCAAAGAAACCATCAAGATGTCAGCAGACACTAAAGCCCGAAAACCCCGGCATGCATCTGAGCTTACAACGAGCTGCGAGCCATCCGCTGCACATCAGCTGCCGCACGACCGGCAGCAGCGTAGCTCGGCAGGAGGTGACATGATAGTACTACGCCATGTGCTATGCGTGACATGGATGAAAGCCGGCTTCACGATCTATCACAATGTTGGGACCAGGGTTGCGATTGGACCGATCAAGCATGCTGTAATGCGGGACATGGGCACGTATCGCGCACCCACGGATGACGCTCGTGCTTTGTGTACTGTACATATGTATGTATGAAGTATATTAGCACTCACTAAAACTTCGTGTACAGCCACTTTGAGATGTCAGATTGGGTAAAGGCCATTGCAGCTAGGAGTTCACCTCGGCTCGGCACCTCTGGGCCCCCGACGGTGACGAGACGCACCTCGTGAAACCAACCGCACGGCAGAAGAAACAAGGGGTTGCGAGACTGCAACCAATCAAGCCTTCTCGTTTTATCTGCGATCATCCATCATCTGCAGTGTGTTCACGACGGCGCCCACCGGCCGGATTTCAAGGCTCTTCGTGACCGGCTTGGGCGCCTCAAACACCTCTGCGAGCTCCTGCAGCGTGCGGTCCTTGGTCTCGTGGAAGTACAAGTACGTGAAGACGGCGTCGAAGAGATCACAGAAGACAAATGCGACATTGAAGTAGTTAGCCAGTCTTGTCAAGGCCGGGCTGCTGCAGTACAGGACGACGGTGGAAGCCAGGCACCCGGCAGGATGGCGCGCGTTGACGCCAGCTGCGTCTCAGCATATACATGGACTGTAGCGGAGTCAAGCTAAGGGTATCTGTCATGAGGAGGGCCCTCAGGGAGCTGAGCTCAGGATGGAATTGATGCCGGTGAGAGGTATAATATAGGGTATATAGTTAGACTAGGTCTACTAGCAAGCAGTTTAAATAGATAGTTAGCCGCTATAAGTGGAAGGGGGGTCTAGGAGGTCCTTCTTAAAGGAAAGTCGAATTATAGGTATATGATATTATATATCATTCGCCCTTAAGGCTTGACCTTTAGCCGTTAAGCTCCTTATATTAATAACTTAATAGGTATTTAAAGCATTTTATCTTCTATATTAACTTAAATATACTACTTAACGCTAAGCGTAAGCAGAAGCCTACTAGAGAAGATAGTATAAGCAATATTAACTTTATATAATATAGAGGCTATTCTTAGAGTAGGGAGATAAACTAGCCGCTATCTTAAAGTAACCTCTCCGTAACTATAACCTATAATAACTATAGTATCCTTAAAAACGAGAAGCTTATTGCTTTTATAGAGATAAAGGCAGACTAAGAAAAGGCTTAAGTGCGCCTATATAACGAGTTCGATAACTAGGAGGCTATTTTAATATACCTTTATAATACCTACTTACCCTCAAGCGTATAATAGTTATAGTGCTTTATTAAAAAGCATTATAACCTCTGTTGAGGAGAGTGGGCATAAGAGGCCAGAGTCATGCTTAGTGGACCTAATAGTTATGCACAAGGGAGCCTGCCTGACCAACATGACTCCCCTAGTCCAAGGGCATGATGTGGGCCTGACTTAAGTACAGGAACATCCCAATGCCCTCTTTTGGCTAGCTATTTGTGGTCACTGTACCTATATAAGCCCCCGCCTTGTCCCAATAGATCAAGACATGCATCATCAAGTTCACCTTTCTATATCCCTATTTCTTCCACTGTGCTCTCAAGCCTCTGCTTGAGAACTTCTATATCTAGGTAACGTATAGTATAAAGGCAAGCAATAATAATTTTAAGAGCTATCTGCTTAATAGAATAAACTATCTATTTAAGCTCGTTAAAGCGATAAAAGGCATATTAGGTAATTAAGAACGAGATTTTATTAACAACTAAATATAGGACGAATTTTTAACCACGCGTACCTAATCTAGCCCTAGCTATAACCACCTAGGAGAGCTCTATATAACTGCATCTTAAATAGGGGCTTAATCTTATTGCCAGGGAATACCGCTACGCCTTGAAAGCGATACCAAGTATGTCTCGCCCTTGGCTAGAATAGATCGGAGAGTGCGGCGAGAACTATTCTGTGTCCTAGCGACTAGGGATTTCTTGCCGCCATACGATCTACTGCAATTGGAAGCAGGCGAGCTCTTAAGGAGGTGGGATGTCCACCCACGGTGGCATCTATAGGGGCCTTCTTCACGGGACCCTTACCGCCGAATCCTAGATCCCAGGATCACAAAGAGCCTCCACGGACGACCTAAAAATACTGTATAGCCTATTCCTACGAGTGTGGTGGTTAACCAAGCGGGTAGCCGACGCCGAAAGAGTCAGATAGTGGCGGGCAAGAAGACGGCCATCCTCAGGTCGGGCAAGACGACAGGCGTTCGGGCTACTGGGCGCAGAAGTCGACCGAGCGTACGGAGGCAGCAGTCGGAGTGGGAGCTCATAAGTGATAATGAGAAGCAAGCGCCGCGACCGAGCTCGACTGGTCGTTTGGGTTCCCGTAAGCCGCCCGCTGCCTCAGTGAGCTCGACTGCACCGAACCCGCGCAGCGAAACTGGCATCAGAGAGTGGGTTATTGTTCGGACAAGCGAGAGGGTGACTAGATCCATGGCATCTTCGCAGGGTGCGTTGGAAATCTTGCCTTCCTCGCGCCTATAACGGTAGGTTCTGGCTGTGCATATATGTCACTGCCTGCTGCGTAAATTTTCTCTGTATCGATTCTCAGAGTACCGGAAAATAGTGTTAAAGAGCTGGACGGGCGCATCATAGTAACTCATTGAGTAGCGATGACAAGGCTATCAGATTGGCTGTAGAAGAGGTCGTCTTAGATGTTGTGTGGATGAGTGGGTGCTCTCACCGCCTGTGATGGGCTGAAGTGGCGTCTACGACGAATCATCCATACAGCCCGTGCAAGGAGCGCCCGGCTAGTAAAGTGGTTGGGCCCGTATATCAATTGGCTTCAGTATATGCCTGAGCTTACATATGTGCATACAAGTAGATCATGGTGCTCATATCTCATTTACCAGTTGAACCCCTAACCCCTTTGTCAACCAGCATTCCAGTTCCTGCCGTATATGCTTACGGAAAGCAGAGCCCTTTTATTTGCTAGCTCCGTTGAAAGCGAGAAGGTTGACGGTGCCGTCAGGGACACCGGACAGGGCGTTCTTGGTGGCAAGTTCCTGGATGCGGCTGCAAAGAGCCTGAGGGCTGCTGAAGCCCTCAAGGGCAGCGAGGTAGGCACCGAGACCGGTGATGTGGGGAGTGGCCATGGACGTGCCAGAGATGGTGTTCTGCAAAAGTAGTGGTGGTTAGTGAAAGAGCCCCAACTTGAAGACTTGGCTGTCTCGGGGATTTAAACTCACAGTTCCACCGTTCAGCCAGGTCGAGAGGATATTGGTGCCCGCAGCGAAAATTTTGACCGGCGCGCCATAGTTGGAAAAGGAGGATCGGTTGTCTGAGATGTCGGAGGCGCCGACGGTGCAGACAGTCGGCTCAGAGGCGGGTGAGGTATTGGAGGCGTCCGAGTTGTCGTTACCGGCGGCAACGGCAAGGAATACGCCCGATTGAACGAGGGCCGCAGCTGCCTGGTTAATTGACGCAGAGTAGCCGCCGCCTAAGCTCATGTTGGCGACGGAGCCCTTGGGGCAGCTGCGCGACGAGTGGTCCTTGGCCACGAAGTCCATGCCAGCAATGACGCCGGAGACAGCACCGCTACCCGCATCAGAAAGAACCTTGACACCGTAGATGTTCGTCTTTTTGGCTACGCCGTAGGTGCGCGAGCCAATGGTGCCGGCGCAGTGGGTGCCATGGCCGTTGCCGTCTGTTGTCTCGCCATCGATGAAGCTCTTAAGCATTTGGGCTCGGCCTTCAAATTCCTAAGCGGGAAATTAAGCGACTTATATCTATTTACTTTGAGTCGAAAAGCATACAGGGTGCGTGTCGTCGACACCAGTGTCAATGACGTAGGCGCAGGCGCCCTCGCCGGCGGTGTCGTCGTAGAGGTAGTCGGTAGTGCCGGGCTCGCGGTGAGAAATACGAGCGAGGCCCCAGTCAGCACCCTGCTGATCAGTGACGCTATTGATGGTGATGATGGCATCTTGCTCAAGGTAGTCGACCTATCCAACGTCAGTGAGACTTCGACTAAGAAAGGGGGGGGGGACTTACATCAGGGTTATTACGGAGAGCCTGGACGTCCTTGTCACTCAGTTGGCTAGCAAAGCCACGGAAGGCGTGCTTGTAGACGTGGTCGGCGTTTGCAGAGAGGGCCTCAATCGTCCTGTCGACCGAGGCAATCGAAATACCATCCTTAAACTTGACAATATACTTGCCCGGGATGAGCCGGCTGGCGTCGCGGGGAGCAACGACGGGCGCGGGCTCGGCACGCTTGACCACGGGGCTAGCCAAGATGGCAGGGATGATGCTAAGGAAGATAGACAGCTTCATGGTGAACTGCTTTCGCGAACGTTTCCAGAAATAGACAGAGACTGGCAAGAGCAGTAGAAAGCAGGGGATCAAATTTTTGCGTGAGGATGGAGGGCCATAACTTGATTTCAGAGAGGCAAATGCCTTATATTTATATTCAAGTCCAACAGCAATATGACTTAAGTTTGAGTAAACTCGGCACTGAACTCCGTGATGCTATTAAGGGGCATCGACAACCACTATCGTTACCTGCCTAAAGTGGCAGTTCTATATGCTGGCGAAATAACGAGGACCGAGTGATTCCGCGATTTCATATGTTCTTTCCTGTTTTGCGGTAGTCGAAAAGAAGAGACACCCCCTTTTGTCGACGTCCGGTGGCAGTTGGTCAGGCTGGGGGAGCAGAGCATAGCGTTAGCGAAAGCTAGTGGCATCCAACCAACTCTCAAGTTCTAGAATAAGTGTAGCTCGTCCTACAAGTCTCGGCCAACTGGCTTTAGGCACGCCAAGACCTGCTAAAAAAGCTGCCCTCCGCACGGAAGGTTGCTTTTTCCTGGGGGACGAAGGGGGCAGGGGCCATGGCGCGAGCGTGAGTTAGCGTGTTCCCGGAGGCTTCTAGTGTCATCGTCGGTCTCGCGGGCCTCGGCGATGGAATCTTGGGCACCGCGTGACGCAGCAATTCCTTAGGCCTGCCATCATGGCGATGCGGCGGCATTAACGGCTTGGCGTGCGGCGGGCCTTACACTTGTCGAACTGGCCAAGGCGCGATACATGCATATGAAACAGGCACCGTCTTTATCCCAAAGCACCTCCTTCGCACACGACACCGATCACGAAACCCTGCGTTGCCATTTGTGCCCGCGGGATACTGTCGTTTTCTGTCTTGCACCTCCGTCGCATATGGCCTCGCGTCTGCCATCGATTGCGACAGCCCATAGACTAACTCCGGCCGTTGCACTGCCTTGCAAGGACACGCTGACCTGTCCCCTACGTGGCGTCATTCTAACCCCCCAGCCAAGAAGGGCAGCTGAATCTAATGCCACCACGGACAACTGGCCTTAACGCAGTGCCCGTGGAGAAACCTCAAGCAGGTGCCCTTTTGTCCAGTCGGCCCTTGCACTTGGCTCTTCTCGTGTGCTGCCCGTGGTTAGTTATCCGGCTTCCTATTCCTGCCACGGCCGTCGATACGTGGCGCCAAGGGGGGGGAGGTTTCTGCTGCTGACACGAAGCCCGTTATCGCCTCTTTCGAGAGAGACCAACAAGCACCTAGGCTGCTGGCACTCCGTTACGACGCCCCATATGCCCTTTTAGTCCTAGCCAAAGCACCTCGTGTGGCGTTGCAAAATGCGGAGTGCATACCTTGCTGGGGGGGCTCCAATTCTATTTACCTCTTCGGGCAACTCGATTAAGTATCCAATGGCAACTCGCCCCCTGCCACCGCCGTCTTGTGACGACCGGAGGAGGAGAAAAGCCAAGGCTCATGCACACCACATTTCTCTTCGGTCAAATTCGACATTCTCATTTAAGCGACCGTCACGTCGCGACTTACCGACCTTGGGCAGGCAACGTGGAATCCTTTAACTCCAGAATTAAACGAGGAATAAGGTGCTCCATGGAAAGATGCCCGGGTTGGCTTGATTCTTTTCAAAACCGACACGAACTAGACGGTGCGCATTTCTATTTATAGCATCGAAGGCAATACTTTGTTTTCACGGGTTCGAACTATTAGTGTAAGTAATACTATATATACACGCATATATCTCCATTCACAGTTATACTTGCCCCATTTTAAAGATGTATACCATCGCCAGCCCGCCCCACCCATTTATATCGCGCGCGCCTAGCAAGTAGCGATACCGCCTAAATGCGCATACACACACACGCAATGCGGTCTCGTCCACAGCGCATTTTTGGCCATATAACGCATGCCTCTCAATTTGTTCAAACAAGGCATTTCCGAGCCTTCAGCTCGAAGTTATAACATCCAGGCCCGCCAATTGATCCGGCCCCTCTGGCCCGCGGCGGCGGAGGGCATCGCGGCGGCGGCAAGCCGGGGTTTGTGCGAGCGAGGTGGCGATAGCTTCGAATCTCGTGTGTGTGGGGGGGCCGGCGAGGGCGTTGGTGAGTGCGGCGGGCGGGCGCAGGCGCGGGTATGTCGGCGGGTGCGGGCATTTAGGGCGGGTAGAGCTACTTGCCAGGCGCGCGCGGTACAAATAGGCCGGGCGGGCTGGCGCTGGTACCTACAGGGATTACGACGGTACAAGCGAACATGCGCACTAAATTTATATGGGGCAAGTCTTCCTGCACGTCTACCTCGCTTTTTGCGAGGCGCTGTGGATCAGGGCCTGAGTCAGCTCTCGGAGTCATCGTTTGCACTGTGCAGTCAGCGCGAGAGAAACTCACTGCGAGGAGCCGTGAAACTAGGCGCCCATTCGCGTCACACGACTGCTTCCATCTCGTGGCCATTCATCGCCTCAAGAAAGACAGATCCAGATCACGCTCATCGACATGGCGAGCAGCAACGAGGAGCTGCTCCGGCGCCCTCTCTACGGTGAGATCGGGCTTCTGCCCAGCCTGCTCCGCTGATGAGCTGACCGTCGGACCGCAGTCTATGACCTTCCCGGTCAAGTGTTGGAAACGTTGACGCTCAAGGACGACGCCGACACGGCCGGAGTCGTGGGCAGAGAACCGTCTCCGGCGCCGAGCTCAAGCGTCGCGGCCGACAATTCCGTTGGCTCCCAATCTTGCTCTTTATGCGGCTTGGCCTTCACTGCTGTTCTGGATCAGCGCAGCCACCTCAAGTCCGATCTCCACCACTACAACCTCAAGCAGAAGATGCGGGGGCAGAAGCCTGTCTCCGAGGCAGAGTTTGACAAGCTGATCGGGGACCTGGACGAGTCGCTGTCGGGGTCCGACTCGGACGACTCTGACGACGACGAAGATGATGGGCGTCCAGAGTCGACACTGACAGCCCTGCTGAAAAAGCAAGCCCGTCTGGCCGACAGGAGAGGCGACACAGAAGGCAACGACCCGGGCGAGGGCAGCGCAGGCAGACGCAACCGGGCTAAGCCGCCTCTGCTCTGGTTCAGCTCGCCCATTCTCCCTGCCAAGACGTACTTTGGCCTATATCGGGCCATTCTGACGGGCGAGGACCAGCGCAATGCTGATCTCGTCCAAGTCCTCAAGCAGAAGCAGGTCGCACCCATATCAATGCCAAACCGTGCCAAGGACGGAACGCTACCGCCAGTGGCATACAAGGGACCGCATGTCTTCCTCTGCATGATAGGCGGCGGCCACTTCGCTGCCATGGTGGTCTCCTTGGCCCCTCGCTCGTCCAAGGGGGGAGGAACATCTATGAACAGAGAGGCCACCGTGCTGGCCCACAAAACCTTTCATCGATATACCACGAGACGGAAACAGGGTGGTTCCCAGTCGGCAAACGACAACTCCAAGGGCAATGCCCATTCTGCCGGTTCCAGCTTGCGCCGATACAACGAGCAAGCGCTGGTCACTGATGTTAGAGCCCTTCTTGGAGATTGGAAAGCACTGCTAGACACGTCGGAGCTCCTCTTCATTCGCGCCACTGGGACCACGAACCGGAGAACGCTCTTTGGCCCATACGAGGGACAGGTTCTGCAGCACAACGACACGCGCCTCCGCGGCTTTCCCTTCAACACGAGGCGTGCTACCCAAAATGAGCTTATGCGGTCCTTCATCGAGCTCACCCGCCTCAAGGTCCGAGAGTTTGATCCCGCCCAGGAGGCCAAGGAGGAGCAGCCAGCGTTGGCGCCGACAAAGGCGCCGAGCTCCAAGCCGACCAAACCCAAGTTATCAGAGGAGGAGGAAACAGCGCTCTTGCACACCTCGCAGCTGCAGGCATTTATTCGACGCTCGAAGCTGCCTGCTCTTCTCGTGTACCTCGGCAACAATAACCTGAGCCCGGACTTTGAATTTCAACCGTCGGACCAGCATCATCGCACGCCTCGGCCACTCCACCTTGCGGCCACTCAGAACTCGGCACCTTTGGTTCTGGGAATTCTGACCAGAGCAGGCGCCGACCCGCTCGTAAAAACCGTCGAGGGAAGAACCGCGTTTGAGCTCGCAGGAGATCGGTCGACACGTGACGCGTTTCGTGTTGCGAGATCGGAGCTGGGCGAAAGCAAATGGGCGTGGGACGAAGCAAAGGTGCCGTCGGCGATAACCAAGGCGGAGGCCGACCGCAGAGAGGAGCGGGAGAAGAAAGACGCGGAGAGGAAGGAGTCGGAAAGGCGAAAGGCCGAGGAAGAGCGGCTGCGGTCTGAAGGCCCGTTGGTAGCTGACAAGAAACCCAGGGGCAACACTCTGGGAAACGCACTCACCAAGACGCCCCAAGAGCGCCGAGAGGAAGAAGCACGAGGACTGACACCCGAGATGAGCATGCGGCTCGAGCGGGAGAGGAGGGCCAGGGCGGCCGAGGAGCGGCTGCGGAAGATGACGAGCGATCGATGACCACGCAGCTCAAAGGCACGCCAGGCCATGTAAGCTGGCCTGGATGAACAGAGTCAGCATGGGAGGACAGAAAGGCTGTGAAGGAGCTGTTTTTTGTCTGTTCGCTCAGCTCGGGGCGAAAACGACCGTCTGGAGCGAGAGCTGCCCGAGCCGGTTGGGCTCCAGGAGCCGGGGGATGATTGTGCGGGTGCCTGCCAGCAAGCAAGTCAGCTTTGACCAGCCTTGGCAGCCAAAAGGAGCAAGAATTTCTCGTATTTCGTCTTGTGTTACCAGTTTATGCAGGCTGGCATGGGCATTGTGAGGGAGTGGTAGCAAAAAGGCCGCCCCCTTCGGTGGATTCTGCCCATCGAGCCCCGGATATCTTTTCAAATGCTTAAATGCTCCAGCATCTAATGCACTCTTATGAAGATCTATGCCGCTGCCGCGTCTGTCGATGAGCTCGCAAAGTTGTGGCATCTGCCGGTGTTGGTGAGACGGAACCACTGACCCCCGGACCCCGACCCCCCGACCCCTGGACGCGCCACCATTCACATTACGGACATACAAAGGACTCCTACCGAGAGGATATGCAGCTCAAGGCAGAGAAACAGAGTTCAATTCATGTTCGCTCGCTGCACACTGCTCTGTTCCGGTGTTATGTCCAGTCGGATGGCCTCGGGGTGTCGGCGCGGGTTGTCTTGGCGAGGCCAGAGGCGGGCCAGAGGCTGGCCAGAGGCAGGTCAGAGGCTCGGCTGTGGGAACTGGCAGTGAACACGCCTATCCTGACGCTGAGAAGCAGTCCAGTTCACTCGTCGAGAGCTTCCTGTTCTTTGCTCGGCATAGCCTGTCCACGGGTTCAAATAGGACTGGGAGGGGAGTGCTTCCTGCTTGATTTGCTTTCCTCCTCCAACATCTCTTGCCAGAGTTCGACTGTTACAAAGTCTTGAAAACATTTCAAAACATAATCGAATCAAACCACACCATGCGCTGCAAGTATTGCAACGCAAACTTTAGGGGTACCCCGACGCCCTGCCTCTGCAGAAGGGATGACGGTCGCCAAACGCCACTCCAAATCGAGATGGCGCTCCTGTCTGAGGCCACAGGAACGGAATGCCAAATGGGTGACACGGATATGCAAATGTCGGCAACTGGACGGGCCTCGCTACCCCGTGGACGCCACAACCCGCCGGCCCCCAAGGCCTCAGGCAAGGAAGCACTTGTGCCACAGCCCAACCCCTTGGGCAAAATGGGGACAAAGTTCCTCTACGCCCGTGGTTCATATGGCAAGAGGCTGCTTTCTCCAAGCTGTGGGAATCTCCACGCCGAGGCAGAACGTTGAGCTTGATGGCCCGCCAAGTGAGTAATGGCCAACGCTAGAGACGAGCTCTTGCTTACATTTACAACAGAAGTACGGGTTCACCGCGAATGTGCTTCCAATTTTGGAGGAAGGGCTTCTTGTTCTGGAGGATGGGATGCCGCTTTTGTCTTGTCGACGCCCCTCCGCCACGGCTCCGACATGCCCCCATAACCACTGGCGGCTACCGGCCACCCGACCAAGCTGCCCGTTGATTAATGTTAGCAGCATCAGAGGCATCAAACGACAGCCAATATACTGTTCAGCCACGAGTGTCTCCGAATTAATATTAAAAATCAGCCACGCCTAAAATGGAGGCCGTCTCGGGCAGGTGGCCGATTTGTCTTCTCTCTCTTATAGGCTCCCTTGACAGTTGTTAACTCGGGTACATCACGGAGCCCAACTCCTCGCATCGTGATTTGACCCAACCGTGGTGATTGGTGACCGTGTCTGCCATGTCTCGGACAATCGTTACCATCCACCACCTGAAGGGATTCCCAAACTCTCCCGCCGATCAAGAAGCCACATTTTGGCGTCCTCAATCCCGCTCTCAGCATGATCGAACTGCCACGCCAAAAGGCCATCAAGTGCCGTCTTGAGAAATTGGCCACCCTTCTGTAGACCAAAAATTCTCTGGATCTCATTTCCGTCCAACAACGGGCGCTGCAGGTGGGCATCTCGCAAGCCATTGTCATACACGAAACCGGCAAAGGCCGAGTACCTAGTGAGTAGCGGCTCGTCCAACGAGGGGCTGCTTCCCGAAGTCACTAGTGAAGACGACGTCTGCGCAGCATAAACGGCTTCGGCTAGCATGACGTACGTTACCTGCGTGGTCCACGTTGCGCCCCAGGAGCGAATGGCCATGCCTATACGGCTCCGCGGAGGAGATTTCTCCGATTGAAGGGCGATGGTGTCCACGATGGTACGAATCGAATCGAAATTCTTCAGTGCGCTCTCAAAAAGTTTAGATATCTTGGCGGGGGCTCGGATGGCCATCGTCGCCTCGTCGACTATCTGTCGGAGCATAGCCTGTCGTAGCCCAGCAAATGGGGTGTACGCAGCCATGGTCCAGAGATAATCGGCGTTCGCCTCATATTGAATCATTTTGCACAGAATGCTGTCGTCCTTTAGGAGGCGGCCGAGAAGCCCAGAGGCCTGCGGCCAAGTGGCTGGCCATGGCGATGAATTGGATAGTCCTAGAGTAGGACATTGAGCCTTTAATGCCTGTTGCATTGGTGAATTGAGGCCGATGAAAACCGGAGTGCATAGGTTTGCCTCGAAGAGGTACTGGAAGGCGACCACCGGATTAGAGCCCCTCATCATTTTAAACAGCTCGATACCAATTCGATCGCGAGTGATTATCGTATCTAGTGCTTGCTGTACGTCCTTATCTCTCATAAAACGCATAGCTTGCGGGTCGATAGCAAAGCCGAGTTTACTACCAACACGAATAAGCCGCAGTACGCGTAGTGGATCGTCCATAAAGGTTTGGCGCGGGTCGAGAGGCGTCCTCATGATTTTCGCATCTAGATCTTCGAGGCCTCTGCCCGTGAGATCGACAACTTCCTGCTTCCCCAGATGAAAGAATAGAGAATTGATCGTAGCATCGCGTCGGAAAGCATCTTCCTCTGGGGTGCCAAACTCCATCTCAGGGGTCCGGCTGTGGCCGTCGTAGACCTCTTTGCGGAGATTTACTAAGTCGATATCCAGACCAAATAGTTTCCCGCCGGCCGTTTCTAGCTTCTTGGCCTTCTTATCGTTTCTTTCCATTATGTGGAACCTCGTGAATTTGGTATAGGGGATGCCCTGCGCAGCTGCTTTCTGGCGATAGTTGGCTTCAATCTCTGTTCTGGCAGACAGATCCTCTAGTAACTGGCCAAATCTCCTTCCCGTAACGTTGCTCAGTGCAAAATCGAGGTCTGAGGAAGGTATGCCGAGCAAGCGGTCACGAACCCAGCCACCCGTGATCCAGATCTCGAGGCCCGGGAAATGCTGTGCGCATTCGAGCAAGAGCTCACGCAGAAGCTGTTCGGCGGGGAGCAAATCAATTACCCTCCCTTTTGTCGCCATCGGCTCCTCTTGGACTGAGGTATGGGTTAGTTTGATATCGCAAGCGTAAAGGAGGAATCATACCTGAGTCGACCTTGATTCTCTTTGTCTGAGGCTCCATGGCGGTCGTCACGATGTCGGCGCAGTGAGACGATGATCATGATATGGGCCCGGGCGAAGAGGCCTCAATGAAGGTGGCCAAGCTGAGAGGAATGACGCAGTGAGGGTGGCCAAGCTGAGAAGAATGACTTGTGGCTCTTGGTAGGGTTTGGAAGGTAGTTGAGATTGTTGCTGCCGTTTGCTGAAACTGAATGATGGCAGAGGGCGGGGAGGGGGGACATTTCTTGCAAACAGAGGGCAGGACCGACGCCAGGGGTGCGCAGCCAAGCCAATTCACTGCGCAAATGTCACGAGACTGGCAGGAGATATAACAAGCCCTAATATCACTCCTACTTAGGGGTGCCCTTATTTTGGCCAAGTGGTGTTCAATGTGACAGCAAACCCTGGGCGCAACCCTAGCCCTTATTTATAGGGGCCAGCTATATAGGCTATAAGACTAGACCCCTTAGCTAAGGGCAGCCTATATATATATCTTCCTTTTTATAGTATCTTTAAGCTTTTTTCTATAAGTTTTAATAGCTCTTTAATGCTTACCTTTATAATAACTTACTTATACTAAGATTTATATAAAAAATATAGATATTAAAGCTATTATTGTCGCGAAGCGTGGCCTGATTTCGCAGTTCTCGGAGATATCCCTTAGCACGAGGGACCTAGGAAGCTAAAAACACCCGGTGTAGAAGAAGGAAGAAGGAGCTAAAAAGAGGTATAGAAAGGAGGGTAGGGGCATAAGGGGAAGCAGAAGTAGCGATAGCTTCCTATAGAGGTAGCGAAAGATAAGATAGATATACCGGCAACGGCTAGAAAAGAGAGGAAAAACCGGTAAAAAGCTCGGTAGTTAAAAGTATATTAGTAGCTTCTTTAAGTAGGATCTTCTTTATTAATTAAGATACTAGATAGGTATAAAGAGGGGCGTTAGATAGAGGAAAGAAGGATAATTAAGGTAATATAATAATTACTCCCTTACCTTTATTACTACTCCTATAAGAATTAAATCTCTCTACCTTACCTATCTAACCCCTTACTTTTAATTTTACCTTTATATATTTTATATATACTTCTTATATTTTTCTTTATAAGAGTTATAAGCCCGGGAGGAATAAAATTCCTATACCTTCTAGCTACTATAAAAAGCACCTTTCTTATATCCCTTATAGCTTCCTTTTACCCCTTTTATTAAAAAAGCCGATTTTTACCCGACTTATCTACCCTTCCTTATAATAATAACGAAAACTAACTCCTCTACTATCCCTATAGTCTATAGGACGATTCTTATAGAGCCCTAAGATTAGATAAGTAGGTAAAGGAGCTACGGGCTCGTATAGATAGAACTATTTATAATTTAGTCTTCTCTAATAAGCAGGACCCTCTTAAGCCCCTTCTTTATCCTAGGGCAACGGAGTTTATAAAGGGAGCTTCCCTCTTCTCTAAGCTAACCTCCGTATAGTAGAGAGCTTTTTCTACTACCTTAGGCGACTACGAGAGTTACTAAAAGGAGTACTTCTATAAGACGAAGCTACTAACTACTATACGCACGGCGATAATAGAATCCGTTAGTGCTATAAAGCTAATCTCTCTTTAAGAGAAAGAGACTCCTAGGTAGTAGCTTTTAAAGCTTAAGACCTTAATAGCTCCCTCGAGGGGCTATATAACTAACCGTATTAGGAAGACCTATACGGTATATCTAGGAGCCTTTTCTACTAGGAACTTATTAGCTTCTTTATAGCTAGCTAAGTAGGAAGAAATCCTTAAGGAAGCTAACTAATACTTCCTTATAAAAGCTCTTTCTAGCTAGTAGCTATAGGATATATCTCTACTAATAAAGCCTATTAGTAACGGTTACTCGACTATCTTTCGAGAAGCTAGCTAGGAACTAGATAAAGAGGCTACTAGAGTATAATAGTAAGTAGTCTTATTCCTTCGTAGCTAGCACTCGACCTAGACGGCTCGACCTGCTGCCCCTATAGCTCCTGCAGCCCTTATTGCTGCGGTTCCCGCTGCTGCTACTGCTATAGCTATTGCCCCTCCGGCTCTACCTCCCTCGAGAGCCTTAACACTGTCTTTAACGGCTGCCCTAGTCCTAGCCCTAGCTTCGTATCTTACTCTAGGCCCGGCCCCGGCCCCGTTAGTCCGTCCGGCCCGACTAGTCCCTTAATAGACCTTTTAGTCCGTTAGTCGAAAAATCAGGGAACTAGTTAAAATCGAACCTCGTTGAAATTAGTAATAAGGGGTAAAAAGGGGGGGTTTTTAAGTAGACCTTTTAGATCGGGACGAGGATTCCTTAAAAAAATAAAAGACTAGACGAAACGGCTACCTAGCCTATAAATTACTAGGCTATTAGTTATTATAATACTAGTAGGTCTTTAAGGAAAACCGACCTAAAGTATTTAACCTTTTAAAGAGGCTATAAGAAACGATATAATAGTCTCTTAAGGAGGACCCCTTATTATAAAAGAAGATAGATAAGATTTAGGTTACTAAGAAATAGTAACTAACGCCGCTACCCTTATTCGAGCCGTAAATTTAAGGAAAAATCGTTAGTATAGTAAATCCGGCCTTTATCTTCCCTATAGATTAATAAGGCTAAGACTAAATATTAGAGCCCTCCGATTATCCCCTACGAAAATCAGCTATCCTTAACTCTAGTACTTCCCTTAATATCTATAATATACTCTTATAATTCCGGTCCTTTAAAAAGGCATAGAGGGAATATCTTATTACTAGGGAATTAACCGTATAGATAGAGGGATATAGAAGGGTAAATTTTACGATAAAATTACTTAATAGGTCTATATAAATTCTTCGACGAAAAAGGGTAGCCTTTTACCCTTAATTTTTAACGAGCTTAATTTCCTTCTACCTTCTTCGAAAGGAAGGAATCTTCTAGGATATAACGTTTAAGCCTATAAGGCTAGTCTAGAAGAATTAAACTATTAGGCTTATTAAGGAGAAATTCGGTTAATTTATTCTCGAATTCCGACCTATCCTTAGGAAGGAACTAGTTAAGAAGTTAGCTTTCCTATTACGACTACGGCTACTAGGCCGCTAACGGTCGACCGCGTTAAGCACGTAATATAGTCTAACGGATAAATAGTCGGCACGACTATCTAATAAATATAGGATCGAGGGGATCGTAGAGATCTAAGTAATCTAGGATTAACGAGATTACTACGCTCTATATAATCTAACGTTAGGGATTATAGCTAGGCCTATAATCTAAGGATAGTCTCTATAGGTATATATAGCTACCTATTTTCACTCCTTTAGATAGATAGCTCTCTAGCTTTTAATATTATAATTATTACGATCTCTATTACGATCTTATCTTTAATTTAGGTTACTTAATTACCTAGTTATAGTCTATAGTCTACGACCTCCGACTTATTACTAACGTAATATACTTATTATTACTTAGATTACGCCCTATTATATCTACTAATATAAACCCCTCGATAGGTTTATCCCTTAGGAATAATACCGGATATTATATATTAAAAGCTCTTATTTAGTATAATACTGCGTTACTCTAAGTAATATCGTAACTATTAATATACCTATATAGTAAACTAGATTAACTAACTCTAGAGCTACTATATCGCCTTAGGATATAATATACGAGATTATTACCCTTTAATATAAGGTATAGTTACTTAGGAATAAAAGAGGCAACGGATAAGTTAGGGACCTTAGAGAAGTAGTTAAACTAAAATAGCTAGGACTATTCGACGGTACTTATAGTACGCTTTGAGACTTTCTTACCTAACTTAAAGCCTACTACCGGTTTTACCTTACTAAACTCTTAGACTTAGTTAAAAAGGTACTCTACGTAGGAAATTATTTATTTAGAACGGCACTTACTTAGTTTAGACCTATTATAAGGGATTTTCTCGATAACTAACTAGCGCGACGAGATAACGAGATAGACGAAGTCTTTACTAGTTTTTAAGGATTCGAAGAAGCTATTATAAAGGTATTTAGAATAACTAACGAGGAACGAGAAGCCGAATAAAAACTTTAAGAACTTTAATAAAGGATCTTAGTATCGGATTATACTATAAAGTTCTATTAAGTTACCTTAAAGCTTAATTAAGATAACGAACCTCTTATATTATAATTCTATAATAGGCTTAAAGAAGAAGTTAAGGACGAACTCTATAAGGAAAATCGACCTAATAACCTCTTAGACTATATTACTATAGTAGTACGAATCGACGATAGATAGTATACGCGACGCTAAGAAAAGAAATAAGAAAGAGGAAACTAAAACCCTTCCTATAAGAATAATTTTAACCGACGCGCTAATTATAAAAAAAAGCGCGAAACTCCTATTACCTATACCTATATAACTAACCTAGGTAGGATAAATCTAGATATAATATAGAAAAGTAAAAGAAAGTATTTTAACTATAGGAAACTTAGATATTACTTTAAAGAATATAGATAACCTTATAAGGAGAAGAAAACCTACTAAGTACTAGCCCTAGAAGGTAAGAAATACTTAAACGCTACTAATAAATAAGAACTAAAGTATAAACTCCTTAGTTAAACTATATACTATAACGATAAATATATAGTATACTTAAGCGATAAGAACGGTATTAGATAGTTCCTAAAGCTACTAAAGAAGACCCTTATAATAATATAATAAAGGGATCTTAAAATATAGAAATAAGTTAAATTTATAGAACTAAAATACCCTTATTTTAAAGGAGTCTCCTAAGACTAGATTAAGAAAAACGGTAAACGATTCTAGGAAGATATATAAAATAAAAATCGATAATAATAATAGGTAGTCTATAAATAATATAATAAAGAAGATAAGGATATAGCCCTTATACTTATAAAACTCGGATAATAACCTAAAGAGGAATAATAAAGTATCGACAATATAAGCTTTAAAGAATAAGAAATACCTAGAGAAACGGAAGATAAGAACGAACTTATACTACTACCCTTACTACTAAGGGAAAATACTACGATTAGAGAATACGCTTTATACTTCGAAGAATTTAAAGAAATACTTAAAATTAGAACCTAATAAACGCCTTAAATTCTTATAGAAAACTAATAAGCTATATTAATTCGATATTAACCGGTACTATAAGGAGAAGACTATACTATAGCTATCGCTATAGTTAATACCTTTATAGCTCTATAATAAAAATAGTAACTATAAGGAGAATTTAAAGATAATCTATAAATACTACTTACTTATAAGCACTATAAGTATATTTTATAGATATTATACGTCTACCTAGATTATATAATATACTTTTAAATAAAGGCATAATATAATACCTTCTTAGTTAGGTTTAAGGGATAAGTATTTTCGAAACCCTACTTAAGTATAGAACTAAACTACTAGAAAATCGATTAATACTACCTAAACGACTAAGTTATATTATTAGAACCTAATTACGGTATACTACTTAAATACCGCGATAATTATAGTTTATTAATAAGATATCTTTTAAAGATATATAAAATCTATAAATATACTAAAATAAAGGAATAGTATAACGCTACTTACTCTAAGGTATTTAAACCCTTAATCTTTTAAAGACTTATATAACGAGTTAAATATAACGAAGAAGATTATAACGAATATATATACTTAAACTATAGAGTTTATAAATACGAAAAAGTATAAGTATAGTATAAACGATATAACAGTATATTAAAAGATTATTAGTAATATATATAAAGGCTATAAGCTATATTCGACTAAGGAAGAATTAATATGAAAATACTATATAAAAAATAAAAAGATACTAAATAAAAACTTAACCTTTAGTACGAAAATAAATAGAATTATAAAGTATAGTACGTAATTAACTATAAAGTAGTATAATATAAACGATATAGCGTTAAAAAATAAGAAATCTTCGATTAGCTATAAGAAATTAGTCTCTTAAGCCCTAATATAATACTACGCGACGAAAATATAAAGAAACGATATTAATAATAAATTAAAGAAGAATACCTAAATAAAATAAATAAGGACTAAGTAAAAAACGAGGTATACTATCTATAAAAGGGCTATAGACTAGCACGATATAATAAGATCTAAGGACCCTATATATAGTAACGGTAAGCTATAGCGACTAAATAGTATTAAATATCTAAATCGCGGGATATTATATACGTATACTTTTAAACTATAGCGCGATAGGTAATTACGTTTTACCTAGAGTTATTAATCGTTATTAACTTATATAGAGATATAAGATAGATCTATATAAACTTATAAATATTAAAGGAGAGGCCTTTAACTATAATAACGGAATTATTAATATAGAGATTAATTACCTTGATATTAATATTTAAGGCTATAACGAATAAGTTAACTTTAATATTATAAATATTAAAGAATATAACCTTATATTAAGACTTTTATAGCTATAAGAGAGCAACCTACTAATTAACTAGAGAACTAGCTAGCTATATTAAAATAAAGATATAAGTTTCTAGGACTAGTAGATTTAAGAGAAAGTAAAATTTTATAATAATTTAGCTATTAAATAGGATAAAAGGGATAACTATTTAAGTAAATTATTATAGGCTTTAGTAATATAAACGAAAATAGTAACTAAACTAGTAGATATAATAAAGTCGATTAATAAGACCTATATATTAACTAATATAGCTATATAACCTAGTATCCGATATAAATAGAATAAAAGATATAATATAAAGATCTAAAGAGTTATTACTACTTTAAGGAAAGACCTTAAATAAATTAATAAAGAGCTTAAGTTAAGAGAAACTAGCTCTTAAAAGAAAGAATAAAGCTTATAAGATAAAATAAAGAATATCCCCTAGGAATACCGGAAATATAATAAACTCTTTAAGAAAGAACTTAAGATAGGGTTACTTAAATATAGCTAATAGGACTATAAAATTTATCTTAAGGATAGAATAACGCTAACGTTCTATAAAATCTATAACCTAAACGAAAAGCAACTATAGACGCTACGTAACTACCTCGACGAGAATCTACGAAAAGGATATATATAAATATTAATATCTAAAGTAAGCTATCTAGTTATATTTATTCTAAAAAAAACGGTAAGCTATAACTAGTTATTGACTATAGACGCTTAAATAATATTATAATAAAGGACTAGATACTATTACCGCTTATATCGGAACTATAAAATCGACTATATAGTAAAAAATAGTTTATAGCCCTTAACCTTAAAGGCGCCTATAACTTAATATATATAAAAAAGGGATATAAATAGATAATAGCCTTTAAAACGAAATTTAGACTATTTAAATATCTAGTAATACTATTTAGACTTATAAATATACTAGCTACCTTTTAACGGATAATTAATAATATCCTACGCGAATACTTAGATATCTTTATAGTAGTATACCTAGATAATATCCTAATTTTCTTAGATACCCTAGAAGAATATAAGGAATATATCTATAAGGTACTCCGCGTACTTTAAAATATAAAGTTACTAGTTAAACTAAAAAAAAGTAAGTTCTATATATAGAAAGTAAACTTCCTTAAATATATAATCTTACTAAGAGAGATATAAATATAATAAGATAAGATTAACTTAGTTAAAGAATAGCTAACGCTAAAGAACGTTAAGGATATATAAAGTTTCCTAGGATTTATAAATTACTACTAACGATTTATTAAAGATTTTAAAAAGATTATAGTACTACTATATAACTTAATAAAGAAGGAGAAAGAATTTATATAGGACGATAAAGCTAACGAAGCTTTCGAATATATTAAAACTATAATTATATAAGAACTAGTCTTAACTACCTTTAATCTAGAACGATAAATCGAACTTAAAACTAATATATTAAACTTTACTTTAGGAGTATAAATTAGATAAAAAGATAATAAAGGAAGACTACGACTAATTATATTCTATTTAAAGAAGCTATATAGCGTAGAACTTAATTACCCTATCTATAATAAAGAATTCCTTATAATTATTTAAGCTTTTAAGGAATTTCGATACTACCTTCTTAAAAGTAAGTATAAAGTTAAGGTTTATATAAATTATAAAAACATCTTATATTTTATAACGATATAATAGTTAAATAAACGATAGATCTAATAGGTCGAATACTTATTAGAATTCGACTATAAAATAATCTATAGAAATAGAATAGAAAATAGTTAAGCTAATACCCTTAGTCGACGAAGTAACTACGATATAGGGGCACCTATAGCGAAAGGATAGCTCTTAGAAATTAACGAAAACGGGAACTACTAGTAATAATAGCTAAATATAATATTTAAAGTATAACCCGACGACTTAACTTACTAGAAGATCCTAAAATAAATAAAAGAATATAAAGTACTAAATAAATATAATATAGAATATTTAGAAGTTTTAATATATAAAAATAAAATCTAGATACTATTAGAATTACGAGATAAAGTTATATAAGATATATATAAATATTTAATATATAGATACTAAGGAATCTAAAGAATAAAGGAATAGATTAAACGATAATATAACTTTCTATAGCTTAAAGAAGTAATATAATAAGTTATTAAAAAATATAAACTTTACGTATAAAGTAAAGCTAAATAATATAAACTATATAAAGAATTATAACCGCTACTAGTACTAGAGAAACTATAGGATTTAATAGCTTTCGACTATATTATAAAGCTACTACTATTAAAAGAACCTATAACTAACGTTAAATATAATAGTATATTCGTTATTACTAATAAACTAATAAAGTATAGATACTTCTTACTATATAAAGAAGTAAGTAATATAGAAGAGCTAGTATATATATTCCTATAAATAATTATTAGTAATTATAGACTACTAAATAAGATTATCTTTAATAAAGGAAGTACGTTTATAGCTAAGTTTTAGTAAGCTCTTATAGTATAATTAGGGACGAAATATAAGCTTAGTATAGCTTATTACCTATAAATAGATAGATAAATAGAACGACTTAACTAAACGCTTAAATAATATTTACGATACTATATTAGCTACGAATAAAACGATTAAGTTAAATAGCTATTAATAGCGTAACTAGCTTATAATAGCTTAGTTATAGAAATAACTAAGCTCTTACTAATATAAGCTAATTACGGATATAACCTAGAAGTATTTAAGGTTACTTAATTAGGACTATAAGTAGAACGAGCGATACTATAAGTAGATTAGCTATAAAAATTATATAAAGAAATATAATAAGAACTTTAATTTATTAAAGAACGAATATCTACTTACTATAATCGGAAAAGATTATAGGGACTAATCTTTTAAGAGAGAGATATAGTCTACTTTATATAACGAAATATTAAAATAAAACGACTAAGTAATAAATTAGATTTTAAGAAACTTAGACCGTTTAAGGTTAAGAAAACTATTTTAAAAGTTAACTATAAACTTTCGCTACTAATAATAATATAGATATACCCGATATTTTATATCTTATTATTAGAACTAGCGCTATAAAACGCTAAACTATAGGAAAAAATTAAAGTTAATAATAATTAAGAATATAAAGTAGAATAAATACTAGATATAAGAAAATAAGGTTAGTAATAAGAATACCTTATTAAATAGAAGGGATATAGACTAGAGGAAAATACCTAGGAACTACTTAAGTACTTAACCTACTATAGCTCTTTACTTCGATAATTTTACTAGAAGGTTTAGGAGGGATTAAAGGACTAAGATCTATAAACTCCTCGCTAATACTAAATAAGGACTAATTCGCCTTATTAAGAACGCCTAACGATTATAAGTTATTTACTACCTAATACTTATATATATTAAGCGTAGGCAAAACGCTATCCTTAGTATTTACTTCTTAGATACTACGACGAAATAACTTAGAACTCTTTTCCTTTATATAATTCTAAATCTTTTAAATATAAGCTAAACGATTAACGGCGATAGATATTTACGATTAAAGATTCGTAAGCTATACCTAAAGCTCTAATAAGGCTTCCCTAGCTTCCTCTTTTTTAGAATATAGCCTATACTACTCCGCTAATAATTTAGTTACTAAAAGAAATATATTAGCTACTACGTATAGAAAGAATTAAAAGATACTTATAAGAAGAGGCTACTAAAATACTATTATAATAGGGACGACTACTAGTAATATAATTATTATAGCGCGAAGAATTTTCGGCTATTTAATAATTTATCTTCTTTACCTTAAAGCATCGAGTATATAGTATATTAATAGGATCTCTACTTAAGTCGATATATTTAATAAGAGCAGCGCGCTTAAAAGCTTTTTAGGAACGACTTTTTAGTATATAACTAGATATACTATTAGTAGTATATCCTAAAAAGATAAAGAAATAAAGAACGATATACTTACGTATAACGCGATAAGGGTATATTTATATACGGCGGCTAAGGCAGCTATAGTAGGTCTTACGGATAAGACTAAAAGGAGGGGAGATATTATATTACGACTACGGCTACTAGGCCGCTAACGGTCGACTACGTTAAGTATATAATACGGTCTAATAGATAAATAGTTAGTACGACTATTTAATAGATATAGGATTAAGGGGATTATAGAGATCTAAGTAATCTAGGATTAACGAGATTACTACGCTTTATATAATTTAATATTAGGGATTATAGCTAGGCCTATAATCTAAGGATAGTCTCTATAGGTATATATAGTTACCTATTTTTACTCCTTTAAATAGATAGCTCTCTAGCTTTTAATATTATAATTATTACGATCTCTATTATAATCTTATCTTTAATTTAAGTTACTTAATTACCTAGTTATAGTCTACGGTCTATAACCTCCGACTTATTACTAATATAATATACTTATTATTACTTAGATTACGCCCTATTATATCTGCTAATATAAACCCCTCGATAGGTTTATCCCTTAGGAATAATACCGGACGTTATATTTCCCTACTTAAAGGAGGGTAGGTTTAAAGGACCCTCTTTTAGTAGCTTAAGGAGACGGACTTCTTTAGCACGCACGACTTAGTTACCCGGGCCCCATAGCTTTATATAAGCTAGGCCTATAATAGGGCGTATAAATAAGGGGCCTAAAGACCGTCGAATATAAATACTACGGCTAAGGAAAGACTAAGAGACGAATTTCTAAACGAACCCTTATTATTAAGCACTAGTCCCTTAGTACGGGGCTAGTACGTTAACCTTGCTATCTACCCGGATCCGGTATAGGTCTAACGGGTAATTAAACGGACTAGCTACCGTACGTAATTAAACGTATTATACGGACTAGCTACCGTACGTTATTACGCGCGTTAAATACGGACTAGCTACCGGTCTTATAAGTTAAAGTAAGAGTAGTAATAACTATCTATATTCTTCTCTGCCCGCCTAAGATCTAGCGGGTTCTCTATCTTCTATATATACTATAGCGAGCGTAAGACCTTACTTAGGGTTTTAACCGAGTAATATCTTAACCTTATAATCGTGCGACGGTAGTACGGCGTATTAGCGGTATTTCCCGGTGTTTTCCCTAGGTAGGCACGGGTGTTTCTCTATAATTTCCCCGCTATATTCTCGTAGTAACTTCTTAGGGAAATATCGGTATAATCCCTAAGGAGCTATTATTACTCGGGAAATCGTAGTATATTCCCTATATAATATGTCCCTAGGGGAAATCTCCGTAAAACGTCCGTATAATCCGCTCGGTTATCGTTTCTAGGATTTCCGGGTGATTTCCCGGAGTTTGCCCGGTAGCTTCTAGGTTCCTTCTTCCGCGGGGAGCCTTAGGGAGTTAGGGGTGACTTCCCTAGGGAAGGCCGATATCGTTATAGGTACCTAGATTATCGACCGTAGGGTGTCCCGTAATACTTATATAGCTAGACTAGCTATATAAGGAAATTTAGGTCGACTAAACTAACGTTCTAGGGATTAAGAAAGCTTTATTAAGGTAATATTTTTTGTAGACGCTTTCTTAAGGATAGTTTTCCCTTATTTCTTACGGACCTACCTAAGTAAGTATAACTAGTTTGCCCTCTAAGACTTCGTTAACTAGATAAAATCCTACTTTAGCTATAAGGTAAAGAAGATATAGACTAATAGAGAGCTATTTACGAAGAATATCTTAAAATAGCTTCGAAAAAGGAGCATTTTACCCCTCTTATTAACACCGAATACCTAGGCCTAGAACGGAGGGGTAGAAAGATTAAGGGGTGCTATAATAGAAAGGGCCTATATAATAAGACTTATTATAAGGCTTTTATGCGACCTTTAGAGGGAAGTCGTTAAGACCGCCTATTATATATAGAACCGGACCCTTAGAGGGACTACCTAAGGAGTAAACTAGAAATCCCCCCTTAAGCTCTTTATAAAAAAGAGGGCCTCGCTAGCCTACCTTCGTACCTATAGCTATAAGGTATATACTATAACTACCGATATATAGCTAAAAAGGAAGAAGAAAAGAAAGCTTAATCCTAGAGCCTTTATTAGTTACCTCGTTAGTTATAATTCTATAAATATCTTCTAGATCTAGATTCCTCTTTTATAAAAGGTTATTTTAACTAAGGATATAATTTTTAACGAATCTAGCTTCTTTAATAGAAAGAGGGATTAATAGCCCCTCTTACTTTTATAACGTTAGCTAATTTAGAAGATCTAAATTCCCCCTTCCTAATAGTTATAAGAAGAGGCCCTAGATAAGGAAATAAAAGAAGAAACTAACGTTAAAGTAGTCGAGAATAACGCTAACTTTAAAGAAAAAGAGGAAACTACTAGATTAGATAATCTAGATAAAGAAGGAGACTATAGGAAAGCTATAGAGCTAGAATACGCCTACCTTCCTACGCCTCTTCTTATAGAATAAAAAGAAGATCTAAAAGTAGCTTTCTCTATTAGTCTTTCTATATTAACCCTTAAGGGGGTAGGAAAGGTACCTCTCTTAAAGGATTACCTAGCTACCTTTTTATCCTTACTTCGAGAATTAAAGGAAGGTATAGGGCCCGATATAGTTACTAAAGAAGATTAACCTCTCCTTTATTTTAAACGTTTTTCCGACTTTTATCTAACGCTTATAAGAGACGGTTCCTATAAAGCATTATAGTAGGCCGGCTCTTTAAGCTATAGCTATTAGTAAGGAAGGTATATAAAAGAGACCTCCTAGACCTACTAGTAAACTAAAAGCAGCTAGAAAGACACCCCTATAGAGACTAGTTTTTCTAGGCCTAGAAAGACTACCTAGCTTTATATAAATAGATAGGGTCTTTTAAAGAGGTCCTTAAAGAAAGGGTAAGAGGAAAATAGGTCCTTAGCTATAAGTAGGTCTTTATTTATAAGACTAATAAATATAGCTTCCTTTAAAAGTATAAAGCCCGGCTAGTTATTTATAGGAATTAATAGGAAAAAGGGGATTTACCTACTAAGGCAATTACCTTAATAGGGATGTCTTTTCGGACCCTTATAGCTATAATAGTAAAATTCGACCTCGAGCTTAATTAGATAGATATAGTTAACGCCTTTATTAACTACCTACTTAAGGAAGAAGAAGTTATCTATATATACCTTCTACTAAGCTTCTAAAAGCTAGGAAAGGTTTTATAGCTAAGGAAAGCTCTATATAGACTATAAAGATTACCCCTTCTTTAGTAATAGTATTTAATAGGTTCCCTTAAAGCCCTAGGCTTTAAAAAGGTCCCTTAGGAACCGTATATAATATAGAAGGGTAAAATTATAGTCTTCTTCTACGTTAATAATATTATCTAGGCCTACCCTAAAGAGGAAGAAGTTACTATTAAGGAGGCTATATAAGGCCTATAATAAAGGTATAAAATAACTAAGCTAAGGGAGCTAAAGTAGTTCCTAGGGATATAAATCCTTTAGAATAGGTCCTAATAGACTATATAGCTTACCTAGGACGCCTATATTAATAAGGTCGCTTATAGATTCCTCCCTAATTCCCTTAATAAGAAGCTTCCCTCTACGCCTATATTAAATAAAGAGCTTTTACCTAATCTGTCCTTTTAAGCTAAGGAGTAAGAGAAATACTAATATTAATAGAAGGTAGGCTCCTTACTTTTTAAAGCTATTTCTACTAGACCGGGTATCTCTTTTATAGTCTCCTAGCTAGCTAGGTATAACTAGAATCCTAGCCCTAGGCATTAAGAAGTAGTAGATAAAGCTATCCTTTATCTCTATTTAACGAGATTATATAGTCTACGCTTAGGAGGGTAGGAAAGGAAGAAATTAACTACCGAAATCTTCCTTTATTTAAGCGATTCGTTCTTTATAGATAATTCCTTAAATAGAAAAAGCTTATAGGGGTATATTATATCCCTTTTTAAAAGAACTATTACTTAGATAGCTTCGAAGTAAGCTACTATTACGACTTTAAGTATAGAGGCAGAGCTACTAGCTCTTTTAGAAGCATTAAAAGAAGCGATTTTCCTTAGCTAGCTACTAATATCTTTATTACTATAAATTCCGTTCCTATTAGCTATAGAATACGATAATATATAGACTATATAAATTCTTATAGAGGAAAATAGTAAGCTATCGACCTAGCTATAGTATATCGATATCTATTAGTATTAGTTACGTTAAGAGGTCTAAAGGGGACTAATTTCCGTCTATTAAGTTCTAATAGTATTAATAAAAGCTAACGGTCTTATAAAGCCCTTATTAAAGTAAAAGCTAGCTATCTTTTTATAGTAAATTAAGCTAGAAGACGTTCGAGAAAAACTATCCTTAGAGGCCCGCCTTAAGAGTCTACGAGAGGAGCTAATAGTATATAGGAGGAAGGAGACGTTTATAGCTAAAGATAGAAATTAGGACTTATCTTAAAGGAGGGCCCCTAGCTTAATTAAGACTTATTCTTTTTAAAGGCCCCCTTTTTAGGGACTTATCCTTAGAGAAGCCCTACTTCTTATAAGACTTAATTTCCTCCTTAAGGCCCCTTTTTCCTAAAGTAGGTTTAAAAGAGCCTAGGGCTAAAACCCGGATTTCTCGAGTAGAGGATAAGTATAGAATAAGACCTCCTCTACACGCTTACCGGCCTAGGTATTTAGCTTTACCCTTTCTATAAGGGCAGGCTATAGCTAAGGAGGTGTATTATAAAGCGTAGCCTAATTTTATAGTTCTCGGAGATATCCCTTAGTATAAGGGACTAAGGAAGCTAAAAACACCCGGTATAGAAAAAGGAAGAAGGAGCTAAAAAGAGGTATAGAAAGGAGGGTAGGGGCATAAGGGGAAGTAGAAGTAGCGATAGCTTCCTATAGAGGTAGCGAGAGATAAGACGTATATACCGGCAACGGCTAGAAAAGAGGGGGAAAACTAGTAAAAAGCTTAGTAGTTAAAAGGATATTAGTAGCTTCTTTAAGTAAGATCTTCTTTATTAATTAAGATGCTAGAAGGGTATAAAGAGAGGCGTTAGATAGAAGAAAGAAGGATAATTAAAGCAATATAATAATTACTCCCTTACCCTTATTACTACTCCTATAAGAATTAAATCTCTCTGCCTTACCTATCTAACCCCTTACTTTTAATTTTACCTTTATATATTTTTTATATACCTCTTATATCTATCTTTACGAGAATTATAAGCTATACTTATAAAAGGCTAAGGTTATACTATAGCGACTATATTAAAGTTAACTTAAGGTAGACTTATATATAAGTAGAGCCTAATTTAAGCTTAGGGTAAATAGTACTTAAATATAAGTTAAGCTAAGAACTAAGAAAGATAGATAAGTAGTATAATTAAGATAGAGTTTTTCTCCTTTCTCCTTAGCTTTAAATAAATAATTATTTAGCTTTATACTATTATACTAAGTATATACTAGCTTTTAATAGCTATAATAATAGCTTTTATTTACTAAGAGCTACTTTATACTTTATATTTTTAGTAGTAAGATATATATTTATTAAAGTTCGTTTTAAGAGGGTATTAAGGATTTAATATAAGTTCCCTTACTAGTTTAGGTCTTATAATATTTAATAAAATAGCTTTATAAATTATACTTACTTATTTTATTATTACTAAGCTTCTTTTTATAAGTACTATTTATTAGCTCTTTTACTTACTATTATAGCTATTAATACTAAGCTTCTTTTTATAATAGCTATTACTATTATAATTACCTTAGCTAATACTATTAATGTTTTAATACTAAGTTTAATATATTAATAGCTTATATTATTATAAGGTAAGTAAAGGAATATATAATAAGTACCTCTTATTATATTATAATAATAAGCTATATAAGATCTAACTATAGACTATTATTATAGAGTAGGTAGTAGTATATATATAGGTGCTATCTATAGGATAATATTAAGAAGATATATAGAGCTCTTCTATATACGGCTAGCCTATATATATATATATAGGATCTAGCCCTCTATATATAACTATACGGCTTAGGCTATAGCCTAAGCCTATAACCTATAATAGTTAAAGACTCTTATAACTATACTAACTACTATTAAATACATATTTATATATATAGCCCGCTCTACCCTATAACGCTACTAGCTAAGGTCTAAGCTTATACTTAGACCTATAATAAAGATAAATACCCTTATAAAGCTCCTCCCTTAATTAATAATTAAACTAAAATATATATTACTAAATTTACTTTTTATACCCTTATTTTATCTACTATACTCTTAAGCCTCTACTTAAGAGTATCTCTAAGCCTCGAGTCCGAATATATAGATATTACGTAAGTAGCCTACGCCTCGGGCGGGCAGGTATGGGCAGAGGGGGGCAAGGTGGGGAATATGCGCACCTAATTATACGGTATCGGCCCTGCGCCTTGACCAGCCACACTACCTGGGTGCCGGCTAACACAGGCGTAATAGAACCTCTCGTCACTACGTTCCGTAAGGCACACGCCTCTCGCCATGGCTTCGAAGAAAGCAACCGCCAAGTTGCAGCTGGGACCTGCTTCCAAGGGTAGGGCCAATAACAGAAGTGGCGCAAAAGTGCCCCGCTCTAAGGCCGCCGCCGCCTCCAAGCAGAAGCAGAAGTCCCCCTCTGGTGAGTCCCCCTTGACATGCCTTGAGTTCGCCTCGCTCACGCCGTTTGCCGCCAGACCCCCCGAAGCACGCCTCTGGTCGGTTGCCTAACGGCGACGCATTAAATTCATCCGGAAAACGCAGATATAACGATTCCCGCCCACAACGTCCCTCCAAGAAGGCAAAATCCGATCCAAAGCGCACATCAACCACAGCCGAAGCGGAACACGAGACGCACCCCATAATTAACCAAGTTCCCACCAAGGTCCTTAGCGTGCTTGTGTTTGGGAATGGCGATAACAGCGAGCTCGGGCTCGGGCCTAAGCAGACAGAAGCGTCTCGCCCTTCCTTAAATCCATTTCTCGACCCCAAAGATCCAACCAAGTACCATATCACACAGCTAGCATGCGGAGGGATGCATACGATAGCTCTCACTATCGACGATCAGATTATCACCTGGGGTGTTAATGACGAGTTCGCCCTTGGGAGAGACACGCACTGGATCCCTGAGCGACGCGACATGGATACCGTCCCGGACGACGATGCAGAGCTGAATCCCCTAGAGTCGACTCCACTAGCTATTCCTGCTGCCCATTTCCCACCAAACACTCGCTTCTGTCAAGTTGCAGCTGGCGATAGCTATAGCATTGCGCTGACAGACACTGGCCTTGCTTATGGTTGGGGTACATTTCGCGTAAGCTACACGGCCTAGACGTTGGTCTATCTCTAATATAAGCATGGTAGGACTCCGAGGGGAATAGCCGTTTTGGCTATAACAGTATAGACGGGACTATCATCAAGAATCAAAAGACACCTTTGCTCATCGAAGGCCTTAAGGACATCATACAAATCGTCTGCGGAGCTAATCACGCTATGGCTCTCGATTCTTATGGTCAGACTTTTGCATGGGGCTCAAATGATCAGCTGCAGTTCGCCCGGCGGCTATTTGGGCGAGATCAAGACTGCCTCAGGCCTCGTCTCGTTAGAGTTTGCCGCAGCAATGCTAAGTATATTGCATCTGGGGAGTATCATTCTTTCGCAGTTGACCGAGATGATAATGTCTGGGCGTGGGGTTTAAATAGCTACGGCGAGGCTGGCTATGCTCCAACGGCCGGTAACGATTCTGCTATTCTGCCTTGGCCGATTAAGATTCGGGACCTTTGCGGAAAAGGCGTTATAGCCTTAAGCGGTGGAGCTCACCATTCGGCTGCCCTAACAGCTGATGGGCAATGCCTTTTTTGGGGACGACTGGATGGCGGTCAACTCGGAATTCACTTTTCAGCCGAGCAGCTTCAGGATACGACTCTCATTAAGCATGATGATCGAGAAAAACCTCGCATTTGCCTACGGCCTATAGCTATTCCCGGGACCTTCACTCATGTTACTTGCGGAACAGAGCATACGATCTTCATTTCGAACAAAGGCGAGGTATATGCTACAGGCTCCGGCTCGGAAGGTCAGCTTGGCCTAGGGTCGGAAAGAGACGTGGAGGTTGCAGAGCATGTCAAGGGGAAGGAGCTCAAGGGTAGGCCGATGACTTGGGCCGGTGCTGGAGGGCAGTTCTCTATTGTTGCCGGGCCTGCTTGATTGTTCGTAGTTTCCAAGTCTCGAAAGTAGCCTTCAGCTTTTCCTAGTATAAAACCATGTATCCGTACAAGGTTATTTAATTTTGAATTTTTTTTATATTTCTTTGCTCTGTAGATGCAGCGGGACTTCACTCTAGAACAAATAGTGGCGGCTGGGTTTTTTTCATCGCTATTGACTCTTCCTCTGTCACGACCGCTTGTGCCTGCCCCGCTACCTCTACCTCCACTGTCTAGATCTGACAGCTGAAAGAAGATAATAATAACAGTGATTATAATGACGCTCCGTAACATGCATTTAAGATTGCTGAGCCGCGCTAGGATTAAGGGCCATACGACCTAAGGCTAAAAGTAGCCAGCTACGAAGTCTGATGTAGGCATAGTTAGGGATTCTTATCTGTGTTAGACGCAGGCGTCGTGTTAGACAGTCGCCGTCAGGCGGTTATGCCTTAAGGAGCGTAGTAACGGAAGGTTCTTCTTAAGTAGAGACTTGAGAGCATAGTAGAAGAAATAGGGGCATAGAAAGGTGAATTTAGTTCGAGTATTGCTATTTACACAATAGCATATTGCTATTTGCACACTCGACCCATTTTTAAGATACGTACTAAAGCCAGCCCGCCCCGCCCATTTATACCGCGCGCGCCTGGCAAGTACCCGTACCGCCTAAATGCCCGCACCCGCGCCTACGCCCGCCCGCACATACACACACACAAGAGGCAATAAAGGCCACATAACGCATGCCTCTCAATTCGCTCAAATAACGCATTTCCGGGCCTTAAGCTCGAAGTTGCAACAATCGGCCCGTTAATTGACCCGGCTCCTCCTTGGCCCTTACGGCTGTATGGGCGGCGGCGGCGTCGCCGCCTTAATTGCATCCTACTTAACGATCCATCCAACGCCTAACGAAGCCGGCTGCCCTGACGAAGCCGGTTGCCCTGACGAAGCCGGCGGCGCGCCCCTCCTGCCGCGTCCTCCTCTTAATCCCCTTCCCCTTGTATTTCCTCGAGCTGATGATCCTTGTTATGACGCTGCGAGAGACCGCGGGCTATAGCTAAGTTTATTAATCTCGTCGAGCCCCCGGCGCCTTCGAACGCTTGCGTTGAGCCGCCTTAAGCTAGCCTAACTCGAATTAGGTAGCTAGGATGCCCTTATAGCCGGCTATAACTATAATGCCGTCTATAATGCTGTCTATAATACCCTCGCTATAAGGGAGCTTAGTATAGGTAGCTTATTATTACGGGGCCGGCCGCGTATAATAGTAATAACGTCGGGGTCGCGGATTTATAGTAATAGCTCCTCGAGGTCCTAATAGTAGTAATTAGTATTAAATTTACTTAGAAAGGGGGGGGGGTCTTTACTAACGGCTTCTTAAGCTACTATCGCGAGAGAATATTATACTTTTTAAGCGTTAACCTAGCTTAAAGGTATTAAAGGATCGTATATATATAAGGTAGCCTAAGTTAGTATATAAATCGCCCGCTATAAGGCTATAATAGCTATAGCTCTCGCGTTAGTAGAGGTATTATAGCGAGGGTAAGCCTATATTATATAGTAAGTAAGTTAACTGCTTTATAGGTAATTTTTATACTAAGATCCTTAAGCTAAGTCTACTTAAGGAACTAATACTTTTATTATATCTCTTACTAGGCAGCTATTTATATATATATTATCTCTTTATTCTTAATTATCTATATAAAGGTATTATAAAGATATAAGAGGTTAGAGGTACCTATAACTAAATAAGACTTTATATCCTTATAGGCGGTCTTAACTAAGCTATTTACCCGCTGCCTAAAGTTATAATATTAGCTAATAAAGTAGCCTACCTACTACTTATACTATAGTATATATTCGTTTAAGATATATATTATAATATACCCTTAGTATTAACTAAAGATCTTATTAAGCTACTACTATATCTTATAAAAATCCGCTTTAGTTTTCGAATAAATAATACGCTTTTAAGCTAGGAATATTCCTTTATAGCTAAATTTAACTTCCTTATTATTTAGCCTAAATATAATAGCGGTAGCGGCGTTAGCGGCTCTTTATTTAATAGCTCTTAAGTAAGGATAGCTTTTACTTCCTAGGGGACCTCTATATTAATAGAGTTTTTAGGGCTATTAGGATCTACTAGGTCTTTTTAGTAGGACTAGATTTAAGCCCGAATATTACTATTAATATAGAATATATAAAGTTATTATTATATTAAGGGGAAAATATAAAGGAGGGCGTTTTTAAGAGTAGCTTCTTTATCTATAATAACTATAAAGGGCTCTTATGCCCTAACCTATATATAAAGAGTATTAAGGGACTTATATAGCTATTAATATCCTACTTTTTCTTTAAGTTAATAAGGCTAAAGGTAAAGTTAGCTAAGGACTTTTAGTTAGTAACTTTAATAACTTAAAAAAGAAAGAGACTAAAGTAGTTAGATTTATATATATTATTAAGGCTAAGAACCTTAGGGAAACCTTTCTATATCTTTTAATATTATAGATAGGTTTATAATATACCTTAAACCTTATTTTATTATATAGGTTAAATTTAATATAATAAAGAAGATCGCTTACTTAAAGATACTATAAAAATACTTATATTACTATTATACTACTAAGAGCTTTAATATAGATTATTTAGCGGTTATTATAGATATCTTTAATATATTATTATTATTATTAAGATTATACTAAGGATCTAGCTAAAGGTATTTAGATCTTTAGTATTAAATAAAAGGGAAAAACTAAAGTACTTAAGGGAAAACCCTCCCCTCTTTTAATATAGGTCCGCTTTAAATAAGGTTATAGTAGTAGTATATAGGAAATTTACGCCGGCTACCGTAGGACTCTCCTATATATTTATATTTTAGCGTAGGCCGTCTTAGGCTATAGCCGCTACTATCTTAAGCGGCCGCGGCCCGGGCTCGCTAGCCCGGGCCTAGGGTTATAGGTAGTAGTCTCTCTCTAAGGGCTTAACTTATAGGCGCCTCTATTCCCTACGGCTCCCGCGACGCTACTATATAGCTATAGCCGCGTT
Source organism: Hirsutella rhossiliensis (assembly GCF_020360975.1). NCBI lineage: Eukaryota > Fungi > Ascomycota > Sordariomycetes > Hypocreales > Ophiocordycipitaceae > Hirsutella > Hirsutella rhossiliensis. The sequence continues at coordinate 3,757,907 of NW_025408670.1, forward strand.
AGCTTATCGGTCTATTAGTTAGTAAGGTAGGTAATATCCGGTTACTAGGCTAGGTACTAGTATAGGTCGCTTTTAGGTAGGGCCGGTTAATCGAAATTCGGTCGGCTAGCTCCGCTAATTAAAAATCGGTTCCTATCTAGCTACGCGACTTCTTAATTAAGGGCGCGGCGGCCTATATTTACTATCCTCCCCCCTTAGTTTCGCTCTTACTTCCTCTTACCTCTCTATCTATTATAATTTTTATAGGCCCCGATTCCTTACTTACCTTATTTCTATATCCTTAAGTCTTTTTAGCATTATATCTAGATCGTTTACTATTACTTTATAATATCTAACTAAGAAGCTATAAAAAGGTATAAGCAATAAGCGTAGAATCGGGTAATCGATAACGTAAGCGGAAAGATCGGTCTAAGGAGTATAGGGTAGGATTTCGTCCGGAATTTATAACGAGTATATAAGGGGCTAAATAATATATTAAAAGAATAGCGTTGTAAAAGATACTTATAAACTTACTTATTTTATCTACTACTCCTAGGGAAATCCTTCGTCTTTTATAGACTATTGCTCGCCTACTAGTAGACTAATTAGTTAGCTTTCTAGTATATTCTATAGTACTTAAAAAGCTCTATCTATAGTATGTCTTCCTAACTTAGTAGGTAGTCTAATTATAACGTGATAGTTAACGTAAGACTATAGGTTCTAGCATAGGTAGTAGATTTAACTAGAATGTTCTATGCCCTACCTATTCTCGTATCGCGGATATCTTCGGAACTACTAGGCTAAAATAGGCAATAGGGTATCCGTTCTACTTATAATTAACTTATGCATAAAATGTATATTTTATTTTAATAGGATAGGCTTATCGTAACCCGCGTTTCTTAAAGGAAGGTATAGATATCTAGTAGAGGTCTTTATCTTTAAGGGTTATTCCCTTAGACTATATTATAGAGCCTCTTTTTACTAGCTTATTCTATAGAGCCTCCCTATGCCTATTATTTCTTTATAATAGTAAAATAGGAATATAAGGGTATATTCTTATAGAAGCTAACTTAAGTAGTAGTAGCTTACCTCTTTTAAAGCCCCCTCCTTATAAGTAAGTCGCTATTATAGCGGGATTAGAGTACTCTATCCTATATTTTATATATATTAAGCGCCCTATTAATAAGCTTACTTATAAGTCCTTTACTAGCTATTAAAACTAGTCTTATAAGTATTAGTCTTAGTTTTATCTTAGGTTAGTCTTACCTTTAATACTTTTTACTAACTTAACTAGCTATAAAGGCTAAAGTATATATTGCTTATACTAACTTTAACTAGTTTTATTATTAAGTAAGTAACCTTATCTTACTATAATATAGTCTAAGTTTAATATTAATCTTTATTTTAGATTACCTTTAAGGGTAAGGAGGCTATATATACCCTTTACTAAGCTTAGTTTAAGGTTAATAGCCTTTTCTTTATTAAGGGTTTAATATAAGAGCGCTTTTACTACGCTACTTTAAAAACTTATATTTACGTTAGTTAAAAGGCCCTTACCACTAAAAGTAAGGGCGCGTTAAGTAAGTCCGCCCTTTATAAAGGAATATATATTATAGTATAATTAGTTATATAGTAGAGATAGCTAAAGGTACTATACTATATATATTATATTCTTCTTATTATAAGACTAAAGGCTATAAGAAGAGGGAATTCTCCTTTTTAATTAAAGTAGCGAGTAGTCTAAAATATATAAGCGGGGTAGGTATAGTTCCCTACTAATACCTTACTAATATATTAGTACTACGTACCTAAGTGCTTTATTAGCTTATACCTCCTAGTAGCGCTCTTCTAATTATCTCCCTTCTTATATAAACGTCTTAGCTGTATCTTTAATATATATTACTTTTACTATACTATATATATTTAGTTAAAAAAAGAAGTAGTTTTAGTTATATATCGCGCGTATATACCTATATAAGTATATATTAGTTTATACTCTATAACGTTAATAGTTATTATACTAGTAGTTACCGCTAAGTAACTATTATAGTATCGCTTATATATCGGCCGCGTAACTATAATATAAAGAGTATATATATATATCTCTTACTTCTTTTATTTTCTTTTTTTTTAACTCTTCTACTTATAATTACTATAAAGTTTTATACTTTTTTTTATTAATCCCTTATACCTTTTTATATTACTTTTTATTAATAATTTATTAATAATAATACCTTTTACGCTAAATAAAATAAAGAACTATAATACTAATTTCTTATATTATATATTAAAGTAGGTAGCGGTAGGTTTACCCTTAAAGTATAAGCGATTAGCCTAAAAGTCTTAAGGTAACGCTAGTTCCCTTTTAGTAAAGAAAGCTAAAAAAGGTATAGGGGAATCTTAGTCTTAAGAGACTTTTAGTCTAGGACCTAATATTAGCGAGGGTTATACCCCTATTACCCTACTAAATACCTTAACTCTAACTACTAATAAGCTTACCTTTATAGGCTAGGAGACTTATAAGTCTATTACCCTTATTAGTAATATTAATACTAGTAAGGAGATTATACCTAAGCGCTCTTAGGTAAGTACTAATAACCTAGCTACTTTATCTTAATAGGGCGGCTTTAGCTAATAAGAGATTATTACTTAAGCTATTTCTTAAAATAAGTAAGCCTATATTAACGATAAGGCCTAGCTAAATAAGGGCTAAGATAATCCTAATACTTAGCTAAATAAGGGCTTAGATAATAATAATAGTAATAACGGAGATAGCCGCGATCTAACTCCTCTTATTAATAAACCTAAGAATAGTAGCGCTAAGGATAAAGGTACTTAGGCGGTAGTATAAGGCGGTCGCGCTCTTATAAAGAAGCGTACTTAATTTAAAGCTAAAGCCTACTTAGTTAAGGCTTAAGGGGTTATCCCTTATAAGCTCTAGTATATATATTATTTTAGGACGGTCGTTAAAGAATATAGTATAACTAAGCCTAAGCTTATTAAGGTGCTCTTAATTAGCTATATTTTCTTAGGGGTTTCCTTAACGCGCTATAAGTAGTACTATAAATATACTATAACTTATAACTAAGTAAGTTTCTACTTAACTTTAAATATTATAATTAATAAGCTAATCTTTTTTAAGGCCGCTACTTTTATATTTAGTAATTAAGCTAATATAGTTACTATTATAGAGTACTTATATAAGCTTAATAAGCTAAAGACTAATAATAAAGATACTAAGGATAATAGCTTAAATATAAGTATACTTATTTTTAAGGAGGCTAATCGGCGCTATTTTACTATTATAATATAGTATTTAGCTAAGGCTTTTAACGCCGCTAAAACGGCTTATTATAAGTCCTTTAAGACTATAAGTATATAAAAGTCTACTATTATAAGTTTTTATTTAACCTTTTTATTAGCGACCGCTTAATAATATACTAGGTTAAGCGTGCCGACTATTATATACTAATTAATAAGCGCTATAAGCTTATTATTTACCTTAACCTTATACCTTTATTTAATATAGCCTATATATATCACGAAAAAGATATAGCCGCCTATTAGATATAAGCGATAGCGTTAATTAATATATATAGAGTACGCGATAATATAAGCTTAGAGTACTAAGCCTAAGAATCTTAGTTAAAACTTTACTTTATCGATAGCGATATAGGCTATACTTCTTAGTAGTATACCTTACTATTTACTAAGGCTAAGGTAAGTACTATACTAGTAAAGATAGGTCTTAATATAAAAGATAAGGAAGGAGTAAAAGATAGGGTAGTTTTAGTATTTCTAGAAGTATTTAGTAAGGTAAAAGGGGCGCCTTAGTTAGTTCTTACTATACTAGTAAAGAAAAAAGGTAGTTAAAAGTAATAAATAAGTCTTATCTTTCTTTTATTTAGTTATAACTATCCTTTTCTCTTTTATTATTAAGGTTTTAATAAAGTTATAGTTTAGTTTTATTTTCCTTAATAATATTTAATAAGTAGTATAAATAGTTTTCCTTTATTCTCCTATTTTACTATTTTATATATAGTTATAAGACGTTTAAGCGTACTAATACGTTAATAAGTTAGTAGCGATTTAATAGGGATTTATTACCGATTTAATAGCACCTCCTTATATTAATAGGTTTCCTTACCTTACTTAGTTTTATACTATTTTTTCCTAGTTAAGTAAGTAGTATAATCTTTAATAAGGTCTTAGCTATTCGCTATATCTTTAGTATTAACTTATTAGTTATACTTAGCTAGCTATCCTTTTTATTTAATAAGGAAAAGGGTATTACCCTTAGATCTCTTTTAATCTTTAATCTCTTAGACTTCCTATTTACTTTTATTATCCTTAAAGTCTAGTATTAATAGGGTTTCGCTATCTTTATAAGTACCTTTACGCTCCTTTTATAGCTCTAAGAGACTAATATAGAAAATATTATAAAGGCGTAAGTACTTTAACGGGTAAGATCGTACCCTTATAGATATTAGCCCGTTAGAGGGATAAGACCCTTAGCACTCCCCTTCTAACTTACTTCTAAGTATACTTAAAAGCGTTATAAAGACCTCGATTATTTAATTAAGTATCTTCCTTAATTATAGTTAATTTAAATTTTTATTTTCCCCTTTAAAGTAAAGGCTACTAGTTACGCGACTCTAGTAAAGATAAAGAAGCATAGAGTAAAGAAATCTCTAAGACTTATATTTATAACCTAAGGCCCTTAAAGCTATATATAGGACCGATAATTAGATAATTATATAGTTAATTACTCTACTAATCCTTAGCTACGTACTAAGCGTGCTTTAAGTATATACCCTTGTCCCCGTTAAAGTACTTCTTAGGGAGTATAAGATAATATACTTACTTTTTAATAGCTTATAAGACCTAAAACGGTTTAAATATACTTAGGTAAGAGTTTTTGTTTTTCGTCCTTAAGGTATAAGTTCTTTATCGAGAATACTATAAGGTCTCTTATCTTTAGTATAAGTAGTTAGTGCCTTAAATCGTAGTACTTAAGCCTCTTTTATAGCTCTTATAGCTTAGTAACTCTTACTCTTACTTTAGGTACTACCCTTTAAATAATATCGTCCTTAATTTTAATATAAAAGTTTAGTTAGTAACCTATTAATACTTTATTAAGTAATAACTTAGTTTAATAGTAACTATAGTATATACTTAAGGATATACCTATACTAACGGTAATAGTAGTAGCTAGATATTAAAGGACGAGGGGGTTTAAGGGGAACGAAGGAAAAGAGAAAGTACTAGGTAGGGTAAGGTAAAGGTAAAGAGGGCTAAAAAGGTATATTAGTAAAAGAGGATATAGAAGAAGATAAAAGGAAGAAGATAATAAAAGGAGATAATACTAATAATATCTACTAGCTAAGGAGGAAAAGAGACCTCTTTTATAGACCGAATTTTCCCTCCTTCTTCCTTAGATAAATATAAGCTAAGGGATTATCTAATTAAGAAGAGGGCTAGCTAGAGACTCTATTAAGGATCCTACTAAGGACCCTACTAAGGACCCTATTAAAGACTCTACTATACGGGCTATATATATTCCTTAGGGTATAGATACCCCTATTAAACTAGTTATCGCGTTCTTTATATTATTATATATAAATTAAGTAATATATAAAAGTAACGCTTAGTTAGTTTATTCTAAGTTAATAAATTATCTTAAGGATTACTATATAGCTTAGTTTATTTATTTTATTTATATATTAGTTTATAGGTAAAATACTATTAATAGCCTATATTTTACTTATAAGATAAAATAAAGATCTAACTAAAACTTACTTATAAATAAGGACCTTTTATTTAAGATAATGCCTTTTAAAGGTCTATATACTAACTTAACTTAGTAATAGAATAATTCTACTAGCTTTAAAGCTATTATTATCTTAAAGATAAAAAAGAAAAAGTAATACTTAGTATATTAGTCTATAATTACTAAGATTATACTAACGTCTTATCTATTATATTATACTTTAGGTAGACCTATAATAAAGTCTATTAATAATTCTTCCTATAGTTATATAGGATATAGTAACGATTATATAATACTATAAAGGCGATGCCCTTTAAATACTATACCTTAATATACTAAGTATAACTAAATATATTTATTTATATCTTTTATTATTTTATCTTAGTAAAAGTTCTTTATTAATAGTTCGCTAGTATATTAAGAGCTAAAGTATCTTACTAATAAATCGTTATAAAAGAGCTATATTAGCTCTTACTATAAAGCTACCTTTAAAGGTACTATAATATAGCCTTTTTATAGTAGTAGTTTATTTAAGCGTACTAACTAAAAACCCTTCCTTTTTAAGAAGTCTTTAGTCTCTTTTAGCTTACTTATTACTACGTTAACCGACTAAGTACCTTTTAATAACTCTAGTAGCGGTTCTAGAACTTTTACTATATAAACCTTTATATAGTAAGCTGCTTTTTTAGCGGTCTTCCTTAAGAGTAACTATTTATAACTAGCTTTTTCTTTAGCTTAATTAGCTAATTATTTAAGTCTTACGCTTAAATTATTATTATTTCGCTATAAATAAGCTTATATATTTTTCCTTATATAAAAGTACTTTACTATACTTATATTAACTTAAGGTTAAGTATCTCTTTACTTATAAAATCGCTTTATTATATCTCTATATAAATATAGTATTAATAGTAGCTAGCTTTACTTATAGCTTTAGTAATAGTTTTATAAATAAGGGCTTCTCGCCCTTATATCTAGGTATTCTTAATAGCGCGTTTACTAGGTTTAATTTACTTATATAATACTTAATCGTAAAGTTAAATAGTACTAAATATATATATTATCTTACTTACCTCTTATTTAAGGAGGTCTAGTATATAAATATCTAGAGGTTATAGTAGTTTAATAATACCTTTACTTTATACGCTACCCTTTTAATATAATATTACTAGTATTTAAATAACTTAATAATAGTAAATAGTTCTTAGTCTAAAATACTATAATTAAGTTTAGCTTTAGTAAACTTTCTTAACTAAAATACGATTAAATAATAGCGCCTTTTATTATTACGTTAAGAGATAATCCTTATAATTACGAGTTATAATATATTTATTTTAATATAAATACGTTTTTTTAGATTATAATATTAAAGAAGTAAGGCTCTTAAAAAAGTATCTTTAAGAGCTTAAAACGCTACCCTTTTAATAAGGTTTAGCTTTATACTCTTTAGCTTCTTTTTATTCTTACTCCCTTTTAATAATATAGTTAAAAGCGCTATAACTCCTAAGTACCTATATATAAATCGTTAGTAAAAGTTATAGAACCTAGGGAAGGCGTAAATATTATAGTAGGTTATAAGTTTAGGCTATTAAGCTATTACCTCTACCTATTAAGGGTCTATTAATACCTTATTAATAAATAAAATAAACCTAAGGAACTTAACTAACTATTAATAAAAGATATACTTTAATAGTTTTATTTAGAGCTTTATAGCTCTTAGCCTTTTTATTACTTATCCTAAGTATTTAGTATATTCTTCTCTTATCTTAAAGTATAGAAAAATATTATTAAGGTAAACTATATAAATTATATTTATAAGCCCCTTTAGCGCTTAATAAATATAGCTTTAAAATATAGCTAGTATATTAGTAAGTCTAAAGGGTATTACTAGGTATTTAAAATATATATAATATATTTAAAAAGCGGTCTTTTATTTATCTCCTTTTTAAATTTAAATACGTTAATATATATTCTATATATTAATCTTATAAAAATACTTAGCTCCTTAATAGTAGTTAATAATCTCTAAAATAAAAGGTAAAGGGTACCGATTCTTTTATATAATCTAGTTAAGTCCTTAATAGTCTATATATAGCTTTAAAGTACTATCCTTCTTTAAAATAAAAAGGATAAGCGCCTTAGATAGGCTCTTTAACTCTTAGATTATTTTCCTTTTTATTACGTCTTAGATCTAGTCGCGTAATACTTAGAGTTCCTTTTATAATAAAGGGTAAATTAGTTTATAAAGGGGTTTTATATTAAGGATTAAATTAATTAAGTAATCTATTCCCTTTTTAGCTAATAATAAGTTAGACTTATTAGCTAAGAAAGTATCTTTAAACTAGTAAAGAGTTAATAGGACTTTAACCTATTCTTCTTATAATATCCCTTTATCTTTATCTTTATTTAGTAGTAAGATTAGCTTAGGATTAAGCGCTATTATATATACCCTTACTTTATTCTTATATTTTAAAAGGAATTTATAAGGGTTTTATAGGGTTTTGCTACTTAATTAATACTTAAACTATTACTATCGTTTTTATAGGATAATATAGATATATTTATCCTCTAAGGTAGTAAGTAATAAAAGGATTAATACTTAATCGTTTAGTATTAACGTATTAGTATTAATATAGAAATAAGTAATTATCTTTTTAGTACCTCTTATATTTATTATTTAAAGTAGTACTAACTATACTTTATATTCCCTTACCTTACTATTACTAAGCCCTAATAACTTAAGGTATAATAGCGCTACTTATAGTAATCCTTACTATTAAGTAGAGTATATATCTATAAGGTTAATAGTACTATAAGTATCTAAGTATATAAGGACTTTAATAAGGTTTTGCCTTAATATTATTATAAGAGTTTTAAGTAACTATCTAATAAGTATTAAGTTTACTAAGGGAAAGGTATTTACCTTAATATCTTACCTTTTCTTTATTTTATAGTATTAAGTTTAAGGGTCTTTACTAAGGTTTCTACTTTTAAAGAAATAATATATTTTATAGATAAGTATCCTAGCTTATTATATTAGAAATATATAAATCCTAATTAAGTTAAAGATCCTCTTCTTTAATAATATCCCTTAGTTTAGCCCTTAGTAAGTATATCGCTAGCTTATTAGTTATTAGTTAAATCGGTAATATTTCCTTAATAATTTAGCTTAGCTTATTAGCCTTTTTAATTTCTCCCTTTATATATACTACCTTAAGGTATAGTACTATTTTTACTCTTAGTTCCTTTAAGGGTAAAAGTAGTATTAGTATATCGCTTTTTATTAATAGTAGTATCTTAATATTATTAAGCGACTTATATAAGCTCTTCTTATTAATAAGTATAAATAAGTATTAAATAAAGGTTAATTTAGTCTTAAAGTTATAGCTCTAGCTTAGTAAAAAATATTAAAGCACGCGCCTTTTTTAATAAGCGTTTAAAATACCTTTCTAAGGAGTTAAGGTATAAGTAAACTCTAAAAAGGACTAGCCTTTTTATTAGCGAGCCTCCTTTAATTATATTACTAATAATATCTCCTTATTTATAGTATCCTTAATTAAGATAAATATCTATTCTTTAAAATATACTTAATCTATATTATATTTAGTCCGGTTAATCGGCGTTTATTCTTTAAGGTATTAGCGCTATCTTACTTTATAGTCGCTATATATATAATCTACTATATAGAGGATCTTTATTTTATCGCGACGAAGATATTTAAGCGCTACCTTAAAAGCGTCCTTTAAATTATAAGTTTAGTTTAAACGTTTTTATATATTAGTAGGTTAAGATAATTAAGTGATATTTTTAATCTTAACCTTACTACCGCGACTACTATCCGATTTAAGGGAGTAGGACTATCGACGCTTCCTTAAATAGATAGCGATAATACTAGCGTATTTAGTAATTTCCTTTTTTAATTATATAACGCGATCTTATAAGCGTTTTATCTTTTCTAGCTTTTTAATACGCGCTTATAGAGCTATATACTTTTCCTTATAAGATAGTTATCTTATACCTATAAGTAGTAATATCTTTAATATAGTTATAATACTATTTATAGTAAGGGTTTATTTTAAGGATATATCTTTTTATTCTTTATTTCTTAAGTAAATACTTAATATATATAATAAAGAGGCCTTAACTAGTTAACTATTATATCTCGCTATAAGAGCGTTATATAGTTTTCTTTAAGTAGCTATTTCTACTAAGTAACTAAAAAGGGAAGCTTTAGAAATTATAAGGGAATATATATTATAGTACGATTAGTTATATAGTAAAGATTACTAGAGGTACTATACTATATATATTATATTCTCCTTATTATAAAATAAAAGCTTATAAAAAGAGGGATTTCTTCTCTTTATTTAAAGTAGTAAGTAGTTTATAATATATTAGTAAGGTAGGTATAATTCCCTACTAATACCCTACTAATATATTAGTACTATATACCTAAGTACTTTATTAGCCTATACCTCTTAGTAGCGCTCTTATTCCCTTAGTCTACTTATAGTCGCTAAGAATATTAAGATACTTACTTTAGCTTTTACTTATTTTATAGATAATACTTACTATATATATAAGTCCTTAAAAAGGCACTTAAGGAAGTTTAGCGATACTATTAAGACCTTAGCTTAGGTTAAGCCTAAGTCGCTCTTAGTTACTTAAAAGTCTCTTATAATAATTAATAATCTTACTAACTATTTCTATCTTATTACTAGTAATAACTATAATAGTAAGGATAATAGTATTAATCTTACTAAGCTTAGTCTAGCCCTAGCCTTTTTTAGTAAAGGGAAGGGTAAAACTAAAGGTAAGGGTAAAGCAGCTATTATATTTAAAGCTTTATTTAAAGCTAAGGCTAAGGAGTCTACTACTATCTTTATACCTATAGTTATCTTAAAGTTAATATAAGATCTTACTATATTACCTTTTATTAGCTTTAATACTAAGCTATAGCCTAGTAGCTTTCTTATTACTAAGCCCGCCTTAAAGTATCTTTACTTTATATTACCTATTAACCTTATTAACGTTTTTAACTTTATTTAATAGTATTTTTATAGCTATTATAGTTTAGTCTTAGCTAAGATTATCGCTAGTCTTAACCTTAATTTAATTTAAGGTTATAGTATAAGCTATAATAAACGCCTCCGCGCTACTATTAATATAGGTTTTACCTTAAAATAGTCCTTATTTATTACTTTATCTTATAAGCTAGCTATCTAAGCTAGCTTTAGTTTAGGTTTAAGGTTAGGTTTAGCTAGTTATTACTAAGCTTTTTATAGTAGTAATAGTCTTTATACTCCTAATAAGTCCTAGGTTACTCCCTTTTACGCTCTATATATTACCTTAAGGGGGTCTTATTATTCTTACTATAATAGCGAGGTAAATAATACTATTAATAAGTTAAGCTAAAGTCGCGGATTAAGGGCTAGTTATTAGCGCTAGCTTAGTTTAGTTTTAAGTTAAGTCTTATTTAGTTATAGTCTTTTAATAATAAGTCTTATTTTAAAGCTATTAAAGCTAGTTTATTATTATTATTAAGATTATACTAGGGACCTAGCTAGAGGTATCTAGAACTTTAATATTAAATAGGAGGGAAAAACTAATATACTTAAAGGAAAACCCTCCCCTCTTTTAATATAGGTCTACCTTAAACGAGGTTATAGTAGTAGTATATAGGAAATTTATACTAGCTACTATAAGCTTCTCCTATATATTTATATTTTAGCGTAAGCTTTCTTAGGCTATAGCTACTACTATCTTAAGCGGCCGCGGCCTAGGCTTACTAGCTTAGGCCTAGGGTTATAGGTAGTAATCTCTCTTTAAGAGCCTAGCTTATAAGCGCCTTTATTTTCTATAGCTCCTATATTACTACTATATAGCCGTAATAGTAGCCGCGCTAGCTTATTAGTTTATATAAGAATATACCCTTATATTCCTATTCTACTGTTATAAAGAAATAATAGGCATAGGGAGGCTTTATAGAATAAGCTAGTAAAAAGAGGCTCTATAATATAGTCTAAGGGAATAACCCTTAAAAGACAAAGACCTCTACTAGACATCTATACCTTCCTCTAGGAAAAGCGGGTCAGATAAGCCTATCCTTACAAATAAAAATATGCATAAAATGCATAAGTTAATTACGAGCAGAACGGATACCCTATTGCCTATTTTGGCCTAGCGGTTCCGAAGATATCCGCGATACGAGAATAGGTAGGGCATAGAACATTCTAGTTAAATCCACTACTTATGCTAGAACCCATAGTCTTACGTTAACCATCACGCCACAATCAGACCACCTACTAAGTTAGGAAGATATACTATAGATAGAGCTTTTTAAGCACTATAGAATGTGCTAGAAAGCTAACTAATTGGTCTACTAGTGGGCGAGCGATAGTCTATAAAAGACGAAGGATTTCCCTGGGAGTAGTAGACGGAACAAGTAAGTTCGCAAGCATCTTTTGCAACGCTATTCTTTTAATATATTATTCAGCCCCTTATATGCTCGTTATAAATTCCGGACGAAATCCTACCCTATACTCCTTCGACCGATCTTTCCGCTTACGTTATCGATTACCCGATTCTACGCTTATTGCTTATACCTTCTTATAGGTTATAAGCCCGGCTTCTCTATAAGTCGGGTAATAACTTCGAAAAATCTTCGAAATTCTAATACTAACTATATAACCTCGAATTATCTAAAATAGGCTCTAGGGGTAAGTTCGAATTTGCTAAACTTAAGGGTAGTTCTAACTATACCTTCTAGGCTATTCGAATATAGGCTCTTTTAGTTAGAGAGAAGCTTTCTACTACTATATAGTAAGAAAATTACTCGAAAATAGAAGAAGCACTTACTTTAATTTTTCTTCGTATTAAAGATAGTCCTTTAACCTAAATAAAGCATATAATAAATACTAAAGAGGCGTAGGATAGGTTAAAAAACCTATATAACCCTATTTCCTTTACCTCGAATTACCTACTTATAAAGGAGCTTTTTAATACTTCGGTAGGGGATTTCGAATCCCTAGAAGGCTACCTAAATAAGGTAAAAGAGGTATTCGAAGAGCTAAAAGCATAGAATATTATAATTCTAGAAGTAGTTATTATAGCTTAGATTTTAAATAGCCTTTCGGGCTCGTTTTCTAGCTATATAATTAATATAACGTAAGCTCTTTAAAATAACTTAGAAGCTTTTAATCTAGAGTCTCTCTCTAGTAGTCTTATAGACGAATTTAAGAGGACTAAGTCTCTAGAAAATCCTCCTAAGCAGGCTTTCTTTACTAAGAAGCCCTAGAAAAAGATAAAAATTATATTATAATACACTTACTATAAGAAGAAAGGGCATCTAGTTAAAGATTGCTACTATCTTTACCTAGAAAAGGCCCCTAAACGCTTTTCTAAAAATTTAAAAAATTAAAAGAAAGGAATACCTTATAAGAGGCCTAGAAAACCTTCTATAGAAATCCTATCGAATTAGACTCTTACGTCGATAAGAAGACGAAAAACCCTCTTCTCTATATATATCGGAAGCAGAAAAAATAGAAATCGATAATTAAACGGACGAAGAACCGGAAATCGATTTTTCTATTCCTCCTCCTACCCCCGGAGGCTATAAAAGCTCTAAAGAAGAAGCAGAGGTATATATCTCTTCGAATATCCTTAAAAAAGCCGTATTTAATAATAGGCAAATAGGACCTTTAAATTCCTCTCGAATTAAAGACCTTATATATAAGGTAAAAGAGAAGGAAATCCCTTATAAAACCTTAGAGAATAGAAATTTCTATAATTTTATATACGATACTAGTGCTACTAGGCATATAGTATCGGAAAAGAAATTCCTTATTAATTTTCGAACTATCTCTACTAAGGTTAATTAGGGAAAGGCATCCTATATAATTGTTAAAGGCTACGGAGATCTTCTTTTTAGATTTCCGAAAAATAAAAGGCTATTTATCTTAAGAAACTGCCTTTATATACCCGAATTAGGGGTAAATATTATAAGCCAATCGTATTTTAAAAATACTTATGCCTTTATTAATAGCAAGGAAATTTTCCTGCTAGATAACTAGGCTAATATTATATCTAAAGGAAAACAGTAAGATAACCTTTATATCTTCTCTTTAGAAATTCCTTTCTTAAAGAAGACATTCCTATCTAATATTAATAATATAAGGAATAATATAAAGGACCTTGACTTTTATTTATAGCATTTAAGGCTAGATATATAAGTCTTAAAGCCTTACTAGAAACCTTTAAAAGATATAATAAAGAAATAACTATCCCTAAGAAGGATATTATAAAAATTAAAGAATACGAGGCTTATATTAAAGTAAAGGTAACTAATAAGAGGAATAAATCCCTATCTAATAAGGTATATAATTACCTTAATAGAGTTGCTATTAATATTTAGGGACCTATAAAGACCCCTACTTATAATAAATACACCTCCTTTATATCCTTTTTAGATATAAGGATAAGATATTTAGAAATATCTTTAATAAAATCTAAGGTAGAAGCCCTAGATAAATTCTTAGAATATAAAGCCTTAGTTAAAAATAACTGGATAATATTACTATAAAGGAAGTCTTTTAGATAACGTAAAAGAATTCCTATATAAAATAAAACCCTACTACTTAAGAAAGGGAATAAAATATTATACTAGCCTCCTAGGACTCCGAATTAAACGGAGTAATAGAGAGGATTAATAGGACTATTTTAAATAAAGTCCGAGCTATTTTATTTACAGTAAAACTGCCTAAATATCTATAAGGAGAAGCTGTTCTAACAGCAGCCTATTTATATAATAGGACCCCTTACTTACGAATAGGCTTCTAAACTCCTATAGAAAAGAAGGAAAATAAATCTCTAGCCTTAGAAGACTTAGAGAAAATTAAGACCTTCGGAGTACTATTTATTATAAAAATAAAGACCCTTAGATAAGCTAGAGATAAGAGCTTATAAGGGTATTATTATAGGCTATACCGAAAATGCTTATAAAATATATAACTTTTCGAAAAGAAAGGTAATAATTTCTAGAGATATTATTATCCTAGAAAATAAATTTATAGAAAATTAAAAGGAAGAAGACCTTAAGGACTTTAACTTTAATACCTTACCTTCTATAAATAAGGTCCCGGATAATTATTTATAAAGGGAACCTATATATAAAGAAGGTAATAACTCTTCTTTAAAAGAAGAGGAAAATAACCCTCCTATAGAGAAGGAAGATAACCCTCCTATAGAGAAGGAAGATAACCCTCCTATAGAGAAGGAAGATAACCCTTTTATAAAAAAGGGAAATAATCCTCTTTTAAAAGGGATTAAATAAGGATCTAAAAATCCGTATTAATATACCTAAGAAGCTAAACGGATTTTATAAAGACTATATCGTATACCCCGAAATAAACACTATATTAAATAGTAAAAGTAAAGAGATTATTCTATCTTTACTAAAAAACAAGGATCCTATAGAGCCTAAAACATTTAAATAGGCTATAAATAGCTTAGAAGCTATAGAATAGAAAAGAGCTATATTTCTAGAAATAAAAGAGCTCTTAAACTAAAATACCTAGGAACTAAAGCCTC
The DNA here is from genome assembly GCF_020360975.1 of Hirsutella rhossiliensis. NCBI lineage: Eukaryota > Fungi > Ascomycota > Sordariomycetes > Hypocreales > Ophiocordycipitaceae > Hirsutella > Hirsutella rhossiliensis. The sequence goes on from NW_025408670.1 coordinate 3,773,244, forward strand.
TTCCTAGCGATAGGGAGGCCCTAGGCGGCCGTTAGGTCTATAAAATAAAGCGGGATAATAATAATATTTATTAAATATAAAGCCCGCTACGTAGTATAAGGATTTAATTAGGTCTACGGCCTAGATTATTTAGAAACCTTTTCTACGATAGTAAGACCCGAATCTATTAGAATACTACTTATAATAGTTATTTCTAATAATTATACTCTACTATAATACGATATAAAAAATGCCTTTATATATACCGAAATAGATACGGATATTTATATAAAAATCCCTATAAGCTACGAAGAGCTAATACTTAAAGACTAGTTTAATAAAAACTAGTATAAGTATAATATTAGCTATTTATAGTTTCTAGAGCTATATAAAAAGAAAAGGCTAGTAGCAAAATTAAAGAAAGCATTATACGGCCTTAAATAAAGCCTAAAGTTCTAGTATAACTATCTTAGCTCTATATTAGCTAAGATAGGATTTTCAGCCCTTCTTATAGATAAAGGGGTATTTATAAATACGCAATATAAAATTACGATAGCAATCTACGTAGATAACCTCCTAATAATAGGGCCTAATAGAGGTATAATAAATAGTCTGCTTAAATAAGTAGCAGATTATATAAAGGTTTAGCCTCTAGGCGAACTAAAAGACTTCTTAGGAATATATATAATTATAAACTAGAGCAAAAAGGAGATATTTATATCCTAGGAAAAATATACTCGTAATAAAATACGAGAATATAATAAAGAAGACTTAGGGACTTCTAATACGCCTACTATAGTAGGAGTAAAGCTTAAAAAGGCTACTATAACGCCTTCGTAAAAAGAAATCCTTATTTACTAAAGGGAAATAGGGGCTCTATTATATCTAGCTATAATAAGCAGGCTAGACATTTTATATGCTGTTATTTCCTGCGCTAGATTTGCTTCTAAACTAGATAATACGCATTTTAAAGCGTTAAATACTATCCAGAAATATTTAAATAAATATCCTAACCTAGGGATAATTTATTATTGCAATATCCCTTATACTTATAATTTTATAAAAGGTTATTCCGATGCTAGCTAGGCGTCTAACCTTATAGATAGAAAATCCGTTTCCGGATACTATTTCTATATTTATAAAAATATGATAAGTTAGGCCTACTAGAAGCAAAAATCTATAGCCCTATTAACCTACGAAGCTGAATTTATTGCCCTTAGGGAGGCTAATAAAGAAGCTTTATATCTAAATCGGCTATTTTATACGATAAATAATAGCTTGTCTATTAGAATTCCTAATACTATACCTCCTATCTTAATAGATAACGAGGCAGCTATTAAATTAGCTAAAAATCCGGAATTTTATAAAAAGATAAAGCATATAGACATTACCTACTTCTATACCTAAGAAAATATTAGGGAAAAGAAGATTCGGATTTTCTATATTAAATCCAAAGATAATATTGCCGATATATTTACTAAGGAACTAGGAAGAGAAAAATTCTTTAAGTTCTAAGAGCTTCTTTCCCTTAGGGAATTAAAAGAGCCTTTAAAAGAAAAGCTTATATCCCTTAATAGAGGTTTTTAGCTGTCTTTACTTTCTTAGCTTTTCCTCTATATATAACTAATAGGTTTTTTCCTTTAAAAGGTTTCCTATTAGTAAAAAAACAACTTATAAAAATAGGTTTTTCCTTATTAAAGGTTTCCTATAATAATAACTTTATAAGGCTTTTTCCTTATAAAGGTTTGCCTAAAAAGAGGAGAAATAATTATAACTATAACTAGGATTTTTCCTACTAAGGTTTTTCCTAGAAAGGGTTTTAAAATTTTCCCTTATATTCCTATTATATACCTTATTCTTAATAAGGATAATTCTACTATAAAAGAAATAACTAGTAAAGAGTACTATTTACCTAGTTATAAGAATATACCGTTATATTCCTATTTTACTATTATAAAGAAATAATAGGCATAGGGAGGCTCTATAGAATAAGCTAGTAAAAAGAGGCTCTATAATACAGTCTAAGGGAATAACCCTTAAAAGACAAAGACCTCTACTAGACATCTATACCTTCCTCTAGGAAAAGCGGGTTAGGATAAGCCTATCCTTACAAATAAAAATATGCATAAAATGCATAAGTCAATTACGAGCAGAACGGATACCCTATTGCCTATTTTAGCTTATCGGTTCCGAAGATATCCGCGATACGAGAATAGGTGGGGCATAGAACATTCTAGTTAAATCTACTACTTATGCTAGAACCCATAGTCTTACGTTAACTATTACGCTACAATTAGACCACCTACTAAGTTATGAAGATATACTATAGATAGAGCTTTTTAAGCACTATAGAATGTGCTAGAAAGCTAACTAATTGGTCTACTAGTAGGCGAGCAATAGTCTATAAAAGACGAAGGATTTCCCTAGGAGTAGTAGACGGAATAAGTAAGTTCGTAAGCATCTTTTACAACGCTATTCTTTTAATATATTATTCAGCCCCTTATATGCTCGTTATAAATTCCGGACGAAATCCTACCCTATACTCCTCCGACCGATCTTTCCGCTTACGTTATCGATTACCCGATTCTACGCTTATTGCTTATACCTTCTTATAGTTTATTAGTTAGTAAGGTAAGTAATATCCGGTTACTAGGCTAGGCGCTAATATAGGTCGCTCCTAAGTAGGGCTAGCTAATTAAAAATCGGTCGGCTAGCTCTATTAATCGAAAATCGGTTCCCGTTTAGCTATATAACTTCTTAATTAAGGGCGCGGCGGCTTATATTTACCGTCTATTATATAGTTACTAATTACGCGCGCTTAGCTTATATATATATATACCTACCCTCCCCTTTTAGTTTTATTCTTTTCTCCTCTTACCTCTTTATTTATTATCTCTTTTATAAGCCTTAGTTCCTTACCTATATTATTCTTATATCCTTAGTTCTCCTTAGTACTATATTTAGTTCGTTTACTATTATATCGCTATATTTAACTAAGATAGTAACTTAGGTAGTAGCGGCTTACTTCCTTTAAAGCCCCCTCCTTATAAAAGAGTTGCTATTATAGCGGGATTAAAACGCTCTATCTTATATTTTATATATATTAAGCGCCTTATTAGCGAGCTTACCTATAAGTCCTTCGCTAGCTATTAAAACTAGTCCTATAAGTATTAGTCTTAGTCCTATCTTAGGTTAGTCCTACCTTTAGTACTTTTTACTAACTTTACTAGCTATAAAAGCTAAAGCGTATATTACTTATACTAACTTTAACTAGTCTTATTACTAAGTAAGTAACCCTGCCTTACTATAGTATAGTCTAGGTTTAATACTAATTTATATTTTAAATTACCTTTAAAGGTAAGGAGGCTACTTATACCTTTTACTAAGCTTAGTCTAAGGTTAATAGCCCCTCCCTTATTAAGGGCTAAGTATAAGAGCGCTTTTACTACGCTACTTTAAAAACTTATATTTATACTAATTAAAAGGCCCCTACCGCTAAGGGTAAGAGCGTATTAAGTAAGTATACCTATAGTCTAGCTATAGTCGCTAAAAATATCGAGATACTAACCTTAGCTTTTACTTATTTTATAGATAATACCCGCTATATATATAAGTCCTTAAAGAAATACCTAGGTAAGTTTAGTAATACTATTAAGACCCTAGCTTAAGTTAAGCCTAAGTCGCTCTTAGTTACTTAAAAGACTCTTATAGCGGTTAATAATCTTACTAACTATTTCTATCTTATTATTAGTAATAACTACGATAGTAAGGGTAATAGTTTTAACCTTACTAAGCCCGGTCTAGCCCTAGCCCCTTATAATAAAGGGAAGGGTAAGGGTAAAAGTAAAGGTAAAAGTAAGGTAGCTATTATATCTAAGGCTCTATTTAAGGCTAAGGCTAAGAAGTCTATTACTATTATTATACCTATAGTTATTTTAAAGCTAATATAGGAGCCTATCGCGTTACCCTTTATTAGCTCCGACGCTAAGTTATAGCTTAGTAGTTCTCTTAGCGCTAAGCCTACTTTAAAGCGTCCTTATCTTACGTCGCCTACTAACCCTATTAACGCTCCTAACTTTATTTAGTAGCGTCTTTATAGCTATCGCGGTTTAGTCTTAGCTAAGATCGTTACTAGTCTTAACCTTAACTAGATCTATAGTTATAGTATAAGCTATAATAAACGCTTCTATACCGCCGCTAGTATAGGTCTTATCTTAGTATAGACCTTAGTTATTACTTTATCTTATAAGCTAGCTATCTAGACTAGCTTTAGTTTAGGTTTAAGGTTAAGCCTAGCTAGTTATTATTAAGCTTCTTATAGTAGTAGTAGTCCTTATACTCCTTATACGTCTTAGGTTACTCCCTTTTATACCCTATATACTACCTTAGAGGGGTCTTATTATTCCTACTATAATAATAAAGTAAACGTTACTACTAATAAGTTAAATTAAGGTTATAGTTTAAGGGCTAGTTATTAGCTCTATCTTAGTTTAGTTTTAAGTTAGGTCTTATTTAGTTATAGTCTTTTAGTAATAGGTCTTATTTTATAGCTATTAAAGCTAGCTTAGTTAAGTTATATTAGTTTTATTCGGTTTATAGTTTAAGCGGTAAGGTTTATACTTAGTCTAGGTCTAGTTTAGTTAATACTATAGACCTATTATTATAAGTCCTCTCCCTTTCTTAGATCGCCTTAATAAGGGAGGTAGTTAGCTAGGGTAGTCTTAGTTAAGGCCGCTCTATCTCTAGCACGACCCTAGCTTTATTATCTAGTATATCTATATATAGCTTCTAAGCTAAGTTAAACTAATAAAGCCTACTTAATATAACGACCGGTATTATTCCTAAGAGATAAACCTATTAAGGGGTTTATATTAGTAGATATAATAGGGCGTGGTCTAAGTAATAATAAGTATATTATATTAGTAATAAGTTAGAGGTTATAGACCGTAGACTATAACTAAGTAATTAGAATTAGAGATAGAATCGTAATAAAGATCTATATTAAAAGCTAGAGAGCTATCTATCTAAAGAAGTAAAAGTAGGTAGCTATATATACTTATAGAGACTATCCTTAGATTATAGGCCTAGCTATAATCCCTAACGTTAGATCGTATAGAGCGTAGTAATCTTATTAATCTTAGATTACTTAGATCTCTATAATCCCCTCGATCCTATATCTATTAAATAGTTATACTAACTATTTATCCGTTAAACTATATTACGTGCTTAACGCGGTCGACCGTTAGCGGCCTAGTAGCTATAGTCGTAATACGATATCTCCCCTCCTTTTAGTCTTATCTATAAGACCTACTATAGCTACCTTAGCCGCTATATATAAATATACCCTTATCGCGTCGTGCGTAAGTATATCGTTCTTTATCTCTTTATCCTTTTAGGATATACTACTAATAGTATGTCTAGTTATATACTAAAAAATCGTTCCTAAAAAGCCTTTAAGCGCGCTACTCTTACCGAATATATTAACTTAAGTAGAGATCCTATTAATATACTATATACTTAGTGCTTTAAGGTAAAGAAGATAAATTATTAAATAGCTAAAAATTCTTCGCGCTATAACAATTATATTACTAGTAGTCATCCCTATTATAATAGTATTTTAGTAGCTTCTTCTTATAAGTATCTTTTAATTCTTTCTATATATAGTAGCTAACGTATTTCTTTTAGTAACTAAATTATTAGCGGAGTAGTATAGGCTATATTCTAAAGAGGAGGAAGCTAAGGAAGCCTTATTAAAGCTTTAGGTATAGCTTATAAATCTTTAGTCGTAAATATCTATTGCCGTTAATTATTTAGCTTATATCTAGAAGATTTAAAATCGTATAAAGGAAAAGAGTTCTAAGTTATTTCGTTATAGTATCTAAGAAGTAGATACTAAGGATAGCGTTTTACCTACGCTTAATATATATAGGTATTAAGTAGTAAATAACTTATAATCGTTAGGCGTTCTTAACGAGGTAAATTAGTCTTTATTTAGTATTAATAAGGAGTTTATAGATCTTAGTCCTTTAATCCCTCTTAAACCTTTTAGTAAAATTATTAAAGTAGAGAGCTATAATAAGTTAAGTGCTTAAGTAGCTCCTAGGTATTTTCCTTTAGTCTATATCCCTTTTACTTAATAAGGTATTCTTATTACTAACTTTATTTTCTTATATCTAGTATTTATTCTACTTTATATTCTTAATCGTTATTAACTTTAATTTTTTCCTATAGTTTAGCGTTTTATAGCGCTAGTTTTAATAATAAGATATAAAATATTAAGTATATCTATATTATTATTAGTAGCGAAAGTTTATAGTTAACTTTTAAAATAGTTTCTTTAACCTTAAATAGTCTAAGTTTCTTAAAATCTAATTTATTACTTAGTCGTTTTATTTTAATATTTCGTTATATAAGGTAGACTATATCTCCCTCTTAAAAGATTAGTCCCTATAATCTTTTCCGATTATAGTAAGTAGATATTCGTTCTTTAATAAATTAAAGTTCTTATTATATTTCTTTATATAATTTTTATAGCTAATCTACTTATAGTATCGCTCGTTCTACTTATAGTCCTTATTAAGTAACCTTAAATACTTCTAGGTTATATCTATAATTAGTATATACTAGTAAGAGCTTAGTTATTTCTATAACTAAGCTATTATAAGCTAGTTACGCTATTAGTAGCTATTTAACTTAATCGTTTTATTTATAGCTAATATAGTATCGTAAATATTATTTAAGCGTTTAGTTAAGTCGTTCTATTTATCTATTTATTTATAGGTAATAAGCTATACTAAGCTTATATTTCGTCCCTAATTATACTATAAGAGCTTACTAAAACTTAGCTATAAATATACTTCCTCTATTAAAGATAATCTTATTTAGTAGTCTATAATTACTAATAATTATTTATAGGAATATATATACTAGCTCTTCTATATTACTTACTTTTTTATATGGTAAAAAGTATCTATACTTTATTAATCTATCGGTAATAATAAATATACTATTATACTTAACGTTAGTTATAGGTTCTTTTAATAGTAGTAGCTTTATAATATAGTCGAAAGCTTTTAAATCCTATAGTTTCTCTAGTACTAGTAGCGGTTATAATTCTCTATATAGTTTATATCGTTTAGCTTTACTTCGTACGTAAAGTTTATATTCTTTAATAACTTATTATACTACTTTTTTAAGCTATAGGAAGTTATATTATCGTTTAATCCGTTTTATTATTCTTCGGATTCCTTAATATCTATATATTAGATATTTATATATATCTTATATAACTTTATCTTATAATTCTAGTAGTATCTAGATTTTATTTTTATATATTAGAACTTTTAAATATCCTATATTATATCTATTTAGTACTTTATATTCTTTTATTTATTTTAGGATCTTTTAGTAAGTTAAGTTACTAGGTTATACTTTAAATATTATATTTAGCTATCGTTACTAGTAGTTCTTATTTTCGTTAATTTCTAAGAGCTATCCTTTTACTATAGGTGCTCTTATATTATAGTTACTTCGTCGACTAAGGGTATTAGCTTAACTATTTTCTATTCCTTTTCTATAGATTATTTTATAGTTAAATTCTAATAAATATTCGGCCTATTAGATCTATCGTCCGTTTAACTATTACGTTATTATAAAATATAAGATATTCTTATAGTTTATATGGACCTTAACTTTATATTTACTTCTAAGAAAGTAGTATCGAAATTCCTTAAAAGCTTAAATAATTATAAGGAATTCTTTATCGTAGATAGGGTAATTAAGTTCTACGCTATATAGCCTTTTCGAGTAGAATATAATTAGTCGTAGTCTTCCTTTATTGCCCTTTTATCCGATTTATACTCCTAGAGTAAAGTCTAATATATTAGTTTTAAGTTCGATTTATCGTTTTAAATTAAAGGTAGTTAAGACTAGTTCTTATATAATTATAGTCTTAATATATTCGAAAGCTTTATTAGCTTTATCGTCTTATATAAATTCTTTTTCCTTCTTTATTAAGTTATATAATAGTACTATAATCTTTCTAAAATCTTTAGTAAATCGTTAGTAGTAATTTATAAATCCTAAGAAACTTTATATATCCTTAACGTTCTTTAGCGTTAGCTATTCTTTAACTAAGTTAATTTTATCTTATTATATTTATATCTCTCTTAGTAAGATCGTATATTTAAGGAAGTCTACTTCCTATATATAGAACTTACTTTTCTTTAGTTTAACTAATAACTTTATATTTTAAAGTACGCGGAGTACCTTATAGATGTATTCTTTATATTCTTTTAAGGTATCCGAGAAGATTAGGATATTATCTAGGTATACTATTATAAAGATATCTAAGTATTCGCGTAGGATATTATTAATTATCTATTAGAAGGTAGCTAGTATATTTATAAGTTTAAATAGTATTACTAGATATTTAAATAGTCTAAATTTCGTTTTAAAGGCTATTATCTATTTACGTCCTTTTTTTATACGTATTAAGTTATAGGCGCCTTTAAGGTTAAGGGCTATAAACTATTTTTTACTATATAGTCGATCTTATAGTTCCGATATAAGTAGTAATAGTATCTAGTCCTTTATTATAATATTATTTAGGCGTCTATAGTTAATAACTAGTTATAGCTTACCGTTTTTCTTTAAAATAAATATAACTAGATAGCTTACTTTAAATATTAATATTTATATATATCCTTTTTATAGATTCTCGTTAGGGTAGTTATATAGCGTTTATAGTTGCTTTTTATTTAGGTTATAGATTTTATAGAACGTTAGCGTTATTCTATCCTTAAGATAAATTTTATAGTCTTATTAGCTATATTTAAGTAACCCTATCTTAAGTTCTTCCTTAAAGAGTTTATTATATTTCTAGTTTTCCTAAGGGATATTCTTTATTCTATCTTATAAGCTTTATTCTTTCTTTTAAGAGCTAGTTTCTCGTAACTTAAGCTCTTTATTAATTTATTTAAGGTCTTTCCTTAAAGTAATAATAACTCTTTAAATCTTTATATTATATCCTTTATTTTATTTATATTAGATGCTAGGTTATATAGCTATATTAGTTAGTATATAGGTCTTATTAGTTAATTTTATTATATCTGCTAGTTTAGTTACTATTTTCGTTTATATCGCTAAAGCCCGTAATAATTTACTTAAATAGTTATCCCTTTTATCCTATTTAGTAGCTAAATTATCGTAAAATTTTACTTTCTCCTAAATCTATTAGTCCTAGAAACTTATATCTTTATTTTAATATAGCTAGCTAGTTTTCTAGTTAATTAGTAGGTTACTCTCTTATAGCTATAAAAGTCTTAATATAAGGTTATATTCTTTAATATCTATAATATTAAAGTTAACTTATTTATTATAGCCTTAAATATTAATATTAAGGTAATTAATCTCTATATTAATAATTCCGTTATTATAGTTAAAGGCCTCTCCTTTAATATTTATAAGTTTATATAGATCTATCTTATATCTCTATATAAGTCGGTAACGATTAACGACTCTAGGTAAAACGTAATTACTTATCGCGCTATAGTCTAAAAGTATATATACGTAATATCCCGCGATTTAAATATTTAATACTATTTAGTTACTATAGCTTACCGTTACTATATATAGGGTCTTTAGATCTTATTATATCGTGCTAGTCTATAGCCCTTTTATAGATAGCGTACCTTATTTTTTACTTAGTCCTTATTCGTTTTATTTAGGTATTCTTCTTTAATTTATTATTAATATCGTTTCTTTATATTTCTATCGTATAGTATTATATTAGGGCTTAAGAGACTAATTTCTTATAGCTAATCGAAGATTTCCTATTTCTTAACGCTATATCGTTTATATTATACTACTTTATAGTTAATTATATACTATACTTTATAATTTTATTTATTTTTATACTAAAGGTTAAGTTTTTATTCTATATCTTTTTATTTTTTATATAATATTTCTATATTAATTTTTCCTTAGTTAAATACGGCTTATAGCCTTTATATATATTACTAATAATCTTTTAGTATACTATTATATTATTTATACTATACTTATACTTTTTTATATTTATAAACTCTATAGTTTAGGTATATATATTTATTATAATCTTCTTTATTATATTTAACTTATAGCGTAAGTCTTTAAAAGATTAAGGGTTTAGATATCTTAGAGTAAGTAGCGTTATATTATTCTTTTATTTTAGCGTATTTATAGATTTTATATATCTCTAAAATATATCTCGTTAATAAACTATAATTATCGCGGTATTTAAATAGCGTACTATAATTAGGTTCTAATAATATAACTTAGTCGTTTAAGTAGCGTTAATCGATTTTCTAGTAGTTTAGTTCTATACTTAAGTAGGGTTTCGAAAGTACTTATCCCTTAAACCTAACTAAGAAGGCGTTATATTATACTTTTATCTAGAAGTATATTATATAATCTAGGTAGACGTATAATATCTATAAAATATACTTATAGTACTTATAAGTAAGTAGTATTTATAGATCGTTTTTAAATTCTCCTTATAGTTACTATTCTTATTATAACGCTATAAAGGTATTAACTATAGTAATAGCTATAATATAGTCTCCTCTATATAGTACTAGTTAATATTAAATTAGTATAGCTTATTAGTTTTCTATAAGAATTTAAGGTATTTATTAGGTTCTAATTTTAAGTATTTCTTTAAATTCTTCGAAGTATAGAGCGTGTTCTCTAATCGTAGTATTCTCCCTTAATAGCGAGGGTAGTAGTATAAGTTCGTTCTTATCTTCTATTTCTCTAAGTATTTCTTATTCTTTAGAGCTTATATTATCGATACTTCGTTATTCCTTTTTAGGTTATTATCTAAGTTTCGTAAGTATAAGGGCTATATTTATATCTTCTTTATTATATTATTTATAGACTACTTATTATTATTATCGATTTTTATTTTATATATCTTCCTAGAATCGTTTACCGTTCTTCTTAATCTAGTCTTAAGAGACTCCTTTAAGATAAGGGTATTTTAGTTCTATGAATTTAACTTATTTCTATATTTTAGGATCCCTTCGTTATATTATTATAAGGGTCTTCTTTAATAGCTTTAGGAACTATCTAGTACCGTTCTTATCGCTTAAGTATACTATATATTTATCGTCGTAATATATAGTCTAACTAAGGAGTTTATACTTTAGTTCCTATCTATTAATAGCGTTTAGGTATTTCTTACCTTTTAAGGCTAGTACCTAATAGGTTTTCTTTTCCTTATAAGGTTATCTATATTCCTTAGAGTAATATCTAAGTTTCCTATAGTTAAAATACTTTCCTTTACTTTTCTATATTATATTTAGATCTATCCTACCTAGGTTAGTTATATAGGCGTAGGTAATAAGAGTTTCGCGCTTCTTTTTATAGTTAGCGCGTTAATTAAAGTTATTCTTATAAGAAGGGTTTTAGTTTCCTCTTCTTTATTTCTTTTCTTAGTATTACGCGTACTATCTATCGTCGATTCGTACTACTATAGTAATTATTACGAAAAAGATATAGCCGCTTATTAGATATAAGCGATAGCGTTAATTAATATATATAGTATACGCGATATACCCCCTTAGGGATATCGGGTTAATTCGTCCTAGGATACCTAGATATCCTAGACTATAGCGGGAATTTATATATAGGCAGGCCCTATGCTAAAACCGCGCTTAATTACGCTAGCGGGACTCGAACTACGGGCCTTTTAGGTAGTACGCGCTAGGCTAGCTAGAAGAAGTACGTACGTAGTTACCGGGAAGTTCCTAGAGGGGTAACCCCTCCGCCTAGGCTTATAACTATCACGAAAAAGATATAGCCGCCTATTAAATATAAGCGATAGCGTTAATTAACGTATATAGTATACGCGATAGTAATATAGTCCGAGAGGTTATTAGGTCGATTTTCCTTATAGAGCTTATTCTTAACTTCTTTTTTAAGCTTATTATAGAATCGTAATATAAGAGGTTCGTCGTCCTAATTAAGCTTTAAGGTAACTTAATAGAACTTCGTAGTATAATCTAATACTAAGATCCTTTATTAAAGTTCTTAAAGTTTTTATTTAGCTTCTTATTCCTTATCGGTTATTCTAAATACCTTTATAATAGCTTCTTTAAATCCTTAGAAACTAGTAAAGACTTTATCTATCTTATTATTTTATCGCGCTAGTTAGTTATCGAGAAAGTCCCTTATAATAGGTCTAAACTAAGCGAGTACTGTTCTAAATAAATAATTTCCTACGTAGAGTACCTTTTCGACTAGGTCTAAGAGTTTAGTAGGGTAAAACTAGTAGTAGGCCTTAAGTTAGGTAAGAAAGTCTTAAAGCGTGCTATAAGTACCGTTAAATAGTCCTAGCTATTTTAGTTTAACTACTTCTTTAAGGTCCCTAACTTATCTATTACCTCCTCTATTCCTAAGTAACTATACCTTATATTAAAGGGTAATAATCTCGCGTATTATATCCTAAGGCGATATAGTAGCTCTAGAGTTAGTTAATCTAGTTTACTATATAAGTATATTAATAGTTACGATATTACTTAGAGTAATATAGTATTATATTAAATAAGAGCTTTTAACGTATAACGACCGGTATTATTCCTAAGGGATAAACCTATTAAGGGGTTTATATTAGTAGATATAATAGGGCGTGGTCTAAGTAATAATAAGTATATTACGTTAGTAATAAGTTAGAGGTTATAGACTATAGACTATAACTAAGTAATTAGAATTAGAGATAGAATCGTAATAAAGATCTATATTAAAAGCTAGAGAGCTATCTATTTAAAGAAGTAAAAGTAGGTAGCTATATATACCTATAGAGACTATCCTTAGATTATAGGCCTAGCTATAATCCCTAACGTTAGATTATATAGAGCGTAGTAATCTCGTTAATCTTAGATTACTTAGATCTCTACGATCCCCTCGATCCTATATCTATTAGATAGTCGTGCTAACTATTTATCCGTTAGACTATATTACGTACTTAATATAGTCGACCGTTAGCGGCCTAGTAGCTATAGTCGTAATACTTAAGTAAAGGAACTATTATACTAGTAGCGCTACTATCTTCTTCTTTTAAAGGCCTACTCTTATATTACTTATATCTTAGGCCTATATTAAGAGGGAATCTCTTACCTCCTTTATTAATAGATAGTTAATTATTATATAATAGATAGTATCTTATTTTTATCTATAGGTATATATTAATAAGACTATACTAAGGACTTATTAGTTAAAGAAGAAGTTATTAAGCCCGATCTTTCCTATATATATCTAAGTAATTATTATACTAATATACTTAGGGAGGCCTTTATAATAGTTTAGTATTATCGCTTTATCGAACTATAGCTAAAAGTTAGTAATATAAAGGGTAGTTTAGTATTATTAAATTATATCTTTTATAGCGTTCTATTAAGCGGCCTATTTCTTATATAGCTTTTTAAGCGACTTAGCTTTATTTAAGAGGTCGTTCGATCTTATCTAGCTCTAGATCCCCCTTATCTCCTTTATAAAGGGGGGCCTACTAAGTAGTAGCGCTATTAAAGGCTTACTTACTCTTTAGTATTACCTCCTCTTAAGTATACCCGCGACTATATTAAATACGCGTTAAATTTAGCTTAGGAGCCCTAAATACTTTAACCGCTAAAGGGTATCTATTATTCTTTAGTTTAAGTAAAGGTTAATTAAGGGTACTTATACCTTTACTTTTACTTAATAAACTAAGGTCGCGCGGTAAGCGCCTATTACTACCTAAAGGTAAGCTAGCTAGTCTTATACTAAGTCCTATATAATCCTATATAGTTTCCCTTTTATAGGCGTTATCTTATAAAATATAACTATAGTATAGGAAATTAAGGACCGGATTACCTTACTATAGACTTCCTTAGCGCGTAGTAAGGTATAGCTTTATATAGATAATACGAGCTTAGTTAGGGCTATAGTCTAGCGCTTTATCTTTACTTAAAGCTATTTTAAGTATACTTTTTAGTATAGTTTCTAATATACTTAAACCCTTAGTAAGTAGTCCTCCTAAACTAGTATTACTATATTAGTCTTAAGGTAAACTAGCGTTATTATCGCTTACCTTCTTTATATAAAGTATATTAACTTACTTTCGATAGTTTAAAAGTAGCCGCGAACTTAGCCGCTTACTCTATATATACCTTCTAGGCCTCTTTTAAGCGTATTACTATTATAGCCTTATTAGGTCTAATACTAACTATATTTATATTATTAGTAAAGCTAATAGTATAAATACTATATATTATACTAAGCCTCTTATATAAAGGGGTTATATAGTATAGAAATAAGATTAAGGATAAAGGGGAGCCTTAAAGGACTCTTATTAGTACTTAAGTTAGTTTTAAAGTCCTTTTATTAAAGTAAAGGGTCGATCTTTTATCGCTTATAAAGCATTATATTAAGCTTATAAGCTATCTAGGGTATCCTTAAAGCTTTAGTTCCCTTATAAGCTTATTATAGTTAACTATATCGAATATACCCTTAATATCTAGCTATAAGAATAATATAATGCCCCTCTAGGCTTAAGTTATATATACTAGTTTTATTACTAATAGGATCGCTACCTTTAAAGAGCACTCCTTCTTATTCCCTATTTATTTATTTAGTAAGATACCGTTTACCTTTATAGCTCCTACGCTCCTTTAAGCTAGTATTTACTTAAGTACTTTCTCTATTATAAGTAGGAGGGAAATTAGTCTTTATCCCCTTATTATATAGTAAGCTTCTAGCCTCTTACCTAGCTTTTAAATTACTACTACGTTTATACTATAAAACTATTCTAGGAAATATAAGAGTTAAGTATAGGCGTTAAAGATTATAGCTAGTTACTAGACTAAGGCTAGTTTATACTTCTTAATAAACTTTAAGGGGACGCTATTAAAACCCGCTGCTTTTTAGCTTACTATCTTACTTAGCGCTATTATAACGTTAGCTAGCTAGATCTATTAGTTAACTATAAAGGTCGCCTTAGCTATAAGCTAAGGTAGCTCTTAGGTCGTGCTAGCCTTTAATAAGAAGAACTTAGTAGCTAATATTTAAGTCTTTCCTTTAAAGGTTTCTATTAATTAGTCCTTGCTCTCCTTAACTAATAGCGGGATATAGGTCGGCTTTAATAGTAGCTTACTATAAAGTCTAGCTTACCTCTTTATATTCTAAAGTTTAGTATTATTAATACTAAATTCCTTTAGAAACTTATACTAATAGGCCCTCCTTACCTTATAGATAGTTTACTTTTAAGCTATAAACGCCTTATATAAGTCTACTTAGTTTGCCTTACTCCTTTCCTACTTATACTTCCTCCTTACCTTCTTAGCCTCCCTTATTACCCTCCCTACCTCTAGGGTAAACTATATATTACCCTTAGGTAATACTCGCCCTTAGTATAAAACTATAGCTATCGCGATTTATATTAAAGTAGCGAAGATATAGTTTAGGTCCTAGTTAATATCCTTAAGCGTCTAAAGTATTAGCTAGTATCATCTTAGCTAAGATATAGTCTTAGGTTTAACTAGCTTTACTTTTACTTCTTTTTACCTTAGGGCTAGTTTAGGTACTTAGGCCTAGGTATCGACCTATAATATAATAGTCTAAGAGATATAGTCTAACTTAGTTAGGTCTAGGTTAGGCCTAGTATACTATATCCTAGTCTTTAGTATTACTTAAGCTAGGTTAATAGTACTATCCCTTTAGCTATAGAAAAATCTTATATACTCCTTTTTTAAGGTAGCGAGTTTAAGTTATAATCTTATTACCTCTTATATAAATTATATCGCGCTATCTAAGGTTCTATTATATTTATTTTAAAGTAAGTAATAGATATTAAAGTCCCTTACTATTACTATAGGGTACTTTAGTTTAATTACGCTTAGGTTATATAATACTCTAGCCTTCGTAGCCCTTAGGAGTAAGTAAATTACTTATAGTTTAGTACTATCCTTAAAGATTACCTTGCTTTAGTTTAGTTTAAACTAAGGCGACTATATCCTTAGCCTAAGCCTTTTATATATATATTATATATACCTTCCCTCCTTATAAACTAAGCTATAAGGCGCTACTTTAAAAGGGGAGGGGCTGCTTCTTAGTATAGCTTTTACTTCCTATAGTACTATTAAGTTAAAGCTAGCTTAGTAATAAAGCGCTAACTAAGCTAGCTTATATCTCTTTTATATATTCTAGAATAATACTTTTAATTATATATAAGTAAGGTTAAAGTAAAAAGGGTCGTCTATATAAGGAAGGAGGCGCTTTATCTACTAACGCTTTTTTATCTACTATACTTATAAATATTATTTATACTTAGTTCGGCCTCCTTAGCCTTACTAGCTAGCGGGTGTTTTAAGCTCGACCTTTTATCTTAGCGCGGTCTACTTAGTCCTTACTTTTAACCCGCGGTTAATTTAAAAACGCTTTAAGTTTCTATAGTAAGGAGTACTTATTACTTAGTATATATCTAGGTATTTATAAACTATTAAAGTTATCGCGGGTAGTTTTCCCTTACCTTTTCCTAGGCTTTATACGCTATAGGGTAAGTTTAGATCTATAATAAGTAGTCCCTTTAATATAAGATATAGTTATAAGGGATTTCGCTCTTCTTAGCCTTATATTTATCCTTGCCTTTATTATATACTATACTCTTATATTAACTATAGAGTTATATTAATATATACTATTTAGTAATATAGCTATACCTATAGTAATTATAGTACCTTTATAGTTAAACCGACTTATTATAAGGTTTATATTAAATGATTTATACTTTAAAGACTAGGCTTAGGTTATAAAGTATATTAGCCTCCTTTAAGCTACTAACCTTAATAAGTATAGTTATTACTATTAATATCTTAGATTAAGGGTATAGCGCTTAAGCTTAGAAGACCTTAACTTTATTCGCCTTTATAATCTTATAAAGTAATCGCTCTTTATTTACTATTACTACCCTTAAAGGGATATTCTTAGCGACTATTATATACGCGTAGTAAGTAATTATAGCCTTTAGTCTAAATATAGCCTTAACCTAGCCTTAGTCCCTTTAATAAGCTCTCGCCGCGGTATTAAATATAACCGCGATATCTTTACTTTAAAGGCACCTCGCTACTATAGCGCTTATAGCTTTTAAGGCTATATTTACCGCCTTTACTATATCCTTTAGTTCGCGGCTTAGGATTTTAAGCGGCGCCTTAGTAAGGACTATAATAATCTTACGTTTATAGCGTAATAGGACTTATATTATTATAGCTTTATATTAAGTCGGTCTCTTAGTCTTAGCTATAACTATAGCCTAGGTTTACTTAGGGCCCCCTAAGCTTAAAGCGATACCTAGGTAAAGTTCTTTCTTAACTACCTCCTTAATTACTTCCTAGATTATTATCTTAAAGCTCTTATTTATATAAAGCACCGCTAATAATATACTACTAGCGCGGCTCTTTACCTTAAAGAGCCGTTCGACTACTACTTATACCTTACTAAACTATATACTTAAGATAAAGACTATAAGTTTATTATATACTACTTTTTTATAGGGTTACTTAGCGCTTAGGCTAGTATTATATCGCTACTTTAGGTTTATTAACTCGCCCTATTAAGGTATATAAATTTAAGTAGCGTCTCTTTATACTATATACTTTAATTAAACTTAGTATATCGATAGCCGCTACTACGTTTACCTACCCCTTAGCGTTAGCGTAGTATTATTACTAAGGGTAATTAATATCGCTAAATTAATTCTTATTATTAGTTAGTATTTTAGTTATAATATATACCTACTATAGGTATATATCGGATTTATAAGAGTTTTCTTTATTAATTAGTTATTAAAGCTAGTTTAGTTAAGTCTCCTTAGTCTTATTTAGTTTATAGTTTAAGCGGCGAGGTTATATATTTAGTATAGGTTTAATTTAGTTAGTACTATAATCTTATTATTATACGTCCTCTCTCTTTCTTAGGTTACTTTAATAAGGTAGGTAGTTAGCTAGGATAGTCTTAGTTAAGGCCGCTTTATCTTTAATATAACCTTAGGGCTATTACCCGCTTTATTTATTATAAGAACGCTACTAAGAGGTATAGGCTAATAAAGTACTTAGGTATATAGTATTAATATATCGGTAGGGTATTAGTAGGGAATCGTGCCTACCCCGCTCGTATATTATAGACCTCTCGCTACTCCGACTAAAGAGGAAAAATCCCTCTTCCCGTAAGCTTTAGTCTTATAATAAGGAGAATATAATATATATAGCGTAGTACCTCTAGCTACCTCTACTACCTAACTAACTATACCGTAATATATATTCCCTTATAATTTCTAAAGCTTCCTTTTTTAGTTACCTAATAGAGATAGCTACTTAGAGAAGACTACGTAACGCTCCTATAGCGCGATATAGTAGTTAACTAGTTAAGGCCTCTTTATTATATATATTAAGTATCTACTTAGGAGATAAAGAATAGGAAGATATATCCTTAAAATAGACCCCTATTATAGACGGCGTTATAACTATATCGAAGATGTCGCTACTTATAGGTATAAGATAACCGTCTTATAAGGAAAAGCTTACGGCCTTATAAGCGCGCGTTAAGGAGCTAGAGGAGACGAAACGCCTATAAGATCGCGTTATATAATTAGAGGAGGAAATTACTAAACGCGCTAGTGCTATCGCTATCCGTTCGGGAAAGCTTCGATAGTCCTACTCCCTTAAATCGGACGGTAGTCGCGGTAGCGAGGTTAAGATTAAAACTATCGCTTAATTATCTTAACCTACTAATATATAGAAACGTCTAAACTAAACTTACGATTTAAAGAACGCCTTTAGGGCAGCGCTTAGACGCTTTTATTACGATAAAATAAAGATCCTCTACGTAGTAGATTATATATATAGCGACTATAAAGTAAGATAGCGCCGATACCTTAAAGAATAAACGCTAATTAACTAAACTAAATATAGTATAGATTAGGTATACTTTAAGGAATAGATACTTATCTTAATTAAGGATACTATAAATAAGGAGATACTATTAGCGATATAATTAAAGGAAGCTCGCTAATAAGAAGGCTAGTCCCTCTTAGAGTTTAGCTTATACCTTAACTCCTTAAAGAGGTATTTTAAACGCCTATTAGAAAAGGCGCGTGCTCTTACGTTTTTCGCTAAGCTAGAGCTATAACTTCGAGACTAAATTAACCTTTATTTAATACCTATTTATACCTACTAACGGGAAAAGCTTATATAAGTCGCTTAATAATATTAGGATACTACTACTAATAAGAGGCGATATACTAATACTACTTCTACCCTTAAAGGAACCGGGAATAGAAGTAGTACTATACCCTAAGGCGGTATATATAGGGGAAGGAATTAAAGAGGTCGATAAGCTAAGCTAAATTATTAAGGAAATACTACTAATTCGACTAATAACTAGTAAGCTAGTAATATACTTACTAAGGGCCGAACTAAGGGACGTTATCGAGGAAGAGGATCTTCTACTTAATCGGGAATTATATATTTTTAATATAATAAGCTAGGATACTTATCTACGGAATATACTAATTCTTTAAAGGTAGAAACCCTAGTAAAGACTCTTAGACTTAATACTATAAAATAGGGAAAAGGTAAGATATTAAGGTAAACGCCTCTCCCTTAGTAAACTTAATACTTATAAGATAGTTACTTAAAACTCTTATAACGATATTAAGGCGAAACCCTATTAAAGTCCTTATATACTTAGATACTTATAGTACCGTTAACCTTATAAATATATACTTTACTTAATAGTAGAGATTACTATAAGTAGCGCTATTATACCTTAAGTTATTAGGGCTTAATAATAGTAGGGTAAGGGAGTATAAAGTATAGTTAGTACCGCTTTAAATAATAGGTATAAGAAGCACTAAAAAGATAATTACTTATTTCTATATTAGTACTAATAAGTTAACGCTAAACGATTAAGTACTAATCCTTTTATTAGTTACTACCTTAGAGGATAAATATATCTATATTATTCTATAGAAACGATAGTAGTAGTTTAAGTATTAACTAGGTAGCGAAACCTTATAAAACCCCTATAGATTCCTTTAGGAATATAGGAATAAAGTAAGGGTATATATAATAGCGCTTAATCTTAAACTAATCCTACTACTAAATAAAGATAAAGATAAAGGGATTTTATAGGAAGAATAGGCCGAAATCCTACTAACTCTTTACTAGTTTAAAGATACTTTCTCGGCTAATAAATCTAACTTACTACTAGCTAGAAAAGGAATAGATTACTTAATTAATTTAATCCTTAATATAGAACCCCCTTATAAACCGATTTACCCTTTATTATAAAGGGAACTCTAAGTATTACGCGATTAGATCTAAGACGTAATAAGAAGGAAAATAATCTAGGAGTTAAAGAGCTTAGCTAGAGCGCCTATCCTTTTCGTTCTAAAAAAGGATAGTACCTTATAGCTATATATAGACTACCGAGGACTTAACCGGGTTATATAAAAAAATTAGTACCCTTTACCCCTTATTTCGGAGATTATTAACTACTATTAAGGAGCTAAGTATTTTTCTAAGATTAATATATAGAATATATATTAACGTATTTAAATTTAAGAAGGAGATAAATAAAAGACTGCTTTTTAAACGCGTTATAGATATTTTAAATACCTAGTAATGCCCTTTAGACTTACTAATATACTAGCTACGTTTTAGAGCTATATCTATTAGGCGCTTAAGGGGCTTATAGATATAATCTATATAGTCTACCTTAATAATATCCTTATATACTCTAAGATAAGAGAAGAATATACTAAATACTTATAATAAGTAATAGAAAGGTTAAGGGCTATAAAGCTCTATATAAAACTATTAAAGTATATCTTTTATTAATAGTTAGTTAAGTTCCTTAGGTTTATTTTATCTATTAATAAGGTATCGATAGACCTTCGATAGGTAAAGGTAATAGCCTAATAGCTTAAACCTATAACCTACTATAATATTTAGGTTTTCCTTAAGTTCTATAATTTTTACCGACGATTTATATATAGGTACTTAAGAGTTATAGCGCCCTTAACTATATTACTAAAGGGGAGTAAGAACGGGAAAAGGCTAGGGAGTATAGAGCTAAACCTTACCGAAAGGGCAGCGTTTTAGGCTCTTAAGGATACTTTTTAAAGAGCCCTACTCCTTTAATATTACGATCTAGAAAAACGTATTTATATCGAAATAGATATATCGTAATTCGCGATAGTAGGGATTATCTCTTAACCTAATAATAAAGGACGTTACTATTTAATTGTATTTTAGTTAAGGAAGTTTACTAGAGCTAAACTTAATTATAGTATTTTAGACTAAGAACTATTCGCTATCGTTAAGTTATTTAAATACTAGCAATATTACGTTAAAGGGGTAGTATATAAAGTAAAGGTATTATCGGACTACTATAACCTCTAAACGTTTATATACTAGACCTCCTTAAATAAGAGGTAAGTAAGATAGTATATATATTTAGTACTATTTAACTTTATAATTAAGTATTATATAGGTAAATTAAACCTAGCGGACGCGCTATCGAGAATGCTTAGATATAAGGGCGAGAAGCCCCTATCTATAAAACTATTACTAGAGCTATAAGCGAAACTAGCTACTATTAATACTATATCTATATAAAGAAATAATAAGGCGTTTTTATAAGTAAAGAGATACTTAACCTTAAGTTAATATAAGCGTAGTAAAGTACCTTTATATAAGGAAAATATATAAGCTTATCTATAGTAAAACTATAATAATTTAGGCGTAAGACCTAAACGATTAGCTAATTAAGCTAAAGAGAGAGCTAGTTATAAATAGTTACTCTTAAGGAAGACCGCTAAAGAAGCGGCCTACTATATAAAGGTTTATATAGTAGAAGTTCTAGAACTATTACTAGAGTTACTAAAACATACTTAGTCGGTTAACGTAGCGATTAGTAGGCTAAAGGAGACTAAAGACTTCTTAAAAGGGAAGGGTTTCTAGTTAGTACGCTTAGATAAACTACTACTATAAAAGGGTCGTATTATAGTACCTCTAAAGGTAGCCTTATAGTAAGAGCTAATATAGCTCTTTTATAATAATCTATTAGTAAGATACTTTAGCTCTTAATATACTAGCGAACTACTAGCGAGGAACTTCTACTAAGATAGAATAATAAAAGATATAAATAAATACGTTTAGCTATACCTAGTATATTAAGATATAGTATCTAAGAGGCATCGCCCTTATAGTACTATATAATCGTTACTATATCCTATATAACTATAGGAAGAATTATTAATAGACTTTACTATAGGTCTACCTAAAGTATAGTATAATAGATAAGATATTAATACGATCTTAGTAATCGTAGACTAATATACTAAGTATTGCCTTTTCTTTCCTATTTCTAAGATAATAATAGCCCTAAAGCTAGTAAAATTATTCTATTACTAAGTTAAATTAGTATATAGACCTCTAAAAGGTATTATCTTAGATAGAGGGTCCTTATTTATAAGTAAGTTTTAGTTAGATCTTTATTTTATCTTATAAGTAAAACGTAGGCTATCGATAGTATTTTACTTATAAACTAACGGGCAAATAAAATAAATAAAATAAGCTATATAGTACTACTTAAGATACTTTACTAACTCGGAATAAACTAACTAAGCGTTACTCCTATATATTACTTAATTTATATATAATAATATAAAGAACGCGATAACTAGGTTATTACTTAATAAAGCGTTAATAGGTTACTAACTAAACTTCTATATTAATACTAAGGACGATATTATTTAGAGGGGGGTACTTAAAGTAAGAGTAAGAGTTACTAAGCTATAAGAGCTATAAAAGAGGCTTAAGGAATACTAAGGAAAAGCTATTAAATCGTAAGCAAAATACTATAATTTAAGGCACTAACCGCTTATACTAAAAGTAGGAGACCTTATAGTATTATCGATAAAGAACTTATACTTTAAGGACGAAAAAAGAAAACTCTTACCTAAGTATATTAGACCATTTCGGGTCCTATAAGCTATTAGAAAGTAAGTATATTATCTTATACTCCCTAAGAAGTACTTACGCCTTTATAACGTTTTCTATATTAGTCTCTTAAAGCCTTAAAAGAAGCGTAAAAGTATCTATAAAGATAGCAAAACCTTATTAATACTAGACTTAAAAGACAATAAAGGTAAATAGGAAGTCTAAGAGATTAAAGACTAAAAGAGATCTAAGGGCAATACCTTTTTCCTTATTAAATAAAAAGGATAGCTAGCTAAGTATAACTAATAGGTCGATGCTAAAGATATAGCGAATAGCTAAGACCTTATTAAAGAATATACTACTCGCTTAACTAAGAAAAAGAAGTATAAGACTAAGTAAGGTAGGGAAACCTACTAGCGTAGGAAGACGCTACTAAATTAGTAACGAATCCCTACTAAATTACTACTAACTTATTAATATATCGGTACGCTTAAACGTCCTATAACTATATATAAAATAGTAAAATAGGAAAATAAGGAAAACTATTTATATTACCTATTAAATATTATTAAAGAAAATAAAACTAAACTATAACTTTACTAAGGCTTTAATAATAAAGGAGAAAAGGATAGTTATAGCTAAATAAAAGAAAGATAAGACCTATTTATTACTTTTAACTACCCCTCTTCTTTACCGGCGTAGCGGGAACTAACTAAGGCGCCCCCTCCGCTATATTAAATACCTCTAGAAATACTAGAACTACCCTATCCTCCGCTCCTTCTTTATCCTCCGCGTTAAGACCTATCTTTATTATAGCACTTACCTTAGCCTTAGTAAATAGTAAGGTATATTACTATAAAGTATAGCCTATATCGCCGTCGATAAAGTAGAGTTTTAACTAGGATTCCTAGGCCTAGTACTCCGGGCTTATATAGGCGATATCGAATAAGGGCGCGGGGTTAAGGTAAATAATAAGCTCGCGGCGCTTATTAATTAGTATATAGTAGTTAGTATACTCGACCTAGTATATTATTAGGTAGTCGCTAATAAAAGGGTTAGATAAAACTTATAATAATAGACTTTTATATACCTATAGTCTTAAAGGACTTACGATAGGCCGTCTTAGCGGCGTTAAAAGCCTTAGCTAAATACTATACTATAATAGCGAGACGGCGCTAATTAGCCTCCTTAAAAATAAGCACGCTTACGTTTAAGCTATTATTCTTAGTATCCTTATTACCGGTCTTTAGCTTATTAAGCTTATATAGGTACTTAACGATAGCGACTATATCGGCCTAGTTACTAGATATAAGAATAGCGGCCTTAAGAAGGATTAGCTTATTAATTATAATATTTAAAGTTAAGGGGAAACTTACCTAGTTATAGGTCGCGGTATATCTATAGTACTACTTATAGCGCGTTAAGGAAACCCCTAAGAAAATATAGCTAATCGAGAGCACCTTAATAGGCTTAGGCTTAGTCGTACTATACTCCTTAATAACTATCCTAAAATAATATATATACTAGAGCTTACGAGGGATAGCCCTATAGGCCCTAACCGGGCGGGCTTTAGCCTTAGATTAGGTATGCTTCTTTATAGGAGCGCGACCGCCTTATACCGCCGCCTAGGTGCCCTTATCTCTAGCGCCGCCGTTCTTAGGTTTATTAGTAAGAGGAGTTAGATCGCGGCTATCTTTATTATTACTATTATTATTATCTTAGCCCTCGTTTAGCTAGGTATTAAGATAGTCTTAGCCCTCGTTTAGCTAGGCCTCGTCGTTAATATCGGCCTACTTATTCTAAGGAGCGGCCTAGGCGATAATCTCCTATTAGCTAGAGCCGCCCTATCGAGATAGAGTAGCTAGGTTATCGGTACTTACCTAAGAGCGCCTAGGCACGATCTCCTCGCTAGTATTAGTATCGCTAACGGGGGTAATAGACTTTTAGGTTTCCTAGCCTATAGAGGTAGGCTTATCGATAGCTAGAGCTAGGGTATTTAGTAGGGTAATAAGGGTATAACCCTCGCTAACGTTAGGTCTTAGACTAAAAGTCTCTTAAGACTAGGATTCCCCTATATCTTTCTTAGCTTTCTTCGCTAAGGGGGAACTAGCGTCGCTATAAGACTTTTAGGCCGATCGCTTACGCTTTAAGGGCGAACCCGCCGCTACCTACTCTTATATATAGTATAGGAAATTAGCGTTATAGTTCTTTATCTTCTTTAGTATAGAAGGTATTATTATTAATAAATCGTCGATAAAAAGTAATATAAAAAGGTATAAGGGATTAATAAAAAAAAGTATAAAACTCTATAGTAATTATAGGCGGAAGAGTTAAAGAAAAAAGAAAATAAAAGAAGTAAGAGATATATACGCACGCTTTTTATATTATAGTTACGCGGCTAATATATTAGTAATACTATAATAGTTACTTAGCGGCTACCGCTAGTATAATAACTATTAACGTTATAGAGTATAGACTAATATATACTTATATAGGCGTATACGAGCGATATATAACCGAAACTACCTCTTTTCTTAACCGAATATATATAGTATAGCGAAAGTAATATATATTAAAGATATAGCCGAGATATCTATATAGGAGGGGAGATAATTATAAGAACGCTACTAAGAGGTATAGGCTAATAAAGTACTTAGGTATATAGTACTAATATATTAGTAGGGTATTAGTAGGGAATTATGCCTACCCCGCTTATATATTATAGACCTCTCGCTACTCTAACTAAAGAGGAAAAATCCCTCTTCCTATAAGCTTTAGTCTTACGATAAGGAGAATATAATATATATAGCGTAGTACCTCTAGCTATCTCTACTACCTAACTAACCGTACCGTGATATATATTCCCTTATATTTATATATAGCCTTTAAGCTAGATCGAACTAGTAGAGCTTACTTAAGTAAAGGAACTATTATACTAGCGGCGCTACTATCTTTTTCCTTTTAAGGCCTACTTTAATATTACCTATATCCTAAGCCTATATTAAAAGGGACTCCTTTACCTTTACTATTAATAAATAGTTAATTATTATATAATAAATAGTATCCCTTTTTTATTTATAGGTATATATTAGTAAGA
The DNA here is from genome assembly GCF_020360975.1 of Hirsutella rhossiliensis. Classification (NCBI taxonomy): domain Eukaryota; kingdom Fungi; phylum Ascomycota; class Sordariomycetes; order Hypocreales; family Ophiocordycipitaceae; genus Hirsutella; species Hirsutella rhossiliensis. The sequence goes on from NW_025408670.1 coordinate 3,799,335, forward strand.
CTATACTAAGGACCCTTTAATTAAAAAAGAAGTTATTAAGCTCGATCTTTCCTATATATATCTAAGTAATTATTATATTAATATACTTAAGGAGGCCTTTATAATAGTCTAGCGTTATTACCTTATTAAACTATAGTAGGAAGTTAATAAGGTAAAGGGTAATTTAGTATTATTAAATTATATCCTTCTTAGCGTTTTATTAAGCGGCCTATTCCTTATTTAGCCTTTTAAAGGACTTAGCTTTATTTAAGAAGTCGTTTAATCTTATCTAGCTTTAAACCCCCCTTATCTTTTTTATAAAGGGGGGCCTACTATAAGAGTCTTTAACTATTATAAGTTATAAGCTTAAGCTATAGCTTAAGCTATATAGTTATATATAAAGGGCCGGATCCTATATATATATATATAGGCTAGCCGCGTATAGGAGAGCTCTATATAGCTTATTAATATTATCTTATAAACGGCACCTATGCGTATACCTTTACTTACTTTATAATAGTATAAGCTATTAACTAATAGATTTAATAGATATCTCTTTAAAGAGGGCGCCTCCCTTTTAAGGAATTACTCCGCCCTTCCTTAGATAGATAGGAAGTATTATAGCTATCCTAGAAGCGATTAAAAGCGCGATAGCTAGTAAGAAGGATAAGGTTCTCGCTATACTAAGGGAGCCGTCTATAAGACTAGCTTTAACCCCTATAACCTCCGTAACGCTAGTTATAGCGGTAATACTACTAACGTAGAAGCCGCTTTCTTAGCTAACTTAAGAGAGTAAGCTAGAGTCCTTTTACTTCTTCCTTAGCCGGCTATAGATAAAGTTTATAACTAATAAGAAATAAGGCTTAAATAGCTATCGCGATATAGCGTAGTATTCGCTCTTTTATACGCTACCGGAGCCCTAAATATAGCGGATCTCTAGATTCTAAGATAAGGGCGGCCCTAGGGGTAGGCGCGACCTATAAGACTTCTTCTAATACCTTATATATATGTTCGGCAACGTATAAGAGCGGGAGAAGGCGTAAGATAGGCTATAGACCCTTAATTAAAGAGATAGATAAACCTTTAGCGAATTCCTTCCCGATTTTAAAGAGACGCTCTTATAGGTAGCGGGTACTATAGTATAAGAAGATAGCGCGAAGCTTATATAGCTATAGAATTTAATTACGCCGGCCCTATAAGAGCTACTTATCCCTATAATTATACCTATTAACTATAGTAAGTATATAAGCCGGTTAATAAAGGTAGCTTAGGGCTATAAGTAGACGCCGCGTTTTTAAAAGCTCTATAAGCGCACGCTATATAGCGGTAATAGGATTACCGCCCCTTTATAAGATAAATAACTAGCTATTAATATAGATAGGGATACCTTAATATTAGCTACCTATATAGATCGGGCTAGATATAGTAAGAAGACGCTATCGACTACTCCTTATACCGCCTTATACTTTAAGTAGCGGGTAAAGTAGGTAATAAGTAAGGAAATTAAAAAGAGGAAAGCTAATAGCCGCTACTTACGTTATAGAGTATCTATATACTTTATATTAAAATACCCCTTCTTTTTAGCTAAGCGGCCTATAGCGGTTTAAGTAGCGAAGATAGAACTGCTCCTCGCCTTAGATAATAGGGAGGACTCCGCCCCCCTAGGCCTAGATAAAAAGAGTAGCTCTAGAGTAAAGACGGGCTCTAGAGCTTTATTTACTAATATTAGTAAAGGAGAAAGAGGAATTATCCGCCTATATAAAAAAGGAGCCTACTTTAATATAGGTTATAATTAATAACTCCTTACCTATTACCGCCCTTATAAATAAGGGCTACTAGTACTATACTATAATTAATAAGGCGCTTACGCGAGATATAAGTATTAGTAGAAAAGATCGCCTTAAGGCGAGTAAAGAGCGCCTTAAGCGCAATAAAGGGTATATTAATTAAGGGTATTATATAGCTAGCTATAGAGGTTAATAGTTACTATTCTCGCGAAGAGAGATATAAGAAGTATATAAAAATATATAAAGGTAAAATTAGAAGTAAGGGGTTAGATAGGTAGGGCAGAGGGATTTAATTCTTATAGGAGTAGTAATAAAGGTAAGGGAGTAATTATTATATTGCCTTAATTATCCTTCTTTCCTCTATCTAACGCCCCTCTTTATACCTATCTAGCATCTTAATTAATAAAGAAGATCCTACTTAAAGAAGCTACTAATATCCTTTTAACTACCGAGCCTTTTACTAGTTTTTCCCCTCCTTTCTAGCCGTTGCCGGTATATCCGTCTTATCTCTCGCTACCTTTATAGGAAGCTATCGCTACTTCTACTTCCCCTTATACCCCTACTCTCTTCTCTATACCTCTTTTTAGCTCCTTCTTTAAAACCTATTTTTTTAGCTTCCTAGGTCCCTTATACTAAGAGATATCTCTAAGAACTACGAAATTAAGCTACGCTTCGCGATAACTATAAGCTTATTATAGCTTATATAATCCCTTAACTAAAGTTTCCCTTAATCCTTAGGAAACCTTAGTTATTATATATAAAGTTATACTTAGTTCTATATTAAAGGAAGCTATAGTTTAAGCCTATATAACGGCAGGTCTACTATAATAATAGTTCTATAAGTATAAGACTAAGCGTATAAGCTTTATACTTAGTATAAGAAGTCCTTACCTCTATCTTTATAGGAACTATATAATAGGTAGAGCGGGGGTAAGGCTAGGCAGCGGCTAATATAGTAGTCTACGTAGTTAGCTTAGCGGATATCGATAAGGCCCTTTAAATAAAGAAGCTAAAGTCGCCCTTTAAGCTATAGTAAGTAATACTAAAGTGCTTTTATAACCTCCTACTACTATTTAAGTCTTAGGAAGTAGATAAGCTTAACTTATATAAGCTAGGGGTAGACTATAGGATCGTACTCTATACTAATAAGAAGGGGTAAGAACTACTTATACTATTTAGACCGCTATATAGTATATTATATATAGAGCTATTAATACTAAAGAAAACGCTAAGGGACCTTTTAAATAAGGGTTTTATTTAAGTAAGTAGCTCTAAAGTAAGAGCGCCGGTCTTATTTATATATAAACTAAGGGGCGGGATATAGTTTTATTATAATTATAGGGCTCTAAATATAATTATAAGGCTAGACCGCTACCCCTTACCCTTAATCTTAGATACGCTCTATAACCTTTTAAAGGTAAAGTAGTTTATAAAGCTAAATATAAAATAAGCGTTCTATAAGGTATAGATCTTAAAGGGTAATAAGTAAAAGATAGCGATCTATATACGCTATAGCTTATTTAAGTAGCTTATAACGCCCTTTAGCCTTTTAAGAGCGCCCGCTACCTTCTAGCATTATATTAATAATATACTTTAAGACTTCCTTTATAAGTTTACTTTTCTATATATAGATAATATCCTTATCTATATAAGCGGCTCTTATAAAGATAATATATAGAAAGTATAGAGGGTCCTAAAGCGCCTCTAACTTTATAAGCTCTACCTTAACCTAGATAAGTACGAATTTAAGGTTAAGGGGGTTAAGTACCTAGGCTTTATTATCTATATAAGTATAGGTATATAGGTAGATCCTATAAAGATCTAGGTAATCTAGGACTAAGCGGCCTTAACTATATAGATAGGCGTATAGAGTTTCCTTAGGTTCGCGAACTATTATAGGATATTTATTAAGGGCTTCTTTTATATTATAATACCCTTAAACGAGATTACTAGGAAATAGACCGCCTTTTATTAAGGGCTTATATAAAAAGGAGCGTTCTATATACTTAAGGACTTATTCTTATAAGCCCTAGTACTACTTTAATAGGACTTCGACTAGTCTATATTAGTTAAAGTAGACTATAGCGGCTAGATACTTAGAGGAATACTCTCTTAGGAGGTAGATAGGCAGAAGTAACTAATAGCGTTTTACTCTTATAAGCTAACCTTAGTAGAGCGGAATTACGCTATTTACGATAAGGAGATACTAGCGATTATTAGCTACCTTAAGTAATAGTAAGCGGAGCTCTAAAGCTATAAGAGCTTTAAGGTTCTTATAGACTATAAGAACCTTAAGTACTTTATAACCCGCTAGTACCTCTTAGAGCGGTAAGCCCGCTAAGTAAAGTATCTCTTAAGCTTTAACTTCTCGATTAAATACTAGCTAAGATAGGACTCTATAGTCCTAGATACGCTTTCTTAGAGGGATTAAATCCGGCCGATAAGAGTAGATATCGAGGCCTAGGATCTATAGCTTATCCTATAAGAAGCGCTATAGACTTATATAGGAGCTTCCTTAGTAAAGGAAAGCGCGGCGCTAATAGATAAGCCTTCCCCTATACTTTTACCTCGGCCTAGTAAGGAGGGATAGACTAGCCTAAGGACGTATATAGTATAGGTATTTTAAGATAAGGTCTTTTAACGCTTATAGGATAGGATATCGTCTTTAGACTATACTTATAAGAGTATATACCGCGCTATTAAGTCTAGTACTTAATGCCTTAATTTAAAGCTAAAGCTAAAAGTATAAGTAGCTAACTATTATATCGACCTATAAGGGTATCTATATTAGCGGGGGAGACTATAGGTACCGGGCGCGCTATATACTATAGAAGCTAGGGAGAAGGATAGACCGCTAAAGCTAGATAAATAGAACGAGCTCTAAGGGAAGCTAGTCTAGCTTATTTATAACTTTAGTATTATAAGCTACTTAGGTCGGTAAGGTATAGTAGTAGGCCTTATAAGGGATTTCTACTAGCCCCTCTTATAGTACTACGTTTACTACTTCTTTTATAACTATAATATTTACGGCTATACTAAGATTTAAAAGGCATAGCTTAAGGGGCTATTTAAGTAGTTTCTAGTACCTCACTAGTTCTATATATATATATAAATAGACTTTATAACGGACCTCCTACTTATAGAGGGCGGTAACCGCTATATATAGGTAATTAAGGACCGACTTAGTAAGTCTATAATATTAAAGCTAATACCGTCTATAGATATAGAGTCCTATATAGAGCGCTTCCTATAATACTAGGCTTACTTATATAGCTAGCTAGCCTTTATTATAAGCGATAAGGGATCGAATTAAACTAGCTGCTTTTAATAGTACCTATACTAGCTACTTTAGATTATATAGCTACTTAGTACGTATAGTATATTACCTATAGACTAATAAAGGGCCTAAGAGGGTTAACTAAGAGGCGTAGGCTTACCTATAGGCTATTATAGCCTATAACTAAGTAAACTAAGACCGGTAGCTCCCTATAGCCTAACTTATATTAAATAATAAACTATATACCTCTATTAAGATAGGCCCTTTCTTTATAATATATAGCTTCGAACTACCCTTATTAGTTCCCTTTACTATAAATATAGTAGTAGAGTAGTATAGTAATTTATTATTAAAGGGCCGTGCCTTTATATTTATATAAAAGCTATAGGAAACTATAGATTATTACTAATCCGCGATAGCTACTACGGTATAAGATTAAGAGTAGTATACTAATAAGACTAAGGCCCTAATAGATAGGTTTATAGTAAGAGATAAGGTATAGCTAGACCTTTATAACTATAGTCAGCTTTGGCTAAAAAAGAAAGCAACTAGCTATATATAAAGTTTATAGTATAAAGGGTTATTAGCCTATAGGTTATAGAGCTTAATAGTCTCTTAATAAGGGTCTATAATAAGATTAATATAAACCTCTTTTATAGAGCCTCCTTTAACCTACTACCTAAATAAGAAGTAATAGACGCTTAACCGCTTATATGTTACGACCCGACCAACGGATGTTACGACCCGACCAACGGATGGCCATGACACGGGCCAGGGATGACTAACCGCTGAAGGATCACGTGACCATGCGAAAGGTGATCGGTGGATCGCCTTACGATCAAGCGAGCGGTGCTCGACGGATCGTTCATCGATCAAGGTGATCACCTCTGTGATCACCTCCAGCACCTCGCGATCAGAGACGGGCAGTTGGGTATATATAGCTGCCCCATTTCACTCCTTTAGACTAGATAGCTCTTTGCTTTCAACACAATCATTACGATCTTATCACGATCTCATCTCTGATTCCGATCACTTGATTACCTGGTTACAGTCTACGGTCTACGACCTCCGACTCATCACCAACGTGACATACTTATCATTGCTCAGACCACGCCCTGTTGTATCTGCCAACATAAACCCCACGACAGGTTTATCCCTTGGGAATATCACCGGTCGTCACACGCCCTGTTGTATCTGCCAACATAAACCCCACGACAGGTTTATCCCTTGGGAATATCACCGGTCGTCACATTATAATTAAAGTAAAGGGAGAGGATAAGTTTAAGGTTAAAGAGATATAGGCCGCGCGCTAGAAAAAGGTTAGTAAAGGGAAACGCTAAGAGGTCCTCGTTAAATAGCGCGGGTATTTTAACCTTACGTAAGAACCTATATATAAGTTTATAAGAACTATAGCCCTTAATAAGTTTAAAGCCTTATTTAGAATAGTAAATAAGAATAATAAACTAGCGGACTACTAATAGTAGCTTAGGCTAAGACTATAAAGTAAGTAAAGTAAAGTAAGTAGTTATAATAACGCGAGTATAATAATATAAATAGAGATAAAAATAGCGTTTATTTTAAAGTAAAGCCCTTAAACTACCTAGACCTACTCCTTATCCTTATCGTCGTCCTTATCCTTATCCTTATTATCCTCCTCTACCTTATTAGCGGCGGCGGCGCTCTCTAAGGCTGCCGGCCTTCAGGCCCGAGCTAGTTAGCGGTAGCGGCTTTAAGCTCTGGTGAGGGCCTAGCTAGTAGTAATAGCGGGGGCAGCGGCGGGCACGGCTAAGGGGACCGCCGATAGGGCGACGGAGGTAGTATCCCTAGTACTAAGAGAGTTAATAGCGGAAGTAGAAGAGCTAAAAGAGAGGAACTTACTTAAGGACGAGGCCCTAGCGCTTAAGGGCGCGGAGATTATAGTAGGCGGCGGCGGCGGCGGTAAGGCGCTTCTTAGTAGCCCCCCGTGCCTACTTATACGCGCTAGCCTTCTAAGCTAACGCTATAGTAAGTAGGATAGGAGGCGCCGCCTTATAGGCGCGGCCGGTATATATATATTAATAATAACTACCGCTATAGTAGCGCTTAACTTAATCGGTATAGGGGAGCTCTTATAACGCGTACTATATATAAGGGGCCGCGCGGGCGGCTCTAGTCTATACTTAGCGTTTATACTTTAAGAAGTTAGCGGGAAATAGCTACTATACTTACTAGGTAGCGGACTTATAAGGGTAGTAGAGGTAAAGGCGGGGGTAGAGGGGCTAGGTATTACGGCTAGCGGTAGGGACGGTGTTATTACTTAGAAGGGCAACGTAAGAGCGGCTAGTATAGTAAAGGTAAAGGCGGCGGCGGTAGGCGCGGTCGCGGGGGCGCGGGTAGGAGCAGCGGTAGTAGTAGAGCTATTATTAGCCGTGCTTAGTATAGCGTTAATAAACGACTCTATATACTCTAAGAAGGAGGAAGTAAGGGAGGGGGAGGTAAATATATTTATCGCGGAAGTTAGTATTACGGATTATAGCCTCTTACTTTATAAGGCGGAGAACTTATTAGTTAAAGTTATTATTATTAAAGCTATTATTACTACTATAGCTATTACTATAAGTATATATTAATAAAGCGGCCTATATAGCTAGGAATAAATTAATACCTTAGGTAAAGTAAAACTTACCTATTACTATTACTACTATAGTTAAAGAAGGAGGAGAAGGAAAGGAAGGAGGAAGGGGGGGGTACTACCTTATATAGCCTTAGGTAAAGGAGGCTGCCTAAGGCTAAGGGGATAGGCAACTTAAAGCTTATATAGGTCTAGGTCGGCTACTAGTTACCTAGGGGCGTATATAATAGGTTACGCCCTTATTTAAACGGTAAGCCGGCTAATAAGTATAGAGCTTAGTTCCGGCTACTTAGGCTAATAAGCGTAGGGATAATAGGGCTAGTAAGGCTAGTATAATTAATAGGAAAAGGTAAGGTAGAGCTAGCGGTATAATCTTAATAGTATAGAAGCTATTAATTAAGTAACGCCGCGCTACGCTTAAGAAAGGGTATTATATAAGAGTCTTTAACTATTATAAGTTATAGGCTTAGGCTATAGCCTAAGCTATATAGTTATATATAAAGGGCTAGATCCTATATATATATATATATATAGGCTAGCTATATATAAGAGAGCTTTATATAGCTTATTATTATTATCTTATAGATAGTACTTATATATATACCTTTACTTACTTTATAATACCTACTAAGTAGTAGCGCTATTAAGGGCCTACTTATTTTCTAGCGTTACCTCCTTTTAAGTATACCCGCGACTACGTTAAACGGGCGTTAAATTTAGCTTAAGAGCCTTAAGTCCTTTAGCCTTTAAAAGGTATTTATTATTCTTTAGTTTAAGTAAAGGTTAATTAAGGGTATTTATACCTTTACTTTAACTTAATAGACTAAGGTCGCGTAGTAAGCGCTTATTACTACTTAAAGGTAAGCTAATTAGTCTTATACTAAGTCCTATATAATCTTATATAGTTTTCCCCTTATAAGTATTATCTTATAAAATATAACTATAGTATAAGAGATTAAAAACTTAATTACCTTATTATAAACTTCCTTAGTATATAATAAGGTATAGCTTTATATAAATACTATAAGCTTAGTTAGGGCTATAGTTTAGCGCTTTATCTTTACTTAGAGCTACTTTAAGTATACTTTTTATTATAATTTCTAGTATACTTATACCCTTAGTAAGCAAGCCTCTTAAACTAGTATTACCTTATTAGCTTTAAGGTAGACTAGCGTTATTATTACTTATCTCCTTTATATAAAGTATATTAACTCGCTCTTTAATAGTTTAAGAATAACTATAAACTTAGTCGCTTACTTTATATATACCTTTTAGGCCTCCTTTAAGTATATTACTATAGTAGCCTTATTAAGTTTAATATTAACTATATTTATATTATTAGTAAAGCTAATAGTATAAATACTATATATTATACTAAGCCTTTTATATAAGGGGGTTATATAATATAAAAATAGGATTAAGAATAAAAGGGAGCTTTAAAGGACTTTTATTAGTACTTATATTAGCTCTAAGGATCTTTTATTAAAGTAAAGGGTCGATCTTTTATTACTTATAAAGCTTTATATTAGTCTTATAAGCTATCTAAGGTATCTTTAAAGTTTTAGTTCCTTTATAAGCTTATTATAATTAACTATATTAAATACGCTTTTAATATCTAGCTATAAAAATAATATAATACCCTTCTAAGCCTAGGTTATATATACTAGTTTTATTACTAGTAAGATTACTACCTTTATAAAGTACTCCCTTTTATTTATTATTTATTTATTTAATAAGATATTATTTACCTTTACTACTCCTATAATCCTTTAAGCTAGTATTTACTTAAGTACTTTCCTTACTATAAGTAAGAGGGAAATTAGTCTTTATCCCTTTACTATATAATAAGCTTCTAACCTCTTACCTAGCTTTTAAAGTACTATTATATTTATACTATAAAACCGCCCTAGGAAATTTAAAAGTTAGGTATAAATATTAAAGATTATAGCTAATTACTAAGCTAAAGCTAGTTTATACTTCTTAATAAACCTTAAGGGGACGCTATTTAGGCCCGCTACTTTCTAGCTTACTATCTTACTTAGCGCTATTATAATATTAGCTAGCTAGATCTATTAGTTAACTATAAGGGTCGCTTTAGCTATAGGCTAAGATAGCCCTTAGGTTATATTAGCTTTTAGTAAGAAGAACTTAGCGGCTAGTTTTTAAGCCTTTCTTTTAAATATTTCTATTAGTTAGTCCTTACCTTCTTTTAATAATAATAGGATATAAGTTAGTTTTAATAGTTACTTATTATAGAGTCTAGCCTACCTCTTTACGCTTTAAAGTTTAGCGTTATTAGCGCTAAATTCTTTTAAGAACTTATATTAATAGGCCCTCCTTACCTTATAAATAGTTTACTTTTAAGCTACTATTACCTTATATAAGTCTTCTTAGTTTACCTTACTCTTTTCCTATTTATACTTCCTCCTTACCTTCTTAGTATCTCTTATTACCCTTCTTACCTTTAAGATAAACTATATATTACCTTTAGGTAATACTTACCCTTTAGTATAAAACTATAGCTATTATAATTTACTTTAAGGTAGTAAAGATATAGTCTAGGTCTTAGTTAATATCCTTTAGCGTTTAAAGTATTAATTAGTATAGTCTTAGCTAGGATATAGTCTTAGCTTTAACTAGCTTAGCTTTTACTTTTTTTTTACCTTAAGGCTAGTTTAAGCGCTTAGGCCTAGGTATTAATCTATATTATAATAGTCTAAGGGATATAGTTTAACCTAATAATATTTAAGTTAGGTCTAGTATACTATATCCTAGTCTTTAGTATTACTTATACTAAGTTAATAGTACTATCCCTTTAGCTATAGAAAAATCTTATATATTTCTTTCTTAAGGTAATAAGTTTAAGTTATAGTTTTATTACCTTTTATATAAGTTATACTATACTATCCAAGGTCTTATTATATCTATCTTAAAGTAAGTAATAAAGATTAAAGTCCCTTATTATTATTATAAGGTGCTTTAGTTTAATTATACTTATTTCTTAGAATACTTTAGTCCTTATAGCTCTTAATAGTAAGTAAATTACTTATAATTTAATACCGTCCTTAAAAACTACCTTACTTTAGTTTAGTCTAAACTAAAGCAACTATATACCTAGCTTAAGCCTCTTATATATATATAGCGTATACCTCCCTTCCTTATAAACTAAGCTATATAGCGCCGCTTTAATAAGTAGGGCCCCGCCTCTTAATATAGCTTTTACTTCCTAAAGTACTATTAGGTTAAAGCTAGCTTAGTAGTAAGGCGCTAGCTATACTAGCTTATATCTCTTTTATATATTCTAAAATAGTACTTTTAGTTATATATAAGTAAGGTTAAGGTAAAGGGTTTATTTATATAAGGAGGGAAGCGCTTTATCTTATAGCGCTTCTTTATTTACTATACCTATAAATATCGTTTATACTTAGTTTAGCCTCCTTAGCCTTACTAGCTAGTAGGTATCTCGAGCTTAACCTTTTATCTTAGCGTAGTTTACTTAGTCCTTACTTTTAGACCGCGGTTAAATTAAGAACGCCCTAGGTTTTAATAATAGGTAGTACTTATTACTTAGTATATACCTAGGTATTTATAAACTATTAAGGTCTCTATAAATAGTTTTCCCTTACCTTTTCCTATACTTTATTTATTATAAGGTAAGTTTAAGTCTATAATAAGTAGTCCCTTTAATATAAGATATAGTTATAAGGGATTTTACCTTTTTTAGCTTTATATTTATCCTCCCCTTTATTATATACTATACTTTTATATTAGCTATAAGGTTATATTAATATATATTACTTAGTAATATAGCTATACTTATAGTAACTATAGTACCTTTATAATTAAACCGACTTATTATAGGGTTTATATTAAAAGATTTATACTTTAAGGTCTAAGCTTAGGTTATAAAGCTTATTTGCTTCTTTTAAGCTACTAACCTTAATAAGTATAGTTATTACTATTAATATCTTAGATTAAAGGTATAGCGCTTAAACCTAAAAGACCTTAACTTACCTTTATAATCTTATAAAGTAATCGCTCCCTTTTTACTATTATTACTCTTAAAAGGACGTTTTTAGTAACTACTATATACGCGTAGTAAGTAATTATAGCTTCTAGCTTAAATATAGCCTTAACCTAGCCTTAGTCCCTTTAATAAGCTCCTACTAAGGTATTAAATATAACCGCGATATCTTTACTTTAAAGGCGCTTTACTATTATAGTATAAGTAGCCTTTAGGACTATATTTACTACCTTTACTATATCTTTTAGTTTATAGTTTAGGATTTTAAGCGGTACCTTAGTAAGGACTATAATAATCTTATATTTATAGTATAGTAAGACCTACTTTACTATAGCTTTATATTAAGTTAGTCCTTTAGTCTTAGCCGCGATTATAGCCTAGGTTCGCTTTAGGCCCCTTAGGCCTAAAGTAATACCTAGGTAGAGTTCTTCCTTAACTACCTCCTTAATTACTTCTTTAATTATTATCTTAAAGCTCTTATCCGCGTAAAGTACCGCTAATAACGCGCTACTAGCGCGATTCTTCGCCTTAAAGAGCTATACTACTACTACCTATACTTTACTAAACTATACGCTTAGGATAAAGCCCGCGAGTTTATTATATACTACTTTTTCTATAGGGTTGCTCGGCGCCTAAGTAAGTATTATATCGCTACTTTAGGTTTATTAACTCGCTTTATTAAGGTATATAAATTCGGGCGGCCTCTCTTCGCGCTACGCGCTCTAGTTAAGCTTAGTATATTAAAGGCCGCTACTATATCTATATACCCCTTAGCCTTAGTATAGTATTATTACTAAGGGTAATTAATACTACTAGATTAATTCCTAGTCTTAGTTAGTGTTTTAGTCGCGATATATACCTACTATAAGTATATATTAATTTTATAAGAAGTTTTTCTATCTTTAATATAAAAGAACGCTATTAAAGGTTTAGCTTTATATAAGATAGTTAATATCTCTTAAGCTAGTAGTATCGCGAAGCGTAGCCTAATTTTATAGTTCTCGGAGATATCTCTTAGTATAAGGGACCTAGGAAGCTAAAAAACAGGTTTTAAAGAAGGAGCTAAAAAGAGGTATAGAGAAGAGGGTAGGGGTATAAGAGGAAGTAGAAGTAGCGATAGCTTCTATAAGTGGCAGAGATAAGACGGATATACCGGTAACGGCTAGAAAGGAGGGGAAAAACCGGTAAAAGGCTCGGTAGTTAAAAGGATATTAGTAGCTTCTTTAAGTAGGATCTTCTTTATTAATTAAGATGCTAGATAGGTATAAAAAGGGGCGTTAGATAGAAGAAAGAAGGAAAATTAAGGCAATATAATAATTACTCCCTTACCTTTATTACTACCCCTATAAGATTTAAATATCTCTACCCTACCTATCTAACCCCTTACTTTTAATTTTACCTTTATATATTTTATATATACTTCTTATATCTCTCTTCGCGAGAGTTATAAGCCCGGGAGGAATAGAATTCCTATACCTTCCGGCTGCTATAAAAGGCACCTTTCTTATATCCCTCGTAGCTCCCTTTTACCCCTCTTACTAGAAAAGCCGATTTTTACCTAACTTTTCTACCCTTCCCTATAATAATATCGAAAAACGACTCCTTTACTATCCCTACGGTCCGTAGGACGATTCTAGCAGAGCCCTAAGATTAGGATAAATAGGTAAAGGAGCTACGGGCTCGTATAGATAGAACTATCTATAATTTAGTCTTCTCTAATAAGTAGGACTCTCTCGAGCCCCCTCTTCGTCCTAGGGCAACGGAATTTATAGAGGGAGCTTCCCTCTTCTCCGAGCTAACCTCTATATAGTAGAGAGATTTTTCTGCTACCTTAGGTAACTACGAGAGTTATTATAAGGAATACCTTTATAAGACGAAGCTACTAACTGCTATACGTACGGCGATAACGGAATCCGTTAGTGCTATAAAGCTAATTACTCTTTAAGAAGAAGAGACTCCTAGGCAGTAGCTTTTAAAGCTTAAGACCTTAATAGCTCCCTTAAGGGGCTATATAACTAACTATATTAGGAAGACCTATACGGCCTACCTAGGAGCCTTTTCTACTAGGAACCTACTAGCTTTTTCGTAGCTAGCTAAGTAGGAAGAAATCCTCGAGGAAGCTAACTAATACTTCCTAATAAAAGCTCTTTCCGGCTAGTAGCTATAGGATATATCTCTACTAATAAAGCCTATTAGTAATAGTTACTCGACTATCTTTCGAGAGGCTAGCCGGGAACTAAACGAAGAAGCTGCTCGAGTATAATAATAAGTAGTCTTATTCTTTCGTAGCTAGCACTCGACCTAGTCGGTTTGACCTGCCGCCCCTATTACTGCGGCTCCCGCTGCTGCTGCTGCGGCTATTGCTCCTTCGGCTCCTCCTCCCTCGAGAGCCTTAACGCCGTCGTTAACTATAGCTGCGGCCCCGGCCCCGGCTCCGTATCTTGCTCCGGGCCCGGCCCCGGTCCCATTAGTTAGACCGGCCCGACTAGTCCCTTAATAGACCTTTTAGTCCGTTAGTCGAAAAATTAGGGAACTAGTCGAAATCGAACCTCGTTAATATTAGCAATAAGAGGTAAAAAGCGGGGGTTTTTAAGCAGACCTTCCGGATCGGGACGAGGATTCCTCGAAGAAATAGAAGACTAGACGACGAAACAGCTGCCTAGTATATAAATCCCTAGGTTATCGATTATTATAATACTAGTAGGTCTTTAAGGAAAACCGACCTAAAGGATTTAACCCTTTAAAGAGGCTATAAGAAACGATATAATAGTCTCTTAAGGAGGATCCCTTATTATAGAAGAAGATAGACGAGATTCGGGTTACTAAGAAATAGTAACTAACGCCGCTACCCTTATTCGAGCCGTAAATTCGAGGAAAATTCGTTAGTATAATAAATCCGGTATTCGTCTTCCCTATAGATTAGTAAGACTAACCGTTAGGACCCTCTAACTATCCCCTACGAAAATCAGCTATCCTTAACTCTAGTACTTCCCTCGATATCTATAATATACTCTTACGATTCTAGTCCTTTAAAAAGGCATAAAGGGAATATCTTATTACTAGGGAATTAACCGTATAGATAGAGGGATATAAAAGGGTAAATTTTACGATAAAATTACCTAACGGATCTATGCGAATTCTTCGAAGAAAAAGGGTAGCTTTTTGCCCTCGATTTTTAATAAGCCTAATTTCCTTCCGCCTTCTTTAAGAGGAAGGAATCTTCTAGGATATAACGTCTAAGCCTACGAGGCTAGTCTAGAAGAATTAGACTATTAGGCTTATCGAGGAAAAATTCGGTTAATTTATTCTTAAATTCCGACCTATCCTTAGGAAGGAACCTTTTAAGAAGTTAGCCTTCCCTACTAGGAGGAATAGGTCTATTATAAAGGACCCTCTTCTAGTAGCCTAAGGAGACGGCATTCTTTAGTACGTATAACTTAGTTACCTAGGCCCCCTAGCTTTATATAAGCTAGGCTAATAATAGGGCGTACGAATAAGGGGCCTAAAGACCGTTAAATACGAATACTATAGCTAAGGGAAGACTAAGAGACGAATTTCTAGACGGACCTTAATACGGCCGGACTAGCTATATAAGGAAATTTAGGTCGACTAGACCGACGTCTCTAGGGACTAGGAAAGCTTTATTAGGGTAATGTTTTTTATAGACGCTTTTTTAGGGATAGTTTTCCCTTATTTCTTACGGACCTACCTAAGTAAGTATAACTAGTCTGCCTTCTAGGACTTCGTTAACTAGATAAATTCCTACTTTAGCTATAAGATAAAGAAGATACGGTCTAATAGAGAGCTATTTACGAAGGATATCTTAAATTAGCTTCGAAAAAGGGGCATTTACCTCCCGTTAGCACCGAATACCTAGGCCTAGAACGGAGGGGCAGAAAGATTAGGGGGTGCTATAATAAAAAGGGCCTATACGATAAGACTTACTACGAGGCTTCCCTACGACCTTTAAAGGGAAGTCGTTAAGACCGCCTATTACCTTCGGAACTAGACCCTAAGGGACCCTAAGGACCTAAGGGAACTAAACTAAGGAATAGACTAGAAATCCCCCCTTAAGCTCTTTATAAAGAAGAGGGCCTCGCTAGCCTACCTTTATACCTACGGCTATAAGGCATACGTAATAACTGCTAATATATAGCTAAAAAGGAAGAAGAAAAGAAAGCTTAATCCTAGAGCCTTTATTAGTTAACTCGTTAGTTATAATTCTATAAATATCTTCCGGATCTAGATTCCTCTTCTACGGAAGGTTATTTCGACTAGGGATATAATTTTCGACGAATCTAGCTTCTTTAACGGAAAGAGGGATTAATAGCCCCTCTTACTCTCTTAACGTTAGCTAATTTAAAAGATTTAAATCCCCCCTTCCTAATAGTTTTAAGAAGAGGTCTTAGATAAGGAAACGGAAGAAGAAACCGACGTTAAAGTAGTCGAGGATAACGCCGACTTTAAAGAAGAGCTACTAGATTAGATAATCTAAACGAAGAAGACTATAAGAAAGCGGTAGAGCTAGAATACGCCTACCTTCCTACACCTCTCTTATAGAATGAAGAAGATCTAAAAGCAGCTTTTTCAGTTAGTCTTCCCGTCTCGACCCTAAGGGGGTAGGAAAGGTACCTCTCTTAAAGGATTACCCGGCTGCCTTTTTATCCCTGCTTCGAGAAGCAAAGGAAGGTATAGGGCCCGATATAAAAGAAGACTAGTTTCTCCCCTATTTCGACCGTTTTTCCGATTTCTATCTAACGCTAATAGAAGACGGTTCCTACGGAGCATATATAGTAGGCCGGCTTTTTAAGCTATAGCTATTAGTAAGGAAGGTATATAAAAGAGACCTCCTAGACCTACTAGTAAACTAAAAGTAGCTAGAAAGACACCCTTAAAAGACTAGTTTTTCTAGGCCTGAAAGACTACCTAGCCTTATACGAAGAGATAGGGTCTTTCGAAGAGGTCCTTAAGGAAAAAGTAAGAGGAAAATAGGTCCTTAGCTATAAGTAGGTCTTTATTTATAAGACTAATAAATATAGCTTCCTTTAAAAGTATAAGGCCTAGCTAGTTATTTATAGGAATTAATAGGAAAAGGGGGATCTACCTACTTTAGTAATAGCATTTAATAGGTTCCCTCGAAGCCCTAGGCTTTAAGAAAGTCCCTTAGGAACCGTATATAATATAGAAAGGTAAAATAACGGTCTTTTTCTATGTCGACGATATTATCTAAGCGTACCTAAAAGAGGAAGAAGCTACTATAAGGGAGGCTATATAAGGCCTATAATAAAGGTATAAGATAACTAGGCTAGGGGAGCTAAAGTAGTTCCTAGGGATACGAATCCTTTAGAATAGGTCCTAATAGACTATCTAGCTTACCTAGGACGCCTATATCGATAAGGTCGCTTATAAATTCCTCCTTAATTCCCTCGATAAGAAGCTTCCCTCTATACCTATATTAGATAAAGAGCTTTTACCTAATCCGTCCTTTTAAGCTAGGGAGCAAGAGAAATACTAATATTAATAGAAGGTAGGCTCCCTGCTTTTTTTAGCTATTTTTATTATAAAAAAGATATAGCCGCCTATTAAATATAAGCGATAGCGTTAATTAATATATATAGTATACGCGATATACCCCCTTAGGGATATCGGGTTAATTCGTCCTAGGATACCTAGATATCCTAGACTATAGTAGGAATTTTTATATAGGCAGGCCCTATACTAAAACCGCGCTTAATTACGCTAGCGGGACTTAAACTACGGGCCTTTTAGGTAGTACGCGCTAGGCTAGCTAGAAGAACGTGCGTAGTTACCGGAAGTTCCGGAGGTAACCCTCCGCCTAGGCTTATAACTATTACGAAAAAGATATAGCCGCTTATTAAATATAAGCGACAGCGTTAATTAACGTATATAGTATACGCGATATACCCCCTTAAGGATATCGGGTCTTATACCTTCCTTTGCTTCTTAAAGTAGGGATAAAAAGGCAGCTAGATAATCCTTTAAGAAAGGTGCCTTTCCTACCCCCTTAGGGGTTAAGACGGAAAGACTAACTAAAAAAGCTACTTCTAGATCTTCTTCTTACGTAGGAGGAGGCGTAGGTAGGTAGGCGTATTCTAGCTCTACCGCTTTCCTATAGTCTCCTTCTTCGTCTAGATTATCTAATCTAGTAGCTTCCTCTTTTTCTTCTTCGAAGTTAGCGTTATCCTCGACTACTTCGACGTTAGTTTCTTCTTCCGTTTCCTTATCTAGGGCCTCTTCTTAAGACTATTAGGAAGGGGGGATTTAGATCTTCTAAATTAGCTAACGTTAAGAGAGTAAGAGGGGCTATTAATCCCTCTTTCTATCGAAAAAGCTAGATTCGTTAAAAATTATATCCCTAGTCGAAATAACCTTCCGTAGAAGAGGAATCTAGATCTAGAAGATATTCGTAGAATTATACCTAATAAGGTAACTAATAAAGGCTCTAGGATTAAGCTTTCTTTTCTTCTTCCTTTTTAGCTATATATCGGCAGTTATTATATATACCTTATAGCCGTAGGCACGAAGGTAGGCTAGCGAGGCCCTCTTCTTCGTAAAGAGCTTAAGGGGGGATTTCTAGTCTATTTCTTAGGTAGTCCCTCTAAGGGTCCGGTTCTAAAGGTAATAGGCGGTCTTAACGACTTCCCTCTAAAGGTCGTATAGAAGCCTTATAGCAAGTCTTATCGTACGGGCCCTTTCTATTATAGCACCCCCTAATCTTTCTGCCCCTCTATTCTAGGCCTAGGTATTCGGTGCTAACGGGAGGGGTAAAATGCCCCTTTTTTAAAGCTAATTTAAGATATCCTTCGTAAATAGCTCTCCGTTAGACTATATCTTCTTTACCTTATAGCTAAAGTAGGATTTTATCTAGTTAACGAAGTCCTAGAGGGCAGACTAGTTATACTTACTTAGGTAGGTCCGTAAGAAATAGGGGAAAACTATCCCTAAAAAAGCGTCTATAAAAAACATTACCCTAACGAAGCTTTCTTAATCCTTAGAGACATCGGTCTAGTCGACCTAAATTTCCTTATATAGCTAGTCCGGCCGTATTAAGGTCCGTCTAGAAATTCGTCTCCTAGTCTTCCCTTAGCCGTAGTATTCGCATTCGACGTTCTTTAGGCCCCTTATTTATACGCCTTATTATTAACCTAGCTTATATAAAGCTAGGGGGCCTAGGTAACTAAGTCGTGCGTGCTAAAGAAGACCGTCTCCTTAGGCTGCCGGAAGAGGGTCCTTTAAACCTACCCTCCTTCGAGCAGAAAGCTAACTTCTCGAGAGATTCCTTCCTAAGGATAGGTCGGAATTCGAGAATAAATTAACCGAATTTCTCCTCGATAAGCCTAATAGTCTAATTCTTCTAGACTAGCCTCGTAGGCTTAGACGTTATATCCTAGAAGATCCCTTCCTTTCGAAGAAAGTAGAAGGAAATTAAGCTCGTTAAAAATCGAGGGCAAAAAGCTACCCTTTTTTATCGAAGAATTCGTATAGTCCCGTTAGGTAATTTTATCGTGAAATTCACCCTTCTATACCCCTCTATCCGTACGGTTAATTCCCCGGCAATAAGGTATTCCCTCCGTGCCTTCTTAAAGGACCGGAATTATAAGAGTATATTATAGATATCGAGGGAAGCACTAGAGTCAAGGATAGCTGATTTTCGTAGGGGATAGTCGGAGGGTCCTAACGGTTGGTCTTGCTGATCCGTAGGGAAGACGAATGCCGGATTTGCTATACTAACGATTTTTCCTCGAATTTACGGTAGCGGCGTTAGTTGCTATTTCTTAGCAACCCGAATCTCGTCTATCTTCTTCTATAGCGAGGGGTCCTCCTTAAGAGACTATTATACTATTTCTCGTAGCCTCTTTAAAGGGTTAATTCCTTTAGGTCGGTTTTCCTCGAAGACCTACTAGCAGTCTTCTAGCCGATAGGGCTTTTTGCATGCTTAGCAGGTAGGTCGATTCCTCCTCGTACGTTGTCTCTTCGAGGAATCCTCGTCCCTTTCTAGAAGGTCTGCTTAAAAACCCCCCCTTTTTACCCCTTATTGCTAATTTTAACGAAGAGGTTCGATTTCGACTAGTTCCTTGATTTTTCGACTAACGGACTAAAAGGTCTATTAGGGGACTAGTCGGGCCGGTCTAACTAACGGGACCGGCGCCGGGCCCGGAGCAAGAGGCGGAGCCGGGACCGGGGCAGCCGTTAAAGACGGGGTTAAGGCTCTCGAGGAGGAGGGCCAAAGGGCAACAGCCGCAGCAGCAGCAGGCGGGAGCCGCAGTAATAGGGGCTGCAGCAGCTATAGGGGCAGCAGGTCGAGCCGTCTAGGTCGAGTGCTAGCCACGAAGGAATAAGACTGCTTGCTATTATACTCTAGTAGCCTCTTTATCTAGTTCCCGGCTAGCCTCTCGAAAGATAGTCGAGTAACCGTTACTAATAGGCTTTATTAGTAGAGATATATCCCGTAGCTACTAGCTAGAAAGAGCTTCTATAAGGAAGTATTAGTTAGCTTCCTCGAGGATTTCTTCCTACTTAGCTAGCCACGAAGAAGCTAGTAGGTTCCTAGCAAAAAAGCTCCTAGGTAGGCCGTATAGGTCTTCCTAATACGGTTAGTTATATAACCTCTCGAGGAGCTATTAAGGTCTCGAGCTTTAAAGCCACTGCCTAGGAGTCTCTTCCTCTTAAAGTAATTAGCTTTACGGTACTAACGGATTCCGTTATTGCCGTGCATATAATTAGCAGCTTTATCTCGTAAAGTTATTCATATAGTGACTCTCGTAGTTACCTAAGGCAGCAGAAAAAGCTCTCTACTATAGGAGGTTAGCTCGGAGAAGAAGGATACTCCTCTATAAATTCCGTTGCCCTAGGATAAAGAGAGGCTCGAGAGGGTCCTGCTTATTAAAGAAGACTAAAGGAGTCGGTTTTTATTATTATTATAGAAGAGGGGGGATAGAAAAGTTAAGTAAAAATCGGCTTTTCTAATAAGAGGGGTAAAAGGAAGCTATAAGGGATATAAGAAAGGTGCCTTTTATAGTAGCCGGAAGGTATAGGAATTCTATTCCTCCTAGGCTTATAACTATTACGAAAAAGATATAGCCGCCTATTAAATATAAGCAATAGCGTTAATTAACGTATATAGTATACGCGATATACCCCCTTAGGGATATCGGGTTAATTCGTCCCGGGATACCTAGATATCCTAGACTATAGCGGGAATTTTTATATAGGCAGGCCCTATACTAAAACCGCGCTTAATTGCGCTAGCGGGACTCGAACTACGGGCCTTTTAGGTAGTACGCGCTAGGCTAGCTAGAAGAAGTACGTGCGCAGTTACCGGGAAGTTCCCGGAGGGGTAACCCCTCCGCCCGGGCTTATAACTATCACGAAAAAGATATAGCCGCCTATTAGATATAAGCGACAGCGTTAATTAACGTATATAGTATACGCGACAATTTCTACTAGACCGGATATCTCTTTTACGGTCTCCTAGCTAGCTAAGTATAACTAGAATCCTAGCCCTAGGCATTAAGAAGTAGTAGATAGAGCTATCCTTTATCTCTATTTAACGAGATATAGTCTACGCCTAGGAGGGTAGGAAAGGAAGAAATTAGCTACCGAAATCTTCCTTTATTTAAGCGATTCGTTCTTTATAGATAATTCCTTAGATAGAAAGAGCTTATAAGGGTATATTATATCCCTTTTTAGAGGAACTATTGCTTAGAGAGCTTCGAAGTAAGCTACCGTTATAACTTTAAGTACGGAGGCAGAGCTACTAGCTCTTTTAGAAGCGTTAAAAGATACGATTTTCCTTAGCCGGCTACTAATATCTTTATAACTATAAATTCCGTCCCTATTAGCTATAGAATGCGATAACATATAGACTATACGAATTCTTACGGAGGAAAATAGTAAGCTATTGACCCGGCTACGGTATATCGATATTTACTAGTATTAGTTACGCTAAGAGGTCTAAAGGGGACTTATTTCCGTCCGTTAGGTTTTAACGGTAACGATAAAAGCTAACGGTCTTATAAAGCCCCTACCGAAGTAGAAGCTAGCTGTCTTTTTATAGTAAATTAGGCTAAAAGATGTTCGAGAGAAGCTATCCTTAAAAGCCCGCCTTAAGAATCTACGAGAGGAGCTAATAGTACGTAGGAGGAAGGAGACGTCTATAGCCGAAGAGAGGAATTAGGACTTATCTTAAAGGAGGGCCCTAGCTTAGTGGGACTTATTCTTCTTAAAAGGCCCCCTTTGCAGGGACTTATCCTTAGAGAAGCCCCCTTTTCTTATAGGACTTAATTTCCTCCTTAGGCCCCTTTTTCCTAAAGTAGGTCTAAAAGAGCCCAGGGCTAAAACCCGGATTTCTCGAGTAGGGGATAAGTATAGACTAAGACCTCCTCTATACGCTTACTAGCCCGAAGCTATATTTAGCTTTACCCTTTTTATAAGGGCAGGCTATAGCTAAGGGGGTGTGTCGCGAAGCGTGGCCTAATTTCGTAGTTCTTAGAGATATCTCTTAGTATAAGGGACCTAGGAAGCTAAAAAATAGGTTTTAAAGAAGGAGCTAAAAAGAGGTATAGAGAAGAGGGTAGGGGCATAAGGGGAAGCAGAAGTAGCGATAGCTTCCTATAGAGGTAGCGAGAGATAAGACGGATATGCCGGCAACGGCTAGAAAGGAGGGGAAAACCTAGCAAAAGGCTCGGTAGTTAAAAGGACATTAGTAGCTTCTTTAAGCAGGATCTTCTTTATTAATTAAGATGCTAGACGAGTATAAAGAGGGGCGTTAGATAGAGGAAAGAAGGAAAATTAAGGCAATATAATAATCACTCCCCTACCTTTATTACTGCCCCCGTAAGATTTAAATATCTCTGCCCTACTTGTCCGACCCCTTACTTTTAATTTTACCTTTGTGTATCTTATATATACTTCTCGTATCTCTCTTCGCGAGAAGTAGTACTTTATATTAAGAGAGGTTCCGCTTAAGAGCTTACTATATATTATTAAGATTACGCTAGGGACCTAGCTAGAGGTATCTAGAACTTCGATGTTAAATAGGAGGGAAAAACTAAAGTGCCTAGGGGAAAACCCTCCCCTCTTTCGGTGCGGGTCCGCCTCGAACGAGGTCGTGGTAGCAGTATATAGGAAATTTACGCCGGCTGCCGCGGGCTTCTCCCGCGTATTCGCATTTCGGCGCAGGCCCGGGCTCGCTAGCCTAGGCCTAGGGTTATAGGCAGTAGTCTCTCTCCGGGGGCTCAGCTTACTATATATTAGTCCGCCGGTAATAAATATTATATATAGAGGGATTAAGGAAAGGCTTATAGTTATAGCGATCCTTAGTAATATAAGAATCCTACTTTTAAGCTTCTTTATTATATAACGCTATTATAATAAGGTAGAAGGGGCACCTAAGCTTTTAAGTAAAAGATTTATATAGCTTAGTACTTAAAGAAGCTCGCTATAGGCTATAATTATATATAAAGAGGAGTTATATTATAATAAAGACCCTATTAATATCTCGCTTATATATACTTAACCGCTTAATAACTATAGCGCCGTTCTTATAAAGGAAGCCTTAGACAAAGTTATATACCTTATTATAGGTTTTAAAGCCTAGGGAAGGTAGTAGGGGCGGGATTATATCTTTATATTCTTAGTAAGTATCGCGGGCATCGTAGGTATTATTTAATATATTAAGGAAGGAGAGAAGGGGGTCTATTATAGCGCTAGTAATAGCTTTAAATTTAGTATATATATATAAGTTATATATATAGGTTATATATATAGGTTATATATATAGGTTATATATATATATAGGCGGGCGTAGGCGCGGGTATAGGTATTTAAGCGGTATAAGTACTTACTTAGCGCGCGTAGTATAAATAAGTAGGGCGGGCTAGCTTTAGTATATATCTTAAAAATAAGTTAAGTATATAAATAGTAATATACTATTATATAGATAGTAATACTCTTTAGTAATATATATCTTAGTCTATTTATTAAGATAAGAGAGGGGCTTATATAGGTATAGTAACTATATATAGCTAGCTAAAAAAGGGTATTAAGATATTCTTATACCTAAGTTAGGCCTATATAATATCCTTAGGCTAAGGGAGTTATATTAGTTAGGTAGGCTTCCTTCTATATAACTATTAGGTCTACTAGGTATAACTATAGCCTCTTATACCTACTCTCCTTAACAGTTCTATTAGTTTTTATCGGGGATAAAAACGCCGCTATTAATCCCCCCCCCGGAAATGCCGCCCTCTGATTGGTCACTATATCTTACTTCTTATTGGTTGGTTATTAATCCGACTTTTTTCCGGCCCTTTACCTCGCCGCCGCCGCTGCTGCTATTGCCGCCCGCCGCTATTGCTGCTATTGCCATGTTCAATGTTGTTGTATCGAGGCCTGGGGAGACCATTTCTGTAAGCATACGTTTCCATCACTAAAAGCCATCCGCTGCCGCACATCGTCTTTTGGAGTGGCCTGTCAAGAGATGAGCCTCAAAATAGCTCTACGGCATTTCTGATGACCGTCTAGCCACTTCTACCCATTTACGACAAAGTGCAGGTTCACCACAAAAGAGCTTCCATTTTAGGAGGAAGTGCATCTTGGGAGGATATTTTATGAAGCGCCGACGCGGCCCTGGTATGAGTGCAACTGTTTCCCTATGTCGACATGATGATGAACTCATCGGGCAAAACAAGATCTACGGCAAAAGTCGTGAATATTCCAAGGCTGCGACTGTTTGGCATCGATTGACGTGATGTCGTCAAGTCGCACATCAAGACAATCACTGCTTAGAGAGGGACACGCCACCGCCGCTCTACCGGCACCAAGCTCAGGGCTACAAGACTTCAGTCGCCGGCATCACCGCGTCACGGCCTAACATCAACGACTTCGACTTGTCGGCGAGGTCGAGGCCGAATATAACGACGGCGCGGCCGACGTGGGTGCCCGGTGAAAACTGAAAGCGAAGCATTTTACTCGTTCATTATGAAATTCATATACTGAAACGAGTAACAAATATTTCAGGCTCTTTGATTCTCAACTGGCCGTTAGTCCCCAACTCCCCATGTAACAATAGCAAATTCCACCGTAACCGCTGTGGTGATCTCTTCGCGCCCTTTGCTCAAGACTCCTCGTTTGCGTCTCCAGACTCATATAGTCCAAGCATGCTCATCCGAGGTCTGCACGTAGTCACCTATTATGATGCGACCTGAGTGATTTCACCTTTACAACTCTGCATGTAGTCTCTCCTCGGCGTCGCGGCCACCGCAAATCCTGTGGCCTAGACGGTCCGGGCTCGGGCAGTTGGTGAGGTGTGTTCCACTCCGAAGGACGCTCATCATCTGGCTTCCAATGGATGGGTGGATCAGCTGGCTGTGATTCGTCCACCCAGGGGCCAGCGACATTTCGGGGTGCAGGTCCGGGTTGTGGTGAGAGGTCGGCTGGTGGTGGTGGTGGTGTAGAAGCTGGAGGTATGGGGCCCACGTCGGACCGGCGCGCGGTCAAGCCCTCGCCGCCGAAATGCAGGACGAGCATTTGAGCTTCCGAGGCTCTCTGCTCGGGATGCTCGCGGGCCATGGGCTTGAGACCGTTGAGATGGTTGACCGCAGCAGTTCGGACAAAAGCGAGGACGTCTGTATACCAACGAG
Source organism: Hirsutella rhossiliensis (assembly GCF_020360975.1). Taxonomy (NCBI): domain Eukaryota; kingdom Fungi; phylum Ascomycota; class Sordariomycetes; order Hypocreales; family Ophiocordycipitaceae; genus Hirsutella; species Hirsutella rhossiliensis. Next base: position 3,824,677 of record NW_025408670.1, read on the forward strand.
CTGCGAGCTGACTTCCGTTAAAGTTCATAGCGTTCAGCATGCTAGCGAGGGTGACGAGGAGAGACCAGACATCTATTTTAGGACTTTAGCGATATCTGCCTAAGTCGTAGTCATAATACATTTTTTTTATACATTATTACTCGCATACAGCCTCTAGGGCCATGGCGAGGCTAGTAGGGGCCTAGGCCCCTATTAGCAGCCCTAGCTAGCTATAGAGCCCGGGGGCTTATAACTAATTAGAGAAAGGGTAGCTATAAAGGCAATAATAAAGGAAAGGTTAGTCTAGTTCCTCCCGCGCGGTGATTTTCCTACTTAAGGGCCCTAGGGCCCCTAGGTTACTCCTTTTCGAGCTACTTAGCTATCCCTATCTCTATTTTAGCTAAGAAGGTTAGAAGGGCTTCCCTTCTTTCCTTAGAGCTATAAAGAATAGGTAGGCTAAGGGCCCCCTTCTATCTCTTAGAGGTTTAGTAAAGGACCTCTCTTTCCCTCCTATAGTTTAAGTACCTTAGGATAAGGTGCTTAGCTATATACCTTCCTTAGCTATAGCGATAGTCGTCTCGGTCTACCTTATTAGTCCTTTTTAGGAAGGAAAATAATAAGCTAGCCCTAAAGAGGAGCTAGTAAAAGGCCGAGAGGGTCGGCCTAGGCCTCCCTATAAGGTCCTTTTCTAGGCTAAGGGCTAGGCGGGGGGTCTTTTAAATAAACGTATAGTACTTACCTAGGCCCTTAGCCCTAGGGCCTTTAGCCGCCTTAGTAGCCTAGAGTCCCTTTTAATAGTCCTTAATAGCTTACCGGACCTTTCTTTATAAGTAGCTAATAAAGACTAAGGGGGTCCCTTAAGTAGGGGCCCCTAAGCCTTTTTTAGCTAGCTAGTTAGCTAGCTTATTACTAAAGATCCTTAGGTAGCTAAGGCACTAATATAGCTATATATTATAAAAGGCTTCTAAGATAAATAAGAGCCTTTTAATATATATAGCTAGGTCTAAGAAACCTATAACCTTTTTATAGCATTAGCTATCTATAAAGATATAGGTATTTATAAGGGGGTTAAGAGGGCTAAGCTTTAAAGGCCGAGGCCTCTTAGCTAGGTCCTTTAAGACCCTTAGTATCGCGAATAGCTCTATATTAGCTACTTCGATTAAGGGCCCTAGGTTCTTATAGTATGCCTTTTTAGGCCTATTTTATAAAAAGAGTAAGCGTTAGTCTTTATAGGGGATCTCTTAAGGCACCCCTTAGAGCCGTCGGTATAAAAGGCTAAGGGCTATAACCTAAAGTCTTATAAGCTAGCTAAGCTAGCTAAGAGGCGTTAATATTACTTCTTAGCTAAGGGCTTAAGGGCCTTAATTATTATAATAAAGGCCTTAAGCTCTAGGGCCTATAAGGGCTCCTAGCTAGCTTTCCTTCTTTCTAAGTTATAATTAGGTCTTATAAGGGCTACTTAGCCTTTAAAGAGGCGGAAGAGCTATATATATAGCCTAATATAGCTTAAGGCCCTTAGGTTAAAGCTTAAGTTAGCGAGGTTATCTTATATAGCTAGGTTATAAGCCTACCTTATAAGGTAACTAGGTAAGAAGTATAGGTATAAAGGGCGTAAGAGAAGTATACCCTAAATCGTACCTCTAGTAGTAGTAGGCCCTTTAGCTTTAAAGCCCTAATAGGGGATCCTTTAAAGGCCTAAGACCTTTAAAAGAGCTTAGTTTTATAGCTTTTAAGAGGCTTTAAGGCTCTTAGGGTCTTAGGCCCTATATTAAAGCTAGGCCTATAGCTTACTATAGAGGTTATATAGGCCTAGTAGAGCTATTTAAAGGCTTTAAATAATAGGCCTTTTTATATTAGGATAGTCTTTTAAAGGTAGCTTATATAGAGGCTACCTTCTTCTTAATATATTATTTAAATAAGAGCCTAGAATTAAAGAAGTATAAAGACCGGTATTATTCCTAAGGGATAAACCTATTAAGGGGTTTATATTAGTAGATATAATAGGGCGTGGTCTAAGCAATAATATATATATTATATTAGTAATAAGTCGGAGGTTATAGACTATAGGCTATAACTAGGTAATTAAAATTAGAGATAGAATCCTAATAAAGATCTATATTAAAAGCTAAAGAGCTATCTATTTAAAGGAGTAAAAGTAGGTAGCTATATATACCTATAAAGACTATTCTTAGATTACGGTCCTAGCTATAATCCCCTTTATAGCTTACTATAGCTTAATTATAAGCTATACTCCTAAGTAGTAATCTATTTATATAAAGCTTACTTAGCTTATATATATTCTAGGTAAGCTAAGCCTAAGTAACTTCTCGTCCTAACTATTATTCTAAGCTGCCTTATTATATAAATATAGCCGGCTCTCTTATAGCCCGCTAACTATAGTTATAATACGATATCTCCCTTCCTTTTAATCTTATCTATAAGACCTACTACTACCTTAGCCGCCGTATATAAATATACCCTTATTACGTATATATATATTTCCTATTTCGTCCTTTCTATCCCTTAGGATATACTACTAATAGTATATTTAGTTATATATTAAAGGATCGTTCTTATAAGACCCTTAAGCTTAATTATTTAGCTAAGTCTATTAATTATCTTAGTTTCGATATTATACTATATTCTTTTTATTCGTCGCGCGGCTTTTACTATAAAATACTAGAGAAATCTTCTAAGTATACCGAATATATATAGCGGGGTCGTTCCTATAATACGTTAGGTATAGCGATTAGCTCCCGTAGGTAGCTTTATTATCCTACTTATTATTTATAGCTAACGTGTTTCCTAGTATCCCGAATAAATCTAGAGTCTAATCGATTAGATAAAGAAAAAGAAATTACTAAAGAGCGAATATTAAAAGCTTAAGCTAACCTAAATAAAGCCTTAGCTCGTTTAGCGCGGCTTTACTATTAAAAGCGCTAGCTAAAGATAAAGGGTACTAAGATAGTCTATTAAGGCCTTTATTCCTTAGATAACCTTAATAAGGCTAAGCGCTAAGAATCTAAAGCGGTAGTTAATATTTAGTTTATAGGTAGATTTAATATAATTAATTAAAATACTATTAGTTTATTAAGCGATTTTACGATACCTAGGGTAGATTTTACTAATAGAACTATTAAAGTAAAGAACTATAGTAAGTTAAGTACTTAAGTAGTTCCTAAGTATTTTCTTTTAGTTTATATCCCTTTTACTTAATAAGGTATTTTTATTACTAACTTTATTTTCTTATATTTAGTATTTATTTTACTTTATATTCTTAATTATTATTAACTTTAATTTTTTCCTATAGTTTAGTATTTTATAGTACTAGTTTTAATAATAAGATATAAAATATTAGGTATATCTATATTATCGTTAGTAGCGAAAGTTTATAGTTAACTTTTAAAATAGTTTTCTTAACCTTAAATAGTCTAAGTTTCTTAAAATCTAATTTATTACTTAATCGTTTTATTTTAATATTTTATTATATAAGGTAGACTATATCTCCCTCTTAAAAGATTAGTCCCTATAATCCTTTCTAATTATAGTAAGTAGGTATTCGTTCTTTAATAAATTAAAGTTCTTATTATATTTCTTTATATAATTTTTATAGCTAATCTACTTATAGTATCGCTTATTTTACTTATAGTCCTTATTAAGTAACCTTAAATACTTCCAGGTTATATCTATAATTAGTATATACTAGTAAGAGCTTAGTTATTTTTATAACTAAGCTATTATAAGCTAGTTATACTATTAATAGCTATTTAATTTAATCGTTTTATTTATAGCTAATATAGTATTATAAATATTATTTAAGCGTTTAGTTAAGTCGTTCTATTTATCTATTTATTTATAGGTAATAAGCTATACTAAGCTTATATTTCGTCCTTAATTATACTATAAGAGCTTATTAAAACTTAGCTATAAATATACTTCTTTTATTAAAGATAATCTTATTTAGTAGTCTATAATTACTAATAATTATTTATAGGAATATATATACTAGCTCTTTTATATTACTTACTTTTTTATACTTTATTAATCTATTAGTAATAATAAATATACTATTATACTTAACGTTAGTTATAGGTTCTTTACTAGTAGTAGCTTTATAATATAGTTAAGCTATTAAATCCTATAGTTTCTCTAGTACTAGTAGCGGTTATAATTCTTTATTTAGCTTATATCGTTTAGCTTTACCTTATATATAAAGTTTATATTCTTTAATAACTTATTATACTACTTCTTTAAGCTATAAGAAGTTATATTATTATTTAATCTATTTTATTATTCTTTAGATTCCTTAATATCTATATATTAAATATTTATATATATCTTATATAACTTTATCTTATAATTCTAGTAGTATCTAGATTTTACTTTTATATATTAGAACTTTTAAATATTCTATATTATATCCGTTTAGTACTTTATATTCTTTTATTTATTTTAGGATCTTTTAGTATATTAAGTTATTAGGTTATACTTTAAATATTATATTTAGCTATTATTACTAGTAGTTTCCGTTTTCGTTAATTTCTAAGAGCTATTCTTTTACTATAGGTACTCTTACGTTATAGTTACTTTATCGACTAAAGGTATTAGCTTAACTATTTTCTATTCCTTTTCTATAGATTATTTTATAGTCGAATTCTAATAAATATTTAGCTTCTTAGATCTATCGTCTACTTAACTATTATATTATTATAAAGTATAAGATATTTTTATAATTTATATAGACCTTAACTTTATACTTACTTTTAAGAAAGTAGTATTAAAATTCCTTAGAAGCTTAAATAATTATAAGGAATTTTTTATTATAGATAGGGTAATTAAGTTTTATACTATAGAGCTTTTTTAAGTAGAATATAATTAGTTATAGTCTTCCTTTATTATCCTTTTATCCGATTTATACTCTTAAAGTAAAGTTTAATATATCGGTTTTAAGTTCGATTTATTATTTTAGATTAAAGGGAGTTAAGACTAGTTTTTATATAATCGTATTCTTAATATATTTAAAAGCTTCGTTAGCTTTATCGTCCTATATAAATTCTTTTTCCTTCTTTATTAAGTTATATAGTAGTACTATTGTCGCGAAGACCATTGCGCCACGCAGGCAAAAGTGGAACGCGCTCCGACAGGTGCGCTGCAATTGACACATATGACTAACAACCGCGTTTTTCCGACAACTATAATCTTTATAAAATCTTTAATAAATCGTTAGTAGTAATTTATAAATCCTAGGAAACTTTATATATCCTTAATATTCTTTAGCGTTATCTATTCTTTAACTAAGTTAATTTTATCTTATTATATTTATATCTCTTTTAGTAAGATCGTATATCTAAGGAAGTTTACTTCCTATATATAGCACTTACTTTTCTTTAGTTTAACTAATAACTTTATATTTTAAAGTACGCGGAGTACCTTATAGATCTATTCCTTATATTCTTCTAAAGTATCTAAGAAAATTAAGATATTATCTAAGTATACTACTATAAAGATAATTAAGTATTTATATAAGATATTATTAATTATCTATTAAAAGGTAGCTAGTATATTTATAAGTCTAAATAGTATTACTAGATTTTTAAATAGTTTAAATTTCGTTTTAAAGGCTATTATTTATTTATATTCCTTTTTTATATATATTAAGTTATATACGCTTTTAAGATTAAGGGCTATAAACTATTTTTTATTATATAGTCGATCTTATAGTTCTAATATAAGCGGTAATAGTATTCGGTCTTTTATTTTAATATCGTTTAAGCGTTTATAGTTAATAACTAGTTATAGCTTACTATTTTTCTTTAAAATAAATATAACTAAATAGCTTACTTTAGATATTAACGTTTATATATATCCCTTTTATAGATTCTTATTAAGGTAGTTATATAGCGTTTATAGTACTTTTTATTTAAGTTATAGATCTTATAGAACGTTAGCGTTATTTTATCCTTAAGATAAATTTTATAGTCCTATTAGCTATATTTAAGTAACCCTATCTTAAGTTCTTCTTTAAAGAGTTTATTATATTTCTAGTATTCTTAAGGGATATTCTTTATTCTATTTTATAGGCTTTATTCTTTCTTTTAAGAGCTAGTTTCTCTTAACTTAAGCTCTTTATTAATTTATTTAAGGTCTTTCCTTAAAGTAGTAATAACTCTTTAGATCTTTATATTATATCCTTTTTTTTATATTAGATACTAGGTTATATAGCTATATTAGTTAGTATATAAATCTTATTAGTTAATTTTATTATATCTACTAATTCGGTTACTATTTTCGTTTATATCGCTAAAGCTTATAATAATTTACTTAAACGGTTATCCCTTTTATCTTATTTAATAGCTAAATTATTATAAAATTTTACTTTCTTTTAAATCTACTAGTCCTAGAAACTTATATCTTTATTTTAATATAGCTAGCTAGTTTTTTAGTTAATTAATAGGTTGCTCTCCTATAGCTATAAAAGCCTTAATATAAGGTTATATTCTTTAATATCTATAATATTAAAGTTAACTTATTTATCATGTATAGATATTAATATTAAGGTAATTAATCTCTATATTAATAATTCCGTTATTATAGTTAAAGGCCTCTCCTTTAATATTCGTAAGTTTATATAGATCTTTCTTATATTTCTATATAAGTTAGTAATAATTAATAACTCTAGGTAAAACGTAATTACCTATCGCGCTATAATCTAAAAGTATATATATATAATATCCCGCGATTTAAATATTTAATACTATTTAGTTACTATAGCTTACTATTACTATATATAGGGTCCTTAGATCTTATTATATTATATTAGTCTATAGCCCTTTTATAGATAGTATACCTTATTTTTTACTTAGTCTTTATTCGTTTTATTTAAGTATTCTTCTTTAATTTATTATTAATATTATTTCTTTATATTTTTATTATATAGTATTATATTAAGGCTTAAGAAACTAATTTCTTATAGCTAATCGAAGATTCCTTATTTTTAAATAGTATATTATTTATATTATTTTACTTTATAGTTAATTATATACTATACTTTATAATTTTATTTATTTTTATATTAAAGGTTAAGTTTTTATTTAGTATCTTTTTATTTTCTATATAGTATTTCCTTATCGATTCTTCCTTAGTTAAATATAGCTTATAGCCTTTATATATATTACTAATAATCTTTTAGTATACTATTATATCGTTTATATTATACTTATACTTTTTTATATTTATAAACTCTATAATTTAGGTAGATATATTTATTAAATTATCTTTATTATATTTAATTTATAATATAAGTTTTTAAAAGATTAATAATTTAGATACTTTAAAGTAAGTAGCGCTTTACTATTCTTTTATTTTAGCGTATTTATAGATTTTATATATCTTTAAAAGATATCTCGTTAATAATCTATAATTATTATAGTATTTAAGTAATATACTATAATTAGGTTCTAATAATATAACTTAGTTATTTAGGTAGTATTAATCGATTTTCTAGTAGTTTAGTTCTATACTTAGGTAGGGTTTTAAAAGTACTTATCCTTTAAACTTAACTAAGAAGGCGTTATATCGTGCCTTTATTTAAAAGTATATTTTATAATTTAGGTAGATATATAATATCTATAAAATATACTTATAGTACTCTAAAGGTATATAAGCAAAAGCGGAATTTTAGGAAATTAAGGAATTACGTAAGACTACGTAATAGAGGGGAAGAAGGAGTATAAGGTAGGATTTTCAATAGAATTTATTAGTAGTATATTAGTATATAGAAGAGGTATTAAAGTTAATAATTCTCTATCTATCTACTAGCGGACATACTGTCTTATATAGATAATTATAGCTAAACGGAAGAACCTTTTAGGACTAGATTTAGGCTGCCGTATAGCCCTAAGACTAGGGAATTCCGTGATACCTTAAGTAAGTCTAGAAGTGTCTTGGTTTCACTGATATTCGTGTTTAAAGGAGGTTGGTCGTGCCGGTGTTCTTAAGAGGTCTTAGCTAGCATTCTAAGCTAGCTCTGTTCCTTCGATTCCCGATTATACGATAACCGGCAACCCGTTTAATGCATAATAACATGCAAAATAACGAGCGATTCTTGCTCTATAGGATGAGATTTTATCTATAATTAATATACTACTTATTAGCTTCTATAATTAGGAGAGTATATTATAGCTGCTTTATTTATAGTAGGAACACCGTTCCTTATAAGTACTTATAAGTAAGTAGTATTTATAGATCGTCTTTAAATTCTCTTTATAGTTACTATTCTTACTATAAAGCTATAAAGGTATTAACTATAGTAATAGCTATAGTATAGTCTTCTTTATATAGTACTAGTTAATATCGAATTAATATAGCTTAATAGTTTTCTATAAGAATTTAAGGTATTTATTAGGTTCTAATTTTAAGTATTTCTTTAAATTCTTTAAATTATAGAGCGTATTTTCTAATTATAGTATTTTCCCTTAGTAGTAAGGGTAGTAATATAAGTTCGTTCTTATCTTTTATTTCTCTAAGTATTTCTTATTTTTTTAAAGCTTATATCGTCGATACTTTATTATTCTTCCTTAGGTTATTATTTAAGTTTTATAAGTATAAGGGCTATATCTATATCTTTTTTATTATATTATTTATAGACTAGCTATCGTTATTATTAATTTTTATTTTATATATCTTCCTAGAATCGTTTATTATTCTTCTTAATCTAGTCTTATAAGACTCCTTTAAGATAAGGGTATTCTAGTTTTATAAATTTAACTTATTTTTTCATTTTAAGATCCCTTTATTATATTATTATAAGGGTTTTCTTTAATAGCTTTAAGAACTATCTAGTACTATTCTTATCGCTTAGGTATACTATATATTCGTCGATATAGTATATAGTTTAACTAAGGAGTTTATACTTTAGTTCCTATCTATTAATAGCGTTTAGGTATTTCTTACCTTTTAAGGCTAATACCTAGTAAGCTTTCTTCTCCTTATAAAGTTATTTATATTCTTTAAAGTAATATCTAAGTTTCCTATAGTTAAAATACTTTCCTTTACCTTTTTATATTATACTTAAATCTATTAGTCTAGGATTTATTATATATACCTAGGCTATTTATATTTTACGCTTTTTCTTATAGTTAGTACTTTAGCTAAAGTTATTTTTATAAGAAGGGTTTTAGTTTCCTCTTCTTTATTTCTTTTCTTAGTATTATATATATTACCTATCGTCGATTTATACTACTATAGTAATATAGTTTAAGAGGTTATTAGGTCGATTTTCCTTATAAAGCTTATCCTTAACTTCTTTTTTAAGCCTATTATAGAATCGTAATATAAGAGGTTCGTCGTCCTAATTAAGCTTTAAAGTAACTTAACGGAACTTTATAGTATAATTTAATATTAAGATCCTTTATTAAAGTTCTTATAGTTTTTATTTAGCTTCTTATTTCTTATTAGTTATTTTAAATACCTTTATAATAGCTTCTTTAAATCCTTAGAAACTAGTAAAGACTTTATCTATCTTATTATCTCGTCGCGCTAGTTAGTTATTAAGAAAATCCCTTATAATAGGTCTAAACTAAGCAAGTGCTATTTTAAATAAATAATTTCCTATATAAAGTACCTTTTTAACTAGGTCTAAGAGTTTAATAGGGTAAAACTAGTAGTAGGCCTTAAGTTAAGTAAGAAAGTCTTAAAGCGTGCTATAAGTACTATCGAATAGTCCTAGCTATTTTAGTTTAATTACTTCTTTAAGGCCCCTAACTTATCTATTACCTCCTTTATTCTTAAGTAACTATACCTTATATTAAAGGGTAATAATCTTACGTATTATATCTTAAGGCGATATAGTAGCTCTAGAGTTAGTTAATCTAGTTTATTATATAGGTATATTAATAGTTACGATATTACTTAGAGTAACACGGTATTATATTAAATAAGAGCTTTTAATATATAATATCCGGTATTATTCCTAAGGGATAAACCTATTAAAGGGTTTATATTAATAGATATAATAGGGCGTAGTCTAAGTAATAATATATATATTACGTTAGTAATAAGTTAGAGGTTATAGACTATAGACTATAACTAGGTAATTAAAATTAAAGATAGAATTATAATAAAGATCTATATTAAAGCTGAGAGCTATCTATTTAAAGGAGTAAAAGTAAGTAGCTATATATACCTATAGAAACTATCCTTAGATTATAGTCCTAGCTATAATCCCCTTTATAGCTTACTATAGCTTACTTATAAGCTATGCTCCTAAGTAGTAATCTATCTATATAAGGCTTACTTAGCTTATATATATTCTAGGTAAGCTAAGCCTAAGTAACTTCTCGTCCCGACTATTATTTTAAGCCGCCTTATTATATAAATATAGCTAGCTCTCTTATAGCCCGCTAACTATAGTTATAATAAGAAGACCCCTAGCTATTATACTAAGGGCTTTACCTTAAAAAATAAGCCTCCTACTATTATACCCTTTAAAATAGGCTACCGTTGCCTACTAAAGTAAATAAGTTCTATCTTTAAGGGGTCGAAGTAAACCCCTTAGTCTTTAGCTTATTTAAATAGGTTAATAGCTATTACTTTTAGCTATTAAACGTTCTTCTTAGCTAAGGTTAATATTATAAAGATACTAAAGTTATTTATATAAGATAGCTAGTATCCCTTAGCCGCTAGTATCCCCCTTATATATAAGAGGAATAAAATAGGGCTAATAAGGGACCCTTAAGGCACCCTTATTACTAGGTCTATAAGGGGCTAGACTTACCCCTTAAAGGCTAGCTAGATCTTCCTTTTAGTAAGAAAGTAGTCTACTTAGCTTATAAGGGCCTTAGGGAGGTTTAATTCCCTTAGGACCCTTATAAGCTATTCCTTTAATATAAAATTAAAGGGGCCCTTTATATTTAGTAAGAGGGTACTAGTAATAGCCTTCTTATTAGACTCCCGCTTCTTTTAAATATAGTATAGAAGGAGGAAGGCCGTGTTTATAGCTAACTACTATTTTTATCCCCTTAGCTATATAGGGTTTAGAGGCCTAGCTATATTAGCTAAATAGCTTAGCTAGGTAAGTTAGCCTACTTAAAGTCCGGTATACCCTAATACTAGCACTCTCTATAATACTATCGCGTCGTTAAATATATTATATTATAACCGCGTTTTCTCGTATATCTCTTACCCTATAATTATAAAATAAATACTATTTATATTAGCAATGCCTTAGCTTTCTAAGTATACCGAAAACCAGCTCTAAGAAGTACTTAAAGCTATTAAAAATAGGATGCCTTAGCTTTATACTAGTCGAAAGTATAGTATTCTAAGAGGGACCCTCTATATATATATTAAAGGGGCTCTGCCTATTAAGGAGGTAAAAGAGGCATATTAAAGGCTTAGCCGAGAGCAGGAAAAATACCTTACCGACTAGGTTCTTACCTAGGCCGCCCTTAGGCTACCTCTAACGTATTATTAGGTTAAGGAATTTGCCGGCCGTATCGTTAAGGCCGGCGGCGATACCCGTCTACTTAGGAAGTAGTAGATTTCGGGCTTTTTAGCCTAGAACCTAGAGATTAATACTATTAAAGGTAGATCTCTCGATTCTACTCGCGTTAACGGCGCCTCTATAGCCCGTATCGAGGAATAGTTCTAATTACTTAAGCTGCCGGCTATATAGGCAATCCTATAATAGTCCTGCTTTAATATAGATAAAACGGGCATCCTCGAGGGCCTCGGCTTTAATAGTCTAGTACTAAGGAGCTTAGAGAAGCGAGAGACTCTTAAAAAGCGGCTAAGATCGCGTTATTAAACTATAATAGTTAAATACGTCTCTACTATAGGCTAGGCCTTAACTCCCCTTATAATTTTTAAGGGTTAAGACCTTTAATATTAATAGTTCCTTAACGAACTTATTTTTCTATAATATTAGAACTTTATTGCCTCCTTAAAGGGCTAGATAAGTAATACTATCGCTATTTAATAGCTAAAGTAGGTTTTTATCCCTTAAATAAAGTATTATAAGTAGGGCAATACTCTTCTTATTATTAATAGCTATAGGAGCTATTAGACTAATAATTTTATATATAAATACTTCTAGAATAGTATATATCTCCTTTTCCTACTATTATACTCTTTATATATCCTCTAACTACTCGATATCTCGGTTTTCTCGCCTATTAAGGCTATATACCGACGTTAACTTAAGAAAATTATATCTTTTAACGATATAGCACTAATTAGTAAGGCTACCTTCCTTTATATCTACTACGAAGCCTAGTAGGCTAGCCTAACCAAAAAGAATATTAAGGGAGGTTAGCGCGGTTCTAGTTTATAGCTAATTAATATAGTAAAGCCCTTATTAAGCCGCTTTATCTTACCATAGCTATTAACGCCGTTAACGCTATTAAAATAGAAGAATATTAGCTCCTTAGCTAATAACGATGCCCTTAAAACGTCTAAACGATTATAAGAAGTTCGCCGCCTCGTTATAGGGCTAGAAAATCGCGGTTAAGTTAACCGTATAATCCGACTACTCTTTAGTAAAGTTAGCCGCGCCCTTAATAATTAAAATTAATAGCTTATAGCTACCTAGCTTTTAATATAATAGCTTAAGTATTAATTATATCTTCTATAGCCTCGAAAATAGAAAAAGGTTTTATAGGATCCTAATAGCCGGTTTATACGGATTAATTAAGTTATTAAGACAAGGCAGTAGCTCGAGTATATCCTCGAGCCAGCTGCTATTACCGTAGCTAATTAAGACATAGATTTTAAAGCTCTATATAGTAGCTAGCAGCTTAAATAGCTAGAAAACACTATAATTAACTATCGTAACGTTAAAATACAGCTTTAATTACTATTAAAATATACCTGCCTTAGTATTATAGAGAATACTAGTATTAAGGTATACCGGACTTTAGGTAAGCTAACTTAGCGTATAGCTTTTTAAGGACCTTTCCTAAGTAGTTAAGTAGACTTATAACCCTATAGGCCTTAGGGATAGTATAGTCTAGCTTATTTTACTTTAGAAGTATAATTCCTATAGCTTCCTTCTATGCCTTAAGGTAGTATCCTTAGTTAAATAGAGCTTTATAAGCCCTATTAAAGACTATAGGGATAGCTTTATATATATATATTAAATAAGGAGGAAGCTAAGGGAGTCTAGGCTAAGGGCTTTCTTATTAAAAGAGCTAAAAATAGCCCTCTTAATCTTAGGGTCCTTTAGCTCTAACTAGTCTTACTTAACTATGCCCTACTACCTATAGCCTAGGGGCTCTTCTTTTCTAGGCTCTAAGGGGGTGGGGAGGAGGCTAGGGCTAGGGTCTAAGGTCGGAAAAAGGGTTATTAAGAAGGCCTTATATTTTTCTATAAAGGTATTAGCTTTTACCTTTATCCCTTCTTTTATATATAAGATACTAGGAATAGTAAGGTTAGCTCTAGCCTTACTATAGGAAAAGGCTATAAAGACGTCCTTTCTTATTACTTTTATTAAGAAGCTCTCTTAGTATTACTTTTTAATAGCCCTAATAGTATACTTAAAGCTATTTCGGGCCTCTATAAAGCTCTTCTAGCTCTCCTCGTCCTAGGCTAGCTTATAATCCTATTAGGCTAGGCTTAGGGCTTTTTAAAAGTAGGTTAGCTCGTTGGTCTACTAAAGCTTAGATCCCTTATAAGGCTTATTTTTTAGTATTACTACGTTCGAGGCCTTTATAATAGTTCTTATTAAAAGGGAAGCTATCCCTTTTAAGTTATCTCTTTTTATAGCTATCTCTATAGCTATAAGGAGGTCCTATTCCTTCTTAGCTAAGTATTTTAAAAATACCTTTTAGTTTACTTTCCTATAATTATAAGTAGTAGGCCTAGCTAGTAAGGGCCTATTAGGGCCCCTTAAGCTAGCTTTAAAGGCTTTAGGCTTATAATCTAAGCCTATAGCCTCTAGGAAGCGGAAGTTAGCTTAGGTTAGCTATTTAAAGGGGCTATAAAAAGTAAGGTCTATAACTAAGGCCCCCTTTAAGCCTTTCCTTTAATAAGTGCCTTTTATAGCTACCTTAAGGTCCGTTAATAAGGAAGCCTTATAGTAGTCGAGCTAGCTAATAAGGGCTTCTACCTTATAAGCCTTAAAGGGTTCTATAAAAAGGTTCTATTAAAGGTAGTATAGGTTAAAGTCCCTTACTAAGAGGAAGGGCTATTATAGGAGTTAGGCTATTAGTAGTAGCCTTTCTATTATAAGGGGCCCTTACTAGCCTTAGCTAGCTAAGGCCCCTTTAACCTTTTTTTCGTTATATAGGTTAATAAGGGTAAATGGTTTAATGCTTTTTACCCTTATAGCTTATATATTAAGATCGTAAAAGAGGTTAAAGCTAGGGCTAGCTTCTATCTAAGCTTCCTTCCTCTTATATACTATAACCCTAGGCCTCTTAGTAAGCTTAAAGAAGTTAGTAGAAGGGATAAAGGTTATAATATTATAGGCTAGATACTATATAGGGATATAGCTATTATCGATCTTATAAAGGTAGGGCTCTTATACTAAGATAAGGTCTACTTTTATTTCTAGGGCTTACTCTAAGATCGATAGGTTAGCTATTTCCTACTTATTAGTATTATACTATATAATATTAATAAGGTTATAGTTAGGCCTAGGGGTCCTAAGGGGCTTTAAGGGCCCTATAAGTATAAGGGGGCTAGGGCTATTAAGTATTAGTTATTTCCTTATAAACTATATATTATACCTTATTAGTTATAAGGTACTCTTCTTTATAGTTATAGTATTAAACCTTAAAGTAAGAGTAGCCTTAGCTAGCTTTATAGCTAAGGTAGTTATAGTCCTTAGTTAGGTGCTTTTCTAAGTAAAAGGTATACTTAATAAGCTACTAGTAGGTCTAGGGGTTATAGTTAAAGGAAAGGCACCTATAGTACTATATATATATAGTATATTCCTTATAGGCCTTAACTTAAATCTATAGGCTTACTATATAGAAGCCTTTTTTCTAGTATCCGGCCCTTATAGCCTTTAAAGGGACTACGAAGATAATAGATCTTACCTTTTACGTTAGGCCTAGGGTACCTAGCTTCCTAGGCTACCTTAGGATATTAATCCCGCTAAAGGTTTTAGCTTCTATAGTAAAGATATCGAGGATAGGGGTCTCTAAAAGGTTAGGGACGCTCTAGGCTACTAGCTTAGTCTAGCTAGTAAGAAGGTCGGCCGATTTAATAAGTAGCTCCTTAAGGCATAGGCATTACTTTTCCTACTACTTTAAAAGCTTCTTTACTATATATAGGGTCTTTATTATTATAACTATATTACCTTTATTTAAAGTCGATAGAGCTAATATAGCTAGTTCTCTTATAGCTTTATTAAGCTTATTATAAAGAGTAATAAGGTTAATAGTAAGCGTTAGCGATTCCTTCTTTAGCTTTAGGATAAGTTAGAAGTCCTCTTTTACGTTCCTCTTAGCTAGGGCCTTAGTTAAGGCTTTTACTAGGGCTTTTACTAGAGCCTTAGCTAGGGTCTTAGCCGGGGCCTTAAGCGCCTTCTTTATAGTAACCTTAGCCTATAAGCTTACTTTAAGGTTTCCTTAGGTAGCTTTAAGCTACTAGGCGGCCTTAGGCTAGTATAGGGGCTATTATAGGGGCTATTAATAGTCTAGGGTTCTTATAGCTACCTTCTCGAGCCCTTCTATAAGGGTCTTATAAAAGGGTTCGATTTTTTAGGCTTCCTTAATAGCTTAAAGGGCCTACTAAAGGAAGCCCTAGGCCCGGTCCTTAAGAAAGGGGTGCTAGGGCTAGGGCTAGGTCTACTATAGGTATTAAAACGTAGGTCGGATAGGTATAGGGCTAATAGGGCTACTAAGGGCAGCTCTCTTTCGCTCCTTTACTTACTTTAAGGGCTAGTTAGGCTAGAAGTAGCTAGCTTAAGGCAGGGCTAGGCTAGGCCTAAAGAGGCTAGTCTTTAGTATAGGCTAGGTATTATCTTTTATCTCTATATCCTTTAAGTCTTAGTCTTAGGTCCTAGGCCTTTCTTCTAGGGTCCTTAGAGGGCGTTAGCCTTCTAGAGCTTCTTTTAAGTAGGCCCTAGCCTCTAAGGTGCTTATTTCGACCCTTAGTTTAGGGGGGGGGGGGGTTAAAGTTAAAGGGGCCCTCCTTAGGTCTAGGCCGGGGTCCTAAGTCGGGTCCGGGCTAGGTCCCGTTAGCGGGGGGCATATACCCTTAGTCAGCGAGGGCGGGGAAGAGTTTTCCACCCGTATAGGGGAGAACCTCGCCTAATTCGCAATCTTTAGCAGCATATTGCGCACCCGCTAGTAGCTGCACGAGGCTGTACTTAGGGGGGCATAATACGCTATTCGCGGCGGTTCTAGGCGTGTGCTTTTTTCGTGTTTTAGGCTTGGTTTCGAAAAGTTGGCCGAGAAGACGTGATGTTGTTTTTGTTTTAGGTAGTCGTGATGCGGTTCCGGGGGTAGAAAGACCCTGGTTCCACAAAACGTCTGCGCTTGTTGCTGATGATTGACAAAGCCGAAGTCTGCCACCTGGAAAATATACTTACCATCTCTTATATAGTAGAGAACGTTTGCGGATTTGACATCTCTATGATATAAGTGGCGGGAGGAGAGGTAGTCTAGAGCCAAGAGCATCTGGTATGTTATTTCCAGGACGATGGGCTTCTCTTGCTCTGCTGGCAAGGGTAGCATGTTGCATAGGCTTCCAGCTCTAAGTGGCATAAAGATGGGAACCCGCTTTTCAGAGGGCGTCACTGAATCCCAGCTTGAGTAGCCGAGGAGCTCGATGATGTGCGGCTTCGCCGAGGAAAAGAAATAATCAGTAAAGCATCTTACGAGGATCGGGGAGTAGAGATAGCAAACGAACATGCTTGAGTGTTCCGAGCGTCTTGATCTCTCTATGGAGATTCACCAGTTCTCTATCATTCGCGGGGCAAACAGTCTTTACTGCAACGCATTGGCCCGAGTCTAGGTCGATGGCTCTAGACACTGTGCCAAATGCTCCGGAGTCTACGTTCTGTTCACAGAGCACTTCTTGAACATCACTGGCCGCCTTGGATAGTAGCCTAGTGTGGTACCAACTCTTAACGTCCGAGTCGTCATCGCATTCTGTCTTGAGCCAGTAGGGGTTGAGAGCGCGAGCCTCGGCAGCCTGGAAGGCAGCATGAACGGTCCGAGACGTGGACAAGGTATCTAGTTTCCAGAGAATTCGGAATCGAAAGGGTCGGCCATTACCAGTGCATATGGCAACATCGTACTCCCCTTCTGGTACAAGGACCACCTGGCGAAAGTCACCGTCCGAGCTCAACCCTCGTGGGCCCACGCCGACCGTCTTGACGTCCTGGGCACGAACGCAGAACAGGATTGCGCTAGAAATGGGGTGAGCTTCAAAGGCAACGTGGACCTGGGATATATGCCTGGCGGGCAGCACTAGGTCGGCATCGCGCCCAAGCCTGGCGATGACCCGACCCCCGCGAGGCCGCGATGACTCGTGATAGCCAATTTCCAGGGCCACATCGCCGTTGGCAGCGCGGGAGACAAAGGGGGCGTTGCGTTGGTGACGAAGAATGGCAGCTGTGGAGTCGTCCTCAGGCTTGAGGTGGAAGATGGTCTCGGGATGAGCAGGTCTGACCATTCTGAAGCTGGGTGGGTGGCTAACGAGACAGAGTGACAACCATGACCGACCCTGTTGGCAGATGGCATCTGGAACAAACTAGGATCCCCTATTGACATTGATATACCACCGGCGGGAGCGACGACCAGCAACACGTTCCGCCCAACTTCTAACCTCGTGCCACGTACGGAACGGAACGTTCATCTTGGCGGCCGCGAGGCGACGTGCTAGCCATTCAAACCGTGCCGTTGGACGCATTGACACAGTAACTTCCCGAAAGCGGCTGCCGGCATTAGTCGTCGGGCAGCATGGCCAATCGCCATCGTCCTGTTCCGTGAGGCTGCATAATATGGATAAAACAAAGAAATGGCGTGACGTTGCGGTCAGTGGTTGCACCAGTCACGTACGTGCCAACCACAGGGCGCCAGGCCTTCCCTCCTTCCACTCTACCTCGCGATTACCTTCTCTCGTTTTGGCCATGATTCAACAAGTTTGTTTGGACATGGACGCAAGCTTGAGCCCCGTGCCGGCCAATGCATCGGTCCATCAGCTGGACGGGCAGCAGCTCAATGATTCCCAAGTGCACGACATGGCTGGCAACTAGACATTAAAAAACCCCACGGGTAGAGCGCTCTGGGTACACCCATTAGAGCCCGTAGGCCGAAATATGTACCCCAAAAAATTCATACTTAAGGTCTAGGGTAGTGCTTCTAGGTACCCATCAGCAGGATCAAGACTTATAAACTATACCAATAACACCTCCATATGGGGGTGCCCCTATTTTGCTGGTGGTCAAGTGGTATTTGCTATGTTTGACAGTACCCGTTACTTTTCTGGGTTGCCACAAGTGCCTATGGAGTCCCAGTTTATAAGTCTACTGGCAACCTCGAGCTCCTCGAGCATGCCCGCAACCGTCACTTCGACGCGACGAGCCTCCGCCCTATCGCTCTCCAACGCCCGAGGACGAAGAGTATGATGGCGGACGTGACCGGCGAGTCGTTGACCACGGCAATTCGCCGTCAGACTAGGCAATGGCGTTGATGTCTCCCCACGAAACGGACTGGAGAGCGGTCAAAGAAGTCCGCCTCTCACGTCTAGCCTGGAAAAGTGATGTTTTAGTGGATGTGCGGAACTTGATCAAGGGAATAAAAGCCGACAGCCAGCCATGAACAGTCAAAAAGGCACGCCCCATGTAACACGCCGACGCTAGCACTACTCGATTAATTGAACTAAACCCTATTTACCCTTTTTACAAGTTCGAAGACCTCCTCTATGCTGGACTGAAATTCAGTCAAGGAGTGGCCCCAATAACATGACGTGTGCCGAGTAACTCATTATCTCCAGAGGCGTCCCGGTGCCCATTCCTACCTCGAACGAGGGCCAACGCCAGGCATTCATTGACGAGTTTGTTTCGTGAAGAAGCTAGCGGCTATGACATTGTTTGGCGCGCGAATGCAAGGCGGCTGTGACTGTCCCGTGGAGAACTCTTGCAGGGCTGGAAGTCGCAGCTGTCTTCCGTTGCTGGGTTAAAAAAATCGAGGGAGCTGTTGATTAAGAGCTATCCAAAGAACTTTGTATGGGAAACTGAGGGCGGTTTACTCGACTTCGTGGACGACAAGTTGAATGGATGGCTAAGTAGGAAGTTAGTTGAAGCCAGAGGAGTGCAAGCGACGAGTGACAGACGACGGAAACCCTTAGCTGCAAAGCAAATGGCGCCAAACTCGCGAAATGAAGTGCCCGAGACGGTCTGGTCGCTTCAAGCCGGCTTCGTCCAGTCTGGGGTCGACCAAACGGCAGCTAACAAGAAAAGTCTACGCTGCCTGCTGCAGGATCAAAAGCCCAGCCTCCAGGATCTTCTTGCTCTTTCATTTGCTCCCCCCATCCTTACATGTATTGGTATTGGATATTCTCAAGGCCCCAAGCACAACCCACCGGCGAGGGAGGCCGGCTATGGTGACGGCAATTACTTCACTCAGCGAGAGCCCGCTTTCTACGAGCGCTGCATCAGGTCGACCGCACGGTGAAACGGGCTAACCGTAGGTCGGCGCTAGATGGAGCGTGGACTCTGGAAGATCAACTTGTGAGCCCAGAGGCCGAGGATGAGGCTTGAAGGCCGATTGGCCATCTTGGACCGTCCAGCCAAATCAAGGTTTGCGGGTGCTCGTTTCAGATGCGCATACTACTAGGGGGTCTTCGGTTCAGGGGGCTTTAACGACAACGAGCAAAAATAAGGCTCGCGGATCGTTGCCATAAAAACCCCCCTAGTCAGCTATTTAGCTCCGGCCGCTTGCTCTCTCTCCTCCGGCGCCCCGGCGCTGCCTCCTCATGTCTAATCAAGGCAATCAAGGGTCCCTGGACAGAATGTGCCCGGAGTTCACGATATCGGCGTGGGGCAACGGTGAGCCCAGAGTACAAAGGGAACGCCATGAAAGGATGGGACGTGGCTTGGCGGGTTCAGGGCCGTGACAACAACGGCGAGGCCGTTAGGCTGTGTGCGCCCGCGGCCGTGCGTACGCTTTGAGGCGGCTGTTTATCATGTTGACCAGCCCCCGGACCAGGGAAATAAAGGCATGAGCAGAAACTTATCCGCCGTGGTTGGGGATTGAAGCTCAATCTCGACGGTGACGGTAGACGGTGACGGAAATGAAGGCATCACGTCGACGAGACTTGCTCGATGGAGATCAATCCATCCTGGCAGCCCGGCTGGATCCGGACCCGCAACGGTACGAAGTATTGCGAGCGAATGCCAGCATGGTCGTCTTCTTCCTTGGGGATCGTAGGAGAGCATGCTTTGCATTAGACCACACACCCGCCCGGGTCCGCCGGAGGATATCCATCCATTCCCTGTCTGCACGCGCAGATCAATCCGGCATATGCCGGGCAAACAATTGAGCCTCGCTTCGATGCAGATGTCAGGATGAGGGGGCATTCACAGGGATCCCCTGGTATCGCTACCGGCGGTCGGATTCTACCCGGTTGGTGTTCCCCCAAATTTAGAACTTGTTTCTTTTTAAGCTCGATCACATCACCGAGATGCCAGCCCTTGGCACATGCCTTCGGGAATCTCCTCCAAAGGACAGCCAGAGCCATGGAACTGCAAGAGACGAAAGTGGTATGTAATGCGTCAACATGGTTGCTTAGCATGGAAAGGCGATAGCCATCTTGGATGCATTGGGGGGGCCTGAGCTAAAGCCAAGCCGCCACAACGACCTCGCAGGGCTGGACGGGGAAATCAAGCAGCCAAGGGAGGGGCTTTTGGGTATTAACCAGGCTACAGGTAGCCATCGAGGATATCCGAAAGCCCGAGGGTTCAGGCACTGGGGGCGGCCACGGGACGCCTGGACAACTGATGCTGCGGCGTCTCCATTAGGCCAACAGCTATAGCTATCCCCCCTCCTGACACGGCGAGTCTGTGAGCAGCTGCGAATTCCGCCTCTTTTCCAAGTCGAAAGCATTTTCATTTGCCAGTGCAATCCGTCTGAAGCCTTTCTTCTCATCTGGGTGGCAGTTGAGCTCGTCTGTGTCCGTCATTACATCGCTGGTGCTCGAGATGCAGCCAAGTGATTGTCTCGGGTTCTGCGGATTGTTCGCGCCGGGCCATCGCCGCCTTGGGCCTTCGATGTGCCCTGGCAGGCCTGAACAGCTCCGCGTAGGCGGTGCATTCGCTTCATTGATCGAATTCTCCAGGGGGGTGAGGGGGGATTGGCAGGGACGCAAAGACCTGCCCGGGATGCTGGTAAAGGAGAGAGCAGGAGAGAGAGAGAACATGGCGGGCGATTTCGGTGGTGGATTTGGGTAGTGACAAACGCGCGCATCTGCGCATGTACCTAGGCGCAGCTACTTGTCGGCAGAGTACCTGGCACTACTTGCTCCTCATGTACCTCTGAAACTTGCACACCGTACTCTGTCCACCTAGACTTCCTCTGCCAGGCTGGCCGCTTTGATTCCTCAACCACGCCAAGCCGTCGCTCAACCACAGACCGAGAGCACGCCGGGACGCTCTGGCAACGTCTGTCCCCTCCACCGTCTCAAACCCGGTCGCAAATGGTCATCGCTGACAGCCATGGTCGAGGGCAGACGGGGCCCGCGGTCGCGCCAACCACCACTGCTCGCTCTTCGTTAGCACGCGACCAAAGCGCCGTCCGCTGGTCCCCTTGACTCGGGCTCCCTCTAATCTTGATCCGCCATGGCCCTGTCAGGCCGTCCGGGCTGAAATCCCTGCGGGCCGTCCGCACGCAAAGCCTGTTCTCACCGTCACGCCCCGATTGAGGCCTCTCTCTCTCTCTGGGACCGCCCGCCTCAGGATGGCCACACCACCCCGGCCTCTGCGGTGGCCCATGCCGCAGAGATGAACAGGGGATGCTGAGCCTCGCCCAAGCCCGTTTGACATGTCTGCTCGGTCTTGACGAGGCGAGCTCCGCCATGGCTGCACGTCAAGCTCGGTTCTCTCTGATGTCAGTCTTCCCGAGTCCTGAGCGTTTTGCTATATAGATCTGGACCTTCCTCCCGCTCCTCTCCCGCTTCTTCTGTCCCAACTCATCAGAGGCTTGTTTCCGTATTTCTTTCCTTCGTCTACTTCAGTGTCAGAGTCGCTCGTTTCCCTTTGACATATCCTTCCTTCGCTTGATAACTGCGTCCGTTTATTCTTCGCGGCAAGGGCCGGTTTTACCCTTCTCTCGTTCTCTTCTCCAACCGGAATTCTGTTCCTCTTCCAGAAGACTCAGCTCGTTTCACCACGGAGTTTCTTCAACATGAAGATCTCCCTTGCCTTGCTGGCAGCTGTCGCCTGCTTTGAACAGGCCAATGCTACCATTGTGGGTTTCAACCATATACATGGGCACTTCAAGACAAGACTGACCCTTTCCGATACAGAACCTGGGCAAATTCAAGCAACAGTTCCTTGGCGCCCCCGTCTTCAACACACCAAACAACCTTGACAATGTCTGCAGCACTGAGCAGCAAAAGGGGTGGGACTTTCAAGACCTCAAACCCAAGCAAGAGATCAAGGAGTACCAGGGCTTTTCCATGCAGGGCTTCTCTTCCGACCAAGAGGACGACACGGAGAAGCGCTCCACCTTGGGACGCCGCACCTTCAAGAAGCTCCTTAGCTGCGGTTGCAAGCAAACGGTAGCCGAGGCCCCTTCCATTTCCGGGAAGAAGGGGTTCTCCATCAAGGAAGTCAAGGTTTCCTGCGCCAGGGAGGGCAACATCAAGCTCAGCTACTCGATGCCCAACGGCAATATCTGTGAGACCTTCGCCGGCTGCGGCAAGCGCATGTCCACTGTCACCAACGACCAGTGCGGTGGTGCCATTAAGGTCTCCTTTCTCTACATGGATGGCGGCAAGCTCGAAAGGATCATGGCGAAGTTGGGAAAATGCAGCATCAAGGTCTACCAGATCATCTGGAACTGCGGAAAGAACAAGCCTCCCCCTCCCCAGACTGTCACCCGTGGTGGCGAGACTGTCACCCGCGGCGGCACGACGGTTACTTTGGCTCCTCCCCCGGCGCAAACTGTCACCAAGCCTGGAGAGACTGTCACTCGTCCCGGTGAGACGGTCACCCGTCCCGGACAGACGGTCACTCGGCCCGGCAAAACTGTCACCCGCGGCGGCGAGACCATTGTCCAGCCCCCTCCCCCAGCAGAGACTGTCACCCGTCCCGGCGAAACTGTCACTCGTCCCCGCGAGACGGACACCCAGCCCGGTATGACGGTTACTCGCGGCGGCGAAACCATTGTCCAGCCCCCTCCTCCGGGCCAGACTGTCACCCGACCTAGTGAGACGGTCACCCGCGGCGGCGAGGGCAGCTCGACGTGCATCACGACATCTGTAGTCACCTGCTCTGCTGGATCTCCCGCTGCCTCCGCCGTTCCCGAATGCGCGGCAGTGCCCCCCGGCAGCCCCTCCGCCATCACCAAGACGGGCACCGCCACTGGCACCAACTGCCCGGCCACGCCGACTGGTGGAGCGGGGAAACCTCCAGGGGAGCAGCCGCCTCCACCTGGACAGCAGACGCCTCCTGGACAGCAGCCGCCTCCGCCTGGACAGCAGCCGCCTCCACCTGGACAGCAGCCGCCTCCGCCTGGACAGCAGCCGCCTCCGCCTGGACAGCAGCCGCCTCCTGGACAGCAGCCGCCTCCGCCTGGACAGCAGCCGCCTCCACCTGGACAGCAGCCGCCTCCGCCTGGACAGCAGCCGCCTCCGCCTGGACAGCAGCCGCCTCCGCCTGGACAGCAGCCGCCTCCGCCTGGGCAGCAGCCGCCTCTGGGACAGCAGCCGCCTCCGCCGGGACAGCCGACGCCTCCTGGACAGCAGACGCCTCCTGGAGGGCAGCCGTCTCCTCCTGGAGGGCAGCCGTCTCCTCCTGGACAGCAGACGCCTCCTGGCGAGCAGACGCCTCCTGGCGAGCAGACGCCTCCGCCTGGACAGCAGACGCCTCCTGGAGAGCAGCCACCTGCTGGACAGCAGCCGCCTGCTGGCAACCTGCCCTGCCCCATCATGGTTCCCTCGTGCATCAACACCTTTTTGATGATGGACATGGGAATGAAGTGCAAGGACAATCTGGATGTTGGATGCTTCTGCTCCAATGTTAAGTTCACCGAGGCACTCTACTCTTGCTTCTATGCTCGTCGCGGCAATGATGACGAGTTCATCAAGGCCCAGATGTTCCTCCAGGGCATGTGCGCCCAGTTCATCCCCAAAAACCCTAACATTGCTACTGGTGGTCAGGCCATCACCTCGGTCATCACCGTCACCGGCACACCCCGCTATGAACAGACCGATTACACCACGGTCATGGTTCCCAACACCGTCAGCGAAGGCAGTACTACCAAGGTTGTCACCAGCACGCTAGCCATTCCTCAAATCGTTCTCCCGGCTGCTGGTCCCGGTGCCCCCACCGGTATCCCCGAACCACCCGAGACGGGCAAGACCGGGGGTCCTTCCTCTGGGTCCGAATCAGGCTCAGACTCTAGCTCCGGCTCTAGCTCCGGCTCTAGCTCCGGCTCTAGCTCCGGTCCCGGCTCTAGCTCCGGCTCTAGCTCCGGTCCCGGCTCTAGCTCCGGCTCTAGCTCCGGTCCCGGCTCCGGCTTAGGCTCAGGCTCCGGAAGTGGCGATGCTAGACCTGGCAGCCCGGTCTCCCCTCCGAATGTCATCGGAACCGGCACTGGTGGCATCCCCGCACCGACTGGCAGCGGTTTCCCGGTGACCGCCGGAGCCACCCGCGTCGGTGTCAGCTTCGGCGCCGGCCTGGCCATTATGGCTGCCATTGTCGCTCTGTAAGGCATGGCTGTCACCCACGACTTTTCTTTGTTTCCGCCTCCCTAAGCGAAGCCAGAAAAACAAGCACGAAAAACTAAACCAAGGAAAGGCTTGCATGCTGGACTTTCATACCCCGTTGATTGATACACTGCGCTCCTGCGCGTGGGCGGCGACGTTCTCGCGGTTCAATTCTTACGATCTGCACTTCAAAAAGCCCTACTGGCACGGCATCTGCACTGGCGCCGCCTCGGTAGAGAAGGCGAGTAGTCTGGAGATTAGCGTTCCTGAAGATCTTGTTCGGATCCAAGTTGTGTGCTTGGAGAGCACATGTGTATACCGACTTGAACTGGCCTCTTTTAATCATAATAGAATATTGGTGAGCGAATACTTGAACCACTTGATCTTCGCTCTGTGATGTTTGCGCATCAATGTATTCCATTGTCATCACGTGAAAAATAGGCTGATACCCATCGACCTAGTGGTCCTCGTGGCACTGCCTGAGGCCCTTGCAAGTGACAAACTCGTCTGAGCAGGCCAGCAAGTCGTAGAGACATGGGCGCAGTTTCGGTTTGTGCCTAGACTTGAGAAAGAAGCGCACGTTTCTGATGCGCATTATTTGCCCGCCGAAGCTTCGGTAGCGTCGAGAAAGGGACGAATCACAGAATCTAATGTATACCTTAGTACCGATCTACATTAAAAACACACTGGAGTTATCGCGTCGCTCCCCCAAAGACCTTGCTCTCACAGCTTGGCCCCCTTGGCCTTGCGTGCCTGGGCCTCCTTGTCCTTGAGCAGACGGCGCAAAATCTTGCCCGTGGGGCTCTTGGGGACGGCGTCGATGAACTCGACGCCGCCCTTGAGCCACTTGTACCGAGCTGTGTGGTCCTCGACATGCTTGCAGATGGCGGCGGCGACGTCAGCTTCGGGGCGGGCGTGTGCCTCGTGGGCCTTTACGACAAAGGCCTTGGGCACCTCGCCGGCGCGGTCATCGGGGATGGGGATGACGGTGCAGTCGGAGACGAAGGGGTGCGCGAGGAGGTGGGCTTCGAGCTCGGCTGGGGCGACTTGGTTGCCCTGTGCGGCCATGTTAAGAAGACGACGAAGAAGATGAAGGATACCACTCAGCCATTGGGGGGATGGGGAAGGGAATGGTTGACGTCGCGAACATGGCATGACGATGACCTTACCTTGACCTTAATGAGCTCCTTGATGCGGTCAGTGACGAAAAAGTGCTCGTGGCCCTGGCTCGACTTGCGGACGAGCAGCTCATCGCCTGTCTTGAGCCAGCGACCGTCCTCGTCCCAGACAAACGTCTCGGCGTTGGCCTGCTCGTTGTTGAGATATCCCAGGACAATGGACGGGGACTGGACAAGCAGCTCGCCGCGCGTCTCGTGCTGCGTCACCTCGTTGCCCTCGCCGTCAACGAGCTTGGCCTTGGTGCCGGGGATGAGTGAGCCCGACGACCCGGGGAGACAGTCCGTCTCGATACTGCACACGACACCCGGGGACGACTCTGTCATGCCTGTAAGAGGGGGAAGATGAAATAAAAGTTCGCAGTCAGCGCGCACATCCTCGCGGCTGGCTTCCCATGGGCAAGGGAAAATACTCGCCGTAGCCTTGGCCCAATTTCCACTTGGGATACAGCTCGCGCAGGCTGTCCATGACCTGAGCCCCCAAGGGCGCGGCGCCGCTAAACACCCAGCGGACGCTGCCGAGGTCGTACTTTGCGCACTTGTCCTGGTTGGCGATGATCTGGATGAGCATGGGGGGCACGACGCTGAGCATCTCGACGCGGAAGCGCTCGACGGCGGCGAGGGCGGCGTCGAGCTCAAACTTGGGCAGCACGACGGTCTCGTCGCCGCGGTAGTGGGCGACGAGGGCGACCATGACGAGGCCGTAGATGTGGCTAAAGGGCAGGACGCCCAGGCTTGTCTGCGTCTGGATGCCGAGCTGCTTGCGCGGGACCGAGTCGCCAATGCAGAGCTGCGTGATGTTTGCGATGACGTTGAGGTGGGAGATCATGACAGCTTTCTACACTCGTCCATGGAATTAGCCCTCTTTCCCTCGCATCCTCTCCTCTCCCATACAGCCTATACGAAGTATAGGATACGAAGTATAGGGAAAAGACGGCCGCCTTACCGGCAGACCTGAGGTGCCGCTCGAGTAAGAGAGATAGGCGGTTTGCCTAGCACCCTGCCCCTTGATCCATCTCAGGGGCTCGACAGGGGGCAGGGCCTGACCCTCGGCCACGAGGTCGTCGATGGTGACGAGCGGCGGCGATGACGAGGCGGCGTGCCCGGGCAGGGGCAGGAGGAAGATGCGATCGTCGGGGATGGCGGCGGCGCGGGCGGCGGCACGGGCATTGTCGAGCAGCGGCAGGCAGGTGAAGATGGCCTTGACGCTCGAGGAGCGGAGCTGGTGCTCGAGCTCGCGGGCCGAGTAGGCGGCGCTGGCGGGGGTGACGATGCCGGAGAGGCGGTGGATGGCGTGAGTCAGGGGGAGGTAGTCGATCTGTGGTTGGATTCGTGCGGATATAGCATCCAGCATCCGGTCAGCGCCAGCGGGGGCGATCAACGCGTTGCCGCAAGAGACGCACCGTGTTGAGCGAGTAGACGGCCACGACGCGGTCCCAGGCGGTGCCCTCGTTCGGGCTGAAGCCGAGGCGCTTGCCGATGGCGCGGGCGAGTAAGTCGGTCCGGCCGGCGACGTCGGAGGCGCTGCGAGTGAGGCCGCTGAGGCCGCACGTGTACGGGTTCCGGGATGAGGCGAAGGGGCGGCGGCCGTAGGCCTCGTTGCTGATGAATTCCTCGACGGTGATGGAGTCGGGGAGGTCTTCTGGGAGTGGCGGGTTATTAGTGGATGGACTTGGAGCATGTCTCTCTCTCTTTATGCATGCTTATGTGTGTAACGCTTGCATGCCGCTGAAGGGAGCAAAGGAGAGAGCAAGGGTGAGAGCAAGGGTGGGATTCGAGGTGAGACACGGTGAGCAAGCCAACGACCAAGACGCACCGGGAAGTTTCGGCGCCCAAGCCGGGGGCACAAAGACCATGGTGAGTGGTGGGAAATTTGCTTTCCTGGCCGAGACGGCAGACGATGGATGGCGTTTCACGACAGCAAGAAATGGGGACGCGGATTGGACAGAGCGGCGGAGAGACAGCACGGCCGGGAGTTGGATAAACAAAGAGACCGAGACAAAGCTCGGGCGCAAAGACGGGACACGATTGATGTCGTCCTGTGAGCTGCTCCACGACGAAGGGGCGAGAGGGAAAGACGGAGAGGGAAAGACGCAGAGGGAAAGGACATGGTAGAAGTAATAAGGGTAGGGTAGTAAGAGTAAGGGCTTTGATAGCTCCACTCTCCACTCTTCTCCGCATCCGCTCGACCGCTCCCGGTCCCGGATTCCAGGCCGGACTTTTATAACCGCCTACATCCGGTACGAGCGCGTAGTTACAGATACACGATAAGCCAATGATGGACCATCCCCTCGTCCCTCCAGTTTGCCACCGGCGGCCCTCTCCGGGCTACCTACGTTGCACAGCATAATTATAGTGTCGTACGGATGCTGTCAGACCATTGGCTCTGCGGCCCGCATGGCAGGGCAATAATAGCACGAGGATGAAGTAGGTGAGCTAAATAGTAGTGGCGCTTTGAGATGTGTGTGTGATTGCGTGTGTGAAGAAGAGGGAGTTCCTGACGCCATTTAAATAGTTATTTTTCTTATAGTAGGTTTGTGACTCTCTGGGGGGTAATTGGCTAATTTCCCTGCGCCGTCCTCCGGGTCCTCACACGTGACCAACTCTACGATCAGTCCCGTGACCTTTGCTATAACTTTATATATACACGTAATAAGCAGGAGAGTATAAATCCGCCCCGTGAAAATACGAAAAGGGGGAGTGGAAGAGCTGGTATTGGCTCGTATGGCCGTACATTGCATGGTACAAATCAGTCCGACTAATTTCAGTATGTGCTTGCTCTTTCAGGTTGTTTTCCGAGTTAAATATATAGTTTACGTCTTAGATTGAAACCATAGCGATCTTAAGGAAGCGACTGCCTAGTTGCCCTATCCTACCCCTTTGCCATTCCTCTTTCAGGAATCGCCGTTCGTCAGCCAGTCGAGTTGTTTCGACTCGGCAACATACATCTTCCTCTCGGAATTCGTATTTCGAATACACTTCCCCCCGGCAACTGTGAAGAAGTCTTCAATTTACTCCTTGACGGCGCAGTTCCAAACGTTCTCGCCTCCAGGGATAGTCGCGGAACCGATCTTAGCCTGCATACACAGCGTGCCAGACGGTGACTTCGGATGTTGCAGCATCTATGCCTATTCTAAAGCCCCTTGCCGGTATCAAATATTATATTACGCCCGAGGGCCTCCAGCAAATAGAAACATGACTATTTTGTCACAGGCAAAGTCCGAGACCTCGCGTCGCCTACCTTCCACTGTCCCCTCTTCCGCGTCATTGAGAAGTTTGCAGGGAGTTTTGCTGACCGGGCGCCTGAAATGAAGGTCAGCCCGGTGCAGATCCAAGCATTCCTGCTCGAGCATTGGAAATCGTCTCGAGAAGAAGTGGACGGCGTCATAACTTGGGTCGAGGGCGAGGGGGGACTCGGGGGAGGATGCAGTCCGCTGAGTAACCCGACGTGAGGCACGATTGAGGCAAGTAACACGGTACCGGATCATGAGATTGCTATATGTGATTTAATTAAATCCGTAGAATGGATGGCTATAGGACCCATGGGGCTCTCGTTGGCTCAGATGGCTTTGCTAATACTCTTCAGGCGACTTTGCAGGAACAGTTATAATCCCCGAGTGAGTAACTCAGCGGTAGCCTTAAAGTCGGTTATAGCTTCCAACAGGCCAATTACTTAGCTAATAATAGAGACAAGTAATGAACGCTTATAAATAACGTTAAGGATATTTCGCTAACACCTTATAGTTTAGAAGTGTTACTGCCAAGCTGGTGAAATACCGCTACACCATGCAAAATAGGGGCACCCCATTAGAGGTGTTATTAACGGGTATTATAAGTCCTTCTCTGCTCTGACAGTTTCATACTGTGAGGAAACACTAGGTTGTGCAGGCAAAAGCGAAGTGACACTCTAACAGATGACCTGGAAGGGGACCCTATATGCCATGGAGGTGCTGGTGGCAGCTGACACATACGTTGAGCTAGCCGAGGACGGTACAGGCGGGTACGCGCTGGAATGTTGGCTCCCCCGAATTTTGTGTTTTACGGTAGAACATACAGTCGAGTTAGGGTTTGATATGAACTTACCTACAGTCGCCCGTAGGTATTATGTTATGTATATGCTTGCACGCATGCACGCATGTAGGGAGTATAACTGCGCGCGCACCAATAAAACGCGGCTGACCCCTTTCGGCCCTCGAATGAAGATAGGAAAAGTCTCCCAAGGGAGAGAGCCAAAGAGAGGAAACAACAAAACAAACCACCGCCAACCATGACATCTATAATGCGCTATACAGGACAACGGACTGTATACAAATATGCACAGCAAAAAAGAAAACAGATCGCTCACCAGACACCCCCGCCGTACACCATCGTCAGGCTCAGCGCGGCCATGACGACGGGCAGCCAGCGCGCTGCCCCGGCCCGCGTGCCGGCGTTGTCGTCGCCGCCGCCGCTTCCAATGCCCGAGGGGCCTGGCTTGATTGTCTGCGTGACGACGGCGCCCGTCTTGCACGAGGGATCGATGGTGGGACACGAGGTCACGGTGTAGACGGTCGTGTAGGCCTCTGTCGGGTAATTGCTGTGTCTCGTCCGCGTCGGCTGTGTCCAGGTTCATCGTCAGCCAGCTCACCAAGAAACGCCATGGTGACGGGGTCCTTGAATGAGACAGAGAGGCGGAGCTTACCTCGTCGGTTCCGGTGGGCCGGGCGTCGTCCTCCCGGCAGTTGCCTGTAACCCGGGGCACGGCGTCGGGCCCGGAGCCGACGGCCACGATGTCGGCTTTCCCACAGTTGGCGGCCTGGGCGACATGAACGGCCTCGTTGTCCCAGTCAAAGACGAAATACCCAGCGCGAAGAACCGAGTCGCCGAGAATCTGCTGGTCCGTCGTCAGGACGAGGCCGACGTAGCAGACGGACGAGGAGCCCGTCAGGTCGAGGATGAACTCGGACAGCGGCACGCGGATCGTCTTGCCGCCGAAGCCAAAGTCGACGCTGCCCCGGGTGCGGGCCATGGAGCAGGGCACCTTGTAGTAGCCCTCGCCGTCGTCGCGGGCGTCGAGGGCCTCGAGGATGGGCAGCGCCACGTTGGAGTGCATGCGCGAGACGGTGGTGCCCGAGTCGAGCATGACATTGGCGTCCTCGCCGTCGACGTCGAAGCTGCGCGGCTTCGACGACAGCGTCACGCCCACGGTGTTGAGCTCGACGGCCAGCCGGTACTCGCCCTGAACGCCGCGCACCACGGGCCGCCGCTCCAGCCGGCCCACAAACTTGCTGCGGTCGACGCCGCCGTAGATGACGGCCCCCTGGTCGGCGGCCGAGTGGCGCAGGTCGAGCGAGAAGACGCGGCTGGCGATGACGCCCTGGGCGGCCATGGTGTTGAGCACCAGGCTGTACGGCTTGTCGCTGTTGACGCCGCCCTTGAGGGCCGGTGCCAGTCCCAGGATGCCCTGCGACTGGCCCTGGCTGGCCGAGACGACGCCAAACGTCTGGTTGGCGATGCTCGCCTTGCCCAGCGTGATGGTGTCGCGGTAGTAGCGGATCGAGACGGACGTCTGCGTCGTCTGGTCGCTTGGGTCGCCATAGTTGATGACCTCCTTGCCAAAGGGCCCGTCGGGCGGCGTCTGGGATTGGCCCGGATCGTATCGCCCGAAGCCCACGCACTGCTGCGACTGCGCCGTCGTCAGGGCCGTGCGGCAGTCTGGGTTTACCCACAGCTCGCTCGAGCCCGTGTCGACGAGGACGGTGACGCGCTGAGGCGGCGATCCGATGTTGACTGGAGACACACATCAAGCCGAAAGCCCCCGCGGGGGTTGGCTTGCAAGTGGTTAGAACGAGGACCACCGCATATACCGTACCAACAACACCATGGAGTCTTCAACGTGATTTACCCAGGGGTAAAAGCATGTGGTGAGGACGATGGAACAGACACTGTCCCGACGAATTCTAGAAAGGGGCAAGACTCACCGTCTGTGGCATAGAAAAAGTCCTTGTTTTCCAGCTGGCTTTCAAATGCCTGGCCGGCCCTCTTGCCCTTCGATTTCGCCTCTCGCGGCGGCCGCTGCACCGTGCCGACCGGCACCGCGAGGAAGCCCTCTCCGCTGACAAACTCAGAGAAGCCGGCGATCATAGGCGATATGTCTGCGGGCGAGGGAGACGACGAGGACGCATGCGCAAAATGGCTCGGCGACTGGCTCGCCAGCAACGCAAGCAACGCGGCCGCGGCGCCCAACGGGGACGGCATCGCGGAGGCGGGCCGGTTTCCCCTCTCCTTTGGAGTCCTTCTCTTTGCCTCTCTCTATATCGTGACACGGAGCGGCGCAAAAACAGTCGTCGTCGTCGACGGACAAGTCGGGAGGAAGGAGACGGCCGGCGTCGATTCGTTCGGATGGAGGGCGAGCTCAGGAGAGGACGAGAAGAAGCAAGACAAGCTCGAAGAAACTACCGTATGTACAATTCAACAGACATGAAAGGAAGACAATTCAACAACGGCTAGGAAGATGACGGGGGACTCAAGCAACGACCATGTATGTACGTGGATCTGCTCACGAGATCGGACCCGTGCGCCACGGCGGGAGGGCGAAGAGATGAGGTGGTTTCCCTCATTTTTTCTTATACCTCGCTACACTGAGAGAAGGGCCTCCAATGGAATAATTAAAATCACAGAAAAAGGAAAACCCGGCACCGGCCAGCCGCTGGGCACTGCTTTGGGTGGGGGACTGACTGGGTGCAGATGCAAGCCCGCGCGCCCTGCCCTGCCCCGGACCGAGGGCTGGGGGCGGGGGACACGGCAAGGACGAGGCGAGGGCCAATCGAGGTGGCGGCTTCGGCCGGGACACGGGTCTCTCCTTGGCGGTCTCTCCTTGGCGGCTCGTCTCGCTGCCCCTTGTCATGTGTTGCCCCAGGCCCGTGGTGGTGATGATGACAGAGGCGCGAGATCTATGTATAGCATGCAGTTGGGTATCGCGCTGCAGCCTGGCTGCCTGCTTCGCACTCTACCAACCGCTCTTACAGCCTCTTCAAGCCCCCACGGGGCATGGGCAACTACTTGATGCCCGAAGACAGCAGCCCCCAGCGTCTGTCGTAAGCCGCCCAGCGCAGCAGAGCCGCAGCGTCCAGCCCAAGACAAAGCCAGGGATGACGTTTCTTGCTTTTCATCCTGCTGGTCGTCGTCTTTCCTCCTGATGATCCCTCCCTCGCCGGGCGTGGAGAAACAGCTCAGCTACTTCTAATCTTACCCCTTGCCTGTGCCAGGGACAGTGTACTTGGTGTCCGTAGGTATGCACAGCTGCTGCTCGTGCTTACACACATGCATCCTGTTGACGCACATGTGTGTGCCTTTGCACAACGTGTGTACTGTGGACCGGCACAGCCACGGCCGGCCGACCAACCAACATGATGCCCTCTCCTGCTTGCCGCCTATCCACCCGGGTTGGAGTAGCATCGCTGCCGCTTGAAGCCTCCCCCACGCCTGCACCGAGTACAGACCGGTCCGCCGGGCAGGGAAACAGAGACAAATACCCGTCCTGTCCAGGGACAACAAGGTGCCACAGCTCTGGCCATCCCTTCGGAGAACATGTAGTTACAAGTGAGCAGAGCGCGCCCCCTTTTTGACTCTGGCCGTGCACTGCCTGCTCGGCCGGTACGACCCCAGTTTTCGATCCGCATGCCAAGCTCTCGTAGCGCCCGGGCTTCGTTGGCTGGGTGAGCGTCGTTCGTTTGCTGACGCGGGGTGACGCAGGTTTTCGTGGACGAACCCAAGATCGTCGTCTTCTCCTAAGCGTGTCTTTACAGTGATTACATCTGGACAAGTGGAAATGGATGCCGAGACCTCGTACGCGTAATCCCCTCTAGACTAGTCATCGTCCCGTCTGCGCGAACCCCCTGGAGCTGGGCGCATCTCGCATCGCCGTCATCAAGAGTCGGCGCTTTTTGCCGGACGTGACGAAGCTCGATGCTGCGCCTCCACCCGCGAAGCCGACAAGATGCAGTGCTGCAAGGACCAATCATGTCCGAGTCCCTGTTTGTACTTGGTGCAGCAGCGCGTTATTGGGCATGCGCCGGTAGAAACACAGGGAGAAACAGGCGTCGTGATGCTGAACATCTTGACTCACCCAGAATACCCTAAAATACCAGGATTACCGGTTTGGTGACCAGGCCTCATCATTCGTCAATCGCCGGATCTTGATTTGCCGACAGCTCGCTGTCTTTTGCCCAACTGCTGCTTCGAATATACCATGCGCTGGTGGGAGTCGGCACAGTTATTTTATTTTAATACACCCAAGGCCACGAGAAATAACAAGGAAATACTCCGTATGTTAGTAAAGGGAAACCAACAATAATAGAAGCAGAGAGTGTAATAGCATGTCCTCTAACTAAGACTGCTCACTCCCCCCCACAACCTCAAACTCAAACTTGACCTTCTCCCACCCGGGCCGCCGCTTAATCACAAGACTCATGCCCTCGCCCAGCCTGTCGGGCTTGGACGCGCCGCCCATGATGGTCGTCGTGGCCATGTCCGGCAGGCGGACGGGGCTCCCGCGCCCATCGGCCGAGAGGTCAAAGGCGAGGATGAGCGCCGCCGAGGCGCCGAGGATCTCGGCAAAGGCAAAGTTGCGCCCGGGGCAGAGGTGCTTGCCGCCGCCAAAGGGGATATAGGCCGACCGTTTTCTCTTCTCCGCCGCCGCCGACAGCCGCGCCTGGTTGCCCACGAACCGGTCCGCCTCGTACGCCGCCGCGCCCGAGCCCCATACGTCCTCGTCCCGGTGCGTGAAGCCCGCGGGGATCTGCACGTCGGAGCCCTTCTTGAGCGTGTACGACTGGCCGCGCCCGTCCGAGATGACCGTCTCCTCCATGACGCGCCGCACGCACAGCGCGTGGTTGGATAGCCGGATCGACTCGCGGTAGCAGCTGACGAGCAGCGGGCACGCCTCGTCGAAGCGCGTGATGTTGATGCTTACCACGTCTTGCTCGTCGCCGTTGCGCCGCTGCATGAGCGGCTCCAGCTCGGCCCGCAGCCGCTCCACGATGTCGAGCCGCGTGAAGACGTTGGCCACCATCCAAAACGTCGTCGGGATCGTGTTGCCCGTCGCCAGCTGCAGCAGACTGGCCTCGAATCGCCCAATTTCGCTGTCCGGCAGGCCGTGCTTGCGCAACACCGCCGAGCGCGCGCTCGTCACCGCCGCCACCGTCTCGTCGTGGTCTCCCCGCGAGGAATAGTACTCGCCTAGTGCCTTTTGCAGCTTCTCGCGAGACCGGAAGGCGTCGGCGTTGGTGACCTGGTGCCACGGAGTGATGAGCATCTTGGGCAGCGCATTCTCCCACGTCCTAGCAGACGTTAGCTGAGCCCGGACACTCTGTATTCCAGGGTGGAATAGAGAGGAGTTCAGCAGAGCAAGGAGTACTTACCACAGGTGGTCAATCAGCTCCCGGTCGTGCAGCAGGGGATTCTTCTTGCCCAGCAGCGCCGTTGTCGTCGCCAGCGTCATAATCTCCCGTAGCCAGAGGAAGAAATTGTCCACCCGGACCTCCCCGTCGCCCTTCATCGCGTCCAGCCGAGACGAGATGAAGTTGAGGGCGTTGGCATTCATCCGATGCAACGGCTCGCCGCGGACGGTGACGTGGAGGGCGTCAAAGAACTCGACAACAATCTCAGGCTTCTCGCGGAAGCGGTTGTACGACTCCTCCTTCATCCCCAGCATCGTCTGCAGGAAGTCGACGGCAAAGGGCTCGAAGCTGAGTGTCTTCTGCCGCAGCGCCGACTGCACCAGCGCCGGGTCCCAGATGGCGTACGTCTTTCCACCCAGCATGGGGAGTGTGGCGATGGGGGCGCCCGTTTTCTTGCTACAGTTTCATGTCAGCCACGCTCTTACAGTCTCTCGGACAGCCGTCTGCCGCCATATTGTACTTACTGAAGATTGGTATAGTATTGAGACTGGTTCCGGACGAGGCCAATCAGGTGGCCTATGAAGGGTATTCGCGGCAGCATGAGCGGCGGCTCCTTGCCGTCCACTTCGGGGATAGACATTTTGTAGAGATAGAAGAGAAATGTGAGAAAGAGGGTAGAGAGGGTATAGCGAATCGGTGCATGCTGGAACCCGGCCACGGCAGCCGACAGGAGGCCGCCCTCGGCGCTGGTGGCATTGGCCGTGCCAGACATGGCGTCGTCTACCGAAGCCAGTGGAGAGCCAAAGGTCTGCCCGGTGGCGGCCATGGCTTCTTACTTTGTTCTCCGAAGTCAGAGCGTAGTTCCAAGAACACGGAAACTGAAGCTTGTCAGACCGAGCGAGCAGACGAAGCCTCAACGAGTACACGGCGTCCAGGGAGGAGGGGGAGTCGCTGTTGGACGGGTCACACAGACTGGGCGGCTGTCTTGGTTCGACTGCTACTGCCAAGGGACACGCCTCGTCTTCTCTTGCCTCTTTTCGAGCTTTCACTGTCAAGATATATATCTCCCATGGCTGATGGCGGTGAAGCAGGAGCCACGGCGAAACCTGGCCTCCGAGCGGACACGGATGGCCTCCGATGGGGGCTGACCTATTCTCGAACCACAACTGCAGAGTGACGCTTTTCTTTCGTCTTTTGTTCCGTAGAGGCAGGGGTGCAGCCACGTGGGGTCCAGGGGCCGCGGCACTGTCAGCACCGGTTCATCATGCAAGCTGGAATGTCGTCTGCTCGGTGCCGACGAGACGAAGCGGTAGACCGGGCTTCGTGTCAGGACGTCAGCTCCGTTACATGAAAGAATATCTACCTGAACTGGATCTTGACGCGTACACTCGGTTGAGCAGCAAAAGCCTTAAACTTGGTACGGACATCGCTTCCAGCAGAGTCGAAGAGACTCGCTATTTCACCCGGGCTCGTAGCTTCACCTGTCTTGACGCGCCGATCCACCAAGAAGCCCATCTTCCGGTTTCAAATGGAAACGGCACGCAGCCTCGACTCGCTCGGTGTCCCCATTGGTCCAAGCTGATGCGCAGCTATGCCTGCAAGCCAGATTGCGGGGGAGCTCCGGCTGCAGCCGGATGTGGCGCCTGACACCTCCGTAAGCGCCCCCGGTCAGCGCCAATGTCGACGGATCGGCCCATCCTTCCATTTGGATGTGGCACGATAGAAGAACAAAGATGACGGCCAGCTCGGGTCCACGCAACAGACGGTTGAGAGTCCCGCAGCGCACGGCCGCACCGCAGGTACCACGACCGGAGGTTGCCCAGTCCTTCTCGGAGCCGTGCTCCGACTTGTACGCCGTCTCTGGATTTGCAACGCATAAGTCACATCTTTGCTCTTTCGAGAAGCGAGCCGCAGCCTGATCGGCAGCTCAAGTGCGCATGCGCGGGGCGGGTAAGCCGCCAGGACTCATGGTCTCGACGAACGACAGTGTTGGCAACATGAACGGCGGTAAAATGCAAGATCCTCTTGAGATTTGAGTATTCTGCATGTGGGAATCGCGGCGGTGTCTAGTTGTCCAGTCAGCGACTCATCTGACGGAGCTACGAGGCGGCATGCTCCCGTCTCGACCTCGAGGCAGGAGACCCAAACTCCCGTCGGCGTCGGCGTTTCATAAGACATTAGCAGTAACGGTATTGGTTTGCCGAGGTTATAATTCTTTACTCCGCACCACGAAAGTAATTTCGATCGGGCGGATATCCACTGGGCGGGATGCGGCAGAACCGTTGCACCGTTGGTCCGTTGCATCAATCGCGGCCAGTGGAGGAGCGCAAGCCGGCAACCCATTTGATATGACGAGCCTTGGGAAGGGTGGTTCAAAGTCGCAAGCCACAATGTCGTCTGGAAAGAGCATCACGTTAGACGCTGTGGCTGCCACGGTCCGCCGCTGGCTGCTCAACCCCAAGATCGCGGTTCCGCTGGCGCTCAGCCTGCATTGGCGGCCCGTCTTTGCGCTGCTGCTCTCCCGCATTGCGAAGCGGCAAGCGGCCAAGCTGCGGTCGCGGGTAAGGCTCATCGCCACGGCGAGCGTCATCGTTGTCGCCAACGAGTATCTCACCAAGCAGTTCGCCAACAACTGGGTCAGAGACACGAGGTGGAACTGGGACGACGAGATTGTGGTGGTGACGGGGGGCAGCAGCGGGCTCGGCGCGAGCATCACGCAGCGGCTCATTGCGCGGAATTGCCGCACGCGCATCGTCGTCATCGACTTTCAGCCGCTCCAGTGGACGCTTCCCGCCGACGCCCGCGTCCACCTGTATCAGTGCGACCTCAGCGACTCGTCGGCTCTCAGGGCAACATGTCTGAGAGTTAGACAAGAAGTCGGGCACCCCAGTGTTTTGTTCAACAACGCCGGGCTAGCCCGGGGATTCACGGTGCTGGAGGGCGAGCCTGCCGATGTTGAGATTACGATGCGGACCAATCTGATTGCACCCTTTCTGCTGGCCAAGGAGTTTCTACCCGAGATGGTGCGGCGCGACCACGGGCACATTGTCAACATTGGCTCGTTGAGCGCACTGGTGTCGGCGGCGAACCTCGTCGACTACTCAGCGACCAAAGCGGGTCTTGCGACTTTGCACGAGGTGCGTCTTGATAGAATGCCCCGCCGCTGCCGAGCCATGACAAGGTCGAGGCTGACGAATAGGGGTCGTAGGGACTTCAGCTGGAGCTCAAGGCGTGCCAAAGGGCACCAAGAGTGCGTCTGACGCTGGGCGTCTTCGGCTTCATCCAGACGCCCATTTTCAGCGGCTCTTGCGACGGATGGAAACGGGCGATGCCGCTTCTCGACGCCGACGACGTGGGCGAGAGGCTGGTGGAGGCCGTGTACAGCGGATACGGCAGCACGATATACCTGCCCCTGCTCGTGAAGTGGTTTGCGGTGCTGGTAAGAGGCCCGGTGTTCAGTGTGCGCGCCGGAGCTGACGTCGTCTACCTAGCGAGGCGGGCCGGAGTGGCTGTTCCGACTGGTGCGGGAGCGATCGCTGGGGCTGAATCTCGACTTCAAAGGACGGCAACAGCTCGACGACAAGACGGGGGGCATTCGCGAGATTGGAGTTGGGAATCTGGACGCCGGTGCTCTGGGAGACATTGTCGTGGTGGCGCCGAGCGTGGAA
The DNA here is from genome assembly GCF_020360975.1 of Hirsutella rhossiliensis. NCBI lineage: Eukaryota > Fungi > Ascomycota > Sordariomycetes > Hypocreales > Ophiocordycipitaceae > Hirsutella > Hirsutella rhossiliensis. Next base: position 3,863,761 of record NW_025408670.1, read on the forward strand.
GCGTGAGATTGACGAGATGCTTGTGGGATGACGTTTGGTGACGACGGGCCGGCCCATGCAGCAATCGGGGCTGTAGTCAGCGCGCCTTCTCCATTGAAGCCTGAGGAGCTGTTGGTCCGTTCCGCTTGTAATTGAACGAGCCTCACTAGTCGACTAGTCTCACTGCATTGCATTTGCTGCCAGACGCATCGTCGACTTCATGCCTTTGTCTGTTCTTTACCTCGACGGTTCCTCGACCAAGCGCGACGTGGGCCAGACGGCTCCTCACCGAGCCCGGGCTATTCGATGCTGACTCAACCGGGGTACCTTTGCTTCAGCACCGGTGATAGGCGCTGCGTCGATTGCCTCGGATATCGCTGACGGATTGGCGATTCGGCATCAAGTTCCGAGGACCTGGATGCCAGGAGATCTCTGAAGCCAACGGGCCTTTACTCTTCGGCAATTGGCTGGCATGAAGGGCCACGACGACGGCGGGACCCACATGATCCCTCGGCCTCCTCTCGCGTGGTATCATTGGTGTCGCAACCGGTCCAATTTAGCGGCCGTTGCCGTGTCCTGAACTTGTCCGTTCCCGGGTTCTTTCTACCCTGCCGTTCGTGAGCCGAGGCATTAACTCCAGGCGCTGCTCATACATACATGCATATACTGTACAAACATCCGCCTCATAAATCGCCTTTTCTGATGCTCTCCAAACGTTCCCTGTACGCCTATCCATGATCCTTGCAGCGCCAACCCAATCATCACCAACCATGGCCCCCCTCGCCGAGAAGCACAACATCAGCTACAGCCAGTTTGCCTGCATCGGCTCCGGCTTCTCTGCCATTGGACTCGGCGCGACGCTCAAGAGATGGTACGGCATCACCGACGTTCGCTTCTTTGAGCGCCACAGCGACCTGGGCGGAACGTGGTTCGTCAACACATACCCGGGTAGGACCAAAAAACCCCCTTCTCCTCCCTCCCTCGACCTTGTATCCTGACATGGAAGCCATGCAGGATGCGCTTGCGACGTGCCCAGCATATTATACAGCTTCTCCTTTGCGCCCAACCCGAATTGGACCCGCGTGCTCCCCTCGGCCCGCGAGCTCTGGGCCTACCTCAAAAAGGTGGCTGACGACCATGACCTGCCGGCCAAGATGACTTTCGGCGCCGACGTGATTCGCTGCGAGTGGCTGCAGCACTCGCGCCGCTGGCGTCTGCACATTCGAAGCACCGACGACGGCACCGTCTCGCTGCACGAGTGCCAGTTCCTCTTCACCGGCGCCGGCGCCCTCTCCAAGCCGCGCGAGCCCGATATGCCGGGCATCGACTCGTTCCGCGGCCCCGTCTTTCATGCGGCGCGGTGGAGGCATGACGTCGACCTCCGGGGCAAGCGCGTGGCCGTCGTCGGCAACGGATGCACCGCGACGCAGGTTGTGCCCAGCATCCTCGACAAGACCGAGCACCTGACGCAGTATATCCGCTCCAAGCACTGGATCATCCCGCCCGTCGACGTCCCCCATACCAAGACGATCCAGTGGCTCTTTGGCCATGTCCCGGGCTTCATGGCCTTTGTGCGCTTCATCGTCTTTTGCATTGCCGAGGACGAACTGCGAAGCTTCTACATGACGAACGCCGGCGCTCGGTTCCGCGTCCGCCGCGAGGCCCAGATCGCCAGCTACATGCGCAAGACGGCGCCCCAAAAGTACCACAAGCTTCTCGTCCCGGAATTCGAGATTGGCTGCAAGCGCCGCATCTTCGACCCGGGCTACTTGGCGGCCCTGCATGAGCCCAACATCACCCTCACCGACGACCCCATCGTCGAGGTGCTGCCGGACGCCGTCCGCACCAAGAGCGGCATCATGACCGAGACGGACGTCATCGTACTGGCCAACGGCTATGCCACCAATCAGTTCTTGCCGGGCATCCAAGTCGTTGGCCGCGACGGCGTCACTTTGGACCAGCACTGGTCCTCCTTTGACGGGCCCGAGGCATACAACTGCTGCGCCCTCAACGAATTTCCAAACTTTTTCATGATCTTGGGTGAGCCACGGGGCTGCGTTCTGGATGACTGTATGCTCGAGCAGCACTGATGCCACAACTGACAGGACCCAACACGGCCACGGGTCACACATCCACCATCATGGCTATTGAAAACGCCATCAACTACTCCCTCCGCGTCATCAAGCCCGTCATCGACGGCGACGCCACCGTCGTCGAGATCAAGCGCGAGGCCGAGGAGCGCTACTCGCAGCAGCTGCAGCAGAACCTGCAAAAGACTGTATGGTGGGGAGGCTGCCGCAGCTGGTACACCAAGGAGGGACCCGACGGCAAGAAGTGGAACGCCATGACATATCCTCACTCGCAGGGCCACTACTGGTACAAGTGCCTCTTCCCCGTCTACCGAGATTGGTCTTACACGGTATGTGCCCTCGTCTCCCACTCCTTGCCCTGTGACGATGCACTAACTGACTTTGGAAACCTAAGATGACGCCCAACGTCACGCGTCGGCAGTTATTGCGCAGGACACTCAAGATCTTGTGGATAGGCCTCTTCGTCTCTTTCATCAGCGTCTCGCTCGCCGCCAAGAATCCTCCGTTCGATGTCCGCTGGCCCATCTACTACGTGACACGCTCCTGGCAGGCCTTGAGACAGCGACTCTCTTTGTAACACTTGGACGGCGGCGCCAATCTTTTGGAAACACCTGAGCTGGGTTTACGTACGTACATGTCGGGGGTCATAAACTGGGATCGAAGCGTTGAGCGTGTTACTGTAGGGAATCTCCCCTCGCACATGGGATGCACGTTGTCTTCGTGCTTTCCCATTCATGACGTGCGGGTATCGACCGCTCGATCCGTCTTGATGATCCAATCCGCATGGATAGGCAAGTCTCATCTAGGCTGCCTGGCCAGTCCCCGAGACCAACAGCACCACACTCCCAAGCTGCCTCCGTAGATCCTCCTTTTGCACGTCATGGGTGTCCTCGACCTCTCCCCATTGCGTAATCTGCCAATCGACTTCGAGGCTTGCGGCTCTAGCAGCCTCTTGGATGCCAAATCGGTTCTTGCGGCTGACGTTGCGCTTTCCCGAAGGGCCCTCGCTCCACTCGGCGACGAGCCTTGCAGCCGCGATGAGGCTCTTGCCCGCCAGCACGGCCCTCTCCAACCCGACAATTTCCCACGCATCGAGGCCCTCGACCCATCCTTGCACAATCTCGCGCACTCCCTCGGGCTGCTGCCGCGGCACAATAGCATGCCCGTCTAGTACCGGCTCGATCTTGACGCCAGCCCAGACGTGGGTCGTCAGGAACGACACCGTCTCCGCCGCCGCTCTTTTCTGTACGTCCCGTAGACATTCCCCGGCGTCGTTGCGCAGATCGTGTGGGCCGGCAGGAGGCGCCCAGCATAGCAGTGAGTCCGTATCCAAGTATCTCAGAACCGAGGCGGTTACGTCTCTGCGGATTTTTGCAGCGCCCGATGCGTCGTCGTCTGCGATGTCGAGAGCGCGGCAGACGAGACTCGTCAGGGGTATGAGGTGCTGCTTCGTGGATTGACGTGCTGATGTTAGGGTGTCCCATTCGAGGGCGAGGGCGGTGGCGAGGTTCGGTTTGGAGGTTGGGAGTCGAACGATTTCCTTTGTTTGGGGGTGTCGTAGTGGTCTGGTGTCAAGATGGACCTCCAACGCACCTTGTAGACTGTCGGCATCAACATGAACTGCAGCTCCTCTCTCCCCAATGTCGCATCAGTAAGGGTAAAGGGAGGCTCACCATTGACTTCCTTGACACTGACGTCTTTCCAAAACCTCCCACTCAACGTCGTCGACTTGCCATCCTTTGCATTCCGAATCACCTTTGTCGCCTTGAGCAGCTCAGCCTGCCGTTTGCGGCGCTCAATCCTATCGTTGAAGGGCCTGGTGGCAGGAGTCGGCGGCTCAGGCGGTGGTCCAGTCCCGACAACGGGGACGACATTGGCCGCCTGTGCAGCGCTGGAGTGGATCAGGCGTGCATGCGTGGATCCTTTGAGGGCCTGCGGCAGCAGACGAAGGCTCAATCGCGTCGGGACCTTCATGTTGACGGAGTAGACGCGCTGGTGCTGGGGGGAAAATTCGCCGTGAGCCATCATGTAGCTTACCAGGTGTGGATGTGGGGCCTCGGTGGGCCATGTGCTACTAAAGGCTCACCGAAACCAGAACGGACCTTCACCGAGGTCAGACAACATCTGGGGTTGCCATTTCCTCAGCCAAAAAGTATGTTTATTTTCGGTTTCCACGGATGATAGTCGTTCCTTTCAGGCCCGTTCGACGTCCTGGGGATTGAAGCACATCCTCACAGCGCGCTCGAGTCGCAAACAACATGAGTCTGAGTTGACGTTGAAGTGGACCGATGGATTGCAGCACTTAAGCGCCCCAAGCTCCTCGTCATCTGCTACATGCTCGAAAAAATGTAGTTGAGGCAACCGTCTCTCACCGTGGTGACACCAAAGACTTGACTGCCAAGACGAATTAACAAGAGCTCGAGCTCACCTTGCGCGATATCCTCAAACATCACAAAACCACTTGTTTGGTGGTGCCTCTATTGGCCTATGTATGCTTTAGGATGTAATCTCCAACCGTGGTTCCATGCGTGCTGATTTCGCTCTTGGTAAGCTAACATGCTCCAGAAGCCCCGGCGCAGAAACCAACGGCATCCTGACATCAGTTCAAGGGTCGCGACTTTCAGGCGTGACTTTGGAAACTTGCTCAACGGCAAAGTCATACTGCCTTCAATGCCATAATCGCCGACGGCCAATTCTTCGGTGGCTTCATTTGCAGTTGACTAGCCGACCGAGTCGGCTGCAGACATGCCTTGGTATCGGGCATCGTCGTCTTCCTCCTCGCCTTCTTGCCCTACACCCATGAGTCTCATTGGAACCTTGCCCAGAAGGGAGAGAAAGAAAAGGCACTCGAACCCGTCCGATAAGTGTTTGGTCGCGACTACATCGTCGAGATGATGCTCTTCGCTCTAGAGGCCACGATCAGCGAAGAAGCCCTGGATAAAAAGCTGAACAAAGCTTCCTGGAGTGATTACAAGGTAGCGACTGGCTTTGGACTGGTGTTTCTACTGGTTTCTTTCCTTGCCAACACCCCGTGGGCATTATCTTTCCCCTCAGTTATTCGACTTATTGGCAGCAGACGCAGTAGTAAAAAGATCCTAGTACCTATTTTCTTACTCAATTTACTAGTGCATCTATGTCTCTATACCCTGATATCACCTATAGGGCTTATAATTTCAAGGGTCTTTGTAATCCTAGTAGGCTGTATGCTTATGGCATCGCTATGCCGCTTTTGTAGGGAAAGCCGTGCCGCTAAGTGTGCGATGTGTGCGATGAAGAGTCTACGTAGGCGTGGGGAATGTAATTAATTAGGCATACAAATTTGCGGTATCGGCGCTGCGCCTTATTATCTAGCCACACTACCCACTTATTTGTTTGCTGGCTAGCCAAACCTGTTTGTTGGTTAATACCGGAGCCGCTCGTTTGTCTCCTGCAAACCTTCGTTTTCCCATCCCTCGACACAACCACATCAAGATGGAACCATCGCAAGCTCGAATCCACGCGTCAATACAGAGGCCCTTTCCATCTACGAGTCGGCTCGCCGCCAACCGCGGAAGCGCATTCTTGTCGAGCCTCTGCTATGGACGAGACTGCATCTCGAAATCCTGTCCTGCACATTCGGCCAATGCAGTCCTGCGCCCCCGGCCATGATGCACCTTCCGTCGACTGAGGATGCCCGTCAAGATGCCCGTCAACGGCGGGATTTTGAGCGCTTCTTCTTTAGCTATCGAAGCTTACGGGTAGCAAAGGAAGGATTAATACGCGGGTCTCTTTGCCTCGAACCTTCACCATTATCTTGGCGGTGAGTCGATGCCCCTAGACAAGTGGCACTATCTAACCGTAATACCCGTAGTTGCGATCTCTACTTGCATCTTGGTGGTAATCGCAGTATTCTTCTTCCATGCACCTACTACTGTCTCGGCGATTATATCCCCGTAGCTGCACATATAGACCGTAGCCGCATGCTCGCTCCCCGCGAGAACAAGGTCGGGCCGCCGATACGTCGATACAACCTCCCTGCCATTAACGTGAGCAAGCTTAAACTCAAGAGCGTCACTCCCGCCGAGCCGTTGCACGATCCGTACCTGGTGGCGCTCTTGATTGCTCTCGGCCAGCTACAATGGAGGGCGTTGGGACAGCAAACATCTCAGCAGGCGGCTGGCGTGACGGTATGCACGCCCTCATCTATATTAGTTAACCTACTAATACGATTACAGTCTAAGCTTATATTTAGCACCGAAGATCGCAATTATATTTATATCTATTCGGCAAATATATCCTCGTCCCTCATCAACATATTCCACTACCCAGCCATAAAGCCGTCAGCGCCCGATCCCCTTGCCGTCCAAATATCCTCTATTCCCTATAAGCCTGTCGAAACGCTTCGTGGTCGTCTCTTGGCGCTCCTCCTCTCGCCGACAAGCATTCAGGACGTGGACAAGTCCGAGAGGTTGATTGTATATACCTAGATGCAAGCGCCATCCCCTCTGAAAGCATGCAGTTGCTGCATGCTACAAGCTGCAAGTCGTTACCCACCCACCTTTATCACGCTCATTTCGCCAATCCTCTTGACGGCTGGCCCAGCACATGGCGCTTGATGAAACGTGGCCCCCAAATTGGAAGCGGCAAACATGCTTGAGCACTCGTCACGCGCCCCCGCCATCACTCTTAAATTTCTTCGAGGATGCCCGGTTGGGGATACTCTTTCCTACTCCTACGCACTACTCCTTCTAGCAGGGCAGTCAGTAGTACGTATAGGTGAGAAGAGGCAAGGGAAGAAGATGATGATTACGTGCCCAAGCTGTGGGCGCAGGCACTCAGCCTGACTAAGCTATACTAGCCCAATCAGGGGCTAGCTAGGCTCAGCTCAATAGTAGGCTGACACTCGTCACATTATTCTTTTGCTCTTCGCTATATGCAACAATCATGTCTTACTACGACATAGTCAGAGACCCGTCCACCTTTGCGCAAAGAGCCAAGGGCAACGACAGCCTCTCTGTCCTTATTCAGTCGAAGCACTGGAAGAGCGCCGCCAGTCAATGGGGCCGTGAACACCTATTTGCGCACCGCGTCCTCTGCAAGGAGCCTAAAAAGGGTCTGCCTCTCTTTGAGTCCCGCAGGCTCTTGCCTCGCGACCCAAGAAACACCAACGCCTGCATCAACGCTCTAGTTTAAGGTCCGGAAAGCATCGACGCCCTCAAATACCAAGTAGAGCCTCAGCTCGTGCAACACTATCAGCCGGACAGCCTCGGCTACGTCTAGGCAGCTTTGGCTCCGTTTGTGCGAGCTGGCGCCAGCTCTATCCAGCATGCCCCCTCCGAAACAGCAGTCTAGGAAGCACCTAAAAGGGCGTTAAATAGACCTACGGAACTCCGAGACTTCGTTCCGTCCGACTAGGTCACCTTCGGGAGCTCCCCCGATTATAAGCAAAGGCCCGTAACGTCGGACTCGAATGAGACTTATTCGAGCGTGGGCTACGTCGAGGGGCTTATAGCACCACTCGTCGAGGATGCTACTATCCGTCTCGCTAGCTGCTTTATCCGCTGCGTGCTAAATTACGGCCAGCACCGGGATCAGACGAGTCTATTTCTCTACTTCCGTAACGAGCGTTAGACGTATTCTTTCACGCAGGGCCAACTATATAATCCACGTAGTCGATGATAGAGGCATCTAGTTTATTAGATCGAACGGCGATCACCGACATATAGCGATGCTAGAAGGCAAACGGACGTTCGCGAAAGTTATCGACGGGATTCCAATTATCTCCGACTAGCTACTAGCCTAAATAGTGGGAGGGGCGTTGGCCGTACAATACGCAGACGTTCTCGCAGTCTCTGATACTGAGTACGCTCTTCCCTCTAATCGTGCCGGTCTAGAACTAACTATCTAGTTTTTATAGCTTTATCACGATTCTTGCGGCCAGCTACTTTATAAAAGTCTTTCACTTTTATATTTCCGACGACTTCCATCGCAGCTATGAGGAATTGCTCGCCAAAACCGGGTAGCTATTTGCACGTGACCTCTACGGTGTGGTTCGACATAAAGAACAATCGACATAGAGAGGACGTCGTTGCTCATATCTTTGCTCTGATAGCCTGGGCCAAGGAAGACATGTAATGGGGCGGCAGGGTGTGTGCGGCCTGGTGGGCTATCTTCTACTTGATGAGTGTTCGATCCATTAGGGGGTGATTTTAGCTATGCCTTGACTCGGCTGACCCCCTATTTTTTGGCCTCGCATCCTTCCATTTAACACTGGTGTGCATGTATGTATTTTGGTACGTGGATGTCAAGGAGGCCGCCCATCGGTTTGACGGGACCGTCAAGTTTGATGCCCACCAAGTGGCAACGTGGAGCATGCGGGAGGGAATTGAGCTTGTCGCGGTTCCCGGCTATGACGACCTTATATCTATGCGGCAAGGATGCTAACCAGTCCAACTGGGCTTAGAGCTCCTCAAAGGAGCCCTGGTTGGTGAGATCGCCGGCGTGAAGGATAAGGTCCCCATCGGGAACCGAAGGCTGCGTCTTGTTCGTGTCGGAGATACAGACGACGGTGATAGGATTAGGGGCCTCGATAGGAGCAAGAGGGGGCCTGCAGCGGTGGGTGGTCTCACTAGCCGCCCGTCCGTCTCTGCGTGCCATTTACATATTCACGGAGCCATGCTTGAGTACTACCGCACCTCAACTGGGCTAACCAATCAGTATACCTTCTAAGCGTCCGAGTAGCCGCGTGTAACTCTGCAAGTGTCATGCGTGGTTGTCAAAAGAAATTGATCAAGGGCCCCCTTTGATGCCGAAGAGTCCCGACGACGTGCTCCCAGTGCTTCACGTCTTCTTGCGTCTTCCGGTTCTACGCAGGTCTTCAAAAGCGGTTGGCGATTCCTAATTGTTGAGCCATTCCCAGGCCTCTGAAAACCTGTCAGAAGCTTGGCAAGGATGAGTTCCTTGAAAAGAATTGTTGCTTATTTTTGGCAAATGGGCTTCGTCCGCATGGCCCTGTTTGGCCCCTTGCCTTTATCCTTGCCCGACACGGTTTGTAGTAATGCGAAGTCGGTCCTGTTGTCGTACCCGGGGAAGCTGGTAGGCCGCAAAATCACACGGTACGACCGCAGGGCGGTCTGAGGGCTGGCTTCTGTTGGTAATCCATGTAGGTGCGATGCCCGTATACTTGGGCTGCGATTCAAGCACAGGTGCATGTAGTCAGCGAACTACAGTATGTATTGGAAGCCGAAGAAGCGAAAGCTTTCCAGTTAATTCCTCCCTGTCTGTAGTAACCGCTACCGTTCGTCATGCCGATTCGATTTGGGTTAAACCCAGCTGTCATCACACAACAACATTGGGGTTCAGCACAGAGGGAATGTAGATTGATGACAACATTAAAGCTTCTGGGCTTGACTCACCTTGCCGCTTTGTAAGACAATTGGCCTTATACGGGTCAGAGATACGGAGTAGCATTAGGCAATAATAATCATCGAAGAGTCATGGGAAAGAATTGAAGGTAAATATTCGAGCTATCGAGCAGGGCACTTTCTCCCGTGGGCTCTCGACAAGCGGCTTAAGCTGGTGGGCATATAGGAGCAGCACTATGTCCTAACATATTCGACGTCATGGCTAGGAGGCTGTCCAAGAAGGGCCTGGGGTGGACGGAGCAGGAGATTCCCGTCTTTGAGGCTATATTTAGGGGGGACGCCAAAACCCAGACATAGATGCTTATTTTCCTACGAAGCGCTCCCTGTTATAAGCTAGAGACCGTCACGTGCCCCCTCCCTTGGCTCTCTAAAGCGAGCACATGAAAGGCTAGAGGATTTTGCAGCCGAGATCATGATCCATAGCATGAGGCGGATTATACGGTTGACGATTGAAGGCGTGAGAATAGCTAATTATATCGTGTATGGACGTAGCCAACTATAGATACAGCAGAACCTATTCGCATGCTTTACTTAACTAAACTTCCTCTGGTTAGGTCGTGCATGTCAGCTCTCGAGATTTTCGATGCGTGGTCGTATCACATTATTAATAATCTGAAGCAAGGAATCGGGCGGTTGATCTCAAACACATCATGATGCTCTTCTTCCCGATCATGTTCCAGTCATCGACACAGCAATCTCCACGGTGATACTTGGAACGAAGCACCCTGTTCACTACCAGTCCATTCTCCACTCTTGAGTTCTGCATCATTCATTCATCAGTCATCACAAAGCAATCTCCAGGTTGATACTGGGAACGAAGCACCCTGCTCACTACAAGTCCACTCTCCACTCCCGAGTTATGCATCATCAGACCCGGCGGCTTCGTGCCACACGGGATCCGAGAAATGCGTGTCTCGGAGACTCTGCATGCGGGCGGCCCCGGCGCACAAGCGAGCATAGGGACTGAGCCCGCTGAGCTCCACGGCTCCCGAGGTGACGCCAAAAAAGACCCTTCGCACGGCTGCGCCCCTAGCAGACGGTAGGAGATATGTCTGCCTGATCGCTCGATCTACGTCGATGAACAGCCGCTCGTCGGCTCCGTCGGCCGAGTCCGGCAGGTCGTGGTTGAGGCCGACGATGGTATGTCGCCAAATGCGGTCGAAGAGGCAGCTCAGCGTTCGCGTGACGGGCCCGCCGGCCGAGACGGACTCCAGCAAAGTTTCGAGTAAGTGACACCATTTCGCAGACGAGGCGCCGAGGCCCTCCTGACCGGCAGCTCGGTCACAGTCGGCCAGGGCTGACCTGGCCGCGGCCTCGAAGCCATGCATGGCGTCTAATCCTGGGCCGGCAACCAGGCTTCTCCTGACGATTCTGCTCGCGAGCCCAGAGATTACGGCTGGTTGATGGGCGTCGGGGCTCCAGGCGTCGGTCCCCCCCCAAAGGGGCTGCCACGACTCTGTGTGCAAAGTCTCCCCCCCCTGAAGAGAGACGTCTGCAACAGCTCTCAGCCGCGTGCCAGGGGCCGGCCATGCATAGGCTTCTCGCACCACGTCCTCCACTGCGTTTTCGTAGCTGAACAGCTGCTTTCGGGCTATATATCGTGGCACTAGCAAGTACCATACACAGCCGCCCATGGCCAGCTCGGCAGCCTCTTCGTGGCCGTCGACACCGCAGCCACATGCCAGAACATCGTCGGTGACCCGGGCAACAGCATGAGCATAGCCATGGGCACCACTGCTTCCGTCCACGGCCAGAGCCACGAGCAACTCATTGAAGCACTCGTGGTTGGAGTAGTCGGACACGACGTCGACCATCTCGTTGTACCGGATGAGGCTGTCGATGGCGCGCTTGATTCTTCCGCACGCATGGACAGAGCTGAAGGTGCCGAGGCTGTTTGTCAGGTGCCTGTAGCCATCGGTACTCATGATGAGACGATGATATGGCACCATGGCGGCGTCCCACCAGCGCGCTCGAAGGAACTCGCTGGGCGTCACCGGACCGCCGCTGACCCGGATGAATTCATCGACGTCGAGGATTTCCATGGCCCTCTCTGTCATTTCATCCTTGGCCACCATGAAGGAGTCTGCTATCGTCAAGTCCCTCAGGGCCTGATTCGCCGCCTTGCCCGCGAGGCATGCGACGCCCTCGCTTGCAGCCGCCATGTAGACGTCGTAGCCTCCGCCGCCGGCATCGTCCCGTGTCCCTACATAGTCAATGGCGGTTGTCATGCATAAGGCGGAGCCACACAGGTCGGCAGTGCGCCAGTCGGGGCACCGAATGAACTGCCACGAGAATATGCTTGCGTAGAAGTCGCGTAGTACCATGGGGGCGGCAGACTTTTTGGAGTCCGCATGGTGGCGACGGTATTCTCCGATCAGCTGCTGCGCTTCGCCTCCTTTCTTTGGGCCGGTCGAGGCAACCATGCTCAGCCCGCCCCCGATGCCACTGCCATGGTCGGTCCACAGGCCTGCGCGCACCGAGGCCGCGGTTAGAAGCGCCGTCGCGGCCAGCGGACTCGCCCTCACACTTGAGCTGACCTCTCGGCAGAACACCATGTCAATAACCCGGCTGCACATGGCGGCGCCCGACTGGTAGCGCGTAACTCGGCCCGATCTGTAAGGTAGGTATGCCGCCTTTGCAGTCAGGCATGTGGTGAGAAACCCGCGAGACTCACGGCGGGAGTCATAAGTGTCCTCGGTTCCCATACGAAGCTTCATCAGTCGGCCGAGGCAGGGCGTGTCTAAGAGCCCACAAGATCTCGAATCCCACACATTCATCGTGTGCCGTCCCCTCATCCGAGCGAGACGGACACGATCAGGTTCCGGTGGTGAGGCCATGGGCATCTTTTCCATGTTGGACGGCGTCCTCGTATCCGGCAACATTGCGACCTTTTCCACTACCTAGTTGAAAGATGAGGTTTCTTAGTGTTTCATGAGCAACTGAGGTTAGGGCAACAGAGGCCTCGCGACGAGCGTCGCCACAGGGACGCATGGTTTTCAATGCTTGGCCTTTTCGATGGCCCAACTCGAATGAATTGGGCACCGATGCATAGGCCTGAACTGTTCGCCTTCAGCCTTGAAGCAGACTGATCACTGCTTCTCAGCCTGGCCGATGCCCATCACGGTCTCGATCGTCAGCCATGAGCCTTGCAACAGCCCCCTATTAACACCCAAGCCACAGCTGATCAGCCAACACACCACACGTGCATACAAGGAAGATAATTCGTATGATTGAGACCCGATCTCGAAGCAGGGTATGCAGTGGGAGGGAAGAAGTGTGTGTACGTGTGCCTCCATCATGTAAGACAGTTGCGGAATAGATAAACGGGTCTGGGCCACATCGAGCGGGAACGAATGAATTCCTATTTGGCCGATTAGCCACGCTTGGGGGGGCTGTATACTTAGCTACTGCATGGTTCTTCACAGTACAGACCACTAGGATCACAAAGCCGCCGCATAGGCTGTACGACCCAGGGGCCATCTTCGCGCTGCTAAAGAGATACAGTCTGGATAGTAAGTGTCTGGAATAGAGCAACCATCTCCCTGTAATGGGCGTAAAAATACCAAAGGTTTAATCACGGAACATATACCTATTTTTAACCTCGATAATAAAATAAATTTGCTGGCGTACCTTTTACGCATCCGAGGACGGTTGCTTAGGATAGACTTACGTCTTTTTGGCTATTAACTTGATGTCGTATCAAGTCCGTCTACTTTCATGTCATGGTAGGGCAGTGGCTATCGCGGCTTCAGTTACAATCTTAGAAGGCTGTAATTGGCTCGCCGTACGGTTTATCTGCTATGTGTACCGTGTGGTTTACGAACTCGGGTTTCCACCTGATCGATGGCTGAGACAATGGAATGATTGCATTGCCGTCGGCAGGGCAGCGTCCGCCGGTCCCGACAACTTGGTACCCTACCATCCATCAAGATGCAATACAACACACACCCGTCCAATGAGTTTGCGCCATGATGGGGATCCCCTGCGACCCAGCCCAAAGGGCCGGGACCATGATTGAGATGGTCTGCATCTCGGCCTCCTCCCTTGTCCACCTGAAGGACTGCAAAAACCGGTTCTGCAGGGACGGCCAGATGGGACAACAGCACCACGAGCTGCACAACCCGACACTAAGAGAACCGCTACCCGTGCCGCTCCCACTATCAATGACACCCTTGAGTTCTATGAAGGCGCGCGCATTAGGGCGGTGGCCATGGGGGTGAAGGGGTGAAGGGCTGTGGACATGGGCACAAAGCCTGCATAATGGTTGGCACAAAGGTTCCATGACAAATATCAGTTGGTAATATTGGTAATGATAATATCTATTTTTACTTTGCACGGAGCGCGCAGAAGGTATCTTTCTAGTATAACTACGAAGCACTCCGCATACAAGCTTGAAGCATAACGTAATAAAGCAATAGCTCGAGTTCGTTTTGATATCGTATCATATTTATAAACAGTAGTTTTAAAACTTGGTACAACTGTCGTATTCAAAATCGCGGTACCATAGTAATATGAACATCGGGAACATGTTCACTCTACTGTACGGATAGCGACGGCAAGATCGTATGCATGCTTCCATATTGGGTTGAAAAGCTGCAAGAAAAATGGCGTTGCTGCCTGATAGCCTAACGGCATATTCGTGTGGCCTCGTACAGGACTAGCGCTGTTTTTCTTAACCAGCATTTCTCTTTTATGTTGTCCGAACAACTTCACAGACAGTGATAGTTCTGCTCCGGGTAAAGAAAGTATGACCATTTCGAGCCTAAACCTGACCGAACCGTCTGATATCTCGGAACAGCCGATTTCTCATCCCCGCCCCAACTCTGGGTATTTATGTGAGCTGACGGCGCTTCTTGCCTCGATAGCCCCCAGAGGTCCGCATCCCAGTTAACATCGACTCCATCCAGACGAAGCACATTGGAGCAATGGGCGTCATTATGACGAATGTGCCTTCCTTCTGGCTCCTTCTTATTGCCCTAGCCTCTTATCTTCTCCTCGGGATTATATATCGCCTGCATTTCCACCCTCTAGCAGGGATTCCTGGACCCAAGCTGACGGCGGCAACACATCTGTATGAGTTCTACTACAATGTAGTTCGCCCAGGCATGTTCTTGTTCGAAATCGAGAAGATGCACCGGCAATACGGTATATGCGCCTAGCTGTCTCTGCACGCGGTCATATGCTTAAGGCACAACATACATAGGTCCCATTGTCCGCATCACCCCCTGCGAAGTCCACGTTAGTGATCCTGCATTCTACGATGAAATATATGCCCCGAGCAGCCGAAAGCGTGATAAGCCTGTCAGTTTTGTTCCGTCAATCGGGCTACCCGACTCCATGGCGGCGACTGTAGGCCATGAACAACACCGTTTTCGACGAAGCATTTTGACCGAGTTCTTCTCCAGGCGCTCTGTCCTGGCGCTCTCAGACATGGTTGACGAACGGTTGCAGACGCTTATGCAGCGTTTCGAAGAGTTTCGAAACAATCAAACCGTCGTGTGCCTTGATGATGCTTTCACGGCACTAACATCAGATATCATCACATCCTATTGTTGCGGTAGACACTGGGGATTCGTGGAGGATGAACATTTCAACAATCAAGTCCGCAAGGCAATTGAGGATCTCGCCAAGTTTTGCCATGTTAACCGGTTTTTCCCCTGGCTGGTCTATCTACCGCGCATATTGTCACCGCGAGTATTCTCGATCCTCATGCCTGGGAAATCAGCACTCCTTGATTTCTTTGCAACCTTCTTGGACTACTCTACTGCGTCTTTATATGAAAACGAAGCCTTTGTCCGCGAGAAAGGCTACCAGACGGGAAACAGAAACATGTTCGCCGCGTTGGCGCATCCGAGTATCCCGCCGAAGGAACGGACCCGCAATCGACTGCGAGACGAAGCAGTTGCTGTCATCGGTGCCGGAACAGAATCGACAGGGCATATCCTGACCGTGGCTGCTTACCATCTTGCTCGCAATAGTGACATGCGGGCTACACTAAGGACGGAATTGAAGCAGGTACTGCCCACGCTTGACAGTAGGCCGACGCTGCCCGAACTTGAAAAGCTGCCCTATCTGGTGAGCAATTCATCATCATATCTGCGAGACATGGTGCCGCGTTACTCATCGTGGATAACCAGGTCGGTGTTGTCAATGAATCTTTGCGCCTGTCTTATGCATTGGTTGGGCGGCTTCCCCGTGTTGCGCCGACAGAGTCCCTCACATACAAGGACTACGTTATTCCTCCCGGAGTACGCGATAGCAAGCCCCGTTTCTCGTTTCAGTGACTAACCCGCCGCTCTATGTAAGACACCGATGAGCAGTTCCAGCTACTTCATTCACCGAGATGCCTCCATTTTCCCTGATCCGGAGAGGTTTGACCCCGATAGATGGGCCACGGCAGTCCAAAAGGAACAAAACTGCAAGCGTTACCTTACGTCGTTTACAAGGGGGAGCAGAGCTTGCCTCGGGATAAAGTATCTGACCCGAGCTATTTTGACAATCGCTTGCCTGATCGAAATCTAACTCAACCAATCTAGTCTCGCCTATCTGGAGCTCTTCCAGACAATTGCTCATTTTGTCCGCCGGTTCGACGTGCACTTGTACGACACGGAGCCAGAGGATGTTCGCCTCACAAGAGACATGACCATTGGATATACGAGACGGGGGTTCATGAAGGTTTACGCCAAATTGTCATCAGCCGAGGAGTGGTCGGGGGTCGAGCGTTGCTCCTGATCCTCGTTTTCCTTATCGAGATTCCCGTTAAACTTGGACCCTACGGCGGAGACACAGGCTATCGTATTCGTACTTGGTACGGTACAGATCAGCAGGCATAACAGGTTCCCTGCTGCTGAGTGCGCCGGGGTAATGCTCACGGCTAGTCTATGGTAGGCAGCTGACCTAGTTAATGGCGCTCAGGCCAAGGTTTCAAGTGTGTAGTACTGTATGATATCGTCTGGGACGCAGGTGCCCAACGGAGATTCCCGAGCCGTTACCGTTATTATAGTGGATTTGATGGCCCACGACGGACCGCCGTGTATCTACGTAATAGCGAACGAGGGCGGGAAACCTCACCTATCCTCCTAGTGAGGCGTGATTTTCCAGTAGGCAACGAGACCGCGCTCGCACGTGGTCTCCTGGATGTAGCGTTTGCCATTGTTATGCATAAATAAGAGCCTAACGAAGGATTAAATGGTTGCTAACCTCGCTACATGCGACCTCCAGGCCAGTATTAGCGCCTTGCTGTGGGAAAGTCAGCGGAAGTGGTACGCTTGGGGCGGGATATTCAGCCGCCGCCGAGTCCCTTGCATGGGCAGCTGAACGGGTGTCAACGGAATTCAAATGTACTGTAGAAAGCCCCAATCGCACATTACCTATACCTCTCATGCACAAACTCGTAGGATAAATTGTTTTGGATATTTCTTGCCTGGCCCAGTCGTCATCCAAGCACGAACCATGGTGCGTTGCTGCGCGGATGGTGAGAGAACGAACGGCTGACAAGGGAATGAGATGGTGATCGTCGTCTACAAATTGACAAGGCGCACCCTCTCCCAGACATCAGTCCCACCAGCTCGGTTTGGGGCCCTGATTTAGTGCCACCCATCTGCAGGACCTCGTCCCCCCCGCGGAGCTTACACGCTCAGTCCCGTAAGCTCCCCACACCTCTGACGACAGCCACAGCGCTTGGTAGCCTACGGGTAGCTGGACCAAGTTGCCGGGTCTAGCCCAAAATGAGAAGGAGGGGGAAGGGGCAAGTGATCCATGGGAGAGGCGTAGACGGTTGGAGGAGGCAGGCTTTGGCCCGAGGGCATGGAGTCCATGGACAAGCCGATTACGGACATTAGCCTCGCTCACGGGCCCAAGTCCTGGGGCCGGCTCTCCAGCCACACATACAGATGCATAATAGAGACATCTTTTCAAACGCCCGAGGACAACCACGCCGGGCAACTTGCAGCGGGAGGATGCCTGTGGAATCTCAAGCCCCCGGCGACCCGGGCGACGATGAGGAGACCAGGCCCCAGCCGGGTCTGCAAAGCTTCCCGTTTACATTCGACTGCTCCACGATAGGCGGGGCCCCGAGCTTCATCGAGGCCGATGTGGGTTGTGCTGCCGCAGACAGAGCCCATTTGCAAGCAGTGCTGACTCGATGGCGCATGCACAGATCGCAGATGAACTATGGTAAAGCATCGCCGAGGAGGCAGCGGTGCCATCGTCTGACCTGTATCTAACGTGTCCAACGTGTCCCACAGGGATGACTCGGCATCCCTATCCGAGAGCGTGCAAACCTTTCCCGAGGAATTCGGCCGCACCTACCACGCCTACCGAGCAGGCGGTAGGACGCTCCTCCCCTAGGCACCGAGGTTCGAACTGACAGGGAGCCGTGCAGTGTATGCGTTTCCCAACGACAACACGGAGCAGGAGCGGCTGGCGCTCCAAGGCCAGATTCTCAAGGCTCTGTTTGGCGATAGCCTCTACCTCGCCCCGCTCTCCAAGTCTAGGCCTCCGCGGAACATCCTCGACATTGCGACAGGCATAGGGGATTGGGCTATCGAGATGGGCGACGCATTTCCCGATTCCCAGATAATCGCCACGGATCTCTCGCCTATCCAGCCCCTTGAAGTGCCTCCCAACGTCAACTTTTTCGTCGAGGACTCGTACGTGTCCCGAGAATCTGGCAGTGCCTTGAGCGTGACCCCGGACCCAGGCGCCACCATCCCAACTAACCGCCCTCTTGTTGCAGGTCGGACCCCTGGATATACTCGCAAAGCTTTGACTATATACACACGCGGAGCACAGGTGGCTGCTGGACGTCGTTCCAAACACAGATCGCCGAGCAAGCTTTTACTGCGCTTAACCCTGGTGGCTGGTTCGAGTCACAGGCAGTGATCTTGTTGGACTGGACTGGACTGGATTTCGAGGTCGGATCCAGTCCAGTCCAATGCACAGCGCTGAGGACTCCAGAACCGCCAATGCAAATCCAATCCTTAAATGGATTAGCTCAAGGTAGTCGATATTCCGTATTTTATAGTCATCGCGAGATTACCACGGAGTCGATCCTTGTTCAATGCTGTGCGGTGTGTGATTGACATCAATAACGCTGGTTAACTACCGCAAGCCCTCCTGGGGCTGAGGAGTATTATCATGGAGGTAATCATCTTGATCCACGATCCGAAGGTCCTCGTCGTCCATTTTAGCTTCAGATCCATCCCCAGCTTTGTAAGCCTCCTGCAGATCAGACTCCCCTTCTAGTCTCCCGATGTTGATATCCTCAAAAGTATTTCGTGCAGGTGGGCCGTACCAGGACCGGAGGCACTCGCTAGCTTCAATGATGTCGATCTTAAGCCTCGACCTCCGGTCAGAAAGCAGGATCTTAGCGCTGCTGAATAACCGCTCGCATTCATCCGACATTGGTGGAACAGATAGAACATCTAGTGCCATGCGTGCTAGATCAGGTTGTGTATGATAGCGATCGTTCCAATACTTGATAACGTCAAAGCTTTCCTCCTCACCAAGCCGGATAACATCTGTCTCCAGGAACTGATCGAGAAGGTCGATGGCGGGCAGGTCTGTTGATCCGACCTCGTGACGAAGCTTCAGTCTTTTATGGCTCTTAACAGCCGCAAAAGGCTTCTCCTTCCTAACTGAAACAGACGACGTTGGACCGGGCGAAGCGGAGACCGAAGCCTGCTTTGTGGAATGCCTGCCCCGATACTCCTCTAGCCAGAGTTCTCTAACAAGCCTCGTAACGCCCGGGATCCATAACCGTTTTTCTTCGTCTGTCCAAGCCTCGACGTACCACTGACTTTTGAGAGTCGGATTCAGCGAAATGGCGGTATAATATGCCGGTGTCTCGTCCACTTTATTGAAATACTGCTCGGCCTTACGCCAGGAAGCTTCTGCCGAAGCGGCAAGAAACGCAAAGTTGTCGGCTTCAGCAGCGGCAGCTCCACGACTGGTCTTCCTTCGAACAGCCGCCCTGTGAAGTTCCTCGAATTTAATCTTGGCCTGCTGGATCTCATTTAGCAACCAGTCGAGCGTCTGAAAGTGATCTGCTAGCGTTGAATGCCTGCCTTCCGTCGACAGGGTTCCGTCGTAGAACGTCTCCAGCTGATCATGAAGGTGTGCAAGCTCGTTCCACTGCTGCTCAGACAGGCGGTCTTCAGCGAGACTTTTCTGGCTCTGGCCAGCCTCATACTGGTCACAGAATATCTGAATTCTCTCCTTGACATTGAGAGCTCTGCCGATTGACATGAAGTATGAGTTCCAGCGCGTTTGCTGGCTCTGGATAAGCTGGGCTAAATTAGTCCTGATCGATCTGCTGGTTCCCAGAGGGTACAAAGGCAACTCACCTCTAAGCCATCGAACTCCGACAGTGCTCCCCCACAGGCAATTGATCTGAAAAACTGACGGCGCTGAGGACTGGCTCGAATATATCTGATGATATTATGAAGCCTGCCGATGGCGCCGCGCTTCCGCCAGAGCTCCCGGATTCGCGTCATGTCGCCTTCTTTGTATGCAGCGTCTAGATCTTTGCAGATCTTTTTGGCGTCCTTTCCGATCAGGAAAGCCTGCGCGCAGAGATTCACAATATGCCCAAAGCAGCGGAGGCGCCTGCGTCTTCGCTGCTTGTCCGACATACTGGGGTAAACGGCGCGCAGCACCGAGTCAACGCACACATCGTTGGCCGTCGCGTTATCGGCCATGAAATAGCCGACCCGGTCCGTAATCTTATAATCTTTGATGACCTGTAGCAGGACATCGGCCATGTTCTCTCCCGAGTGTTCCCCTTCCATTTCGCGCAGCGCTAAGACAGCAGTTCGACGCAACCCAGATTTGTCTATGAAGTGTGCTACTACCCCAAGCACTGCGAGGTAGTTTGGCGACGTCCATAGATCGAATGACAACGAAATGGAACTCCGACTGTCGAGCATGTCCTGCCGCAATTTCTCCTTCCTCACCTCGAACGAATTCATCACCCACTGTCGAATAGTTGACGCTGCCCTTGGGAGAAAGTTCGTCAAGGGCGGGAACAGGTAAAGAGGAGATCGCGAAAGTAGTCATTCTCAACCTGGAAGAAGGCGATATGGCAACCGACCAGCCACCGGACGAGCAGTTCCTTGAACCTATCTAAGCGGCGGGAGAAGATGATCGACTTCACGTCTTGGTAGTCGGATATCGAGGGCTGGCTCGAGTCAACCGAGTCTCCTCGAAAGCTCTTGTGTTCCCCAGTAGATTTGTCGATATCATGTTTCGAGTGGAGGTGGTCAAGCGCTGTAGAATTGCCACTTGAGATAGCTGGGAGGTCTTGTTGACGACGCTGCTTCTCGCAGAGATAGCAGTACCAGACACGTTTATCATCTATTTTTGACTTCAGGTCCTCACCGTATAACCATATGACGGATGTACGCTTCTTTGTTGATTTAGGGCCTCTTGCCAGCACGGCACAGCGAGTATATTCCTCTCCTGAAGCCTGAACTCATCTGGCTGGATCAGGGCCTCCGGATCGCGACGACTGTTGATCGATTCCGGGCGAGAACAACATTATCTGACCTAGAGGGCTTATTAGAAGCGCCAGTGAAGAATTGGGTGATTGTCGATGCGGCCATTTGGAACGTTGATCAAGTTAAGGTTACGGTGGTTACCTTGTTGGCCAGATGGAAATATGGGATTCCTGCTGCTAGTTATACCGGCAGTCGGTCACATCTCCCGTCTGGCGAATTTCTACGTTGGTAGTTACCACTGCTCGTCATGAGCACGCTGTATTCCAATCAATAACGCGTTGTTGTGGTAGCCCTGAAACGAAAATTGGCGTTGAGGTTTTCTTCTTTCCTAATTAGGCATGGTCCATTGGAGCTCCAGGAGCCTCCAGACCTCTCGATCCAGTCCAGTCCAAATTTTTGAAACTGCAAATCCAGTCCAGCCAAATCCAGTCCATCCAAATCCACTCCAATGCTAGTCCAGTCCAACAAGATCACTGGTCACAGGAAATCGATTGCATCGTTGGCTGCGATGACGGTACCATGGACCCTGACGGGCCTATGGTCAGGTGGTTTAGTGAATTATCCGACGCAATGCTAAGCTCTGGTCGCACCCCTTTCTTGGGCGCCTCTCTCAGGGAGGAGTACGAGCAAGCCGGCTTCGTCGACATTCATCAACGCATCTTCAAAATACCCACTAACGGGTGGCCCAAGGATGAACGGCTCAAGGAGTTGGGCCGAGCGTGGGAGAGCAACTTTCTGCAGGGGATGAGCGGCTTCTCCCTCCAGCTCCTCAACAAGACGTATAACCGAACTCCCGAAGAGATCGAGGTCAGTCACCAGACTGCGAATCTTGCCATTATTTGTCTGACACCATGTCTGCTAACGACCGCTTAGGTGTCCTTGGTCGAGATTCGACGTGAAATATGCAATCCACGCATACACGCCTATATGCCCGTTTTCGTTGTGTGGGGGAGGAAGCCATTTCCATGGGAAAGGCAGATTCCTGTCGAGTCTCCCGCAGCAAAGTAGGCGACACGTTCAAATGAAAGCGCGATGCAAACCTTGGTTCAGTCTATGGCGATAAAGTGCGGCACATGTATAGTATATCGTTGTACGAAGTACAGCACAAGACTTCCCTACTCAGTCGTACCGGGTGGAGCATTGCAGACAACATTGTTGTTTAGCTGCGTTCTAGGGTGCCGAAAGACGTGGGGACAAGGCATCTCTGGTTGCGGTTTGACGCCGATGTCCATGGCATGTCTTATCAAAGGGTGGGTGCCAGTAGCCGTCATAGGCGCCATGCCGACGGTATTCAGTTTGCTTCCGGACAACAACGACGATCACGGTACCAAGGGCATTGCCGATTCGTCGCCTCTACATCTCGCAGTAATTAATCAACGGCCATGCCGACGTGGAAGTGGAAACGCTGAACGGTTATGCCAATACTCACCCGGGGGGGCAACCATGTAAGAAAGCCGTGCGTTGGTACCACGGTTCAAGTGATTCTAGGCACTTCGTAGTATGACAAGACAAAGCGCGTTGGTATTGCCCTGTGCTGGCCCTTGGCCCAACTCGACGCCCTACTCCAACACGAAGTTCAGGCTTTCAACTACCGGCTTCGAGCTGTTCTACCTGCTTTGTACATATCAGCGGCGGGGGTCGGCGTCGAGTTGATAAGGCCCTTCGTTCCTGCAGGCATCTTCCATTTCCTTTTGACAAAGTGGAGTCTGTGATACGCGAGCCGCGACATGACGAAACACGTCAAGGTCCTCAAGGCATTATTCCGATTCGCATATTAAATGACCGGCTAACATTACTATATCGTTCCTTCTATCTATTATCTCGCATAGAAGGGATCCGCCTCCGTTGAAGCCTTTCTACAGCAGAATTCTTAGACCTTAGCTGAGAGCCGCCAACGCAAAAACGACGGTGCCCGCAACGCTAAGTAAGGTTGCTGTAAATTGTTTGCTGGCACCGCTAACGAGTTGAGTCGAAGATGTAGTTGCAGCCGTGGTCGTGGCAGCCGTACCAATCGGTGCTCCCCTGGTGCCGTCGGCCGACTTGGTTGGGATTGCGGCCGAAGCGGTCGTCGTGCCGCTGTTGACACCCCCGGGCTGGTGAGGCATGGCGGTAGCAGTTGCCTTAGAAACACGCTCCTCGAAGTCGGAGGCAGTCATGGGGACTTTCACTATGCAGCTAGGCGTCTGCTTCGCGGCGTCGAAGCTGGTCGGCCCCTTGCAAATGGGCCAGCCCTCGCAGTTCTCCAGCTTGAGTTCTCCGCCAACACAGCAAACTCCGCCGAGATGTTGTTCATCCTCTTTGGTCACCTGCACGACGCCGGGGCATTTTCTATCGCTCGGCCAGGTGGCCTGGGCTAGCCCAGAGGAAGAAAGCGAGAGTAAAACAGCAAAGGTGGTCGGGAAATGCATCGTGGTTGTTTGAATGGTACCAGGTTTTTTTTTTAGAGAAACCAAGTTGTGTGAGGGACCGTATTGATAAGAAAAGGAGCAACAAGACAGAAGTGATAAGCGAAGGAGTAATAGTAGGGGCTGGAGGGTGATGATTGGGGCAGCAGATGAGAGAGAGTGATGAGAGTGTTGTTCCTCTGTGAAGAGGTCAATATATATATATATGAGGCCCGGCTCTAACTACCTATTCGCTTTTTCGACTTCATTTATCCGCCAGACTATGCGCTTTCCGTGCAATCGGTACTCCTCAAGACGTCTCGGCGTTGACTTATTTTGGTTATGGCCATGCTAAGTGGCGTGTTTTCCCCATGCATTAGAGGGTCCATAGGTCTGCCCACCCAGTCCAAAGCCATTCTAAGAATAGGTCCCGGCACCTGGGTCGGCATGTTCCGCGCCAAGACCAACGGTCGAAGATTTACAGTTTTACACTGCCTTTTCGGTGGGTTTAACCAAGGCGCTTGCTAGGACCTTGCATAATTTTCCACTATGGACAAGATGTGGCTGAAATGGGAAGGCACCATATCGGTGACCACCCTGGATATCGGTGGCGCATTTCGCATTGCCAACTGCGCATAAGCTGTCGAGCGCATGGAGTGAGGCGATTCGCAGTCTTCAACAGACGTATTGATTTCTCGAGTTGGAAACAATTCTCTGCCTAGCGGAGAAAGATGAGACAACCGTCAGTGGGATGAATAGAGACGCCGAACCTACATCAAGTATGCTATACTGGGAACATTAGATTGTGCTATATGTCATTCATCTTATGGTGAACAAGCATATAAATCGGGCGGCAACCTACGTCGATAAGAATCGAGACTTGCATGATTTTGCATCAAGGTTAACGGGCATCTATTTGCGACTATAGTTATACGTTTGCGGCGCCCAGCGCTAGGGAGGGCAGTCTCAGACGAGCCCTGCGAAAAAGTGATGGATCTAGTCACGCTCTCGCTCGCGGGGCATTGGGCCCTTGTTAGGCTGATGAACTACTTGGCGTGTAAAGAACACTTGGGTAGCAAAATGTTTCGGGCCGTATAGAAATAGGTCTGGTCCGGGTTGATTATGACTCCCAGTCGGTCAGTCTAGAGTTAATAGGCCTCCCGGTCTACTGGGAGGGTTTAACAATCGACCACAATCCCCGAGACTGCCCCTCAGTCACGTTGATCGGGAAAATGATGGTTGATTGGAGGGGAATAAGAGGACTGCTTAGAAACACGCCTTGAATAACAGGCAGACCACTCTTACAGGCAACTGTAGGTGTCACGAACCAACATGTAGGGATAACTTGTGGGCTCAACAGCACGGGGTGCGCCTACAGGCGGGATGATAACGAAGACGGAAGCGGCCAAAGAAAGTCACCTGTGGCTCTAGATATCTGTTTGCAGCCTGTGCAGGAATCCTGATGGACTGGGCATATTATGTACATGTATAATGTCACATCAGTCGACCCCCTCTTCCAGGGCCACACAGTCTTTCTCAATGCAAGGTCCACATAACTAGCAAAAGCACCACCCCCCATCCACCCTTCACCCCCCCTCTCCGGGGAGAGGGGAAAGGGCAGTAGCTGCCCCGGCTATATCAGCTTTGTTCACCTCTTTGCCGGCGGCAACCCAGGTAGCTAAATACCATTCACTTCTTACTGTTATTTGCGTCATTCGACTCCTCGGCCATTCGCCGGCGAATAAGGCGCGTCAAATGTAAATGGAAAGATGTCATGCATGTAAGGATTATAGAGAGCCAATTAGCCTTGACCGCCGCCCAAGCCAAGGGGACGAAGGTCCCAGTTATGAGTGAGGGCGGTACTCATATGATTTGGCGCGCCTCCTCGGCTGGGGTGAGATATCGTTTGATACTCCGACTCGTTCCAATCCGAGGGTCCAACCTCCACACTCTCAGTTACACTCCAACAGCGTAAGTACATGGTGGGCTATAAGTACATGCCTATCAAGTGTACATAATATGGAGTTACAGGGGCAAGATAGAGTCCCCAGAGAAGGAGTGTTCTGAAAAGTTCCATGTAATCTATGATCAATTTCCTGCATCCGTTTGATATGAAGCTGCCAACAGGATAAAGACTTATAAACTATACCAATAATACCTCCACTGGGGGTGCCCCTATTTTGCTGGTAGTCAAGTGGTATTTGCTATGTTTGACAGAAGTATAAGTCGAGCATGTGTTACCAGGTGTTTCCCGCTTTGCAAGGCGTTTTTTCTTGAGCTTGTAGTGCAGCGACAGGCATTCAGCTTTGCAGCCACATCTACATTACATACTCCATAATACTACGGAACACCCAGTTGGAGGGTGCTACGTATTATCCGACATCTGAGATAGGACCCCGAGCTTGCTATCACAATGGAGTACCATTGTTTCTTTAGAGAACGGTTTCAGCTGCTTCTTCTTTGTTGCCGTGAGATCTTCAAACACACCCCTGTCAAGTCCGACTTTCTTAATGTATTTCTCCTGGACTGGAACTTCCGGATCCTGCCGAAGTCGCAGTTTGTCCACCACGGTGCTAAAGCGATGAGCCACAATGACAACAGTGCGACCGCTCACAAACTCGCTTTCTATCAAGCTGTAGATGACCGACTCTGTCTGTGAGTCAAGTGAGGAGGTTGTCTTGTCATGCAGCAGACTAGGCCTACTCCCGGGAGGAGACTCCTTGTACTGAATCTGCCAGCGGAGCTTGATGACTGTCCGGGGATTATGGCACGCGCCTTGGCTAGAAGAGAAAATTGCCTGACAAATCAAACTGCAGGCAAAGAAGATAGCGGGCTGCCTCAGATTTCAAGTAGAACTTATATTTATATTTATGTACATCTTTTCTTTTTTGAACGCCTTGAACTAACGGGAGCCCCTCATTTATTATTCACAACGCTCAAGTCCTTAACTCTATTCATACGATCTTTATTCCGTATGCCCATGCTCTATTAGCCAAACCGCAGAACCCTCGTCTTCAGAGCATTCACTCATGAATCTGACAATACGTAACCTGCGCTTCGTACGCAAAGCTGACAGGCTTGCTAAGTCATGGTGTCCCGGCTCTGACGCTGCCGCCAAAGCAGGTGAAGCCGTGAAAGGAGATGGTTGGCTGTTCGCAGTGGGGCTTATGGAACAATTAGATAAGGCAACTTGGGAGGCTGTCTCGGACTTGTCACGTGGACAGCGACGTACCGCAGCCCCGCCGAAATAGGAAGACTAGCCCGATCAAAGCTTCCATCAACGTTGTTTGTGCCACCTTACAGAGGCTGTTCATGTGGAGTGTCACGTGAGCGACCCGCCATCCCTGAGCCTATCCGACGTGCCAACGTGGTGATAATGAGCCAAAGCCGTCTTGCACAACACCCGACCTCATCCTCGTCCACCCAATCGCCCACCATGAGCTACGGAAAGAGGGACGAGGACGCCGACCTAGGCCTGGTCAAGGTCGACCGCACCCAGGTCTTCCAGGAAGGTAAGCAGGCGGCACTGGCCCGAGTGTGCTCCCGCACGGCCGAGCTAATCGGCAGACAGCGCGACTCTTCAACAGCTCCCCCATCCAACCTCGACGATGTCGCATTCTCCTGACAAAGATTGCGCTCCTTCTCTACAACGGCGAGAGGTTCCCGTCCAACGAAGCCACCACCCTCTTCTTTGGCATCTCCAAGCTGTTCCAGAACAAGGATGCCAGCCTCAGACAAATGGTCCACCTTGTCATCAAGGAGCTGGCCAACTGCGCCGAGGATATCATCATGGTTACCAGCACCATCATGAAGGATACTGGCGGCGGCAGCGACGCCATTTTCCGCCCCAATGCCATCCGGGCCCTCTGCCGCATTATCGATGTGCGTTTCTACTGGAGAGCTTTGTCCGCACGAGGTACTGACGCCATCGCAGGCAACAACAGTACAATCGATTGAGCGCGTCATGAAGACTGCCATTGTGGATAAGAACCCCTCGGTGTCTTCCGCGGCACTCGTCTCGTCATACCACCTCCTTCCGATAGCCAAAGACGTCGTGCGCCGGTGGCAGAGCGAGACGCAAGAGGCCGCCGCTTCTACCAAGTCAGGCGGCGGCTTCTCGCTGGGCTTTTCGTCGTCGAGCGGCCAGATGCCCATGAACAACTCCACCATGACCCAATACCACGCAATCGGCCTGCTATATCAGATGCGCATGCACGATAGGATGGCTCTGGTCAAGATGGTCCAGCAGTTTGGGGCCGCAGGCGCTGTCAAGAGCCCTGCCGCAACCGTCATGCTCGTCCGGCTTGCTTCCCAACTGGCTGAGGAGGACGCCTCGCTGCGGAAACCAATGAAGCAACTACTAGACGGTTGGTTGCGACACAAGAGCGAAATGGTCAACTTCGAGGCTGCCAAGGCCATCTGCGACATGAGGGATGTCACGGACAACGAGGTCGCCCAGGCTGTCCACGTTCTGCAGCTGTTCTTGAGCTCGCCGAGAGCTGTCACCAAGTTTGCGGCTCTCCGGATCCTCCACCGCTTTGCCTCGTTCAAACCCAGTGCCGTTGCCGCTTGCAATCCCGACATCGAACTTCTCATCTCCAATAGCAACCGATCGATTGCTACCTTTGCCATCACTACGCTGCTCAAGACCGGCAACGAGGCCAGCGTGGATCGGTTGATGAAGCAGATATCCGGCTTCATGTCGGAGATCACCGACGAGTTCAAGGTCACCATCGTCGAGGCCATCCGCACACTCTGTCTCAAATTCCCCAGCAAACAGGCCGGCATGTTGACTTTCCTCAGCGGCATTCTTCGCGACGAGGGTGGGTACGAGTTCAAACGGGCTGTGGTCGAGAGCATGTTCGACTTGATCAAATTTGTGCCGGATTCCAAGGAAGAGGCTCTGGCCCATCTTTGCGAATTCATCGAAGATTGCGAGTTCACCAAGCTCGCCGTTCGCATCCTGCACCTGATCGGGCTAGAGGGACCCAAGACGGCTCAGCCCACCAAGTACATTCGCTACATCTACAACCGGGTGGTGCTGGAGAATGCCATCGTCCGAGCTGCCGCCGTCACGGCCCTGGCCAAGTTTGGCGTCGGTCAGAAGGATCCCGATGTCAAGGCCAGTGTCCAGGTGCTTCTCACGCGATGTCTGGA
Source organism: Hirsutella rhossiliensis (assembly GCF_020360975.1). Taxonomy (NCBI): domain Eukaryota; kingdom Fungi; phylum Ascomycota; class Sordariomycetes; order Hypocreales; family Ophiocordycipitaceae; genus Hirsutella; species Hirsutella rhossiliensis. The sequence continues at coordinate 3,892,272 of NW_025408670.1, forward strand.
CGACGTGGATGACGAGGTCCGAGATCGCGCCGCCTTGAACTTGAAGCTCATGGGCGAAGAGGATGACGACATGGCGCAAAACTTCGTCAAGAACGGTGGGCGCTTCTGTTGCCATGCTTTTAACCGACTAATCGCTGACGGCATTTGCCTTAGAAAACATGTTTTCGCTCCCTGTCTTTGAGCACCAGCTAGTCATGTATGTGACTTCAGACGACAAGTCGGGCTTTGACGACCCATTCGACATCACCAAGATCCCCGTGGTCACCCGGGAGCAGGCCGATGCAGAGGACAGGACGAAGAAGCTTACTGCGACGGCACCGACGCTCAAGGCACCCACCGTCAACCCTGCCAAGGCGCCCGCAAGCGGAGCGGAGGCTGCGGCGTCTGCCTCTGCCCAGGCACAGCGCTACGCCGAAGAACTGATGCGGATCCCGGAGATGAAGGAGTTTGGCAGCGTGCTCAAGTCGTCGCCGGTCCTCGAGTTGACCGAAGCAGAGACCGAATACGTGGTGACTGTGGTCAAGCACATCTTCAAGGAGCACATTGTTCTCCAGTACGAGGTCAAGAACACCCTTCCAGACACGGTGCTGGAAAACGTCTCCATGGTCGCCACCCCCGCCGAGGACGAAGAGCTCGAGGAGGTCTTTATCATTCAAGCCGAGAGACTGCCTACGAACGAGCCCGGCAAGGTGTACGTGGCGTTCAAGAAGGCGGCCGGGGAAGGGTCGATGCCCGTGTCATCCTTGTCCAACGTTCTCAAGTTTACTAGCAAGGAGATTGACCCGTCGACCAACGAGCCTGAGGAGTCGGGATACGACGACGAGTACGAGGTGTCCGAGTTTGACCTGACGGGCAGCGACTACATCATTCCGACGTATGCCAGCAACTTCAACCATCTGTGGGAGCAGATTGGGGCCTCGGGCGAGCAAGCAGAAGAGACGCTGCAGCTGAGCGGCCTCAAGAGCATCGCAGGCAAGTGCAACGAGCGAACAGCTGAGCGGACTCGAACTGACAGATTGGACAGATGCAACGGAGCAGCTGGCCAAGACGCTGTCGCTGCAGCCACTGGACGGCACCGACGTGCCGGTCAACCAGAGCACGCACACGCTCAAGCTCCTCGGCAAGACTGTCGGCGGGGGCAGGGTGGTGGCGACGGTGCGAATGGCTTACTCGTCAAAATCGGGCGTGACGACCAAGATTACTGTGCGCAGCGAGGAGGAGAATGTGGCGGCCTTGGTGGTTGCATCCGTGGCATAAAAGCAGTGACGTCGGCGTTGCGGGTAGCTTGGTTGTAGGGTTTATCCGGTTAGAAAATTCCGAAGCAGTCTTGTCAACTTGTTGGAGCACGCTGCGCAGTAGATGGGGGGCGATGACTCTTGTCTGCTCCGCAGGCAGGGCAGTGCATGAGAGCGAGGCGAGGGAGAGCAGAATGCGACGGGGGTTGTCAATGCAAACACTTGTTGATCCATGTGCCCCATCTGTTCATGCAGATGCTGGGATGAAAAAGCTGGTCGGTCGCGCGGCGGTTCCCACTCGGTCAAAAGTCTTCCATCTTGTACGCTTGATAGGCCGGCTCTTGGCACGAAGGAATTGACAGCATGATGCATCTGGGTCAAGCTGGGGATATGCGCCTTAAGGGCTGGCGGCGTCGCCGGTGGCCGAGGCGGGTCAGAAACACTCGTGATAGTTGCCCGGAGCGGCTGGCGCCGGCTTTGAAGATGGCCGTCGTGCAGGCAGGCAGGGCGGCGGGGGGGCGTAGAAGACGAGGGTGCAATTAGCGGGTGATGAGCAGGTCATGGCGGCGAGGGGTTGCCGCTGTGTGGACTGGATTGGAGCCGAAGGGCTGGTGGGGCTCTATCATGACGATCATCTAGATGGCTTTACCCGTGATGCCTCAATCAGGTATGCAGGTTGCGGAGTACTTGAGATATAGGCTAAGCTGCTATGCCGGGTTAGTTAGTAGAGGAGGACGGCTATCCACTTGAAAGAGGCATGGCTTTTTCTTTGTGAGTAGTGTCAAAGATGAACCGATAAACCTGTTTCCCCCTTCTTTCTTCGCCTGCAGTTGGGCGACGCTGGCTTTGATGCCGGTTGTAGCCGACCAAAGCGGATCGATTGGGACTCAATCTCTGTCCTGGTGAGAAGGAGTACGTAGTAGATTCTCAACTGCCCCATCCATCGAGCCATTAATGCGTGCCGATGCAACATGATGAAGTCAGTCCCCGGTGGTGGGGGACATGGAGAAACGGGGCGTTTCTTTGGGCCGCGTGTCCGAGAAGCAGCATCAACCAGTGGCTTCAAGTAGATATTGTCATATATCAAGTCGGGCCTGTAATGCAGACAGTCAACAAGGGAAAGATGCCACGTGCAGAGGCGGCTGCCTCGGCCTGGACACGTCGCGGGAGGATTTGCGGGAGGATTTGCTGGAGGATTGGCTGGAGGATTTGCGGGGTCGCGGTCCAACTGACCATGATGGCTGCCGATAGGGAACTCTGCTTGGTGTGAGATCGCATGTACAGACATAAGTTACGTGCGGGAAACGCGCGCCAAGAAGGGCCTCATTCGTCAATTCGAGCCGAGTCTGGTAGAGCCTCTCCAGCCTCCCCGTGTCGCATGCGCCCCTTGAGCATTCCTCGGAGGAGGAAGGCCGGCTTGGGGCAGAGGCTTTGATGGCGCGTCTCGTGGCTGGCCCGCTTGCCTTGTCGGTACCCTCAAAAAACCCTAAGCCTTGTCGGTGACGATGGCGGTGCGCAGTGGCGAGAGACAGAGCGCGACGGACAAACAGGGCAAGATGGAAAGGGGCAAAAGAGCAATCTATCCCAAAGGATACAGCGAGGTGGGCGCCTGTAGGGGCATGTACCGGCCAAGTATCCACTACCCCACAGGCCGTCATCGTGGTCGCAGTCCCGAGAGGCTACTGCCGCATGTGTTTGTCCGGTGCCTGACAAAAGTAAAGAAAGACGACCCGTCATCGTCAGGCACGCGTACTTTGTACCCGGCACACTAATCAGCAAGGTAATCTTTACCGGCCGGGTACTTGCACTTTTTTTTGTTGTTGTGCTGCGACCGCGATGGCTCACCAATTTTTTTTCTTACCTGCCTCAGTGACGATCCATCCCAACCCGTCATCAACTCGCTCATTCATCTTCCTCTTCTCGCCCGCTCCGCGCCCTCGCCCTCGCCCTCGCCCTCTCTCCCTCTCCCTCCCCCACCACCCGCGCAACGCTCCAAACACTCGGCTGCGCTCGCCCGACCACTCGTCTTCCGTGACTCGGCGGCACCATGAACGCGCTGCAGCAAAAGTGCCGCCCCAAACATCAAGTCCTGGTGCTCAAGTGCTACCCGCGAACCACAAAGGGCGCCGTCGACGTCAAGCCAAACAGCAGCGAGCTCAGCTACCTGCTCTTCTACGCCACCAGCCGCCGCTCCAAGATCCAAAAGATTGGCGCCTTTCTCGAGAAGAAGACGGCCAGCGATGTCTGGCGCATGCGCATCGGGTACCTTGGCCCCTGGCTGGCGTGGCCAAACCCTGACTGACTGCTGGCTAGAAATGTCCAGGTGACGCTCGGCATCCTCGCGGCTCTCGTCGACAAGTCCCCCAAGGACCTCGCCCTCATCGCCCCCTGCATCCTCAAGGTCCTCGACCTCGTCCTCCGCTCCAATGACATCACCATGGTCGAGTCGTCCCTGCCCACCTTCCAGGCCTTTTGCGACCACCACGAGGCCTCGTCCCTCTTTGCCGACCACGACCATCTCCAGCAGTACCGCTCCATCGTGACCTCGTACGCCCGCCTCGCCTCCTCTCAGCACGTCCCCGGCAAGGCCCCCGTCAGCCGTCCCGTCCAGATGCGCTGGAGAACCGCCGGCCTCGATGCCATCAAATACGTGTCCTCGTCCGACGCCCTGTCCTCCGTCACCGGCCGCCAGATCGACGTCATCATCCCCACCATCTTGGACAACCTCTGCCCCGCCAACGATGATTTCTTGGACATGCTTCTGGACCGTGTCGAGGCCGAGGACAGGGTCGACGCCGAGAAGCTGCACCATCGCCGCACGAGCGTCGCCACCGTCAAGACCGCCGATACCGCCGCCGACACGAACCCGCTGGCCATTTCCGGTACCGCCCTCGATGTTGACAAGATAGCCGAGGAGGGCCTGGGCGTTCTGGCCATGCAGTGCCTGAAGAGCGTCTTTGTCGTCCCCAACCGCGCCCAGATCCATGCGGCCACCGTCGCCTTGCTCAGCTTCATCTCCCAGAGACCTTCGCAGGGCCGGGCTACGGTTACAGACGACGCGTCAGACCCTGGGGCCGGCTGGGCAATCAAAGTCTTTGGCATCATCGCACGTTGGGCGCCCGTCCAGGATCGCTACGTCATTCTGCTGGCCGCCCTCGACACCATGTGGAAGACGCCCCTCAGCGACGATAGTCTGGCGCATCATCTGGCATTGACGGGCATGATCCAGTCTTTGCTCCGCTCCGATATCAACCTCATTGGCCTGAGCGTCATGGACGTGGTACTGGGCCTGGCGAGACAGATCAAGAAGCTGTTTCAACTGCGCCTCGGCACCGGCCAGGACGGTAGCAGCCAGAGCGACGAGAGGACCGACGCCGAAAGAGAACAAGGCCTACGCTCCCAGCGCAAGGCCCTCGTCGACCGCCTCGAAAGATGCATAGGTGACCTGGCAACGCACGTCTACTACGCTGACCAAATCGCGGACATGGTTCTGGCACTCATTGATCGCCTTAAGCCCGGCCGGTCCTCCAGCTCCAGTTCGCTTCCCCGCGGTGACGAGGCAGACGGGAACGAAAACGGGGGGCACGCATCGGCGTCGGCGCTTGATTTACCGGGATCGCAGTCGCCCTCGGGCGCCCATGTCTCTTCCAAGATTCTTAGGATATCTGCCCTGAGGGTCATCAAGGCCATTCTGATTGTCGCCAATCCGAAGACGAATGGTGGCGGAAACATGGACCTGTCCCGTAATCGTGTTCCCATCACCGTGTGGGAAGGAACACAGTGGCTTCTGCGGGAACCGGACGGGCTCGTCAGAAAGGCCTACGTCGATGCGCTGGTGACATGGCTGGACCGCGAGACCACGCCTGCCGACTCACGGGCACAGGACGAGCTCGCCGTCCCTCACCGCCAGTCGGTCAAGGGCGCCGAGCGCGAGCCGTCGTATGGTCGGCGAGTTGTGTCGGCCGCCTCGGCCCGCGAACGTCAGCCAAGGGAGCGGCGATGCCAAGTCTTGCCGCTGCTGCACCTGGCGGCGTACGACAGCGCTCTCCAGTTCCTCGATTTTGACAGCGACATTGCGCTCCTGCATAACCTCCTCGCGAGACTCGTCATCAAGCTTGGCGTCAACGCCGCCCGCTATGGCATTCCCATGGTTTACCGGTTGCAGGAGGACGTACAGGTCCTGGAGCAGCCCATCCACAAAGTGCGCATCGCCGCCTTGTGTCACGGGTATTTCTGGGCTCTGATCGAGAGGTTTGGCTTTGAGTCGTCGGTCGGCGGACGCGCGATTCAAAATGAGATTGCTAGGCGGAGGAGCAAGGGATTCTGGGCCGAAGGCGTGCTTTTCCCACCGCCGTCGATTGGTCAAGTCGGAACCCCGGGCCAGCCTGGACCTCAGCCTGCCTGGGATCTCGGCACTCTCGAAAAGGAGGCGCTGCTGCCGTTCGACGACCGGGCGTCGCTTGTCCAGGGCATTGCCGAGAGCTATCAGGAGAGCAGTCTGTCGCCACCTGGAAGTCCTGGGGCGTCCCAAGGGCGAGCCGTTTCCAACCCAATCTTGTCCTCGAGCGCAAATTCGATGCCCTCCGGAGAACACTCGCCGGAACTGCCCGTCGTCTTTCGGGACAGCATGCTGTCCGAATGGTCGAGGGACGGCGCCATAGCGGCGCTTGCCGAAAGCAGGACGGAGTCTCTCGACGGGTCTAGGACGGGCACTACGGGGACCAACCAAAACCGACTCACGATCCACTCCGCAGGAGTGAACGGAGGAAGTCACCACATCCCGTCTCCGTACGGCAGCGTCCACCATCTGAGGCCTCACTCGTCTCAGGCGCACGGCGAGCGACTGAGCTCCTTGTTGAAACCACGCAAGACTAGCGCCCGGAGTGGCGTCTCGCCGTCGGCCTCGGAGTCGAGCAGGGGCGGCATCGCCTCGGTGGAGCAGTTGAAGATGATATTGTCGGGCAACGCGACGCCGCACATGGCAGGGATCCCGAGCGCCGGGGATGACAGCGACGAGAGCATGGTCAGCTACGAGGACAGCCCTTCGGAGCGAAGCTTGAGCCCGACGTCACGGGGAGAGCAGCTGTTCATGATGGGCGAGGCCCTCGGCCGGTCCCGATCAGCATCAGGGTCGTTCAAGGGGCCCCTTACGTCGAACCCACCTTTCAATGGCGAGGCGGGCGAGGAACAGGGCGAGGATGATGTGCCTCCGGTGCCCCCTTTGCCGAAACTGAGCGCACTATCGATTCGAGGCGGCATTCCGCAAGGGGTCATTGCGACGCAAGATCACGCCGTTATGCCCCCGAGGCTAAACACTGGCAGCCGCGGCGGAGAGAGCGTGGCGACACGGCCACCGCGATCGCGCTCCGGCAGCAGCAGAGGGATGGATCTGCAGGATCTTTTGCGAGGCATCGACAGCAGAGCAGGAGACGGAAGCCTGGGCAATCTGATCAAGCCGCCCTACTAGACTCCCGCATGAAGCACGCATCACATACTATTTTCCCCGTGTTTTTATTCACGAAGAGACGAGGCGGGAGACGGGAAGAGCATGTTTGAACAGGGAGCAAGCGATACAGGCTTTCCTGGGCCACAAGATACTATGCATTTACTTTGTACCTAATGAGTTGACGGGGAGCTCGGGAGAGTCCGGTTGACGACGTGTAAGAGTCAAGAAACAGGGGATAGACGCGATGACCGGCATTCAGCATTGGTGTGGAAATTAGGCGCAGGCCGAAGCATGAGGAACCAGTCAGGAGCTGCATGTGCTGAGGGAGATGAAGCTGTCTTGGGGCCAGGCGTATCCGGGAGAGTTGGCCCCGTTTCATGGACTACTCGTAAGAACAGCGATATCAGCTCTCGGGTCTGCTCTCTTGCTATCTTGAAGGACCACGATGCGGCCGGATGCGTGGACGACCCCTGCGTAACCTGGCTACATAAATGCGACGGCTCGTGTGGTCCGCTGTTTCGACGGGCACGGTTCGTGGAGGCTCGGGGCCCTCGGGGGTCCGGGCCGGGGCGCCATCATGTCCGTGGCATTTGTGCCGGATGTCGGGGTGCTGGGCGATGCCGGAGGAGCCAAAAGGGAGAGGGAGGGAGGGGGGGGAGACGGCTGATGACGAGGGGGGATCTCAGCCGGCCGTCGTCAGCGCTGTCGAGGAGGTCAGCGGGCTCACCCTCCAGAAGCGAATGGACCCCATCCTTCTCTCACCGGTGTTGCATTCGCCGCGGCGACGGGTTGATGAGCAGTATGCACGCATGACGGCCTAGCTAGGGTAGAGGGAGCCGTGCCTCGTTGTTGTCAGACTGTGCGGTCGAAGGAATAACGGAGCTGACGAGGCCTCTGGTCCTCCGACGGAGAGTGTTTGGCAGGCTCCGGTTCTCGTTGATGAGCAGCACTTGGGCGCACACTTTTCATCAGACGCGGGCGGCTCTCCCTTTGATGCCGGAGCAGGCCCAAGACACAAGGGTGCACGCAGGCCTTTGGGCCGGGGCACGGCATCAAACGGGGAGTGAGGGACGGCCCCTCGGGTTGCTTGATTGCGGCAAACGGCGGGCTTGCTTGTTTGGGGCGGCCGAGACCCCCCCATGATCCCCTGTTACGAAGGGCGAGCGATGACGATGCCGTCCGCTCTTGGAGTCGTGATTCGCTGCTTCTGGTGGTGACGACGTTGTTGCGTGTGTAGAGAAGGGGGGACGAAAGGCGGCTTCGTGGCGTGGCATGCTGCGTAGAGGAGGAAAGAGCCGGTCTCGCTGTCAGGCCCGGAGATGGACTGAAGGACCATGTATCGACGATGGCTTGGACGGCCCGAGACGACAGGCCGGTAGGTGCCTGAAGGGCTCGTATTCACTCCAGGTCCCGTACGACGATGGGAGCGCATATACGGGGGCGATGGCGGCACGGGCGGTGCATCTATTCTTTCACGATTGTGTCTCGGCACAAGGGTGAAAAGCTGCCGCTGACCGGCGAGGCAGCATGATGACCTCGTTCTTCAGCGGGCTGTGGCGGCTGCGAATGGGCGTAGTAGCGGGAGATGAAGAAGAGTGTTGGTTCGGTTGGTTTAGGTGGTTGGTTGACAGAGCACGGCTGCGCGGAGGCACCGCATGCCAAGAGGCGCGTTGGCATGGCTTGCCGACCGGATTGACGGCCGTCACGTAAGTTAGGCTGCCCACCAGTTGGCACATCGTTGCGCATGTTTGGGGGCATAAAGACGGGCTTATACCCCGTGATAATAGTAGTGGTGGCGGATTTGGAGTGCGTGGCCAGCGCTCCGGATAGGGAACTCGGATAGGGAACGCGTGTGTCTCTGGGGCGCCGCGGCTGCTGGACTCCCCCACCGGGGCCCCGCCTCCTCCAGGTACTAGTGAGGGGCCACGGCGGTGGATGCCGGGGCCTGGGCCCGTCCAATGGCCGCGTCTCCGGTACCTGATTGACAGCCTGAGCCCACCCACTCACTGTGCTGAACCTCCGACCTGCTAGCTGTATTATTATATGACGACAGTACAGTAGGTATACTTTGCACCTACACAACATGGCTGTCATTCTATGCTACATGCACATACCTTGCATACATGACTAGCCGTCGACGGAGGGGAATCAGCAGACACCCACCACCCTCCTCCTCCTCCTCCTCCTCCTCCCATCGAGCTCCACTTGCAGACACGTCTTGTCGTGGTTCTCTTCTCACTCGACATCCATCATCGAACCAACCACCAACCAACGCGGCTCCATAAATTGCCTCTGGTGCATTGGTGTTGGCTGGCAAAGCCCCAGTTGCGACAGTGCATGCAGTACATCCATCCATGCTCCTCCTCCGCATTGCGACTCAAAGAACACCCTGGACTGGCCGAGCCCCTTGTTTCTGACTCCCCCCCCCGCCCCTCGTCGCGCTGTCGTTGAGCTCACAGGTTTCATTTCAAAGTCTGGTGCTTTGGGCTCCCACGGTAAATTACCTACCTCCATTGTGTATGTATGCGTGTTGTGTATGTAGGCGTGTTGTGTATGTATGCGTGTACGAATACCTCTTGGCTCTCCTCCCTCTCCTCCACTCTCCTCGGCCTTTTGACTCCCAACGCGTCGATGAGGAACGATGGTGCCTTACCCATGTGTATACCATACCGTCCACATGTATGTACAGGAATTACCCCGTACGGCTTGGCGGAGATGTGGCCTGAGCAGGGCGGCATGCCTACCTACTCGCTGCCGGACCGGCGACAACGCACGCGCATGCGCATCCAGCAGTCGTGTGTGTGTTTCGGGGCCCGACGACGGGTCCTCGGTCTCTCGATGTCTCTGCTTTCTTTCTTTCTTTCTTTCTTCTTCTTCTTCTTCGTCTCGTCTGCTTTCTTTTCACCACCCGGACTTGCTTTTCCTCGGTTTCGCATCTCACGCCCCCCCTCCCCGGGAAAAGCCTTGACCTCGGCCGTTGACGAGGTAATTCTGTGGGGGTTTACGGAGTACGCGGTTCGCCATCCAGAGCGGTTTTTGCATGCCGGATTCGACATACACCCATTGCGCGTGTCCAGACGCGGGCACATGACCAACAGCAACGACGCCGACGAGCATACGCCTGCCACTGCTCGGCCACAAGCCGCAGCCGCGCAGGAGCGTGAGGCCCGGGGCGAAACAGGGCAATCCATGTAGACGGGAACAGAAGCAAGCACGGCGGACGAAAAAAGGAAGAAACAAGGACGAGACGGGGAAGAAACGGGGATCGTCGCCCTCATTTTGCAATTTGGCGGGCACGCAAAAGGTACAGCTCAGTTGTCATCAGCCCACCCACCACGACGCCTTGGATCAAGGGCCCCAAAAAGGCCCTAAAAAGCCCCCAGAAAGGGCCCCAAAAAGGCCCCAGGGGCAGGAAAACAAGGCCCAAGCCCGCTCTTCTGCGTCTTCACAATCCATCCATCCATCCATGATCCATCCATGATCCATTATCCATTGACGAACCATCATCCAACAGCACTGTGCGTCGTGGCTTCACCGCCCGCCCTCCCGAAACCCAAAGTCCCCCAACACTCCTCGCCCTTGGTTTTTTTTGGCACCCCGATCCCCTCTCCGAACCTCTCTCTCCCTCTCTGTTATCCGCCAATCCCCCGTCCATTGCCCCTTCGCGCTCGCATTAACCGCCGACACAGAGCGCGCTCTCGGCCCGCGTCGTCGCTGCTGTCTGCCCCCTTTTAGTATCGTCGCCCAATCATCCTTGTTAGACGCGGCAAAAATCTGTCAGGCGACGGTGCCGAGGTACAGCCCCAGGTACCGGGTACCCTCGCGTACCGCCACGCTCCCGCCGCCCGCCGCCGGTACCTGCGGCGACTCTGCTTACACGGCCCCTTGCTGTGGCACCAGCCACCATGACGAGGCGATACCACCACATGTCAAGCAGGTGCGAGCAGCTTCCTCCTTATCTTATCGCTACTCTTCGTTGCTTTCCATCTTGACCGCCTCGTCCATTGTTGACTCGATTCATCCTCCACAGCCGCGAGCTGCACGTCGTCGTCCTCGGCGCAGGTTCGTCGTCCAAGCCCTGTCTCTTCTCCCCGGCCCTCCTGACGATTGGCTTCCCCAGGCGGCGTCGGCAAGAGCTGTCTCACCGGTCAGTCGCGTCCCCCGCCGACGCCCGCGCAAGACTCACACGGCGCCTCTACAGCCCAGTTTGTTCACAATGAGTGGATCGAGAGCTATGATCCTACCATTGAGGACTCGTATCGCACCCACATCCAGGTCGACGTCAGTCTGCTTCCTCCCCGACCACTGCCGGGAGCCCTCCTCTAACCCATTCGTCCTGCAGGGTCGCCAGGTCGTGCTTGAGATGTGAGTCCCCCAGCAGCCCCAGCCCTTCCCTCCAACTAACCCCCAAAACACAGCCTCGACACTGCAGGCACGGAGCAGTTCGGTAAGCCGCTGCCTCGTCCTCGCCACTTGACCTCGAGCCCCTTCATTGACCCTTAACCCTTATAGTTGCCATGCGGGATCTCTACATGAAGACGGGTCAAGGCTTTCTCCTCGTCTTCAGCATCACCTCACCCTCGTCCCTCAACGAGCTGGCCACTCTACGCGAGGAAATCATCCGCATAAAGGACGACGAAAACGTTCCCATGGTCATTGTCGGCAACAAGGCTGACCTGGAAGAGTCTCGCGCCGTCCCCCGGGCCAAGGGCTTCTCCATCTCCCAGCGCTGGGGCGCCCCCTACTACGAGTCGAGCGCCAGGACGCGCAGTGAGTCATGTCCCCGCCCACCAGGAGCTTTCGCTGACCCCTCGACAGCAAATGTCGACGAAGTCTTTGTCGACCTGTGTCGCCAGATGCTTCGCAACGACGACCACCACCTGTCGTCAACATCCGACGGCGGCCTCAAGATGGATCCCATGCGCGGCTCCCACAAGCGCAACCGTCGCATACGCATCAGAGACCACAACCACCCACGTTGCACCATCCTCTAACAGCAGCACCCGGCTCCAGGCAGGTGACAAGAGACCGCTCCGACCTTGACCCTGCGATGCGAAGGCTGTGGCACTGCAGACCCTTGACAGGGGCCCAGGGGCCGGCCCGTCTTATATGAACGGGACGAGATCGGGCTACGAGCGGGTCGCATCGCCCTGCAGGGGCATGTTTGACAGTCGCATGGTTTCCCTCCCTTGGACTCACCTCCGACTCACCTCTCTGCCTTGGTCATCTGACCCCCTTAAGAGTCGGTGTCCTGCCGAGCTGCCAGGCGGGCGGTGCCGCCGTCCTGGGAGCAACCGGAACAGGACGCCATCTCCCACGGCAAGCCGGACAGGGCATGCCAACCCAACAAGACGTAAAGCCAGGGGGGGGAAGAAAGATTTTAGGACGGGACTCGCCCCAGACCCAGAAAGGCGAAAAATACGGAGGAACGCAAGACCGCAGACCTGCCGAAATGGGAACACGATGGCGTACGCGGCGTTCAAAGACGGATGGCATGGGTTTGGCAGCGCCTCTTGAATGGAATGTTTCGCTCTCACCCCACCCCACACCGTTCTTTTGCCGTTGACTTGTCTGCTGCTGCTTGGCGCGATTTCCTGCCTCTGCTACATGGCGAGCCAAAAACGGCCGGGCCATTGTCTCATCTCTTGCTTCCCAGTCAGGTGAGCTCCTGAACCCTGGACTCGATATCAGATGTCATGATCCAGCGCGTCACCGGGATGGCCTGACGGCGCGTTGCCACGACGAAACAAATATCTCCTCGATTGAAGGGGATTCGGTCCGGCTCGGCTCCATGCCCGACTGGCCGTGCCGTCAACTCCGGCGGAATATGCTCCACAGGTCGCGTATCCACGCCCAAGAACCCCGGGCCGTAGCTATGACGTTGAGCAGGCGCACGTAGCGCCAGGTAAAGGTCTCGACCTCGTCGTAGTCGTGAGCGTAGCACTCCCACGCCGCCCTGCCCTGGCCGTGGCCCTCTGCGTCGGCGACGGGGATCTCGCCGGGCGGTGCGGACTTGAGGCGGGGCCCGACAACGAGGGCGCGGCCGGCGACGGAGACATCGGCGATGAGGCGGGTGGCGGCGTCGACGACGTCCGGGACCGAGGCCGGCCCCGCGCTGCCGGCCAGGTAGGCCGCCTCGATGAGGGGCTGCAACATGCGGGTGCCGCCGACATAGTACGGGGCGACCATGTTGACGCGGATGCCGTAGCGCAGGGCGGCGGTGCCGCGCAGGGAGCGGAAGAGGCCGGCAACGGCGTGCTTGGACATTGTGTACTGCGCCTGGCCGGGCAGCGGCACGATGGAGGCGAAGGAGCCGACGAGCAGGAGGCACCGGTCCGGGCGCGGGTTGCGCGCCAGGTGGTGCAGGGCCAGGTGGGCCGTGTAGGCGACGCCGACGACGTTGACGTCGAGCACGGCGGTGCTGGGGCGGGGGAGGGTGCCGGGCCCGGGGCCCGCGTCGGCGGCGACGGGCTCCTCGAAGCGGATGCCCTCGTCGACGAGCAGGACGCCCGCGTTGGCGACGACGACGTCGACGGCGCCGCGCGGGCTCGTGGCGACGGCCGCCTCGAACAGCGCCACCTGCTGCGCCCAATCGGTCACGTCGCAGCGCCGGTAGACGCACGCGGCAACGGCGGCGTCGTCGCGACGGGCGGCGCGCAGCCCCGCGACGAGGGCCTCGCCGGCGGCGTCGTCGACGTCACCGACGACGACGTGGGCGCCGTGCGCGGCCCAGGCGGTGGCCATGGCGGCGCCGAGCCCGCGCGCGCCGCCCGTGATGACGATGGTCTTGCCGCGCAGCGCGCTGGCGGCATAGGGCCTGGAGACGTCGACGGGGGCGGATTGGCGGATGGTGGCGCGGGCGTCCATGGCTGGCTGCCTGGCTGTTTCGGGGGCTTGCGGCGTGCTGCCTTGCGTGGTGCGCCGCTTCTTTGCGCGCCGCTTCTCGATCGCTCCTTTCTCGATCGCTCCTCTCTTGCTGCCCCGTGGCTTGCAGGTGAGCAGGAGACGAGTCATACACGTCCAGAAACAAAAAGGAGGCGTGTGGAAACGGGCCCCCCTCCCCCTTTCCCTCCCCCCTCTGCCCCCCTTTCGAGCCCGCGCCCCCTGTCCCCTCTCGCTGCCTCGTCCACCCGCGCTGTGAGCACAGTCTGGGATCCCAATGCGAGGCGAGCAGTGGACAGGCTTTAATCTCGGGGCAAAGTCAAACCAAAAGCCATAGCAAACGAACGCCGGAACTCCCGCTCGGTGGCCGGACTGGCTGGAAAAACTCCCACCAACCAGAGGCGAGCGATGCCGGCGCCGGCGTCTGGCCAATCACGGCGCCTCCCTGCAGCCCTCGACCAAACGAGCCCTCCCGTCGTATGATGATGCATCATGCCGCAGCTTGCATCATCGGGTTCTAGACCTGCTTCCGGCCGCAGAAGTCGCTTTTGTTGTTTTGCTTGGAGCCCGCTGCCTCTGTGCCACCACCGTGGTTGATGTGGTTCATCTGATAAACTGCACTTCTCCTTGAAGCAAAGTCACAAAGGGGGGGGGGCTGTCCAGCAAGAAGGACACGGAGCTCTGCGTGCCAGCAGGCAATCGTCGTCTTCGTCGCCACGTTCGTCGTCCATGTTTGTCTGAACAGGGTAAAGCACGACTTGGACGTACGTACTGTACGGCGTAAAGTACTGGCCTGATGCTGGAGACGAGGCTTCTGCCCATCTACTTGGATGCAGCCAATCATCCTCCTTGGTCCGTAAGACTTGGTTGGCATGCCCCGTGCATACCCGCACACTCCGTCCACATCTACCGAGCAATGCACTTGCTTTGTGGGCGACTTCGTTTTCAGTTTGAGTCTGCTTCCAGCCCCCGCAGTCCAGCCGGCTTTCTTCAATGACGCGGTGAATCGCCCGTCGCACACACACTGCACGCTATCGCCAGGCTGTGCTTCGTACTTGGTGCTCGGTACTTGATAGACTGCCATCCACCGCCGCGCCTCGAGACCAAGGTGATTCCGTGGAGCGCCCACTGTCCGTCCTCATCGCCTGGACTGGCGTAGGCGGCTGCTCCTCCAGGGCATGCTGCAGCGGCCCGGAGCATTTCTTGGAGGGTCTATATATATACACGTGTGTGGGTGTGAGCGTGTGTGCGTGTGTGTGTGCGTGTGTGCGCGTGCGTGCGTAGGTGAATGGGGGTTTGTGCGCACCCAAGGGAAGCCGTGTGGGCTGCCTGCAGAGTATCCATCTGAACAGCCCCGCGGAGACTGGGACACACACAGAGATGGTGCGTGAGCGGCAAGGCTGACTGAATATGGCGGAGGGTAGGACAAGAACCACTGCATGCCTGCACCGGCCGCTCCTCAGAGAGCAACGTCACCATGCCGCGCATCCAAGCGGCACGGTAGACGAGCCAGGTCTGGAGAGCGGAGGGCCCTCCGACACGCCCTGCCATGTACTGTACGGCGCCACCTGTACAGAGGACAACGAGCTCAGCGTGTCTCGGCAGGCAGCGACGTCTCCATCGAGCCACGCACTCCAAGTCCCGAGTACGAAGCCGTCACCTCCTCAGCGAGGCCATCCAGCCCCATGGCAAGGGGGGCCAAAGGGAAGCTGAGCTGCCAAGCCCCATGCCGCGAGGGGTACCTGGTATCCGAGGTCCCGGTCGCCCGTCTGCGTGCCCCGATTCGTTCGCTAGCTTGGATCCCCAACCCGCCGCCTCAGCCACCGCCGGTGAACAGGGTCGTCCGGGGGCCTGTTCTGCCTGCGGGCTGGCAGGGCGAGGCAGGAAACGAAGGCGAGTCCAGAACCCAACATGGTCGGGGAGCAGCGGAAGAGGATCTAGAGACTTGCCATTGCTGTCGGCGAGTCCCCGAGCAACCGGACTTGGATGTAGAACAACCGCCGGCTCCAGGGCCGACCAGGTCCTTACCTTGGCCAGGAAAAGCCGGACTGCGGCAATCCATGCCAAGCTTTCACTACGGATGCAGCAGTGCGTTAGCCGCGTCCCAGCAACCAACAGGTTGGCGAGCCGGGGGGGCGTGTGCGTGCGACAGGACCCGCTGATTGGACTTTGGATCTACGTGGGGCCTTTCTTCTCAGGATCCTCATGGCCTCATGGCCTCTTGGGAGAGTGGTCGCGAGAGCAGAGCCTGCTGAAGGGACGAAGCATAATGGTTCGAGACGGCCGGATGATGAGGCGACGTCTTGCTCCCATACAGTGGGCACCCGAGTTCGCAATCCCACGTCTTGCTCTTCTTTCTGGCTTCTTGCTCTTTGGGAAGCCTCGGTAGGGGCTGGTGTTGCGGGACGGTTCCTTGCAGCAGGGAATATTGGTAGAACAGGAAAGCAGGACTTCCAGGGAACCGGTCCCCGACTCTTGGCTTTTCCTTTTGGGTCCGAGGCGTGTTCGCAGATCTGTCATCGGGAGAGCCTCGAACAACAGCCCTGCACAGGTGCTTGCCGAGCCCGCACTGTACGGCCTGCGAACACGCCGTCGTCTCTACGCGGTGCATCCTCGAGGGAACGGGGCTGCTGTGTCGTACCCGCCTGTCCTGCAGCAAGACGATGCCGACTCGGAGCTGCAGCTCGAACCACGGGGAGACACGTCAACGCCCGCCGTGCCAGTTGCAATCAGTCCTCAAGTCGGTATCTCCGCAGGACAAGCTCGCAGGATAAGCTCGCAGGAGATAGAAAGAAAGAGGGAGAGAGACGGGGAGGGGGCAACAGTAGCATCGCATCCCCGCCTCTTGCTCGATATCAAGCAGCGGGCTAGTCATGTATGGGGCCGGAAGTAGGACTGGCCTCTGCGACTCAAAAGGAAACAAGAAGGAGGGATGGGACGAGCAGCCGCAGGCGGGAGGGGTTCGTGCTTCCAAAATGGCTGCGCCATCAGGCTACAGCCCCAACGCCAGAGTCTTCAACGACGAGATGCCGGACGCTCCGCACGCTGTGCACACGGATGGGCTGCTAGGGCGCCGCCCAGACGCGGCCGGCCAATGGCGTGGCCGGACCCGAGAGGGTAGCTTCGAGAGGGGTTGCGAGGCTTGCGATGCTGAGACGGGACGCCCACGCCACAGCTACACGGTCCTGGAGCGGCGAAACGGCCTAGTTTCGAGGGCTGTTTCTCTCGTCAATGCTGTCATGTGAATCGTCCCGTCTCGACCTGGCGACGGAAGGACGCCCTCCGCAGCCGACGGGGCTTGTAGGTTACCGTCGACCAAGGACCCTGTCGGCCTCGCGTCGCACGGCAAGGGTCCTGCACACCTTTCTGGCGGACTCGTGGGCGCATTCCGTTGGGGCCATTGGGGGGGCGCACGTTGCACAGGTGGGCTGGGTATCACGGGCCCGCGGTTGGTTGGCGTCTTGGCCGGGCGACGACCGACGGCCAGAGGCTTTTGGTCGTTCAAAGCAGGCGTCGCCACGAGAGCCAACGCGTGCCTGGAGGCTGGGCGCAAGGCGTGGGCTTGGGCTTGGGCAGAGCGGCAAGGTCGCGCCCTTGGCAAACCTCGGGCGTCCCTCTCATTGCCATGCCGGGACGGGTGATTTGACGACCCCAGGGGCCCCAAAGGCGGCGAGAAGGATAATTATTGCCTCGGTGAGAGGAGTGCTGGGGCCGAATTGAGCTCGCGGCGGGCAAAGTTTGCGCGTAGAGGAGGAGTCGGAACGTCGAGAGGGCGGTAGACGAGAGACCAGGCAGGGGTCGTGGTGCATGGACAAGATGGCAAACAGGCATGGAAAATGCTGCATCTGCGATGACTCTTGCGGGGAGGCCGTGATACCTAAGGTAGGTACCTACCTCTTTGTACCCAGGTACTCTGACGGGGTACGGTACGGAGCAAGGTACGGAGTAATTATACCTTAACTCCGTACAGAGTATGTACTGTACGTACGTACCTGAGGGAGCGAGAGCCTGGCCAGTTACTGCTGCTGCAGGCAGGAAATTACCCGGCGGCTCTGAGTTGAAGCAGCTTAGGCGCTCACGACTGACATGTCCGGGCCAGCTGCATTAGCTGCTGGCTAACTGGCTAGGCCCAGACTTTGGAAGCGCCTAGGCATGCACGGCAAGACAGCTCATCCGACATGGACAGGCCCCTCGAGCTGGTTGATGAAACCTGGCCGTCTGCACAAGCTGGACGGCCTCGTCTCGACCGGCTCACGGTGTAGGCTCCCAGGCTTGGTTGCGGCATTGCGTTTCCACCTGGTCCTCGCTTCGTCTGCAGCCAAGGTCGGCGAATCCAACGGCGAGACAGTCGACTCTGCTGCGTCAAACAGACGTCGTCGCGATGCGAGTGCCGACGTGGCTCCTGTCGGCCGGGGGCAATGGCCTGCAGGACAGCTTGCCGCACGTGAATCTCGACAGACGCACCATCCGTTGCCGGGGCGCTGGACGACGAGGATGACGACGGGTCTAAGGCAGTAGTTGCAGTAGTCCAAGAGTGGGTGCAGCGAAGGATTGCTCCTCGTCTTCATGTCTGGCACGTGACTGTGGCTCACTCTCCAACCTCCCCAGGCACGCAAGAAAAGGCTGTCGAAATAGAAATGATGACGCTGCAAGGGGCGGTCCTCCATCTATGTGCGTTCAACACTGCCCGCCTTACGGATACTTCCAGGCGTGCCCAAAAGGGGACACACATACTGCACCGGCAGTGTAACGCGTGCTATTCATAGCATTTACCTGAAGCTCGTCCCAGGTCGACGAAAGATGCAGCCAGCCAGGAGCGGGTGAATGGCTTGGAGGGCCGTTGGAGCGGTGCAAAAGCTCGCAGCAGCGCATGGTAGGATACGGCTAGATTGACACGCATTACCTGCCACCCATCCCATGTCGCACTCCGGTCCGTACCTGGAGCCGCCCTACGAGGCACTGAGCCGAGTACCAGGCCGACGAGACGGACTGGAGTGTTGCCCACGGTGAGACACGCCGTGCCTGCACTCTCCCCTAACTTACACCCCGAATCCCGCTCGAGACATTGGGGTCCATGCCGCCTGACAGTCTCCAAGCGCAATCCGGGGGTGGGGGGAGGGAGGGAAGTGGACACATTCGTGGGAATCACAGCCCTCGCCGTCTGGGGGGCAGCGCCGAAAACAAACAGTCGCCCGGACCGGATCGGGGGGCGGATGATTTTCTGGTAGTGTTAGCATTTGGTCCTAGCCGCAAGTCGCACAGGAGGCCAGCTTTTGACTTTTTGGCCAGGAGGCGCACGCCTCGGATGCGCTCGCGCCCCGATTGGGTGCTGCTGGCGCTGGGGGTAACCGGCGCTGGGGGTAAGGATTGAGGGTAGGGTAAGGATTGGGGGGGGGGGGTTGCACAGTGTCAACGGCACAGTCCCTCCCCGGCCATCTTGGTTCCTGCCACGACGGAGCCACTCGCCTGGCGCGGGGTCACGCACCGTGCATGCGGCCCGCCTGGCGTGCGGCTGTCGTCGTGCTGCTGTCGTCGCGCTGCAGTCGTCGTGCTGCAGTGGACGGAGAGCCCTACGGCGTGGCACAGTGCCCGGGTTCGCTCTGTGCGCTCTGTTGACTTGGCGAGCTGCCATCTCATCCCTCGCCTCCTCCATTCCCCCCATTCCCCCCCCCCGAGCGGTCTCTCCCCCCGACAGACATCAGTGCTGGACATGTCGACACCGCTAAGGCAGGCACCGCGGCCCCGACACGGCACATCTCATCCCTCGCCGGGCTTCCACCCGCCAGGAAAGGCTGTCTCATCAGTCAAGGGCCCCCCATCCCCCCCCCCACGCTCTCCACACATCCATCAGATCAATCAGTCAAATCCAGTCCCGTCTCGTCCAAGCTTCGAACAGGGCGTCCACACCTGGCTTGAGTCTGAGGCCTGGCATCCCACCCCCCTTCTCGCCCTCCCTCCCTCCTCCCTCCCTCACCTCTCTCTCTCACTCTCACTCTCTCCACACCTTTGGCTTTTCCTGCGCCCCCGGCCACCCCCCTCCCCGGTTTCCAACGCGATACCGCACTCACTCTTCTCGCACTCTTTTCTTTCCCTCTTGCACAACACTCACGCACACACACATGCTCTTATACTCGCGCGCGCACTCATTCCCTTCAGCGGCTTTCTTCTCCCCCCTCCTCTCACTCCGGCTTCCCGCCTCCTTATCTCATCGTGCACACGCGCCACCGCCGCCATCGTCGACCCCCGAACCGTCCTCGTCGTCCGACTCCCGCTACAGCCGCCGCCTACCAGTTCGACGCCCGCCGCCCGTGTCCTCCATCTCCCCCTTCGCCTCGGCCAGTCGTCGTCGCGCACGCGCGCTCTCGATCGTCTCCGTCCCACCCCCCCGCTGCCGCCGATTTGCTCCTGTTGTTGGCTTGGCCCTGTCCTGCCCAGCCGCCGCCTTCCGGACGCCACCTCTACCGCCGCGCATAGCGCAATCAATCAACGAGTCGCACACGCGCCCGTCTCGTGAGGCTTTTGCGTCGTGCCCGCCCACGTCGTTTTCCGTCCCCGCCGCCGACTCGCCGCCGCTTTCGTTGCTGCGGCGTGCGACAGTTACATTTCGCCTTGCGACAGCGTCGCGACATTGTCGCATTCCCGTGTGCCCAGACACGTCTTGTCTTTGCCTGCTAGTGGCTCCCTTCGCCCTTGCCGCCCGCACATGTACCCGTTCCCTGGGCCATGAACCCCGAGCAGACAGCAGCCCCATCCCACCAACAGACAACAACAACCGCGGCCCCCCCCGCGAAATCGCTGCCATCAAACCGCCAAGGCCCTCCTGTCACCGCGACGACGACGGCTGCCTCCGACACGAGAGACATGGCCGCCACGGGCTTCCTGCCACCGTCACAGGGCTTCCGGCCCTTGCCTCCCTCGCAGTCGCCCTACCCGCTCAACATGTCGTCGGCCCATCTCTTTGAACGCGAATCCTGCAGGCCCGTCGGCTCTCCCTTTTCCAAATCGCCCTCGCCCATGGTTCGTGTCCTCATCCGCCGTCTGCCGCTCAACACCTCGGAAGAATCCCTGCGTCTGATGGTGGTTTGGTCCAAGGAGCTGGCCGACGTCGAATTGCTTCCCGTCGACAGGTCCGAAGACGAGGGATTCCGCTCGGCCTTGCTGAGGTTTCGAAGCATGGCTGGCGCCATGGAGGCCAAGCACATGCTCGACGGCCGCTCCAACATCTCCAACGACGCCGAAATGATTGTCGAGATCCTTGCCTCCAGTCCCGCCTCCACAAGGCGGCACGCGGCTGAGCAGACGCCGTCCAGTGCTACCTCGTCGGCCGCCTCTTCAGCTCCCGGCTCCCGGCAGCCCTCGCGCTTCAATGGCGTCTTCCCGCCCATGGACAAAATCTCCCCGACCTCCAACAGCGCTTTCCCGGCCCACGAATTCCTCAACAAGGACTCGAGCGCCGTCTTCCACAGCATGTTCTCCCCCCAATCTCCCATCGGGAGCCACCTGTCCGATCGACCGAGGATTTCGGGCAAGACGCTCATCAGTAACGATCCTGGCGACGATGACGAGACGAGCGACCTGCTCAAGGACCCTGTCGCATACGCCGAGAGCGGCGCCAACTCCCAGCGCAGGGCCACGGCCCCACACCTCCCCATCAACCGCATGGCGGGCCTCTCGCTCAACACCGGCAAGTCGCCCACGCCGTCGTCTTTGCCACAATACCTTGGCCCCCTCTCCCCGGTCAACGGGTCCGGCCCCGCAGCCCTCGGCTACCCGGTTGGCGGCCACGGATACCAGCCGCGACACAATTTCCCGCCGGTCAACCCGGCCGATCAAAACCCGCCGTGCAACACGCTCTATGTCGGAAACTTGCCCATCGATACGTCCGAAGAGGAGCTCAAGGCCATGTTCTCCAAACAGCGCGGATACAAGCGACTCTGTTTCCGAACAAAACAGAACGGACCCATGTGCTTTGTCGAGTTCGAGGACATCTCCTTCGCCACAAAGGCGCTTCACGAGCTGTATGGGCATCCTCTGCACAACAGTGTCAAGGGCGGCATTCGGCTCAGCTTCTCCAAGAACCCCCTGGGCGTCCGTTCTGGACAGGGCCCCGGCCAAGGCTCGTCAGGGTCGCCCGGGGGCGTCAACGGCATCATGTCCGGCAGCGCGAGTGGATTCACGACTGCCCACGGTCCCCCACCGGGCCTGGCTGCTCCTCCCGGGCTAGGCGCAGGCCGAGGCGGCTCGTACAACTTGACGACATCCATGAACACGGGCGGAAATCACCCGCATCACACGAGCATGTCTGGCTTTCCTGGTGGGCCGAATCACCCGTGGAATGCGCCCTTGTACAACAACGGGGTGGCCGCGGGCCCAAACGCACCCCTGCACGCCAACCCGGCCTATCTTCCCCGGCACATGATGGGGAGGTGATGACTCCGGACTGGCTCCTGAATGATGCTGCCTGCTTTTTGAGACTTGCGTAGCAGGTGTTGTTGAAGGCCTTTGTCAGATCCTTTTACCAGGCGATGATGTTGACACCGCGTTTGTTCTTCATCTTCTCAATTCCTCCGAGGAACAGTTTCCTGTCGTTTTGGCTCTCAGACACCAGGCTGGAAGCGGCATTCGCTTGCCAACAGTCATGGTTGAACACATGAAGTGCTGGGCACCATCACGCAAGGCCACGCGAATCACAGCTCTGCCTTCTGCGGCACGAGCATCCATCCCCTGCCAAGCACAAGATGCTTTGTTTCGTCTTTTCCCCCTCCCTTTTCCTTTTTCACTCCCGCTTTTTTATCCTGGCCATGGCTGCGATCAACTGATGTGGCTCATGTATACCGCCCGCGTGCCAAAGGCTGCTCCCGCTGTTTCGCCTTTGGCAGCCGCCTTTCCCAAGGCCTGCAAGTCGTCGCATCCGCACTCGTGCTGCATCTTGAAAGATCTGGAACACCGGAAAAGGCGAATGGGGCGAGGGAGTTGTTGGATGTTTCATTGCAAAGCATTTATGTGGCATGATGGCCATGAAAGCAAGATTGCAATTCTAGCGGGGCGCATACGGGCTTCACCCCTCGGGGAACGAATCTTGTTTCGTGCGCCGTGTCTTCTCGGAGAGCATTTCGTTCGACATCTGCGTGTTTTTACGGGCGCTCGAGGGAGTTATCCGGAACAATTGGCTCGATGCGGGCTTCGAGCTTAAGACCAACGGGGATATGGAAAGAGAGCCGGAGCCAAAATACCAACATGGGACAAAAACGGGAAAAGTGAGAAAATGTTGTGCAAATTTTCGATCACGCAACTGGTGTTCAGAGAAGACGGCTGGACTGGGACTACACAGGTATGGAGCAACAGGGTCCGGGCAAGGATTGGCTGGGCAAGAGGCATTGCATCCCGTCACACACGCAACTGGGAGCAGGAAGCACGCAAGGAACCGCCTGACCACGCTATCTCCAGCACGAGCTGCCTCGGAGGCAGATTTTCGAGCGCCATGTGGTCACGGGATCCCTCGTGCCTCCATTCTCGGCTCCGGCCTCTACTTGACAAGTATTGGCGGGCGTGGCGTTGCTTGGGACCCATCTTGACGAGCTTCGTTTCATTTCCTTTGCCATGATGATTTTGATTCCCCCTTGTTTTTGATGCAGCAGCAGGCTTGATATTCTTTTGCAATCTGGGTTTTTCGTCTGAGCGGCATTGGGTAGGTAGAATAGCGAACGCCCTTTCTTACAGTATCGAGCAGACACATCACTTGCTACAGCCTTTGGTGTTTTACTCTCTTGCAAATCACCACTTCGCGTCTCTACTTGCCGTGCAACTCGTCCCCTCGTGCCACAATGTCGTAGCGCTGGAATTTGTTCGACCGGGTTGGCCCCGCGGCAGGGCACATGTCGGTCCTGTCAACGTTGGCTGGTCTACTACTCGCTTAGCATGGCAGGCAAGCTATATGAAGTTGGTTGGCTGTTCCAAGCAGCGAGCGGATCAATGTCCACTTCCAGCACCTCCTCGCCGGTGTGTTTTCAACGGGGAAAGAGGGAAATGGTTCGCTGGTTTCTGCTTGTTTTCTTCTGAACCGGTGGCAGCAACAGTCAAGCTTTGGGCATCGGGCTCGTCCACCCCCGTCCACCATGGAAGCCCCCCTTTCCTCACAGGACTCTGAAGGATGCAGACTTCGGGCGCGTGTGACTACGTAGGTTCGATGGGGGACGGACAGGCATGCGGCTCGGCTCGCGCATAGGCGCCTGGGGGAGAGAAAGGAAGGGGTTTTTGTGGCCCAAAGAACAGATACAAACAACGGAAGGGGGGTGATGCTGTTGGTAATTGCCGTGTCGTACTGTAACTGGATACTTCCCAACTTCCTACATCTGCTTTATTGGAATCGACAAGGGCCCGGGTTTTGCGGAAGCAAGATGGCCAGAATGGAACGGTGGGCAAGGAACAGGGGGGTCTTATGAATGGCTCGACGTGTTCACGTAGGAGCCGAACCGCGGTGCCGAGCAGCAGGCCTGCCAGGCCAGACCATGCAGGAGCGGACGCGCCCCTGCCTGGAGCCACCAACTTTCAAGCACAATGCCCTCCGACCCGCGTCATCGTCGAATCTCTCCACGCTTGTCCTTTCTCCGAGGAGGTGGTGGGGGGGAGCCTGGAGCGTTCTAGGTCCCTGCTCTATTACATGAGAGAGAGGGGAGCGAAGCACATCGTACGTGTCTCGTGGACTTGGCAACGGTTGGCTTGTCTTTCCCTCCTTCAAGACCGTGGAAGGGGACCCGAGACCGAGGGCCGGCAACGACGTGTGTTGGGGGTGATGTGACAGCCGGAGTTGAACTCCGGAGGCAGATACAAGGAGGATCTGTAATTAGCTGCAGCAGCAGAACAAGGACGAGGGAGAGGGGTTTCATTTCATATTCCCTCCAGGTACCCTGTTGTGAACTGGCATAAATACATATATACATTACTTTTATCCCATTTTCCACCCTCCTCTTTTCTTTCTCTTACCCTGCTGGTCGAGACGCTTCAGAGCGTGTTCAGTCAAGGTCCTGGCCATACTAGGCTTGCATCAGCAGCACCTATTCGCACCAAGAGCATCTTTATCTTGTCTTTGTTATCTACCCCCTTGTCCTAGCAGCAGAAGCAAATAGATAGGAGAATAAGGATAAGGCACTATAGGGGCGAGGGGCCATTGTCTCGCTCTGCCGGTTGATTAATATGAGGCTGTGGCCAGGGAAGACGATTCCCCGTTCTCAACCTCGGTATTGGCAAAATGGCTTCTCATCCGGGCGGTCGCCGTTCGCACAGCACCACCGCGTCTGTACGATGCTCGGAACCAAGAAAGGATATGTTAAAACTCCCGCACAGCCATACTCTCGTGTACCCCTGTAGAAGCTCCTGCAAGGGTTTTGGCCATGATTCACTTGATGGAGATAGTGCAAGGTCGGTACCTATGAGCTTATGTTGCCGGCGGCAGGACTGAGCCATGATGAATTCTTCCTTCCATGGACATTGTTTCTCGTCTTGGCTATGATTTGAGTAACAAATCAAAGCCAATCTGTTCAGCATGGGGCGGCAAGCCAGACGTACTCGAGCTGGCAAGAGAGACTCAGCCTTGGGGCTAGT
Source organism: Hirsutella rhossiliensis (assembly GCF_020360975.1). Classification (NCBI taxonomy): domain Eukaryota; kingdom Fungi; phylum Ascomycota; class Sordariomycetes; order Hypocreales; family Ophiocordycipitaceae; genus Hirsutella; species Hirsutella rhossiliensis. The sequence goes on from NW_025408670.1 coordinate 3,917,436, forward strand.
GGCAAACAAGCCTGTAGCTTGGCTGAGAGGAAGAACTTGCCGTGGCGTATTACAGGTGCTGTACCCGTAGTCTGTGCGACGACCATGGGTCAGGGACAAGAAGGTCCATGGGCGCGAGATGGCCGCGGGGCGATCGCGCGTTGGTACGTACGATCGTTAGACTGGCGTCGCGAGTCTCTCTCCTGGGCGACATACAACTCGTTCGTCGTTGCACGCCCGCATACTCTCACGAAGAAAGTAAGCCGAAAGGGCATATAATGTAGAATTGGGTAGTTGTTGTGTATTTTTTGTGTCCCTGTTCCTTTCTTTCTGCCCTAAATCCAAGCCCCTATTTATATCCCTCTCTCAGCAAGCTGAGAGCGCGGGCGGAAGGATAAGGGCAGGCACAATTGAGTCCAAACGATGATGCATGTTTTTTATCTATCTGTGCGACATTGAGGGGGTATTTATACGAATAGATACCAATCTGGGACCCGTGGTGGCCCTGAATCAGTGCCAATTCCCGTGTATCCCGATTAGGGCAATGTTCCTCTACTGTATCGATACCTGACTCAAGTCCTTGTGTCTGACCTGCCTCTTTCACCGGAGTTTATACGTGTGCGGATTAGACCGTCAGTCTGCTCCCTCTGACACCCTCCCTCTCTCTTTCGAAGTATAGGTATAGGGATGAGGGCGACCCCCAGCCTCCTCGACTAAAGACGCTCCAGTCTTTTAATAGGAGCTTTCCAGCCTTCTCGTTAGACCCGGTTGTCCACTCCCTTGTTGGCCTAGCTACCCATGGGCGACCTGCCTGGACTCAATCGAGAGACGCTCTTCGCGACATACAGCAGCGCCTGCCAATTCGCCCAATGAGTCCACGCCCAGCTCATCTTCTATTGGCAGCCCGGTGTGTCGTATCCAGGCACATAGCTCTTCGTCCGTTTCTGGCAGTTTTTCGCAGGGCCTTCTCGTCCTTTTTGGCGTAGGTACGAACAAAAGCGTCCCAGGTAGGCGTCACGGGTGGATGAAGGGGGATGTTTAAGCGGAGACTGGGTTAGCGCGTTGCAGCCAGGACAGTGTCAAGGTACTCCTAGGCATAGCGGGAGGGAAGAAAATGGGGGAGGAGAGGTGGGAGACGCGAGGTATCGGAGTCGTCTGCGAGACCGCGAGCAGGAGCCAGAAACTTGCATAGCCAACCCGCGTTCTTCAGCAACGCTGTATCCTGATACATACATGTGTCTAAGCGTCTATGGCCACGTCTAACTGCAGCAAGTCGCTCGCGTCAAGCATAGGGAGTGGATCCTGTGGAGCGTCGTCAGGCTCGTGCCCTGAGGTTCTTCGCGATGTCAGAAGTCGTCAACGTCGTTTGGCAAAGCCGGCGCCGGTTCTGTCACTAGGGCGTTTGAAAATACTGCGACGGCAAGGAAGTCCAAGCCTAGCCTTGAAGCTGTAGTGATGATGAGGATCACAGCGGCCGTGCGGCGGCTGTGACCGATCGTCACTGTAATCCTTCCCCACAGCGCAGTATTCAATCTTTATCTTCATGAGCGACCAGGCAGAGAGGTTTGGTCGGACTTTTGCAAAAATGGGCAGGAAGGTGGATGTTGGTACTTTATACGCGGTCGTCTGCTGTAAATTGAGTATCTCGTCTGACTGGTGCCTCCAGAAGTTCTTGAAACGCTGAAAAACAGCAGGTCCCCCGTTAAGGACGGTATCTCTTCATCGCGGCGTGCATGCCCTCGACGATAAAGGTCGTCGTATGCCCAAGGTGACGCTGCCGGTCAACGAAGCACGAGACGATCGTTTCCTTCAAGGGGTCGAGCCACGTTTTGACTGCATAATCCACAGCCGCCTATGGGTGGCCGGCCGACTTGAATGCTTCTAACCGTTGGTTGTAGGTATCCTTCTTAGGGGCTTTGACGAAATTATTCCACTCCTTGAAGAAGGAAGTGAACTCAAGCGTCAGGATAATGCGTTTACCTTCCTTTACTGCCTTAGGGAAGTGTTGCTTGCCGTAGGCTAGAACGTTCTTATTAACATGCCAGCGGCAAAGTAAGTGAATCACTAACTATAGCTGTAGGAAAGAAATGAGGACGTTCATAAGGGCTAGCTCCCGGCAGGTGATAATAACCCGCAGCAAGAAATGCCTTCTATTTCTGCTAGCTCGAGTAGGGAGGGACTGTAGAGCCCAGCGATACTATGGCTCTGCTTTCCCCTTGAGGAAGACAGAGGCCACAGAGAAGAGCTCTGCGGCTGTTTTTGGTAAATTCAACCTGATCAATCTGCTCACGACAGGGGCTTTTGGCGGCGCCGTGCGCCGTGCGCTTTGCAAGCGGATGTGCTTCGTTAACACCGTGTCTTTGGACTGCCACTTCAATTTTGCTTCCGACCGGCACTCATTCGTCGTGTGGCTCCCACGCCCGATGAAATTTTTAGCCTCATTCCGGCACTACCGCTTCGCCTGGCAGACGGCCAATCTATACTCCCTCAACAACACTGACAGGCAGCTGGCCTCCGTCTCAGGCGGGCGTACGTGCGGCCCTATTCTTCATCACCTTCGATTGGAGGAGACGCAAGAGATGCTGACTCGCGTCTTGCAGCGGGAATTGCGTCCGGGTTATCGGCCCTCCCGTCTGGCGCGTCTGGCCCGTACCGACTGTCAGCTTGATAAAAGAATCCCGGCCTGTTTGTTTGTCACCGCTGGGTTCCCGAGTCCAAACACCTCAATATCACTCACGGCCACGATGGAGGGCCTCCCAGTGTCCGACCTATCTAGTCACCCGACTGGGAATTCGAGATAATATGGAAACGGTGATAAAACTGTAGCTGCTGTGTCCTGGTCCCGCTGTGTCCTGGCCATCATGATCCCCACCTCGCTTCTCTTTAGGCAACACGGGCTGATGCGAGAGGGGGCGATTATCCCGACACTGGTCAGCATCTGCAACTGTCAACTAATATTAGGCCCCCCTAGCAGCGTTGAGCCTTGTCCCACTTTGGTTAAGTTCTTATAAGCGGGATATCGATAGAGCCGCTCTTACGACATGAGTCGTATTTTAAGGTTATTCGCAGCAGCAGAATTTTAGGAAAGTAAATATGGGATCGTAAAGCTGAGGCCTGAAAGTATAAGACAGGATTCTTATTGGAATTATTATATTGCTTAGAAGTATTGAAACAATGATTCTAAAAGCTAGACGATAAAGGGGGGCGGACTCCTCCTTATATAGACCAATTCGGAAGAACCAAGTGACATATATAGTAATACCTAGTACCATATTAAATTATATTAGATGAAAAATACAGAGGTGAAACTCCCGACCCTGGAAGTTATCCCGTTCCGAGGATATTTAATTTCGAAGTTAGTTGTTAGGGATGCTAGGTGTCAGTCAGACCTACCATGAACAGCGATGAATACGAAGTAGTGCTTGTTATGTCTAGCAATAGTCCTCCCGTTGCTATAGACAGTCGCAAGATATGCTGTCCAAGTGGTGGGAGTAAAAGGCTTATCCTTTCTAACTATCTAGCCGTTAGGTCCGTCTTATATACGGACGAGTCTAATGTTGCTTATCTAGTATATAGGATAAGGGTGGCTCTCTCTGTCTCTACCTTGTACCTGGTGGATCTGTCCTTTATTCTATAATATTAGCTGGCTGTGTTTAAAGTTATTAGTATTTAAGGTCTTCTATCTTATTTTACTTAATCGTTTTTTTAATTCCCGATCCTTGCTTTATTTAACGTCCGATAATTATATAAAAATATATATTAAAACGAATCGCTCCTAAACTATCTTATAGTATTTCTATTTTACTTTATATACTACTATTTACTTATATACTTAGCTTTTATAATAAGACTTATTTATTATTAAAGGTATTTAATATATAAGATAGCCTCCCTAGTAGTATTATTTATCTTTAGTAGTAACGAGAAACTTTCCCTAATAATATAAAGCTACTATATACTTTTTAATATATTTAAATAGACCTTTAATAGGTCTCTTAGGGTAAATTAAGTAAATAAATATATATAGATAGATATCCTAAATTATAAAAGTTAACTAGATTTATAAATTATAAGTTTTCTATTTATAAATACTTTAGATATTTATTAAAATAGCGTTTACTTATTAATAGTATCGCGAAGAATAGCTTGATTTTATAGTTCTTAGAGATATCCCTTAGTAAGAGGGACCTAGGAAGCTAAAAGACTAGTATAAAAAAAGGAAGAAGGAGCTAAAAGGAGGTATAAAAAGGAGGGTAAGAGTAAGAGGGGAAGTAAAAGTAGTAATAGCTTCTTATAAAGGTAGCGAGAGATAAGATAAATATACCGGTAATAGCTAGAAAAGAAGGGAAAAACTAGTAAAAAGCTTAGTAGTTAAGAGGATATTAGTAGCTTCTTTATTAATAGAGATACTAGATAGATATAAAGAAGGGCGTTATTATAGAGTAAGTAAAGGCGTAGGCTTAAGTACGGTCCGTTAAAAATAGGTTAATAATCTATAATAGGGAAAAGAAAGAGAAGTATAGGCCTAGCCTATATAGGCGCGGAGGCCGCTTATATATAAACTTAGCCTAGACCTTAGTCTAGGCCTATATAAGGCAAAAGCCCTTATATTATACCCCTACCTAGCTTTTAAAGAGGCGCGAATTTAAATAATACCTAATACTACGCTTAAGGGGATAGAACCCTTATATAGACTATATACGCTTAGTCGCGGAAAAAACGTTAGTAAATAACGTATAATACCCTTCTAAGCGAGCTTTTTAAATAGACTATATTATTAGTAGGGGCCGCGCCCTAAGAGTTAGGCTTTAGTACTTATAGCTAAGGAGTAAAGGTATATAAAATAGCGCGTAGCTAGCTTTAATAAGCTTATAGTATCCCGCCCCTTTTATATTAGCGTATAATAGTAGCTCTTAGTACTATAATATAGGAGATAATACTTTAATATATAAGACTTTATTCCCTTTTATATAGGGCTATATAGCTACTCCCTTTCGCTATAGTTATATTATATTAACAGCCTTCTTATATCTTAGCCGCCCTTTTAATTACTATAAGTATATATTTTATTTATATAGTAGCTATTACTATATATAAGGGGACGCCGATAAAGCTTATAAAGGCGTTACTAAGATTACTTATTACTAGAATCGCTATTATTAAACTTAACCTCTTTTCTATCTTAGCTAGTATACCCCTTTACTACTTAAAGTATATTTACCTACGCTTCTTAATATAAATACTTTAAAAACTAATAGGATTTACTACTATAGCCTATATAGCGACTATCTTATTACTACCTCTTTCTATCCTTAGTCCTTAAAGTAAAGATAGAGATATTTATAGTATTATTAGCGTTATTTTTTTCTTATATTATAAAAGAAAAAAAAAAGAAACTTATTACTACTAAGCTTATAAAGAAAGTAAATAAGATTAGTATATATATTTAATAGTATAGACCTTTTACTTAAATAAGTATACTAATCTATATTTAAGCTTATAATAAGGTAATTATACTTTATTATATTAAGCTAGCTATATATATTTACTTAATAAAATACCTCTTTAAACTATATAAGGTAGGCTAGAATTACTTTACTTTACTTTTAATAAAGTATTATAAGCTCTTAGCTTACTAACTTAGCTATATTAAGTTTACTATAATTAATATAAAGCTTTATAAGGAGGTCGGCTAGTTTATTTATATTAATATATATAAATACTAAGAGATACCTTTATAAGTATAAGGATAAGCTCGCGTAAAGATAGTTAAATTAAGTATAAATATCCCTTATTATAGCGCTATTAGTATAGAGCTTTACTTTTATATAAAGTAGCTATAGCTTAAGCTTTATAGAGGAGCTAATAAACTTACTAAGGTATAGTAGTACCGCTCTTAGTTATATAGAGCCCTACTATTATAAGAAGCTCTTAATTACCTAAGTAAACTAAGTATTATATTCGCTTTAATTTTTAAATATTAGCTTTAAAGGTAGCTAAAAATAGCTATTTTATATATAGGGATATAAAGAGGGTAAAATAAAAGGTAGATTATATTATTATAAAGTAAGTAAAGGTATAGGCTTAAGTATAGTTTATTAAAAGAAGGTTAATAATCTATAAAAAGGAAAATGAATAAAAGTATAGGCCTAGCCTATATAAGCGTAAAGGCCGCTTATATATAGACTTAGCCTAGACCTTAGTTTATACCTATATAAGGTAAAAGCTTTTATTATAAGGGCTTTTACCCTATATAGGCCTAGACTAAGGTCTAAGCTAAGTTTATATATAAGTAGCCTTTATACCTATATAGGCTAAGCTTATACTTTTCTTTCTTTTTCCTTTTATAGATTATTAACCTTCTTTTAATAAACTATACTTAAGCTTATACCTTTACCTACTTTATAATAGTATAATCTACCCTTTATTTTACCCTCTCTATATCCCTATATATAGAATAGTTATTTTTTAGCTACTTTTAAAGCTAACGTTTAATTACTTAGTTTAGTTAAACCGCCTACGCTAGTATATATATACGCGAAATATCTATACTCTTATAGTTATAAAATTAAAGTAAACGTAATACTTAGTTCGCTTAGGTAATTAAGAGCCTCTTATAATAATAGGGCTTTATATAACTAAGAGCGGTACTACTATACCTTAATAAGTTTAATAGCTCCTTTATAAAGCTCGAGCTATAGCTACTTTATATAAAAGTAAAGCTCTATACTAATAGCGCTATAATAAGGGATATCTATACTTAATTTAACTATCTTTACGTAAGCCTATCCTTATACCTATAAAGGTATCTCTTACTATTTACGCGTATTAGTATAAATAGACTAGCCGACCTCTTTATAAAGCTCTATATTAATTATAGCGAACTTAACGTAGCTAAGTTAGGAGGCTAAGAGCTTATAACGCTTTATTAAAAGTAGAGTAAAGCTATTCTAGCCTACCTTATATAGTTTAAAGAGGTGCTTTAATAAGTAGATATATATAGCTAGCTTAATATAGTAAAATATAATTACCTTATTATAAGCTTAAATATAGATTAGTATACTTATTTAAGTAAAAGGTCTATACTACTAAATATATATACCGATTTTATCTGCCTTTTTTATAAGCTTAATAGTAATAAGTTTCTTTTTTTATTTTCTTTTATAGTATAAGAAAAGGATAACGTTAGTAATATTATAGATATCTTTATCTCTACCTTAAGGACTAAGGATAAAAAGAGATAGCGATAAGAGGGTCGCTATATAAGCTATAGTAGTAAATCCTATTAGTTTTTAAAGTACCTATGCTAGGAAGCGCGGGTAAACGTACTTTAAGTAGTAAAGGGGTATATATACTAAGATAGAAAGGAGGTTAGGTTTAATAATAGCGACTTTAATAATAAGTAATCTTAGTAACGCCTTTATAGGCTTTATTAGCGTTCCCTTATATATAGTAGTAGCTACTATATAGATAGGACGTATACTTATAGCGACTAAAAGGGCGGCTAAGTATTATAGAGTAAGTAGAGGCGTACGCGTAGGTGCCGTCTATAAGATAATATTAATAAGCTATATAGAGCTCTCCTATACGCGGCTAGCCTATATATATATATATAGGATCCGGCCCTCTATATATAACTATATAGCTTAGGCTATAGCTTAAGCCTATAACCTATAATAGTTAAAGACTTTTATATAATGCCCTCCCTTAAGCGCGGCGCGGCGTTGCCCTATTAACGGCTTCCGTACTATAAGGCCCGTGCCGCTAGCTCTACCCTACCCTTTTCCGTTAATCGTACTAGCCCTACTAGCCCTATTATCCCCGCGCTTATTAGCCCGGGCAGCTAGAACTAGGCTCTATACTTATCGGCCGGCTAGCCGTTTAAATAAGGGCGTAACCTATTATATACGCCCCTAGGTAGCCGGCGGCCGGCCTAGACCTACGTAAGCCTTAGGTTGCCCGTCCCCTTGGCCTTAGGCAGCCTCCTTTACCTAGGGGTATATAAGGCGGTATCCCCCCTTTCCTCCTTCCTTTCCTTCTCCTCCTTCTTTAACCGTAGTAGTAGTAGTAATAGGTAAGTTCCGCTCTACCTAAAGCGTTAGTTCGTTCCTAGCTATATAGGCCGCCTTATTAATATATACTTATAGTAATAGCTATAGTAGTAATAATAGCCCTAATAATAATAACTTCTACTAGTAAGTTCTCCGCCCTATAAAGCGGGAGGCTATAATCCGTAATACTAACTTCCGCGATAGATATATCTACCTCCCCCTCCCTTACTTCCTCTTTCTCGGAGCGTATAGAGTCGTTCGTCGACGCCGTGCTAGGTATAGCCGACGATGGCTCCGCCGCTACCGCTGCTCCTACCCGCGCCCCCGCGACCGCGCCTACCGCCGCCGCCTCTACCTCTACTACGCTAGCCGCCCTTACGTTGCCCTTTTAGGTAACGACGCTATCCCCGCCGCCGGCTATAACGCCCGGCCCGCGCCCCGCGCCGCTACTACTACCCCGTAAGTCCGCTACCTGGCGGCGTAGTAGCTATTTTCCGCTAACTTCTTAAAGTATAAACGCTAAGTATAGGCCGGAGCGCCCGCGCGGCCCTATATAGTGCGCGTCGTAGGAGCTCCCTACGCCGACTAAGTCGGGCGCCGCCGTAGCGGTAGTTATTACTAGTACGCGCGTGCCGGCCGCGCTATAAGGCGGCGCCTCCGTCTTACTCGCTACGGCGTCGGCAGAAGGCCGGCGCGCAGGTAGGCATAGGGGCTACTAAAGCGCCTGCCGCCGCCGCCGCCGCCTACCGTAATCTCCGCGCCCTTAGCGCTGGGCCTTATCCTAAGTAAGTTCCTCTTATCTGGCTCTTACTTCCGCTACTAACTCTCCTGGTACTAGGGATACTGCCTCCGTCGCCCTATCGGCGGTCCCCGCCGTGCCGCCGCCGCCCGCCGCTGCTAGCGGGCCCCGCCCCTAGAGCCCCCGGAGCCGCCGCTGCCGCTAACTAGCTCGCGGGCCTAGAGGGCCGCCTAAGCGCCTTAGAGAGCGCCGCCGCCGCTAATAAGGTAGAGGAGGATAATAAGGATAAGGATAAAGATAACGATAAGGACGAGGAGTAGGTCTAAGTAGTTTAAGGGCTTTGCCCTAAAATAAACGCTATTTTTATCTCTACTTATATAATTACGCTCGCGTTATTATAACTACCTACTTTACTTTACCTACTTCGTAGTCTTAGCCTAGGCTACTATCGGTAGTCTATTAGTCTATCGTTCTTATTTACTATTTTAAATAAGGCTTTAAACTTATCGAGGGCTATAGTTCCCGTAAACTTATATATAGGTTCTTACGTAAGGTCGAGATACCCGCGCTACTTAACGAGGACCTCTTAGCGTTTTCCCCTACTAACCTTTTTCTAGCGCGCGGCTTATATCTCTTTAACCTCGAACTTATCCTCTCCCTCTACCTCGATTATAGGCGGTTAAGCGTCCGCTACTTCTTATCTAGGTAGCGGGTTAAAGGAGGCTCTATAAAGGAGGTCTACGTTAATCTTATTATAGACCCTTATTAGGAGACTATTAAGCTCTATAACCTATAAGCTAATAACCCTCTATACTATAAACTTCGCGTATAGCTAGTTAAGCTTCTTCTTTAGTCGTGCTAACTTATAGTTATAGAGGTCTAGCTATACCTTATCTCCTACCGCGAACCTATCTACTAGGGCCCTAGTCTTATTAGCGTGCCGCTCTTAATCTTACGCCGCGGCGGCTATCGCGGATTAGTAATAATCTATAGTCTCTTATCGCTTTTATATAAACGTAGAGGCGCGGCCCTTTAGTAACGAATTACTATACTACTCTACTACTACGTCTATAGTAAAGGGAACTAGTAAGGGTAGTTTAAAGCTATATATTATAAAGAAAGGGGCTATCTTAATAAAAGTATATAGTTTACTATTTAACGTAAGTTAAGCCGCGGGGAGCTACTAGTCTTAGTTTACTTAGTTATAGGCTATAATAGCCTATAGGTAAGCCTATACTTCTTAGTTAACCTTCTTAGGCCCTCCGTCGGTCTATAAGTAATATACTATACTAAGTAGCTATATAATCTAAAGTAGCTAGTATAGGTGCTACTAAAAGCGGCTAGTTTAATTCGATCCCTTATCGCTTATAATAGAGGCTAGCTAGCTATACGAGCGGGCCTAGTACTATAGGAAGCGCTCTACGTAAGACTTTACGTTTATAGATAGTATCGGCTTTAATACTATAGACTTACTAAGTCGGTCCTTAATTACCTATATATAGTAGTTACCGCCCTCTATAAGTAGGAGGTCTATTATAAAGTCTATCTATATATATATATAAAACTAGTCGGGTACCGGAAGCTACTTAAGTAGCCCCTTAAGCTATGCCCTCTAGATCTTTATATAGTTATAGATATCGTAGTTATAGAGGAAGCAACGAACGTAGTATTATAGGAGGGGCTAGTAAAAGTCCCTTATAAGGCCTACTACTATACCCTATCTACCTAGGTAACCTACGACGCTAGAGTTATAGATAAGTTAGACTAGCCTCCCTTAGAGCTTATTCCGTTTATCTAGCTCTAGCGGTCCCTCCTTCTCCTTAGCTTTTATAATATATAGTGCGCCTAGTACTTATAGTCTCCCCCGCTAGCGTAAATGCCCTTATAGGTCGATATAGTAGTCGGCTACCTATACCTTTAGCTTTAGCTTCGGATCTAGGTATCGAGCGCCGGACTTAACGGCACGGCGTACGCCCTCGTAGGTACGGTCTATAGCCGCTATCCTATCCTATAAGCGTTAAAGGGCCTTATCTTAGAATACTCTCGCCGCGCGCGCCCCTAGGCCGGTCTATCCCTCCTCGCCGGACCGAGGTAAGGGCGCGGGGGGAAGCTTATTCGCTAGCACCGCGTCTCCCTTTACTAAAGAAGCTCTTATATAAGTCTATAGTGCTTCCTATAGGATAAGCTATAGATCCTAGGCCTTAATATCCGCTCCCGTTAGCTAGTCTTAATCCCTCTAGGAAAGCGCGTCTAGGACTATAGAGTCCCGCTTAAGGCGGTACTTAATCGAGAAGTTAAAGCGTAAGAGATACTCTGCTTAGCGGGCTTACCGCTCTAAGAGGTGCTAGCGAGTTATAAAGTACTTAAGGTTCCTATAGTCTATAAGAACCTCGAAGCTCTTATAGCTCCGGAGCTCCGCTTACTATTACTTAAAGTAGCTAATAATCGCTAGTATCTCCTTATCGTAAATAGCGTAATTCCGCTTTACTAAGGTTAGCTTATAGGAGTAGAACGCTACCGGTTACTTCCGCCCGTTTACCTCTTAGGAGAGCGTTCCTTTAAGTGCCTAGCCGCTATAGTTTACTTTAATTAACGTAGACTAGTTAAAGTCCTACTAAAGTAGTACTAGGGCTTAAGAGAATAGGTCCTTAAGCGTATAGAACGCTCCTTCCTATATAGGCCCTTAGCGAAAGGCGGTCTACTTCCCAGTAATCTCGTTTAAGGGTATTATAATATAAGAGAAGCCCTTAATAAATATCTTATAATAGTTCGCGAACCTAAGGAAGCTCTATATACTTATCTATATAGTTAGGGTAGCTTAGTCCTAAATCGCCTAGATCTTTATAGGGTCCGCCTATATACCTATGCCTATATAGATAATAAAGCCTAGGTACTTAACCCTCTTAACCCTAAATTCGCACTTATCTAAGTTAAGGTAGAGCTTATAAAGTTAAAGGCGCTCTAGGACCCTCTATACTTTCTATATATAGTCCTTATAAGAGCCGCTTATATAGATAAGGATATTATCTATATATACGGAAGCGAACTTATCGAGGAAGTCCTAAAGTACGTTATTAATATAACGCTAGAAGGTAGCGGGCGCTCCTAAGAAGCCGAAGGGCGTTACGAGCTACTTAAATAAGCTATAGCGTATATAGAACGCTATCTTTTACTCGTTACCCTCCGAGATCTATACCTTATAGAACGCTTATTTTATATCTAGCTTTATAAACTACTTCGCCTTTAAAAGGTTATAGAGCGTATCTAAGATTAAGGGTAAAGGGTAGCGGTCCGGCCTTATAATTACGTTTAAAGCCCTATAGTCGTAATAGAACTATATCCCGCCCCTTAGTTTATATATAAATAGGACCGGCGCTCTTACTTTGGAGCTACTTACTTAAATAAAACCCTTATCTAGGAGGTCCCTTAGCGTCTTCTTTAGTACTAGTAGCTCCGCGTATAATATACTATATAGCGGTCTAAATAGTACGGGTAGTTCCTGCCCCTTCTTATCGGTATAGAGTACGATCCTATAGTCTACCCCTAGCTTATATAGGTTAAGCTTATCCGCTTCCTAGGCCTTAAATAGCGGTAGGAGGTCGTAAAAGCGCTCTAGTATCTATTGCTATAGCTTAGAGGGCGACTTTAGCTTCTTTATCTAAAGGGCCTTATCGATATCTACTAGGCTAACTACGTAGACCGCTATATTAGCCGCTGCCCGGCCTTGCCCCCGCTCTACCTATTATATAGTTCCTATAAAGATAGAGGCAAGGACTTCTTATACTAAGCGTAAAGCTTATACGCTTAGTCCTACGCCTATAGAACCGTCGTCGTAGTAGACCTACTATTACGTAGGCCTAAACTATAGCTTCCTTTAATATAGAACTAAGTATAACTTTATATATAATAACTAGGGTTTCCTAAGGATTAAGGGAAACTCTAGTTAAGGGATTATATAGGCTACGATAAGCTTATAGTAACCGTTGACCTTTATAGCTAGCTATATAATACCCTTAATTACTATACCTTCTATTACGCCTAAGGCGCCCTTTACTCGCCTTAGGGCGATCTTTTCTACCGGCACTTATATCTCTCGCGTAAGCGCCTTATTAACTATAGCGTAGCACTAGTAGCCCTCGTCTATAAGGGCGGTAACGGGTAAGGAGTTATTAATTATAACCTATATTAAAGTAAGCTCCTCTTTTATATAGGCGGATAATTCTTTCTTCTCCTTTACTAGTACTAGTAATTAAGGCTCTAGAGCCCGTCTTTACTCTAGAGCTACTCTTTTTCCTCTAGGCCTAGGGGGGCGGAGTCCTCCTTATTTTCTAAGGTAAGGAGCGGTTCTATCTTTGCTACTTAAACCGCTATAGGCCGCTTAGCTAAAAGGAAGGGGCATTTTAATATAAAGTACGTAGATACTCTATAATATAAGTAGCGGCCGTTAGCCTTCTTCTTCCTAATTTCCTTGCTCGTTACCTACTATGCCCGCTACTTAGAGTATAGGGCGGTATAGGGGGTAGTCGACGGCGTCTTCTTACCGCGTCTAGCCCGGTCTATATAGGTAGCCGATATTAGGGTATCCCTATCTATATCGATAGCCGGTTATTTATCTTACGGAGGGGCGGTAATCCTATCGCCGCTATATAGCGTGCGCTTACGGAGCTTCTAGAAACGCGGCGTCTACTTATAGCCTTAAGCTACCTTTATTAACCGGCTTATATACTCGCTATAGTTAGTAGGTATAATTATAGGGATAAGTAGCTCTCGTAAGGCCGGCGTAATCGAATTCTATAGCTATATAAGCTTCGCGCTATCTTCCTATACTATAGTCCCCGCTACCCGTAAGAGCGTCTCTTTAAAATCGGGAAGGAATTCGCTAAAGGTTTATCCGTCTCTCTACTTAAGGGTCTATAGCCTATCTTACGCCTTCTCCCGCTCCTATACGTTGCCGAACGTATATATAAGGTATTAAAAGAAGTCTTATAGGTCGCGTCTGCCCCTAGGGCCGCCCTTATCCTAGAATCCGGAGATCCGCCGTATCTAGGGCTCCGGTAGCGTATAGAAGAGCGAATACTACGCTATATCGCGATAGCTATTTAGGCCCTATTTCTCGTCGGTTATAAACTTTATCTATAGCCGGCTAAGGAAGAAGTAAAAGGACTCCGGCTTACTATCTTAAGTCGGCTAAGGGAGCGGCTTCCTCGTTAGTAGTATCGCCGCTATAACCGGCGTTACGGAGGCCGTAGGGGTTAAAGCCGGTCTCGTAGACGGCTCCCTTAGTATAGCGAGAACCTCGTCCTTCTCGCTAGCCGTCGCGCTTCTAATCGCTTCTAAGATAGCTACGATACTTCCTATCTATCTAGGGAGGGGCGGAGTGCTTCCTTAAGGGGGAGGCGCCCTCTCTAGAGAGATATCTATTAGATCTATTAATTAATAGCTTATACTATTACGGAGTAGGCAAAGGCGTGCGCGTAAGTACCGTCCGTAGGATAATATTAATAAGCTATATAGAGCTCTCCTATACGCGGCTAGCCCGTATATATACGTATAGGATCCGGCCCTCTATATATAACTATATAGCTTAGGCCATAGCCTAAGCTTATAACCTATAATAGTTAAAGACTCTTATACTAAGATATAAGAAGGCCGCTAATATAATATAACTATAGTAAAAGGGAGTACCTATATAGCCCTATATAAGAGGGAGTAGAGCCTTATATACTAAAGTACCGTCCCTTATATTATAGTACTAAGAGCTACTACTATACGCCGATATAAATACTATAAGCTTACCGAAGCTAGCTATATACTATTTTATATACCTCTACTCCTTAGCTATAAGTATTAAAGCCTAACTCTTAGGGCGCGGCCCTTATTAATAATATAGTCTATCTAAGAAGCTTACTTAAGAGGGTATTATATATTATTTACTAATGTTTTTTCCGTGACTAAGCGTATATAGTTTACGCGAGGTATTATAGGACACCTTATAGTCGATAATCTAGGTACCTAGAACGATATCTACTTCCTCTAAGGAAGATACCCCTAACTCCCTAAGGCTCCCCGCGGAAGAAGGAACCTAAAAGCTACCGGGCAAACTCCGGGAAATTACCTAGAATTCCTAGAAACGATAACTAAGCGGATTATACGGATATTTTATAGAGATTTCCCCTAGGGATATATTGCACGGGGAATATACTATAATTTCCTAAGTAATAATAAGTTCTTTAAGGACTATACCGATATTTCCCTAAGAAGTTACTACGAGAATATAGCAGGGAAATTATAGAGAAATACCTATACTTACTTAGGGAAAATACTAGGAAATGCCGCTAAGATACTATACTACTATCGTACGATTATAAGGTTAAGATATTACTCGGTTAAGCCCTAAGTAAGGTCTTACGCTTACTATAGTATATATAGAGGATAGAGAACCTACTAGATTTTAGGCGGGTAGAGAAGAATATAGATAGTTATTACTACTCTTACTTTAACTTATAAGACTAGTAGCTAGTCTATATTTAACGCGCGTAATAACGTATAGTAGCTAGTCTATATAATACGTTTAAAACCTATATATAGTAGCTAGTCTATTTAATTACCTATTAAACCTATACCGGATCTAGGTAGACGGTAAGGTTAATATACTAACCCTATACTAAGGGACTAGTATATAATAAATAGTAGTAATTCTAATTCCCTTAAAAATCTATTCTCTTAAAGGTCTACCTTTAGTAGAACGGAAGATAAAAAATAATAAATAGAATAAGTTAACCTCGACCTATAAACCTTAATATCTTCTTAGGAAGAAAGCTCTTACTCGCGTACTAACGAATACCGGCTTCTTAATCTCTTTTTATAGAGGAAATACTTAGGGAACTCCGGATAGAGGTAGAACTTCGACGTATTAAAGCTTAAGTATTATAGAGCTTCTATTAGCGGTTAGAAAGATACTTATTTCTAGGATATTTCCCGTTAAGTGCCTACGGAAACGGAAGATAGCTAGATCGCCTACCTTAGCGGTAGGAACGACGCCCGGAGGAATTAAGAGTGGAACTTCTATAATACGACTTACTAGCCTACCTAGCCGATCGTTAAAGCTTATAAGAACGAATTAATAACCTAGAATATATTTTAGCGACGAGGTAATATTAGCTATAAGTAACGGAGCCGCACGGAAATCGGCATAGTATAGCTTCCCCCGCCCCGCCTTAACTACCTCTATCGGAAGGATAAAGCCCTAGAAGTTCGCTAAGAAGTTCGCTAAACTACGATAAATAAAATAAGGAAGAACCTCTAAATAATACTACCCTTAGCGGCACGTTCGCGATAATAACCCCGGCAAACTAGCTAGTAAGTCTAATTACGGAGGAAGCTCTTACGAGACTACTAGTAAAAGCTATAGTAAGAGAAACTAGAGATAATACTACCGTAAACCCTCCTCGAGCACCCCTAGTACGTATTAGACTAGAAGACGTAAGGAAGTTTAACCCTACTAGCCCCTTTAATATAACGTTCGACGTCCTTAAAGAAACCGAGAAAACGATTATATATAAAAGCGTCGATCGATTTATCGATTCCTTAAAATAAGTAGCTATCCGCGGACCGGAATACGCTAACGAACTAGTAATACTAATCCCTAGCTTACTCCGCGAAACCGCTATTAAATAGTATTCTAGCGATCTTAGCGAATCCGACTAAGCTATACTTTATACCCCGGACTAAGGATATACCGCCTAGTATAATAAACTATAAAAATGCTTCGCTATCTAGCTAGAAGTAGCTTTAAGATCGTTATAAATAGAACGATATATTACCTTAGATATTATAAACGGAGCCGACTTCCGTAGATAGATATTAAAGCTCCGCTAAAAAGCGAAAGTAGCACTATACTTAGAAGAGCACCTTACTATACTAGTCTATTAACGACTAGACGTATTACTATAAGAATTATTCCGCCGACCTACCGGTCTAGAATTATTCGATACCTAGATTAACGACTACGAGTAACTTATCCTATAGTTAGAAACTAAGCTAACGGTCGGGTCGTAGGGGAAGATAAGTAACGTAGTAAAAGGACGCGTATAAGGCGGGTTACGCGAAACTAAGAATAAGACTATAGTAAACCCTACCCTATCTATAGCTAAACTAACCGGCTAGAAACCCTAGGAATAAGGATAATTCTAATAGAAAGGAAATACGATAACTATATCGGGATAGAATAATCTATGCTAGATAAACGGGGGCCTAGTACTAAACTAGTTAACTAGTCCCTAAACTAGACTACGGCCTTAGGATTCGAAACTAAAGGAGGGCTCTCGGGAAAACCTAATTATTATTAACCTCGCCCGTTAGCTTTAAGCGGCACTAACCGACGACTAAGGCGGGATCTATCTTTCCTAGGAAATGTAATACTAGATCTTATTTACCTAGGATAAAGGGCTAGAAGATAGTAATACTACCGCCGACGTAGGAGAAGAAACTAAAGAAATAGAAGACGAGATTCTATTCGTTCCCGATATAATAGAACTAGAACCTACGGGACCGAGCCGTTCGCCTAGAATACTAAGGAACTAGCTAACTATAAGAGCGGCGCTATAAACCGAAATATTAGATCTATCGAGGCCGTCTTAGTTTACGTACGCTTAGATATCTATCTTTAGAACTAAAGGCCCGGACTAGCTATTAAACGTATATATAGACTCTAGTATAGCCCGCTCTATAATTAAGGAAGACTAGCTTAACTACTTTAACGATATAACCCTTAACTAAACCTAGTAGGTCCTACTATCTAGTATAGGGAAAAGCTAAACTAAGGGTTAGGCGACCTTAATAATAAATATCCTAGGGAAATAGGGAATAGGATTTAAGGTTAGATAATTTACTATCGGCGCCTAGGTAGTTTAGACCCTATCCGTAGGATTATTACTTAGATAAGATTTCTCGGTACTAAATAAAGTCGATATCCTAAATTCTAAGGGAATAATATCTATCGGCTTATACGGTAACTTAATAGTTATAGCTCGCTCGACCTAATAGGGCTACGCGATCTATCGTCGGGTTACGTGCTAAGCCGACGTCGACGTCCCTATATATAGTATAGAACGCTTACTAGCGTAGATTAAGGACGTATTAAGGGATCGTAACCTAGTATTCTTTCTAAGAGACCTATCCTTAGCCTATAACCTAATCCGAGGTATAACCCTAGTTATAGCGGTTAATACTACCGCTCGCCGCGTTAGATTTAAGAAAGGATAGTACTTAAGAATATTAATAGACCTTAGTAACGAAATATAGTTCTTATAGATCGACCTACCTAAGGAAACCCTAGCTAAGGTAACTCCGACTAAAGAGCCGGCCGTACGGAAAACCATAGAACGTAGCAACCTATACTAGGTTACTAACCTATTAGTAGAAACCCTAGAGGAAGGGAGCCCTAAGTCCGCTAAAGGGGAACTCCCTTTATAGACGTATAGATAGACTCCGAACTATAAGATTAGGATTTTACGAGACTATAGCCTCCCGGAAATAACTACTCTAGAGGACGTTAAAATCTATAATTAAGACCCCGCGTTTATAGAAAAGATCTAATATACTATCGCTTCCTTCCCGACCTTATAAAAGGACTAGGGTACTATTAAGGTCTACCTAGACTACTATATACGCATTCTGCTAATAGAAAATTAGCACCTACGTAAACTAGTATCTAGGGCTTACCCGCTTAGCTAGAAGGATAAGGCCTTAATTGACTAGACTTACGAGGACCTATACTAAAAGGGGCGCATAGAATAGGCTATAGAGGCAACCCTATTCGCTTGCCCTATATTCGTGGTTTAGAGAACTATATACGGTAACGAAAAGGGCTAAATAGTAGTAGACCTACGCGCTCTTAATAGCGTAGCTATCCTAGACGCCTACCTAATACCGCTTTAAGGAGATATAATCTAGAAGCTATAGGGGAAACGCTTTATTTCCGCTATAGACGCTCGGTCTTTCTTTTATTAGTTCCTCGTCTATAAGGAGTATTAGGAAAGGTTTACGGTAATTAGCTATAGAGGCTTAGAATAACTAACGGTGGCCTTAATAGGATATAAGAACTTACCTATATACGTCTAAAGATTTATAGACTAAATCCTCTAAGAATATATAGAATATTCCTCTAGGTATATCGATAATATCGTAATATACTTAGATATAGAAGACGACTATATTCGTTACCTTTAGGCTATCTTTTAACTCTTCGTAGACTATAACCTAGCCCTAGCTAGATCGAAATTATTCCTAGGCTACCTATCTATCGAATTATTAGGATTTCGAGTCGATAGCATTAGCTTAATAAATACTAAAGAATAAGTATAAGTATTACGGGACGTAGAGTTTCTAAATACCCTATAAGTACTAGAAAAATAGCTCGGCTTAGTTAACTAGCTACGGTACCTAGTAGCTTACTTCTCTTAGAGGGTAGAGGCGCTTTAGGTTTAGAAAACGGCGATGCTTAAGGAAGTATAGGATAGTTAAGCGCTGCTTAAAGGACCGGTAAGGAATAGATATACCTCTAAGACAACGTACTAACCCTCCTTAGTAGAGGAGTAGGCCTTCTAAGATATTATAAACGCTTTTACGGAACTAATATAGCTATACTATTTCGACCTACGACGGCTATTATTCCTATAAATCGACGCTAGCCGCGAGCTAGGCTTTACGGTAGTAGCCTTCTACCTTGTACCGGGGGTAGACTAGAACCTAGGAAGGACCCCGCCCTAGACGAGCATCTAGCTAATCCTTTACCTTAGTAAACGCCTAACCGGCGAAGAACCTAGATATTAGCCTATAAAACTTAAAGTTGCTTATCTTTCCTAAGCTTATTAGAAGCTCCGGTCGTATATTATCTCTACCTTACTACTAAAGGTCGTCGTACTAACTAACTATACCGCTATAAGCGTAATCCTAAAGTAAATATCGTTATTTACTATTAGTATAAAGACGAATAATCGGCTCGTGCTCGCGTTATAGTACCTTAGCTAGTTTCCCTTAGAGGTCTACTATATTCCTAGAACCGTAAATATCCTTACCGATATACTATCTCGACTACTATCTATAATACCTAGGAAATATAAACCTAGGGAATTAGACCGCGTCTAGGAAGATAAAGCGCTAGTTAAATATATATACGCGGTTATAGAATCCTTTATTTAACCTAACCTACGCTAGAAGATCTAAGAAGTATACGCGGAAGAACCTAGGTAGGCCGGTATACTAAAGTAGCTTAGAAGTAATAAGTCCTAGGTCGGTCTCCTATTCGTTAAGCGGAATAGGTTACTTTACCTAGTTAAGTCCGAAGGTCGTTACTAGCTCTATATCCCTACTACCTACGCCGAGGAAATTATCGCCGACGACTATATATATAAATTCTACCCTAGATAGCGAAGGATATAGAAGGAATTATCCTCTACGTTCGCTATTACTAGCCTTAAGAAACTTATCGACGGCTTTATCGATAAGTATAACGCCTATTATAGGAACTAAACCGACTAGTTAAAGGCCCCCGGCGAGTTAGTTCCGATTATATCCCCGGCCTTACCTTTCTATATAATTACTATAGATTTCGTTATAGGACTCCTAGACGTCCCTATAGACCGAACTCTATAGATACTACCTATCGGGGTCTACTATAATATACTACTAATTGTAACTAATAAGTTCTCGAAAATAAGGCTCCTTATCTTAGGCTATGACTAGTTTACTATAGAAGACTAAGCTAAGGCACTATTTACTAAGTTAATACGCTATAACTAAGGGATTCCTACTTAGATTATCTCCGACCGGGACCCTAAGTTCCTTTTAGCGTTCTAGAAAGGACTATAGATAGCGTATAGATCTAAGTTACTAGTATCTATAGCTTAGTATCCCTAGACTAACGGCTTATTAGAACGACGTAACTAGGTAGTTAAAACCGCGCTCTAATTCTTTACGACCGACTTCCTATCCCGTCGATAGGTCGATATATTACTACTACTTTAATTTACCCTTAATAACTCTTACTCCTTAGTAATCGGTACCTCTCCGAGCGAGCTACTAACTAGGATATAGATAGACGATAGTAGGCGATACCTTAGAGAAGGCCCCCTACGGATAGATAGGGAGATACTCTAGGACTAGGCTAGGATCTCGATCGCTCTAGCCTAGGTAAGAATAAAAAAGTAATATAACGCGAAGTACTAAGCACTAGAGTTTAAGCCTAGAGACTAGGTATAGCTCTAGCTAGGGAAAGGATATAGCGTAGCCGATAAACGGGTAGCAAAGTTAAAGGAACGCTATATAGGACTATTTAAAGTCCTCGAGCGGATCGGCTATTTAGCCTACCGCCTCGACCTAGCCGGATCCCTAAATATCTACGACGTCGTTTCTATCGCGTAGCTATAGCCGGCCGAACGACTAGATGCCCGACCTAGCCCGGAACCTAATACTAACTACTAGGAAGTCGAAAGAATCCTTAACGCTAGAACTTATAGATATAGCCGAGGGACCGCTCGCATAGAATACCTCGTTAGCTAGAAAGGCTAGCTAAGCAGCTATAATTCCTAGGTAGCCGCTAAGGATATTATCGCCGAAGACCTTATCGAAGAATTTACCGCGTAGTAAGGAGCATTATAAGGTCGTATTACCTATACCTAGAAGCTCCGCGCGCGCGCCGTATAATAGTACGAGCCGCCGTAGCTAAGGGAGAAATAACGGTGCGTAGTACGCGCTATTACTATTCGTTCGCCTAGAAGTCTAGGGACGGGTTAACTAGCTAATAAGTATTAATAGGCCGCCCGCGGTAAACGGTAACCTAATTTTATATTTTAGCACCTATATTTATTTTTATTTTAGAAACCCGATTTCCTTATCCTTTTATGCTCCCTTTTCTATACTAAATAGCTCCCCTCTTATACCTACCTTTAAGGTTCCCGCTATCTAAGGCTATAAGTATTATAGTAAGGACCTAGTATTTCGCTAATATTTCTCTAACTAAATCTACCGCTAACCGCCGCGCCTAAGCCTTAAGGGATTCCGCTAAGTAGTCTAATTATATAGGAACGAGGTAGAGCTCCTCCGTAACCTTAAGTCTAATACGGCCGCCTTTACCGAGTAGAAACGGGATAATTATAGTATATATACTAACTACCGCGACCTCCTTACTAAAGAAGGGTACGATCTTAACGTAGGCTTAGTAGAAAACGGTATATACTACGCCCCTCTATCTCTTCCCCTAGCTAAAGCCCGTAATCTACGTAAACGTAACTAGCTATACTTCTCTACGCCTCGTAGCACCGCCGCCTATTATATTATTACTACGACTCCTATAACTACCTAAACTAGTAGAAACGCAACGTTAACTATCCGACTATAGTAGGTCGGCGCTTCCTATCGCCTTATTCTTAGTACTCCGTTACGCGTTTGCTTCGATAACTATACCCTATCGCTATTAAGCTTTAGTAATTTATCTAGCGACTCGCTGCCCTTAGTTTTAAGTATTATAGGGAAAACCCTTAGTACCCCCCGAAACGCCCGCGGGTAGTTTGCCCCGTTATCTAATAAGGACGAGCTTCTTCCCCTATCGCTACGCGACCTAGATAGAGCTATCTTCCCCGATAAAACTAAGAGGATAACTAGCGCCCTCGGAACCGCGTAGATCGCTACTATCTTAGCCGACGTCGTTAATAAGCTCCTATTTAAATAGGTAGCCTCTACGGACGCCGAGATACTTAAGATCGTTGCTACTATTACTAGTACGAAGTACCTCCCCGCCTATTTAAAGATATTTAAGACCGCCGCCGTAGAGGAGCGCGAGGCCTCCGGTATACTAGGAACTTATAAGTTTAGAGAGACCCTTAAGCGTACCCCGGCTAGGACCGGAGGATCTAGTATAGTAGACCTTATATTCGACGAGCTATTAAGGAACCCGTTCGCTAAACGCCTATTCGCTGCCGCCGCGGCCCCGCCTTCTACTCCCTTTAAGCGGGCTAACTTATTCGCCGAGGACTAGGCCCTAATACCGGTCCGATAGAAGCTTAACCCCTTCTAGGTTCTAAGCCGCGGAAAGCCTAGACTATTCCCTATCGTACTTTTCGTAGTATACTACGATAACCCGGGCGATATAGACGGCTATATAGGTATCGTTTACTCTAGGTCGGAAGCGCTAGTCTACGGAGCCCTAGATACGGCCGTAATCTAGGTAAATCTATTCGCCGCTATCTATAAGGAGGCCGACGCCGACCTCTCGCTCGGCTAGTATGCTGCCCTTGCTAGAGTGCCCGCCGGCTTTATCTATCGGGTCGCTTTCGCCGCCTACCTCCTAGATAACTCGCCCGAGCTTGCTATAGTATACTAAAGAGCCGCCCGCGTCGGCCCCCTATATACGCTAGCCGCGGCCCGCCCCTATACGGCTAACGTAATAGCCTATTTTAACTCGTTAGACTAGAAGTTTACTAACGCGTACTTAGGCGGATTCTAGAACCTAGGCCTAACTATATAAGTACTAGTAGTAGCAATCTATAACTAAATTCTAGCCTCTCGCGACGGACTAGCTATAATACTCCTAGTAGAACCGGCCCTAAATAACGCTTATAGCGTGCCTATTTATAGAGCCTCCGATATATAGGATGCCCTAGCTAACGTGCCGGTAGGCCCTAAGGAACTAACGGAGGAGGAAGCTAAGGAGGAGATCCCTTACCCTACCCCTACCCCTACGGCGTAAGATAGTCGGTTACTAGGTTAGCCTCGTAGTATCCCCGGCACTATTCGTTTTATTACCGGCTTAGCTATAGAGCGCCCCTAGTTATAATTAGTTTTCCCTAGTTTAGCTACCTAGCGCCCCCGGTCCTAGTAGTATTTTGCTCCTAGCTTAGCCGCCTCGCGCCCCTAGTATTAGTCGTACTAGGTTACGTTCTAGATAAGAGACGAGTTACTCCTTATACTAACCTTAGAAATCTATATAACTTTACTACGATCCCCTATTAGCGCGACTCCCGCCTAAATACCGCGGGAAACTAATAGGGACGTCGGTTAATTTTTTCGCCCTAGGTATTTATTATAGGATACCTTATAGTCGATAATCTAGGTACCTAGAACGATATCTACTTCCCTTAAGGAAGACACCCCTAACTCCTTAAGGCTCCCCGCGGAAGAAGGAACCTAGAAGCTACCGGGCAAACTCTAGGAAATTACTTAGAATTCCAGGAAACGATAACTAAGCGGATTATATAGATATTTTACGGAGATTTCCCCTAGGGATATATTATATAGGGAATATACTATAATTTCCCGAGTAATAATAAGTTCCTTAGGGACTATACCGATATTTCCCTAAGAAGTTACTATAAGAATATAGCGGGGAAATTATAGAGAAATACCTATGCCTACTTAGGGAAAATACCGGGAAATGCCGCTAAGATACTATACTACTATCGTATAATTATAAGGTTAAGATATTACTTAGTTAAGCCCCGAGTAAGGTCTTACGCTCGCTATAGTATATATAGAGGATAGAGAACCCGCTAGATTTTAGGCGGGCAGAGAAGAATATAGATAGTTATTACTACTCTTACTTTAACTCGTAAGACCGGTAGCTAGTCCGTATTTAACGCGCGTAATAACGTACGGTAGCTAGTCCGTATAATACGTTTAAAACCTACGTATAGTAGCTAGTCCGTTTAATTACCCGTTAGACCCGCACCGGATCTAGGCAAACGGCAAGGTTAACGTACCAGCCCCGTACTAAGGGACTAGTATATAATACGAGGGTTCCGTCCCCTTAGGTATAATATTAAGTATTATTTAAAGGCGCGCCTCTTTAAAAGCTAGGTAGGGGTATAATATAAGGGCTTTTGCCTTATATAGGCCTAGACTAGGGTCTAGGCTAAGTCTATATATAAGCGGCCTCCGCGTATATATAAGCTAGGCCTATACTTCTCTTCTTTTTCCCCTTTATAGATTATTAACCTTCTTTTAATAGACCGTACTTAAGCTTATATATCTACTTACTCTAAAATACTTATAAGTATTAAATAGAGGAGAGAAAGATAATTAAGGTAATATAATAATTACTCTCTTACTATAACTACCGCCCTTATAAGAATTAAATAACTTTACCTTACTTATTTAACCCTTTACTTTTAATTTTACTATTATAAAAATTTTTATATACTTTTTATCTCTCTTTATAAGAAATAGACCCTTTAATAATATACTTTTAAGAGTAAACTTAGTACTCTTATATTAAGCTAGGATAAAAAGCTATAGATAGGTATAAAAGGTATAAATACTTTAAAGTATTACTTATAGAAATATTAAATAGTTATTTATTTTAAGTAAATCTCTTAAAATTATATAAATACTTTAAATATCTTATAATATTTATATATATAATAAGAAGTTTATTTATATTTTTTATACCTTAACTAGCTAAATATATATTCTTTATAGGTTTAACTTTATTTTACTTAAATAATATATAAGATTATTATAGAAAGCTAGTTTATTAACTAAGGAAAAAAGACTATAAAATACTTACTTTAATACTATTATACTATAAAATTAAAATATATATATATTTCTTTTAACTATATTATACCTCTTAGTATAAAGCTATTCCTAATAAAAGTCCTTAATTTTAGTATTCTTAGTAATAGGTAACCTACGGAATTACTAGCGTGCGCGATTATCTATACCTTTTATATCTATCCACGACCTTTCGGCCCAACTTAGTACTCTCGCACTATCAAGTTGGCCCGCAGAGGCGTCCCATCGAAGGGCCAGCCAACGGGTACACCTTCTGCGCTTGTCCACGGCATTTTCGGCACGGCTTAGAGCTCTCGCACTACGTTGGCCCCACAAGGGCGTAGCCCAGCGGGTGGACCTACGATGCGTAAGGACTTATAATTGCTAGCTACATTTAGCATCGCCTGTGTTAACCGGCACACAGGTTGGCTAACCGGCACACAAAAGGGTAATGTGGCTAGTGAAGGCGCAGCGCCGATACCGCACAATTAAGTGCGCATGATATTCCCCGCGCCTACATAACAGACTGCTCTTTACGCACACATACCGGTATCATCAGTTAATAACTTCGTTAGAAGTGAAGCTATTCCAACCACGATTTTTCCCCTAGCTGCCGGGGGACAAGGTGGAAGCGGCCGTCTAGGACGAAGGAGACGCCTAGCAGAATTCACATATAAAGGCCTCTTCTCAAGACAGACGTATATAACGCCGCTTGGGCGCCGCCAGGGCTCCTAATACACTTTTCGCGATAACCTCACTTTTTTCGTAGTATTATAACTGCATACGGCAGGCGCAGGGAATATGCGCACCTAATTGTGCGGTATCGGCGCTGCGCCTTGACCAGCCACTGCCCTATTTTTTTTATGTGCCGGTTAGCCAAACCTGTGTGCCGGTTAACACGGCCATTTAGCATGCATTCCAGGAGCATTTGCTACAGTGAGTAACTCAAGATATCTTCTAGTGCTTACCCTGACTGGCAAAGGAGGCTGGAGAAGAGCCTGCATGCCAAAAGACTCCGCTTTATACCCGCCAGGTTCGCTATAAAACCAGGCTCACCACTATAAAACAAGGCTCACTACTGGCTCGCCAATATAAAAAGGTCTTAGATGAAACTCGTGACATCACTTAAAGTAGATAATATAATTCTATATTTTTCAATATCGACGACTGCCGTATAGGCATAGACGTTATGACCGGTATGGTTAGCCTTGAAGTAGCTATAGTATATATTTGACCGCTTTAACCCGCTCCCCAGAATCTGATAATGCAGCTGCAACTTGGATCTTTACACTTATTCACTATGCTCTACAGTATTGTTGCCGGGTACCTTGCTCTGGGGTCGAGTTTACACGCCGTTGCGGCGGACCCCTATACCATTACCGGTATCAAGACTCAATCCAACAATATTCCTATCCGGCGCAACATCAATGACCTTGCCTCTGAAGCTGGACCTCAATGGTGCGAGCGTAGAGTCCACTCCTTCGCATATATGCACTCTTGTCTTACACGTCGATAGGGATCTATATATCCAGGCGCTTGCGTCGATGCAGAAAGTCGACTCTGCCGATCCGTTATCCTTTTTCCAAGTTGGCGGTATAGACTCTCTATTGGATAGTCGCTCTATAAAGTGATATACTTACTCTTCACCATTAGGAATTCATGGAGAACCAGCCTATGAGTGGAATAATACGGGTCAGAGACTTAATGATGACGACGGCTGGTCAGGTTACTGCCCCCATGGGGTACGCACTTTCATAACACGCCGCTAGGGAAAGGACTTAACTAATATCTAAAAAATAAACTAGGAAGGGATTTTTATGTCTTGGCACCGACCCTACCTTCTGCTCCATGAGGTTTGTTTCTTGTTTTACCTCTTAAGGGGAAACGCCTCTAACGTATTCAAATAGCAAGTCCTTGTCAAACACGCTCGCAAAATTGCAGCAGAATATACGGGGAGCAAACGAAAGAGGTATATAAAAGCTGCGGCATTGCTCCGAACCCCGTTCTGGGACTGGGCCGATATCCCCCATGTTCCCAACTCAACTGTCCCGGGGACCATGACCATCAACACGCCCCGAGGCCGCAAGGAAGTCCGCAACCCTCTAGCGAGATACTCCTTTCCCCAGGACGCCCTTGATGGCAATTTCGGTACCTTCCAGCCTGATCCTAACAAGAAGATTACACGCTGCCCGCCTCCCCAGAATTACCCGGAAACAGCGAATCAGAACCTGGAGGCAATCAACTTGCGGGAGTCTGTGGTACGTATAAACGGTCATTTTACCATTAGATGAACTACTTCTGATCTATTTAGTACCACGCCTTCGTCTTCTCCAAGACGTTTGAGGACTTTGGCACTACTATGGGATCTGGAACTAGCGTTGAACAGGCGCATAACCACGTACATAACTCTGCAGCTTGCGGAGAGCAGCTTCTAGACCTTGCATATTCAGCCTTTGATCCTCTTTTGTGAGCTTCTTATGCCTAATTTAATCTTGCGCGAATATCTAAGCTAATATCAAATCTCCACAGTATGCTACATCACGCCAACATCGATCGGCTTTGGGCCCTTTGGCAGGCCGCGCACCCAGACATGCCTGGCCTATCTATCTCTTACCCTGGCGGGGAGCGATTTACAACCCCTGCGG
This sequence comes from Hirsutella rhossiliensis, assembly GCF_020360975.1. Taxonomy (NCBI): domain Eukaryota; kingdom Fungi; phylum Ascomycota; class Sordariomycetes; order Hypocreales; family Ophiocordycipitaceae; genus Hirsutella; species Hirsutella rhossiliensis. The sequence goes on from NW_025408670.1 coordinate 3,945,398, forward strand.
GCACCACGATCGGGCCCAACTCCCCGCTGGCCCCCTTTTATAGAAAGGGCTGGCACCAGCATACGTCCAACTCTGTGCTGTCCACCCACAAATACGGATACACGTATGAGGGCGCCGAGAAGAAGACCCAGCATTTGGACCAGAAGCGACAGTATAGAGATGGTGACGATCAGTCTGAGTCCACTATGTCTGATACGTTGACGGGCTACTCGGAGAAGCATAAGCGACGAGCCGTAGCCTTTATCAACAAGCTCTACTCGAGCAGGGACCACGATAAAGAGAGGATCGTCTATCAGGCTCACATTAGGTACAGGGTCGAGGATCTCGAGCGGCCAGCAAGAGTCAAGGTGTACTTCTGCAACTCGTACGTGGGCTACTTTGTTGCTCTTAAACACCCGAAGCGAGGACCCTCCGCGGCAACTATTCACCTCAACAGGGCACTCGAGGCCTGCGCCCGCGCCGGCATCAAGCCTAGCCAGTATAGAAACGAAATCAGCGCTTCTATTCATACGGTATGCGCCTAGCGTGCCCTCTACTAGTGATGAAACGATGCTAAAGAGTTCGTGTTGTATCTATAGCATAGCGGCAAAGATATCCCTATTTCTAGGGTTAGGAGCATGAAGCTGGAATTAGAACGATTTGACGAGATTCCTGCCAAGTCGAAGGGCGAGTTTCCCACGATCCTCAATCGGCGCGTGACCCCGGGCAAGCTTAAGGAGTACCAGCCACGTAAACAGTCTCAAGCTGCACACCATATCGACTACAAGGAGTAATATGGCGCTTTAGGGTTCGCTGGGTATACGCATTCTTCTAAGGTTACCGGGACTCTGGGGCACGATCGAGGGGGCGACCCTGTTCCTACCCCGTATAGGCATCTAGAAGACACGTTTGTCTCAAACTAGTGGCTGCTCATCTACCTAGCATGAGGAGGAGCTGCATTGGAACGAGTACGACGAGCGGGCGCATCCCACTGCACGCATGTACTAGGTACTATCTTGACTCACAATAGACATCATCTTAAGAGAAGAGTAATCAGGCCAGTTATCGTGCGAGTTAGATCGTTTTCTAAACCCAAGGTGTCTGCCGGCATATACAGTAACCAGACAAAAAGACCAGTCAAGTCCTCTACTACGCCCCGGTATAGAAGAAGGAAGAAGGAGCTAAAAGGAGATATAGAGAGGAGGGTAAGAGTAAGAGGGGAAGTAGAATTAGCGATAGCTTCCTATAAAGGTAGCGAGAGATAAGATAGATATGCTAGTAATAGCTAGAATAAAAGGGAGAAACTAGTAAAAGGTTTAGTAGTTAAGAGGATATTAGTAGCTTCTTTAAGTAGGATCTTCTTTATTAATTAAGATATTAAAGGGATATAAAGAAGGGCGTTAGATAAAGGAAAGAAGAATAATTAAAGTAATATAATAATTACTCCCTTATTATAATTATTGCCCTTATAATAACTAAATAACTTTACCTTACTTATCCGACCCCTTCCTTTTAATTTTACCTTTATATATTTTATATATACTTCTTATATTTCTCTTTATAAGAGTTATAAGCCTAGGAGGAATAGAATTCCTATATCTTTTAGCTACTATAAAAGGCGCCCTTCTTATATCCCTCGTAGTACCCTTTACCCCTCTTACTAAAGAAGCTAATTTTTAACTAACTTTTTTACTTTTCTTTTATAATAATATTAAAAAACGATTCCTCTACTACCTTAATAGTCTATAGAACGATTTTAATAGAACCCTAAGATTAAGATAAGTAGGTAAAGGAGCTATAAGCTTAAGTAAATAAGACTATTTATAATTTAATATTCTTTAATAAGTAGGACCCTCTTAAGCCCCCTCTTTATCCTAGGGTAATAGAATTTATAAAGGGAGCTACCCTTTTTTTTCGAGCTAATAATAGTATAGTAAAGAGCTTTTTCTACTACCTTAAGTAACTATAAGAAAGGAGTAACCTAGGGGCCCTAGGGCCCTTAAGGGGGAAAATTACCGCGTAGGAGGAACTAGACTAGCCTTTCCTTTATCTTTGCCTTTATAGCTACCCTTTCCTTAATTAGTTATAAGCCCCCGAGCTTTATAGCTAGCTAGGACTATTAATAGGGGCCTAGGCCCTTATTAGCCTCGTTATAGCCCTAGAGGCTATATATAAGTAGTAATATATATATAAAAAGTAACTATAAGACTTCTTATAAGGAATACCTTTATAAAATAAAGTAATTAACTACTATATATATAGCTATAATAGAATCCGCTAATACTATAAAGCTAATATCTTTTTAAGAGGAAGAGACTCTTAAGTAATAGCTTTTAAAGCTCGAGACTTTAATAGCTCCTTTAAAGAGCTATATAACTAACTAGATTAGGAAGACCTATATAGCCTACCTAGGAGCCTTTTTAACTAGGAACCTACTAGCTTCTTTATAGCTAGCTAAGTAAGAAGAGATCCTTAAGAAAGCTAACTAATACTTCTTAATAAAAGCTCTTTTTAGATAGTAGCTATAGGATATATTTATACTAATAAAGCTTATAAGTAATAGTTACTTAGCTATCTTTTAAAAAGCTAGCTAAGAACTAAATAAAGAGGCTATTAAAGTATAATCGTAAGTAGTCTTATTTCTTTATAGCTAGTACTTAACTTAAACGGTACGACCTATTGCCCCTTTTACTACTATAGCCCTTACTATTACGGCCCCCGCTACTACTACTATTATACCTCTAGCTCCTCCTCTATTAAGAGCCTTAACCTTATCTTTAACTATAGCTGCTACCCTAGCCCTAGCACCGCCTACTACTTTAGGCCCGGCCCCGGTAGTCCGTTTAGTCTAGCTAGTCCCTTAATAAACCTATTAGTCCGTTAGCTAAAAAATTAAGGAACTAGTTAAAATAGAACCCCTTTATTAAAATTAATAATAACGTATAAAAAGGGGGGGTTTTTAGGCCGACCTTTTAAATAGGGATATAGATTCCTAATAGAAACTAAGATATAATTATCGCGAAGCGTAGCTTAATTTTATAGTTCTTAGAGATATCCCGTAGTAAGAGGGACTAAGGAAGCTAAAAAATAAGTATTAAGGAAGGAGCTAAAAGGAAGTATAGAGAGGAGGGTAGGGGTAAGAGGGGAAGTAAAAGTAGCGATAGCTTCTTATAAAGGTAGCGAGAGATAAGATAGATATACTAGTAATAGCTAGAAAGGAGGGGAAAAACTAGTAAAAAGCTTAGTAGTTAAAAGGATATTAATAGCTTCTTTAAGTAGGATCTTCTTTATTAATTAAGATATTAAATAGGTATAAAGAGGGGCGTTAGATAAAGGAAAGAAGGAGAATTAAGGCATTATAATAATCGCTCCCTTACTATAATTACTGCCCCTATAAGAATTAAATATCTCTGCCTTACCTATCTAACCCCTTACTTTTACTTTTACCTTTATATATTTTATATATACTTCTTATATCTCTATACGCGAGACTTATAGTATAATTAAGGACGAAATATAAGCTTAGTATAGCTTATTACCTATAAATAGGTAGATAAATAAAACGACTTAACTAAACGCTTAAATAATATTTACGATACTATATTAGCTATAAATAAATCGATTAAGTTAAATAGCTACTAATAGCATAACTAGCTTATAATAGCTTAGTTATAGAAATAACTAAGCTCTTACTAGTATATACTAATTATAAATATAACTAAGAAGTATTTAAGGTTACTCGATAAAGACTATAAATAAAATAAGTAATACTATAAGTAGATTAAGTATAAAAATTATATAAAGAAATATAATAAGAACTTTAATTTATTAGAGAACGAATATCTACTTACTATAATAAGAAAAGATTATAAGGACTAATCTTTTAAGAGGGAAATATAGTCTACCTTATATAATAAAATATTAAAATAAAATAACTAAGTAATAAATTAGATTTTAAGAAACTTAGACCGTTTAAGGCTAAGAAAACTATTTTAAAAGTTAACTATAAACTTTCGCTACTAATAATAATATAAATATACTTAATACTTTATATCTTATTATTAAAACTAGCGCTATAAAACGCTAAACTATAGGAAAGAATTAAAGTTAATAATAATTAAAAATAAGAGAATAAATACTAAATATAAGAAGGGACTTAGTATAAGACTAGTTAGCTTACTTCTAGGTAGTAATAGGCGCTTACTATATAACCTTAGTCTACTAAGTAAAAGTAAAGGTATAGGTGCCCTTAATCGACCTCTACTTAAACTAAAGAATAACGGATACTATTTAAATATTAAAGGATTTAAGGCTCTTAAGCTAAATTTAACGCGTATTTAACGCGGTCGCGGGCATACTTAAGAGGAAGCGACGCTAGAAAGAGAGTAGGCCCTTAGCGGCGCTACTACCTAGTAGGCCCCCCCTCGCGGAGAAGATAAAGGGGGTCTAGAGCTAAATAGGATCGGATAACCTCCTAGATAAAGCTAAGTTACTTAAAAGGCTAAATAAGAAATAGGCCGCTTAATAAAACGCTAAGGAAGACGCGATCTAATAATACTAAACTAACCTCTACCCCGCTAACTTCCTACTATAGTTTAATAAGGCGATAACGCTAGACCGTTATAAGGGCCTCCTTAAGTATATTAGTATAGTAATTACTTAGATATATATAGGAAAGATTAGGCTTAATAACTTCCTTATTAACTAATAGGTCCTTAGTATAGTCTTACTAATATATACCTATAAATAAGAACGGGATACTATTTACTATATAATAATTAACTATCTATTAATAGTAAAAGTAAAAGAGTCCCTTTTAATATTAGCTTAGGACGTAAGTATTATAAGAGCGGGCCTTTAAAGGAAAAAGATAGCGGCGCCGCTAGTATAATAGTTCCTTTACTTAGGTAGGCTCTATTAGTTTAACTTAGCTTAAAGGCTATATATAGATATACTAAATAATAAGACTAGGGTCGCGCTAAAGATAGAGCGGCCCTAACTAAGACTACCTTAGCTAACTACTTTTCTTATTAAGGCAACCTAAGAAAGAGAGAGGACTTATAATAATAGGACTATAGTATTAACTAAACTAAACCTAAACTAAGTATAAACCTTACTGCTTAAACTATAAACTAAATAAAACTAATAAGACCTAACTAAGCTAGCCTTAATAGCTATAAAATAAGACCTACTATTAAAGACTATAATTAAATAAGACCTAACTTAAAACTAAACTAAGATAGAGCTAATAACTAGCCCTTAAACTATAACCTTAGCTTAACTTATTAATAGTAATATCTACCTTACTATTATAGCGGGAATAATAAGACCCTCTTAAGGTAGTATATAGGGTATAAAAGGGAGTAACCTAAGACTTATAAGGAGTATAAGGACTACTACCGCTATAAGAAGCCTAATAATAACTAGCTAAGCTTAACCTTAAACCTAAACTAAAGCTAGCTTAGATAGCTAGCTTATAAGATAGAGTAATAACTAAGGTCTATATTAAGGTAGGACCTATACTAGCGGCGGCGCGGAGGCGTTTACTATAGCCTATACTATAACCCTAGATCTAATCGAGGTTAAGACTACGATAATCTTAGCTAAGACTAAACTATAATAGCTATAAAGACGCTACTAGATAAAGTTAGGAGCGTTAGTAGGGTTAGTAGGCGATATAAAATAAGGATGCTTTAAGGCGGGCTTAGTAATAAGAGAACTACTAGGCTATAGCTTAGCGTTAAAGCTAATAAAGGGTAACGTAGTAGGATCTTATACTAGCTTTAAGATATCCGCGGGTATAAGGATAGTAGCGGACCCCTTAGCCTTAGCCTTAGATAGAGACTTAGATATAATAGCCGCCTTACCTTTCCTTTTACCTTTACCCTTTCCTTTATTAAAAGGGGCTAGGGCTAGACTAAGCTTAGTAAGATTAAAACTATTATCCTTACTATTATAGTTATTACTAGCGATAAGATAGAAATAGTTAGTAAGATCGTTAACTATTATAAGAGTCTTTTAAGTAATTAAAAGTAACTTAAGCTTAACCTAAGCTAAGGTCTTAATAGTATCGCTAAACTTACTTAGGTACTTCTCTAAGAACTTATATATATAGTAGGTATTATCTATAAAATAAGTAAAAGCTAAGGTAAGCGTCTTAATATTCTTAGCGACTATAGCTAAACTAAGGGCGGACTTACTTAATACGCCCTTACCTTTAATAGTAAGGGCCTTTTAACTAGCGCGAATATAAGTTTTTAAAGTAATATAGTAAAGGCGCTCTTATACTAAGCCCTTAATAAGGGAAGGGCTATTAACCTTAGACTAAGCCTAGTAAAAGGTATACGCGGCCTTCTTACCTTTAAAGGTAATTTAAAATACTAATTAGTACTAAACTTAAACTATACTATAATAAAATAAAGTTACTTACTTAGTAATAAGACTAGTTAAAGTTAGCGTAAGTAATATACGCTTTAGCTTTTATAGCTAATAAAGTTAGTAAAAAGTATTAAAAGTAAGACTAACCTAAGATAGAACTAAGACTAATACTTATAAGACTAGTTTTAATAGCTAGTAAAGGACTTATAGGTAAGCTTACTAATAAAGCGCCCGATATATATAAAATATAAGATAGAGCGCTTTAACCTTACTATAGTAGTAACTTTCTTATATAAAAAGGGCTTTAAAGGAAGCGAGTAGCTACTACTTAAGTTAGCTTCTTAGTTAGATATTATAAGGCAACGGCGAATAATCTAAATATAGTATTAAAAAGACTTAAAGATATAGAAATAAGGTAAGTAAGGAATCTAAGCCTATAAAAGAGATAACTAATAAAGAGGTAAGAGGAGGTAAGAACGAAACTAAGGGGGGAGGGTAAGTATATATATATACGAGCTAAGCGCGCGTAATTAGTAGCTATATAATAGATAGTAAATATAGGCCGCCGCGCCCTTAATTAGTAAATCGCGTAGCTAGATAAGAACCGATTTTCGATTAATAGAGCTAGCTAACTAAATTTTAATTAGCCGGCCCTACCTAGGAGCGACCTATATTAGCGCCCGGCCTAGTAACCGGATATTACCTACCCTACTAACTAACTAACTAATAGACTAATAGGCCGACGCGGCCTTAGCTATATAGTAGCGATATAGGAGCTATAGTAAATAGAGGCGCCTATAAGTCGGGCCATTAAAGAGAGACTACTACCTATAACCCTAGGCCTAAGCTAGCGAGCCTAGGCCGCGGTCGCTTAGGATAGTAGCGGCTATAGCCTAAGAGGGCCTACGCTAAAATATAAATACGCGGGAAAAGCCCTTAGTAGCTAGCGTAAATTTCCTATATACTACTACTATAACCTTATTTAAGGCGGACCTATATAAAAAGAGGGGAGGGGTTTCCCTTAAGTACTTTAGTTTTTCCCTTCTATTTAATATTAAAGTTTTAGATACTTTTAGCTAGGTCCCTAGTATAATCTTAATAATAATATTAATAGTAATAACTAGATATAAGAAAATAAAGTTAGTAATAAGAATACCTTATTAAGTAAAAGGGATATAAACTAAAGGAAAATACCTAGGAACTACTTAAGTACTTAACTTACTATAGCTTTTTACTTCGATAATTTTACTAAAAGGTTTAAAAAGGATTAAAAGACTAAGATCTATAAACTCCTTATTAATATTAAATAAAAACTAATTTACCTTATTAAGAACGCTTAATAATTATAATTTATTTACTACTTAATACTTATATATATTAAGTATAGGTAAAACGCTATCCTTAGTATTTACTTCTTAGATACTATAACGAAATAACTTAGAACTCTTTTCTTTTATATAATTCTAAATCTTTTAGATATAAGCTAAACGATTAATAGCGATAAATATTTATAACTAAAGGTTTATAAGCTATACTTAAAGCTTTAATAAGGCTTCCTTAGTTTCCTATTCTTTAAAATATAGCCTATATTACTCTACTAATAATTTAGTTATTAAAAGAAATATATTAGCTACTATATATAAAAAGAATTAAAAGATACCTATAAAAAGAAGCTACTAAAATACTATTATAATAAGTATTATATACTAGTCCCTTAGTATAGGCCTAGTATATTAACCTTACTATCTACCTAGATCTAGTATAGGTCTAATAAGTAATTAAACGGACTAGCTACTATATATAATTAAATATATTATATAGACTAGCTACTATACGTTATTACGCGCGTTAAATATAAACTAGCTACTAGTCTTATAAGTTAAAGTAAGAGTAGTAATAACTATTTATATTCTTCTTTACCCGCCTAAGATCTAGCGGGTTCTCTATCCTTTATATATACTATAGCGAGTATAAGACTTTACTTAGGGCTTTAACTAAGTAATATCTTAACCTTATAATCGTACGATAGTAGTATAGTATATTAGCGGTATTTCCTAGTATTTTCCCTAGGTAGGTATAAGTATTTCTTTATAATTTCTATACTATATTTTTATAGTAACTTCTTAAGGAAATATTAATATAGTCCTTAAGAAACTATTATTACTTAGGAAATTATAGTATATTCCCTATATAATATATCCTTAAGGGAAATCTCTATAAAATATTTATATAATCCGCTTAGTTATTATTTCTAGGATTTTAAGGTAATTTCCTAGAGTTTACCTAGTAGCTTCTAGGTTCTTTCTTTCGCGGGGAGCCTTAAGGAGTTAAAGGTAACTTTCTTAAGAAAAGTAGATATCGTTCTAGGTACTTAGATTATCGACTATAGGGTGTCCTATAATAAATACCTAAGGTAAAAGAATTAACTAATATCCTTATCGGTTTCTTATAGTATTTAAGTAGGAGTCGCGCTAATAAGGGATTATAGTAAAGTTATATAGATTTCTAAGGTTAGTATAATAAATAACTTATCTTTTATTTAGAATATAACCTAGTATAACTAATACTAAGGGCGCGAAGTAGCTAAGCTAAGAGTAAAATACTATTAAGACTAAGGGTACTAAGTAGCTAAACTAGGGTAATAAATAAGTAGGGCTAAGGGCGTAGTATAGCTAAGCTAAGGAAAACTAATTATAACTAAGGGCGCTCTATAGCTAAGCTAGTAATAAAACGAATAAGGCTAGGGATACTATAAAGCTAACCTAGTAACTAATTATCTTACGCCGCGGGGGTAAGGGTAAGGTAAGGGATCTCCTCCTTAGCTTCCTCTTTTATTAGTTCCTTAAGGCCTATTAGTATATTAGCTAGGGCATCCTATATATTAAAGGCTCTATAGATAGGTACGCTATAGGCGTTATTTAAGGCTAGTTCTACTAAGAGTATTATAGCTAGTCTATCGTAAGAGGCTAGAATTTAATTATAGATTACTACTACTAGTACTTATATAGTTAGGCCTAGGTTTTAGAATCCGCTTAAGTATACGTTAATAAACTTTTAGTTTAACGAGTTAAAATAAGCTATTATATTAGCTATATAAGGGTAGGCCGCGGCTAGTATATATAGGGGGCTAACGTAGGCAGCCCTCTAGTATACTATAGTAAGCTTAGGCGAGTTATCTAAGAGGTAAGCGGCGAAAGTAAACTAATAAATAAAGCTAGCGGGTACTCTAGTAAAGGCGGCGTACTAGCCGAGTAAGAGGTCGGCGTCGGCCTCTTTATAGATAGCGGCGAATAGATTTACCTAGATTATAGCCGCGTTTAAAGCTCTATAAACTAGCGCTTCCGACCTAGAGTAAACGATACTTATATAGCTATCTATATCGCCTAGGTTATCGTAGTATACTATAAAAGGTATAATAGGGAATAGTCTAGGCTTTTCGCGGCTTAGAACCTAAAAGGGGTTAAGCTTTTATTAGACCGGTATTAAGGCCTATTCCTTAGCGAATAAGTTAGCCCGCTTAAAGGGAGTAAAGGGCGGGGCCGCGGCGGTAGCGAGTAAGCGTTTAGCGAACGGGTTCCTTAATAGCTCGTCGAATATAAGGTCTACTATACTAGATCCTTTAGTCTTAGCCGGGGTACGCTTAAGGGTCTCTTTAAACTTATAAGTTCCTAGTATATTAAAGGCCTTACGCTCTTTTATAGTAGCGGCCTTAAATATCTTTAGATAGGTAGGGAGGTACTTTATATTAGTAACGGTAGCGACGATCTTAAGTATCTCGGCGTTTATAAAGGCTACCTATTTAAATAGGAGCTTATTAATAATATTAGCTAAGATAGTAGCGATCTACGCGGTTCTAAGGGCGCTAGTTATTATCTTAGTTTTATTAGGGAAGATAGCTCTATCTAAGTCGCGTAGTAATAAAGGAAGAAGCTCGTCTTTATTAAATAATAAGGTAAACTACCCGCGGGCGTTTTAAGGGGTACTAAGGGTTTTCCCTATAATACTTAAAACTTAGGGTAGCGAGTCGCTAGATAAATTACTAAAGCTTAATAGCGATAGGGTATAGTCGTCAAAGTAAATACGTAATAGAGTACTAAGAATAAGGTAATAAGAAGCGCCGACTTACTATAGTTAGATAGTTAATATCGCGTTTCTATTAATTTAAGTAGTTATAGGAGTTATAGTAGTAATATAATAAGCGGCGATACTATAAGGCATAGAGAAGTATAGCTAGTTATATTTACCTAGATTATAGGCTTTAGCTAAGGGAAGAGATAGAGGGGCGTAGTATATATCGTTTTCTACTAAGCTTATATCGAGATTATACCTTTCTTTAGTAAGGAGGTTATAGTAGTTAGTATATATATTATAATTATCCTATTTCTACTTAGTAAATACGGCCGTATTAAACTTAAAGTTATAGAGGAGCTCCGCTTTATTCTTATATAATTAAACTACTTAATAGAATCCCTTAAAGCTTAGGCGTAGTAGTCGGCGCTAGATTTAGTTAAAGAAATACTAGCGAAATACTAGGTCCTTACTATAATACCTATAGCCTTAGATAGTAGGAACCTTAAATATAGGTATAAGAAGGGCGCGGTTTAGTATAAAAAAGGAAGTATAAAAGAATAGGAAAATTAAGTTCTTAAAATAAAAATAAATATAGGTATTAAAATATAAAATTAGGTTACCGTTTACTATAGGCAGCCTATTAATACTTATTAGCTAGTTAACTTATCCCTAGACTTTTAGGAGAATAAATAGTAATAGCGCGTACTATATACTATTATTTCTCTCTTAGCTATAGTAGCTTATACTATTATATATCGCGCGCGTAAAGCTTCTAGGTATAGGTAATACGACCTTATAATACTCCTTACTATATAGTAAATTTTTTAATAAGGTCTTTAGCGATAATATCCTTAGTAGCTACCTAGGAACTATAGCTACTTAGCTAGCCTTTTTAGCTAATAAGGTATTTTATATAAGCGGTCCCTTAGCTATATCTATAAGTTCTAGAGTTAAGGATTCTTTTAACTTCCTAGTAGTTAGTATTAGGTTCTAGGCTAGGTTAAGCGTCTAGTTATTCGGCCGGCTATAGCTACGCGATAGAAATAATATTATAGATATTTAAGGACCTAGCTAGGTCGAGGTAGTAGGCTAGATAGCTAATCCGCTTAAGGACTTTAAACGGTCTTATATAGCGTTCCTTTAACTTTACTACCTATTTATTAGCTATACTATACCTTTTTCCTAGCTAGAGCTATACTTAGTCTCTAGGCTTAAACTTTAGTACTTAGTACTTTACGTTATACTACTTTTTTATTCCTACTTAAGCTAGAGTAATTAAGATCCTAGCCTAGTCTTAGAGTATCTCCCTATTTATCTATAAGGGGCCTTCTTTAAGGTATCGCTTACTATTATCTATCTATATCCTAGTTAGTAGCTCGCTTAAAAAGGTACCGATTACTAAGAAGTAAGAGTTATTAAGGGTAAATTAAAGTAGTAGTAATATATTAACCTATTAATAAGATAGGAAGTTAGTCGTTAAGAACTAAAGCGCGGTTTTAACTACTTAGTTATATTATTTTAATAAGCCGTTGGTCTAAGAATACTAAGCTATAGATACTATCGCACGGAGGATGAGCAAGTGGGCATAAAGATCAGGGACTGGAAGACTCTTGATTCTGCTATCTAAGGTGGGAAAGAGGCGAGATCTTTATAGACTGCCTGAATATGAGAATGGAAGGGAATGGTAGTGAATGGAAGCATCTGATCAGATCATCTGGAAGCCACTGATGCGTTGATGATGCCTCCTAGAAGTTTCTGTGGGGAAATGTGGAAACGGACTGTGCGAATAGGGGGTCAGACTGTTGGAGGCTGATATCCTATGTGTGACATACCCCCCCAGGTTGTGCTGGCTAGTGGGCAGTGCAAACTGAAGAAAGAAACTAGATCCCTAGCAACGTAGAGTCTGATACCAAGGAACCATTGTAATTCCCCTTGGTCTGTCATCGCGTACTTCCTCTTGAGGGCTGCAACCATCTCATCAGCTGCGTCCTCGTTTTCCTTGCGATAGAGGAAAACAATATCGTCAACGAAGAAGAAAACAGTGAGCCAGTCGTTCTGGAAGATGCAGGGTTCGTCGGGACACTGTGTAAGACCAAGCTCTCTGAATGCAGCAGTGAGTTCCTTCTGCCAAAGAAGAGGGGACCGTCGGAGGCCATAGAGGGCTCGCATGAGGCGAAGAGCCCATCCCTGTCTGTAGTATCCGTCTGGGAAGGCTACATAGACCTCCTCCTCGTCTTCTAAGAGGGCGTTTGTGAAGGCATTAACTGCGTCGAGCTGTCGGGTCTCAAGGTCGAATTTGGCGGTGATGGCCATGAGAATCCGGAAAGAACGTCCTGCAAGGGTTGCTGCATAGGTGTCCTTGTCACCTAGCTGTTGAAGATCTCCTCGAACACAAAGACGGGCTTTGAACTTTGTAAGAAAGCCATGCTTGTCGAACTTATACTTAAAGACCCAGGTAAGTGGCAAAGCTTGCCCGTGACCTGGTCTCTGGGGACCGCTCTGAAGGTTCCTCTCTGTTGGAGTGCTTTCCACTCGGCGTGGGCTCCTTCTCTGAACTGAGGACCAAATCTGTGGGTGCGAAGTTCCTTATACGTCGTAGGTTCGGGAGGAAGGTGTCGTCTGTGAAGTTTTTCTTCTCTGCCGAGAAAGAAAGAGCTGTGGAATTGACCCTTAGTGTTGGTCGAAAAAGCACTGAGCTTGCGAGGCTTTGGAGTGCGGGCTGAGCGCCGTGGCTGAGAGTCACTCGGACCGGGGTCCGGTGTCGGATATGGGTGCTGAATGTCATGAAACTCATCCTGATCATCCGAGTCCTCATGATCAGATGGTTCGGGTTGTACCACAATCGTGGTGGCGTCTCCTTGGTCTGAGGTTGAGGGAGATTGCTCAACGGGGTCAGGTTCAGGTTCATCGATTTGAGTGGGGATTTCCTCGTAATCCGACTCGTCCTCGATGTGGGCTGGAAGCTGTACTTCCACGCGCTGTGGGATAGGTTCTGGTGGCTGATCATTTCCGTCATAGAAGATGCTTTCATTGAAGGTCACATCTCGGACCCTTCGGACTTCTGATGTGGACGGAATCCAGATCCTGAAAATGTTCGTGGAATCATATCCAACGAGATAACCGATTTCTGTGTGAGGTCGGTCTTTAGGTCCTTCTTCTGTCTGTTCTGAAGGGCCTGGGGTGTCAAGGGATAGGCTCTGCAGCCGTATGCCTTGAGAAACGTGATGTCAGGCTGGTCTTGCTGGTAGCCTATGTCTCTGTTGTTGTCTCGCAGCCACTGATGAAGCAGCTGGAAAGGCGTTCGGAAGCTGTGGTTCTGCATGGGCGATCTGTTGTGCAAAAACACTGCTGCTTTCCAAGTCTCTGGCCAAAGATCAGATGGTAAATTGGCATCAATTCCCATTGTTCTGGCCTGGGCAGATATTACCCCCAGATCGCTCTGCAGAGCCGTTTTGAGCAGGAGTGTAAGGGCAGAAGGTTCATCTTGAATCCCCTTTTCCTCGATCCAGCTCTCATACGCACTCTGAAGAGAACGATCGTTATCACGGTGGATAATGCAAATATTGAGATTCCATTGGCGTTGAATCATTGCCTCATGGTTTCTCAAAGCAGTCATAACGGACCCTTGTGTCGCGTCATTCAGAAGGTAGATGAAGATCATGCTTGTAAATTCATCTTTGATAAGAAGAACAGCTTCCTTGCCGTTGAATGAGGTGTTCATACTGAAGATATCAACGTAGATTCTCCAGAATGGTCTGGGGCTCGGTTTTGAGGGGTTCGGCGAGAGACGACCTTCTTTCCCTTCCCAAGGGAACACGCGGTGCAATCGATGGTAACTGGGCCTTTGATCTTCGAACCCGTCGTGTTCTCAACAAGACGCTCTAGGGCTTGAGCGTTCAAGTGGCCTAGGCGCTTATGCCAAAGCGTAGCATCTGCTGTTTTCACTGCGCGAGGTGCAGATGAAGATGTGAAGTTGGAGGCGTGAGAGTCCTCCTTAATCGGGTTGAACTCGATGACCGGTTGACGAAAGCGGCGTTTCGTATGAAATATAATCTGATCGTCTTTAGAGACGCGTCCAGATAGTGGATTCCAGTTGTATCCCTTCGCAAGAAAGCGGTCGAGGATGCGATGTTGGTGTGGAATTTTGGCACGAAGGCAACTTCGTTGAGCTGAAAAAGTCCTCCTTCTTCAAGCTTCATACGGACTGTGCCGTAGCCAAGGATCTGAAGTTGACTATCGCCTGCAAAGAGCTCTTTTGGCTCTGCAAGGGCGGTGTAGTCAAGAAAACGGGATCGGTTGTTGCAAATGTGTGTGTCTGATCCGGAATCAAGGATAAAGGAGTCATACAGCGGGTAGACTGCCTTTCCCGTCGAGAAACTGGTTGATGGAGGTGTTGAGGAGGCGGTGTGTTGTCAGGAGCTGGTAGAAGACCGGCAAACGCTGTGCCTTTAACGGAGGAGTCGGACGATTTCTCCATTTCCTTCTTCTTGAAGTCTTGTGCTTTCTCCGTCATCTTCTTTGCCCATGGATTGAGTCGAGGATTTCCTTGATCTTCTTCTCAACCTTCTGATCAGGAGTCCAGCCATCAGGCCGAGCTGATTTGATGAGATAGAAGCAATCTACGAAGCGGTGATATTCTCCGCAGACACACATAGGAACACCATCAGCGTTCTTGCTTGAAGACCACTTAGGCTTGTCCTCTTTCCTCTCCGATTTCTCTCCTTGCCTTGGAAGGCAGCTCGAATGATCCTTTGCTGTTGTTGGCGGCCTTGATTCGGTGAGCTCGTTCAAAGATCTCACTGATCTTAATGCCGTCCGGGAAGTCGGTCTTCCACTCAGGCTTGCCGAATACGGCCTCGTCTTCCATTTTGTTGACCCAATAGTCTGTGAATGGGGCGTTGATGGACGAAACAGCCTGTAGGAAATCTTGGGTAGGGCGAAGGTCCTGGACATCAGGAAGCCCTAATTGCTTTGCCTCAGTGAGGACTTTCTGCCATTGGGTGACCCAAGCTTCGATCTTGGTCCTGTTTGGCGACTGAAGGGTGGAACGATAACGCTGAACAACTTCCTCTCGAGTGCCCAGTCGGTTGGGGCCACACGAGCCTGAAGCAAGGCAAGTTGCTTTGCAACGTCGTGTTCCTCGGCAATGGTGCTGTAGTAGTTGCCGATGGTCTTGACGATGTGTTGTTGAAGGCTGGCGAGTGCCTTCACTTGATCCCTATACCCTTGAAGCTTCGAGCGGTATTGGGTGTGGAGGAATTCGAGACGGCGAAATTCCTCCGAGGTCAGATCCACGAGATCAGATGCTTCGTGGTTGATTTGTCGGAATGTTGGTTCAACTGGCTGCTGAAGAACCGGCTTACCCTCCTTGACGGCAGGGTCCAGAAAGTCCCAAAGACTGTGGGACGTGGCGAATTTCTTGATGATAGAAATCCATTGTTTCCAGTCGCAAGGGCCGTTGAGCACGGTGCCCTTGGAAGAGCCATCAAGATCTAGAGCTGAGCTCATTGTGGAAGCTATTCTGCGCAGCGGAGTGAACAAGAATAAGATACCCAGTCAGTGGCAGACCGGGCTCATAACTATCGCACGGAGGATGAGCAAGTGGGCATAAAGATCAGGGACTGGAAGACTCTTGATTCTGCTATCTAAGGTGGGAAAGAGGCGAGATCTTTATAGACTGCCTGAATATGAGAATGGAAGGGAATGGTAGTGAATGGAAGCATCTGATCAGATCATCTGGAAGCCACTGATGCGTTGATGATGCCTCCTAGAAGTTTCTGTGGGGAAATGTGGAAACGGACTGTGCGAATAGGGGGTCAGACTGTTGGAGGCTGATATCCTATGTGTGACAGATACTAATAACTTAAACCTATACGCTATCTATAGTTCTTTCTAGAACGCTAAAAGGAACTTAGGGTCTTAGTTAAAGATAATCTAAGTAGGAATCCCTTAATTATAGCGTATTAACTTAGTAAATAGTACCTTAGCTTAGTCTTCCGCGGTAAACTAATTATAGCTTAGGATAAGAAGCTTTATTTTTAAGAACTTATTAGTTACTATTAGTAGTATATTATAATAGACTTAGATAGGTAGTATCTATAGAGTTTAGTCTATAAGGATATCTAAGAGTCCTATAACGAAATCTATAGTAATTATATAGAAAGGTAAGGCTAGGGACGTAATTAAAACTAACTCGCTAAGGGCCTTTAACTAGTTAGTTTAGTTCTTATAGTAAGTATTATACTTATCGATAAAGCTATCGATAAGTTTCTTAAGGCTAGTAATAGTAAATATAAAAGATAACTCCTTTTATATCTTTCGCCGTCTAAGGTAAAATTTATATATATAGTTATTAGCGATAATTTCCTTAGTATAGATAGTAGGGATATAAAGCCGATAACGACCTTTAAACTTAACTAAGTAGAGTAACCTATTCCGCTAAATAAATAGGAGACCGACCTAAGACTTATCGTTTCTAAGCTACTTTAGTATACTAGCCTACTTAGGTTCTTCTATATATACTCCTTAAATCTTTTAGTATAGGTTAGGTTAAATAAAGGATTTTATAACTATATATATATATTCGACTAGCGCTTTATTTTCCTAGACGCGGTCTAATTTCCTAGGTTTATATTTCCTAGGTATTATAGATAGTAGTTAAGATAGTATATTAGTAAGGATATTTATAGTTCTAGGAATATAGTAGACCTTTAAGGGAAACTAGCTAAGGTACTATAAAGTAAGTATAAGCTAATTATTAGTCTTTATACTAGTAGTAAATAGTAATATTTACTTTAGGATTATACTTATAGCGGCGTAGTTAGTTAGTATAACGACCTTTAATAGTAAGGTAGAGATAATATATAACCGGAGCTTTTAATATACCTAAGAAAGATAAGCGACTTTAAGTTTAGTAGGCTAGTATTTAGGTTCTCTACTAATTAGGCGTTTACTAAGGTAAAGGATTAGCTAGATACTTATTTAAGGTAGGGTCCTTCCTAGGTTCTAGTCTACCCCCGGTATAAGGTAGAAGGCTACTATTATAAAGCCTAGCTTATAGCTAGCGTCGATTTATAGGAATAATAGCTATTATAAGTTAAAATAGTATAGCTATATTAGTTCTATAAAAGCGTTTATAATATCTTAGAAGGCCTATTCCTCTACTAAGGAAGGTTAGTACGTTACTTTAGAGGTATATTTATTCCTTACCGATCCTTTAAGTAGCGCTTAACTATCTTATACTTCCTTAAGTATCGCCGTTTTCTAAACCTAGAGCGCCTCTACCCTCTAAGAAAAGTAAGCTACTAAGTACTATAGCTAGTTAACTAAGCTAAGCTACTTTTCTAGTACTTATAAGGTATTTAGAAACTCTATATCTTATAATACCTATACTTATTCTTTAGTATTTATTAGGCCGATACTATTAACTTAAAATCCTAATAGTTTTATAGATAGGTAGCCTAGGAATAATTTCGATCTAGCTAGGGCTAGGTTATAGTCTATAAAGAGTTAAAAGATAGTTTAAAGGTAATAAATATAGTTATCTTTTATATTTAAGTATATTATAATATTATCGATATACTTAAAGGAATATTCTATATATTCCTAAAGGATTTAGTCTATAAATCTTTAAACGTATATAGGTAAGTTCTTATATCCTATTAAGGCTACTATTAGTCGTTCTAAGCCTCTATAACTAATTACTATAAACCTTTCCCGATACTCCTTATAAATAAGGAACTAATAAAAGAAAGACTAAGCGTTTACGGCGGAAATAAAACGTTTCCCTTATAGCTTTTAGATTATATCTCCTTAAAGCGGTATTAAGTAAGCGTCTAAGATAGCTACGCTATTAAGAGCGCGTAGGTCTATTACTATTTAGCCCTTTTCGTTACTATATATAGTTCTTTAAACTATAAATATAGGGCAAGCGAATAAGGTTGCTTTTATAGCCTATTTTATACGCCCTTTTTAGTATAGGTCCTTATAAGTCTAGTCGATTAATACCTTATCCTTTTAGCTAAGCGGGTAAGCCCTAGACGCTAGTTTATATAGGTGCTAATTTTCTATTAGCGGAATATATATATAGTAGTCTAGGTAGACCTTAATAGTACCTTAGTCCTTCTATAGGGTTAGGAAAGAGGCGACCGTATATTAGATCTTTCTTATAAACGTAAGGTCCTAATTATAGATTTTAACGTTCTCTAAAATAGTTATTTCTAAGAGGCTATAGTCTCGTAAAATCCTAATCTTATAGTTTAGAGTTTATTTATATATCTATAAAAGGAGTTCTCCTTTAATAGACTTAGGGCTCCCTTCTTTTAGGGTTTCTACTAATAGGTTAGTAACCTAGTATAGGTCGCTATATTTTATAGTTTTCTATATAGCCGACTCTTTAGTCGGAGTTACCCTAGCTAGGGTTTCCTTAGGTAGGTCGATCTATAAAAACTATATTTCGTTACTAAGGTCTACTAGTACTCCTAAGTACTATCCTTTCTTAAATTTAATATAGCGAGCGGTAGTATTAACCGCTATAACTAGTATTATACCTTAGATTAAGTTATAAGCTAATAATAGGTCTCTTAGAAAGAATACTAGGTTATAATCCCTTAGTATATCTTTAATCTATACTAGTAGGCGTTCTATCTTATATATAAGGACGTTAACGTTAGCTTAGTATATAACTTAACGATAGATCGCGTAGCCTTATTAAGTTAAGTAAGCTATAACTATTAGGTTACTATATAAGCTAATAGATATTATTCCCTTAGAATTTAAGATATCGACTTTATTCAATACTAAGAAATCTTATCTAAGTAATAATCCTATAAATAGGGTCTAGACTACCTAGGCGCCGATAGTAAATTATCTAACCTTAAATCTTATTTCTTATTTCCTTAGGATATTTATTATTAAGGTCGCTTAACCCTTAGTTTAGCTTTTCCTTATACTATATAGTAGGACCTACTAGGTTATATTAAGGGTTATATTATTAAAGTAGTTAAGCTAGTCTTCCTTAATTATAAAGCGGGCTATACTAGAGTCTATATATACGTTTAATAGCTAGTCCGGGCCTTTAGTTTTAAAGATAGATATCTAAGCGTATATAAAATAAGATAGCTTCGATAGATCTAATATTTCAGTTTATAGCGCTACTCTTATAGTTAGCTAGTTCCTTAGTATTTTAAGCGAACGGCTTAGTCTTATAGGTTCTACTTTTATTATATCGGGAATAAATAAGATCTTATCTTTTATTTCTTTAGTTTCTTCTCCTACGTCGGCGGTAGTATTACTATCTTCTAGCCCTTTATCTTAGGTAAATAGGATCTAGTTTTATATTTCCTAAGAAAGATAGATCCTACCCTAGTCGTTAGTTAGTGCCGCTTAAAGCTAACGGGCGAGGTTAATAACGATTAGGTTTTCCTAAGAGCCCTCCTTTAGTTTTAAATCCTAAGGCTATAGTCTAGTTTAAGGACTAGTTAATTAGTTTAGTACTAAGCCTACGTTTACCTACTATAGATTATTCTATCTTAATATAGTTATTATATTTCCTTTCTATTAAAATTATCCTCGTTCCTAGGGTTTTTAAGCGGTTAGTTTAGCTATAAATAAGGTAAAGTTTACTATAGTCTTATTCTTAGTTTTATATAACCTACCTTATATATATCCTTTTACTATATTACTTATTTTCCCCTATAACCTAACCGTTAGCTTAGTTTCTAACTATAGGATAAGTTACTTATAGTTATTAATCTAAGTATTAAATAATTCTAGACTAGTAGGTCGGCGGAATAATTCTTATAGTAATACGTTTAGTTATTAATAGACTAGTATAGTAAGGTGCTCTTTTAAGTATAATACTACTTTTGCTTTTTAGCGGAGCTTTAATATCTATCTATAGAAGTCGGCTCTATTTATAATATCTAAGGTAGTAATCGTTCTATTTATAATAATCTTAAAGCTACTTCTAGCTAGATAGTAAAGCGTTTTTATAGTTTAGTATACTAAGCGGTATATCCTTAGTTTAAGGTATAAAGTATAGCTTAGTTAGATTTACTAAGATCGCTAGAATACTATTTAATAGCGGTTCTATAAAGTAAGCTAAGGATTAGTATTACTAGTTTATTAGTATATTCCGGTCCGCGGATAGCTACCTATTTTAGGGAATTAATAAATCTATCGATACTTCTATATATAATCGTTTTCTTAGTTTCTTCGAGGACGTTAAACGTTATATTAAAGGGGCTAGCGGGGTTAAACTTCCCTATATCTTTTAGTTTAATATATACTAGGGGTGCTTAAGGAGGGTTTATAGTAGTATTATCCTTAGTTTCTCTTACTATAACTTTTACTAGTAGTCTTATAAGAGCTTCTTTTATAATTAGACTTACTAGCTAGTTCGCTAAGGTTATTATCGCGAACGTACTACTAAGGGTAGTATTATTTAAAGGTTCTTTCTTATTTTATTTATCGTAGTTTAGTAAACTTCTTAGCGAACTTCTAGGGCTTTATCTTTTTAATAGAGGTAGTTAAGGTAAGGCGGGGAAAGCTATACTATACCGATTTCTATATAGCTTTATTACTTATAGCTAATATTACTTTATCGCTAGAACGTATTCTAGGTTATTAATTTATTCTTATAGGCTTTAACGATTAGCTAGGTAGGCTAGTAAGTTATATTATAGAAGTTCCGCTCTTAATTCCTCTAGGCGTTATTCCTACCGCTAGGATAGGCGATCTAGCTATCTTCCGTTTCTATAAGTACTTAACGGGAAATATCCTAGAAATAGGTATCTTTCTAACCGCTAATAAAAGCTCTATAATACTTAAGCTTTAATACGTTAAAGTTCTACCTCTATCTAAAGTTCCCTAAGTATTTCTTTTATAAAAAGAGATTAAGAAGCTAGTATTTATTAGTATATAAGTAGGAGCTTTTTTCCTAAGAAGATATTAGGGTTTATAGGTCGAGGTTAACTTATCCCTTTCCCTATTCTTTCTCTTTTATTCTACTAAATATAGACTTTAAGAGAATAGATAGTTAAGGGAATTAAAATTACTACTATTTATTATATACTAGTCCCTTAGTATAAGGCTAGTATATTAACCTTACTATCTACCTAGATCTAGTATAGGTCTAATAAGTAACTAAATAAACTAGCTACTATACGTAATTAAATATATTATATAGACTAGCTACTATATATTATTACGCGCGTTAAATATAAACTAGCTACTGGTTTTATAAGTTAAAGTAAGAGTAGTAATAACTATCTATATTCTTTTCTACCCGCTTAAGATCTAGTAAGTTCTCTATCCTCTATATATACTATAATAAGCGTAAGACCTTACTTAGGGCTTTAACTAAGTAATATCTTAAACTTATAATTATACGATAGTAGTACGGTATATTAGTAGTATTTCTTAGTATTTTCCCTAAGTAAGTATAGGTATTTCTCTATAATTTCCCCGCTATATTCTTATAGTAACTTCTTAGGGAAATATTAATATAGTCCTTAAGGAACTATTATTACTTAGGAAATTATAGTATATTCCCTATATAATATATCCCTAGGGGAAATCTCTATAAAATATCTATATAATCCGCTTAGTTATTATTTCTAGGATTTCTAGGTGATTTCCCGGAGTTTACCTAGTAGCTTCTAGGTTCCTTCTTCTATAAGGAGCCTTAAGGAGTTAGGGGTAACTTCCTTAAGGAAAGTAGATATCGTTCTAGGTACCTAGATTATCGACTATAGGGTATCCTATAATAATAAGGATAACTACTAGTAATATAATTATTATAGCGTAAAGAGTTTTTAGCTATTTAATAATTTATTTTCTTTACCTTAAAGTATTAAGTATATAGTATATTAATAGGATCTCTACTTAAGTTAATATATTTAGTAAGAGTAGCACGCTTAGAGGCTTTTTAGGAACGACTTTTTAATATATAACTAAATATACTATTAGTAGTATATCCTAAAAGAATAAAGAAATAAGGAATAATATACTTATATATAACGTAATAAGGATATATTTATATATAGCGGCTAAGGTAGCTATAGTAGGTCTTATAAATAAGACTAAAAGGAAGGGAGATATCGTATTATAACTATAGCTACTAAGCCGCTAACGGTCGACCGTTATTAAGTATATAATACGGTTTAATAGATAAATAGTTAGTATAACTATCTAATAAATATAAGATCGAGGGGATTATAGAGATCTAAGTAATATAGGATTAATAAGATTACTACGCTCTATATAATCTAATATTAAGGATTATAGCTATTTACTTTTACTCCTTTAAATAGATAGCTCTCTAGCTTTTAATATAATTATTACGATCTTTATTATAATCTTATCTTTAATTCCGATTACTTAATTACCTAGTTATAGTCTATAGTCTATAACCTCTAACTTATTTACTAACGTAATATACTTATTATTACTTCGACCACGCCCTATTATATCTATTAATATAAACCCCTCGATAGGTTTATCCCTTAAGAATAACACCGGTCGTTATAACTAGCCCTTTCTTTATAAGTAGCTAATAAAGACTAAAAGGGTCCTTTAAGTAAGGGCCTTATATATAGCGTATTATATATATATAATAAAAGGTAATAAATTAACTAAGCTACCTAGCTTATTAATTAACTATACTTATTAACTATACTATATACTTATTAACTATACTATATACTTATTAACTATACTATATACTTATTAACTATACTATATACTTATTAACTATTTAAGTAATGCCTAGACTCTTATATATAGCTACCCTTTCCTTAATTAGTTATAAGCCCCTAAGCTCTATAGCTAGCTAGGACTATTAATAGGGGCCTAGGCCCTTATTAGCCTTACTATAGCCCTAGAGGCTCTATATAAGTAATAAAAAAAAGCCTACGCCTTTATATACTCCGTAATACCTTTTTCCTAAATAGTTATAAGCCCCTAGGCTCTATAGCTAGCTAGGACTACTAATAGGGGCCTAGGCCCTTATTAGCCTCGCTATAGCCTTAGAGGCTATATGCGAGTAATAAGATAAAAAAAAGGCACCTCTTAGTTTTCGGAAAAGACGTTGTAGTGGGCGGCGAAGAAGAGCCGTAATTTGCTGCCGGTTTGCTTTTTAGTGTTGCGGTCCAACACGCCGGAGAGCTTCCCAGCCTTGCTTTTTCCAGCATACATAGCGTGTTAGTTACCTCGAAGGACGGCCCGGGAGCGAATAGAGATTAGATCACGGCGACAGGAAATACTAGAAATGAAGTGGAGGATAGGAACGGCCCTGCCCTGGGATATCCCCTTTGAGCTAGAGAGCTCTTGGGGGCATAGCCGGCCCGGCCCCGGAGAGCCTGCAGGACTGTCAGACGAGAGTGCTGAAGGAGGTGAGAAAGGCCCAGGCTGAAACACAGCCCGGCATTCTGATGGAAAGGCCGCCGTGCGATTCAAGCCCGGGATGGGACCTGCTGGCAAAACAAGTGTTGCGTCCGTCGACGCTCGAACCATGTTTTATCAAAATGCTTAGCACCGATCAATCCAAAACATATTGACTATGTTTGCAGGGCACAAAAACAGAGCACACGCCGCCCCGGTCAAGTGCGCCAACCAGGTGCGGGATGCTGTGGTTACGGAGCAGAAGCGCCTCTGAAAGGCGCTTCCGCCGCGAGACAAAAGTATAAGCCCCTCGTCCGGGGACGGCCGGAGCACGCTCGGAGGCCAGGATCGGCAGAAAAATGCCGACATGCCCCTCCTTGCTTGACCCCAGGCGAATGGCATCCCCCTTCCCCTGGGATGATAATACAGAGCTAGGCGCGAAGCGGAACCGAGAGTGGCGCGGCTGGGAAAGGTGCCTTGGTACGAATTAGGGCCTCCACAACGCCCAGCCTTTTCCTCTCTCGGAATTAATTGAACGGCTAGTATCCGTGAAGGTCAGAAACAGCTGCGTAGGGCACTCTCAGCCATTGCCTCCCTTAGCTTTCACTCACATCCTCTTCGTGACAGAACAGGGTCAACAACAAGTCGACGACGTCTTGGAATGCGCAGGCCAAGGGTGAGACTACCAAGTACGTGTATGGGACAGGTCCGTCAGCTCGCGGCTGCGCTGATGCAAGCGGCCAACAGCGGCCAGGCATGGTTTCCGGACACTAAACTCGCTGCTCATCGTATGTGTAGGCCGTCGAAGCAGCACCAAATTCCCCATTCTTGTATGCTACGAAGTACCCGTATTCGTACTTGGCATCGATTGCTTCGTACTTCGTGCCGCCGGCCAAGAGCGTCTGGAATTTCCAAGTTAAATACGTGCTTCCCATTTCAGCTAGCCACGAGGCGGTGAGCTTTAAGGTTGCTCGAGTCCGGGGGCCGAAATTCTGGTTCTTGCGGTAATGTGGTTAGTACACGTTAAGTTGCTCGTTCGGGGTATTACGGCCTCAAAGCTGACCTGTTTCTCGTCCGCTCTCCCTCATGTACCTACCTGACACATCAGCCGGGATAACTACTCTGTAAAGCAATATGCATCAAGGACAGCATTGCCAGTAAAAATAAGCCATGGAGCCTATATAAGGTGGCGATGGGCATGTCGTTCGTCACACACTTCTGCTCCACATTCCCGACGGATGCTGACCAAAATGCATGTCCCGACTCTGCTCGCCGTTCTGTCCCTGGTCTCGGCTGCCACTGCCGGTAAGTCGCGTACGAAGAATACTCCGATCAGTTTATCTCGCGGCATACGCATCGTTTTGCCAGCTAAGCAGTCTTCATGCACCAGACCAGTCTGAAGCCGCCGCTGGCAAGCAATGCGGCTGGTTCGGCACTCGTCCCATTTGTAGGGGCAAATGCCCTGACAAATGGCGGCTTTTCGAGCGCAAAAAGCTGGATTGCTTGTCGGGCACCAAGGCCTACTGCTGCCATTGAGAAATGGTGCCACGTATATGGGCGTGCTGCCGCCCGCGCAAGAGGAGGCTGGGTCGGAGGGAAAAGTTTCTCCTGGATGCCATGGGCCGGGGAGGGCGCTCTGAGCACCCTACAATCGCTCTAACAAAGGACCATGATCATGCAGAGTACAAGTGCAAGACAATGAGTGTGATATGAAAGAGCGTGGGGGTACCACTGTTATTTATTATTTATAACAAGAAGATCGCCTTCCTTGGCGCTGCCATTCTGGTGCAAAACGTCTTATGCCCACTTTTCAGTCAGTGGACTGGCATCTCTACCTCTCAATGCAGAGCACCAGAAGCTAGGAGCAAGGCCGCCGTCGGGCCTCGACCGTTCTGGACATCTAACCACTGTCAGTCTTACTTTTCTAAGTTACTTCGTAAGTTAATTAATTAACCAGCTGACAAAACTAGTGTTCTGTTTGCCTCGAAGCGCCAGTGAGCGGCTGGAAATCCACCTCAAGCCACCCCTGTACTCCATAGCCTGCCGGAGCACTTCGTAATGGGGCTGGAGGGCATGTCGCATGGGCTTCTTTTTCGGTACGAGGCAGTGGTGGCGAGCAACCGCTCGGCCGTGGAAGGGATCAGGCGCCCTCGGCAGCAATCCGGTCAATGCACTCTTCGACAGATACACGACCACTCCAGATGCCTCGGAAAACGAGGCTGTTTTTTTCGACTCGTGCCGGTGCCGGCCAAGGACGAAGACTTTGCATTGAACCCGATTGCCGAGGCAGTAGTGCAGAAATCCACCCAGGTAGAGTGCATAGTAGAGACGCTATCGTGCCAAACAAGGTCCACAACGGTGGTGTGAGCAACAAGGCGCTATCAGACAAGCACTCGTGCACTATATGACTTGCTGAAAAGAAAAGAATCCGACGTGCTGGTTCGGCTTCGTTCGGGCCGGCATGATGCGACTGGACAGCTACCTGGACAGAACAGATCGGAGCAGCAAAATCGGCCATATGAGATTATGGACGAGCAGCCGAGACGATCGAGCACTCCCTGTTCCGAGGCAAGAGGTTGAAAATGCCACGGGAAGTCATGCTGTAGGGCTCACGAACAAACGCTGGGCAATTGTCATTCTTCTCGTTGGGAAAGGTCGCATCGGACGACGATACAAGCGGGAGCCAGACGTGGCGGCCGAGCTTGCGGCCAACAAATCCGCCATTGCGACAAAGAGGAGGCTGGCTGGACACGGACCAGCGGCCATACGCAAAGTAGCCTAACTTCTAGCGTGCGACTAAAACCGACAAAATAGAGCCTGAGCCTCGGCTTTGGTAGACAGTGCTTCAGCTGGCGAGGATGGGACGCCGAACACGCGAAGAATTAATGGAAGAGACAACGACGACATTGATCGGCAAGCAACATAGCGACGATCTGTAGGGCTCATGATGTTAACCAGGCACGCAGTACGAAGTATACGTAGGTATAAAGCTACCAAATATGCTGAAGTGCAAACTAGATCATGTCGAGGCCCGGGACATCGCTCCGGGCGAAATACAACAATTCATATATCCAACCGAAGACAAGAGCGGCAAGTGCACAGATCAACTAGGGAGGAGAGCAGTACTGAGATGTCGCCGTGTTTGCCAATGGCTGCTGCCATGATGACTTTGCATCACAGGACAAATGCCCCAGCAAGTTAATCCGTCACATCGCCACCAGGTAGGTGGTCATTGCGATTCCTAGGCTACCGGTATAGGCCAGTGTTTGCATGCGTTCTCCGTTGCGGCTTCCCGTTTCTATATGATTATAATGCCTGCTTCGGTCGACCAATCCTTCTAACGTCTGCCTGACTCAATCGCAACCCCCCAGAATGTAGCTGAAGAGGACGAGCGTATCAAGGAGGCCAAATTCGCGGAGGACAGCGAGGAACCCAAAAAAGATGAAACCAAATGTCATTCGCCCACAGTTAGCGGTCTCACGCTAAGCCCCCTATTGAGTCTCAGCCATGCGCAAGACGTCTGATCACGATGGCAGAACGACAGAGCAGGGCAGAAGGGGCAAAGAGAGGTTAGCTACGGCTGTGCGCATGCAGGTGATAGCTTCTGCTACCGGACCCTCGGGCGGTCCGACTACTAGACCACCGGGGCCCCCCACGAGAGTCTACGGAACTGTCGGCCATACGAGAGACAGCAAGGCTAAAGTTTGGTCGGACGATAGCCGGGCAGACGCCGCAAGCTTTGCCACCGTTTACTGGTGCGGCACATAAAACCTAGCCGCGCAAAAGCCATTGCGGGCGGCATGCTCCAGGATACAGGTTGCTACGGTGAGGCGGCGGCGGACCTTACAAGCACGGAGCCCAGAGCCGCGCATGGCCGGTCCCCACCGTTTGCACTCTGAAGTTGGCATGAAACCTGTCCTTCCTTCATTTGTCCTCTTCCTAGCGAAAACGTGGTCAAGGTATGTCTGCCTCTCGGCTGTGGGAACAATTCCTCGGCATGCTGGCGTCGAATTGCCTCGACTTATTCAAGCTTGCGTTCGCCTTATTGACGAGACACCAGATCAAGCAGTCGCGGTGCCGCCATGCCCAACCATCTCCTCCGAATCCAACATTTCGCCTCTACCAGTAGGTCTCGCATTGTCACAGGGGCCACGATTCTGACTCTTGTCGCAATTGGCTGGTTGTTCCGTCATCTGATATACACATCATGGACGCTGGCCTCTCTCGGCGTCTACTGGAGCAGCACCGCCGACGAGTTCGTCCTCTCTAAGACGCACGACCACTTTGATATTACGTTTGCCGACTATGATGAGAACCAGCTATCGGCTACCCCCTACGATGACCTCGTGCCTCCGATCCTACATCATATCGTCTTCGGCAAGCACGGAAGCCGATGGAGAGATGAGTCGGAAGACGCGATGCGGAGCTGCCTGGACAGGCATCCGGGCTGGCAGTCGCACATCTGGTCGGAAGAGAATGCATCCAAGTTTGTGGCCGAAAAATTCCCCGAGCTCCGGGAAATGTGGGAAAATTACCCGTATCAGATCCAACGAATCGACTCCCTACGATACATGGTCCTCTACGAATACGGAGGGGTGATTCTGGACGTAGACCTCCGGTGTAAGAGAGCTTTGGGCCCGTTGCGGCGGTTCAGCTTCGTCGCGCCTGAGGCTCATCCGACCGGCTTCTCCATCGGCTTCATGATGGCTGCCAAGGGAAACTCCTTTGCCGGCGACATTGTGCGCAGCCTCTCCGTCCATAACCGGCAGTGGCTCGGCCTGCCGTACCCAAGCGTCATGTTCAGCACTGGATGCCACTTCGCGTCTGTCATCCACGCGCTGCAGCCAAACCGGACCGACCTCAAGGTTCTTCCAAAACCGATGCATAGCCTCAACGGACCTTCCTCAACGCCCATCTTTGACCACCTAGGGAGCTCGTCATGGCATTCATACGACGCCCGCCTGATTACCGCACTGGGCAACCAGGCGAACCTGCCGGTTTTCCTAGTCCTGGGAGTTGCGCTGGTGCTGTTTGTTGGACGAAGGGTGATATTACAATGTTTGCGGAAAAGTAAACCGCAATCGGAGGCCGGGGTAAAACATCACTGACGAAGCAGCCCAATATACAACTCTCAAACTCGACGTCGAGTATTATTCCGCTTCCCGTGAATGGTCATGAGCCGTCTGTATGTTAACCTTGGTGCTTCATAGCTCGTGTTTTCCGCCTGTTTAGTAGCTCACACCACATGTAACGTTTCCGGTGTTGGTCCTCAAGCTTTCCCCCGGATTGATTGACGCCTCGTGCCTGTTTTGCCCAGAAATAGCGGAGGGCGGCCGGCTAGCGGCCGAGATAGCCGGACTAGGGAGGGGGGCCTTTGAGGGCAGCGGGTCTACGCGCCTTTCAAGCACAGGGGGCGACTGACTGGGAAAGGGAGAGAGGTCGCCGACCGGCAGAGGGAACATGTGTAGGTAGCTAGATGATTAGTATCTGTACGAAGTAGGCGTATCAGCCAAGTAAATCTAAGTAGACCCTGGTCGAATATGTTGGCTACGAAGTATTAAAACACAGTCCTTGCTTCCCCGCAAGTAAAGCAGCTTGTTGATGCTGCAAGACACGCGGTTGCAAAGCCGCAATCTTTGTATCGCCTCCGCCAACCCGGAGTAGTTGCGAAGTAACTGTCTGTCATTATAAAGCCCCAATTGCGTCAAGACTCTATATATAACTTCTTTTGGCGCCGATCCAGCGGTCCTGAAAGCCCTCCTAGTGCTCCGTAGCGTCCGCTCAACTCGCCTCTTTACCTTTTTATGCTCTTCCCTTTTTGCCACCAAGTTTGAACAGATGAGGCAAGGTCAGGTATAGCCCGATCAAGCAATATTCGTAAGGCGTTTCATTCTCCCTGCCTTTGTCTTGCCGGCGTGTCCCCCTATTCATCGATTCTTTGGGGCCTTTCATCATTTCTGCTCTCAACCGACGACTAATAAAAAAAGGCCTGTAGCCTCAAAGGCAATACTCCATGCCAAGCACACGCATCATGCCACGCAAGACTGGCGACCAAGCCGCCTTCGAGTTCTGCTCCTGGCTTTTGGCCAAGCGCATTCGCCGCCGTACCCTCGTCCGCATCGCTCTCGTCGTCCTCCCCATCCCCATTGTCCTGCAATGGACTCTCGCGTATCTTGTCGGCAGCGACGCTCGACTTCTTCCGCTCGAGCTGCAGCACGCCAAAAGCCTCTTGATTATGACCGCACACCCAGACGACGAGTGCCTCTTCTTTGCCCCCAGCATTCTCAGTGTGCTGGACGGGAGTCCCAACACAAAGGGTGGGCTCCTGGTCATGTCCACTGGTGAGTTTCCCCGGCGTCGGAAGCAATCACCTGTCGCTTCCTACTTTGCACACACGCACTCGCGCTTAGCGGGCGCAGTTCAAGGCTGTGTGACTTACAGCGCTATGTCGCCTGCTTTCTTAGGGGACCATTATGGCATAGGTGCGAAGCGAAGGCAAGAACTCAAGGGATCGTGCGTCGCCCTCGGAATCGATCTGTCGCGGTGTGAGGCGTTGGACCACCCCGACCTTCAGGACAGCCCTAGTGTCTGGTGGGATACCGCCAAAATCCAGAGCATCATCAAAGACTATGTCCGCAAGTGGGACGTTGACGCGGTAAATCTGATCCTCGAACTCGTTTCTGTCGACTGTTGCGCCTGCTAACGCACCATACGGATCATCACATTTGACGAGGGTGGCATCTCCGGGCACGTGAACCACCGTGCCGTGAGCGCTGCTGTCAGGTGAGCTTTCGTTTGCATGTGCTATTCGCTTCATGGTTAACCCTTATGGAAATCGGTTGACCCTCCTCCTCTTTATCAGAGAGTATGTCATGAACGACGGCAAGGCCCCTGCCGCCTACATGCTGGTCACCACGTCGTTAATCCGCAAGTTCACCGCCCTTTTCGACCTGCCGCTCACCGTGCTGCCGTTCACCTGGAGAATTTTCGCTGCCATCTTCTCCCTCTCGACGACAGAGGGTCCTCGCTATAGCAAAAAGGCGCTGGTTGCCAGCACATGGCACCGGTACGCCAGGACGCGGGATGCATTTGCAAGTCACGACAGCCAGTGGTCGTGGGATCGTCATTTATATATGATTCTAAGCAGGTATGTCTGGTTTAACGATTTAAAGAGGATACCAGGGAGGGGGTAGTAGCGTAATTAAAATCTCGATCTTGGTGTCCGGGGAGTGGGTGCGTTGAGGATTAAAATGGCTTCTGGAGGCGCCGACTCTGGCAAACCTCACTCAAAGGACGGTCCATCATTGAGCTCCCGCACCTCCGCCAGGCGTGAAGTTATACCGGTTTAGCCTGGGTCGTAGTTCGCGCATCTGGGCCTCCATTCTGTTGAAACACTCAGGTGTCCGTATACTGGTCTTTTTCTGCGAACTAATCCGCATTCAACGGCCGTGCCCTCGTTCGTCAATTTCCCCAGATGATGAGCATGATGTTGGTGGACCGTTCTGTATACAAGGCATTTAGTCCTTTACGGCCTCAACGCTGACCCTTTTCCTAATCCTAAATATTCAAGACAAAATGTTACTTTGCGATTGAGGTCATGTGTACCAGCTATAATTAGCCCGCAGCTGAATGCCCTCCATGGCGCCCTGTCTCTCTCCCCTCAGGTATAAACGAGGCAGTATATCGTAGCATCGGCCGGCAAACGCTTCCGGCCTGCAGATCAGCAATACTCTAAAGCCACCTTACCGCAATAATAGACGAGTTATTAGTGCACTATAGGGTTAGAGTAAGGGTTAAGAAAGGGAATTTTTTTTATATTATTACTCGTATATAGTAGCGAGGCTAATAAGGGCCTAGGCCCTTATTAGTAGTCCTAGCTAGCTATAGAGCCCGGGGGCTTATAACTAATTAAGGAAAGGGTAGCTATAAAGGCAAAGATAAAGAAAAGGTTAGTCTAGTTCCTCCCGCGCTGTTACGACCACGGTCAGCGGGCCGCAGGAGAGCCGGCCACGTTCACGTGACAAGGCGGCTCGGAACAATAGTCGGGACGAGAAGTCACTCAGGCTTGGCTCACCTAGAGCGTACGTGAGCCAAGTGAGCCTTATATGGATAGATCACCACTTAGGAGCATAGCTCACGAGTGAGCTATAGTAAGCCACGAAGGGGATCACGGCCAGGACCGTGATCTAAGGACAGTCTCTACGGGTATATATAGCCACCTACTTTCACTCCTTTAGACAGATAGCTCTCTAGCTTTTAATATATTATAGATCTTTATTACGATTCTATCTTTAATTCTAATTACCTAGTTATAGTCTACGGTCTATAACCTCCGACTTATTACTAACGTAATATATATATTATTACTTAGACTACGCCTTATTATATCTACTAATATAAACCCCTCGATAGGTTTATCCCTTAGGAATAATACCGGTCGTTATATATTAAAAGCTCTTATTTAGTATAATACCGCGTTACTCTAAGTAATATCGTAACTATTAATATACCTATATAGTAAGCTAGATTAACTAACTCTAGAGCTACTATATCGCCTTAAGATATAATACGCGAAATTATTACCCTTTAATATAAGGTATAGTTACTTAGGAATAAAGGAGGTAATAGATAAGTTAGGGACCTTAGAGAAGTAATTAAACTAAAATAGCTAGGACTATTTAATAGTACTTATAGCACGCTTTAAGACTTTCTTACTTAACTTAAGGCCTACTACCGGTTTTACCTTACTAAACTCTTAGACTTAGTTAAAAAGGTACTTTATATAGGAAATTATTTATTTAGAATAGTAATCGCTTAGTTTAAACCTATTATAAGGGATTTTCTCGATAACTAACTAGCGCGATAAGATAATAAGATAGATAAAGTCTTCATTAGTTTCTAAGGATTTAAAGAAGCTATTATAAAGGTATTTAAAATAACTAATAAAGAATAAGAAGCTAAATAGAAACTCTAAGAACTCCGATAAAGGATCTTAGTATTAGATTATACTACGAAGTTCCGTTAAGTTACCTTAAAGCTTAATTAAGACAATAAACCTCTTATATTATAATTCTACGATAAGCTTAAAAAAGAAGTTAAGGACGAGCTCTATAAGGAAAATCGACCTAATAACCTCTTAGACTATATTACTATAGTAATATAAATTAATAATAGATAGTATACGCGACGCTAAGAAAAGAAATAAGGAAGAGGAAACTAAAACCCTTCTTATAGGAATAACTTTAACTAACGCGCTAACTATAAAAAGAAGCGCGAAACTCTTATTACCTACGCCTATATAACTAACTTAGGTAGGATAAACCTAAATATAATATAGAAAAGTAAAGGAAAGTATTTTAACTATAAGAAACTTAGATATTACTTTAAAGAATATAGATAACCTTATAAGGAGAAGAAAACCTATTAAGTACTAGCCTTAAAAGGTAAGAAATACCTAAACGCTATTAATAAATAGGAACTAAAGTATAAACTCCTTAGTTAGACTATATACTATAACGATAAATATATAGTATACTTAAGCGATAAGAATAGTACCAGATAGTTCCTAAAGCTACTAAAGAAAACCCTTATAATAATATAATAAAGAGATCTTAAAATATAGAAATAAGTTAAATTTATAAAACCGGAATACCTTTATCTTAAAGGAGTCTCTTAAGACTAGATTAAGAAGAACGGTAAACGATTCTAAAAAGATATATAAAATAAAAATTAATAATAATAATAGGTAGTCTATAAATAATATAATAAAGAAGATATAAATATAGCCCTTATACTTATAAAACTTAGATAATAACCTAAGGAGGAATAATAAAGTATCGATAATATAAGCTCTAAAGAATAAGAAATACCTAGAGAAATAAAAGATAAGAACGAACTTATATTACTACCCTTGCTATTAAGGGAGAATACTACGATTAAAGAACACGCTCTATACTTTAAAGAATTTAAAGAAATACTTAAAATTAGAACTTAATAAACGCTTTAAATTCTTATAGAAAACTAATAAGCTATATTAATTTAATATTAACTAGTACTATATAAAGGAGACTACGCTATAGCTATTACTATAGTTAATACCTTTATAGCTCTATAATAAGAATAGTAACTATAAGGAGAATTTAAAGACGATCTATAAATACTACTTACTTATAAGTACTATAAGTATATTTTATAGATATTATACGTTTACCTAGATTATATAATATACTTTTAAATAAAGGCACGATATAACGCCTTCTTAGTTAGGTTTAAGGGATAAGTACTTTTAAAACCCTACTTAAGTATAAAACTAAACTACTAGAAAATCGATTAACGCTACCTAAATAACTAAGTTATATTATTAGAACCTAATTACGGTATACTACTTAAATACCGCGATAATTACGGTTTATTAATAAGATATCTTTTAAAGATATATAAAATCTATAAATACGCTAAAATAAAAGAATAGTATAACGCTACTTACTTTAAGGTATTTAAACCCTTAATCTTTTAAAGACTTATATAATAAGTTAAATATAACGAGGAAGATTATAATAAATATATATACCTAAACTATAGAGTTTATAAATATAAAAAAGCATAGGTATAGTATAAACGATATAATAGTATATTAAAAGATTATTAGTAATATATATAAAGGCTATAGGCTATATTTAACTAAGGAAAAATCGATATAGAAATATTATATAAAAAATAGAAAGATATAGAACGAAAACTTAACCTTTAGTTAAAAATAAATAGAATTATAAAGTATAGTATATAATTAACTATAAAGTAGTATAATATAAACGATATAGCGTTAAGAAATAAGAAATCTTCGATTAGCTATAAGAAATTAGTCTCTTAAGCCCTAATATAATATTATATAATAAAAACGTAAAGAAACGATATT
Organism: Hirsutella rhossiliensis; assembly: GCF_020360975.1. Classification (NCBI taxonomy): domain Eukaryota; kingdom Fungi; phylum Ascomycota; class Sordariomycetes; order Hypocreales; family Ophiocordycipitaceae; genus Hirsutella; species Hirsutella rhossiliensis. The sequence continues at coordinate 3,980,124 of NW_025408670.1, forward strand.
AATAATAAATTAAAGAAGAATACCTAAATAAAATAAATAAGGACTAGGTAAAAAATAAGGTATACTATCTATAAAAGGGCTATAGACTAGCACGATATAATAAGATCTAAGGACCCTATATATAGTAATAGTAAGCTATAGTAACTAAATAGTATTAGATATCTAAATCGTAGGATATTACGCGTATATACTTTTAGACTATAGCGCGATAGGTAATAATATTATACCTAAAGTTATTAATCGTTACTAACTTATATAGAGATATAAGAAAGATCTATATAAACTTATAAATATTAAAAGAGAGGCCTTTAACTATAATAACGGAATTATTAATATAGAGATTAATTACCTTAATATTAATATCTAGGGTTATAATAAATAAGTTAACTTTAATATTATAAATATTAAAGAATATAACCTTATATTAAGGCTTTTATAGCTATAAGAGAGCAATCTCCTAATTAACTAAAAAACTAGCTAGCTATATTAAAACGAAGATATAAGTTTCTAAGACTAGTAGATTTAAAAGAAAGTAAAATTTTACGATAATTTAGCTATTAAATAGGATAAAAGGGATAACTATTTAAGTAAATTATTATAAGCTTTAGTAATATAAACGAAAATAGTAACTAAACTAGCGGATATAATAAAATCGACTAATAAGACCTACGTACTAACTAATATAGCTATATAACTTAGTATCTAATATAAATAAAATAAAGGATATAATATAAAGATTTAAAGAGTTATTACTACTTTAAGGAAAGACCTTAAATAAATTAATAAAGAGCTTAAGTTAAGAGAAACTAGCTCTTAAAAAAAAGAATAAAGCCTATAAGATAAAATAAAAAAATATCCTCTAAGAATACCGGAAATATAATAAACTCTTTAAGGAAGAACTTAAGATAAGGTTACCTAAATATAGTTAATAGGACTATAAAATTTATCTTAAGGATAGAATAACGCTAACGTTTTATAAGATCTATAACTTAAACGAAAAGTAACTATAAACGCTATATAACTACTTTAACGAAAATCTATAAAAGGGATATATATAAACGTTAATATTTAAAGTAGGCTATCTAGTTATATTTATTTTAAAGAAAAATAGTAAGCTATAACTAGTTATTAACTATAGACGCTTAAACGATATTATAATAAAGGACGGAATATTATTACCGCTTATATCGGAACTATAAGATCGACTATATAGTAAAAAATAGTTTATAGCCTTTAACCTTAAAGGCGCTTATAACTTAGTATATATAAAAAAAGGATATAAATAGATAATAGCCTTTAAAATAAAATTTAGACTATTTAAATATCTAGTAGTACTATTTAAACTTATAAATATACTAGCTACCTTTTAATAGATAATTAATAATATCCTATATAAATACTTAGATATCTTTATAGTAGTATACCTAGACGATATCTTAATCTTCTTAGATACCCTAAAAGAATATAAGGAATATATCTATAAGGTACTCCGCGTACTTTAAAATATAAAGTTACTAGTTAAACTAAAGAAAAGTAAGTTCTATATATAGGAAGTAAACTTCCTTAAATATATAATCTTACTAAGAGAGATATAAATATAATAAGATAAGATTAACTTAGTTAAAGAATAGCTAATACTAAAGAACGTTAAGGATATATAAAGTTTCCTAGGATTTATAAATTACTACTAACGATTTATTAAAGATTTTAGAAAGATTATAGTACTACTATATAACTTAACGAAGAAGGAAAAAGAATTTATATAGGATAATAAAGCTAACGAAGCTTTTAAATATATTAAGACTATAATTATATAAGAACTAGTCTTAACCACCTTCGATTTAAAACGATAAATTAAACTTAAACCCGATATATTAGACTTTACTTTAAGAGTATAAATTAAATAAAAAGATAATAAAGGAAAACTATAACCGATTATATTTTATTTAAAGAAGCTATATAGCGTAGAACTTAATTACCTTATTTATAATAAAGAATTCCTTATAATTATTTAAGCTTTTAAGGAATTTTAATATTACCTTCTTAAAAGTAAATATAAAGTTAAGGTCTATATAGATTATAAGAATATCTTATACTTTATAATAATATAATAGTTAAACGGACGATAGATCTAATAGGCCGAATACTTATTAGAATTCGACTATAAAATAATCTATAAAAAAGGAATATAAAACGGTTAAGCTAATACCCTTAGTCGATAAAGTAACTATAATATAAGAGCACCTATAGCGAAAGGATAGCTCTTAGAAATTAACGAAAATAAGAACTACTAGTAATAATAGCTAAATATAATATTTAAAGTATAACCTAATAACTTAATATACTAAAAGATCCTAAAATAAATAAAAGAATATAAAGTACTAAAGGGATATAATATAGAATATTCGGAAGTTTTAATATATAAGAATAAAATCTAGATACTACTAAAATTATAAGATAAAGTTATATAAGATATATATAAATATTTAATATATAGATATTAAGGAATCTAAAGAATAATAAAACGGATTAGATAATAATATAACTTCTTATAGCTTAAGGAAGTAGTATAATAAGTTATTAAAGAATATAAACTTTATATATAAAGTAAAGCTAAATAATATAAACTATATAGAGAATTATAACCGCTACTAGTACTAGAGAAACTATAGGATTTAATAGCTTTTAATTATATTATAAAGCTACTACTACTAAAAGAACTTATAACTAACGTTAAATATAATAGTATATTTATTATTATTAATAGACTAACGAAGTATAAGTACTTCTTACTATATAAAGAAGTAAGTAATATAAAAGAGCTAGTATATATATTCCTATAAACTATTATTAGTAATTATAGAGTATTAAATAAGATTATCTTTAATAAAGGAAGTATATTTATAGCTAAGTTTTAGTAAACTCTTATAGTATAATTAAGGACGAAATATAAGCTTAGTATAGCTTATTACCTATAAATAGATAGATAAATAGAACGACTTAACTAAACGCTTAAATAATATTTATAATACTATATTAGCTATAAATAAAACGATTAAGTTAAATAGCTACTAATAGCGTAACTAGCTTATAATAGCTTAGTTATAGAAATAACTAAGCTCTTATTAATATACGCTAATTATAGATATAACCTAGAAGTATTTAAGGTTACTTAATAAAGACTATAAGTAGAATAAGTAATACTATAAGTAGATTAGCTATAAAAATTATATAAAGAAATATAATAAGAACTTTAATTTATTAAAGAATAAATATCTACTTACTATAATTAAAAAAGATTATAAGGACTAATCTTTTAAGAGGGAGATATAGTTTACCTTATATAACGAAATATTAAAATAAAACGACTAAGTAATAAATTAGATTTTAAGAAACTTAAACCGTTTAAGGTTAAGAAAACTATTTTAAAAGTTAACTATAAACTTTCGCTACTAATAATAATACGGATATACCTAATATTTTATATCTTATTATTAAAACTAGCGCTACGAAACGCTAAACTATAAGAAAAAATCGAAGTTAATAATAATTAAGAATATAAAGTAGAATAAATACTAAATATAAGAAAATAAGGTTAGTAATAAAAATACCTTATTAAGTAAAAGGGATATAGACTAAAGGAAAATACCTAGGAACTACTTAAGTACTTAACCTACTATAGCTCTTTACTTCGATAATTTTACTAGAAGGTTTAAGAGGGATTAAAAAACTAAGATCTATAAACTCCTTACTAATACTAAATAAGGACTAATTTACTTCGTTAAGAACGCCTAACGATTATAAATTATTTACTACCTAATACTTATATATATTAAGTATAGGTAAAACGCTATCCTTAGTATCTATTTCTTAGATACTATAACGAAATAACTTAGAACTTTTTTCCTTTATATAATTTTAAATCTTTTAAATATAAGCTAAACGATTAATAGCGATAGATATTTATAACTAAAGGTTCGTAAGCTATACCTAAAGCTTTAATAAGGCTTCCCTAGCTTCCTCTTCTTTAAAATATAGCCTACGCTACTCCGCTAATAATTTAGTTACTAAAAGAAATATATTAGCTACTATACGTAAAAAGAATTAAAAGATACCTATAAGAAGAAGCTACTAAAATACTATTATAATAGGGACGAGTACTAGTAATATAATTATTATAGCGCGAAGAATTTTCGGCTATCTAATAATTCGTCTTCTTTACCTTAAAGTATTAAGTATACGGTATATCGGTAGGATCTCTACTTAAGTCGATATATTCGGTAAAAGTAGCGCGCTTAAAGGCTTTTTAAGAACGATTTTTTAGTATACGACTAGATATACTATTAATAGTATATCCCGAAAAGATAAAGAAATAAGGAATAATATACTTACGCACGACGCGATAAGGGTATATTTATATATAGCGGCTAAGGTAGCTATAGTAGGTCTTATAGATAAGACTAAAAGGAGGGGAGATATTATATTACGACTATAGCTACTAGGCCGCTAATAGTCGACCGCGTTAAGTATATAACACGGTCTAACGGATAAATAGTTAGCACGACTATCTAATAGATATAAGATTAAGGGGATCGTAGAGATCTAAGTAATCTAGGATTAATAGGATTACTACGCTCTATATAATCTAACGTTAAGGATTATAGCTAGGCCTATAATCTAAGGATAGTCTCTATAAGTATATATAGCTACTTACTTTTACTCCTTTAAATAGATAGCTCTCTAGCTTTTAATATAGATCTTTATTATAATTCTATCTCTAATTTTAATTACCTAGTTATAGTCTATAGTCTACGACCTCTAACTTATTACTAACGTAATATACTTATTATTGCTTAGACCACGCCCTATTATATCTACTAATATAAACCCCTCGATAGGTTTATCCCTTAAGAATAACACCGGTCGTTATAAGGGAGCTCGCTTAAAAGATAAGAGAGGTAACTAACTTCTTATAAACCGCTATTATTGTCGCGAAGCGTAGCCTGATTTCGTAGTTCTCGGAGATATCCCTTAGCACGAGGGACCTAGGAAGCTAAAAAACAGGTTTTAAGGAAGGAGCTAAAAGGAGGTATAGAGAGGAGGGTAGGGGTATAAGGGGAAGCAGAAGTAGCGATAGCTTCTTATAGAGGTAGCGAGAGATAAGACGGATATATTAGCAACGGCTAGAAAGGAGGAGAAAAACCAGCAAAAAGCTCGGTAGTTAAAGGGACATTAGTAGCTTCTTTAAGCAGGATCTTCTTTATTAATTAAGATACTAGATAGGTATAAAGAGGGGCGTTAGATAAAGGAAAGAAGGATAATAAAGGCAATATAACAATTACTCCCCTACCGCAATTACTACTACCGTAAGAATTAAATCTCTCTGCCCTGCCTATCCGACCCCTTACTTCTAATTTCACCTTCGTATATTTTTTATATACTTCTCGTATCTCTCTTCGCGAGAGTTATAAGCCCGGGAGAAATAGAATTCCTATACCTTCCGGCTGCTATAAAAGGCACCTTTCTTATATCCCTCGTAGCTTCCTTTTACCCCTCTTACTAGAAAAGCCGATTTTTAACCGACTTTTCTACCCCCCCTCTTTCGCAACGATAACGAAAACCGACTCCTCTACCGTCCCTACGGTCTATAGGACGATTCTTATAGAGCCCTAAGATTAGGATAAGTAGGTAAAGGAGCTACGGGCTCGTATAGATAGAACTATCTATAATTTAGTCTTCTCTAATAAGTAGGACCCTCTTAAGCCCCCTCTTCGTCCTAAAGCAACGGAATTTATAGAGGGAGCTTCCCTCTTCTCCGAGCTAACCTCCGTATAGTAGAGAGCTTTTTCTGCTGCCTTAGGCGACTACGAGAGTCACCGAAAGGAATACCTTTACGAGACGAAGCTGCTAACTACTGCTCGTACGGCAATAACGGAATCCGTTAGTGCCGTAAAGCTAATCTCTCTTTAAGAGGAAGAGACTCCTAGGCAGTAGCTTTTAAAGCTCGAGACCTCGATAGCTCCCTCGAGGGGCTATATAACTAACCGTATTAGGAAGACCTATACGGCCTACCTAGGAGCCTTTTCTACTAAGAACCTGCTAGCTTCTTCGTGGCTAGCTAAGTAGGAAGAAATCCTTAAGGAAGCTAACTAATACTTCCTTATAGAAGCTCTTTCCGGCTAGTAGCTATAGGATATATCTCTACTAATAAAGCCTATTAGTAACGGTTACTCGACTATCTTTCGAGAAGCTAGCCGGGAACTAAACGAAGAGGCTGCTAGAGTGCAATAATAAGCAGTCTTATTCCTTCGTAGCTAGCACTCGACCTAGACGGCTCGACCTGCTGCCCCTGCAGCTGCTGTAGCCCCTGTTGCTGCGGTTCCCGCTGCTGCTGCTGCGGCTGTTGCCCCTCCGGCTCTACCTCCCTTAAGAGCCTTAACACCGTCTTTAACGGCTGCCCCGGTCCTAGCCCCGGCTTCGCATCTTACTCCGGGCCCGGCCCCGGCCCCGTCTATTAGAACGGCCCGACTAGTCCCCTAATAGACCTTTTAGTCCGTTAGTCGAAAAATCAGGGAACTAGTCGAAATCGAACCTCTTCGTTAAAATTAACAATAAGGGGTAAAAAGGGGGGGTTTTTAAGCAGACCTTCCGGATCGGGACAAGGATTCCTCGAAGAAATAGAAGACTAGACGACGAAACGGCTGCCTAGCCTATAAATCCCTAGGCCATCGATTATTACAATACTAATAGGTCTTTGAGGAAAACCGACCTAAAGGATTTAACCCTTTAAAGAGGCTATAAGAAACGATATAATAGTCTCTTAAGGAGGACCCCTCGTTGCAGAAGAAAATAGACGAGATTCGGGTTGCTAAGAAATAGCAACTAACGCCGCTGCCCTTATTCGAGCCGTAAATTCGAGGAAAAATCGTTAGTATAGCAAATCCGGCATTCGTCTTCCCTACGGATTAGCAAGACTAACCGTTAGGACCCTCCGACTATCCCCTACGAAAATCAGCTATCCTTAACTCTAGTACTTCCCTCGATATCTATAATATACTCTTATAATTCCGGTCCTTTAAGAAGGCACGAAGGGAATATCTTATTACCGGGGAATTAACTATACGGATAGAAGGATATAGAAGGGTGAATTTCACGATAAAATTACCTAATAGATCTATATAAATTCTTCGAAGAAAAAGGGTAGCTTTTTGCCCTCGATTTTTAACGAGCCTAATTTCCTTCCGCTTTCTTTAAGAGGAAGGAATCTTCTAGGATACGACGTCTAAGCCTACGAGGCTAGTCTAGAAGAATCAGACTATTAGGCTTATCGAGGAGAAATTCGGTTAATTCGTTCTCGAATTCTAACCTATTTATAGGAAGGAAATACTTAAGAAGTCAGCTTTCCCTACTAGGAGGAATAGGTCTACTATAAAAGACCCTCTTCTAGCAGCCTAAGGAGACGGCATTCTTTAGCACGCACGACTCGGTTATCCGGGCCCCCTAGCTTTATATAAGCTAGGCCAATAACAGGGCGTACGAATAAGGGGCCTAAAGACCGTCGAATGCGAATACTACGGCTAAGGAAAGACTAGGAGACGAATTTCTAGACGAACGCCTTTACGGCCGGACCAGCCGTATAAGGAAATTTAGGTCGACTAGACCGACGTCTCTAGGGATTAGGAAAGCTTCGTTAGGGTAATGTTTTTTATAGACGCTTTTTAGGGATGGTTTTCCTATTTCTTACGGACCTACCTAAGTAAGTATAACTAGTCCATGCTCCGGGACTTAACTAGATAAAATCCTACTTTAGCTACGAGGTAAAAAGATACGGTCTAACGGAGAGCTATTTACGAAGGATATCTTAAATTAGCTTCGAAAAGGGCATTTACCTCCCGTTAGCACCGAATACCTAGGCCTAGAATAGAGGGGCAGAAAGATTAGGGGGTGCTATAATAGAAAGGGCCCGTACGATAAGACTTGCTATAAAGCTTCTATACGACCTTTAGAGGGAAGTCGTTAAGACCGCCTATTACCTTTAGAACCGAACCCCTAGGGACCCTAAGGACCCTAGGGAACTAAACTAAGGAATAGACTAGAAATCCCCCCTTAAGCTCTTTACGAAGAAGAGGGCCTCGCTAGCCTACCTTCGTGCCTACGGCTATAAGGCATACGCAATAACTGCCGATATATAGCTAAAAAGAAAGAAGAAAAGAAAGCTTAATCCTAGAGCCTTTATTAGTTACCTCGTTAGTTATAATTCTACGAATATCTTCTAGATCTAGATTCCTCTTCTATAAAAGGTTATTTCGACTAGGGATATAATTTTCGACGAATCTAGCTTCTTCGACGGAAAGAGGGATTAATAGCCCCTCTTACTCTCTTAACGTTAGCTAATTTAGAAGATTTAAATCCCCCCTTCCTAATAGACTTAAGAAGAGGTCCTAGACGAGGAAACGGAAGAAGAAACTAACGTTAAAGTAGTCGAGGATAACGCTGACTTTAAAGAAGAGGAAGCTGCTAGATTAGATAATCTAGATAAAGAAGGAGACTATAGGAAAGCGGTAGAGCTAGAATACGCCTACCTCCCTACGCCTCCTTATAGAATAAGAAGAAGATCTAGAAGCAGCTTTTTTAGTTAGTCTTCCCGTCTCGGTCCCTAAGGGGGTAGGAAAGGCACCTCTCTTAAAGGATTACCCGGCTGCCTTTTTATCCCTACTTCGAGAAGCAAAGGAAGGTATAGGGCCCGATATAAAAGAAGACTAGTTTCTCCCCTATTTCGATCGTTTTTCCGACTTCTACCTAACGCTAATAGAAGACGGTTCCTACGGAGCGTTTATAGTAGGCCGGCTTTTTAAGCTACTATTAGCAAGGAAGGTATATAAAAGAGACCTCCCGGACCTACTAGTAAACTAGAAGCAGCTAGAAAAACACCCCTTTAGAGACTAGTTTTTCTAGGCCTAGAAAGACTACCTAGCCTTATATAAAGAAATAGGGTCTTTTAAAGAGGTCCTTAAGGAAAAGGCAAGAGGAAAACAGGTCCTAGGCTATAAGTAGGTCTTTATCTATAAGACTAATAAACACGGCTTCCTTTAGAAGTGCAAAGCCCGGCTAGTTATCTATAGGAATTAATAGGAAAAAGGGGATCTACCTACTAGGGCAACCACCCTAGTAGGGATGTCTTTTCGGACCCTTATAGCTATAGTAGCAGAATTCGACCTCGAACTCGATTAGATAGATATAGTTAACGCCTTTATTAACTGCCTACTTAAGGAAGAAGAAGTTATCATATACGACTTCCTCTTAGTTTCTAATAACTAGGAAAGGTTCTACGGCTTAGAAAGCTCTATACGGACTATGAAGGTTACCCTCTTTAGCAATAGCATTTAATAGGTTCCTCGAAGCCCTAGGCTTTAGAGAAAGTCCCTAGGAACCGTGTATAATATAGAAGGGTAAAATCACGGTCTTCTTCTACGTCGACGATATTATCTAGGCCTACCGAAAGAGGAAGAGGCTACTACTAGGAGGCTATACGAGGCCTATAATAAAGGTATAAGATAACTAGGCTAGGAGCTAAAGTAGTTCCTAGGGATACGAATCCTTTAGAATAGGTCCTAACGGACTATCTAGCTTACCTAAGACGCCTATATCGATAAGGTCGCTTATAAATTCCTCCCTAATTCCTCGATAAGAAGCTTCCCTACGCTATATTAGACGAAGAGCTTTTACCTAATCCGTCCTTTTAAGCTAGGGAGCAAGAGAAACACTAATATTAATAGAAGGTAGGCTCCTGCTTTTTTCAGCTATTTCTACTAGACCGGACATCTCTTTTACGGTCTCCCGGCTAGCTAGGTATAACTAGAATCCTAGCCCTAGGCATTAAGAAGCAGTAGATAGAGCTATCCTTTATCTCTATTTAACGAGATTATATAGTCTACGCCTAAGAGGGCAGAAAAGAAAGAAATTAGCTACCGAAATCTTCCTCTATTCGAGCGATTTATCCTTTACGGATAATATATTAGATAGAAAGAGCTTATAGGGGTATATTATATCCCTTTTTAGAGGAACTATTACTTAGAGAGCGTCGAAGTAAGCTACCGTTACTATATTAAGTACGGAGGCAGAGCTACTAGCTCTTTTAAAAGCATTAAAAGAAGCGATTTTCCTTAGCCGGCTACTAATATCGTTACGACTATAAATTCCGTCCCCGTTAGCTATAGAATACGATAACACGTAGACTATACGAATTCTTACGGAGGAAAATAGTAAGCTATCGACCCGGCTACGGTATATCGATATCTACTAGCATTAGTTACGCTAAGAGGTCTAAAGGGGACTTATTTCCGTCCGTTAGGTTCTAACGGCATCGATAAAAGCCGACGGTCTTACGAAGCCCTACTAAAGTAGAAGCTAGCTATCTTTTATAGTATATTAAGCTAGAAGACGTTCGAGAAAGCTATCCTTAGAAGCCCGCCTTAAGAGTACGAGAGGAGCTAATAGCACGTAGGAGGAAGGAGACGTCTATAGCCGAAGAGAGAATTAGGACTTATCCAGAGGAGGGCCCCTAGCTTAATTAGGACTTATTCTTCTTAAAGGCCCCCTTTTAGGGACTTGTCCTGAGAAGCCCCCTTTCTTATAGGACTTAATTTCCTCCTTAAGGCCCCTTTTCTTAAAGTAGGTCTAAAAGAGCCTAGGGCTAAAACCCGGATTTCTCGAGTAGGGGATAAGTGTAGACTAAGACCTCCTCTATACGCTTACCGGCCTAGGTATTTAGCTTTACCCTTTCTATAAGGGTAGGCTATAGCTAAGGGGGTGTGTCGCGAAGCGTGGCCTGATTTCGTAGTTCTTAGAGATATCCCTTAGTACGAGGGACCTAGGAAGCTAAAAAATAGGTTTTAAGGAAAGAGCTAAAAGGAGGTGCAGAGAGGAGGGTAGGGGTATAAGGGGAAGCAGAAGTAGCGATAGCTTCCTATAGAGGTAGCGAGAGATAAGACGGATATACCGGCAACGGCTAGAAAGGAGGAGAAAACCGCAAAAGCTCGGTAGTTAAAGGGACATTAGTAGCTTCTTTAAGCAGGATCTTCTTTGTTAATTAAGATGCTAGACGGGTATAAAGAGGGGCGTTGGATAGAGGAAAGAAGGACAATAAAGGCAATACAACAATCACTCCCCTACCGCAATTGCTACTACCGTAAGAATTAAATCTCTCTACCCTACCTATCCGACCCCTTACTTCTAATTTTACCTTCGTATATTTTTTATATACTTCTCGCATCTCTCTTCGCGAGAATTATCGCGCCGTAAGTAAGATAAGAGGAGATAGCGAACTAAAAGAGAGCCTTAGTAGAAAGGTTTAAAGTAGGTAATAAGGTATAGGTAAATATAGCTAAATATATAACTAACTAGCTATATAAGAAGCTCGACTAGCTATACTAGAAGTATACTATAACGAAGGTAGTAAGCTTATATATAGTAGAGCTTAATATACTAAGGAGGGTATATAAGAAGCTCTATATAGAATTTCTCTATTAAGCGGTAAAGAACCTATTACTTAGATAGGTAGTCGATAACTACTAACTGCTACTAGTAATTAAGGAGGATAATAAGCTTAAGTATATCGTTAAAGAGATCTAATAAGCGCGGTAAAAGCGGAGGGGGAGGGGTAGATAGTAATAGGTACTTATAAAATAGTAAGTATATATAAACCTATTATAGTACCCGCTAGACGACTTTTAAGAGATAGAAGCCTTAAAGAGATTTAAGAGATAGTAGGGAAACGTAAGGGAGAACGATAAAGGAGGGGTAGGAAAAAGGGATAAAAAGGAGGGCGGAAGATAAAAAAGGGGAAATAGAAGATAAAAGGAGGAGAAAGAGAAAGAGGTAAAAGATAAAGGACGCTTATTAAAGAATAAGGAAAGGATAAAAAAGAACTATAGTATTAAAGGGAAATAATAAAAGATAGATAAGGGATAGATATAAGATAGATAGTAATAAAAGATAGATAAGGACTAAGATAAGGGTAGGATATAATAAGATAAGATATAGATATAGTAGGATATACTAAGGATACTAACTTAATTTTAACTAACTATAAACGCCCCTTAACTACCGCTTAATTACTTTAAGATATTAAGGTACGTTTAAGCCTAGCGCGTAGATATAGTAGCGCGGGTAAGCTTAGTATACTAAAATAATAGTTAAAGATAAATAGTAAGATAAGGTTAAAGGAGGAATAAAGTATATATATAAGGGTCGCTTTAATAATTATCGAACGTCCTTTAAGATATATAGTCTTAAAGGGCGTTAATAGTAGCGATTATATCCTTAGTATACTACTATTATATTAATATCCTATTAAATAAAGTTAAGGGAGAGTAATAAATAAGAAGGTAGTATAATCTAGTATAAGTATAGGTAAAGTAGTTATAAGTATATAGCGACGCTTAATTTTAATAAGTACTATACTACGTCTTAACGCTTAGCGATATTATTTAGCCTATATAAGTAAGATAAGGTAGCCGCTATATAATAGTACTATAGGTCGCGCTACGCTTACTAAGAGATATAAGTAGACGTGTTAACTAGTATAAAGGTAGTAGAGTATAGTCGCTTAGTATACTAGGAGGCGGGGTACCGCTACGCGGAGTAAAGAAGCTAGCGGGCGTATAAGGGCCTATAATAGTTATAATATAGCGCGGCGCGGCGATAGAAGTTAAGTAAAGTAAGGGCGCGCACGTAGAGGGAGTAAAGCTTAAAGGAGGAAAAAGAAAGAAAGAGGGAGAGGGGATAAAAAAAGGGTATTTATATATAGCGGGGTATACGTATAGTTAGTAAGGTATAGGGGTATATACGTAGAAGAGGGAAGGATAAGGCGGAATAGGCGTATAAAAGGGTAGTATATAAAGGGATAAGGTAAGCGTAAGGCGGAAGGAAGCGACCGCGTATACTAAGAAAAAGGGGATAGCGATAATAGAAAGGTAGTAAGAGAGGAATAAGAGCGCTACTAATAAAAAGGGGAGAGTAAGGGTAGTATTATAGGCTATACTTATAAAAGGCTAAGGCTATACTATAGCGATAAAACTAAAGTTAAGCTAAAGTAGACCTATATATAGATAGAGCTTAACTTAAACTTAGGCCGAATAATACTTAAATATAAGTCGAGCTAAGGACTAAGGAAGATAGATAACTATCGCGATTAAGATAGAGTTTTCCTCCTTTCTCCTTAGCTTTAAATAAATAATTATTTAGCTTTATACTACTATACTAAGTATATACTAGCTCTTAATAACTACTAATAGTATATTTAGTTATATACTAAAAATTCGTTCTTAAAAGGCCTTTAAGCGCGCTACTCTTACTAAATATATTAACTTAAGTAAAGATCCTATTAATATACTATATACTTATTACTTTAAGGTAAAGAAGATAAATTATTAAATAGCTAAAAATTCTTTACGCTATAATAATTATATTACTAGTAGTTATCCTTATTATAATAGTATTTTAGTAGCCTCTTCTTATAAGTATCTTTTAATTCTTTTTATATATAGTAGCTAATATATTTCTTTAATAACTAAATTATTAGCGGAGTAGTATAAGCTATATTTTAAAGAGAAAGAAGCTAAGGAGGCCTTATTAAAGCTTTAAGTATAGCTTATAAATCTTTAGTTGTAAATATCTATTACTATTAATTATTTAGCTTATATCTAAAAGATTTAGAATTATACGTAGGAAAAGAGTTCTAAGTTATTTTATTATAGTATTTAAGAAATAGATATTAAAGATAGCGTTTTACTTACGCTTAATATATATAAGTATTAAGTAGTAAGTAATATATAATCGTTAAGCGTTCTTAATAAGGCGAATTAGTCCTTATTTAGTATTAATAAGGAGTTTATAGATCTTAGTCCTTTAATCCTTCTTAAACCTTTTAGTAAAATTATTAAAGTAAAGAGCTATAGTAGGTTAAGTACTTAAGTAGTTCCTAGGTATTTTCCTTTAGTTTATATCCCTTTTACTTAATAAGGTATTCTTATTACTAACCTTATTTTCTTATATTTAGTATTTATTTTACTTTATATTTTTAATCGTCGTTAACTTTAATTTTTTCTTATAGTTTAGCGTTTTATAGCGCTAGTTTTAATAATAAGATATAAAATATTAGGTATATCCGTATTATTATTAGTAGCGAAAGTTTATAGTTAACTTTTAAAATAGTTTTCTTAACCTTAAACGGTCTAAGTTTCTTAAAATCTAATTTATTACTTAGTTATTTTATTTTAATATTTTATTATATAAGGTAGACTATATCTCCCTCTTAAAAGATTAGTCCTTATAATCTTTTCTAATTATAGTAAGTAAATATTCGTTTTTTAATAAATTAAAGTTCTTATTATATTTCTTTATATAATTTTTATAGCTAATCTACTTATAGTATTACTTATTTTACTTATAGTCCTTATTAAGTAACCTTAAATACTTTTAGGTTATATCTATAATTAGTATATACTAGTAAGAGCTTAGTTATTTCTATAACTAAGCTATTATAAGCTAGTTATACTATTTATAGCTATTTAACTTAATTATTTTATTTATAACTAATATAGTATCGTAAATATTATTTAAGCGTTTAGTTAAGTTATTCTATTTATCTATTTATTTATAGGTAATAAGCTATATAAAGCTTATATTTCGTCCTTAATTATACTATAAGAGCTTACTAAAACTTAGCTATAAATATACTTCCTTTATTAAAGATAATCTTATTTAATAGTCTATAATTACTAATAATTATTTATAGGAATATATATACTAGCTCTTTTATATTACTTACTTCTTTATATAGTAAAAAGTATCTATACTTCGTTAATCTATTAGTAATAATAAATATACTATCGTACTTAACGTTAGTTATAAGTTCTTTTAATAGTAATAGCTTTATAATATAGTTAAAAGCTATTAAATCCTATAGTTTCTCTAGTACTAGTAGCGGTTATAATTCTCTATATAGCTTATATTATTTAGCTTTACTTTATACGTAAAGTCTATATTTTTTAATAACTTATTATACTACTTCCTTAAGCTATAAAAAGTTATATTATCGTTTAATCTATTTTATTATTCTTTAGATTCCTTAGTATCTATATATTAGATATTTATATATATCTTATATAACTTTATCTTATAACGCTAGTAGTATCTAGATTTTATTTTTATATAATAGAACTTCTAAATATTTTATATTATATCCGTTTAGTACTTTATATTCTTTTATCTATTTTAGGATTTTCTAGTATATTAAGTCGTTAGGTTATACTTTAAATATTATATTTAGCCATTATTACTAATAGTTCTTATTTTCGTTAATTTCTAAGAGCTATCCTTTTACTATAGGTGCTCTTATATCGTAATTACTTTATCGACTAAGGGTATTAGCTCGACCGTTTTTTATTCCTTTTCTATAGATTATTTCGTAGTTAAATTCTAATAAATATTTAGCTTCGTAGATCTATTATCTATTTAACTATTATATTATTATAAAGTATAAGATATTCTTATAATTTATATAAACCTTAACTTTATACTTACTTTTAAGAAGGTAGTATCGAAATTCCTTAAAAGCTTAAATAATTATAAGGAATTCTTTATTATAAATAATATAATTAAGCTCTATACTATATAGCTTCTTTAAGTAGAATATAATTAGTTATAGTTTTCCTTTATTATCCTTTTATCTAATTTAGACTCTTAAAGTAAAGTCTAATATATTAGTTTTAAGTTTAATTTATTATTTTAAATTAAAGGTAGTTAAGACTAGCTCTTATATAATTATAGTTTTAATATATTCGAAAGCTTTATTAGCTTTATCGTCCTATATAAATTCTTTTTCCTTCTTTATTAAGTTATATAGTAGTACTATAATCTTTTTAAAATCTTTAATAAATCGTTAGTAGTAATTTATAAATCCTAGGAAACTTTATATATCTTTAATATTCTTTAGCGTTAGCTATTCTTTAACTAAGTTAATTTTATCTTATTATATTTATATCTCTCTTAGTAAGATTATATATCTAAGGAAGTCTACTTCCTATATATAGAACTTACTTTTCTTTAGTTTAACTAATAACTTTATATTTTAAAGTATATAAAGTACCTTATAAATATATTCCTTATATTCTTCTAGGGTATCTAAGAAGATTAAGATATTATCTAAGTATACTACTATAAAGATATCCTAGTATTTATATAGGATATTATTAATTATCTATTAAAAGGTAGCTAGTATATTTATAAGTCTAAATAGTATTACTAGATATTTAAATAGTCTAAATTTCGTTTTAAAGGCTATTATCTATTTATATCCCTTTTTTATACGTATTAAGTTATAAGCGCCTTTAAGATTAAGGGCTATAAACTATTTTTTACTATATAGTTAATCTTATAGTTTTAATATAAGCGGTAATAGTATTCGGTCTTTTATTATAATATCGTTTAAGCGTTTATAGTTAATAAATAATTATAGCTTACTATTTTTCTTTAAAATAAATATAACTAGGTAGCTTACTTTAAATATTAACGTTTATATATATCCCTTTTATAGATTCTTATTAAGGTAGTTATATAGCGTTTATAGTTACTTTTCGTTTAAGTTATAAATCTTATAAAACGTTAGCGTTATTTTATCTTTAAGATAAATTTTATAGTCCTATTAACTATATTTAAGTAACCCTATCTTAAGTTCTTCCTTAAAGAGTTTATTATATTTCTAGTATTCCTAAGGGATATTCTTTATTTTATCTTATAAGCTTTATTCTTTCTCTTAAGAGCTAGTTTCTCTTAACTTAAGCTCTTTATTAATTTATTTAAGGTCTTTCCTTAAAGTAGTAATAACTCTTTAGATCTTTATATTATATCCTTTATTTTATTTATATTAAATACTAGGTTATATAGCTATATTAGTTAGTATATAAGTCTTATTAGTCGATTTTATTATATCCGTTAGTTTAGTTACTATTTTTATTTATATCGCTAAAGCCTATAATAATTTACTTAAATAGTTATCCCTTTATTTTATTTAGTAGCTAAATTATTATAAAATTTTACTTTCTTTTAAATCTACTAGTCTTAGAAACTTATTTCTTTATTCTAATATAGCTAGCTAGTTTTCTAGTTAATTAGGAGATTGCTCTCCTATAGCTATAAAAGCTTTAGTTTAAGGTTATATTCTTTAATATCTATAATATTAAAGTTAACTTATTTATCGTAGCCCTAGATATTAATATTAAGGTAATTAATCTTTATATTAATAATTCTATTATTATAGTTAAAGGCCTCTCCTTTAATATTTATAAGTTTATATAGATCTTTCTTATATCTTTATATAAGTCGGTAATAATTAACGACTTTAGGTAAAACGTAATTACTTATTACGCTATAGTTTAAAAGTATATACGCGTAATATCCCGCGATTTAAATATCTAATACTATTTAATTACTATAGCTTACCGTTACTACATATAAGGTCCTTAGATCTTATTATATTATACTAGTTTATAGCCCTTTTATAGATAGCATACTTTATTTTTTACTTTATCTTTATTTATTTTATTTAGGTATTCTTCTTTAATTTATTATTAATATTATTTCTTTATATTTTTATTATATAGTATTATATTAGGGCTTAAGAGACTAATTTCTTATAGCTAATTAAAGACTTCTTATTTCTTAATACTATATTATTTATATTATATTACTTTATAGTTAATTATATACTATACTTTATAATTTTATTTATTTTTATACTAAAGGTTAAGTTTTTATTTAGCGTCTTTTTATTTTTTATATAGTATTTCTATATCGATTTTTCCTTAGTTAAATATAGCTTATAGCCTTTATATATATTACTAATAACTTTTTAGTATACTATTATATTATTTATACTATACTTATACTTTTTTATATTTATAAACTCTATAGTTCGGGTATATATATTTATTATAATCTTCTTTATTATATTTAACTTATTATATAAGTCTTTAAAAGATTAAGGGTTTAAATACCTTAAAGCGAGTAACGTTATACTATTCTTTTATTTTAGCGTATTTATAGATTTTATATATCTCTAAAAGATATCTCGTTAATAAACTATAATTATTATAGTATTTAAGTAGCGTGCTATATTTAGGTTCTAATAATATAACTTAGTTATTTAGGTAGCGTTAATCGATTTTCTAGTAGTTTAGTTTTATACTTAAGTAGGGTTTTAAAAGTACTTATCCTTTTATAAGGAACGGTCTTCTTACTATAAATAAAGCAGCTATAATATACTCTCTTAATTATATAAGCTAATAAGTAGTATATTAATTATAGATAAAATCTTATCCTATAGAGTAAGAATCGCTCGTTATTTTATATATTATTATATATTTAACAGGTTGCCGGTTATCGTATAATCGGGAATCGAAGGAATAGAGCTAGCTTAAAATACTAGCTAAGACCTTTTAAGAACACCGGCATAACCAACCTCCTTTAAATATAAATATTAGTAGAACCAAGATACTTTTAGATTTACTCGAGGTATCACGGAATTCCCTAGTCTTAGGGCTATACGGTAGCCTAAATCTAGTCCTAAAAGGTTCTTCCGTTTAGCTATAATTGTTTATATAAGACAGTATATCTACTAGTAAATAGATTAAGAATTATTAACTTTAACACCTCTTCTATATACTAATATATTACTAATAAATTCTATTAAAAATCCTACCTTATACTCCTTCTTCCCTTCTATTATATAGTCTTACGTAATTCCTTAATTTCCTAAAATTCCGCTTTTACTTATATACCTTAAGACCTTTAAACTTAACTAAGAAGGCGTTATATTATACCTTTATCTAAAAGTATATTATATAATCTAGGTAGACGTATAATATCTATAAAACATACTTATAGTACTTATAAGTAAGTAGTATTTATAGATTATCTTTAAATTTTCCTTATAATTACTATTCTTATTATAAAGATATAAAGGTATCGACTATAGCGATAGCTATAGTATAGTCTCCTTTATATAGTACTAGTTAATATTAAATTAATATAGCTTATTAGTTTTCTATAAGAATTTAAGGTATCTATTAGGTTTTAATTTTAAGTATTTCTTTAAATTCTTTAAAGTATAAAGTATATTCTCTAATTATAGTATTTTCCCTTAATAGTAAGGGTAGTAGTATAAGTTCGTTCTTATCTTTTATTTCTCTAAGTATTTCTTATTTTTAAAGCTTATATTATTAATACTTCGTTATTCCTCTTTAAGTTATTATCTAAGTTTTATAAGTATAAGGGCTATATTTATATCTTCTTTATTATATTATTTATAAACTACCTATTATTATTATTAATATTTATTTTATATATCTTCTTAGAATTATTTACTAGTCTTCTTAATTTAGTCTTAAGAGACTCCTTTAAGGTAAGGGTATTCTAGTTCTATAAATTTAACTTATTTCTATATTTTAAGATCCCTTTATTATATTATTATAAGGGTTTTCTTTAGTAACTTTAAGAACTATTTAGTACTATTCTTATTACTTAGGTAAACTATATATTCGTCGTTATAGTATATAGTCTAACTAAGGAGTTTATACTTTAGTTCCTATTTATTAGTAGCGTTTAAGTATTTCTTACCTTTTAAGGCTAGTACTTAATAGGTTTTCTTTTCCTTATAGGGTTATCTATATTCTTTAAAGTAATATCTAAGTTTCCTATAGTTAAAATACTTTCCTTTACCTTTTTATATTATACTTAAATTAATTAGTTTAGGATTTATTATATATACCTAGGCTATTTATATTTCGCGCTTTTTCTTATAGTTAGTATATCGGCTAAAGTTATTTTTATAAGAAGGGTTTTAGTTTCCTCTTTCTTATTTCTTTTCTTACTATCGCGTATACTATCTATAGTTAATTTATACTACTATAGTAATATAGTCTAAGAGGTTATTAAGTTGATTTTCCTTATAAAGCTCGTCCTTAACTTCTTTTTTAAGCTTATTATAAAATTATAATATAAGAGGTTCGTTATCTTAATTAAGCTTTAAGGTAACTTAATAGAACTTTATAGTATAATCCGATACTAAGATCCTTTATTAAAGTTCTTAAAGTTTCTATTTAGCTTTTTATTCCTTATTAGTTATTCTAAATACCTTTATAATAGCTTCTTTAAATCCTTAGAAACTAATAAAGACTTTATCTATCTTATTATCTTATTACGCTAGTTAGTTATTAAGAAAATCCCTTATAATAGGTTTAAACTAAGTAAGTATTATTCTAGATAAATAATTTCCTATATAAAGTACCTTTTTAACTAGGTCTAAGAGTTTAATAAGGTAAAACTAATAGTAGGCCTTAAGTTAAGTAAGAAAGTTTCGAAGTATACTATAAGTACTATTAAATAGTCCTAGCTATTTTAGTTTAACTACTTCTCTAAGGTCCTTAACTTATCTATTACTTCCTCTATTCTTAAGTAACTATACCTTATATTAAAGGGTAATAATCTCGCGTATTATATCCTAAGGCAATATAGTAGCTCTAGAGTTAGTTAATCTAGCTTACTATATAGGTATATTAATAGTTATAATATTACTTAAAGTAACGCGGTATTATACTAAATAAGAGCTTTTAATATATAACGACCGGTATTATTCCTAAGGGATAAACCTATTAAGGGGTTTATATTAGTAGATATAATAAAGCGTAGTCTAAGTAATAATATATATATTACATTAGTAATAAGTTAAAGGTTATAGACTATAGACTATAACTAAGTAATTAAAATTAAAGATAGAATTATAATAAAGATTTATATTAAAAGCTAGAGAGCTATCTATTTAAAGGAGTAAAAGTAAGTAGCTATATATACCTATAAAGACTATCCTTAGATTATAGGCCTAGCTATAATCCCTAACGTTAGATCGTATAGAATATAATAATCTTATTAATCCTAGATTACTTAGATCTCTATAATCCCCTTAATCCTATATCTATTAAATAGTTATACTAACTATTTATTTATTAGACCGTATTACGTACTTAACGCGGTCGACCGTTAGCGGCTTAGTAGCCGTAGTCGTAATAGACCCTTAAAGGGACTACCTAAGGAATAGACTAAAAATCCCCCCTTAAGCTCTTTATAAAGAAGAGGGCCTCGCTAGCTTATCTTTATACCTATAGCTATAAGGTATATATAATAACTATTAATATATAGCTAAAAAGGAAGAAGAAAAGAAAGCTTAATCTTAGAGCCTTTATTAGTTACTTTATTAATTATAATTTTATAAATATCTTTTAGATCTAGATTCCTCTTTTATAAAAGGTTATTTTAACTAAGGATATAATTTTCGACGAATCTAGCTTCTTTAATAGAAAGAAAGATTAATAGCCCCTCTTACTCTTATAACGTTAGCTAATTTAAAAGATCTAAATCCCCCCTTCTTAATAGTCTTAAGAAGAGGTCTTAGATAAGGAAATAAAAAAAGAAACTAACGTTAAAGTAGTCGAGGATAACGCTAACTTTAAGGAAGAAAAAGAAGAGGAAGCTACTAGATTAAATAATCTAGATAAAGAAGGAGACTATAGGAAAGCGGTAGAGCTAGAATACGCCTACTTACCTATGCCTCCTCCTATATAAGAAGAAGATCTAAAAGTAGCTTTTTTAGTTAGTCTTCCTATCTCGACCCTTAAAGGGGTAGGAAAGGCACCTCTCTTAAAGGATTACCTAGCTGCCTTTTTATCCTTACTTTAAGAAGTAAAGGAAGGTATAGGGCCTAATACGGTTACTAAAGAAGACTAACCTCCCTTATTTCGATCGTTTTTCTAACTTCTATCTAACGCCTATAGAAGACGGTTCCTCTAAAGGTATATAAGTAAAAGCGGAATTTTAAGAAATTAAGGAATTATATAAGACTACGTAATAAAGGGGAAGAAGGAGTATAAGGTAGGATTTTTAATAGAATTTATTAGTAATATATTAGTATATAGAAGAGGTATTAAAGTTAATAATTCTATCTCTATTTACTAGTAGATATACTATCTTATATAGATAATTATAGCTAAACGGAAGAACCTTTTAGGACTAGGATTAAGCTACTATATAGCTATAAGACTAAGGAATTTAGTAATACCTCGAGTATATTAGGAAGTGTCTTAGTTCTACTAATATTCGTGTTTAAAGGAGGTTAGTTATACTAGTATTCTTAAGAGGTCTTAGCTAGTATTCTAAGCTAGCTCTATTTCTTCGATTCCCGATTATATAATAACTAGCAACCCTTTTAATATATAATAATATATAAAATAACGAGCGATTCTTACTCTATATTATAGGATTTTATCTATAATTAATATATTACTTATTAGCTTATATAATTAGGAGAGTACGTTATAGCTACTTTATTTATAGTAGGAATACCGTTCCTTATAGTTCCTATAGAGCGTTTATAGTAGGCCGGCTTTTTAAGCTACTATTAGTAAGGAAGGTATATAAAAGAGACCTCCTAGACCTATTAGTAAACTAAAAGTAGCTAGAAAAACACCCTTTTAAAGACTAGTTTTTCTAGGCCTAGAAAGACTACTTAGCCTTATATAAAGAGATAGGGTCTTTTAAAGAGGTCCTTAAGGAAAAGGTAAGAGGAAAATAGGTCCTTAGCTATAAGTAGGTCTTTATTTATAAGACTAATAAATATAGCTTCTTTTAAAAGTATAAAGCCCGGCTAGTTATCTATAGGAATTAATAGGAAAAAGGGGATTTACCTACTAAGGTAACTACCTTAGTAGGGATATCTTTTTAGACCCTTATAGCTATAGTAGCTAAATTCGACCTCGAGCTTAATTAGATAGATATAGTTAACGCCTTTATTAACTACCTACTTAAGGAAGAAGAAGCTATCTATATATACCTTTTACTAGGCTTTTAATAGCTAGGAAAGGTTCTATAGCTTAGGAAAGCTCTATATAGACTATAAAGATTACCCTTTCTTTAGTAATAGTATTTAATAGGTTCCCTTAAAGCCCTAGGCTTTAAGAAAGTCCCTTAGGAACCGTATATAATATAAAAGGGTAAAATTATAGTCTTCTTCTATATCGATAATATTATCTAAGCCTACCTAAAAGAGGAAGAAGCTATAACTAAGGAGGCTATATAAGGCCTATAATAAAAGTATAAGATAACTAAGCTAAGGGAGCTAAAGTAGTTCTTAGGGATATAAATCCTTTAAAATTAGTCCTAATAGACTATCTAGCTTACTTAGGACGCCTATATCGATAAGGTCGCTTATAAATTCCTTTTTAATTCCCTCGATAAGAAGCTTCCCTTTATACTTATAATAGATAAAGAGCTTTTACTTAGTCTATCCTTTTAGGCTAGGGAGTAAGAGAAATACTAATATTAATAGAAGGTAGGCTCCTTACTTTTTTTAGCTATTTTTACTAAACCGGATATCTCTTTTATAGTCTCTTAGCTAGCTAAGTATAACTAAAATCCTAACCCTAGGCATTAAGAAGTAGTAAATAGAGCTATCCTTTATCTTTATTTAATAAGATTATATAGTCTATACTTAGGAGGGTAGGAAAGAAAGAAATTAGCTACTAAAATCTTCCTTTATTTAAGCGATTCGTCCTTTATATATAATCCCTTAAATAGAAAGAGCTTATAGGGGTATATTATATCCCTTTTTAAAGGAACTATTGCTTAAAGAGCTTTAAAGTAAGCTACCGTTACTATATTAAGTATAGAAGCAGAGCTACTAGCTCTTTTAAAAGTATTAAAAGAAGCGATTTTCCTTAGCTAGCTACTTATTTCTTTATAACTATAAATTCTATCCCTATTAGCTATAGAATATAATAATATATAGACTATATAGATTCTTATAAAGGAAAATAGTAAGCTATCGACCTAGCTATAGTATATTAATATCTATTAGTATTAGTTACGCTAAGAGGTCTAAAGGGGACTTATTTCCGTTTATTAAGTTCTAATAGTATTAATAAAAGCTAACGGTATTACGAAGCCCTTACTAAAGTAAAAGCTAGCTATCTTTTTATAGTAAATTAAGCTAGAAGACGTTTAAGAAAAGCTATCCTTAAAAGCCCGCCTTAAGAGTCTATAAGAGGAGCTAATAGTATATATAAGAAGGTAACGTCTATAGCTAAAGAAAAGGAAGAGGTTTTCCCCTTTAAAGGGCCCCCTATTTTAATTAGGTTTTTCCCTTTAAAAAAGGCCCCCTTTCTTATAAGACTTTCCTCTCTTTAAGCCCCTATTCCTTAAGTAGGTCTAAAAGAGCCTAGGGACCTAAAAGGGCCCTTACTTTCCTTAAGTAAAGGGAGAAGTATAAAGCTAAGAACCTCCTCTATATACTTACTAGCCCGAAGCTATATTAGCTATACCCTTAAGGGGCAAGCTATTGCTAAGGGGGTATATCGCGAAGCGTAGCTTAATTTTATAGTTCTTAGAGATATCCCTTAGTACGAGGGACCTAGGAAGCTAAAAACACTTAGTATAGAAGAAGGAAGAAGGAGCTAAAAAGAGGTATAAAAAGGAGGGTAGGAGTATAAGGGGAAGTATAAGTAGCGAGAGATAAGACGGATATACCGGTAACGGCTAAAAAGGGGGGGGGAAACTAGTAAAAAGCTTAGTAGTTAAAAGGATATTAGTAGCTTCTTTAAGTAAGATCTTCTTTATTAATTAAGGTACTAGGTAGGTATAAAAAGGGGCGTTAGATAGAGGAAAGAAGGATAATTAAGGAAATATAATAACTACTCCCCTACCTTTATTGCTACTCCTATAATAATTAAATCTCTCTACCTTACCTATCCGACCCCTTACTTTTAATTTTACCTTTATATATTTTTATATACTTCTTATATCTCTTTACGCGAGATAAATAAAGGATAAATATAAGATAGATAGTAATAAAAGATAGATAAGGATAAGGATAAGGATAAGATATAATATAATAAGATATAAATATAATAAGATATATTAAGGATATTAATTTAATTTTAACTAACTATAAATACCGCTTAACTATTACTTAATTACTTTAAGATATTAAGGTATATCTAAGCTTAGTATATAAATATAATACCGCTAGTAAGCTTAGTATACTAAAATAATAGTTAAAGATAAGTAGTAAGATAATATTAAAAGGGGAATAAAGTATATATATAAAGGTTACTTTAATAGTTATTAAATATCTTTTAAAATATATAGTCTTAAAAGGCATTAATAGTAGCGATTATATTTTTAATATACTACTATTATATTAGCGTCCTATTAAATAAAGTTAAAGGAGAGTAATAAATAAAAAAGTACTATAATTAATATAAGTATAAGTAAAGTAATTATAAATATATAGTAACGCTTAATTTTAATAGGTATTATATTATATCTTAAGGTTTAGTAATATTATTTAGCCTATATAAGTAAGATAAAGTTCTTATAAAGAGAGATATAAGAAGTATATAAAAAATATATAAAGGTAAAATTAAAAGTAAAGGGTTAGATAGGTAGGGTAGAGAGATTTAATTCTTATAGAGGTAGTAATAAAGGTAAGGGAGTAATTATTATATTGCCTTAATTATCCTTCTTTCCTTTATTTAACGCCCCTCTTTATACCTATTTAATATCTTAATTAATAAAGAAGATCCTACTTAAAGAAGCTATTAATATTATTTTAACTACTAAGCTTTTTATTAGTTTTCCCCTCCCTTTTAGCCGTTACCGGTATATCCGTCTTATCTCTTACTACCTTTATAGGAAGCTATCGCTACTTTTACTTCCCCTTTTACCCTTACCCTCCTTTTTATACCTCCTTTTAGCTCTTTCCTTAAAACCTATTTTTTAGCTTCCTAGTTCCCTCTTACTAAGGGATATCTCTAAGAACTATAAAATTAAGCTACGCTTTACGATATACCCCCTTAGCTATAGCCTGCCCTTATAGAAAGGGTAAAGCTAAATACTTAGGCCGGTAAGTATATAGAGGAGGTCTTAGTTTATACTTATCCCTTACTTAAGAAATCTAGGTTTTAGCCCTAAGCTCTTTTAGACCTACTTTAAGAAAAAGGGGCCTTAAGGAGGAAATTAAGTTTTATAAGAAAGGGGGGCTTCTCTAAGGATAAGTCCTTAAAAGGGGGCCTTTAAAAAGAATAAGTCCTAATTAAGCTAAGGGCCCTCCTTTAAGATAAGTCCTAATTCCTCTCTTTAGCTATAGACGTTTCCTTCCTCTTACGTACTATTAGCTCCTCTTATAAACTCTTAAGGCAGGCTTTTAAAGATAGCTTCTCTTAAACGTCTTCTAGCTTAATTTACTATAAAAAGATAGCTAGCTTCTACTTTAATAAGGGCTTTATAAGACCGTTAGCTTTTATTAATACCGTTAAAACCTAATAGATAGAAATAAGTCCCCTTTAAACCCCTTAGTATAACTAATACTAATAGATATTAATATACTATAGTTAGGTTAATAGCTTACTATTTTCCTCTATAAAAATTTATATAGTCTATATATTATTATATTCTATAGCTAATAGGGACGGAATTTATAGTTATAAATAAATAAGTAGCTAGCTAAGGAAAATCGCTTCTTTTAACGCTTCTAAAAGAGCTAGTAGCTCTGCCTCTATACTAAAAGTTATAACGGTAGCTTACTTTAAATCTCTCTAAGTAATAGTTCCTTTAAAAAGGGATATAATATACCCTTATAAGCTCTTTCTATTTAAGGAATTATCTATAAAGGACGAATCGCTTAAATAAAGAAAGATTTCGGTAGTTAGTTTCCTTCCCTACCCTCCTAGGTATAGACTATATAATCTCGTTAAATAGAGATAAAGGATTACTTAGTCTATTACTTTTTAGTACCTAGGGCTAGGATTCTAGTTATACCTAGCTAGCTAAGAGACTATAAAAGAGATATCCGGTCTAGTAGAAATAGCTAAAAAAAAGTAAGGAGCCTACCTTTTATTAATATTAGTATTTCTCTTACTCCCTAGCTTAAAAGGACGGATTAAGTAAAAGCTCTTTATTTAATATAAGTATAGAGGGAAGCTTCTTATTAAGGGAATTAAAGAGGAATTTATAAGCGACCTTATCGATATAGGCGTCCTAGGTAGGCTAGATAGTTTATTAAGACCTATTTTAAAAGATTTATATCCCTAGGAACTACTTTAGCTCCCTTAGCTTAGTTATCTTATACCTTTATTATAGGCCTTATATAGCCTCCCTAGTAATAGCTTCTTCCTCTTTTAAGTAGGCTTAGATAATATTATTGATATAGAAGAAGACTATAATTTTACCCTTTTATATTATATATAGTTCCTAAGGGCCTTTCTTAAAGCCTAAGGCTTTAAGATATAAGGAACGGTGTTCCTACTATAAATAAAGCAGCTATAATATACTCTCCCGATTATATAAGCCAATAAGTAGTATATTAATTATAGACAAAATCTCATCTTATAGAGCAAGAATCGCTCGTTATTTTGCATGTCATTATGCATTAAACGGGTTGCCGGTTATCGTACAATCGGGAATCGAAGGAACAGAGCTAGCTTGGAATGCTAGCTAAGACCTCTTAAGAACACCGGCACGACCAACCTCCTTTAAACACGAATATCAGTGGAACCAAGACACTTCCAGATTCACTCGAGGTATCACGGAATTCCTCAGTCTTAGGGCTATACGGCAGCCTAAATCTGGTCCCGAAGGTTCTTCCGTTCAGCTACAATTGTCTATATAAGACAGCATGTCCGCTGGTAGATAGATGAAATTATCAACTTCAACACCTCTTCCACACACTAATACACTACCAATAAATTCCGTTGAAAATCCTACCTTATACTCCTTCTTCCCCTCTATTACGTAGTCTTACGTGATTCCTTGATTTCCCAAAATTCCGCTTTTGCTCATATACCTTTAGAGGTTATGAGCCCGCTTCTCCTTTTAAGCCGGAAATCAACTACTTATACCTTGAAATTCCTCGTCAAATATTCAATTAAAATTCCTTTCGAAATTCCCCCCGACTTCTTTTACCTTCCTACGCTCTTAAACTCCCGTCTAGACTTCTCGATCCCTACGAACGAAATAATACCGAATTTATATAAAATGGGTAGACAGAAAGAATACGAATTTACTAGACTTAAGGGAAATTCAAATTATACCTTATAGACTACGAGGATGGAAGCTATCCTTATAAAGAAAAGCTTATTGCTGCTCTAGAGCAAGCAAATTATATATAGACTACGGAGGCTTTATCTATAATATTCCTTCAGTCGAAGATAGTCCCTAATGCAAATTCGGCATCTAAAAATGCTAAGAAGCGTGGGATGAGCTTAAAAGCTATATAATCCGTCGAACTTTTCGTCGAATTATCTACTTATTAAGCAGCTCTTTAATCTTAGTCCCTCGGACTCTAATTTAGAGAAATACCTTTATAAGGTAAAGGAAATCTACGAGGATTTAAAATCCTATAATATAGAAATTCTAGAAGTTGTTCTTATAGCATGGATTCTTAATTGCCTTAATAAGGAATTTAGAAGCTATATTATAAATATTACGCAGAGCCTTAGGTATAATTCTACGGCGTTTACCCTCGAAACCCTTACAGCTAGTCTTTTAGACGAAGCTAGAAGAATAGAGGATATAGACGAATCTTCGGAGAAAGCCTTCCTAATACGAAGGAAGCCTTAGAAATCCATAGAAATTCTACGGATACTCCTTATTATAAGGAATGCAAAAAACCAGGGCATTTTATAGCAAATTGCTATAAATTATACCCGAATAAGGCTCCCGCTTATTAGGTATTAAATAAAGGAAAAAAGGACGATAGGACTTGAATTTCTAAGAAGAGAAAATCTTCTTCTTCTTCTTCTTCTAGGAAGAAATCCCCTTCTAGTAGCATTTCTACTACTAATAAAAGAAGGAAGGCTCGAATTACCGAGCTAGAGTCCGATTCGGAAGATAGTAATAAGGTCTTAAATATAGCTTCGTAAGAAAATATAGACCTAGATATCGACCTTATAGACCTCTCTAGGGCCCCGACCCCTATATATACGTCTAAGGATTTAGAGGTAATTTTAACCTCTATAATTACCCCTATAGTAGAAGCTAATAAAGACTCTCTTTTAGAAAGCCTCGATTCCTAGAATAAAGGAATTAGTCTTAAAGGCAAGAGAAGGAGGATTTCCTAGTTATAAGAATAAAAGGATCTTTAATTTTATATATAATACCGGAGCTACTAGGTATATAGTATCTAATAAGAATTTCCTTATTAACTATAAAGAAATTAAGTCTAAAGTTTGCTAGGAAAAGCTTCCTTTATATTAGTAAAGGAAAGGGGACTTAGTATTTAAGTTCCGTATAATAGAAAAGGTATATCCTTCGAGAATGCTTTTATATCCGAATTAAGGGTAAATATACTATCCTAATCTTATTTTAATAATACCTATGCCTTAATAGGAGGAAATAAAGTCCTTTTATTAGATAATAAGGCTAAGGTCCTTACTAAAGGATTTCTTAGAAATAAATTATATTATATTCCTATAGAACCTTTATTAGAAAGCCAATCGATCCTTATTACGTCTTTAAAAGCAAAGGATATAGATTTTTATACTTAGCACTTACGCTTAGGGCATATAAATAGTAGGGCTATTTTAGAAATATTAGAAAGATATAATAAGGATATAAAAATGCCTCTAGAAGAGGAAAATAAAATAAGGCAGTGCGAAATATATATTAGAGCTAAAGCAACGAATAGGGTTAATAAACAACCCTCGTATAAGTCTTATTCCTATTTAGAAAAAATAGTATTAGATATTTAGGGGCTAATTAAAGTGCCTACTTATAATAAATATCACTATTATATTTCTTTCCTAGACGTAGGAACCCGATATCTAGAAATATACCTTCTTCTTAATTCTAGTCCTCTAGGACACTAAATCTAACGGTAGAATAGAAAGAATAAATCGTACAATATTAGAAAAAGTACGAGCTCTTTTATTTACTGCTAGGCTTCCTAAATACCTATAGGGAGAAGCTGTTTTAATAGCTACCTATTTATATAATAGATCACCGCATTCTGCGATAGGATTTAAAAGTCCTATAGAAAAGAGGGATAATATAATACTACCCTTCGAGACCTTAAATAAAATTAAGACCTTCGGAAGCCTTATATATTATAAAAATAAAGACCCTAAAGATAAGCAAGATAATAGAGCTTTTAAGGGAATAATAGTAGGCTATTTAGAAAATGCATATAAAATCTGGGATTTTTCTAAGAGAAAGATTACTATCTCTAGAGATATTACTATACTAGAAAATAAATTTATAAAAATCTAGAAATCTCTAGTAGTAATAATACCTTTGATTTTAATTTTATTCCGAATAAAGATAAGCTAGAAAGCTATATCCTATAGAGAAGCTACTAGAGAACCTAGAGATAAAGTCCCTTGCCCTATAGAAGAAGAGTCTCTAAATAACGATCTATTCCTACTACTAGTAAAATAGTAGTAGAATTACCTAAGAAGCCGGAAGGGTTCGATTCTAACTATATCGAATACCCTAACGTTAATTTATTTCTAAACTGCGATTTTATAGAGTTAATTCTAGCTAGTATAGAAAATTAGGATCTAAAAATTCTAAAGACCTATAAATAGGCAATAAATAGCCCTGAAATAGCATTTTGGAAAGAAGCTATGATTAAGGAAATTATCCAGCTAATTAAATATAAAACTTAGGAATTTTCCTACCTCCCTAGGGATAGGGAGGCTATAGGAGGCCGCTAGGTCTATACTATTAAGAAGGATAGTCAAAATAATATAATAAAATATAAAGCCCGTTTCGTAATATAGGGATTTAAGCAGATCTATAGCTTAGATTTCCTAGATACCTTCTCGACTACGGCTAGACCGAATCTATTAGAATTCTGCTTATTTTAGCTATTATCTACGAATTCGAAGCTTTATAGATAGATATAATAAATGCCTTCGTATATGCTAATATAGATAGCGAAGTATATATCGATCTTCCTATAGGCTACGAAGAATACGCTCTTAAAGAATATTATTTAAAATATAGATTAGCTTATAGAGCTAAAGGAATTAAATTAACTAAATTGCTAGACCTATATAAAACCGGTTAAATTAAAGCAAAGCTAAAGAAAGCATTATATGGCCTAAAACAAAGTCCTAAGCTCTAGTATAATCATTTAAAAATTATACTAAATAATCTCGGATTTCTTCCTCTTTTAATAGACGAAGGAGTATTTATAAATAAGGACTATAGTATAGCCTTAGCAATTCACGTCGACGACTTCTTTATAGTAGGGCCCTCTAAATGTATAATAGAAGAAAGATTATTTAAAGAATTATCTAAATTCCTAGATTTTACTATCTTAGGAGATATAAAAGACTTCTTAGGTCTAAATATTATAATAAACCGAGAAAATAAAGAGCTATATATATCCTAAGAAAATTATACCTTAAATAAATTAAAGGAATTTAATAAAGAAGGTTTAGGAACTTGAATTTACCCGCTATAGTAGGCTTTAAGCTTATAAAGCAAAGGAATTACCTTCTAAGGAAGATATATTGCAATTTCAGAAAGAAATAGGATCTCTATTATACTTAGCCTTATTTACTAGGCCAGATATCTTATATTCTGTAATTTCCTGCGCTAGATTCATGGCTAAGCCCGACTAGACGCATTTAAGGCTTTAAATATAATTTGGAAATATTTAAATAAATTCCTAGCCTAAAGATTAAATATAATTGCAATATCCCTTTACCTATCTATATATAAGGTTTTACCGACTCTAGCTAGGCGTCGGATTTAACGGACGGAAAATCCTTTTCCGGTTACTGTTTTTATATATAATAATATAATAAGCTGGGCTTGCTCTAAGCAGAAAGCCGTTGCCCTTTCTACCTGCAAAGCAGAGTATATTAGCCTTAGGAGGTAAATAAAGAAGCTGTTTATTTAAATATGCTTTTAAAAATATTACTAAGGATCTATCTATTAAGATTCCTAATACTATACCTCTATTTTAACGGATAATACTGCTGCTATTAAATTAGCAGAAAATCCGAATTTCATAAAGGTCTAAGCATATAAGATTAGCTATTACTATACTAGAACTAGTATAAGAGAAGGGAAATTAGAGTTTTTATATTAAATCAGAAGATAATATAGCTGATATTTTTACGAAGGAATTAAGACCTAAATTACTCTATAAATTTAGAGACAGTCTATCCTTAATATAAGTTCTTAAGCAATTAAAAGGGTTTTTAGATATTTCTTATGCTTTCTATATCTTTCCCTTACTAGGTTTTCCTTTTAGGTTTCCTAGAGAAATATTTACTAGGTTTTATCTATTAAGATTTTCCTAGCAATAATAGGTTTTACCTTATATAAGGTTATCCTATAAATAATTATTATAACTATAGATTTTTCCTACTATAGGTTTTCTATTAGTATATACCTAAGGAGTTTTTTTCCTAAGAAAGAATAGGTTTTTATATATCCTATTAAGGTATAAGAATGGTTTTCCTAAATTAGGTTTTACCTATATATATACTACTATAAATAAATCAGTAAAGTATATAAATCTACTCTTTAAGGAGGCTGTAAGGAACGGTGTTCCTACTATAAATAAAGCAGCTATAATA
Organism: Hirsutella rhossiliensis; assembly: GCF_020360975.1. NCBI lineage: Eukaryota > Fungi > Ascomycota > Sordariomycetes > Hypocreales > Ophiocordycipitaceae > Hirsutella > Hirsutella rhossiliensis. The sequence continues at coordinate 4,012,823 of NW_025408670.1, forward strand.
TACTCTCCCGATTATATAAGCCAATAAGTAGTATATTAATTATAGACAAAATCTCATCTTATAGAGCAAGAATCGCTCGTTATTTTGCATGTCATTATGCATTAAACGGGTTGCCGGTTATTGTACAATCGGGAATCGAAGGAACAGAGCTAGCTTGGAATGCTAGCTAAGACCTCTTAAGAACACCGGCACGACCAACCTCCTTTAAACACGAATATCAGTGGAACCAAGACACTTCTAGATTCACTCGAGGTATCACGGAATTCCTCAGTCTCAGGGCTATACGGCAGCCTAAATCTGGTCCCGAAAGGTTCTTCCGTTCAGCTACAATTGTCTATATAAGACAGCATGTCCGCTGGTAGATAGATAGAGAATTATCAACTTCAACACCTCTTCCACACACCAATACACTACTAATAAATTCCGTTGAAAATCCTACCTTATACTCCTTCTTCCCCTCTATCACGTAGTCTTACGTGATTCCTTGATTTCCTAAAATTCCGCTTTTGCTTATATACCTTTAGATAAGAGAACCTATTAAATACTATTACTAAAGAAAGGGTAATCTTTATAGTCCGTATAAAGCTTTCCTAAGCTATAGAACCTTTCCTAGCTATTAAAAGCCTAGTAAAAAGTATATATAAATAACTTCTTCTTCCTTAAGTAAGTAGTTAATAAAGGTATTAACTATATCTATCTAATCTAGCTTAAGGTCGAATTCTACTACTATAGCTATAAGGGTCTAAAAAGATATCCTTACTAAGGTAGTTACCTTAGTAAGTAAATCCCCTTTTTCCTATTAATTCCTATAGATAACTAGCTAGGCTTTATACTTTTAAAGGAAGCTATATTTATTAGTCTTATAGATAAAGACCTACTTATAGCTAAGGACCTATTTTCCTCTTACCTTTTCCTTAAGGATCTCTTTAAAAGACCCTATCTCTTTATATAAAGCTAGGTAGTCTTTCTAGGCCTAGAAAAACTAGTCTCTAAAGGGGTATTTTTCTAGCTACTTTTAGTTTACTAGTAGGTCTAGGAGGTCTCTTTTATATACCTTCCTTACTAATAGTAGCTTAAAAAGCCGGCCTACTATAAACGCTCTATAGGAACCGTCTTTTATTAGCGTTAGATAGAAGTTAGAAAAATAATCGAAATAAGAAAGAGGTTAGTCTTCTTTTATATTAGGCCCTATACCTTCCTTTGCTTCTTAAAGTAGGGATAAAAAGGCAGCTAGGTAATCCTTTAAGAGAGGTGCCTTTCCTACCCCCTTAGGGGTCGAGATAGGAAGACTAACCGAAAAAGCTACTTTTAGATCTTCTTTTTATTCTATAAGAGGAAGCATAGGAAGGTAGGCGTATTCTAGCTCTACCGCTTTCCTATAGTCTCCTTCTTTATTTAGATCTTTTAATTTAATAGCTTCCTCTTTTTCTTCTTTAAAGTTAGCGTTATCCTCGACTAATTTAACGTTAGTTTCTTCTTCTATTTCCTTATCTAAGACTTCTTCTTAAGACTATTAAGAAGGGGGGATTTAGATCTTTTAAATTAGCTAATATTATAAAAGTAAGAAGGGCTATTAATCCCTATTTCTATTAAAGAAGCTAGATTCGTTAAAAATTATATCCTTAGTCGAAATAACCTTTTATAGAAAAAGAATCTAGATCCGGAAGATATTTATAGAATTATAGCTAATAAGGTAACTAATAAAGGCTCTAAGATTAAGCTTTCTTTTCTTCTTCCTTTTTAGCTATATATTAGTAGTTATTACGTATACCTTATAGCTATAGGTATAAAGATAGGCTAGCGAGGCCCTTTTCTTTATAAAGTACTTAAGGGGGGATTTTTAGTCTATTCCTTAGGTAGTCCCTCTAAGGGTCCGGTTTTATAGGTAATAGGCGGTCTTAACGACTTCCTTTTAAAGGTTATAGGGAAGCTTTATAGTAAGTCTTATAGTACGGGCCCTTTTTATTATAATACCCCTTAATCTTTCTACCCCTCCGTTCTAGGCCTAGGTATTCGGTGCTAATAAAAGAGGTAGAATACCCCTTTTTTAAAGCTAATTTAAGATATCCTTTATAAATAGCTCTTTATTAAACCGTATCTTCTTTACCTTATAGCTAAAGTAGGATTTTATCTAGTTAACGAAGTCCTAGAAAGTAGCCTAATTATACTTACTTAGGTAGGTATATAAGAAATAAGGGAAAACTATCCTTAAAAAAGCGTCTATAAAAATATTACCTTAATAAAGCTTTCTTAGTTCTTAGAGATATTAGTTTAGTCGACCTAAATTTCCTTATCTAGCTAGTCTAGCTATAAAGGCGTTCGTCTAAAAATTTATCTCTTAGCCTTTCCTTAGCTATAGTATTTATATTCGACGGTCTTTAGGCCCTTTATTTATACGCCCTATTATTAGCCTAGCTTATATAAAGCTAGGGGACCTAAGTAACTAAGTTATATATACTAAAGAAAGCCGTCTCCTTAGGCTACTAAAAGGGGGTCCTTAGAACCTACCCTCCTAGTAAGGAAAGCTAACTTCTTAAGAGATTCCTTCCTAAGGATAGGTCGGAATTTAAGAATAAATTAACCGAATTTCTCCTTAATAAGCCCGATAGTTTAATTCTTTTAAACTAGCCTTATAGGCTTAGACGTCGTATCTTAGAAGATTCCTTTCTCTTAAAGAAAGTAAAAGGATATTAAGCTTATTAAAAATCGAGGGTAAAAAGCTACCCTTTTTCGTTAAAAAGTTTATATAGACCTATTAGGTAATTTTATTGTAAAATTTACCCTTCTATACCCTTCTATATATACGGTTAACTCCCTAGTAATAAGATATTCCCTTTATACTTTCTTAAAGGACCGGAATTATAAGAGTATATTATAGATATTAAGGGAAGTACTAGAGTTAAGGATAGCTAATTTTTATAGGGGATAGTTAAAGAGTCTTAATAGTTAGTCTTACTAATCTATAGGGAAGATAAATACTAGATTTACTATACTAATAATTTTTCCTTAAATCTATAGCTAGAATAAGGGCAGCGGCGCTAATTACTATTTCTTAGTAACTTAAATCTCGTCTATCTTCTTTTATAATAAGGGGTCCTCCTTAAGAGACTATTATATTATTTCTTATAGCCTCTTTAAAGGGTTAAATCTTTTAGGTTGTTTTTCCTTAAAGACCTATTAGTATTATAATAACCGATAACCTAGGGATTTATAAGCTAGGCAGCCGTTTCGTTTAGTCTTTTATTCTTTAAGGAATCCTCGTCCTAGTCTAAAAGGTCTACTTAAAAACCTCCCCTTTTAACCCTTTATTACTAATTTTAATAAAGAGGATTAATTTCGACTAGTTCCTTAATTTTTCGACTAACGGACTAAAAAGTCTATTAAGGGACTAGTCGGGCTAGTCTATCTAACGGGACCGGGGCTAGGGCAGCCGTTAAAGACGGTGTTAATACTCTCGAGGGAGGTAGAGCTAAAGAAGCAATAGCTATAGTAGCAGTAGCGGGAGCCGTAGTAATAAGGGCTATAGTAGCTATAAGGGCAGTAGGTCGAGCCGTCTAGGTCGAGTGCTAGCTATAAAGGAATAAGACTACTTATTATTATACTTAAGTAGCTTCTTTATTTAGTTCCTAGCTAGCTTCTTAAAAGATAGTCGAGTAACTATTACTAATAGGCTTTATTAGTAAAGATATATCCTATAGCTACTAGCTAGAAAGAGCTTTTATAAGGAAGTATTAGTTAGCTTCCTTAAGGATCTCTTCTTACTTAGCTAGCTATAAAGAAGCTAGTAGGTTCCTAGTAGAAAAAGCTCTTAGGTAGGTTATATAGGTCTTTTAAATATAGTTAGTTATATAGCCCCTTAAGGGAGCTATCTAGGTCTTAAGCTTTAAAAGCTACTACCTAGGAGTCTCTTTCTCTTAAAGAGAGATTAGCTTTATAGTATTAACGGATTCCGTTATTACTATATAAGTAGTAGTTAGTAGCTTTATCTTATAAAGGTATTCCTTATAATAACTCTTATAGTTACCTAAGGTAGTAGAAAAAGCTCTCTATTATATAGAGGTTAGCTTAGAGAAGAGGGAAGCTCCCTCTATAAATTCCGTTGCCTTAAGATAAAGAGGGGGCTTAAGAGGGTCCTACTTATTAAAGAAGACTAAATTATAGATAGTTCTATTTATATAAGCCTATAGCTCCTTTACCTACTTATCTTAATCTTAGGGCTCTATAAGAGTCGTCTTATAGACTATAAGGATAGTAAAGGAGTTATTTTTCGATATTACTATAGGAGAGGGGGTAGAAAAGTTAGTTAAAAATCGGCTTTTCTAGTAAGAGGGGTAAAGGGGAGCTATAAAGGATATAAGAAAGGTGCTTTTTATAGCAGCCGGAAGGTATAGTAATACTATTCCTCCTAGGCTTATAACTCTTATAAAGAGAGATATAAGAAGTATATAAAAAATATATAAAGGTAAAATTAAAAGTAAGGGGTCGGATAGGTAGGGTAGAGAGATTTAATTCTTATAGGGTATTATAGAGTAAGTAGAGGCGTAGGCTTAGGTATAGTCTATTAAAAGAAGGTTAATAATCTACGAGGGGGAAAAGAAAGAAAAGTACGGGCCTAGCCTATATAGGCGCGGAGGCCGCTTATATATAAACTTAGCCTAGACCTTAGTCTAGGCCTATATAGGGTAAAAGCCCTTATATTATACCCCTACCTAGCTTTTAAAGAAGCGCGCTTCTAAATAATACTTAATACCGCGCCTAAGGGGACGGAACCCTCGCGCGGACTATATACGCTTAGTCGCGGAAAAAACGTTAGTAAATAACGTATAATACCCTCCTAAGTAAGCTTCTCGGATAGACTATATTATTAGTAAGGGCCGCGCCTTAGGAGTCGGGCTTTAGTACTTCTAGCTAAGGAGTAAAGGTATATAAAACGGCGTATAGCTAGCTTCGGTAAGCTTATAGTATCCCGCCCCCCTTATATCGGCGTATAGTAGTAGCTCCTAGTACCGTAATATAGGGGACGGTACTCTAGTATATAAGGCTCCGCTCCCTCTTATACGGGGCTATATAGGCACTCCCTTTCGCTATAGTTATATTATATTAACGGCCTTCTTATATCTTAGCTGCCCTTTCGGTCGCTATAGGTATACGTCCCGTCTATATAGCAGCTACTACCGTACGCGAGGGGACGCCGACGAAGCCTATAAAGGCGTTACTAAGATTACTCGTCGCTAGAGTCGCTATCGTCGAACCTAACCTCCTTTCCGTCCTAGCGCGTGCGCCCCTTTACTACTTAGAGTATATTTACCCGCGCTTCCCGGCGCGGGTACTTTAAAAACTAGTAAGATTTACTACTATAGCCTATATAGCGACCCTCCTATCGCTACCTCTTTCTATCCTTAGTCCTCGAGGTAGAGATAAAGATATCTATAGTATTACTAGCGTTATCCTCTTCTTATACTATAGAAAAAGACGAAAAAAGAAACTTATTACTACTAAGCTTACGAAGAAGGTAGACGAGATCGGTATATATATCTAGTAATACGGACCTTTCGCTTAGATAGGTACGCTAATCCGAATTTAAGCTCGTAATAAGGTAATTATACTTTACCGCGTTAGGCTAGCTATATACGTCTACTTAATAAAGCACCTCTTCGAACTATATAAGGTAGGCCGGAATAGCTTTACTTCGCTTCTAATAGAGCGTTATAAGCTCCTAGCTTACTAACTTAGCTATATTAGGTTCGCCGTAATTAATATAGAGCTTTACGAGGAGGTCGGCTAGTCCGTTTATACTAGTACGCGTAAACGGTAAGAGATGCCTTTATAGGTATAGGGATAGGCTTACGTAAAGATAGTCGAATTAAGCGTAGATATCCCCTATTACGGCGCTATCGGTATAGAGCTTTACTTCTATATAAAGTAGCTACGGCTCGAGCTCTACGGAGGAGCCGTCGAACTTACTAAGGTACGGTAGTACCGCTCTTAGTCGTGCGGAGCCCTACTATTATAAGAGGCTCTTAATTACCCGGGCAAACTAAGTATTACGTTTGCCTTAATTTTGCGACTATAGGAGTACGGATATTTCGCGTGCGTATATACCGGCGCGGGCGGTTTAACTAGACTAGGTAATTAAACGTTAGCTTTAAAGGTAGCTAAAAATAGCTATTCCGTATACGGGGATATAGAGAGGGTAAAATAAAGGGTAGATTATACTATTATAGAGTAGGTAGAGGCGTAGGCTTAGGTGCGGTCTATTAGAAGAAGGTTAATAATCTATAAGGGGGAAAAGAAAGAGAAGTACGGGCCTAGCCTATATAGGCGCGGAGGCCGCTTATATATAGACTTAGCCTAGACCCTAGTCTAGGCCTATATAGGGTAAAAGCCCTTATATAAGGGCAGTAATAAAGGTAAGGGGGTAATTATTATATTACCTTAATTATCCTTCTTTCCTTTATCTAACGCCCCTCTTTATACCTATCTAGCATCTTAATTAATAAAAAAGATCCTACTTTAAGAAGCTACTAATATCCTATTAACTACTAAGCTTTTTACTAGTTTTCCCCTCCTTTCTAGCCGTTACTAGTATATCCGTTTTATCTCTCGCTACCTCTATAGGAAGCTATTACTACTTCTACTTCCCCTCTTACCCCTACCCTCCTTTCTATACCTCCTTTTAGCTCCTTCCTTAAAACCTATTTTTTAGCTTCCTAGTTCCCTCTTACTAAGGGATATCTCTAAGAACTACGAAATTAAGCTACGCTTCGCGATAAAAGTAGCCGCTATATAATAGTACTATAGGTCGCGCTATACTTATTAAGAGATATAAGTAAACGCGTTAATTAGCGTAAGGGTAGTAAAGTATAGTTACTTAGTATATTAAGAGGCGGGGTACCGCTATATAAAATAAAGAAGTTAGCGGGTATATAAGGGCTTATAGTAGTTATAATATAGTATAGCGTAGTAATAAAAATTAAGTAAAGTAAGGGTATACGCGCGGAAGAAGTAAAGCTTAAAAAAGAAAAAAGAAAGGAAAAGAAAGAAGGGAAAAAAGAGGGGTATTTATATATAGTAAGGTATATATATAGTTAGTAATATATAGGGGTATATATATAAAAGAGAGAGGAATAAGGTAGAATAGGTATATAAAAGGGCGGTATATAAAGGGATAAGGTAAGCGTAAGGTAGAAAGAAGCGACCGTATACGTCTAAGAAAAAGGGGAAGGTAATAATAGGAAAGTAGTAAGGGAGGAATAAAAGTACTATTAATAAGAGGGGGAAGGTAGGGGTAGTATTATAGGCTATACTTATAAAGGGCTAAGGTTATATTATAGTAACTATATTAAAGTTAAACTAAAGTAAACCGATACTTAAGTAATGCTTAAACTTAAGCTAAATAGTACTTAAATATAGGTTAAGCTAAGGACTAAGGAAGATAGATAACTAGCCCGCGCTCTCTTATAGCGTTAAAATAAAGATTATTAGCTCGAGGAAATATAAGGGGAAAGGGATTATAAGGAGGACGCGGTAAGAGGGGCGCGCCGCTAGCTTTATTAAGGTAGCCGGCTTTATTTAGCGTTAAAGGGATTATTAAGTAAGCGCCGCCGCCGCTGCTTATTATAAGAGTCTAGGCGTTGCCTAGATAGTTAATAAGTATAGTTAATTAATAAGCCGGGCAGCTTAGTTAATTCGTTACCTTTTATCGCGTGCGTGCAATACGTCGTACGTAGTAGAGGGGGGTAGTAGCGCGACTATAGCCTATGCCCTCTTAGGTCTACTCTATAATACCTATATAGCTATAAGGGCTAGAGGAGGAGCTAGATTAATTAATAAGCTAATTATTATAACTTTAAGATTAAGTCTTAGAAATATATTATTTAAGTAAATTAAGAAGTATATATTATATATTATATATATATATATAGGCGGGCGTAGATATAAGTAAAGGTATATATTTAGGTAGTATAAGTACTTACTAGCCCTATATAATATAAAGAGGTAAGGCGGGCTAGCTTTAATATATATCTTAAAAATAAAGTAAGTATATAGATAGTAGTATTAATATATATAATTAGTAATACTCTTAATAATATAAATAAAATAAGCTTTTTTATAAGTAAGAAGAAAAAAGATTAAATTAATAATTAACTAATAAAAGATAAGATTTAATAACTAATTATAAGACGATATTTATAATAGAGAAGTAAATAGCAGCGTTTTTATCTCTAAGGGAAACTAATAAAACCTTTCGTTGCTATATTCCTTAAGGCATAATCTTTAGACTTTAAGGATTATCTAGAGGCATAAGGTTTCACCACGTATATTCGAGCATTTACATCCTACTTCATGCAATGCGATATAACTTTAAAGACTCAGTGCACTTAGTGTCGGGATGGAATTATAGCTCAAGTCCCTTTGACCCTCGGCTCAGGCCTTTGAGTCGAGGTTGCTCTGAGAGCCTACCGTCCAGAAGGCACATTAGACCAGCCCTACTCGACGCTCTACTTGCTTTTCTTAGCGTCCTTCCGTTTTTTATCCTTTAGTCCCTTTTCAATTTGGGCCAAGCAGTCACGGCAATGGGCGGTTGCCATGTATCTGTAATATGCGACGATGCCATACTGGCAAGACCCCATTCTGAGCGTCTTCCGAGCCTCGTCACACAGCTTCTCATTCTCTCGGCGGACTTCACATTGCCTGCCATGCCCCGGGCAGAACGCAGAGACGATGCCGACACTGCACATGATGCGAGCTTATGTTGCTATCGGCTTGCTGTTCTTTCTCGACTGGAAGTTGACCGGTTGGCGATCAGGGACGGTTTTTGAAGGTCGCAGGACAAATTTTAGCGACTGGTGAAGCCAGGTGGATGCGTACGAGCAGGTGCCTTGATGAACTGGGCAGACAGTGGCACGAGGAGGGAAAGCGCTGCCGCCTTTTATAGTTTGCTTCGCTGAATATTTGTGACGGGCTTCAATATTCAACTCAACGCAGGTGAACAGCTAGCCGTGGGGAATGTTCAGATGTTCAGCGTCCCTTCAACGCTGAATCTAGCAAATTGCATTGTAGCCGAGGCGTGAAGCAGAGCAACCCTTTTCGCACTCCCTTGAGTCTGGTGTTTGGCACCGTGCATGGTTGAGCAGGGAGAGAGTTTGATTTGAATCACATCCGACACTGCTCTCAAGTCTGGTGCCCGAGGCTCGTTATCGACACTTGTCACACGGATGAATACAGTAGAGCAGGTCGTCTCAGACGAAAATCAGTTTTCGTTTGGTAGTGAGATTAGCCTTGGTCGAGTCCGGCGATATGAGTCTCTTTGCCTCTCCCTGAGCTGGAGTCTGACCGCGCCTATTCCAAGCGTAGGATTGAAGCGGCGGTTTTCAGAGAATTTTACTGTTTTGAGCTTGTCCAGGGCCGAGATCCGGTGGGCATTCAAGCCTCAAAATCATGCTCTGCCCTGCTACAAGCTCCAGGACGGCGCCACTCTCCTACAAACACTCTGTCACGTCTTGAGAGTGAAGGCTTATTCGCGCTATCGAGAACCCTGTCGTGCTCCATCCGATGGCACAGCGACGTGTAACAAAGTGCTGGGCGAGCAGGGGTTCCCAATTGCGATGAGGTAACAGAAACTCGGCCGGAGCTGTGTAGTTTTCACGCGTCCCTTGGTGACAAGTCAGCGGGGGGCTTATCTTGCTAGATGCGCTCCTTGAGCCTCGATCGTTGTTGGTGTTTCATGTTAACTTTCCAGCGAAATACTGCGTCACAGCACCGAAAACATTGATCCAAGAGCGACTTGCGCCCATAGTTATGTTTATACCAAAGCTTACGACTGGAAAGCTCTCGGGGATACTTGGCGAGAAAGCCGTCGTGGAGCTCGGCTGGGCGGTATTGCAGTCGACGAAGCATTGGGCAGCAAGTTGAATCTCGACCAGGCAGTCGGATCGACGAGCTTGCTGATTGGGTGCCTCCCGTTTCCTCGACAACCACAGAAAGCCTGGGCCCCAGATTATTGTTGGCCGTCGCCTGCCGTCGTCGACAAGGCCCACGATCATTGGGCGTGGCTTTCCGACGCGTGTGGTTGCACTGAAAGGAGAGTCGAAGACTGAGAAGTTGATGGAACCCGATTGGACCTGACATTTCGGGACCAATGGAGCCTGCTGCTGTGTAAGCCGAGGCCAGGGTTGGAGAAACAGGGATGCTAGCTAATCGGAGAGGCAACGAGGGAGGACGATGGTTGCCCCTAAAATATGCTGACACCCTCACCGGAGGTGGGGAGGGTGTAATACAGTCCGAAGGATGTATCTCTATGACATGATGCTCGTACCTCTGGGTCTGGCTATGCGCTGGCGCACCATGAAGCGGTTTGTGCATGACAATGACGAGCTTTGGCCCTCTCCGTGCACTATAGCGACGTCATCAAGAAAAGCGAGGTTGGAACAGTGGTTGGCGAAGTTGTTGTTGTTTGCGCCGATGCTCGTCGCGAACTTTCATCAGAACACCTGCTAATCTGTTAGGGCTTATAGAGCCTCAAGCAAGAATAACATGATGGAGCTCTACTTGCCATCAGGTAGCTTCTCATAGTGGAGAGATGCCCGTTCAAAAGGCGTATCGATCATTAGGCCCTCAATGTCTTGACCCTGGAGACTGCAACGTAGCTAAGCCCAGTCTGGAAGTCACGTTCAGACAGATCGGTCACCATTTTGTCAACTGTGATGCTCTGTGACTTATGAACCGTGATGGCATATGATGCCATGAGTGGGAACTGCGTTCGGGTACTGGCGGACGCCCCAAGAAAGAAGTCTCGCTTCACTGGGAGTATGGGCACTACCTCGCGCCCATCATCCGTGGTTAGATACGATGGCCCGGTATACTTATCCATCACCATCATAATGACACATGGCGGGTCACGGTGCGTATCAGCGCCAGGCGCCCAACCGATGTCATATACTGTCCCTTGGGCCCCATTGACTAGGCCTGTTGGATGCCAGATGTTCTGGGTTAGCATGAGACGAGCACCAATACATACCGGAAACTGGCCAGCCAGGTTGCCAGCTTGTTCCGACGTTGCCTTGTCAGCACCGTTACCAATGTTCTTCGCCATGACTTGGATTGCTGGACGCTTGAGACGGACGAGATGCTCGTAGTTGTACTCGCTAACACGAGCTTTCTTGCTATAGATACGAAGAGCAGCATCAAACGAATCTACGTCTCGCTGGCCTAGCTTGGCCTGCACACGCTGGCTCAGAAGTTTCCATGACTCTATGGATAGCTCTAGGCCACGTAATTCGTCAAGTGCAAGACGAAAGCTAGCCTGGTCGTCGCCCTGTTGCCGCTGGACCTTTTGCAAGAAGACAGTGTGGTTAAACGCCCTATATGCGATCTGGCCAGAGACCTCGTGCAGGTCTTTGAGTGGTCCATCAAAGTAGAGGGGTTTGTTCGCAATCGGCGGGAGCTGGAAGAAGTCACCAACGAGGATGATGCTTATGCCGCCAAAGAATTCGGCTGCTCTAGCAGGAAAGACTTGGCGGAGGCGTTTGTCGATCCACGAAAGTTGACGCAGACCTAGCATGCTTTTCTCATCAATCACGAGATACCTAACGTCCCGTAGCTTCTTCTGAAGAGCATTAGCATCTGCTGGGGAGAGCTCTGTAAACGCCCTATCAACAGGTAGCCGGAGCAGAGAGTGTAGTGTTGTCCCCATTATCTGGTTGCTTGCAACCCCAGTGGGCGCAGCTCTCCAGATTGGACTGGGCCGGTTCCTGGCAAGCTTCTGAAGATGTGAAGATAGGACTTTGATCAGATAGGACTTGCCCGTCCCGCCACCACCGTCAACATGGGTAGAATCTGCTCCTCGCTCTCGCATTGGAAGTGTCCGACTATTGTATCGTAAACTATCCGCTGCTCTGCGTTGAGCGTATCGCGGGCCTCTGAAGGCAGGTCTTCAACATCCATATAGAGAGGATTCTGCGCAATGCGCTGGCGCCAATAATCGCCCTGAACGATCCCTGGATCAGCGTAGCGACCGACGTGGGGTGTCCAATCGTATTGGATATCGATATCCCGTCTACCCAGGAGATCTACCATCTCTTGGCTTGGTGGGCAGTCGGGAAGCTGGCGGGCAAGCTCAAGCCAGTCCTCCTCCAGAAGGTCAGGCTCGTGAAATTCTTCCTCGAACTCATCCGGATCCGGTCGACGGTCTTCGGCATTAGGTGTGCCATAGTAATCATCAGGGTGCTGGTGGTTCGCAAAACAGAATTCGGCGGCAGATGCATACGAGTCATACTCTACACCGTTGATCTTGCGTAGTTCGACGGGATCGCAATGAGGGTGAGCAAGCATTAGCTTTACCCGACAAAAATCATCGTATTGGTGATGCTGCGGATTCGACTTGTACCGCGGAAAGTAGTATAGCACTCGAGGCTTAGCTTGACGACTCCAACGTGTCCACTTTCTCCCATCCCTCTTGCTTGTATTCCAGTTGGCTAGGAAGTCAAGGTAAGTGAGTTCTTCGTGAAGGGCAGGGCGAGAAAGATACTTCTCATATATCCCAACGACCTCAGCGTCGTCATCATGATCACCCTGGAGGCGAAGCGACCGGCCCTGTTGCTCGTAGGGACGGCAATCGACGGCTCTTACAACACGAGTACCTTCCTGGAGCTCGCAGTTGAGTAACACATGGCAGATCTCTTGGCCCGAGAAGTCCCTCTCAGCAAGCAGCTTGTTCATTAGACGCGAGGCAAAAGAAAGAAGTGGATTCTGGTGGGAGACATAGGGCAAGATTTGCTGCCCCAGGCTTGCATAACTGTCGGTCCGCTTCTCCATCTTACTGCAATACTTGGCTGCGTAATTAATGACGGCTTGAAGGCTGGTGCAGGGGGAGATATCAATGTTGGCTAACCAGCCAAGACTGAGACACCGGTTGTAGTGGTTCATAAGGCTATCATTCCTGGCCGCCTCGAAGGAGAAATAGGAGTGTCCTTGGCGTCGAACAACGTCAGCCGTATCTCTCGCATCCCGGGGGAAGAAAAAGCGGCAAGAAATCTCGTCTGAACCCTTCTTCTTTCGTAGGCAGTATGTCTCACTGCAATGGTGGCGTTGGCAGCGATTCAGAATTTGTGAGAGCCATTGGAACGTCAAGGGATGCTGCACCGGATTCACAGCCAAGGGGTTACCCTCTCCTTGCTGTTGGACTCGGGCTGGCTCAGGATTGAATGCTGTGACGTGGAAACTCCAGACGCGGGCGAACTCTTTGCGCACATGCTCCCTTTCCAAGTCAACACTGGGGGCACCATCCATCCAGTATAGGCCGTGGCAATGGCTACTTCCACGACCCTGCCACTCATACCTGTTCCAAAAATCAGTGACATTGAATTTCTGCTTGAGAACGATATCTCTGAATAAACCAAACCGCCTGTGGAAGTGCCAGGCTGCAATATGTGGGTTGTCACGGAGAAGTTTGCTAGACATCCCCATTCGTTGTTGCTCGGGCAACTCCTGCCAGTCTTGAAACTGGGGCAAATGCTGATAGAGGCTCCTCCAGTGTAAGTCTGCCGGGCTGAATGTAATAAAAGCACCTGGACAGCGAAGGTTGTAGGCGTAAGACTCGAGCTCTCGGCGCTTTCGGTACCAATACGGGCGCGTCCCGCGAAGCTGTGCTGTCTGGCGGTTGATAGAGTTGAGCAACTGCTGGGCTTCTGCAGATTCAGGGTTCTGGAAAGCCTCAAGTAGATCATCTCGCGTTAGTAGGCCCTGCCGTTGTTGGTGTTGCTTGACGAAGTAGCTGCTTTTCGCTCGTGCCTGTACTCGCATCAGCGTGTTGAAAACCACAAACCGGAAAGTGGGATGGCAGGCAAATCTGCCATCATGCCATCGAAGGGCATGCTGTATGTAGTCCGCATATTTGATAGGCCGTAACCTTGGCTCGATGAAATCAGCTTGACCGCGAGGAAATAGTGTCGGAAAGGCTAGGGACAGGAGTGCCTGTGACTGGTTGAATTCGTTTATCGGTGTTCTCCGAATATCTGGCATTTCAAGCTGATGTTGTGTCGCTGGTCGTGCAGGGGGTGGTGCGTCGTGCTCGTCGCCAAGAACGTGCGAGTGCAATGCTTCCATCTCTGTATCCTCTGGTAGTAGATCTGGCACTGCAGACTGATCAACCTCATCTGCCTCAATGTCGTCATTCTCGATGTCACCCAAATTACCTGCCAGAGGATCGGAGACTTCCAATAGCAACCTGATCAAGTACATCGCCATCTTCGGGTAGCACTGACATCCGCTTCTGGCAGACAGTAATATCCGGTAGCCCGGGTGGTTATGAGACAGGAAGTCCAGCCACTGCTGAAGACAACGACGGCGCACGCGGAACTGGCGTCTGAATTGGCGGTTAAGGTGGGCATGTTCACCCGCATTCGGAGGACGTAGCAAGATAACATCTAATTCAGGCGGTAAAAGGGGAAGTTGTCGATACACCTTGCCAACATCGCGGAGAAAGTGCACAATATGGCCACGATATTTGTATTGCTGCCCTCGAACCTGCATGACGTTCACGAACACATGAACTGGAGCAATTAGCATCTCTTCCACTTTCGTCAATTGGGGGAGGAACGCAGGGATTGAGCCAAAATCCAACTGATTTTCGGCTGAAAAAAACAAAGGCTCATCCTCCTTTTTGTTCTTGTCCTTGGTCACGCAACGCTTGCAAATGTCATCCTTCAAGCCCATGTCAAACCATGTCTCCTGACAGCGAGCGCAGTGTTCCATTCGGTCGTTTTCCAGCTCCGTCCAGAATTTCTCCAGGAGCTCCTTATCCCTATCAGACAACGGGCAATGGGACAGATCACCCATCCAGCCAGGGTCCGGAAGCTGGAAATCTCGACGTTCGATGGCCGACTGCTGGACAGGTGGGCGGAAATATCTTCCCCGGGCATGTCTCGGCCATATAGAAGGACTCGATACTGGAGATTCGATCGGCGCTCCAAGTCGTACGCCTTCTTGAGAAGCAGTCGAGGGACCTGGTCGGGAAGGAATCGGCACCTGCGCGCCCGCTCCTCCTGTTGACGCGGCAATTGGTGTTCCCAATAGAATAGGTTCTTGTGAAATAATCGGTGTGCCCAGTTGCAAGTCTAATAATGGCAATCCTTGTCGACGTATTGGGGATAACCCAGCTTGTTCTGCAGTACGCTTAGAGGTGCCTGGGGCATGTCGATTCCTACAGCCGAGACAGTTAACCGTAAGCGGTCCACATGATATGGAACGACTTTTCTTCGAAATGAATTGATCTGCCGGCTTCGCCTGCTTGCAGTTCCTGCAAACTTTTGTTGAAGGGATAGAATCAGCCATTAGCATGCCGGATTGGAGGGGAAGGTTTGGTGAAGAAGGATGAGTGTCAGGAGCACGGGGCTTATTCAGCCAGAAGTGTGCTGGAAGCTCTCGAGGAGCTGGCTAGCTAGTCGATGCTCAGGGGCAGGCTGTGAGACCCTCATTTGGTGGCGTTATTGCATCGGCATCAGCCGAGCGCACCCCAACGGCTCAGCCCGGGGACAGAGTGGGGACACAGGACATATTCTGACCAGTCCCCGATGAGTGGGGACTCAAGGACGTATCTGACCAATGAGAGCGGAGCTTATGGTGTCAAGTTATCGTCGTAATAACAGTCCTTCGGACTGAATTATTACACACTGGCCAGCACGGGATCCTAGGCTTAGTCATCAACGGCGCCATCACTTCGCGCCTACCTCGCTCGCGCCTACCTCGCTCGCACCCACCTGCCAGCCACCACAAGCTGCCCGCCTCTTACCAGGACTTTGGTTTGGAGACACAACACTCGTGGGCGCATACTCCAAGATGCCAAAGGAGAGGAACTTCAACCCTGTTCAGGCCCAGCGCAAGGCCGATAAGGCGCGGGCAATCAAGAAAGGTATGCGAGCATCGACCGAATCCCCTTTCCCGTGGCTGACTGGGAAGCATAGGCAAGGCAGAGGTCCAGGAAAAGCGCAACGAGAGACTCGCCCGCAAGAACCCGGACCGGATTCAAAAGCAGATTGACGACCTCAAGGCCATCGCGTCCAAGGGCGGCAAGCTCACGAGCCATGAAGAGCAGGTGCTAGCGGGGCTGGAGAAGGAGCTCAAGGCGGTCAAAAGGGCGAGGGAGGCTGTTGGCGACAACGCGCCGTCGTTTAGTCGCGCGAGAGACGGAGACTCTAGGCCTGGAGTCTTGGGCAAGAGGAGGCGCGGCTCCCAAGATGCTTCCAGCAGCGATGAAGACGTACCCGACGACGTACGCAGCATTCCTATGCCGCGAGATACCCCTCCGCCGATATCCAAGGACGTCATGGACCAGTGGTACGCCAAGCGACGAGCACGACGGAACACGGGGCCTGCGGACAGGCATGACCGCCGGGGTGACGACGGTCGAGGCGACACTAGCCGAGTCGTGGATGGTGAAAGGCCGGCAAAGAAAGAGACACCGGCAACTGAGTACAAAACGGTCTACGAAGCAAAGCCAATCATGCGCGACCTACGGAAAGAGGCCGTGTCGGCGTTTGTGCCTGCAGCCGTCCAGATGAAGATGGCCAAGGGACAGGGCCAAGGAGGACTATTGGAGCCTGAAGAGGCGGACAGGCTGGAGCGGGAGGGCTATCTCAAAACAACGGCGGCAGGGGAGCAGAAGCAGTCTCGGGAAGGCGCTCGAACGGCCGCGGTGGAGGATGCTCAAGAGGACGAAGAAGAGGGATGATGCGGAGCTGGCCATGCGCAGGTGGCGTGGGCCCGGTTCGCTCCACCCCGGACCTCGGCTCGCCCGCAATGCCCCATGCAGGTCTACCTTGCGCAGCCGAGGGCTGAACAAAGGGCGGTAAGAAGGCCCTGATCGCTGCCCAACGATCAGCCACGGTTGCTGTCGCGAAGCAGAACGACCGACTTGCATGGTTAAACTAGCAATTAAAGGAGCGGAGAGTCGGGCACACCCCCCGGGCAGCTGCGGACGACGAAGGGCGCCAAGCTCAGGTGAGCAGTTGTTCGGCAAGTGAGGCTGCTTTTTTCCCCAGCGCTGCTCTGCCGGCGACCCGGCATCCTGGTTTGCGTCCGGCCGGCGCCGGCAAGCCTAGAGAGACTGGAGATGGACATGAGCCTTGGGAGGGGCTCCAAAGGAGTCGATGCATATGTGTATGTCAACCCTCTCGTGCCATGGGACAAGGCCATGCAAGCGTGATGGGTTGGCTGGTAACCTATTGACTAATGCGTTGGGCGGCAGAGCGGGTCATTGGCTGGGTTTCCATTACATACATTGCCCTCCCAACGGCCAATGTCGTGCGTGCGGACAGGCCCTCCGCGCCGAAAGCGGCTTTCGCGCCGAGGGCCGATCTGCTCGTGCATCGTCGAGTTGGCGATGTGCGGGATGCCCTGAAGCTGAAGGCGGGTCCTTTTGCTCCAGATTTTCTACTTGACATATTCCTGCCGTGTCCCGACTCTTTCCTACTAGTAACAAAGGCAAAGGCAGCCTGACTTTTTCTCTTCTTTGCCTGTCTCGTTGGTGACACTGCATCATACGCCGCCGCCGCCGGGGCCCCGTGGTCCACCGGCTAACATCACGCCCAACCTCTCCCCTCCCGAGCACGCCACGGCAACGGAGCAGAATGGACGCCCAGCAGGTCAACTCGCGTGCGCTCCACGATGAGCGTCTGGCCTACGACACGGCGGGTGGTGGTCCAGGCAGTCGAGGCCAAGGCCACGGCTCTGAAGCCGGGAGCGACGCAGATGGCATCGACAGCTACAACCGCGACGGATCGCAGCAGCAGCGTCTCGAGCAAAAGCAGGACGGCGCGGCGCTGGAGAAGCGGGCAACGCGGGTCTCCACGGCCTCGTATGAGGAGACGTACCCCGAGGGCGGGCTGCAGGCCTGGCTCGTCGTCCTGGGCGGCTGGTTCGCCATGATCTCGTCCATGGGCCTGATGAACACGGTCGGCATCTTCCAGGCCTACACGCTCAGCCACCAGCTCCGCGACCACAGCGAGGGCACTGTCGGCTGGATCTTCTCCATCTACACCTTCCTCGCCTTCTTCGGCGGCGTCTACATCGGGCCCGTCTTTGACAAGTACGGCCCGCGGTGGCTCGTCGTCGCCGGCTGCGCAAGCACCACGGCCGGCGTCTTGGCCATGAGCTTCTGCACAGGTGATTTCAGTCCCCCTGTTGGCTTCCACCCGGTGTCTGTCTCGCGTAACTTGTCGTTGGGACTAACAAGCACCGGTATGGCGCCCAGAGCTATGGCAGTTTGTCCTCTCCTTCGGCGTGCTCGCCGGCTTCGGCACCTCGCTCCTCTTCACCCCGTGCATCGCCGCCGTCGGCCACTGGTTCCGGCGCCGGCGGGGCTTCGCGACGGGCATGGCATCGACGGCCGGCGGCATCGGCGGCATCATCTTTCCCCTCATGCTGACGTCGCTCTTCGACAGCATCGGCTACGCCTGGGCCACGCGCGTCCTCGCCCTCATTTGCCTCGTCTGCGGCCTGCTGGGCATCCTCCTCGTGCGCTCACGCCTGCCGCCCGCCCAAAACGCCACGGCCCATCCCGATTTCCGCATTTTCCGCCAGGTCCCCTTTACCCTCACCACCGTCGCCATCTTCCTCCTCGAGTTCTCGCTCTTCATCCCCCTCACCTTCATCTCGACCTATGCCATGCACCAGGGCTTCAGCCAGTCGTTTGCCTTTCACCTGCTGCCCATCATGAACGCCGGCTCCGTTCTCGGCCGGGCCTTGCCGGGCTACTACTCGGACGTCGTCGGGCCCTTCAACACCTGCCTCTTCTCCGTCCTGCTCTCCCTCGTCGCCTGCCTGTGCGTCTGGCTGCCGCTCGGCCACACGCGGGCCGGCATCATCACCTTTTCCGTCATCTTCGGCTTCGGCAGCGGCACCTGCATCGGCATCGCCCCCGTCTGCATCGGCCGCATGTGCAAGACGCAGAACTACGGCCGCTACTACGCCACCTGCTACACCGTCGTCTCGTTTGCCTGCCTGATCGGCGTCCCCATCGGCGGCAGCATTGTCCAGGCCAGCGGCGGCTCCTACACGACACTGATTATCCTGACGGGCGCCATCTACGTCGGCTCCGCCGCCAGCATGATGCTGGCCAAGGTGTGGCATCTCGGCTGGAAGAACTGGATGGCAGTGTACTGAGTGCCGCGAATTCTGTGGCAGTAGCGGCTGCGATGCAAGAGCTGGCCAGAGACGAAGGGTGGTGCAAAAGGGAGGGCGTTGCTCAGTTTCTCCGCGCTTGCCATCTCTTCCTGTTTGAATGTGGCCTTTCCCCTTTGTAATGATACTCTGTTTCCATGTTGTTTTAGCAACGGGCCAGTGCACTTGTTTTTGGACAAGGGGGGTGGTGAGATGGAGGGTGCTGCACAAACAGCATGGGCGGCGGGCTTAGAGGGAGGCTCCCTTGGCTCTTGGATGTATTTCCTTTGGGTCTTGACGATGCAGCCCACGCATGCCTAGCTGGAATAAGCAGTGTAGTCTGAAGTATAGAAATGGATCAAAGCGGGAGACATTGACTGTGTTATGAATGAAGTAGTACGACGATATAAGTCACGTCTTGGACTCTAGTATCAGCCCCATCGAGGAGACGGGCCGCGTCGAGTTGATGCTGAGCGTCCCGAACGGCCATAAAGGATACACAAAAACAATACACACGGAAGGTCAGGCAGGTCTCTTCGCCCTCTCCCCCTTTCGCCCCCCTCGCTGCTCAGGCTCTTGCTCTCGCCGACGACAAAAACTCAGCCGAGTCAAGCCCTGTCCCTGTCAGCGGCAATGTGCGCGTCGTGCAGCTCAGCCACGGCGGGGATGATGAGCCCCTCAATCTCCGTCTCCGGGTCCTCCCTGGGCAGCTCGTCAGGCCGGAGCGGGCGTCCCTCGGCATCGCCCCAGCCCCCACCACCTTGGCCACGGCCGGCAGCAGCGGCCGTCGGCGGCGGCGGCACGCGCAGCCAGCGGTCGTCGCGGCCGGGACTGACAAAGACAACCTCCCACTTGCGCGTGGCCAGCAGGTTGCCGATGACGAGGTGGTGCTGGTAGCGGACGAGCGAGGCGCGCGCCTTGTGCACCAGGATGGCCGGGTCCGTCTCCAGCTTGTACGAGACTATCATGCCCTGCGGCGCCCACCCGTCGACGAGGTTCTTGAGGAACTTGGGCACCGGGTCGAGGTCGACGACGAGCCGCTTGGAGCGCGGCACCCGCGGCGAGGCGTCGAAGTTGTCAAACGTTTCCTCGTCTTCCTCGCCCGCCTCGTCTTTTTGGCGCTCCCGCTGCTGCTCTTCCGGTTGGCGTCCGTTTTGCATCTTGTCGGCGCTGGCATCTTCTTGTCCCCTCTCTTGTTCCGGGGCGCGCGTCCTTCTCTTTTTGGATTCCGGCTCCTCGTTGGGCACGGCGTCTTGCTGCTGCTGCTGCTGCTGCTGCTGCTGCTGCTGCTGCCGCCGCTTTAGCTGCGAGACGACGTCGGTGGACTGAATCTTGTGCTCAGCCATGCGTTCGGGCGGCACAAAGAAGTCAGACACGGCGGCGGCGAGGTAGAGCAGGCCGTTTGCACCCAGGGGCCGCATCAGCCTGGACACGGCGCGCAGCTCGTGCAGGTAATCGCCGATGGTGACAAAGGGCAGCATGAGCAACGAATCAGCCTCCTTGGCGCGGCGATAGTCGCGCAGCACGGAGCGCACCTTGACGACGTCGCCGGCGCGCACGCCCACGCGGCCATCGCCGTCCTCGCGCAGGAAGTCGAGGAAGCAGTCCTTGGAGTGCGAGAAGTGGCGCGAGTACGGCAGCAGGCTGAACTCGCGGTGCAGGAAGATGACGGCGTAGCCGGCGGCGAGGAAGTACTCGGCGCTGGTGGCGCCGCGCGTGCCGGCGCTGAAGTTGTCGATGAAGCGCACCGTCTGCTTCTCCAGCGGCACCGTCGTCCCGCCGCTCGTCACCAGCACCACGCGCCGCCCGCCGGCCGCGTGCGCGTCGATGAAGGCCTTGGCTCGCGCCGTGTGCTCCTCGAGCTGCCGTGGCGGCGGGTTCGAGGCAAAGTAGGCGTCCTCGGCCTCGACGGACGAGGGCATGGTGATGGCGAGGGTGGGGAGGGGGGTTCGGAGGGTTGGGAGGGTTATGTGCGCATCTAGATCAAGCCCGAGTGCAGGTAGAATGCAGGTACGTGGACGAATGTACGTATGTCTAGGTATTACGTCGTCGACGGCGTGGGCGAGATCCAGCAGTCGAGGTATATGTGGAGGAAGTTCCCGATGAGCGAGGGTGCAGCGATGCAAGGAGATACCGGTCGTGCCAATGAAAGACGCAAGCCAAGCGCGCCGAGGCCAATGAAAAGAGACGCAGTTGCCGTCGAGCCAAGAGCCGCTTTATATACACGCTGTGCTCACGTTTACGAAGCAGCTCCCATCCCGGCGGGGGGGCGCCCGTTTTATCTTGCTCACTAACAGAGACTCGCCGGCAGCTGTTTCCCGTCGTCCGAACGCACACATTTCGCTGTACAACAACGCACTGTCGCTTGCGATGAAAACTTACGGTGAAAGAAGGCATGCGGAATTGAACCAATGAATCAAAGAGGGACATTGAGGGGGAAAGCGTTCTAGAGGCAATTGAAACAAGGGGACCTCCTCGGCTTGTTGGGCCCCGGCGCAGATCCCCCGGCCCGCACTCGGCCCGCGCCATGCCGCCGGTCCGTCTCGGCCAACGGAAGCAAACACACCAAGAGGGACCGTCTTCTCACGGTTGGATTGAACCAGCAACAAATCCCTTCAAGCCTCTACTCGCCCTCAAACCCAGCCATGCGTCCCACATCGCATCGCGCATATGCAAAGAAACTCTACAGCATGTATGTATTCTACACCAACGTCCCGTCCCTACTTGCCGGGCGACAGCCTCCACGCCCGGAGCGGCAGGCTCTGCAGATGCAGCACCTTGGGCCGAATGTACCACAGGAATGTCGCCGTCCCAAACGCCACGCACATCATGTTGACGGCATAGTACCCGTCGCGAACCGTCTCGCACGTCCCCCCGCCGCTCTCGCACCTCTCCTTGTCCGCCTGCATCGCGCACGAAAAGGCCTCGGTCACGAGCGCGCCCTTGAGGCCCGAGGGGCTGGCCGACGAGCTCGGGTGGCACGTGGCGACCGTCAGCGTGTCGACGAGCTTGAGCACAAAGTACCGCGGGAAGGTTCCGCCGAGGTTTGATACACTGCGAGAACAGTCAGCTTCCCCAGCCCATCTTCTCAGGGGCTTGCGTGAGAACTTACGTGGCAAGCAGAGTCATGTAGGTCCCCCCAATGACCGGGTCCGACACCTTGGCGTGAAAGGCCGAGACAGCCACAAACATGACCGTGTTGGTAAACGTCGACAACACGTGCTCGCCAATGACGAGCAGCAGGTAGCCCAGCGTCACCCCGCTGCTCGGGAACACGGCGACGGTCAGCTGCGCCAACATGGCCGCGCCCAGCCGGCCGACGAAGCCCCAGCACCAGAGGCGCATGGGCGTGTACCTTTGCGACCACATGCCCGCGTAGTAGCCCAGCCCAATCTCAAAGGGGAAGTCGATGAGCACCGTCAGCGCCATGTTGTCTTTGCCGAAGCCCTTGTCCAGCAGCTTGAGGTTCGTCACGCCGTCGTTGGCCTGGAAGCCAATCTTGGCAATCAGGTGCACAATGATGATGGTCTGCACGTTCTTGAGCTTCAGGATGCCCCACATGATCTTGTAGACATCCCACACGCCGTCCTCGTTCTCCGACCTCTCCTCGCGCTTCATCAGCCCGAGCCCGATGGTGACGACAATGTATGCCCAGCCCCAAAAGGTCAGGTAGCCGCCGAGAGAGACGAGGCCCTCCTCCGAGGGCACGGTCCGTATCCACTTGTTGGCGAAATCCTTTGCGTTGAGGGCGAGGAAGACGGTGTACGACATGAAATGCCCGGCCGTCAGGCCGACCGTCTGCGCCGTCGACGCAAACGAGACGTTGGCAGGCGTCAGGAGCGTCAGGGCCCAGCCGTCGACGGCAATGTCTTGCGTTGCACACATGAGGACGAGGAAGAACCACCACGTCATGAAGCCCCAGACGGTCGGTCCGCCCGCCTTGCCCGTCGTCAGCATCATCTCCTCGACATGCGACCCCAGCCAGAGCATGCCGAAGCCTGACAGAAACTGGATGGGGACGATCCACGTCTTCCGTCGTCCGATCTTGGGGCTCCACACGGCGTCGACAAAGGGACTCCAGAAGAGCTTGAGCGAGTAGGGGTACGAGGCCAGGCTAAAGGTGCCTATTTCTCCGTACGACATGTGGTTCTTGAGCAGGAAGGGGACGGAGCCCATGGCCAGGCCCATGGGAATGCCTTGAAGAAAGTATAGCAAGACGAGTAACAGGAAATTTCTCTGATCCTGCAGAGGGAGGTCGAAGAAGCCGTGACTGCTTCCAGTGGGCGTCCTGGGTACAGGTTCGTCGAGGGAAAAGCTCTCGCGCGAGATGAAGTTTGCCGCAACGTTGTCCACATCGGGGTGGGCGGCTTTGCGCCGCATCTCAACACCGCTCATGTTGCCGTTTGCATTCTTCCCTCCCGAGGAAGGAGGAGACAGTCCGTTGGACTCGGGCGAGTTGGGTCGTCTGGCGCGGACACCCATAGGTGGTTGCTCGCAGTCGGGCGGCGGGATCGAGTGCTGGGCGTCGGCGCAGGTCCAAGGAACAAACGGTCGTCGGCTTTCTCGTATTCCCCCTCTTTTCCTTCACTCCACTGCTGTTTCGGGCTCGCGCTGAGGTGTCGTTTGGGGCGCAACGCCTCGATGCAGGCAGAATGCGTTGGCGGAGGGGGGCAGGACGAATCGAGTGTCGAGTGACCAGGGCGATATCGATAAGGCAGAGAAAAAGACAAGGCCTTTGACGTCAAACAGTGTGACAACTGGGCTGGTGAGATCTAGTCGCAGGTGAAGGAGCGTCGTCGTCGCAGGCTACAGTAGGGAGGCAGAGTTGCGAGGGGCGGCGGTAGTGGCGTTGGGCGGCGAAGCTACCGTGGCCTTTGGAATCTTTGTGTGAGCCGTAACGGATGGGTGTGGTAAGCTCGGAAAAAATAAAGAGGGCCAAGCGAGCGAACAAGGGCAAGACTGAGTCGCAGTGCGCGGTGAAAGGGAAGACAGAGCCCCTGAGAAGCGGAAGAATAGGAGTCCTCTTTACGGCCGTCCGCCGGTGAGACCAAAAGGGCAAAAAGGAAGCTTGACGGGGTGGCTTGGACTGGTTTGAATGGTTTCACGGCTCGAGCCTGTTACAGAGGCGGACAGGCCGCCCGAGCCCGGAACAACAGAAGATGCGCTGCTCTGCTTCAGGGCCGTTCAGGGGGTGCTGTGCTCAGGGGACCTGGAGCCGACGGCCGCCCCGAATGCGGAAACGCGAGTCCCTGTGGGCACGGGCTGGCTGTACCTCGCAGGTGGGGCCGAGCCGCCTTATCTTATCAGTTCCCTCGGCACTTCCCAGTAGAGAAACAACGCGCCGGTGACGCGCAAGTCAACAAACCCGCCGCCTTTGCCATCAGAATATTCGCATCAGCACGACAAAAGACGACTACACCGCCTCCCAGTCCAGCAGCACATGGTTTCCGCCGACGGGGCCGCCGCCCCCGATGCGAGTGCGCTCGATGATGAAATAGCAAACCTCGAGGCAGAAGGTACTTGAGCAAGCATCAACACATACATAGAACGCAGACGAAGCTCCATGCGCTGACTCTCACCTCCCAGCCGCCACCCTCCGCAAGGCCCTCAAAATCCAATGCTCAACCATCCTCTCATCCAGCACCGTCCCTGCCGCCGCCACCTCCTCGCCGTCATCCTCAACCCTCGCCCTCCACCGCCGCCCTACGCACTCCAAGCTCGGCGCCCGCTCCGCCCAGCAGCTCGCCTACATGCAGCAGTGCGGCTACCGCACCTGCACGCCCGTCACGGCCTTCAAGGTCCATGACCCGGACCCCTGCGCCGTCGACGGCGGCCACGTCCTCGGCCTGCGCTTTGAGGTCATGTCACGCGGCCAGTTCCTCCAGCCCTACTATCTCATGCTCAACCGCCCCTTCTCCCACGCAAAATACCATCTGCGAGTCCACCGCCACACCATCCCCCCCGCCGTTCCGCTCGCCGGGCTCGCGGCGCGTCATCTCCCCGCGCCCATCAAGGTCCAGGGCGACGAGGAACACCAACCGGGACAGGATCTGGACAGGTTTGCCAGGGCGCTGAGGAGGGAAATCATGCGCTACCACAACCGGCTCGGTGTATCGGCCGATCTGCGCAGGCGCCTAGGCCTACACGAAAAGACGCCTGCACAAGTTTCTGCCAACTCCATCGTCGAGGTAGGCATTGCGGACATCGAGGCCAAGCAGATCAAGCTCACGTGGGCCGATGAGAGGAGCGGACGCCTGGTCATGGACGATGACGGCAACATCCTCAAGCTCGCCGTCTTCGGAGGGCATGGGCGCGACTGGGACATGGCAAAGGAGCTGTTTGGCAAGTTCGACCGCATGGAAGACATTGCGAGGAAGCTGCAAGAACACGGAGACGGTGGTTGAAAAGGCGAACTGCGGCACAGCCAATTGAGGAGAGCCTTCAAGGCTCTCGATCATAACCCACTCCCCACGTCTCACAAGAGGCTTACTCGACGCCCCCGAATGCCAAGCCCAGTTGCCCCCTCAAGAGCGATTGCGGGGCAACACCCGATCTCAAGGGTGCTTGAGATCATTCAACGACCAACAGACATGGCCGGCACGTGTTCAGCGTCTATGCGTCCTCGGAGACACCTGGTTGGGACTTGTTGAAGGGCGGGAGATTGCTCTCTGGGGCCAACATGGAATCGAACCGAGATACTGGCTCAGGGAGGTCTAAGCCCTGCAGGGACTTTGTCCAGGCGACGCCGAGTCACATGCACTAGACGCAAAAATGTCTCCCCTTGGTTGGATTGTGCAACCAGCAAAGTATTATTGTATTTGCAAGAAATCTGAATACAGAAGAACCCAGCATCTATGTGCTTCCATGTCCAATGCCACGTCGGTGATGAGACAGCAACTGCCCCGACCCCTGTCCACCACCGCGTGCTGCTGCCTCGCGGCCGGGTCAAAAAAAAGTAAATTACAGAGGGAACATGCCTGCTATGCCGCGCCCTTTGCCGTCAAGTCGTCAGAATGGCCTGAAACTCGAGGTGGTGCTTAGAGGAAGAGGGCAGCGACGAGGCCAATGGCGGCGGCAGCCATGCCGAGCTTCTGGCCGTTGGCAGAGGCGGCGCCCACGACAACGGGAGAGGTCGTGTTAGCGGGGTAGCCGGAGTAGCCGGGGTTGTAAGGAGCGCCGGTGCCGACGGGGGCAGCGGGGTAGCCGGCCGGAGCGGGGACGACGCTAGGGGCGTTGGTCGGGTAGGGTGCGACCGGGGGCTGCTGGCTAGGGTACTGGCCCACGGGAGGCTGCTGGCCCGAAGGGTAGTTGCCAGCGGGAGGCTGTTGGCCCGAAGGGTAGTAGTGCCCGACGGGAGGCTGCTGGCCCGAAGGGTAGTAGTGTCCGACGGGAGGCTGCTGGCCTGAAGGATACTGGTCGACGGGAGGCTGGTGATGGCCGTGAGGAGCAGGAACGTAGGTGGCCGGGGGCTGCTGTCCCTGGTAGACGGGAGGGTACGAGGCAGCGGGGGTCTGGGTGGCAATGGGTTGGACGACGGTGGCAGGGCCTGCAGGACCCGGCACCGTAGCCAGGGTCGTGGCGGTGACGGCGACCGGGCAGATAGTGGTCGTGGCCGGAATGGTGACGACGGTGTGGACGGTGCTGCGGCCCGGGCAGTCGGCGACATCGGGGGGGCAGCCGATGACGGTGCTCACGCTCTTCTCGGTGATGGTGCTGGTGGTCCAGCGGTGAGCAGGCCCCCGCGCATGATCGCAGTCGCCCTTGCAAGGGTGGACGTAGTGCCAGTCCGACTCGTCGTTGTTGTCGCAGCCATCGATGTCGATGTCGTGGGGGGGGTGCCAGACGTTGGTGCAGTCCGAGGGCGGGCCGTGCTTGGGGCAGCCGTCGGTCTCGATACTGATGCCAAGGGGCAGCTTGACGTCGAGGCCGAGGCAGAGGTCGACGCTGACGAGGTCGCCGACGTCAAGGCCGAGGTCAAGCGGCGAGCGAGCCTCGTGGGTCGAGACCAGGGCGGCAACGGAGGCAGCGGCGAAGACGGAAGACTTCATTTTGACGGTTAGACTTGGGGGGAACTTGTTGCTGAATCGAGTAGTGCCCAAAGAAGTGATTGCGGAATAAAACGAGTGGACGGGTAGTGAACAATCAAAGGCCCTGAAACGAGTGAAGAAATGAGCGGAAGGCGGTGGAAGGTGTCCAAGAATCTGCTTGAGCTGATGAGAGGAGTCGTTGTTTGGGGGGAGCATCGTCATGTTAAATACCTCGTGAACACCTCATCCGAGCAACCCACCCATTACCGAGGAGGTAACCCTCCCCCCCCCCCCTCGCCGCCGCCCTCCCACTAGGGGGGCTCAGCGAAGGGATGGCTCATGGAGGGAATTGAGAGACAGAGCCACGATGGGGCGGGTGATTGGGCCCTGTTGCATGTGTCTGCCTGCCTCCTCAAAACCCTCCCCTGCTTCTGAAGGCCGCGCGGAAGGACCACCAACTAGTGGGCGGGTGTTTATGGGACGGACAAGACCATCCATCCCGCCTTGTGTCTGATGCTCATGCAGTCGTGTTAGGGTCCGCCGGGAGCCGGCCTGCACGGGCTGCCGGCCATTGTCTGCATGCACGTACGCGCACACACTTGCATCCGTATGCGCGGCTGGCAACATCGAAGGAGGCCGACCTGCGCTAGCGCCATCACCTATGACGCTCTGCGTCCAAGATGCGCTGATTTCTGGCTGGCGCCTTGAGCCGGCTGCCCCCGAGGTTCATACAAGTCGAGCTGTCGTCCGTGCAGTTGCCCGTGCTCGGTATAGAGTAGTACTGTATTCACCTGAGCTGTCATGCGCAACACTGCCAAAGCCTCTCCGTGCTCAAGCCTCCCTGGAGTCTTCGGATACAAGGAAGCGTGGTTGGGTTCGCCTGCTGCTCGGTGATGGCTGCGCCAACATGCCCTGGCAAAGGGATGGCCAGATCCTAGCCTCGTTTCCTCCCCCCAATTTCTTGTTTTAGCCAAGCACCCTGGCTCGAGCGGGGAGGGGACAAGCCACAATTTCCGCGTGAGACCAGCGGTGGTCGACTTGTCATGTATGCAGGGCGGCTATGCGCCGCGAGCCCTCGAGAAGGCCGTCGTTTCTTTAGATGGCATCCCCAGCGCAAAAGGAAGCAGCCTGGCTGGGCATGGCAAAGTGGGCGAGCGGTGGGGAAGGAAGGGAATAAGAAAGAGGGATCTCGGGTATAGCGCCATGTGGTGTTCGGATGGCATTCTATCTTCTCCCTTTTCTTTTTTTTCTTTTAGCCCAAGGCAAGGCCGTTGAGCGCTCAAGTTCGGGATGCTGCATGGAAACTCCATTATTCTGAGATGCAAAGGGAGATGGGGGCCTTGGGCATGCCAGGAGGCAACTGTTGGCGGCAAACTTGACATTTCCGATGGTTCCTAGGAGATTTCTCGTGTGATCATGGCCCGTATTCCCAACTTCCAATCAGGCCTCCTCCCGTGGAAGAGCCCGAGCCGATTTGTGGGGCTTTCTGGGCCAAGGATCCCGCCCCATCTCGTCCAGCTTGCTTTTGGGCGACGGCGGCTCCACTGGACCGACCGCACAGGCGAGCCTGCCACCATCACAAGCAGACGGCATATTGGTCTGCGGGAACAAGATGGCCTGTCCGTGAGGGCGATTTCCATTGGCGGTTGACATGTTGCCTCCCGCTGCAGTCGATTCACCAGTCCAACGGCTTCTTGGCCGTCGTCGAGGGGGCGGCAATGCCGGGCGCTTCGTCAACAAGGGGGTCCAATCGCGGACCGGCGTCGGCCCCCAGGATTGCCTCATCTATTCTCCACAGCTTGATTTGGTCGCCGATAACATTGCTCCATTTGCAGATGAGCGGGTGAGCGTCAGCCACGTCTGTAAAGAGGATTTCGCCGTTGCTTGCAGGCTCAACGTCAAAGGTCCAATTGCCGTCCGTGGCCCAGTAAGCCGGGTCGAATACGCGGCCTGTGCTCAGCTCGTCACGCGCCTCGGCCAACAGCTTGGCCACGGCGGCGGCATCCTCGTCGTCGGGCCGACCCCCGACGGCATCCGAGATGCCCTCGAGCATGCCCAGCAGACGGCCGGCCCTCAGACCGATGGTAGCGCCCAAGCTAAAGCCCTCGTCGAAGCCCGCCTGGATGGTGGACGCCTTTGCCACGGCAATAGCCTCTCGGTACCCGGTGGTGGTGTGCTCCGACTGCAGACGCCGCATGTCCGAGGGATGAGAGGCGTCCTGGCGCTCGGGGGAGGCAGAACCGAAGACGTCATCTAGGGAGGCATCCGTGGTGAGAGGCGTGTCGCGGGGCACAGCGGCATCGGCAGCATCCGAGGGATGGGCTTCCTCGCCAGAGGGCTCGATCGGCTGGAAGTGCATGGCGCAATGTTTCTGGGCCAGCCAGCAAAAGGCAAAAAAATTAGGAGCACTTGATTACTGTCTAGAGTCATGCTGCCCACGTACAGTAGGTGCTGATGTGTGGCGCACGGTATATACATACAATGTTAAGCCTGCCCAGCGGGTGTGACGGCGGTCTTTGCACTGTCATTGATTACTAAGGTTTCCGCCTGGTAAAATGCTTTGCATCAGTCTCCCTGGGCAACTTCCACTGCGTTTGCTTTTTGACGCCTCCCTTTTCGAGATCCGCCGCCCTCTGGCAGCTTGTTTCAGCTTTTCGAATGGGTTTCATGACCTGCTCGCTACGGTATCCGTATACCGGGAGGCAAAGGGGCGGGGACAGGAGTACAGGAGGGAGAGTGGGTGCATCGAATCGGCTTCCACCCTCTTCTCCCTTTGTCGCTAACTTATCCGCTTACCCGTAGTGCCGCCAACCGAGCCGGGCCAAGGGAGGCAAGGGGAGCCGTTGTGCTCACTTTTTACACACGTTTACATGGCTGTGCGACGACCGGTTTCACTCTCGCCGTTGAAGCTTTCTTGGAGTAGGTACGGAGTACAGGGTAGGACATCATCCATCACGTCAACATGGAAGCGCCCACATGAGTCTGGTTCATCCAACATAACCCAGTCACATCACTCACTCCTCGTGGCAGCGCGAACAACTGTGACACGAGTCCGTCGTGAACTAGCCAACTGGATCAAACCGGGCGTCCTTGTTCCACAGCGGCCTACACAGCCCATGTGGGAGCGCCGCTCCTCCACGTTCAAGTGTTCACAACATCCGGTACGACAGTTCTGATTGCCGAAACTCTCACCCAGAGCTACTGCACTCTCATCAAGGCCGCGGGGAAGCCGAAACGACGTCTGTACAGTATGCAGTGTCCACCAATCGCCGCCATCACATGCTCCCTTCTCCGCACCCGATGCAACTGCCACGGGCGCTCTGCAGCTCACGGCTGAGCGGCAATGTCCAAGAGGGGGCGGTTACTTGCAGGGTCTTCAAAAACCACTCCACGTCTCGTGTCACTAGAGGACGGCCGCTGAGTCCTGCATCTCGCGACTCACCTGTAGCCGAGACCATGACTCACGGACGTCTCCAAGGCAAGGTGTCCATTGTGACGGGCGCTGCCTCGGGCTTCGGCAAGGGCATCGCGGCCAAGTTTGTGCATGAAGGATCCAAGGTCGTCATCGCGGATATGGCCGACGAGGCTGGCCAAGCCGCTGCTCAAGAGTTGGGCTGCAAGTTTGTCACGGCAGACGTCTCCAGCAAGTCGGACTGGGAGCGGCTGCTATCGGATACCCTGCGCGAATTCGGGCAGCTCGATATCGTCGTCAACAACGCCGGCGTCACATATCCCAATAAGGCAACCGAGGACGTGACCGAGGACGAGTTTGATCTGGTCTTCAAGGTCAATGTCAAGTCCATGTTCATGTCGACGGCCGTTCTCTTGCCCTATTTCCTCAAAGACAACCGCCCAGGCTGCTTCATCCAAGTGGCCTCGACTGGAGGCGTCCGGCCACGACCACGGCTGACGTGGTACAATGCCACCAAGGGCGCCCTCATCACCGCAACCAAGGGCATGGCCGTCGAATACGGGCCCAAGAAAATTCGCTTCAACGCCGTCTCGCCAGTCGTGGGAAACACGGGAATGTCTGTCTCCCTGCTGTACCCACGAGATGCTTCGTGACTAACATGACCGAACCATGCCAGGACGCACTTGTTCCTTGGCAAGCCTGGGACCGCCGAGAACTTGGCGCCGTTTGTCGAGACTGTGCCTCTAGGCCGGCCCTCAGAGCCCGCAGACGTTGCCAATGCCTGCTGTTATCTTGCCAGTGACGAGGCCTCCTTGGTCACCGGCGTCAATCTCGAGGTGGACGGTGGACGCTGTGTTTGAGCCTTGATGGGGACTTGGGAGCAAGTATTTCATTCAAAGTCCCCATACCTGGTCCTTCTGTTCTTGAGGATTTCCACTTGCAGGGTTTGTCTCTGGTTCTTAATCAGATCATCATGAATCGTGCCTCTACCGCGCGCCAGATACCATGTCACAAAACGCTAGCTTTGACGACTTCTGGCCTACTCGCGGATGCAAGGTGCTTGCTCCAGTCAACGCCACAGGCAGGGTCAAGGCTTCTTCTGGCCCCAGGGCTCAACAGCAATGGAATGCCATGGAATGGCCCTTGCCGCCAACAGTAAAGCTAGGAGCGAGGAGCGTACCAGACCCCATATACGCGTATGCGTATCCTTACCGGTTGTGTTTCGACACAAACTGTACACTCGTACGTCCGATAATACCCCGTGCCGACCTCTGACCTCGCAGGTGGAAGTGTCCTGGCTCCCTGCGGGACGGTGGTCACATTGAATAACATTACATCCTCACATTTCAGTATTCAATGGCAAGCGCCTGCACAACCGTGCTACTTCACGTCATGTGTACACTTTTAATTACCGCAGTCCTTGATATTGCATGCTATCAACCCCGTCGAGACCTTTCTTGATAACAAACTTGAATCTGACGCGTGGCCGAGCCGACATGTCGTCTGTAGGTCGATGACTCTGGCAATGGCAGTGTCCAGTCTTCTACTGCATGTACTGAGATAAAAAGAGTTGCAACAAGGCCATCTTCGTTTGTCTCGGACGAGTTGAGTTTCTCAGCGGGTACCCTCGAGACAACTAGACTTGATCACGTTCGCTATGCAGCCGTATTCTGGAAATCATTGAAGCAAGGTACCTAAATCCACAGTCCTCTGCGTTATGCTACGCATCCGTCATCGCTGTTGGGCAGCCTCAAAACAATGCCAGGCAGTTGGGCGGGCTGCTCACGCCCCCCGGCATGTTCAGGGGCGAGCTGGTGACGAAAAACTCCCAGCGGCCAAGGCCTCGACACGTGCGGCTGAGCTCCTCGAGGTCAAAGAGCTCACCAATAGGAACCCCCATGCCGGCGAGGAGACGCTCGTGCAGAAACAGTCCGGGCTCATCGTCCTGGTCCTCTCTGGGATACGACTCCAGCGGCGGGTACACCTCGAACGAAATGGAGTCTCCCGCCACGGCCGCGAATCCTTCGTCCCAGAGCCAGCGCAACATTTCCTCGGTCCCCTCGACGCCGGCGTGGCGGGGGATGGGGTCGTGCGAATAGGCCACCTTGTCGGCTGGGGTCATTTGGGTATCCCATAGCTTCGTCAGGCCCGTCCGGATGAAGAGGATGTCGCCGCGGCGGAACTCAATTCCCTGGTCGCAGGCCATCTGCTTCAAGACTCGGAGCGGGATCCCGTGTTGTGACAGAGGGCTGTACGTTATGGAGTGCTTCTCGGCATATGCGACGTAGTCAAGCAGCACGCCCCTGCCACAGATGCCCTCCGTGGCCCAGTGCTGGATGCCAATGCGATGGTTGGCGCGGTGCGTAATCTCCATGGCCGTCGTCCCACCGTAATACAACCGCTGTGCCGGGTTCTCCTCCGTGGGAAACGGTGCCGAGAAGTGGCGGAGGCCATCCCACTGGGTCGACTGTTGGGGGTTGAAGATGTAGACATCGTCAAATGCCTTGCCCCCGAGCAGGGAGAAGATGTGGTGCTGGGCGGGGGAACGGCTGAAGTTGGCAGTGTCTAGCTTGGTAAGGTCCCAGTTGAGCGAGACGCGGACGCCTGTCTGAATGCAACGCCTGGCTGCTTCGGCGACGATCTCGGGCGTGAGCAGCACGAGGCGTCCGAGGCCTTCTTCCCTGGAGCCGGGCTTGCCCGGCCATACTCGGTACTTGTCTGGCAAGGAGTCGTACGGGACATCATGCAACGACCGAGGCGCCGGGCCCGAGGACGTAGCATGCTCCGGAGCCATCGTGTTCTCCTGAATCATAATCGATCACGTGTATAAGTCGCCCAGGAGAACTCTTGTCGAAGAAATCCTCTAATAGCTTATAGGATCAAGATAAGCCAAAATCCAGCTCAAATATGTACATGCCGCCGTATGGAGAGGACACAGAGCATGAAATGCAGGCTGCCCCATGCAATCATCCAGAAGCACAGCATGATCAGCTGAGTCCCTTGACTACCCTTTGGGGTGGGCAACATATGCTGCCAAGTCCACCAAGTGTGGATGCTCGGCAGCTTCGTAAAGCTCCAAGTTGCACAGTCAAAGGCCAGAATGAAGGTTAGCTTGACTCATTCATTTGAGTATTGGAACTCGCCGCCAGATCCCCACGTATCAAGGCCTCACCGAGAACAATGTGGTCTTGGTAAACTACCAAGGCGTCAAGCTTTCCCGGGCAGCCGTTCACAAAGAGGATTCACACGGCTCAGGAAACTCAAATGACAAGCAGACAAGGAGTCGGGCCGCCATCGCCAATCGCTTCTGCTGCCGTAATGCCGAGAGGTGTTGCCGTCCCAGCCCAGGCGCAGAAGCTGGGGGGTTGCCCGCTCCAGGGTTGTACCAAACCCCGAAGGCCGAGAAGTACGCTTCATGCTCATTGGTTGTCCTGCTGCAGATGATGAAATTACAGTGGTATTTGTACGCCTATGCCGAGTCGTGCGGGGGGATTGTGAACTGGCGTTGAGGGGCATGAGGGGAAAGGGGGAGAGGAGAGGGTGCTGGAATAAGAACCCGCATAAGACTGTCCGGCGACAAGGTTCCATGCAAACCCGGCGACATTCCCGTCGCTTAACTGTTGTCAGGTATATTCACCTGATGCTCGGATCGGCATTTCGGACAGCATCATTCATCAGCTCAAAGGAAAGCTCCGCAGCAAGGGCGACCGTGTGAGCTCGAGAAGACGACGCCACGCATACTTGGAGAGCGCGAGTCAGAAAGGGAGAGGAAGCAGTCGAGTCCGATACTGAACTCATACACCTCTAAAGAGAACAAAAACTAGGCCAAGAGACAAGATGAGTCCCGCCTCCGAGCAGACAGCCAGCAAGCCCGAGCAGTTTGACTGTCTCGTGCACGGCGAGTCCGTCCCGGCCCAGTCCGGCAAACGCTTCGACGTCGTTGACCCAGGCACGGGCAACGTCTGGGCGGCGTGCTCGGACGCCGCCGCCCAAGACGTCGACGGCGCCGTACAGTCGAGCCACGAGGCGTTCCAGACATACTCCAAGTGGACGCCGAAGCAGCGCTCGAAGAGCCTCTTTCAATGGCACCAGCTCATTACCGAGGCGAAAGGGGATCTCGCCAAGGTGCTCACCTCCGAGACGGGCAAGCCGCTGCGGGAGGCGGACCAAGAGGTCGACTACGCCCTCAGCTTCCTGTGGTGGTTCATCGGCGAGGCGGAGAGGATCCAGGGCAGCTCCATCACGTCGGCCGTCGGCGGCCGGCGCGCCATCATCATCAAGCAGCCCGTCGGCGTCGTGGCGGCCCTGGTGCCGTGGAACTTCCCGCTGGTGCTGGCGCTGCGCAAGATGAGCGCCGCGCTGGCGGCCGGATGCACCATGGTGGTCAAGCCGTCGCCCGAGACGCCCGTCTCGGCGCTGTCGCTGGCCCGGCTCGCCGTCCGGGCCGGGTTCCCCGCCGGCGCCGTCAACGTGCTGACGACGAGCCTCGACGGCACCCCGCCCGTCGCCGAGGAGCTCTGCCGGCACCCGCTTGTGCGCAAGGTGTCGTTTACGGGGAGCACGCGCGTGGGCAAGATCATTGCCGGGCTGTGCGCGCAGAACCTCAAGGGCTCGACGCTGGAGCTCGGGGGCAACTGCCCCTTTGTCGTGTTCGACGACGCCAACCTCGCCCGCGTGTTGGAGCAGCTCATGGCCCTCAAGTGGCGGCACGCCGGCCAGGCCTGCATCTCGGCCAACCGCATCTACGTGCAGCGAGGCCTGCACGACAAGCTGGTGGCGGCGCTGGTGGAGCAGGCGTCGAGGCTCAAGATGGGCTACAGCCTGGCCGAGGACACTGACTTTGGGCCCGTCACGACGCCGAGGGGGCTCGACAAGGCCGAGGCCATGGCCCAGGACGCGCTGTCCAAGGGGGGGAAGCTGGAGCTGGGTACCGGCAAGCGCATGTCCGACGGCGGCGGCGGAGGGTATTTCATGGAGCCGACCATCCTGACGGGCGTCACCGACGACATGCTCATGAGTCGCGAGGAGATCTTTGCGCCCCTGGCTGGCGTCTCCGTCTTTGATACCGAGGACGAGGTCGTGGCGCGGGCGAATAAGACGAGCATGGGCCTGGCCAGCTATGTCTTCACCAAGGACGTCCACCGGCTGTGGAGGATGTTTGAGAAGCTGGAAGCAGGCATGATTGGACTGGTGCGTCATTTCTTTTCCTTCTTTCTGTATCCTATGCCCCTGCTTATGGCCGTTTTTCCTTTTCTCCCCCCCCCCGTCTCACTTTTTTGCTCTCTCCTCACCGGTGCTTT
This sequence comes from Hirsutella rhossiliensis, assembly GCF_020360975.1. Classification (NCBI taxonomy): domain Eukaryota; kingdom Fungi; phylum Ascomycota; class Sordariomycetes; order Hypocreales; family Ophiocordycipitaceae; genus Hirsutella; species Hirsutella rhossiliensis. Next base: position 4,048,720 of record NW_025408670.1, read on the forward strand.
CTTTTGGTGCGTTGCTTGCTTCTACCCCCCCCTCCCTCTCTCTCCCGACTGATTGGGTCGCGTCCTATTTTCTTCTTTCCAGTCTCTTCCTTTTTATTGTCCCTCTTATTTGGAGAGGGCAGGAGACCTAGAGCTTGAAATCTGCACGGGACACAGAAGTCTTGGTGCGACTCGCTAACACACACACCCCGATGTTAGAACACGGGCGCCGGCTCCTCCCCCGAGACCCCCTTTGGCGGCATCAAGGAAAGTGGCTGGGGAAAGGAGAGCGGAAAGGACGTGGCCGTCGACGAGTTCCTGGTGACCAAGTGCGGCACGCTGACCATCGAGGACCATTGGTGATGAGGCTCCGAGGCTCCTGACCTGGGAGGCGGACGAGGAGAAAAACAAGAAAAAGTGCCCTTTTTTGTGCGACGGTGAGGCCAGGGGGACTCGTCAACGGCGTGTGCTTGGCCGGGCCGGTAATCGTCATTGTTACGCTTGTTGCATTGTCCGCGCTTGCCGCCTCGCCGCAGACGACCGCTCAGGAGTTCTTTTCTTTTTATATTATCGGTTTTTCTTTCTTTTTCCCCTGCTTCTCCATCAAGCATCATGCTTGTGTAAGTGTGCATGCTATCGCCCGCCCCGGCACCCCCGGGGTCAAACAGCTGCGCCATGCGAGCGCTGCTTATTCACATACATGTATCTACACACCACTGCGTACAAAGCAACTCCCTCCCGTAGTTTGTTCCAGGGACTTGGGTTTTGGGTACCGAAGCTGCGGCACCGTGGAGACATTTAAGGCGGCTGTCCCGGTTCGCGCCGCGGGACTGGGGGCCTCGTTTCCGCCCTCCCGGCCGGTCCGTTTTTTTCTGGGGGGACTGGAGGGGCTGAAGGGGGATTTGCTCTTCATTTACTACTGCTTCTATTTTCCTCAGCAGAAACAAATAGTCATAGAGTTTGCTCGTGCTGATAAACTTGCATGCCAGACCCGGATACGAAACAGGCCACTCTCCGCACCGCCAATCGTCCCCCCCCTGTCCAAGGCCAAGGCTGGCCTGAAACCCAAAGACTCGGGCGCTGCAGAGCGTGCCTTAGGTAAAGGCGATATAGGGCTCAGGGAGTAGTGCAGCAGCATGTCCCAGTCTCCCTTTCGGAGGGAGGACGGAGGGAGAACGGAGGAGGACGACGGCGACGAGGAGGGGAAAAAGAAAGCGTGGGGGCAGGGCGGCGAGGGGAAAAGAAGCGTCGACAACTGGGCCAAGAAATGCCTTGGGTACCAATGGCATGTAAGAAAAAAGGCTGCTGACCCCTGTCTTGTGTGGATCGGGGCATCTTGCATAATGTCGACGGACGAGTCGCGGCGCCGCAATCCATCGCCGGCCGGGCCTCGTTTCCCATTCCCCGGTCGCCCTACTTTAGTAGCTGCTTGTATCGCGAAGAAGGAAGAAAAAGGTTTGACGCTCGCTCGTTGTCGAAACGAAACGGGCAATCGGCATCCATGGGTCCCTCCCTCCCTCCATCCCCTTTCCTCCTTTGCTCAAGCCTCACTCCATCCATCCTTGTCACGACCAGTTGTTACCTGGCGGGCCGGCCAGCCAGCCAGCCTCCCACAAAGCAAAAACAATCAAACAGAGATAAATAAATGGAAAATAATTAGCGGGGGGGACTGTTGCTGGCTTGTCGGAGGGAGCACAGCAAACCAGGCATCTTCAAGGAACCAACAGGCCCCCATGCCGCGGCGGTTCCCTCGACGATTCTTCTCCCCCAACGCGCCCCCGGGAGGCGCCATCCGGGCCTGTGTGAGGCGGTGCCTCCGACATCATGTGGCTCTCTGTGTCGACGAGAAATGAGGCTCGCAGAGCAGCCCATGATCCGGACGCTGCCGGCCGGCCGTTGGAATCCCAGGCCCCCGTGTGCGCTCCAGGGGCTGGGAAATCCGTCGGCTCTCGGGCCACGCGGACGTCATCATCCCATATGGCCGACTGCAGCATGCTGTACGAAGCATTCATCTGCACTTCTGGTATCGATGTGTACCAAGTATACGAATACGCCGCGGCAAACTCCTCCTCTCGCAAACCCAAACTCCTTGCTGTGTCGTTGCCGGGTGCAGACAAGGCCCATGTCCGCGGGTCCCTCCCCCCTCCCCCCCCATGCCGGTTTCCTCACGCTCACCTGGGACCGCCGCCGCTGGAGCATAGGTTGATTTTGTGTCACCGTTGGCATTGGCGGTATGAGCAGTCTCCACCGTGTCCGCCGTCCTGGCGGCGCAGGATCATCGGCGTGCACTTCTAGAAGCTCAGGGGGTTACACCGGGACATGCCCCAACTCACCGCGTTGGATACCGAGTGCCCCGGGCGCGACACTGGCTCTCCTCGGCCGCTCACCGGAGCGACGGTTCCTCGGGCACGTTTTCCCATGTATGTATGTACTCGCAAATGGCGGTAGTGCATGCATTGCTCGTCGTCCATGTGTACTCGCCGCGCCGGAGCTGGAATCCATTCGTCCGTACCAAGTATATGCATGCGAGATACAGGCACGATTAGGTTCATCGGGGAGCCGTCACGGCCATGCACCGGGCCCGCATATGCTCTCTCTCCCTCTCCTGCTGTCGTCCTCTGTCACCTCTGGCTCGCCTTCCACGGTCGACAAGCAAACAGTACAGACCCCCTGTGGATCCTCAACGGGCCTCGAGCTGAGCTGCTTGCGTAGGAAATATGGTGTAGCACTAGGAAATCGCCAACGAGCAAGGGGGAGGGGTCGGTCAAGGATGCCATGTCGTCAGGGGTCTCGCTGACTGCCAAGGGTCATCACGACTTCGGTACTCGCACTCCGTAGTGTACCTAGACTGAGCTTAGCAAAAGGACTGCCATGCGAGCTTGTGCGCCCCTAGCAGGCAGCTCTTGGGACGAGACTCACCCACTGCAGACCGGGGCTTAAAAATCTCAGACATGTCCTCCGAATTTCGTCCCTCTGAGCTCTCTCATCGACCAGAGAGAAAAGTCAGGCTGTCCGACGCTGTGCCTGTTACCCAATTGCGCCTCTTATAACTCGCCGCTCCTGCTTTTCGCCGCCCTCTCTCGTCCGTCTCCACACCCGTTGCCTCTATCTGACAGCCTGGACCTGCTCCGCCGCCTGCCCACGTCTTGTTGAGAAACACTCCGCCGAGGTTGCGGCCTTGATACTTCTCCAAGCGGCCAAACCACACGTTATAAAGCATCAGCAGCCATGCCTCGCGGCCCCTATGACACGACTGGCGTGGTGAAGCCCAACGCTCCCAAGCCGCCCAAGCCTTCCTGACGGGTTGAAACGGGGTGGACCGGGCCTTACTGGAAGCTCGACGGGTGGGTGTAGCCTCCAATTCGCAGACCAAAGAGGCTCCTGGATGCTGACGTCTTGGTGCAGCGACTTGCCCGTCTCGACTGAAAGATGATGCCGACCGATCAGCTCTGATACGTCTCGAAGCGTTGGCGTTATGGAAGAGATCTTGCCCTCCTCGCTTGTTGTCGTATTGACAATTTTCTTTCATTGTCCTCGGCGTCTTCTGATCTTTTTGTTTGAGAATGACTCGGCCAAAAATAGACTGGGAAAAGGAGAAGCGGAAAAATCCGACAAAAGTTTGGCATTGGGGAGGTTGAAATCCCATATTAGAATCGGTCAGATACACGAAGAGGAGGGTTGGGCTTCTTGGTCAGAACCAGCACCAGCAATGGTAATAGAATGGTCCAAGGCGGCAACGCCAACGGATACTTTTGCTTCCGTCGAACCCTCATTTCTGGCACAGAATCGCGTGAAGAGGACATGGAAAGCGAGAGCTAACAAGACGCGGGATTGCTCCACAGTCGTGCTGTGTCTCAGGTCCCTCTCGTCCTTGGGTCAAGTCCGATCGGGAGCAGCCAACATCTCGGAACTGAGTGCCGGGGCTTCTGTAGGTTGTCTGGCTGCTACCACGCTGCTGGGGGCGGCCCCCAGACGGGAAGGGGGACCATCCGAAGTGGGACCCAGACGCGGAGAGACAGTGGAGGAGCCGAAGCCGTTGGCTATCTGGCGCAGTCCACCGAGCTTGGGTATGATGTGGGCCTGCTTGAGCCTTGGCCATCGGTCGTTTTACCAAGACAAAAGAGTCTCCGTCTTGCTGCTTGAGCTCATCGATGGACGACTTGTCTCAACAAAGCCGAAGATAGTCACAACCACGACCATGTCTCGTTACTCAAGTAAAGGTCCAGACAGGTCAAGGCTTGACGTCAAGCCAAAGGACACCTTAGGCTCTTAGAGGTCATTGATCGCAACCTGGGCACCAAGTTTTCATGAATACGGGTGATTTAATATAGCCTCACTAACCATAACTACATAAAGATGCCTTTAAGTTCGAGCCTATATTCAGCTGGTGTCAAGCTCGTCAGCAACATGTCTGTCATTGGGCTGTGTCGACTTTCTTTCCTTCTTTCTCGTGCTTCAATTGTGCAACATCAGGCGCTTTTTGTAGTTTAAATACTTTGTATCTGATCGTGTAGGGTACTTGCATGCTGGTCAGTTACTACAAGCAACATCCCGTATCCGCCTCGCCTCACGTTGCCTTGCCTGATCACTTGCAGGGTAGGGGGACATGGTGGTTAAGTGAAGAGATGCATCAGGAATCATCTGTAGCCGGCACTTGTTGCGGTGAAAGGCCTCTTGAGATGAAACGGGGTGCTTGGAAAAGAACCAGTCAGCCCTACACGTACCGGCATGCCTGGGTTCAATGTTGGTACCAAGAACGGACGGAGGATCGAATGAAACGATCGAGCCAAGACTACAAGACGGCTGGAGTGAGGTACTGCGGCAAACACTACTGTACTTGTCCAACGAGCAGGCTGCATAGCTTAGCCACTTGCTTGGCTGCAGCCGCAGTCCAGGTCGAAAAGTCGGACGATCGCCCAGCACCAGGAGCCTGCATAGCCCGGAACGGCCAAATGGCTACTGTGCCTCGTGTTGCTGGCGCGGTTCGATAGCTCTGCGCTCGGGCACGCCTGTAGCAGGCATACCGAGACACAACGGATGTAATGGAGAGACGGACCAATAACTTGCAACCGTCAGTGGGCGACGCAGCCTCAGCTCCTGCAAAGACAGACTCTCGATGAAGACTCGAGGCAGCGAGACCCTGCTGGTGCTGCATACGTGGACGTGCATATTCACACCACCCGCCCGCCCAAGAACCCGTCCTCGGTGCCCGTCATCGCCGCTGCAAAGCCCTTGGTCCCATTGGACCCTCTCCGATTTTCCTCTTCCTGTTCCATGTTGAAGGGTGGGGGCAACGGAAGGCTGTGCCGGGGAGGCCTCGGCCAGCGTGAGATTCCCAAAGGAGCCTTCCCATGCCTTGACTCACCCATCTGTGCCTGGCAAGGGCCGGAGTGTCTCTCTGAGAAGACGGGAAATCGTGGGATTTGGTCGTCGGGGCCACGACGGGCCTCGGAGTATCGGGACCTGACAGCTGACGGCCTTGTTGCCTGTGCGTTGTAGTTTCAGACTTGCGGATGCGATTCCTATTCGTGATGTTCAACGGCCCGCCCCAGACGTGCGCTTCGTGTTACCTGAGCTGAGAAAAGTATTTTGTGGCGTAAGGAAAGGGAGCCACCTTGGTACAGCTCGGATATTCTACCCGGACATTGGATGATGGGGGTTATCTGATACCGTACGTAGGGCTTCCATAAACAAGGGGTGGCACGATCGTGATGTGCAGACTTGGTGAGGGCAGAAACCACGCCTTATAGTTTGTACACAATGTACGGAGACGAATGCTGTAATTAGTTACTTGAAGGCCCCGTTTCTGCACAATGCGGCACAGGACTCTTCCCACGAGACAATAGAACGGCTCGGTGTCTCGCGGGGCATCCGCATGTTGCATGGGGGCCACTCCAGCCAGCTAGGGGTCGAGCCACGTTGATGCTGCTATGACAGAATCACAACCGTCGATGCCGCATGTGACGAAATGACACAGTCACTGACTGCGTCGTACAAACATGGCATGGGAGATATGCGCTGTCCATGGCTCCGTAGAAGATGGAGAATGTCCGGCACAGTCAAGCGGGCCATCGAGAAGCGGACTTAGATGAGACGTGCATTCGGTATAATTACTCCCGGTAGTCAGGCTGAGACGGGCAGAACTGAGACCAGGCTCACGGCAGCGAGCACGACATTCCCTTGCGCATCGAAAAGGAGAAGATCCTATTGAACCGAAGCTGCTGGCGTCCACACCCATTCACAATCAAATTGGCGCCCCTCAAGGATGGACCGCGAATAAAAAGACGTGACGGGATGAAGCATCCACGGCTAGGTATGCACCTGCAGCCGTCGATTCGAGATGATGCGTTGACCGAGCTGGAGAAAAGGCTTCAGCTCCGAGATGGCTTGGCTGGTGACTGGCTCGTCTCGTCGCCGGCAAACGGACGTGCAGTTGGGGGCTTGACGGGCGAGGCCTGTTGCAGGTGCCGTTCACGCCATGGCTTTCCTCCGGTCGGATGGGCCTCCCTGCCGACCTGAATCAGCAGGCCCATTTAGGCAGAGGCCCGTCGTGCGGCCGTGAATGGCGGTTGCAGTGCGATGCGTTGCACCGTGATGTGGGCAGAGGGAGCCTTCGTCGATTACAGTACGAAGTCGCGGCACTCCAGACTGTACTGTGCGATGCGAGGGCACGGGCACGTACAGTGTTTGGCGCAAGCACACTGTACGCTCCTGGCAACGTAGGATCGAGCTGCAACGTCTTCATCCTCCCCCCTTTCGCTTGCTCGCCACCAATCTGCTCCCGCCCTTTACGCCTGCCCCTCGGCCAATACCCGCTGCTGCCGACGAGGCCCCCCATCTGCTCCAGCTCGCATACCAAGGGCCGGCCGTTCATCAATCTGGCACGCCTCTCCTCTCTGCGTGCATGCCATCGTCTACAGTACAGTGTTCGCCAAGCACTCTCGGTCTGCGGCTTCTGTGATGGATCCCCCCAGCCTCCCTGGGAGCCCCTGGCACTGTGGAGTGACGGGGTACAGACAGTGCAGCATCGGCGGCGTCGACTCAATGCCACCCGACAATCTCGCCCGGTGCCTCCTTTGCGCCTCTCTGTCGACTCTCACCGCCTGGCTTGCTTCGCGCCGGTGGCCATGTGTGCCGCAGCTATTTATTAATCGTCTTCGTCTCCACCTGCAAGCCTGGGCAATCTTGCCCCTTACTGACAACATCGCGTCGGTTGTCGCGAAGCTCGGTCAACATGGCTGTCCAGAGCCTCATCGGCTCTTCCAACTGGGCTCAGCTTGGCGCTCTCGCCTTTGCCGTCTGCCTCGTCTACGCCCTTGTCCTGGCAGTCCAGCGGCTCTACCTCAGCCCCATCGCCCATGTGCCGGGCCCCAAGCTGGCCGCCCTGACCCAGTTCTACGAGTTCTACTATGACATTGTGCTGGGAGGCCAGTACTCGTTCAAGCTGCTCAGGCTCCACGAAGAGTACGGGGATGTGATCCGCATCAACCCGTGGGAAGTTCACGTACTCGACCCCGACTTTCACGCCGACCTCTACGGAGGGGCCTCTCGGCCGCGAAACAAGTGGGGGTTCTATGCCAAGCAGGTATGGCCTCTCGCTCCCTGGGGACAAGGGAAACGTGCTCGACATCTCTCAATTGACCGGCCCGACGCAGTTTGGCTCTCCTCGTACGTCTCAGGGCCATCAACCACCCCTGGACGTCGATCCGAAAGGGTCTAACACTGAGTGATCCAGACAGCTCGCTTGCCACCCTCGGCCACTACCATCACAAGCTGCGACGCAGTGCCTTGAATCCTTTCTTCTCGACACAGAGCGTCCGAAACCTCCAGCCAGTCTTGGAAGAGCGCGTGAATGCTCTTAGCGATGCCCTCGTCAAGTACGCAACCACCCGCAAAGGGGAGCCCTTGAATATCATGTATCCCTTTTCGGCCTTTTCCAATGGTAACATCTCCCCCTAAACTATTTCTCTTGGGCTCCATGACAGGACCAAAAAGAGTCTACGTTCACCTGCTTAAACAAATCCCTAGACGTCATCAACGAATACGCGTTTGCGAGATGCGATCACCTCAGTACGTCACGGCTCCCGACGATCCAACGTTGACGAGACTAACTCGGCCCCTTGCCAGTCGAGAAGCCGGATTTTGGCGCCGAGGTGACTGACAACTTGCTCATGGGAACGCACATGGGGATGCTCGTCAAACACATGAATTGGGCCCTTACTCTTGTCAACAGCCTACCCGAGTCCTTCTCGGGCCGGTGGGTTCCCGGTACGTTGGCATCGACCCCGTTGTTGGAGCAGACCTCTTACCCCCAGCTTACCCCCTGCAGGCTGGGGAGGGTTCCTCAAGATGAAGAACGACATCCTGGATCAAATCCGGGACATCAAGGCATCCGAAAACACGGACAAGTGGCAGCTCGACGCTAGCCACCCGACAATCTTTCACGAAATGCTCACCTCGAAACAGCTTCCGCCCGAGGAAAAGACACCGCAGCGACTAGCGCAAGAGGGTCAGATCCTTGTCCAGGGCGGGACCCTGACGTCGGCGTGGACCCTGACCATGGCGGCCTTTCACCTCCTGCACCGACCGTCGACGCTGCGCAATCTGCGGGACGAGCTGTTTGCCGCCCTCCCAGACCCCAACGAGGTCGTTTCTCTAGCCAAGCTGGAGAATCTTCCGTATCTGCGGGCCGTGGTCAAGGAAGCCTTTCGACACAATATTGGAACCAGTGGCAGACTCCCGAGGATCGCGCCGGACGAGACATTGGTGTGCAAAGATCGAAAGTCTGGAAAGCTGTGGAGGCTTCCGCCGGGGACCGTAGTGAGCATGAGCCCCTTCCACACCGTCATGAACGAGAGCGAGTTCCCCGATGCGCTGGGCTTCCACCCGGAGCGCTGGCTCGGGGTCAAGGACGGCGAGGGACTCGACAGGCGTCTGCACATTTTCGGAGGCGGCACGCGCATTTGCCTGGGCATGGCCCTCGCACAGGCAGAGCTGTACCTGTTACTGGCGAAGCTATTTCGCCGGTGGGGGAGTGGTGGCACCGTCGGGGCCAACGAGGACGGCGATCGGCGGCCGGGAGACGTTGGCGTCTTGAAGATTTACCACAGCACGCCGAAGGACTGCCAGATGGCGGCCGACTACTTTGTGCCCATTCCGTACAAGGTCGGTGATGAGGCCTAGCCCAATGGGCGGGAAATGCGCTGACACGGCGACGCAGGGCAGCAAGGGGCTCCGATTCGTGCTCGAAGCCAGCTGACCAACGCCGACTATTGGGCAGCCAGGGCCGGGAACGCCGCCGAGGCTGGGAGAATCCGGGGGCGGGACACACGCATGCATGCGACAGAGCGCAAAGAAGCTGACCACGGCAGTTTGTACATGCAAGAAGCATTTGATGGGTCTGGCACGCAGGAAGGAGAGGCTAGGAATGGGGTGTCTGTGGACCCCTGTGGGAAGAGGTTTGCTCTCATGCAGGGAAGAGGCTTATCTGGCCAAGCTCCATCAACGCTGGCCCAAGACACGGCGGCTATAGCTGCTGTGTCTGCCGATTCGTCCCGCTATGATTGGAGGGCTTGTCGTCGGACGGGAATCTTTGCGTGTGGCGCTGTAGCCTTTATTTGGTACTTTGTATTCGTAGCTGGGCGACAAGTCCATCGGGCTGGTCGCCTACCGTTCTTTCAAGAATGTTTCGGCTGCTCCCTTTGGGAAGCCCGCCCAACCCGGACACGGCATTCGAGCAGTTAGATTTATCTGCTCTACTTTGCACCAAGACGAGCATCTGCCGGGCCAATGACTGGGCCCACTGATGAGACCGTGACAAAGATTGGGAACCCACGGCGGCGGCCGATGAGCGAGTGGGCACGGACGGGAGGGGCCTGCTTGGCGTTGGGTCCGCAGCGGGTCCGGACGGACGCCGGGGCCATGTCATCATGCCTAATGGCCATGGACCGGGCCTCTGTGCTTCCGTCATCAGCCTCTGCCTCCCTTTGCGCCGTCACCTCTCCCTCTCCCCTCTCCCTCTACCCCCCCCCCCTTTCATCCCATCGACTGTGTTGGAGAAGCTATCACTTGCTTGCTTGCTTGCGCCACGCCCTCCTTTCCTCCAGCCGGCCCAACAGCGGACAGCGCGCGCGCCCACGACGGACCCGCCGCCCAGCTGCGCAGCCAGTGAACCGAGAGAACCGAGAGAACCGAGAGAAAGAAAGGAAAGCATCGCCGAACCGCCATGGCAGCCATCGACCCGGCCACGCGCAAGAGGGTGCTCCGCGTCATCATCATATCCCTCCTCCTGGATCTGGTAATCCCTCCTTTCCGGCTCTCTTTGCCGCGCGGCAATGCTTGCTCCGTCAAGACGGAGGCGCAACTAAGTCATGGCAGAGAATTGAGTAGCTGACGTGTCTCTCCGCAGATATCCTTCACCTTTATCCTCCCGCTCTTCCCCAAGCTTCTCGAGTTCTACCGCGATCGCGAAGCGCCGTCGTTTGTCGGCGACAGCCCGCCTACCTTGCTGCGCCAGGTCCTCGGCGGCCTCAACCGGTACAAAGCTGCCTTTTCCCGGCGCATCGACTCGCGACATGACATTGTCTTGCTGGGCGGAGCCATGGGCTCGCTCTTCTCGTACGCAATAGCCTCCCCGAGCTCCCGCGACTCGTGGCCGCCGCCGTCATGCTGACGCTTCCCGCCTCTGCTGCTCAATAGTCTCCTCCAAGCCATGGCCTCTCCGATAATCGGCCGCTTCTCGGATCGCTACGGCCGCCGCACCACCCTGCTGGCCTCCATGTGCGGCAACATCGTGTCGGTGCTGCTGTGGGTCGTTGCCGTCGATTTCCGCACCTTCATCGCCAGTCGCGTCGTCGGCGGCCTGTCCGAGGGCAACGTCCAGCTCGCGACGGCAATCGCCAGCGACATTTCCGACGACGCCTCGCGCAGCCCGACCATGGCCATCATCGGCGCCTGCTTCTGCGTCGCCTTTACCTTTGGCCCCGCTCTTGGCGCTTGGCTCAGCACCATGTCCGCCGTCGCGGCCAATCCGTTTGCCGTTGCCGCGGGCTTCAGCCTCTTCCTCATCGTCGTCGAGACGGCGTATCTCTATTTTTGCCTCCCCGAGACCTTGCCTGCGCTGGTGGATGCCAAGGCACCCAAGGGCAATGGCAACAGCAAGGCGTCCGAGGCCAAGAAGCGGCCGGCGCAGTCGTCGGCGGTGGTGGAAAAGACCAACTCGCCCTCGCTGATCTACGCCATCAACTTCTTCTTCCTCTTGTTCTTCTCCGGCATGGAAAGCTCCCTGTCCTTCATGACCTACGAGCTCTTTGGTTTCAGCTCGGGCAAGAACGGCCGGTTGCTGGGCTTCATCGGCCTCGTGGCCTCGGTGCTCCAGGGCGGCGTCACGCGCAGAATGGCCCCGCTCTCGTCCATCCGCGTCGGCATCTTGTCCTGCCTGGCGGCCTTTATCCTGCTCGGTCGGATCGACACCGTAGGCGGGCTCTACGCGGCCGCCACCTGCCTGGCCACGACGTCGGCCACCGTCGTGACGGGCCTCAACGCGCTGAGCAGCTTCGACTCGAGCGAGGACGAGCGCGGCAGCAAGCTGGGCATCCTGCGGAGCTGGGGCCAGCTTGGACGCGGGCTGGGACCCGTCCTCTTCACCAGCGTGTACTGGTGGGCCGGGCGCGAGTACGCGTACCGGCTGGGCGCGACGGGCATAGCAGTGGTGGCGGTGGCTGTCATGATGGGGCTCAAGACGCCCAAGGCAGCTCAAGCGGCAAAGGTGAATGGGAAGGCGAGATAGCCAAGGAGGCAATGTCACGGGTGGGTGGAGAGTGTACGATTTGACTTGGGGGCATGAAGGAGGGCGACGAGCAGCACAAGCGCACCATGTGTGTGTCTCACAGAGCTCGACGGGCGGCTAAGCACCGTCGAGAGCAATCTATCCATTGTCCTGAACAGATGTGTTGAGAGTCAGTATTTAAATACGGACGCAGTCAACCAACAGGTTTATCAAGTAAGAGCTGCAGAAAAAGACAAAAAAAAGAACACCCGCACTCGGATTTGCACCGAGATCCTTGGCTGTCACCCGGGTATGACCGAGATAGGAGGCCAACGAGTTGCTATTACTCTATACGGGCTCTGGCAGCTGCCACGGCACGCCGCCCGACAATACCACTCGACCAAACGAGCAGTTGCACAAGGGAGGCGCGGGAGGTCGTGCTGCGTTGGGGGCTTTGAGGCCTACAATGCTATTTCAAGGTTACCCAGGCCTGGCCGCATACGGGGAGGCCGTGATCCACTGCAGACCTGGAGACGGAATAGACTACAGCGACGATGAAAGGGATGGGGACGAGCCCGGCCCCTTGCGTGGGAGGATAAGTGAGCGGAGGATCGGTGTAAATGCCACGAGCTCGAGATGTGCTTCCAGTGAGGGCTACATCGGGTTGCCAACTAGGTATGATGCTGCATTTCGGGGACTCGATGATGAAACTCGTTCCGATAGGTTCAACTGCGCCATTTGCCGCAGTTTAGACAACCGAATGTTTGGGCAATAAGGATACGGCATACTGTCCGCGGGCCAGAGGGAGTCTTGTACCATCCCCCGGTTCAAGGCCGAGGTGTGGGTTTGAAAGCGCCGGCCGGCGGAGAAAGCAGCAACAACATGTCTTTGATGACGCCTCGTATGGTACCAGAAGCATTGACATCCAACGGGTCCCAAGAGACCGGCCGTTGACCGTCCCGATGCTGCCGCAACGAAAGCAGCGCCTACGAAACTGCGTCGCCACCTTCCCGCAGGCCAAGGCGTTGGTGGAGGGGAGCAGCAGCATCAATCAGACCTCACCTTCCACTCGCTACGTAACTTACAATACGGAATTGGGCGCCAACGCACAAGGCAGACTCCACCGTGGCTTGGGGACACGGTAGCCTCCGTGCCGGAATCATTGGGCCGGGCCAGAAGAGCGTGGTAGAGTTTGCGCGGCCGCCCCCTTTTGACGGATCGGGTGCTGCGAAGGCTGATGAAAACCGAGACCCAGAATGTCCGCCTATGTATGTACAAAGGGCTCGGCAATGCGATGGATAGGCATCATTCAGCAGAAGCGATACCTTCGACTTCTGACGGAAACCGCTGGCTCGCAGAGGGACAGCATCTGCGATTGGAGCCAGCATTGCGGTGGTGGCGAGGGAGAGTGGGCCATGACGACCTCCCACACCAAACGGTTTGGTAGCCAGCCAGCCACAGCTCGGGCGGTGGAAGCCGCTGAGCTGGAGAGCACGTTCTCCACGCCATCAAATATCCGCACGATAAAGAAATGCCACCCAGCATCGCCAGGCACCGGCCAAGCTACCCGTTGCGGCAATTGCCCTGTCCTTTGGGCTCGCGTTGGGCATGACGGGCCCTCGTCTTTTCCACCCCCCCCCCCCAAGCGAAACTCGAGACGCAGCGATGATTTTTTTGCGCTCGATCGCGGATCCGGCCTTGACCCCACCTCGCAAGGTATCGGCTAACAGAAAGCATGTATCGCCTGGGGGCACCATCGGTATCGCAAGAGTCATCCGGGCAAGATGAGTAATATCGCCGCGAGGAACACAGCTTGTAGCTCCTTGCCGATGACGGCGGACCTACACGCGTGCTCGGGGATGGAGCGCAGCGATGAATCGTAGCAGTTTGTGTGTGTGGCGGACGACGGGCAACTCTGCCTTGGACGGGACATGCGTTTGGGCGTCGCAGCAGCGACTCGACATTCACGATACAGCACACACCTGCCCGAAATGCACCGGTCTGATTGGCCCGCGTAGCCCTAGTCCACCCACAGACATGCGAAAATAGAGGGGGTGGGGTAAAATCACGGCCAGGCAGAGGAAAAAGAGCCTCACACGACACGACAAAGTACCTCGGGCGTGTTAGGGCTAGCGTGCACAAATTGCCCCCCTCCTCTGGTTGCCCCGCGCGAGGTGCGGCAGCAGCATGAGCCACCTCGCCCCTCTCTCTACCCACCCTTTAAATCTCCTCCTCCCACCACTGCTTTTGCGAATTTTTCTCCCTTTCTGCTCTTCGTCTCGCATACCCGGTTCAAGCATCCGACCTGCGATTTTGTATGTTCCCGCCTTCAACCATCGCCATCCCCAAGGAGAGCATCGTCTAACACGCGCCTTTGCTCAACAGCTCAATTTCCAGTCAAGCAATCCCCACGAAATCTTCACATCTACAAACCTCGCCAAGATGGGGTATGTCGCCCTCTCCCAGAGGCATCACGGCAGCCTCTCCCTCCCGACTGCAGACCATTGCTGACGCCGTCTTGCAGTAAGGACGACAAGACTCACATCAACGTGGTCGTTATCGTGCGTTGCCCCTCCATGGCCTCACCCCCCTTCCACATGCTGTGCCTTGCTAACTGATGTTCTAGGGGTACGTGTCGTCAATCGGTCCTTGCGGCCAGCCTCCATCGTGCTAACACTCGAGTCAGCCACGTCGACTCCGGCAAGTCGACTACTGTGAGTCTCTCGTCCGCCGCGACTGCAACATCCGGCTTGTGCTACCCCGCCTGTCTTGTCGCCAGCGCGGGGTACTCGGATGGACATGTTCTAACAAGCTTCTTAGACCGGCCACTTGATCTACAAGTGCGGTGGTATCGATAAGCGAACCATCGAGAAGTTCGAGAAGGTAATATTCGCCCATCCGTTTCTTCTGCTGCGCGAGTTTTTCCTACCCCAAACCATTGGCCGGGCGGGCATTCACTGTTACCCCTCCACGCGCGCAATCAAAATTTTCTCACAGCCTTCTCCCTCAGGTTGGTGGGGCTCTACCCCGCTACCTCTCGCCGATCTGCTGCTGCCAATAGCATCAGTGACCTCCCCCTAAACCAACAAAAGAAAACACAATCTCATCTTTTGACGCGTCGCTAAACCGATTCGAATTACAGGAAGCCGCCGAACTCGGCAAGGGTTCTTTCAAGTATGCGTGGGTTCTTGACAAGCTCAAGGCCGAGCGTGAGCGCGGCATCACCATCGACATTGCCCTGTGGAAGTTTGAGACTCCCAAGTACTATGTCACTGTCATCGGTATGTCGCTGCCATTGCTGCCTCATCTCGAATGCTTTGCTGACCTGGCGTCGCAGACGCTCCCGGCCACCGTGATTTCATCAAGAACATGATTACTGGTACCTCTCAGGCCGATTGCGCTGTCCTCATCATCGCTGCTGGCACTGGTGAGTTCGAGGCTGGTATCTCCAAGGATGGCCAGACTCGTGAGCACGCTCTGCTTGCCTACACCCTGGGCGTCAAGCAGCTCATCGTCGCCATCAACAAGATGGACACCACCAAGTGGTCCGAGGCCCGTTTCCAGGAAATCATCAAGGAGACGTCCAACTTCATCAAGAAGGTCGGCTACAACCCCAAGACCGTTGCCTTCGTCCCCATCTCTGGCTTCAACGGCGACAACATGATTGAGCCCTCCGCCAACTGCCCCTGGTACAAGGGCTGGGAGAAGGAGATCAAGTCCGGCAAGGTCACCGGCAAGACTCTGCTCGAGGCCATCGACTCCATCGAGCCTCCCAAGCGTCCCTCCGACAAGCCCCTGCGCCTGCCCCTCCAGGATGTGTACAAGATTGGCGGTATCGGAACAGTCCCCGTCGGCCGTGTCGAGACTGGCGTCATCAAGCCCGGCATGGTCGTCACCTTTGCTCCTGCCAACGTCACCACTGAAGTCAAGTCCGTTGAGATGCACCACGAGCAGCTTGTCGAGGGTCTTCCCGGCGACAACGTTGGCTTCAACGTGAAGAACGTCTCCGTCAAGGAGATTCGCCGTGGCAACGTCGCTGGCGACTCCAAGAACGACCCCCCTCTGGGCGCTGCCTCCTTCAACGCTCAGGTCATCGTCCTCAACCACCCCGGTCAGGTCGGCGCTGGTTACGCTCCCGTCCTTGACTGCCACACCGCCCACATTGCCTGCAAGTTCTCCGAGCTCCTGGAGAAGATCGACCGCCGTACCGGCAAGGCTGTCGAGACCTCCCCCAAGTTCATCAAGTCTGGTGATGCAGCCATCGTCAAGATGGTTCCCTCCAAGCCCATGTGCGTTGAGGCCTTCACCGACTACCCTCCCCTGGGCCGCTTCGCCGTCCGCGACATGCGCCAGACCGTCGCCGTCGGTGTCATCAAGTCTGTCGAGAAGGCCGCTGCTGGCTCCGGCAAGGTCACCAAGTCTGCCGCCAAGGCTGGCAAGAAATAAGCTCTCGCCGCTATGTGCAAGGGGTGAATCGGGGTCCGAGTCTGGCTGGGGTTGTCATGTTCTCACTTCTACGATGCAACGATATCCTATGCAAGGGATGAACACTGGGCTTTTGTCTCGGGGCACATAATGAGAGGCTGGGGTATTTGGGTTTTCTGCGACGGGACTTCTCATGATGTGCTTTACAGAAAAAACTTAGAGAGTCTAGAAGTGATTCGTGCCACCTGTGTTTCCACCCGATGGCTTGGTGACGACATGGTGAGGTGAAGGCTTACTGCCTCCCGTGTCATCAAAACACGAATGCGGGGACACGATAGAAAACGTCTGGACGGTCGAGGAAGCTCGTCTCCCCGTTCAGTCGGGTGTCTATTCAATGAACGCTACAGTATAATACAGTAAGCCATACATGAAGGAGGATAGAGCCTGAAACGGCTGATAAATGGGCAACGTTCTCCCGACACAAGTCGACGCTCGATGATTTTGATCGTTCCCATGTGTCATGATATTTTCTACCGCGTGAAGTCCCTCACGAGCTCGTATATTCGCCTCGTACTGCAACCCCGAGGCACTCCTTTTCAGCCTGCGACCCGATTCGACACAATGATATCTCGTATGCGCTCAGCTCCTCCCAACGCCATAGGGAAGAGAGTAGCCGCCGGTGCTCCTGGGATGGGACGCTCCTGGCCAGATGGGGCGTGTGCCGGCAAACGATTTCAGTCCCGGCGCACCATGGAGCGGAGTTGTGTTACCCAGTCTGGATCTTCGACTCCCCTTGCTGCGGTAGGTTTCTTCGAAGACGGAGTCGCCTTCTCTGATGCAGGCTCAAGAGCCTCCACTGCGCCCGCAGGCCTTTGGGACGGGGATTGCTCCTCCTCCGCAGCACCCCGAGTTGCTCCCGCGTCAGCCGGCTTCTGAAGCGGATAAGCCTCCTCCACCACCGGCAGCTCAGCTTCCCCTGCACCCATCTGCTGCATTATCGCCATGTGGGCGTCGGGAACCCCCTCGACCGTCTCCCAATCGAGCTCATCTTCCACGCACCGCTGGTCCTGCACCATTTTGTTGCCCTTGTGCCAGGAAAAGAGCTTCCCAAACGCAACGTCCTCGACCGCCTGCAGAAACTTGTTGGCCGTCTCCGCCGTGTCGGGCTTCCCGCTGCGGAGGTCGGAATCGGCGACAAGGGAAATTTCTTGCCGCTGGCCGCCTTGATGGCCGGCCTCGATGCTATTGTACCGGAGGGTGTAGCCGTCGAGCTCCAGGTCGACCATTTGGTGGATCTCCAGGCCGACGAACAGGTATGGGGTATCAGTGCCTCGTTGCGCCAATGGCTCTGCCGGCTCGTCAAATCCTCCCCTCTTGGTGCCCCTGACAGCTTTCCTAGGCTTGTCTGGTTTGGACGACTTTGCTGGTTTGACAGGATTTGCGGGTTTTGATCGGGCGGGAAGCCAATTGTTCGGAATGGAGAGATGTATATGACTCGGCGTCCTGAGCCGCCCTGCTAGAAGATTGAACTCGGATGTGGCCAAGAACTCCTTGAGCGAGGGCTGGCTTGCGTCAAGGGAGAGCACCCGCTGTTGAAAAAGGCGAACGTCGACGCGCTCGTCTGGCAGCAGAACGTCTGACATGTGCCAAGGGGCGAGGACGCCCTCTAGGGTGGAATCGGGCGGAAAGGTAAATTTTGAGAGGTCGCTGTCCGGATCGATTGGGAGTTTGAGCCGAAGGGCGGGTGCGCGCTTGCCTTTGTGGCTACGTTGAGCGTTTTCCGGGGAGAAGTGGAGGATGATTGCAGTGGATTGGACGACGGGCTTGTCGCTCCCGACGCCGACCGAGGTGAATGATGCTGGATGCGGAACAACAGGGGACAAGACGCGGCGCCTCCCGTCGGGGTTGGACGGAGGCGCAGGCCTGGAATGGAGGACATGGCCAAAGGTGGCCGTGATGCGGTTCATAGACAGGCCCTCCTTGGTCTTGATAACAGGGTTTGGCAGCGACATTTTATCGACGATGGAAGTTTGCGTTAGAGGCGTGGCAGAATCCCTCCGGCAGGTGGGGTTGACACGCCTCGACCACTGCCGCATCTTGTCGTTCCAGAGCATAGCCCTGTTTCCGCGATGATGGCTCACAAACGTCGTGTTCCCGCCAACGGGTTGTTCCCGTTCGAACGAAGATATGACGTCGACTTCACTGGGGTGCGGATTCACCTGTTGTGCCAGAAGTAACAGCAAAACGACGTCTGCGGGATCTTGGGTCCGCTGACCAGTCGAAGCCTTCTGCTCTCGTGGTTCATTCGGCTGGCGCATGGCGTTGTCTGCAACCCATGATATCGAGAGTTCCTACAGAGTGTTAGACGACGGATCGTGAGAAGGCTGGCCGAGTAAGCAGGAGCGCATACGGAGTCATTGGCTTTGTATCGAATCAACGTGTTGGTAATTCGCTCGAGCTCATTCAATACCGCTCTCGACATGTCGACCTTTCCCAAGGGCTTGACTGGAACATGTCGCGTCATCATGGATTGAACCATTTCGTCGATCCGTGCCAAGATGGTGCGCGCTGTCGCTTTAGGGCTGTAAATCTCCAACCGAGAGTCTCTGGGGCTCGGTGTTATTTTCCACTGCTTTGATCCGCCCAGGCATTCGGTGGTCAAAGTCTGCAGAAGTTGGCTTGAGGGACCTGCACGGCGACATTAGAGCTGCAGGTCGAAGCGGAATCGAGCCGATACGTACGAAAGAGGAGCTCGAATATGGATGGCCGAAACCAGACCAGCGTTCTTCCTGGACCCCTGACCTGTTCCCGAACGCCAATATTCCACAGTTTCGTGATGATCTTGGCCGCGATCTGTCGCTTTGGAGTCAGTTTTTCCAGCTGCACCATCCGAACAGCCTCCCATGGTTGCTGCTCGACGATCCAGGGATACGGGCTCGCTTCCTTTGCCCAAGACCTGGGCTTTGGATTCCTGGCCACACAATAACTGTTCAACTGCTCCCAGGTGAATCCTTCGTAGAGCGCGCCCACCAGGTTCTCCAGCTCGCGTAGTCTAAGA
The DNA here is from genome assembly GCF_020360975.1 of Hirsutella rhossiliensis. Taxonomy (NCBI): domain Eukaryota; kingdom Fungi; phylum Ascomycota; class Sordariomycetes; order Hypocreales; family Ophiocordycipitaceae; genus Hirsutella; species Hirsutella rhossiliensis. Next base: position 4,067,949 of record NW_025408670.1, read on the forward strand.
ACGTCTGTGTCGCTGGGACGCAGCTCGTCGATATTCCTGATCGCTTCTTCCAGGGTTTTCGAGTCTGACTCCTCTTCCTGGGGGAGAACGTCGTCGACTCGCAGAGGCGTGCCTGTGGACGGCGCTTCCTCGTCGAGCACGGGTAGGGGCGTGGGGCGGGAGCGCATCTCGTTTGGATTTTTGATGATCAGGGCGGTGACCGGCTTGCCCAATGACTCGAGTTCCAGGTTCTTCTTGATGAGGAAGTCATGGTAATATTCCTTATTTACCAGTTCCGTCAACTTGGCCTCGTAGGCTTCGGCCGAATCGAAGGCATAGTCGGAGGAATATCGTCGTAGCGACTGGGGTGGGAAGGGGGGCGTCGCACGGGGCCGGCGCGTCGCTCGGCGCAGTGCGAGGCCCAGTCGACATGACAGGCAAACTCGCGGCAGAACTGAAGCCTGTGAAAGCATGGAAGAAGCTGCCCGCGAGCCGATGCGCTGCAGGAACGGATGGTCTAAGTACAAGCAAACGGATGCAAGAAATTTGCGACGATAAGCCGGCGGCGACTTAGGCGCTAAGGCGATAAGGAAAGTCAGACGCGTCTGAAAGTGCGACCGCGCTGTCTGCCCCTCGCCCCCCCTTACGTTATCGCTTCACGCTTCAGACAACCCAATTGCTGCGGCTTAATTGCGTTGGAATTGAAAGCCTGCACCAACGATGCCTCCTTCGCAGAGGAGAAGACGTCCGGTACCATCGTCGTCCTTGATAGCTCGTGCTGGCTCAACTAACATGTCGACAGATCGACGACGACGAATCAGACCAAGATGCGCGCCCGCGACAACGCCCCAACCGCAACGGCTCGGGTGACGAGGCTGGCGACGAATCTGGCGATGGCATGGACGGTAACCCGAACCAAGACGCCGACAGACAGCTTGCAAAGAAGCTGGTCCGATATGCCATCTCGTGCGAATACTCGCGGACTCCAATAAGACGCGACGGAATCAAGGAGAGAGGTAATGCCCGGCTGCTGCCGCTGGAGGTTGTCATCGCTGACACACAGTCTAGTCCTTGGCAACCAGGGACGGTCATTCAAGAGGGTCTTTGTGCTCGCGCAAAAACAGCTTCGCGAGATATGGGGCATGGAGTTGCGGGAGCTTCCCGTTCGAGAGAAGATGTCTCTCCAAGAGAAGCGACAGGGTAGGTTGGCCGTCCCAAACGCGCTTGTCCTAAGCTAATGCAAGGATAGCCATGAAGTCAAGTTCTCAAATTAAGACCGGATCCGGGGCCTACCTCTTGACCTCGAACTTACCAGAGCCATATCGCAGCGCGACCATTCTCAAGCCATCCAGGATACCAAACGAGGAGGACGAGGCTACATACGCCGCCTTTTACACCCTGGTTGTCGCCTTGATCTGGTTGAACTCGGGCGAGCTGAGCGAGCAGAAGCTCAGGCGCTACCTCATGCGGCTGAATGCTGATCAAAACGTGTCCAACGAAAAGACCGACATGACGCTGAAAAGGATGGAGAAGCACGGATACGTGATAAAAAAGGTGGAGCGGCCACCCATCGGCCAGGACGGTGACCAGAACGTCACCTGGCACATTGGGCCACGCGCAAAAGAGGAGATTGGACTCGATGGCGTCATGGGCATGGTGCGCGAGGTTTTTGGTGATTGGAGCCCTGACCTGGAGAAGAAACTACGGTCAAGCCTGGGGCTCAAGGCCCAGCCCACGGCGGCCAACGAGGACGCGGTGGAAGCCGGCGGGGGCGGGAGACAAGCCGCCGACGGTTCAGAAGACGAGTAACGGCCCCAACGCCTTGAATTCGTGTACGACGAATCGCGGATGATGCTCTCGGTTTGATCGAGACTAAACGGCCGCAGCAATGCTTCTCGATCCGGGGAAAATCGCGAAAGTGTTTATTCAAGACCCCGATGGTCCAGTGGTATCTTTCCATTGACGCAGTTTCCAGAGCAAACCCGTAATGTCCACAATATCTCATCGCCCTGCTGCCGCTGCCGAGGCAAGGTCTACTCTTCTTCGCGAGGCGGGGGAGGGCCGCAAGGTTGAATCATTTTCTGCGCCGACGTGGTTAGCTAAACGTGCGCGCCGGCGACGGCTTGAGGGACGAACTCGAATCAAATTTGCCCGGACTTTGGAGATGGGCTCGTTCTCCGCGAGCGCAATGTATGCAAGTAGAGGCCTATGGCCAACAATGGAGGAGTATGTGTCGCGCTGGATATTCGTCTTCCACTCCCAGGTCGTCGTGTCGGGGTGGCCAGTGCCAACGTACTTGGCCTGCAGGCGTTCGAGTTCCTGCTGGGTTCGGAGTTTGTCGGCCTGAAGGGAGAGAGCTGGTTAAGTGGCCGAGCGCACACTGGGGACCGGTGAATCTGGGGAGGCCTTACCATTGTGACGAATGGCCACAGACGGCGATGATGGCAGCCAAGGGAACTGAAAGGTTGGGCTTCCACCGGTCGCAGTTTCAGTCGGCATGAATCGCCGCGCGTGTGTTGGTAACGCTGAACCGTCTTGTGCTTTGATATCGCTGGGTTGTAACGGCACGAGTTCTCGGTGAACTATCGTCGGCTGGTGATGGTGACCGGCTGAATATCGGCTGAATGTCGAGTACTTTGTACCGTGCGGTGACTCCCATCGAAGGCAAGTCAGTTCATTTGCGCGCTCATCTTCACGTTCTTGATGGCACATTGTTCACGGTCATCCTTCCAGGCGTATTTAAAGAGAAAACTTATTGAGATACCCCCTTTCACTTTTCCTGCCTCCGCCCTCAAGTTTCCGACTGTCCTCTGGCTTATTCGCGCCCAACCTCGCTCGGCTGGCAAAGGGCATCTGATTCCAGACCAGCCTCTCCAAACGCGTCTTTACAAACACGTCAGACCCAAAAACTCCCACTAGACACATTGAAAATCACGTCTCGACTCTAGGCAGGAATGGAAGCATGGCGTCGCCGTCCAAGCACACCATGCCGGAGCACTGGACCGAGCTTAGTGCGGCAAGGAAACAGAGACAGCTGTGCTCCGAAGAAATCAGAGCGCTGAGGAGCTCATGCGACCAAGCATGCGGCAAGAAGCCGGTGACGGAATGTCACAGCTGCTACGGGAAATCTTTGGACCGGATGCGACTGCGGTATACCGAGAGCCAAGACCGCGAGTGGTTCACGCAGCGAAAGGCCTTTCTGCATGAGCTCGAGGGACTGTTTCACGATGCAAAAGATGACAAGCGGAGCCTGGACTTCATCGAGTCAAGGATAGAGTCAGAAAAGGAAGCTTGGTACCGTTGGGTCTTGCGAAAATACCCCGAGTTCATCGCCGTGTCAGATCATGGCGCCAACCAGGACGAGTTGAGGGGTATGCTTGACGACCCGGATCGATCGCGGCAAGAGCTGGTGACCATGATGCTGGAGGGGATAGGAACTCCGGCAGACTGGCCGTCCAGCGTGGATGCCCTTGCGGACAAGGCAGCTGCCATCAAGGGTGATGCGGCCGAGTTGAAGAAGCTGTACACGGCCCAGTTTTTTATGAACCGCACTTCGGACCAAGTCCTTCAGAATGCCAACAAGTACCTGGAGGAATACAAGGCCAGCGAGAGCGTGACGCTCGAAGACATTATCGACCGGATTGCTGCGGACATGAAAGAAAGCAGGAACTCGCAGCCACAAAGAGACTACCACCAAAGACGGCTCGACGAGCTGCGAAGAGCAAAGACGGCGTTTGAGCATGACAAGGCGCAGGCTAAGAGCCGAGCATCTGGAAACCAAGCGTCTACTGCGAGCGAGAAACTTGGCAACCTGCCTCCTTGTCATGTTTGCCAAAGGACCGTGGACCCTAGCGCCGTCCTCTCGTGCTGTTTATGCCAAGTCGTCACGCAGATGGGGGGCAGCGACAAGCTGACGGTCTATTGCACGGAAGAGTGCCTTCTCAAGGGTCATGTATGTGCACTCCCGCCTGTCTGCCCGTGCCACAGGAGATGAGAAAGCTAACTTGCTTGCAGGAAGAACACGTCGCAGCAGCGCACGACTGCGCAGCGGGCGACGAATGCACCCAGCTGCGCGACGAGGACGTGGAGATGGAAGATGGGACGTCCCAGACGGTGTCGTGCAAGGAGTGTCTGGACCAGAGGCGGATAACGCTGTTCTGCTCCAGCCGATGCGCGAGGGAAAACGTTGCTGAGCACAGGAAGAACTCACACGGGGTCAAGACATCGACCGAAGAGTCCGATGAAGCCGTGACGTCGATGCAACAAGTGGTTGAGGCGACGCTGGCGAGGGAGAATCCGGGGATAGCCATGACCCGGGTTGAATAGGGAGGGAGAAAGTGTAAGCGTGGTGTGGAACGAAGCCATGCCGTGTAACAGAGCTCTGTACAACAGGAATGAAAGTGCGTGGTCGACGTTGACTATGCGCGGACACAAGTTATGGCAGTGCTGGACCAGGGCTTTAAAGTCTACGAGAGTCCCGGGGTCTACGGAAGAGGCGATGAAGAATTCGTGAGACAAGGGACTAAGACCTAGCGTCGACGAGGCCGTGGCGACTCTGATGGGTATTAATAGTGGCATGCGGCGCAATGGAGTTGAAGTGCCAAGGTTTTGGTTGCGAGCGCTCAGTTCCGGTCATCGCCGGAAATAGAAAGCATCTTCGGGCGGATTATGCTCCGCACATCCGGCCTCACCACGTCGCACTCGCCAGCTTCGACCGCCATCAACCTGTGCCCGGCAAACCTCGTCGTCAAGCATGGCGCCCGATGCAGGCATCGCCGACGCCGCCCGGAAGAGAATCTCAACGGCATGCGAGGCCTGCCGGGCGACAAAGGTTCGATGTCGACCCAGTGAATTCCCTGACGTCTGCCAAAAGTAATCCCTTTGCCACCCTGCGAAACAAGCCCCGAACGCTGACGGCCTTTGTTTGTGTGATGCAGGTGCCTTGCGTTCAAGAGGGAGTGCATCTCGCGCATGTGCCCGCGGCCTCGACGATCGAGAAAGGCCAAGCAGTGAGTCCCGCCGGCCAGATGATCTGATGGTCTGTCCCTCTCTGATGCCCTCTCAGATCGCAGGACGGTCGGCTGCCTTGCTTGTCATCGTCGCCGTCTGGCCCGTCCGGTACCTTTACCATCGACTTCACCATCCCCGCTAAGTCGGAGCTTGACAACAGCGTAGACGTCTTGCGGGACTCACACGTGCAATCCCTCGAGCGCCTCTTCCCGGACGACGGTGATGACGGCGACGGCTCTGATGCGCAGCAATGGGTCTCGCCGGGGGCGGCAGATGTCCAGGCCCCGTCCACTTCGTCGGCGCAGCCCCATCTGCACTCCATCCACGACGGCCATGCCAAGCCCCTGTTCAACATGGCCTCGGCCGAGTCATTGCTCCACTCGTTCCGCCGCAACAAGCTCGAGCATCTCCCCTGCACCGTCCTGGCCGCCGATGCATCCGTCCCTCACTTGGCTGCCACGCGGCCCTTTGTGCTGCTTGCCATCCTCGCCGCCTCGTCCGGCTCCAAGACGCTCCAGGGCCACGGCTTGTACGATGACGAATTCCGCAGGGTGCTGGGCTACAAGTTTGTCGCCGGCGGCGAGAGGTCCCTGGAGCTGCTCCAGGGGATCCTCATCTACAGTTCATGGTACGACCTTGACATGAGGCGATGCATAATAGCCGAGGTCGACTGACGCCCCATCAGGTACCCGTTTCATCTCCGCCCAAAGGAGAAGCAAGCTTTCCAGTATTTACGTATGGCCACGGACATTATCCACGACCTCGACCTGGCTCCAGAATTACCCGCAGGCGTAGACGCCTCCGTCATGGACCTGACTGACGGGCAGCTCGATGGCATCCGCGCCTATCTAACCTACGTCCACATCAGCTCCACGTAAAGACGCATGCCAAGTCTTGATGAATGAGGAGCATTGGCTGACTTGCCCCAGACAAGTTGTTTCGTGGAAGACCAATCCCAAGATCCCCAGCCTCTACAATTCCTGGACAACCACGTATTGTGACGTCCTTGAAAGCAAGGCCCGCGTCGAAGGCGATGCCGTGCTCGCCGCCTTGTGCCGAAACTCGTGTGCGCTCCATGAGGCGTTCCAGGTCACGCACGAGTTCAGCGGCCAACAGGATCACCATCGCTGGCTCATCCTCTCGGGCCTTGCGACAAAGCTCGCAGAGGCCCGGGCCAGGGCATCGCCCGCCGTTGTGTCCAACGGTACGTGCTCTCTGTTATGTCACCAAATTGCGTCCTACCGAGACTCACCTTCTGCAGTGTCCTTTTCTCTGCAATGCCATTTCATCGATGTCTACCTCGACTGCGGCTCATTGCTGAGGCTTCCTCGCGCGACGCGCCGTCGTCATGGTGAAGATGGGCTTCTTCCGCTGCTGCCGACCAAAATGTACGAGTGCGTCGTCAAGCTGAGGATGCTCCTCGACCACCTCGCGGCGCTGGATGAAGCGGCATTTCTATGCTTCACCGTCGACGATTGGGTGCGGCTCATTCTAACCGTGATTCTGTCTCTGCGATTGTCATTCCCCATGTCGGAATGTCCGGATTTCGATGCTTCGTGGGCTCGCTCGCAGTTGCAGTTCGATCAATTCCTGAGCCGCATAATTGGTGAAACAGACTCGACGCCGGCCTCGAGAAACCTCGACATTCTCTCCGCCAGCCGCATCATCTTGAGAGTCGTCAAAGATAAGTACCACCGCCGGCTGCGGGCTTTGGAGGAGAAGCAGGCGGCGCCGCCAGACAAGGCAAACGGCTGTCCCATGTTCGACGCGTTCTTGGAGCCCTACCTACCACTCTGGGAGGCTGAGCTTGGACATCCGCCGCTGCCAGCGACGACGATGTCATCGGGGTCCGGTGAGGAAGCGGCCGCTCCCTTGCCAATCTTCCACGATCTCTGGGCGACAATGACAATGAATTGGGCTGGCGGTGACATTGGTTGACAGCGGAGCTGGAACCATGAAAGATGAGCGCTTGTGCGGTCAATCAGTGAGAAGAAGTAAACGAGAAAGAGGAGAGCGACGGGTTTGACTTCACGATGGTCGTGAAACGCACCGGCGGCTCACTCGAACGGGTCATCGTCGTCCCTGGCCAGAGCCTCATGACAAAGGATTGGCAGAGCGAGACGATGGCGCCTCGCCCCCACCATGCCTGGCCCCTATTTTCCCATCTACTCACTCCTGCTGCCAGGACGAAGGGACGGTCAAGGGATATTAAAGGCAGCCCGTGCCCGCTTCCAAAAAACCCGAGTCCACGAACCCGCCCACGGGCTCTCAAAAGCAGCAGCTCCAAAGACAGCTCTCACAGCTCTTCATTTTGCGCGCGCGCTCACACGTTCACACTCTTCCTGCAAAACGGGCTCCCAGCATACGGAGGGGACCTCCGCCGATCCAAGTCACATACTGTAGAACCCTGACGGCGCCTGAGCCGAGTCGAGCGATCCGGCCAAAGGCTCCCCACTCTTCTTGAAGCCAATGGAAACTGATGCAATGGTCAAGACCTTGAGTGAACACGCCCCCTTGCCGTTTTATCTTTCCGCACCTTATCCACCAGCCAAGCGGTCTGCAGTCTTCTCGCCCTCCCTTCTCAAAGCCGTCACTACCACCGCCGTCCGTCTCATGATGCATTGATGCTGTACTGCCAGCGAAGCAACGGTCTCGATCTTCTTCAAAGCGTCGGCCTGTGATCAGAAGTATAGATCTTTGTGTGCGTTCGCCGACGGCGATTGGTGAGTCGAATTAATAGCAAGAGTATCTAATTATTGCTTATACATTTGGACCAGCTTGTCACAGCTGGGCTAAGATTTGTGGACGGTGGTGAGGTGCCACGTGGATGTTATTTTCAAGGAGGCCCCAGTGGTTGATTACAATGGAATAGTCATCTGTGCAGAGGGACGGTAGTTGGCTTTTGAGCTTGCCCGGTAAAGGCGGAAAGCTAACGGGAAGTCTGTTTAGGATGCGTTCAAGGCGGGACAAATAGCTGCTCTGGAACGAGGCGTCGCTGAAAGAGGACACTGTAGTCGGCCGATCACGCCACGCGGAAGCAGAGAATCTATATCGTTGTCAATTAGTATAGAACTTTCTTTGCCAGACCTTTAGGTAGACTTACAGGGCAAAGTCTTGTACAGTCTGGTTTAGAAGACGGAGATTCTCGGGACTGTGAAAAGAGGTGCCAGCGAGAAGATGCGCCTCCCCGGATATATCGTCCATAGTGTATACGTGTAGAGGATCTAACCACCCATTGAGATGGGAGTCCGGTACCATATGTCCGTAGGTCTCCCTCGCGGCGGCTAGAAGTCGAGGTCGAGAGGGTAGTTGGCATCCCGAAATTATACGACGAACCCCTTTGTGCTATCGCCAACCCCAACTGTATAGCTCTTGAGCCTTGCGTGGACGTAGGCTTAACGGCCCTGCCGCCATTAATAATAGCAGCTTTATCATGGTAGGCCTTTTTAGCGATTAGACTGAACTATTTAAAGAACCTGTTGATTTGATGATTTGATACAGTAGCCATGTTGATCAGGCTGATCTAAAACCTAGTATGCTGAAGGTTTGATCAAGCACAAGAGCAAGTGTTCTTCACGCATAGGGGTGTCGAGCAAGTGCAATATACGAGGAGGCAAAGATGAAATGTTGGGTGGCCTGCGGTAAGAGAAACGAGGTTGGGGAGTTATGAGCCGGGGACGGGATGCAGGGATGCCCTAGGCAAAACATCGACTTGCATATTCTTAGGTTTGATTCATTAGCATGATTGCGGTCATCTTTATCTTCTAAACAGGCGACTGTGGGCAAAGTTTATATTAGAATATAAATATATACATGTTTATATCTCTGGTGCAATTAACTAAATCTTATATATATATATAATACCAGCTGTTCAAGGCATATATGTCTAGCACAAGCATAATTCCCCCCGTCCACGTCTCGGCGCCGGCAGAGCCCGTCGAGGCAAACTGAGAGGAGAGGGCGTCAGATGGGAGATGAGGCGCCGGCAGAAACAACAGGAAGCACACGAGCCAGGGAGAACAACGGAGGAACGGCAAAGTGTCCTGCTGGATGAGGGGCGGCGGCAGCTAAAGGTGCAAGCGACATGGACAATGGACCCGGCTCGGGGTATGGATTGAGATTCTGTTGGGGATAGACGTGCTATGTCAGATGTAAGTTTAATGTCGATATGCCTGCCTTTCGAATTTATGCGGAGCTTCCAGCAAGGTGAATCCCCTCAAACTTGCTTGAGGCCGGAGTCCTTCTTGGCGGTCAATAGCACATACTTCAGAGCACCATCATCCAACTCTCGTACGAGAACCGCGCAGGCGGCTTCCCAGCACTTTCCACGTGCAGATAAGACACGCCAGCCAACAGCGTGCCTCTTGGAGGGTGAGGAAGGGGGTTGTCCCCTGTGGTCTCTTGTCCCGGTGTCAACACGGCAAAGGTGGACTCAAGGGATGTAGGCTCTGTGGTCTGCGCAGGGGACATGGCTGTTTTCGAGCGCGCTGACAATGACTGGCCGGACGCACTTTGTTGGTGCAGAAGAAGGAGCCTTGCGCGGCTGCTTCTTTGGCTTCTCCGCCGGTTGTTTGCGTTGCCGCGGTCGAGGAGGTTCTTGTAGTTTGCAGAGAGCCGCCAGCGCCCTTACAAGCTCCATGCAAATGCAGAATAGCTTATCGCTGCTGGTGACCTCGACAAGTTGTAAGAGGAGCTTGGCGATTCGTGCCCGTTCTGGAAGCTGATACTCTACTTTGACTGCCTGGCTATTTCTTCGCCGTCCCTCAGAATGCGAAAATCGCTGATGGCACGCGTCAGGCGATCGTCATGCAGCGTTTTCCTCGCGCCATCTGCCATCTGCCCCCATTTGATGTATTCTTGGAGCAGCCCTCCGCCTCGTCCTGTCTTGGGTGCCGTCTTCAGCGTATACCCTATCTCATTGATCTTGCGGACTATCTGGGGTTTCTTACACCTGAGCCTGGAAAGCCTTGGCTGCTTGTAGACCTAGGTCATCTGTTGGTCGGCAAGGTGCGTGGGAGCGCCCGCAAGGCGAAAAAGCCTGCCCATGAGATGTGTAATATCGTGCTGGGGCTTACTGTCGAACACGATCTCTGGAAGCCGGCTTCGATATAGTCGGTCGACCACGTAAAGCTTGAAGAAGGTCGACGAGTCTCTGAGGGTTTGTCCCGTGCTCTGGTTACGGTCCTCGGCGGTAAGTGCCTTGTTGAGCCTCATTCCCGATCCCCAGCGCAGATCGTACCACTCTAGAAGCTTCTCGTAGCCCAGAGCGCGGCCGAGACGAACCAGGAGCTTCTGTGCCTTTCCGTACTGAAAGCCCTGTCGACGGCTATGGTAACGTTCTTGCCTCGCCCTTGGATGTCTCGAAAGATCGGTCGCTCCCTCCAGCGCCTTTTCCAGGGAACAAACATGGTGGACTGGCCTGGCGGCACGCAAAGGGTATAGATCTGCTCAGGATCCTTGATGTCGCTGTCGAAGGCTCCATCAGCAAGGCAAGGCTCTCGACGTACAGAATAGGATCTTGTAGGAGGGTGTCTTCTTCGTGAAAGCCGTACGTTTTTGGGGTTTGATTTGCTTGAGATCCTCTTAGTCTTCCGGACTTGGCCAGGTCAATTGCTAGTCCAACCCAGCTTTTTGTATAGGAGCACCAACTCAAAGGCCGATGACATCGGTTCAAGGATTTCCGTCAAGGTCGATGCCTGAACTCCTGGATGACTGCGGCCTGACATATGTGAGCTGTTATGGCTTTGTCGTGCAAGTTTGCCTGCGCGTCCACGCAGCCGACCTGCACCCAGGGATTAAAGATGAGCTTGCGCAGGTCGCAGCGCCTGTTCCCCCCAGGGGTGACATGCAGGCTGCAGAGGTGGTCTAACGTCTGCAGGGGAAGAGGATGACTCTAATCATGAACAGCCTGCACGCAAGCAGGATTGCAGGTCTTGGCTGCGTCTGACTCTCCCCGTTCTCGCAGATAGTTATTAATTACGGGCAGGGGGACGGGGTATAAATACCATGTCTAAGGACCAGCAAATTCTCATAATCATCTCACTCTCTAAAATCACATCTCAACCATCGTCTTGAATCGTACTAGCTCATCGATACTTCAGTTCCCAGCATTCAATATTTCCGATCATGGCTTACTACGACACCATCACGAGCCCCGGCACCTTCTTCAAGGCAGCATCAGCTGAGAAAACTCAAATTTTCGATTCTCTTTACCGATAAACAGAGTGGGAGAGCGCCGTCAGTCGCTGGGGCCGCGAACATTTATTTGCCAGCCGAGTCATCTGTAGTAAGCCCGAAAATCGCCTTGCCCTCTTTGTGGAAGGGGGGTTCAACCAGGACAACTTGGACGGCTTGCACCCAGTTATTCAGCGCCTTATATCGGGTCCTGGACAAGCTTCCACTCTGGCCAATCTGTGGGAGCCGCAATTTGTCCAGCGTTTCCAGCCGGATAGTCTTGGCTACACCTGGGCCGCTCTGGCCGCCTTCTCGCGGGCGGCTGCTAAATCGCGGGACGATATGCCTGAGCGGTCGCAACGTAAAAGAAAAGCTGTCTCTCCACAGAAGGGGTTTGTTCCATCAGCCGGCGTACGGATCGGCAGCAGCTCGCCGAATAGGCCAAGCTCAGCCGACACATCTGTATCAAGTATCGGGGTTATATATCAAAGCGGGACGCCCCTGCTTGAAGACTTCACTGTGCGCCTAGCGAGCTGCTTTATTCGTTGTGTGCTTAACTACGCGCAGACATTCGACAACAGGGGCCCGTATATCTGCTACCAGGATGGAAGGCAAAGATATAGTGTTCCTATATCATACGGCCAGCAAATTGAGGCTGTCGATGATGGTGGGGTGCAACTTTGCGATGGTAGGGAGATTTTTCAAGTTGCTATGCTAGAGGGCAAACGAACCTTCCATAACCTGAATGATAGCAAACCAACTGTTTCCGACCAGAATAACTAACTATATTAAGAAGACTTATATAGCCTACCTAGGAGCCTTTTCTACTAGTAACCTTTTAGCTTCTTTATAGCTAGCTAAGTAAGAAGAAATCCTTAAGGAAGCTAACTAATACTTCTTAATAAAAGCTCTTTTTAGATAGTAGCTATAGGATATATCTCTCTCCCGAGGCGGCTAAAGGCCCTAGGGCTAAGGGCCTAGGCAAACACTACACGTCTATTCGAAAGACCCCCCGCCTAGCCCTTAGCCCGGAAAAGGACCTTATAGGGAGGCCTAGGCTAACCCTCTCGGCCTTCTACTAGCTCCTCTTCGGGGCCGGCTTCCTATTTTCCTTCTTAAAAAGGACTAATAAGGTAGAGCGAGACGACTACCGCTACGGCTAAGGAAGGCATACGGCTAGGCACCTTATCCTAAGGTGCCCGAACTATAGGAGGGAAAGAGAGGTCCTTTACCGGACCTCTAAGAGATAGGAGGGGGCCCTTAGCCTACCTATTCTTTATAGCTCTAAGGAAGGAAGGGAAGCCCTTCTAACCTTCTTAGCTAAAACAGAGATAGGGATAGCTAAGTAGCTCGAAAAGGAGTAACCTAGGGGCCCTAGGGCCCTTAGGGGGGAAAATCACCGCGTAGGAGGAACTAGACTAACCTTTCCTTTATCTTTGCCTTTATAGCTACCCTTTCCCTAATTAGTTATAAGCCCCCGGGCTCTATAGCTAGCTAGGACTACTAATAGGGGCCTAGGCCCCTATTAGCCTTACTATAGCCCTAGAGGCTATATACGAGTAATAATATAAAATAAAATAGGATATATATATATTAATAAAGCCTATTAGTAATAGTTACTTAGCTATCTTTTAAGAAGCTTACTAGGAACTAAATAAAAAAGCTACTAAGGTATAATAATAAGTAGTCTTATTCCTTTAAGGCTAGTACTTAGCTTAGACGGTCTAACCTACTACCCTTATAGCTATTATAGCCCCTACTACTATAGCCCCCGCTACTACTACTACTCTTTTAGCTCCTCCTCCCTTAAGAGCTTTAACGCTATCTTTAACTATAGCTATTATATTACGCTAGCTATACTTATAACTCTAGGCCTAGCCTTATTAGTTTATTTAGTCTAGCTAGTTATTATAAAGTAAGTAAAGGTATATATATAAGTACTATCTATAAGATAATATTAATAAGCTATATAAAGCTCTTTTATATATAGCTAGCCTATATATATATATATATAGGATCTAGCCCTTTATATATAACTATATAGCTTAGGCTATAGCTTAAGCCTATAACTTATAATAGTTAAAGACTCTTATATAATACCCTCCCTTTAGCGTAGTATAGTGCTACCTTATTAATAGCTTTTATATAATTAAGTATTAAGCTCCTTATACTAGCTCTACTTTACCCTTTCCTATTAATTATACTAGCCCTACTAGCCTTATTATTCTTATACTTATTAACCTAAGTAGCTAGAACCTAGCTTTATACTTATTAGCTAGCTAGCTACTTAAATATAAGTATAACTTATTATATACGCCCTTAAGCGGCTAGCGGCTAGCCTAGACCTATATAAGCCTTAGGTTACTTATCCCCTTAGCCTTAAGTAGCTTCCTTTACTAAGGGGTATATAAAGTAGTATCTTTTCTTTCTTTTTTCTTCTCTTTCTTTAATTATAATAGTAGTAGTAATAATTAAGCTTTACTTTATATAAAGCGTTAGTTTATTCTTAGCTATATAAGCTACCTTATTAATAAGTACTTATAAGAATAGCTATAGTAATAATAGTAGTAATAGTAGTAATAATAACTTTAATAAATAAGTCTTTTATTTTATTAAGTAAAAGGCCGCGTTCTATTATATTAACTTCTATAGTAAATATATCTACTTTTATTTCTATTTCTTTTTCTTTCTTAAAGTATATAAAGTTATTTATTAACGCTATACTAAGTATAGCTAATAATAACTCTATTACTACCGCCGCTCTTACCTATACCCCTATAACTATACCTACCGCTACTATCTTTACCTTTACTATACTAGCCGCTCTTATATTACCTTTTAAGGTAATAACGCTATCCCCGCCGCCGCTTATAACGCCCGGCCCTTTTACCCTTACCTCTAGCTTTACTACCCTTATAAGTTTACTACTTAATAAGTATAATAGCTATTTTCCGCTAACCTCTTAAAGTATAAGCGCTAAGTATAAGCTATAGCCGCCTACGTAGCCCTTTATATATAGTATATATCGTAGGAGCTCCCTTACGCTAATTAAGTTAAGCGCCGCTATAGTAGTAGCTATTTCTAATACGCACGTACTAACTATACTTATAAAGTAGCGCCTTACTATTACTATAGCCGCCTATTATAATCTTTATACTTTAGAGCGCTAAGGCTTTATCCTTAAATAAGCTCTTTTCCTCTTACTCTTTTACTTTTACTATTAACTCCCTTAGTACTAAGGATACCGCTTTTATCGCTTTATCGGCGGTTCCCTTATCTATACCCTCCGCTAGCCTTACTATTATTACTAGCTGCCTCCTACTTACTTCTACTACCCTTAAAGCCGCCGTTACCGCTAACTAGCTTATATACTTAAAGGGCCGCTTAAGCGCCTTAGAAAGCGCCGCTTTTATTAATAAAAAAAGGAGGCTAATAATAATAATAATAATAATAATAATAATAAAGATAAGGATAAGAGTAATAATAAAAAATAGGGTTAAGTAGTTTAAGGGCTTTACTTTAAAATAAACGCTATTTTTATCTTTACTTATACTATTATACTTATATTACTATAACTACTTATATTACTATAACTACTTACTTTACTTTATTTACTTTATAGTCTTAGCTTAAGCTACTATTAGTAGTTTATTAGTTTATTATTCTTATTTATTAGCTTAAATAAGGCCTTAAACTTATTAAGGGCTATAGCTCTTATAAACTTATATATAGGTTCTTATATAAGGTTAAGATACTTATACTACTTAAAAAGGACCTCTAAGTATTTCCGTTTATTAACCTTTTTCTAGTATATAGCCTATATCTCTTTAACCTTAAACTTATTCTTTTCTTTTACTTTAATTATAAGTAGTTAAGCGTTTATTACTTCTTATTTAAGTAGTAGGTATAAAGAAGCTTAGTAAAAAGAAGTTTATATTAATCTTATTATAGACCCTTATTAAAAAAGACTATTAAGCTCTATAACTTATAAACTAATAACTCTTTATACTATAAACTTTATATATAGTTAGTCTAGCTTTTTTTTTTAGCCGCGCTAACTTATAATTATAAGGTCTAGCTATACCTTATCTTTTATTATAAACCTATTTACTAAAGCCTTAGTTTTATTAGTATACTACTTTTAATTTTATACTATAGTAGCTATTATAAATTAGTAATAATTTATAGTCTCTTATAGCTTTTAAATAAATATAAAGGCGCGGCCTTTTAATAATAAATTACTCTATTACTTTATTACTATATTTATAGTAAAGGGAACTAATAAGGGCGGTTTAAAGCTATATATTATAAAGAAAAAGGTTATCTTAATAAAGGTATATAGTTTACTATTTAATATACGTTAAGCTATAGGGAGCTACTAGTCTTAGTTTATTTAATTGTAGGCTATAATAACTTATAAGTAAGCCTATACTTCCTAGTTAACCCTCTTTAGCCCTCTATTAGTTTATAAGTAATATAATATACTAAGTAGCTATATAATTTAAAGTAGCTAGTATTAGTACTATTAAAAGCAGCTAGTTTAATTTAATTTCTTATTACTTATAATAAAGGCTATCTAGCTATATAAGTAAGCTTAGTATTAAAGGAAGCGTTCTATATAGGCCTTTATATTTATAAATAGTATTAGCTTTAATATTATTATCGTAAAGAGAGATATAAGAAGTATAATTAAAATATATAAAGGTAAAATTAAAAGTAAGGGGTTAGATAAGTAAGGCAGAGATATTTAATTCTTATAGGGGTAGTAATTATAGTAAGGGAGTAATTATTATAATACTTTTATTATCCTTCTTTCCTTTATCTAACGCCCTTCTTTATACTTATTTAGTATCTTAATTAATAAAGAAGATCCTACTTAAAGAAGCTATTAATATCCTCTTAACTACCGAGCTTTTTATTAGTTTTTCCCCTCCTTTCTAGCCGCTACTAGTATATCCGTCTTATCTCTTACTACCTTTATAAGAAGCTATCGCTACTTTTACTTCCCTTTATACCCTTACCCTCCTCTCTATACCTCCTTTTAGCTCTTTCTTTTAAACTAGTTTTTTAGCTTTCTTAGTCCCTCTTACTAAGGGATATCTCTAAGAACTATAAAATTAAGCTATGCTTCGCGATATACCCCCTTAGCTATAGCCTACCCTTATAATAAAGGTATAGCTAATATAGCTTTAGGCTAGTAAGTATATAAAAGAGGTTCTTAGCTCTATACTTATCCCTTTACTTACGGAAAATAAGGGCCCTTTTAGGTCCCTAGGCTCTTTTAGACCTACTTAAGGAATAAGGGCTTAAAGAGGGGAAAGTCCTATAAGAAAAAGGGCCTTCTTAAAAGGAAGAAACCTAATTAAAATAAGGGGCCCTTTAAAAGAAAGACCTCTTCTTTTTTTTAACTATAGATATTACCTTCTTATATAGACTATTAGCTCCTCTTATAGACTTTAAAGGTAGGCCTTTAAGGATAGCTTCTTATAAACGTTTTTTAGCTTAATTTACTATAAAAAGATAGTTAGCTTTTACTTTAGTAAGAGCTTTATAAGACTATTAGCTTTTATTAATACTATAAGAACCTAATAAATAGAAATAAGTCCCCTTTAAACCTCTTAGTATAACTAATACTAATAGATATCGATATACTATAGCTAGGTTAATAGCTTTATATTTTCTTTTATAAGAAGCTATATAGTCTATATATTATTATTAAGATTATACTAGTAACCTATCTAAAGGTATTTAGAACTTCGGCGTTAAATAAGAGGGAAAAACTAAAGTACTTAAAGGAAAACCCTTACCTCTTTTTATAGTGTAAGGAACGGTGTTCCTACTATAAATAAAGCAGCTATAATATACTCTCCCGATTATATAAGCCAATAAGTAGTATATTAATTATAGACAAAATCTCATCCTATAGAGCAAGAATCGCTCGTCATTTTACATGTCATTATGCATTAAACGGGTTGCCGGT
Source organism: Hirsutella rhossiliensis (assembly GCF_020360975.1). Taxonomy (NCBI): domain Eukaryota; kingdom Fungi; phylum Ascomycota; class Sordariomycetes; order Hypocreales; family Ophiocordycipitaceae; genus Hirsutella; species Hirsutella rhossiliensis. The sequence continues at coordinate 4,085,092 of NW_025408670.1, forward strand.
TATCGTACAATCGGGAATCGAAGGAACAGAGCTAGCTTGGAATGCTAGCTAAGACCTCTCAAGAACACCGGCACGACCAACCTCCTCTAAACACGAATATCAGTAGAACCAAGACACTTCCAGATTCACTCGAGATATCACGGAATTCCTCAGTCTCAGGGCTATACGGCAGCCTAAATCTGGTCCCGAAAGGTTCTTCCGTTCAGCTACAATTGTCTATATAAGACAGCATGTCCGCTGGTAGATAGATAGAAAATCATCAACTTCAACACCTCTTCCACACACCAATACACCACCAATAAATTCCGTTGAAAATCCTACCTTATACTCCTTCTTCCCCTCTATCACGTAGTTTTACGTGATTTCTTGATTTCCCAAAATTCCGCTTTTGCTCATATACCTTAAGATATAGCTAGTCCGCCCTTATACTAGGTCGCGGTTATAATATATAGGAATCTTATACTAGCTATCTTAGGTATCGTTATAGTTAGTTAGAATTATATTAGCCTTACTATAAAATAACCTTAGAAAGTAACTCCTTTATATACGTAGGGTATATAGCGTTAATCGGTAGTACGAGCGTATTTAGTTAATAGTTAATTATATAATTATCTCCGACCTTATCCTATAATAATATCTTCCTAGGCTCTACCTTATTTTTCCGCTATAAGGCTTAGTAGGCTAATTTTATTAATACTAGCTTTTAGCTAGGCTAGTAGTTAAGTTATCGTACTAGCTTTATACTATACTTATTAAGTTACTAGTATCGGCCCTAGGTTTTTATTTTCCTAGTTAGGGGGCCCGGACTAGGGTTAAGAGGAGGTCTTAATAAATTTATCGCTAAGTCTAAGTAGGTAAGGTCTAGGCCGGCCTACTTATAGCGGGGCTAGACTACTAGTATATTTATAAGCGCTTTTAGAAGCGCTAATTAGCTAATTAATAAGTAGGTTAGCGTAGTCTATTAATCTAACTAAAAATTAATCGTGCCCTAAGCTAGATTTAAACTAACTCTAGTATTATAGCTAGTAAGCCTCCTAGGTATATAACTATTATATTATAAAGGTATAGTTTATATATTATTATATTCTATAGCTAATAGTAATAGGATTTATAGTTATAGTAAAATTAATAGCTAGCTAAGGAAAATCGCTTTTTTAATACTTTTAAAGGAGCTAATAGCTTTACTTTTATACTTAATATTATAATAGTAGCTTACTTTAAAGCTCTTTAAGTAATAGTTCCTTTATAAAGGGAAATAATATATACTTATAAGCTATTTCTATCTAAGGAATTATCTATAAAAGATAAATCGCTTAAATAAAAGAAGATATTAATAGCTAGTTTCTTTTCCTACCTTCTTAAGTATAGACTATATATTATTAAGATTACGCTAAGGACCTAGTTAAAGGTATCTAGAGCTTTAATACTAAATAAGAAGGAAAAACTAAAGTACTTAAGGGAAAACCCTTTCCTCTTTTAATATAGGTCCGCTTTAAATAAAGTTATAGTAGTAGTATATAGGAAATTTATACTAGCTACCGCGGGCTTTTCCTATATATTTATATTTTAGCGTAGGCCCTCTTAGGCTATAGCCGCTACTATCCTAAGCGGCCGCGGCCTAGGCTTACTAGCCTAGGCCTAGGGTTATAAGTAGTAGTCTCTCTTTAAGGGCCTAGCTCGTAGGCGCCTTTATTCTCTATAGCTCTTACGTCGCTACTATATAGCCGCGGCCGCGTTAGCCTATTAATCTATTAATTAGTAGGGTAGGTAATATCTAGTTACTAGGCCGGGCGCTAGTATAGGTCGCTTCTAAGTAGGGCCGGCTAATCGAAATTTAGTTAGCTAGCTCCGTTAATCGAAAATCGGTTCTTATCTAGCTATATAACTTCTTAATTAAAGGCGCGGCGGCCTATATTTACTATTTATTATATAGTTACTAATTACGTGCGCCCGGCTCGTATATATATATACCTACCCTCCCCTCTTAGTTTCGTTCCTACCTCCTTTTACCCCTTTATTTATTATCTCTTTTATAGGCCTTAGTTCCTTACCTATATTATTTCTATATCCTTAGTTCTTCTTAATATTATATTTAGTTTATTTACTATTATATCGCTATATCTAACTAAGAAGCCGACTTAGGTAGTAGCGGCTTACTTCTTTTAAAACCCCTTCCTTATAAGAAAGTCGCTACTATAGTAAGATTAAAGCGCTCTATCTTATATTTTATATATATTAAGCGCTTTACTAGTAATCTTACCTATAAGTCCTTTACTAGCTATTAAAACTAGTCCTATAAGTATTAGTCCTAGTCCTATCTTAAGTTAGTCTTACCTTTAGTACTTTTCGCTAACTTTACTAGCTATAAAGGCTAAAGCGTATATCGCTTACGCTAACTTTAACTAGTTCTATTACTAAGTAAGTAATCCTACCTTACTATAATATAGTTTAAGTTTAGTACTAATCTATATTCTAGATTACCTTTAAGGGTAAAGAGGCTACTTATACCTTTTACTAAGCTTAGTCTAAGGTTAATAGCCCCTCTCTTATTAAGGGCTTAGTATAAGAGCGCCTTTACTATACTACTTTAAAAACTTATATTTACGTTAGTTAAAAGGCCCCCGCTACTAAGGGTAAGGGCATATTAAGTAAGTTTACTTTTAGTCTAGCTATAATTACTAAGAATATCGAAACGCTTACCTTAGCTTTTACTTATTTTATAGATAATACCCGCTATATATATAAGTCCTTAGAAAAGTACCTAAGTAAGTTTAGCGATACTATTAAGACCCTAGCTTAGGTTAGGCCTAAGTTACTCTTAGTTACTTAAAAGACTTTTATAGCGGTTAATAATCTTACTAACTATTTCTATCCTATCGCTAGTAACGACTATAATAGTAAGGATAATAGTTTTAACCTTACTAGGCTTAGTTTAGCCCTAGCCCCTTTTAATAAAAGGAAGGGTAAAGGTAAAAGTAAGGGTAAAGCGGCTATTATATTTAAGGCTTTATTTAAGGCTAAGGCTAAGGAGTCTACTACTATTACTATACCCGCGGTTATCTTAAAGCTAGTATAAGAACCTACTACGTCGCTCTCTATTAGCTTTAATACTAAGCTATAGCTTAGTAGTTCTCTTAATACTAAGCCCGCCTTAAAGCGTCCCTATCTTACGTTACTTACCGACCCTACTAACGCTCTTAACTTTATTTAGTAGCGTCTTTATAGCTATCGCGGTTTAGTCTTAGCTAAGATTATTACTAGTCTTAACCTTAATTAGATCTAAGGTTATAGTATAAGCTATAGTAAACGCCTTTACGCCGCCGTTAGTATAGGTCCTACCTTAGTATAGACCTTAGTTATTACTCTATCTTATAAGCTAGCTATCTAAGCTAGCTTTAGTTTAGGTTTAAGGTCGGGCCTAGTATTATAGAGTAGGTAAAGGTATAGGCGTAGGTGCCGTCTATAGGATAATATTAATAAGCTATATAAAGCTCTCCTATACGCGGCTAGCCTATATATATACGTATAAGATCCGGCCCTCTATATATAACTATATAGCTTAGGCTATAGCTTAAGCCTATAACTTATAATAGTTAAAGACTCTTATATAATGCCCTCCCTTAAGCGCGGCGTAGTATTACCTAATTAATAGCTTTTATACTATTAAGCTTATACTACTAGCTCTACCTTACCCTTTCCTATTAATTATACTAGCCCTACTAGCCCTATTATCCCCGCGCCCGTTAGCCTAGGTAGCTAGAACTAGGCTTTATACTTATTAGCCGGCTAGCTATTTAAATAAGGGCGCGACCTATTATATACGCCCCTAGGTAGCTAGCGGCCGGCCTAGACCTACGTAAGCCTTAGGTTGCCTATCCCCTTAGCCTTAAGTAGCCTCCTCTACCTAAGGGTATATAAGGCGGCATCCCTCCCTTCCTCTTTCCTTTCCTTCTTTTCCTTCTTTAACTATAATAATAGTAGTAATAAGTAAGTTCCGCTTTACCTAAGGTATTAGTTTATTCTTAGCTATATAAGCCGCTTTATTAATATATACTTATAATAGTAGCTATAGTAGTAATAATAGCCTTAATAATAATAACTTTAACTAGTAAGTTCTCTACCCTATAAAGCGGGAGGCTATAATCTATAATACTAACTTCCGCGATAGATATATCTACCTCCCCTTCCTTTACTTCCTCCTTCTTAGAGCGTATAAAGTCGTTTATCGACGCTATACTAGGCACGGCCGATAACGGCTCTGCCGCTACCGCTACTCCTACCCGCGCCCCCGCGACCGCGCCTACCGCCGCCGCCTCTACCTCTACTACGCTAGCCGCCCTTACGTCGCCCTTTTATATAATAACGCCGTCCCCGCTACTAGCTATAACGCCCGGCCCCTCTACCCCCGCCTCTACCTCTACTACCCCTATAAGTCTACTACCTAATAAGCGTAGTAGCTATTTTCCGCTAACTTCTTAAAGTATAAACGCTAAGTATAAGCCGGAGCCGCCTACGCGGCCCCTTATATATAGTACGCGTCGTAGGAGCTCCCTTACGCCGACTAAGTTAGGCGCCGCTATAGCGGTAGTTATTACTAGTATACGCGTGCCGGCCGCGCCTATAAGGCGGCGCCTCTTATCCTACTCGCTACGGTATTAGCTTAGAAGGCTAGCGCGTATAGGTAGGCACGGGGGGCTACTAAGAAGCGCCTTACCGCCGCCGCCGCCGCCTACCGTAATCTCCGCGCCCTTAAGCGCTAGGGCCTTATCCCTAAATAAGTTCCTCTCCTCTAGCTCTTTTACTTCCGCTACTAACTCTCCTAGTACTAGGAATACTACCTCTATTAACTTATCGGCGGTCCCCTTAGCCGTGCCCGCCGCTGCCCCCGCCGCTACTACTAGCTAGGCCCCCCCCGCTCCTAGAGCCCTTAGAGCCGCCGCTACCGCCGACTAGCTCGCGGGCCTAGAGGGCCGCCTAAGCGCCCTAAAAGCGCCGCCGCCGCTAATAAGGTAAAGGAGGATAATAAGGATAAGGATAAGGACGACGATAAGGATAAGGAGTAGGTCTAAGTAGTCTAAGAGCTCTGCCCTAAAATAAACGCTATTTTTATTTCTACTTATATTATTACGCTTATATTATTATAACTACTTACTCTACTTTACCTACTTTATAGTCTTAGCCTAAGCTATTATTAATAGTCCGCTAGTTTATTATTCTTATCTACTATTTTAAATAAAGCTTTAAACTTATTAAGGGCTATAGTTCTTATAAACTTATATATAGGTTCCTATATAAGGTTAAGATACCCGCGCTACTTAACGAGGACCTCCTAGCGTTTCCCCTTACTAACCTTTTTTTAGTACGCGGCCTATATCTTTTTAACCTTAAACTTATCCTCTCCCTTTACTTTAATTATAGGCGGTTAAGCGTTTACTACTTTTTATTTAAGTAGCGGGTTAAAAGAAGCTTTATAAAAGAGGTTTACGTTAATCTTATTATAGACCCCTATTAAAAGACTATTAAGCTCTATAACCTATAGGCTAATAACCCTCTATACTATAAACTTTACGTATAGCTAGTTAAGCTTCTTTTTTAGCTATACCGACCTATAGTTACGGAGGTCTAGCTATACCTTATCTCTTATTATAAACCTATCTACTAGGGCCCTAGTCTTATTAGCGTGCCGCTCTTAATCTTATACTATAGTAGCTATCGCGGATTAGTAATAATCTATAGTCTCTTATAGCTTTTATATAAATATAAAGGCGCGGCCCTTTAATAATAAATTACTATATTACTTTACTACTATATCTATAGTAAAGGGAACTAGTAAAAGTAGTTTAAAGCTATATATTATAAAGAAAGGGGCTATCTTAATAAAGGTATATAGTTTACTATTTAACGTAAGTTAGGCTATAGGGAGCTAACGGTCTTAGTCTACTTAGTTATAGGCTATAATAGCTTATAAGTAAGCCTATACCTCTTAGTTAACCCTCTTAGGCCCTTTATTAGTCTATAGGTAATATACTATACTAAGTAGCTATATAATCTAAAGTAGCTAGTATAGGTACTACTAAAAGCGGCTAGTTTAATTTAATCCCTTATCGCTTATAATAAAGGCTAGCTAGCTATATAAGTAGGCCTAGTACTATAAAAAGCGCTCTACGTAGGACTTTATATCTATAAATAGTATTAGCTTTAATACTATAGACTTACTAAGTTAGTCCTTAATTACTTATATATAGCGGTTGCTACCCTCTATAAGTAGGAGGTCCGTTATAAAGTCTATCTATATATATATATAAAACCGGTCGAGTACTAAAAGCTACTTAAGTAGCCCCTTAAGCTACGCCCTTTAAATCTTAGTACGGCTATAGATATTATAGTTATAGAGAAAGCGGTAAACATAGTACTATAAGAGGGGCTAGTAGAAATCCCTCGCGAGGCCTACTACTATACCCTGCCTACCTAAGTAGCTTATAATACTAGAGTTATAGACGAGCTAGACTAGCTTCTCTTAAAGCTCGTTCTATTTATTTAGCTCTAGCGGTCTATCCTTCTCCCTAGCTTCTATAGTATATAGCGCGCCTAGTACCTATAGTCTCCCCTACTAACGTAGATGCCCTTATAGGTTAATATAATAGTTAGCTACTTATACCTTTAGCTTTAGCTTTAGATTAAAGCGTCGAGCGCTAAACTTAATAGCGCGGCGTACGCTCTTATAGGTACGGTCTAAAGATAATATCCTATCCTACGAGCGCTAGAGGACCTTATCTTAGAATACCCGCGCCGTATACGCCCCTAGGCCGGTTTATCCCTCCTTACTAGGCTAAGGCAAAGGTATAAGGGAAGGCTTATCCGTTAGCGCCGCGCCTTCCTCTATTAAGGAAGCTCCTATATAAGTCTATAGCGCTTCTTATAGGATAAGCTATAGATCCTAGGCCTCGATATCTACTCCTATTAATTATCTAAAGGTATATAAGCAAAAGCGGAATTTTAGGAAATTAAGGAATTACGTAAGACTACGTAATAGAGGGGAAGAAGGAGTATAAGGTAGGATTTTCAACGGAATTTATTAGTAGTATATTAGTATATAGAAGAGGTGTTAAAGTTAATAATTCTCTATCTATCTACTAGCGGACATGCTGTCTTATATAGATAATTATAGCTAAACGGAAGAACCTTTTAGGACTAGATTTAGGCTGCTGTATAGCCCTAAGACTAGGGAATTCCGTGATACCTCGAGTAAGTCTAGAAGTGTCTTGGTTCTACTAATATTCGTGTTTAAAGGAGGTTGGTCGTGCCGGTGTTCTTAAGAGGTCTTAGCTAGTATTCTAAGCTAGCTCTATTCCTTCGATTCCCGATTATACGATAACCGGCAACCCGTTTAATGTATAATAACATGCAAAATAACGAGCGATTCTTGCTCTATAGGATAAGATTTTATCTATAATTAATATACTACTTATTAGCTTATATAATTAGGAGAGTATATTATAGCTACTTTATTTATAGTAGGAACACCGTTCCTTATAGCCTCCCTTAAAGAGTAGATTTATATACTCTTTACTAATTTATTTATAGTAGTATATATATAGGGTAAAAACCTAATTTAGGAAAACTATTCTTATACCTTAATAGGATATATAAAAACCTATTCTTTCTTAGGAAAAGAAATCCTTAGGTATATACTAATAGAAAAACCTATAGTAGGAAAAATCTATAGTTATAATAATTATTTATAGGATAACCTTATATAAGGTAAAACCTATTATTGCTAGGAAAATCTTAATAGATAAAAACCTAGTAAATATTTCTCTAGGAAACCTAAAAGGAAACCTAAAAGGAAAAACCTAGTAGGGGAAAGATATAGAAAGCATAAGAAATATCTAAAAACCCCTTTTAATTGCTTAGGAACTTATATTAAGGATAGACCGTCTTTAAATTTATAGAGTAATCTAGGTCTTAATTCCTTCGTAAAAATATTAGCTATATTATCTTCTAATTTAATATAAAAAACTCTAATTTCCCCTTCTCTTATACTAGTTCTAGTTTAGTAATAGGCTAATCTTATATACTTAGACCTTTTATAAAATTCCGGATTTTCTGCTAATTTAATAGCAGCAGTATTATCCGTTAAAATAAGAGGTATAGTATTAGGAATCTTAATAGATAGATCCTTAGTAATATTTTTAAAAAGTATATTTAAATAAACAGCTTCTTTATTTACCTCCCTAAGGCTAATATACTCTGCTTCGTAGGTAGAAGGTAAAACCCTTTATATATAGATAGGTAAAAGGGATATTATAATTATATTTAATCTTTAGGCTAGGGAATTTATTTAAATATTTCTAAATTATATTTAAAGCCTTAAAATATATCTAGTCGGGCTTAGCCGCGAATCTAGCGCAGGAAATTATAGAATATAAGATATCTAGCCTAGTAAATAAGGCTAAGTATAATAGAGATCCTATTTCTTTCTAAAAATGCAATATATCTTCCTTAGAAGGTAATTCCTTTGCTTTTATAAGCTTAAAGCCTACTATAGCGGGTAAATTCGAAGTTCCTAAACCTTCTTTATTAAATTCCTTTAATTTATTTAAGGTATAATTTTCTTGGGATATATATAGCTCTTTATTTTCTCGGTTTATTATAATATTTAGACCTAAGAAGTCTTTTATATCTCCTAAGATAGTAAAATCTAGGAATTTAGATAATTCTTTAAATAATCTTTCTTCTATTATAGATTTAGAGGGCCCTACTATAAGAAAGTCGTCGACGTGAATTGCTAAGGCTATACTATAGTCCTTATTTATAAATACTCCTTTGTCTATTAAAAGAGGAAGAAATCCGAGATTATTTAGTATAATTTTTAAATAATTATACTAGAGCTTAGGACTTTATTTTAGGCTATATAATGCTTTCTTTAGCTTTGCTTTAATTTAACCGGTTTTATATAGGTCTAGGAATTTAGTTAATTTAATTCCTTTAGCTCTATAAGCTAATCTATATTTTAAATAATATTCTTTAAGAGCGTATTCTTCGTAGCCTATAGGAAGATCGATATATACTTCGCTATTTATATCGGTATATACGAATATATTTATTATATCTATTTATAAAGCTTCGAATTCGTAGATAATAGCTAAAATAAGTAGAATTCTAATAGATTTAGGTCTAGCCGTAGTCGAGAAGGTATCTAGGAAATCTAAGCTATAGATCTGCTTAAATCCCTATATTACGAAACGGGCTTTATATTTTATTATATTATTTTAACTATCCTTCTTAATAGTATAGACCTAGCGGCCTCCTATAGCCTCCCTATCCCTAAGGAGGTAGGAAAATTCCTAAGTTTTATATTTAATTAGCTAGATAATTTCCTTAATTATAGTATCTTTCTATAATACTATTTTAGGGCTATTTATTGCCTATTTATAGGTCTTTAGAATTTTTAGATCCTAATTTTCTATACTAGCTAGAATTAACTCTATAAAATCGCAGTTTAGAAATAAATTAACGTTAGGGTATTTAATATAGTTAGAATCGAACCCTTCCGGCTTCTTAGGTAATTCTACTACTATTTTACTAGTAGTAGGAATAGGATCGTTATTTAGAGACTCTTCTTTTATAGAGGGCAAGGGACTTTTATCTCTAGTTTCTTTAGTAGCTTCCTCTATAGGGATATAGCTTTCTAGCTTATCTTTATTTAGAATAGAATTAAAATCAAAGGTATTATTACTACTAAAGATTTCTAGATTTTTTATAAATTTATTTTCTAGTATAGTAATATCTCTAGAGATAGTAATCTTTCTTTTAGAAAAATCCTAGATTTTATATGTATTTTCTAAATAGCCTACTATTATTCCCTTAAAAGCTCTATTATCTAGCTTATCTTTAGGGTCTTTATTCTTATAATATATAAGGCTTCCGAAGGTCTTAATTTTATTTAAGGTCTCGAAGGGTAGTATTATATTATCCCTCTTTTCTATAGGACTTTTAAATCCTATCGTAGAATACGGTAATCTATTATATAAATAGGTAGCTATTAAAACAGCTTCTCCCTATAGATATTTAGGAAGCCTAGCAGTAAATAAAAGAGCTCGTACTTTTTCTAATATAGTACGATTTATTCTTTCTATTCTACCGTTAGATTCCGGCGTCCTAGGAGGACTAGAATTAAAGGTAATTCCTTCTTTTTCGTAATAGAGTTTTATTTTATATATAAACTCTTTAGCATTATTAGAAAATGCTTCTCTAATCCTAGTATTTTTAGGGTTATTTTCTACCCTATTTTTAAATTCTAGGAACCTATCTAAAGCTTCTCCCTTTTTTCGAAGAAGGTATATTTCTAGATATCGGGTTCCTACGTCTAGGAAAGAAATATAATAGTAATATTTATTATAAGTAGGCACTTTAATTAGCCCCTAAATATCTAATACTATTTTTTTTAAATAAGAATAAGACTTATACGAAGGTTATTTATTAACCTTATTCGTTGCTTTAGCTCTAATATATATTTCGCATTGCCTTATTTTATTTTCCTCTTTTAGGCATTTTTATATCCTTATTATATCTTTTAATATTTCTAAAATCGCCCTACTATTTATATGCCTAAGCGTAAGTGCTAAGTATAAAAATCTATATCCTTTACTTTTAAAGACGTAATAAGGATTAATTAGCTTTCTAATAAAGGTTCTATAGGAATATAATATAATTTATTTCTAAGAAATCCTTTAGTAAGGACCTTAGCCTTATTATCTAATAAAAGGACTTTATTTCCTCCTATTAAGGCATAGGTATTATTAAAATAAGATTAGGATAGTATATTTACCTAATTTAGGTATATAAAAGCAGTCTCGAAGGATATACCTTTTTCTACTATACGGAACTTAAATACTAAGTCCCCCTTTCCTTTACTAATATAAAGGAAGCTTTTCCTAGCAAACTTTAGACTTAATTTCTTTATAGTTAATAAGGAAAAAAAAGAGTCTTTATTAGCTTTTACTATAGGGGTATTTATAGAGGTTAAAATTACCTCTAAATCCTTAGACGTTTATATAGGGGTCGGAGCCCTAGAAAGGTCTATAAGGTCGATATCTAGGTCTATATTTTCTTATAAAGCTATATTTAAGACCTTATTACTATCTTCCGAATCGGACTCTAGCTTAGTAATTCGAGCCTTCTTTCTTTTATTAGTAGTAGAAATGCTACTAGAAGGGGATTTCTTCTTAGAGGAAGAAGAAGAAGAAGATTTTCTCTTCTTAGAAATTTAAGTCCTATCGTCCCTTTTTCCTTTATTTAATACCTAATAAGTAGGAGCCTTATTTGGGTATAATTTATAGCAATTTACTATAAAATGCCCTGGTTTTTTGCATTCCTTATAATAAGGAGTATCTATAGAATTTCTATAGGATTTCGAAGGCTTCCTTTATATTAGGAAGGCTTTCTCCGAAGATTTATCTATATCCTCTATTCTTCTAGCTTCGTCTAAAAGACTAGCTATTAGGGATTCGAGGGTAAACGCTATAGAATTATACCTAAGGCTCTATATAATATTTATAATATAGCTTCTAAATTCCTTATTAAGGCAATTAAGAATCTATGCTATAAGGATAACTTCTAGAATTTCTATATTATAGGATTTTAAATCCTCGTAGATTTCTTTTACCTTATAAAGGTATTTCTCTAAATTAAAGCCCGAGGGACTAAGATTAAAGAGCTGCTTTATAAGCAAATAATTCGACGAGAAATTCGACGGATTATATAGCTTTATAAGCTTATCCTAAGTAGCTTTAGCATTTATTAAATGCTTAATTTATATTAAAGGGCTTTCTTCGACTTAAAGAAAAATCTAAGATAAAGCTTCTATAGTCTTTATATAATTTTCTTACTTTAAGGTAGCGATAAGCTTTTCCTTAGTAAGGATAGCTCTTATCCTCGTAGTCTAAAGAGTATAATTTAAATTTCCCTTAAGTCTAGAGAATTTATATTCTTTCTATCTACCTATTTTATATAAATTCGGTATTATTTCGTTTATAGGGATCGAGAAGTCTAGGCGGGAGTTTAAGAGCGTAGGAAGGTAGGAAAAGTCGTTAGGGGGATTTTCGAAAGGAATTTTAATCGGGTATTTCGACAAGGAATTTTAAAGGTATAAGTAGTTAATTTCCCGGCTTAAAAGGAGTAAGCCGGGCTTATAACCTCTAAAGGTATATAAGTAAAAGCGGAATTTTAGGAAATTAAGGAATTATATAAGACTACGTAATAGAGGGGAAGAAGGAGTATAAGGTAGGATTTTCAACGGAATTTACTAGTAGTATATTAGTATATAGAAGAGGTATTAAAGTTAATAATTCTCTATCTATCTACTAGCGGACATACTGTCTTATATAGATAATTATAGCTGAACGGAAGAACCTTTCGGGACTAGATTTAGGCTGCCGTATAGCCCTAAGACTAGGGAATTCCGTGATACCTTAAGTAAGTCTAGAAGTGTCTTGGTTCTACTAATATTCGTGTTTAAAGGAGGTTGGTCGTGCCGGTGTTCTTAAGAGGTCTTAGCTAGCATTCTAAGCTAGCTCTATTCCTTCGATTCCCGATTATACGATAACCGGCAACCCGTTTAATGCATAATAACATATAAAATAACGAGCGATTCTTACTCTATAGGATAAGATTTTATCTATAATTAATATACTACTTATTAGCTTATATAATTAGGAGAGTATATTATAGCTGCTTTATTTATAGTAGGAATACTATTCCTTATAAGTTAGTCTTAATCCTTTTAGGAAAGTATATCTAAGACTATAGAGTCCTACCCTAGCTAGTACTTAATTAAGAAGTTAAAGTATAAGAAATACTCCGCTTAGCGGGCTTACCGTTTTAAAAGGTACTAGCGGGTTATAAAGTACTTAAGATTCCTATAGTTTATAAGAACCTTAAAGCTCTTATAGCTTTAGAGCTCCGCTTACTATTACTTAAGGTAGCTAATAATCGCTAGTATCTCTTTATTATAAATAGCGTAATTCCGCTTTACTAAGGTTAGCTTATAAGAGTAGAACGCTATTAGTTACTTCCGCTCGTTTACCTCTTAAGAGAGCGTTCCTTTAAGTACCTAGCCGCTATAGTCTACTTCGACTAATATAGACTAGTCGAAGTCTTACTAAAGTAGTACTAAGGCCTATAAGAATAGGTCCTTAAGCGTATAGAACGCTCCTTCCTATATAGGCCCTTAATAAAAGGCGGTCTATTTCCTAGTAATCTCGTTTAAGGGACTTATAATATAAGAGAAGCCCTTAATAAATATCCTATAATAGTTCGCGAACCTAAGGAAGCTCTATATACCTATCTACGTAGTTAGGGCCGCTTAGTCTTAGATCGCTTAGATCTTTATAGGATCCGCCTATATACCTACGCCTATATAGATAATAAAGCCTAGGTACTTAACTCTCTTAACCCTAAATTTATACTTATCTAAGTTAAGGTAGAGCCTATAAAGTTAGAGGCGCTTTAAGACCCTTTATACTTTCTATATATAGTCCTTATAGGAGCCGCTTATATAGATAAGGATATTATCTATATATATAAAGGCGAACTTATTAAGGAAGTCCTAAAGTATATTATTAATATAATACTAAAAGGTAGTAGGCGCTCTTAAGAGGCTAAAGGGCGTTATAAGCTACTTAAATAAGCTATAGCGTATATAGAACGCTATCTTTTACTTATTACCTTCTAAGATCTATACCTTATAGAACGCTTATTTTATATTTAGCTTCGTAAACTACTTCGCCTTTAAAAGGTTATAGAGCGTATCTAAGATTAAGGGTAAGGGGTAGCGGTCTAGCCTTATAATTATATTTAAAGCCTTATAGTTATAATAAAACTATATCCCGCCCCTTAGTTTACGTATAAATAAGACTAGCGCTCTTACTTTAAAGCTACTTACTTAAATAAAACCCTTATCTAGGAGGTCCCTTAGCGTCTTCTTTAGCATTAGTAGCTTTATATATAATATACTATATAGCGGTCTAAATAGTATAGGCAGTTCCTACCCCTTCTTATTAGTATAGAGTATAATCCTATAGTCTACCCCTAGCTTATATAGGTTAAGCTTATTTACTTCCTAGGACTTAAATAGTAGTAAGAGGTTATAAAAGCGCTTTAGTATCTACTACTATAGCTTAAAGGGCGACTTTAGCTTCTTTATCTAAAGTGCCTTATCGATATCCGCTAGGCTAACTATATAGACCGCTATATTAGCCGCTACCTAGCCTTGCCCCCGCTCTACTTATTATACGGTTCCTATAAAGATAGAGGCAAGGACTTCTTATACTAAGTATAAAGCTTATATACTTAGTCCTACGCCTATAAAACTATCGTTATAATAGACCTACCGTTATATAGGCCTAAACTATAGCTTCTTTTAGTATAAAACTAAGTATAACTTTATATATAATAACTAGGGTTTCCCGAGGATTAAGGGAAATTCTAGTTAAGGGATTATATAAGCTATAATAAGCTTATAGTAACCGTCGACCTCTATAGCTAGCTATATAATGCCCCTAATTACTATACTTTCTATCGCGCCTAAGGCGCCCTTTACTTACCTTAGGGCGATCTTTTTTACTAGTACTTATATCTCTCGCGAAAGCGCCTCGTTAACTATAGCGTAATACTAATAGCCCTTATCTATAAGGGTAGTAATAAGTAAAGAGTTATTAATTATAACCTATATTAAAGTAGGCTCCTCTTTTATATAAGCGGATAATTCCTCCTTCTCCCTTACTAGTACTAGTAATTAGGGCTCTAGAGCCCGTCTTTACTCTAGACCTACTCTTTTCCCTCTAGGCCTAGGGGGGAGGAGTCCTCCTTATCGTCTAAGGCAAGGAATAGTTCTATCTTTACTACTTAAACCGCTATAGGCCGCTTAGCTAAAAAGAAGGGGCATTTTAATATAAAGTACGTAGATACTCCGTAATATAGGCAGTAGCTATTAGCCTTCTTCTTCCCGAATTCCTCGCTCGTTACTTACTTCGCCCGCTACTTAAAGTATAGGGCGGTATAAGGGGTAGTCGACGGCGTCTTCTTACCGCGTCTAGCCTAGTCTATATAAGTAGCCGATATTAAGGTATCCCCGTCTATATCGATAGCTAGTTATTTATCTTATAAAGGGGTAGTAATCCCGTCGCCGCTATATAGTATACGCTTATAAAGCTTCTAGAAACGCGGCGTCTATTTATAGCCCTAAGCTACCTTTATTAACCAGCTTATATACTCGCTATAGTTAGTAGGTATAATTATAAGGATAAGTAGCTCCTATAAGGCTAGCGTAATCGAATTCTATAGCTATATAAGCTTCGCGCTATCTTCCTATACTATAGTCCCCGCTACCTATAAGAGCGTCTCTTTAAAATCGGGAAGGAATTCGCTAAAGGTTTATCTATCTCTCTACTTAAGGGTCTATAGCCTATCTTACGCTTTCTCCCGCTCCTATACGTTGCCGAACGTATATATAAGGTATTAGAAGAAGTCTTATACTTCGCGTCTACCCCTAGGGCCGCCCTTATCCTAGAATCTAGAGATCCGCCGTATCTAGGGCTCTAGCAGCGTATAAAGGAGCGAATACCACGCTATATCGCGATAGCTATTTAGGCCCTATTTCTTATTAGTTATTATAAGAATATACCCTTATATTCCTATTTTACTATTATAAAGAAATAATAGGCATAGGGAGGCTTTATAGAATAAGCTAGTAAAAAGAGGCTCTATAATATAGTCTAAGGGAATAACCCTTAAAAGACAAAGACCTCTACTAGATAACTATACCTTCCTCTAGGAAAAGCGGGTCAGGATAAGCCTATCCTTATAAATAAAAATATACATAAAATGCATAAGTCAATTACGAGCAGAACGGATACCCTATTGCCTATTTTGGCCTAGCGGTTCCGAAGATATCCGCGATACGAGAATAGGTAGGGCATAGAACATTCTAGTTAAATCCACTACTTATGCCAGAACCCATAGTCTTACGTCAACTATCACGCCACAATCAGACCACCCACTAAGTTAGGAAGATATACTATAGATAGAGCTTTTTAAGCACTATAGAATGTGCTAGAAAGCTAACTAATTAGTCTACTAGTAGGCGAGCAATGGTCTATAAAAAGACGAAGGATTTCCCTAGGAGTAGTAGATAGAATAAGCAAGTTTATAAGTATCTTTTACAACGCTATTCTTTTAATATATTATTCAGCCCCTTATATGCTCGTTATAAATTCTAAACGAAATCCTACCCTATACTCCTTCGACCGATCTTTCCGCTTACGTTATCGATTACCCGATTCTGCGCTTATTGCTTATACCTTCTTATAGGTTATGAGCCCGGCTTCTCTATAAGTCGGGTAACAACTTCGAAAAATCTTCGAAATTCCAATACTAACTATACGACCTCGAATTATCTAAAATAGGCTCTAGGGACAAGTTCGAATTTGCTAAACTTAAGGGTAGTTCTAACTATACCTTCTAGGCTATTCGAATATAGGCTCTTTTAGTTAGAGAGAAGCTTTCTACTACTATATAGCAAGAAAATTACTCGAAAATAAAAGAAGCACTTGCTTTGATTTTTCTTCGTATTAAAGATGGTCCTTTAACCTAAATAAAGCATATAACAAATGCTAAAGAGGCGTGGGATAGGTTAAAAAACCTATATAACCCTATTTCCTTTACCTCGAATTACCTACTTATAAAGGAGCTTTTTAATACTTCGGTAGGGGATTTCGAATCCTAGAAGGCTACCTAAATAAGGTAAAGAGGTATTCGAAGAGCTAAAAGCATAGAATATTATAATTCCGGAAGTAGTTATTATAGCTTGGATTTTAAACAGCCTTTCGGCTCGTTTTCTAGCTATATAACTAATATAACGTAAGCTCTTCGAAATAACTCAAGCTTTTAATCTAGAGTCTCTCTAGTAGTCTTATAGACGAATTTAAGAGGACTAAGTCTCTAGAAAATCCTCCTAAGCAGGCTTTCTTTACTAAGAAGCCCTAGAAAAAGACAAAAATTATATTATAATGCACTTACTATAAGAGGAAAGGGCATCTAGTTAAAGATTGCTACTATCTTTACCCGGAAAAGGCCCCTAAAGGCTTTTCTAAAAATTCAAAAAATTAAAAGAAAGGAATACCTTCTAAGAGGCCTAGAAAACCTTCTATAGAAGGAAATCCTATCGAATTAGACTCTTACGTCGATAAGAAGACGAAAAAACCCTCTTCTCTATATATATCGGAAGCAGAAAAAATAGAAATCGATAATCAAACGGACGAAGAACCGGAAATCGATTTTTCTATTCCTCCTCCTACCCCCGGAGGCTATAAAAGCTCCGAAGAAGAAGCAGAGGTATATATCTCTTCGAATATCCTTAAAAAAGCCGTATTTAATAATAGGCAAATAGGACCTTTAAATTCCTCTCGAATTAAAGACCTTATATATAAGGTAAAAGAGAAGGAAATCCCTTATAAAACCTTAGAGAATAGAAATTTCTATAATTTTATATACGATACCGGTGCTACTAGGTATATAGTATCGGAAAAGAAATTCCTTATTAATTTTCGAACTATCTCTACTAAGGTTAATTAGGGAAAGGCATCCTATATAATTGTTAAAGGCTACGGAGATCTTCTTTTTAGATTTCTAAAAAATAAAAGGCTATTTATCTTAAGAAACTGCCTTTTTATACCTAAATTAAGGGTAAATATTATAAGCTAATCGTATTTTAAAAATACTTATGCCTTTATTAATAGCAAGGAAATTTTCCTACTAGATAACTAGGCTAATATTATATTTAAAGGAAAATAGTAAGATAACCTTTATATCTTCTCTTTAGAAATTCCTTTCTTAAAGAAGAAGACATTCCTATATAATATTAATAATATAAGGAATAATATAAAGGACCTTAACTTTTATTTATAGCATTTAAGGCTAGGATATATAAGTCTTAAAGCCTTACTAGAAACCTTTAAAAGATATAATAAAGAAATAACTATCCCTAAGAAGGACATTATAAAAATCAAAGAATGCGAGGCTTATATTAAAGCAAAGGCAACTAATAAGAGGAATAAATCCCTATCTAATAAGGTATATAATTACCTTAATAGAGTTGCTATTAATATTTAGGGACCTATAAAGACCCCTACTTATAATAAATACACCTCCTTTATATCCTTTTTAGATATAGGGATAAGATATTTAGAAATATCTTTAATAAAATCTAAGGCAGAAGCCCTAGATAAATTCTTAGAATATAAAGCCTTAGTTGAAAATAACCGGGATAATATTACTATAAAGGAAGTCTTTTCGGATAACGCAAAAGAATTCCTATATAAAATAAAACCCTACTACTTAAGAAAGGGAATAAAATATTATACTAGCCCTCCTAGGACTCCCGAATTAAACGGAGTAATAGAGAGGATTAATAGGACTATTTTAAATAAAGTCCGAGCTATTTTATTTACGGCAAAACTGCCTAAATATCTATAGGGAGAAGCTGTTCTAATAGCAGCCTATTTATATAATAGGACCCTTACTTACGAATAGGCTTCTAAACTCCTATAGAGAAGAAGGAAAATAAATCTCTAGCCTTAAAAGACTTAGAGAAAATTAAGACCTTCGGAAGTACTATTTATTATAAAAATAAAGACCCCTTAGATAAGCTAGAGATAAGAGCTATAAGGGTATTATTATAGGCTATACCGAAAATGCTTATAAAATATATAACTTTTCGAAAAGAAAGGTAATAATTTCTAGAGATATTATTATCCTAGAAAATAAATTTATAGAAAATTAAAAGGAAGAAGACCTTAAGGACTTCGACTTTAATACCTTACCTTCTATAAATAAGGTCCCGGATAATTATTTATAAAGGGAACCTATATATAAAGAAGGTAATAACTCTTCTTTAGAAGAAGAGGAAAATAACCCTCCTATAGAGAAGGAAGATAACCCTTTTATAAAAAAGGGAAATAATCCTCTTTTAGAAAAGGGATTAAATAAGGATCTAAAAATCCGTATTAATATACCTAAGAAGCTAAACGGATTTTATAAAGACTATATCGCATACCCCGAAATAAACACTATATTAAATAGTAAAAGTAAAGAGATTATTCTATCTTTACTAGAAAACAAGGATCCTATAGAGCCTAAAACATTTAAACAGGCTATAAATAGCTTAGAAGCTATAGAATAGAAAAGAGCTATGTTTCTAGAAATAGAAGAGCTCTTAAACTAAAATACCTAGGAATTAAAGCCTCTTCCTAGCGATAGGGAGGCCCTAGGCGGCCGTTAGGTCTATAAAATAAAGCGGGATAATAATAATATTATTAAATATAAAGCCCGCTACGTAGTATAAGGATTTAATTAGGTTTACGCCTAGATTATTTAGAAACCTTTTCTACGACAGTAAGACCCGAATCTATTAGAATGCTACTTATAATAGCTATTTCTAATAATTATACTCTACTATAATACGATATAAAAAATGCCTTTATATATACCGAAATAGATACGGATATTTATATAAAAATCCCTATATGCTACGAAGAGCTAATACTTAAAGACTGGTTTAATAAAAACTAATATAAGTATAATATTAGCTATTTACAGTTTCTAGAGCTATATAAAAAGAAAAGGCTAGTAGCAAAATTAAAGAAAGCATTATACGGCCTTAAATAAAGCCTAAAGCTCTAGTATAACTATCTTAGCTCTATATTAGCTAAGATAGGATTTTCGGCCCTTCCTATAGACGAAGGGGTATTTATAAATACGCAATATAAAATTGCGATAGCAATCTACGTAGATAACCTCCTAATAATAGGGCCTAATAGAGGTATAATAAATAGTCTGCTTAAAAAAGTAGCAGATTATATAAAGGTTCAGCCTCTAGGCGAACTAAAAGACTTCTTAGGAATATATATAATTATAAACTAGAGCAGAAAGGAGATATTTATATCCTAGGAAAAATATACTCGTAATAAAATACGAGAATATAATAAAGAAGACTTAGGGACTTCTAATACGCCTACTATAGTAAGAGTAAAGCTAAAAAAGGCTACTATAACGCCTTTATAAAAAGAAATCCTTATTTACTAAAGGGAAATAGGGGCTCTATTATATCTAGCTATAATAAGCAGGCTAGACATTTTATATACTGTTATTTCCTGCGCTAGATTTGCTTCTAAACTAGATAATACGTATTTTAAAGCGTTAAATACTATCTAGAAATATTTACATAAATATCCTAACCTAGGGATAATTTATTATTATAATATCCCTTATACTTATAATTTTATAAAAGGTTATTCCGACGCTAGCTAGGCGTCTAACCTTATAGATAGAAAATCCGTTTCCGGATACTGTTTCTATATTTATAAAAATATTATAAGTTAGGCCTACTAGAAGCAAAAATCTATAGCCCTATTAACCTACGAAGCTGAATTTATTGCCCTTAGGGAGGCTAATAAAGAAGCTTTATATCTAAATCGGCTATTTTATACGATAAATAATAGCTTGTCTATTAAAATTCCTAATACTATACCTCCTATCTTAACGGATAACGAGGCAGCTATTAAATTAGCTGAAAATCCGGAATTTTATAAAAAGACAAAGCATATAGACATTGCCTACTTCTATACCCGAGAAAATATTAGGGAAAAGAAGATTCGGATTTTCTATATTAAATCCGAAGATAATATTGCCGATATATTTACTAAGGAACTAAGAAGAGAAAAATTCTTTAAGTTCCGAGAGCTTCTTTCTCTTAGGGAATTAAAAGAGCCTTAAAAAGAAAAGCTTATATCCCCTTAATAGAGGTTTTTTAGCTATCTTTTGCTTTCTTAGCTTTTCCTCTATATATAACTAATAGGTTTTTCCTTTAAAAAGGTTTCCTATTAATAAAAAACAACTTATAAAAATAGGGTTTTTCCTTATTAAAAGGTTTCCTATAATAATAACTCTATAAGGCTTTTCCTTATAAAGGTTTGCCTAAAAAGAGGAGAAATAATTATAACTATAACTAGGATTTTTCCTACTAAGGTTTTTCCTAGAAAGGGTTTTAAAATTTTCCCTTATATTCCTATTATACACCTTATTCTTAATAAGGATAATTCTACTATAAAAGAAATAACTAGTAAAGAGCACTATTTACCTAGTACTCTTTAAGGAGGCTATAAGAATATACCTTTATATTCCTATTTTACTATTATAAAGAAATAACAGGCATAGGGAGGCTTTATAGAATAAGCTAGTAAAAAGGGGACAAAGACCTCTACTAGATAACTATACCTTCCTCTAGGAAAAGGGTCAGGATAAGCCTATCCTTACAAACAAAAATATGCATAAAATGCATAAGTCAATTACGAGCAGAACGGATACCCTATTGCCTATTTTGGCCTAGCGGTTCCGAAGATATCCGCGATACGAGAATAGGTAGGGCATAGAACATTCTAGTTAAATCCACTACTTATACTAGAACCCATAGTCTTACGTTAACCATCACGCTATAATTAGACCACCTACTAAGTTAGGAAGATATACTATAGATAGAGCTTTTTAAGCACTATAGAATGT